>NC_086154.1:126824775-128074775 GCF_035149785.1 Candoia aspera
GGAGCTGGGCCCTGCACCAGCCACCAAATTTATTCTTTGATTTCCTCCCTCCCTCCCTTGGGTTTTTATGCCACTCAGTTTTGGTAGGCTACAAACATCTTAAAAACTGCCAAAACATTGGATTAAAGATATTTCATCTGGCGGGGTCCAGGAAGCGGGCCTTCTCTGTGGTGGCCCCCACTGTCTGGAATGTCTTGCCCCCAGAGGTGAGGCAGGCCCCTTCTCTCCTGACCTTCTGGAAGGCCCTGAAGACCTGGTTTTGCCATCTCGCCTGGGGTGGGAAAGGGAATAACCATTCTTGGGGATGGCTCACACCCTAGAGTCCCTCCCACCAGCTTGGATTTTAAATTTCTCTTGGATTTTATTTATTTATTGGGCTTTATTATAATTGTTTTATGTGATTTTAATGTTTATGTTTTATGGGGAATTTTACTGTAAACCGCCCAGAGTCCCTCTTCTGGGGGAGATGGGCGGTGGCTCAATATGAGTAATAAATAAAATAAATAAATAAATATCAAATCACATAGGAACCTTCTAATCAAATCACATAGGAACCTTCTAACTAACACACAGAGAAAGCGCCACCCATGGGGCAAGGGAAGCACACCAGATTGTATCCACAGGCAAAACTGGGTTGCGAAAATAGGAAAAATGCTACTTTAAACATGGAACAGCTGAGGATCACTTGAAGCTGCCTTTGCCAGGCTGGAGAAAAGGCAAGGACAATGTCACGAGGGCCTGGAAGGAGAAAGTGGTTAGCGGGGCACGTTCATGCCACAGTTAAGCACAAGTGGGGAAGAGCCCTCAGACTTCTGAGGCCAAGACCAAAAACAATTCAAGAGGGTTCCCAGGAGAATCGTACACCTACCTTAGCTCAACCGTTTATTTGCATTACAGATACTAGCTTTCCACTTTCTCAAAACATGAATGATGCCCAGAAAGAGCATTCAAAAAGCTGAGAAGTGAGCTGAATTTAATAAAGTCACAGCTCAAGGCCAGGGGAAAAAGAAAGGTAAAATTAGATTGCAGAGAGCATCCTGAAAGGGCTAGATGGGGCAGCATGAAGTAACCTGACTAGGTAGTTCTTTTGACAAATGGATCTTTCCTGGGGACCTTGTTAGCCCTTGGATGGGAGACCACCAGGAGATCCCACAGCTGGAGAAAGTCAAAGCCACATCCCAGAAGAAGGCAATGACAAACCACATGCATGCTTTTGCCAAGGAAGCTTCACAGATGTGTCCGTGAAGCCCCTGAAAGTCAAGCTCCACTTGAAGTTACCGTGACAACCTTTTGTGAATGTTCAAGCCATCACCCCCTCCCATCTAATAGTGGTGGCACCCACTAGTCTAAAGTTTTGCCTATCTAATCAGGATAGGCTGAGAGAGTCATTCATTAGCCCTCCCCCCAATTCCACCCCCATGGCTCACTGCTCACCCAGTGGGAGTCCTTACTACTGATATTTTTGTTTTAGGCCTTATCACAGGTAAAAAGATTCTGCTTCCTTTGTTGGCTGGCCAAATATTTACCACTTCTTGCAGAATGCTGAAAATGTCACCTTTACTGCACAATGAAAATTCAGAGATTACACTTTGCATGAGGGGAGATTAGCCTGCCCTGTAAAAGACCAATTCTCAGGGGATCAGTTGTCTTTCCTGGCTCTTGACTCCCCCCAGCCCTTTTGGGGGGAAGACTAACAAAAATAAGTTACAGTAAAATGTAGAAGGCAAAGTAAAAAACAACCTCCTTGATGAATGGCAAGGAAACTTACATTCACTTTGGGGACAAGCACAAAGCTACCACCTCACAATAAACCAGGAAGAGCAGTAAGGGGTGGGGGGTGGGGCCTGCCAGGCAGCATTTGACCCAGCCTGTGCCACTTGTGAATTGTCAAGCCAAATGCAGTCTATGGGTTTGCCACTACGGGGTGCGTGTGTGTGTAAGGGACAGAGAAAGAGAGTGAGTTTAACTCTCAGACAAGCTGTAGGCAGCAAAAATAGGAGGCTTCCTGATTCTGCAGGTGGGCACATGTCATGACTAACAGGCTGCAGGCTGTTTCTGCAGAACCACAATTTGTGCAGGTCTTCTTTCGTTTTTTTAGCCTATTTTTCCCACCATGGGGCATCCCACAGTAGTGGAGCAATGCAAGAAATCCCAGTCCTATAACTTCATGCCTGGAACTTGCCCTTGGCCATAAAACTCAGCAGTCCAATGTGAGAATTCTTTGCATTAAATCAGGACATGCCACTTGCTTGGATGTGGAAAGGAACATGGGTTTGCTGTGTCTCATGTTGTTCTGGACAGACTGGAGCATCCCTTAGCGAACACATGCAGACATACTTGCTTGGCAAAGTGGGTAATTAGAGAGATGGGCAGAATATCCGTCCTCATGGAGGCGGGTGAAGAAATGTGGGGTGGCATCACCACGAAAGACACAACATAAAGTTAGCCACAACTATGTGCTATTGACAGCAATGGACAGCAACTGGGTGTCATTAGTATCAATGGGATGTAGCCCGTGATGGAATTTAAGCTGGACAAATTCATAATAAATTTCTCCATTGTGACATCACCCTGCCCAGGACCACTCTCCTAAAATAAATGGCATAAGCTGGGCTTTAGAGATATCATATCACCAATATACTGTAAATGGAGAGCTGCTATAATAATTAGCTCCTTTTCTAGACCATTTGTAAAACTTAGAGCAACAATCAATGGATGCCAATTTTTTTTATCATCATTGCTATTTATTTGCCATCCTTTCTCTTGAGGGACCCTAGGCACTGCACAGCAAAGAAATAGTACAGCATCACTGTATAATATTAGAAACTTAACCAGAGAAAAAAATAAATTAAAACAGAAACATCACAAATCAACAGCTCTAACGTAACAGATATTAAGTTAGAGGATTATAATTCTAGGGCTACATAACATTCCAAACATCTGAGCTGTTGTTGCCTAAAATTTAACCATGTGAGAGGGAATTCCACAATTAGGGTGCTATCCTTAGAAAGTTTTATTTCAAGTAAACGTGTCATGGGCCATTCCCATCACTGGGGCAACAAACAGGGTCTATCTGGTCATTCCCAAAGCCCATTTTGGACAGTACTAGAAGAAGTGCTAAGTTATTTAGGGCTTTGCACTGGATTGGGATGGCAGCTCATACTACAGTCTGTGAGCGCGGCTGAGAAAAGAGCTTTCATCTCGCAGAAGAGCAAGTAAGTCTCTCTGTATCAGCAAGGGACCACTTTTATCTTTGTATCTCTCTTCAGACCAACTGCCACAAAGCAGCTGCCCTTGAGAATCATTTCTATACCACAACTATATTTTGGTACAAATGCATGAAAATGGGATGCATACAGGTGATTTTTTTTTTTTGCCAGTTCATAATATATGTGCCAGTGCTCCAGGCACACGGGAATGAAGGAATAGACTGAGCTACTGCTTAAAAAGGAAGGAAGCTATTCTCCAACTCTAGTGAATCATTACTCCTGATGGCGCTGCGTTGGACACCTTAAAGCTACAGAAGGCCAGTTCCCAAGCAACCTCTCTACCTTTTAAATTTTTTTCCAGATCTCTAATTAAACTTTTTACATGTAATTGCAACCAGTTTCGTGAGTGGTTAAGGCACCAGGCTAGAAACCAGGAGACTGCGAGTTCTAGTCCCGCCTGAGGCACAAAACCAGCTGGGTGATCCTGGGCCAGTCCCTGTCTCTCTCAGCCTTAGGAAGCAGGCAGTGGCAAACCACTTCAGAAGATCTTGCCAAGGAAACTGAAGGGACTAGTTCAGGCAGTCACCATGAGTCAACACTGACTTGAAGGCACCAATAAATAAATTTTTAAAATCCACCTCACGTATGCCAGAATGCATGATTCACATAAAGCTCATTTCTACTTTTCCACACCTAGCAACCATCCTAAAATACTGTAAATGCTTTAATTCAGTTTTACACACAGATGCACAAACATTTGTATGTTGGGGAGGGGGCTATGCTCCAACTCAATGCAAATTCTGAATTCAAAATCAAATGGAATGGGGCAATTAGATGCAGTTTCTAACTCATTCCAAGGAAGACAGAAATATTTAACTTGCCCTGTTCCTGATTCAAAATCTTCCACAGAGCTCCGTTTCTGATACCCATCCAGCATCCATATCTCACAAGATGGAAAGACCAGCATTGCATTCAAAAAGGGTAGAAAGGTTCATTCCATAACAGAGAGGCTTTCCTAAAAAATCTCAACCTGTTGGGTGAAAATGAAACATGCATACACACACACACACACACACACACACACACTTAAAAAAGAAACAGATGTTAAAGGCAAGCGGTTGAAGTCAAAAAACATTCTGGAAGCGTCACCAGGAATCAAGCCTGAGTTGAAGGAATCTTTGGTGGTTTAGTTAACAAATCCCTGGACCAATTGATTGAAATATGGTATGTAGCCTTCACCTGCAATGTTCTTAAAAATTTCATTCTCACCATAAGGAAAAAAAAAAGTTGTTTCTTGATGTTTTCTTGTTTCCTGCTAGTTAATAGAAAGGCATAATTCTTGATTTCCTGAATAACGTTCAAGAACCAGGGATGAGTCAGGAGAAACCATGCTCCAGGAAGAATACAAGATGGGTCGCGCTACTTCCCAGGCTGAGTTGGGCAGGCCTTGCACACTCCTCCTATATCTCCATATATGTTCACACTTCTAGTAAAGACTTTCAAAAATGGCTTTTTAGTGTCCAAATCATTAGTATCTTCTGCTGGCATGCAAATAGTCATTCCCCATGCTGGCTGGGAAATTCTGGGAGTTGAAGTCCACACACCTTAAAGCTGCCAAGGTTGAGAAACACTGCGCTAAAGGCTAAAATCTCTCCACCATTCCATCAGGTTTTACTTCCAAGTAAGTTTGAGGGACTTTTTTCTGAGTGAAAACATGTTTGCAATTGTGCAGAGAAACTCTGCCTATGCCCTCCATTAGTCAGTTTCTGGTAACTGATGGACAGAGCCAAGCAGAAGCCTTCTAACCCAGTTGCTCAAAGACTGAAATGAGGGTGGAGGGAGTAGCAGGATCACAAGGTTATTTATTTATCTAGATTTTCATTCCAATGCCATCCCAAGGACTGGGCCGGAAGGGGGGTTGTAGAGCAACAATACTGCCTTATCTCCCCCAAAGAAGGAATCCTTTGTTGTTCTGATAGGCAGGATCCTTAATTTGAGATAGAGAAAACACGGGCTTAACTTGAGCATTGGTTTAACAAGTCAAACAACCACAATATGTTTGTGAACAAGGCAGGCTAAGCCATGGGGCAATCTCCTTCTGGGCTAGGCCAGCACAGTCCGCTTGCCCCAGAGGTCAGAGGGATTCTATGCCTGGCAGAAAGGACTTGAGTCATTTTACGGCCTTTTAAACCGGCCCTTCGCTTCTGCTTCTGCACAGCACTGCCAGAAGCCACTGGGCCAATCTTTGGGGGTTCCCAGCTGAACTGAATCCTCTTGCTCAAGACAGAATGTCATTCTCCTAATTAACTGGCAATGTAGTCGAACAAAAAGCACAAAGGGAAAATCAACTTCAGTCATTCTCCTTCTGTCTGCAAGACACGTTTTGATAAGAATGAATGGATGAGTTCAGAGACACGTGGCCAAGTGACAGTACCTCCCTGGCATGGATCCTTCATGCGTCCCCAAGCGTTGGCAAACATGTGCCTGGCATCCGCATGGAAAGCACAATTCTCCCATTCACAGATCGTAGGATTCCTGCAGAAAAATGCTGGTTGAACCCTTGTCCAGCCATGGCAACCATGACTGCCAGCTAAAACGTGGAATGGGGCCTGGAATACTTTTACAGGTTTGCTTGGCTCGTTCTCCTTATGTCAGCTTGCTAGCCTAAAAAAGAGAAGTAAGGACTATCTTTTTTTCTGTTTTTGCCTAAACATTTACAGGAAGGATGCACACTCAAATACTGAAGGTGCGAATACATACTATAGAGCAGGAACAGAGAGCCTCACACAGACGTGTCAAAATTTGAGGAGCGCCTGCAGAAGAATTGTGCAAACACTTGAACTCCCATTTGAGAATCCCCCAGTATACCAAATAAAAGGATGAATTATGCTACGTTACGAGTACAAATATTTAAACAATTCCTAGGAAATCTGAATAAGGCAAAATATCAGGGTGAATCTTGAAACAGAATGGCTGTCCATTTAAAGGATGGCAAAACCCTGAAGAATTCCCTGAAAATGGAGGAAAGACAAGCAATGAAATCTGTACTCAAAAACAGATGCCTGTTCTATCCAAACAGAAATCTCTGTTGCTCTTCTAAAGTTATTGGTTTGTCTGCTTTAAGCAATCTCTCTCCCCCTCCCATTTGAACCTAGAAAGAGCCTTAAGTGAAAGGGATAGAAAGAAAGGAAGTGCAAGACTGGGACTTCAAGAGGCACAGCCAGCCAGGAGCAGAATGCAGGTTCTTGGTGGAGTTACTGCTCACAGACCCCATGAAACCACTGAGCTAAAGTCCACTTCCGCTAAAAAGGAACAGAAATAAAATTAGAGGTGCCTCTGTTGTTCTAATGGACCAGAATCCGGGGAATTACGGATAAGCTCCTAAAATAAGGAATATGCTTTCAACTAAGGGGCAATCATTAGGATAAAGTACATGTGGATCTTGTGTTGACTTTTTACGTTATTGAATTGGGCTTGGAAGTAAGACGGGCTTGGGAGTCTTCTTATACTTGAATGGGAGACCACCAGGAAATCCCTGGACCATAGGCTAGGCTGGTAAATCATAAAGCATCCCAGAAGAAGGCGGTGTCAAACCACTTTCATATTCCTGCTATGAAAACTACACGGATGTGTGCAAGAATTCACTAGGAGGAGACTTTATGAATCCTAAAACAGCATTCCATGGTTTTAATGGTGGGGGGAGGGAATATCATAATGCTGCAATTTCCTGATCTAACAAGAGAAGCACATGGCCATGCACAAAGTTTTCTCGCTCCAAAGGACTCGGGTGTCTTTTTTTTCCTTCTAGGGTATCTTCTTCCCTTTTGCTGCAGGGCTACTAGCATCTTCATTTATAGTGGAAAACCAAAACAAAAAAACATGCTATTTTAAAGTATAGCTTAGGTGACATGGGGCAAGGAAGAAGAACAAGTGACCTATTCTGTTGCCAGTATCTCTGGAGTTTCTTCAAAGAAAAGCATACAAAGTGCAACTGCAATATAACAAAAAAATACTGAAAGAAAACTGTGACTGAAACATGCTTACTTAAAAACCATCCTATTAAAATCCAGAGGTCTTAGATCATGGAATATATAATCTGAAGACTGAAGCATCCAGGTGAAATATGCACCATTATCAATCTTCCAGAGTTCCAGCTAATATGCGGATTGAGCTCCGGCAATCCTTGAAAAGCATCTGCCCTTTTGGCATCCCCCAAAACAGCCCACCTTTGAGGCTATCACAGAGTTTTAAAAATAATATTCAGGGGGTTTATAGTACAAACCTATTCACACTGCTTCTTATGCAAAACCTGCAGTAAAAATGCTGCGTACGAGCTTCCAGAGAAGCATGCAAAAGATTTCAACCGTAGGACGCAAGCCTTGAGAATTATCTGTGAGTTCTTCTTCTAATGTCTTTGGACCTTTTTCCTGAGTAGACATGTACAGGAATGCACTGTTAACCAAGAACTCTGCCTTCACATCTCTTTCAATCACACTCTTTCCTGAAACAAAACAACTTCAGCAAATGTAGGAATACCTACAAACTGTTTGGATTGCAATCCAGTACACATTTACATTTAATTTTAATAAATACCCAAGTGAACATCACCATGTGCTAGATCATGCCATCATACTTTTGATGGGCGTTGGCCTAGCAGAAGGAGCCCTCTCGAAGATATCCTTTTCCTTCCATAGCTGTGCTAGGAGACCTACTCAAGAAATGCTACTCCTGCCGCTCTAAGAGAATTTAAAATAGAAAATTCACTGACAATTGGACAAGAGTGTCCCCAAGGGATGGCATTTCCTCTCCTCCCCCACTGAGCTCACACATCTACTTCATGTAAGGGCTAAGCAACAAACCTACCCCGAAAAATGTCATGGGAGCAATGTGGAGCAATCTAGTACTTTTAGACCGCACAGTATATACGATTCTCCTATGGAGTGCATAAAAAGCAAGGTCTGGAGACTAGGAGTGGAAAGAGTATTTCCTACACAATGAGATGCAACCTTGTGTAGGCAATAGAGGAGGATCCCTCTTGCAGTAATCTATCTTGTTTCTCAAGGCAAACAGATTTTCCTTCAGTCAGATTTATTCTATGATGGAAAATATTTAGGTCTGAAAGAAAGTACATTTGCCTTAATGGAAAATGTCTCCATTAAATAATTAGGGTTTGGGAGATATTAAATAGAATAAATATGAATACACACACACACGTATGCACATGCACATAAATATAAAACATATTTTTTGCTCTGGCTGTGATCTGGTTTAAATCTGGAATAGTAGGATTTTTATTATTTAAGTAAATATAGCTATTTCTTATTAACTGCCCAGAGCAATTAATAAGCTAATATAGGATATAAAAAGATAAAACAATAATAATATATGTGTGATTGTTTTTAATATATTAAACTTATCCCTCTAGAACAGGAAAAAAGCTAGCAAAGTAACTTTAAAAGTAAAGTAAAATCACATTTACCACGCAATCCTACTGAACTTTTTTTTTTAACTGAAAAAAAGAGTGACATCGACTTAAGCCTGGACAAGCCACCACACTTACCTAGCAGAAAATCTCACAGAATGGGATTAGAGTTTCTTTCTGAGGACTGTACCACAGAAGTCTGATCCTATGCCTGTTAAATTTAAATTAGATTTAAATTCCCCCGGATTGAGCAGAATTCATTCCCAAATAAACCCACATAGAATTGCGCCTTGCATTCTTCTTTAGGGAAAAAGGTGATCTGAAACCGTTTCTAAGAATATTTCTAAGAAAATATAACAAGGCCCAAACAGACACCTGAAATTCTTAATGCACTCACTAGCAAATGGATCAAGTCTCACGGAATACACTTGGATTTTTTAGTTTGCTGGAATGTACAGCCACAATTGTAAGTAACACTTCCTAAAAACCATTTGAATTTTTTTATATGAAAAAGAGAAATTTTACAAGAGAACTACCAATAATTCTGCTTCTAGGTGGAAATCATTTTGAAAAATATAGTAGCAATGCAAAATACCAAAAGTGAACCCTTTAGAAAAGTAACAAACAGTATTAAAATGGCTTCATATTTACTTGGCCTTCACATCTTTGACGTGATTCTATTACAAGAATGTTAAATTCCAAACTATGGATTAAAATTCAGCACCATGATCCTAACTGAACTATCACTTCAAAATGCCCAAAATGACATTTTTCCCCAAATGTGTACATTTAGAATTACTGCACACGAATGATGACTTAATTCAGAAGAAAGAGACATATATAGCGAAAGCAGAGTTTCTTGTCCTGATCTCTATCTTAAATGAGATCTTGGTTGACATCTTTGGACCATAAAAGGTAAAATATTCCCCACCTTCCAGTTGGCTTTCAAAATTTTTGTGAACTAATTATATTTTTCTTATTTATATTTGTATTCCCAATTAATTCTAAATGCCTCTTTAAACCTATGTTGAACTAGGCCCTCTTTTAATAATAGTTTTAATTGATGTTTACCACTATGTATGGTCACAGCAAATAAACTGTTGTTACGTTTCAGTGGAGGGAGATGGATTTCATTTCATTTTATTTTATTTTATTAGTGAAATGGGGTGTAGGCTGGAGATGGAATACGTCCATATCAACAGGCAAATGGATACAAATGTGATTGTTGTGTAATCTGAATGAAGTGTACAAAGACACAGCTCTGAGAAAAGAGCTGTGCTTTTCATTCCCTGTAAAGAAATTTTAAAATGGAAAGTTGTCAGACTGTTTTAAAAGGAATCTATCAAAATCCATCATCAGAAAGATTTATACACCACTGAGCATACTATAATGTAGTTAAGTCTTATGGGAATATAGGACATTACACCATAAAGCTCACATTATTTATGGAAAGAATAGTTAATGTGTTTATTTATAACTCCCCCCCCCCAGGTATTAACATTTGAATAAACTTTTAAAAGCTTACAAACAATTACTTAGAAGTAATTCCTACTAAACAGCAATAGATTTACTTCTGAATGATATGTATACGCTGAAATTATATGGCTATTATTTTTCTCTCTTTAGCAAGAATTCTTATAATGCTTTTTTACTTAAAAGCTTTCCACACTGCCACATGTATGTAAAATCAAATAACCTCTATTATTCAGAATACAGTATGTATTAAGGCAAAAATGTTGCCTTAATTTAGTTTTTTTCCCCAGAACGGCATCATTTATATAAACCAAAGAATCACAGCTGTTAGGAATACTGACTGTGTGTTTTCAAAAGCTGCCTTATTGCTTGATAAATAAGACTTTTTTAAAAAAAGCATTACTTACAAACAATATGATATTCAGTAATACCCATACTATTTCCAGTTATAATGATCTATCTTTTTTCTTGGAAAGAAATTGCATTATTTTAAAAAGCTAAAAGAACATAAAAAGGAAAAAGAGAAAAATAAATATTGGCACACTTGATTTAAGGCCCTGAACCCAGACTTGATTACAATGACTTGCAAATTTGGGAGACAGAAAAATACATTTCATGCAAACATGGAAAAAGGATGGAAAACTTCAGTTCAAGCACACACACAAAAAGTAAATTGCCAATAATATTCAGTGGGTTAGATTAAATGTATTTCCAACAGATCTGGCTTCTACCTAAATTTTAAAATCAATATTAGGACATGTATTTATCCATCTGTTTATCTATAAAAAAATGTCAGCATCTGTCCTGAATGTTCTTGAATTTGTATGAAGGCCTATCACAATTTACCAACCCAGAGAAAAATTAATTTCTGCTAGGAACCCGGGACTGTTCACAAGGAAAAGTTAAGCACGTGCTTCCTCTGAAAGGGACGCGACCTTCCAGGGCTCCATTTGGGCTGGATCGAGGAATCGATCCTGCCTGGTGCTTCATTTCGTATTGGAAAATATCAGTTGCAGTGGGTGTGTGTAGCGGGTGAGGGAAAACGGCGTTCGGAGATCTGCATTCGTAAAGCGCATTCCGAGGCGGGAGGAATTATTTCACCGACCCAGACCCTTGTCCCCCCTCCCCGCACACTCGACCACAGAAACTCCTTTTCGGCTGCTGGCTCGCTCGCCCGCGTCTGTCCTCTCCACTCAGGATAGCGCCCAGACGCACCGCAAAGTTAAGAGCCGAGAACTGGGACTTTGTAGGCCAGTTGAAGGCAGAAACTTCTCATCTCGCCCGCAAAGACCCAGCCCCAAACTCCCAGCTGCTCGTCCGGAGAAAGCCTCGCCTGGGCTTAAAAAGAAACCGTTGCTTCTTACTATGGTTGAGAAAAAGGACACATACACGCATAGTCGGGGAGCTACAAATCCTTTTCAGCAGCACATTAATAACGTTGCTTTAAAAGCGTTTCATTTTAGTGCGTTTGGGTTCGCTGGCGTGTTTAAAAGCCAAGTGCACCTTAATTGCCAACTTAGGAAATGCGCCTTGAAAAAGAAAAAGGAAAGAATTATGCTGACACCAGCAACTCTCCAGCGGGGAGGAGGGGAGGATCTGCCAGAATGTGTGGAAAGGCGACTTCGTGTCTGCCCGGGGAACCTGCGCCCCGCCACCCGACCGCCTGCAAGACAGACCGCCCTGCCTATCGTGACGATCGAACGGCCCCCCAGGAAAGGATGTCCGCTTGGAGGGTTCGATCGAACGCGCCCGAGACTGATCCCCCCACAAAGCCTGGGGATTTAAAGGGCCCCCAGTTCACGCCAGCCCGTTAGCACGACGAAACTGACAAGCTCTGAACCATTGCAAAGGAGCTGCGAGCACACGCGTGCGTAGTCGGCCGGTCGGTCCTTCCCCTCCCTGCTTACCTTCTGTCAGGGGGGACAGCGAGCAGCCCCAGCGCGTTCCTGCGGATTTAACTTGCTTGGCCTTCCTCGCCCTTGCCAGATCTTCTGGAGTTACACTGGACGGCACAAAAACTAGGAGGTACGGCAGGCACGGGTGGGGTTAGCTCCCGCCCCTCAGGAAAACCAGAGCTGGTTCGTTAAAAAGGCTCGCTGGCCACATTTTTCTGCGCTAGGAAAAGGGAGCGGCGGCGGGGGTCGAATGCCCGGAGCACCGGAGAGTCAGAAACGTGGAAGCGGGACTCCAATCGCGGGAGAAGGAAGAGAGGCACACCCCCCTGCCCGAAAAGGGGCGCCTGGATCTGCGCGGAGCTTAGATTCCGCCACCCGCAAAGCCACTGCAAGAGTCCCACGCCGCTGTCACCGAGCGCGTGTCCAAGTTGGCACCAAGTATCCCTCGAAAGTTTCCGCCGCGCAAAAAGAGCCCCACGTGTTAGGCGATAGATCCAGAAGCACGAGCTGGGGCTGGGCTGGGGAAGAGGAGCGGCGGCGGCGGCGGCGGCGACACCAGCAGCACCAGCCAGCAGCAGCCGCCGCCCAGGAAGAAGCAGCGCGCCCCTACCCGGTTCCCTCCGCTCTTCTTCTTCTCCTGGCTGTTTAAGGAAGCACCCTCGTCCCCACCCACTAAAGTTAAACCGCTCCGATGGTGCAATTTCGCTTGGCAGATTTACAGGGCAGCGCCACCATCCAAAATAATGGACGCCTTCCCCGCCCCCCTAAAATATCCCAGCTCGGAAAGGAACGGCTCGAGCCGCTCGCAAGCCACCGGACCTTCGCTTTGGAATTTCGGCCCAATCTTGAGACCGCCGCTGGGTTTCCCGATGTCTCTCTCCCCCCGCCGCCCGCGTCCCGCCGCCCATATTCCGCCCCTCTCCCTCCGCTGCCATCTGAGCATTCAGATCAGGGCTGTTTTCTTTCTTCCTACCTTGCAGTCGCAAGCAAGGAGAAAGACGGCCCCCTAGCGGTTGGCGCTGGTTTCCATAAAGAGCGGGATGATTAAATGTTTCCCCTCGTCTTCCCTGCTCCCCGCTGCAAAGCCCAGCGGCGCGGCGGGCGCCGTTCACGCTCACTGCTGTAAAGATAAGCCAGCGCGGCGACAAGCGACGTGGAAGTTTACCCTCGGGCTCCGCCGGGCGCGCTCGTCACGCGAATGCTCCCGTGGAGCCCTTCCCTCCGCATCTTCGAGCTTGGAAACGGAGCATCGCAGTTGTCTTATGCTGAGTCAGACCCGCGGAGCTTCTAACTCAGGAACCGTGACAGGTAGCGAATTTCCGGCAGCTTCACGGCTTTTCCAGGAGAGGTCAAAACCAAGCCTGGCAGAATTAACTTGGATTAGAAGGCAAACCGAAAAGACACAGTCACGCTCACATGGGCTTGCTTGCCTGCTTCCTTCCCTGTCAGCACACGCAAAATGCTGGGAATGTGCAATTTTTTTCTAGCTAAGTTGGCTAGACAACAGCTCCCATAATCCACCCTCAGAGGCCCGAACAAGTAATGCAGCCGGCTCTCTGGCCTTCAGCTTCTTTAGGGACTAGTATACAAGAGACAGCCTTACCTTATGAGTGCCTTGGATTAGACTTCCTAGTCGGCTGGGAGTTGTAGTCCAACATGCCAGTTTGGCAAATACTCCTTTATTCAGGAGGCTCGTTAAATAGGTTTACTCCCTGCTAAGAGCCAGTAAAACAATGTAGTGGTTCCTGGGTTGGAGTAAGATGGGAGAGGCAGGTTTAGGTTCACCCTCAGCTATGGAAGCTCACTTTGGCCTTTCTCACAGGGTTATTGTTGTGGGGAAACATGGAAGGAGAGAGTGCTTTCGATACTGCTTTGAATGGCTGGAAGAATGGCAGACCATAAATCTAAATACTGTAGTAACAGCAACAATAATAATAGTGAGTTGTGCTGCAGCTTCCAGCAGCTGGTTTTCACCTGGAGAAATTGTGGCCCTTCAGAAGTCACTGAATTCCAGCTCCCATTGGTCCTGCTGGTGATAGAGGAGGGTTGCTGATAGTGGAAATTCTGCAATACAGTAGGTGAAAGCCCTGGTCCTTTCTTTATGGTCATGTAACCAGAATAAAGGGACACGGTGGCGCTGCGGGTTAAACCGCTGAGCCGCTGAGCTTGCCAATCGGAAGGTTGGCAGTTCGAATCCGTGTGACAGGGTGAGCTCCCGTTGCTAGTCCCAGCTCCTGCCAACCTAGCAGTTCGAAAACATGCACATGTGAGTAGATTAATAGGTACCACTTCAGTGGGCAGGTAACGACGTTCCGTTCAGTCATGCCGGCCACATGACCATGGAAGTGTCTACGGACAAACGCCGGCTCTTCGGCCTTGAAACGGAGATGAGCACCGCCCCCTAGAGTCGGACACGACTGGACTTAATGTCAAGGGAAACCTTTACCTTAACCAGAACAAAGGCATCTGAATTTCAATACCTTTGCTCTGGGAGTGTCTGCTAGATGTGCAACTTGACTTCCTCCTAGATGCCACTTTGCTGCATTATTGTTTTCCTCTCTTGACTCTTTAGTGGAAAATAATGATATTTTGACTGTTTTATGGCTGGGTATATTGTTAGCCTTTTCTCATTGCTGCAGATTGGGTATTTTAAGTGTTGAATTTATTGTATATTGATTGTCTTACATTTTGCCACCAGCCACCTTAGATAGGACATACCTCCAGCCAGATTAAAAATAAAATTAAAATCAGTTGCTAACTGAACCAGTCAGGGAATGCCTATGCTCATAAATACGCTAGCCCCGATTGCAGTGGGGTTGCCTAACCTGGCAAAAAGGAGTCTAGATCTTGCACACACTTGTTCACCTTAATTTGTACCACTCTTTTTCATCCCAGAGGTTTCAAATGGGCAATCAGAGCATAACATAGATGAAAGAGATATTGCAGAGGAACAATCCTTTATGTAAGAATCCAATTTGATTCTCTTATTTTGGCTTGAATCAAGACAGTGGTTTCTTCTCCCATATAAGAATGAACATAGCATAACTAAACTAAGATGCAATTTGTCACCATTGAACCTAAAGTGTCCCTTCAGTTGCCCTTGATTCCTGATGATTAAGGAGATGCATCCATGTAGTTTTCTTGGTAACAATATGGAAGTGGTGTGCTATTAATTTTTTCCAGGATGTCTTTTTACTTCCCAGCTTAGGCTAAAGTCCTGGGATTTCTGGCAGTTTCTTGTCGTTAAGTACTATCCAACCCTACTGAGCTTTTGTGCCACTTGCTGTAGACCTCAGTCAGAATCACTGCTAGGACAGTTACCACTGTACTCATAAGTTTTGCACTGAAATATTACTAATTGCGTCTCATGCTTTGAATAGGCATTGGATTGCGTGTCTCTAATTGTTTTCTCTATATCAGAAGAGTATTAGGCAAATGAGGGCAAAAGTTTGAGACAGCAGGCTGTGAAAACTTACAAGGCAAGAAATCTGCCTTTAAGATGGCCTTGGACATGTTGCTGTTTTGATCCAAGAGTGGATGTTTTAAGATTGACTTTTTTATTATGCATAAATATAACTTAAATATGGGTTAGAGTCTAACAAATGATTTCTGACAGAAGTATACTGAATGTACAGCATAAAGTGAATCAATACTTGACATCTGTAAGCTGAAGACTCACTGGTATCAGATGGCTTTTAGAGTATTGGGATTAGCCTTCTCCATCTCAGCATCCTGCAGATGCATTGGAACAGCTGTTTCTAAACTTTCCAGCCAGAATGTTGATTGGGAATCATGGAGCTACCCTCCCAATACATCTGGGGAACCAAGCTGGTCTATGCATTCCAAAAATCAAGAAGTATCAACAAGATGTCACTGTATGCCACTTGATCCTTCTACCCTTGCTTATCATACTGACCCTTCTCTTAATATGATTATATGTGAGAGATGCTTCTTGATGTCAATTTGCACAGCCCTCCCCCTTGCTGCTCTAGAACTGAACACCCCTAGCCCTCAAGTACTCAAGCACTGAACATGCAAACGTTTCGAGCGTGGTCTAATTTTCATCAAAACGTGCATGAAAGCGTCTGCCTGCAAACATGTAATGCTTAAAAGGTTGGGGAGATACAATCGTACATACTTGCATTACAACCCGACTGATGACTGGAGAACCAGACAAGCAGGCTTTCCAGACTCAGGTTAAGGCTCCTGCTTTCAAATCTCAGTGCTCAAAACATGCAAAGATCTGTACAGAAACTCTGCGCATGGGAAAATTGAGGTAGAGCACGTTTACACACCCACATCCCCCAACCCTGATGTGCTGTTACACCTGCACAGCATTTGAGTCATACTGGTTGCTCTCTCTCTGGCTATGTTCTTGTCCAGTCCTGATAACTTGGAGGTCCAACTGCAATCCTGTGCATTTTTTTTAAATGGAAAGTCAGGTGTAAAAATGAAATGCAAGCGAATGGAAATTAGCCTATCATTCTGAGCATGAATACTCAACTTGCAAAAAAACTTATCCCCAGCACTTGCTCCAAGGGCATGTCATGTACAAATTAAAGCACAGGTGCTTCAGAGCAAGTTTTCATGCAGAAGGGGCAGGTTCCATTTCTGGCATCTCCAGCTAAGAAGAATCGAATGGCTGGAGGGGAGAGAAAATTTTCTGCCTGAGAGCTGGCAAGCTTTTATTGATCACCGTAGACAATCCGAGCTAAAAGGAGAGACGATCTGAGTTAAGGCAGTCCCTCTGTCTCTGAGAACAGATGGATTCTCTACACTGGCGTCATCACACCTGTTCGTCCAAAACAGCCACGTAACTGTACTCTTAGTACTGATCACACGTGTCTTTCACAACATGTCCCCGCACCTGGAAGCCTATGCTGACCAGCCCGTGGACGCCCTAGCAAAATTGCTCAGAGGCGTGCTTTTTTCCATCTGGCAGTCTTAACCAAGGGAAGAAAACCATCCCATTTAAGCCGTGCAGGAAGGCGAGTCTTGTCATTACACTGTGGGAGTTTGATCTGTGATAGCTCATTGACATGTATACATGATCACTGAAGCTGCTGCTGTTGTGTCTGTTACAGAGGAGAGGCTGACAGTGATTGAAGGGCTTTTCTTTTTCTTTCATTCATATTTCAAAGCTGTGTAAGATACTTTCTTTTATGTGTATTTAAATGCCTGGGGTCTTTGGAATCTGATAAGTGAAACTATTTAGAAATAGGGTGTGGTACTGGAACAGGGCTTAAGCAGCAGCTATTTGAAGAAGTAAAACAGGGAGTAAATATACTTGCTCAATTAGCATGTGTTTATTGTTTAGACAAATCCAATTTTTAAAGGAAGCAGAGTCCCAAGCTCAGGATCTGGGACAGAGAGCCAAAGTTATAAACATTTAAATCCCACTAAACTCCATGGGGGAAGTGTAAACATGCACATGAAATGGACCAGAGGATGGCTTTTAACTCTGGAAGGCATAGGTTCCCAGTCTGCTGATCCCTAAAGGCTGTGAGATCCTTTAAGAGTGGGTCAAAAGGATGGCTTTGAACCATATTTTAATATTAGTCAAGATGGTAAAGAGAATAGCCATGGATGTTAACATAAAGAATGGATAGAAAGATAATTAGAGGACATGTCTCTAGCTGGAAGAAGTACCCTTCTCTTGCACAACTTCCTTTCGCTTCCACGGAGGTCATGCTGGAGATTTCCAAAAGCAAGGTTGTGGTGCAGACTCAGGATTAAGCTGACCATATGGATATGTAGATATGTGGAACTTCTCCAAGCAGCTGGAGGCTAATCTGTTGGGACTATGTGAATATTCCACTCTTTGGCTTCTTGGCATGTAGGTCAGTGCATGTGTGCTAGAATGAGGGGAGTGTAGAGGAGGAGGTGATAGAAAGGATTAATTGCACATTCAGTTCAGATGTAATCACATGCCCAACAGGTTGTGGCACATCCTAACTGTCACATTTCTAAAAATAAATGTAAAAGATACTACAGTATTCAGACTAGTTTGGCAGTCTGAAGGCTATGTAAGAATGGTTTGTTTGAGACTCAAGGACCTGGAACAATGCATTAACCTGCTACTGAAAATAGCAACTTGATGGGCATTACTGGAAATACACCTAAGTCCCAGGACCTGATGTGACAACCTCACTACATCTCCACCTCGTGTGTGTGTGTCCACTGGGGATCTTAATTCACTTCCAAATGTGGGTTGATTGAGGTAATTAAAGGTTGAGATGAGTTAATAGTGAAGGAAAGTGACATTGAAGGGTTTACCTTTGCCTCTGGGTTCACAAAATAAAGCAAGAGTAGATAAGAACATAGTATATTTATTCACTTGGGGACTCCTGGGGTATGTTTTAGGGCTGTGCATATTTTCAAAATGATTGGGAAGAGGTGTTTCAGGAAGTAAGGATCACAAGCACAGCACCTCTTTAACACAGCCGTGTCTTCTGAGAGCCTGAAAAAAGACTCTGCTGCTTTTAATGATTTGATTGTTTAAAGTAGCTGCATCTGTTTTAGAGGTGCTGTGCTTGCCATCCTGTACCTTCTGAAGTAGGTGTAGCTGTAGTACCAATACTTAAAAGAAGGTGATTGGGACAAAAAGTTTTGCTTAAAACTTAGAAATATAAGAATGATTAACATACAGCACAATTCTAGATATGTCTACTCAAAAGTATATCCCATTAAATTGAATGGGGCTTACTCCTGGAGAGAGGATTGTAGCCAGAATATTTTATTTTAGAAAATAAGTCATTGTCATTGAAAACACTACGGATTGGGCATACAAATAAGTATAACAAAATTAGATGTGTTATTTAACATCATTTTTGGAGGCCTTTAAGATCCATCAGTCACCAATGATCTGTTTTGATTACTGTGTTATTTCTCCTAAAGTTAGAACACAACCGATCCATTACAAGAGAGCTTCCTAAAACAGACTTCTTTTCTGCTAACTGGTACTTACAGAAACTCATCACAATGTGGCACAGGAGTTATAAGCAGGTCATATAACTTGTGTATGGTCAGTAGCCTAGTAAAGCAATGCAATAATGTAGTATATACCATCGACTTCCATTCACATTTAAGATGAGCATTGCTCATAAAACTCAAACTGCTTGCATGTGATAGTACTATCTGCCAGATGATTTATATGAGCAAAATTACATGTTAGATTTTGAATGAGGCCTTTTCAGCCAACGATACACCACACTTTTGGATGATAGTAATACTCTATGCAACTAAAGCAAAATTACCAGATTTCATTGTAATAGGTGCTAGGCAGAATGTTTTACCTCCAGTAAAAAACAGATTGGAGATACATACTCCTTTGCATATTTAGAAATGACAGTCAACCATTACTTCTTTGTCCCACCAGCAACTTCTTTACCACACCAACCAGAATTTGCAGTCTCCATTTTTAGGCTGCTGCCTCTGCATTGCTTACTTTGGACTTTTCTGCTTTGTCCCCATCCCCTCTTGGAACCACCCACTTGCCCGTTGAAGAATTTTGCAGATTTTGAAAGTTTAGATATTCTTTTGTGGTATTTTTGGTTAGTCTTAATAAAAGCACTGCCCAGTTATGAATTTTGAATTTCATCTTGCTCATGGATCAGCCCGGCTACCCAGATGATCTTGCCATAACTTTAAAAAGGTGGGAAATGCTGGGACATCATGCTAGATCTTCCAGTGACACCTGAGATCTGAAGATTGCCAGCCCCATCTGTGACACATTCTGAGGAGATAGGCAAGATCCAGTGTGATCCGTACGTAATTCTTTAGGGATTTCCACTGCGCAGGAGATCGCAGTAGGCAAATTACTACAATCTAAATCCCTTCTCTATAAATTAATACATGCAGACTAATCCAGTTTTATCAAATATGCTTCACTCCTCTATAAAACAGAGGCCTGCCCATTACCTGAAATGTTCCTCTACAACATACAAAGCTCCCAGCTGCCAGACCCCAGGATACTTTCAGAAAGCCAGAATTCACACAAATGTGGCCGATTGTTGAGATCTGCAGTGGAGGTTGGCCCTCTTTGTCCTATCTAGAAAGACACGGGCTAGGATCTTCTTGGTTGTGACACCTACCCTGTGGAATTCGCTTCCAAGAGAGCACCCCCCCCTTCCCCTGAACCTTTCATTGTAGCTTATTTTTAGTGACAGCAAAAGGTGACCTTTAACTTGATCAAACTGCACAAACCTGTTGTGCTCTGCTCTGTTGCAACTGGACATTTGGTTCCTTTAAGGGTTGGTGTATTGTGTTGTTGTTAGACCCATTTTCAACTCATTTCATACAAAGCCTTTTTTAAAGCTGTGGTTCGGCCAGGGCTAGGTTTAAGGCCCAAAGTCTAGTGCATCAAAGCCAAAGGGTGCCCAAATAAGCAGCCTGCAAATGATACAAGAAGCATCTGGACTGATAGAGGTATGCAGAGTCCCATTTGGGCTAATGCTGCTCACTACAGCACCAGGTGTATTTAAGGAATTGGGGCCCCCAATGCAACACTAGGTTTGGTAACCCCTCTTCATACACACATCACTAGATGAACATTGCAGATAGGTTCTTGCAAAGCGAGGTTAAACCAGTGTTTTCAAAATGGAACACCCACAGAATCTGAACTGAAAATTAAAGATCTATCTAGGACAGACATACTGGACACAAAGTCTAAACACTACTTTTATTCTTTGACATATTCAAATTCTTCTTTAAAAGGAAAGATGCCTTCCTTGTTGGAGAGAGAAAACTACTTTTACTTTTGAAATGCTATTTTCCCTATTTTCTGCCATCTGCAACTTTTACAGATCCGCTGTTGGCACTGCCTGTTTCAGTAACAGAAAGAAAACAGAGTGATTAAAAATCCAACACTGTTGACAGTCCTCTTACTTCTCAAAGTAATAGCTTACTGTCCATTGATTCCTACCCTGTTTCCTATCCTTTAGCTAGTTGCCTACCCATGGCAAGAGAGGGCCTGTCTTTGAAACCGACAATTCCTCAGCTAACTCAAGAATGTAAGTGTCAAAGTGAGGGGCTTTGTCAAAAACTTCCCGCCTCTCTTTCCAGACATGGCAGGCAGGAAATCAGATGCGAAGAAGTGATTGGCTTAGCCTGGAATGACTGAGATGCCTAGTAGCTGGGACCCCTACTCAGGGCAGTGGTTCAGGGCCCTGGGCAGGACACCTCTCTCCCTCCTTGCAGCCCCCCCTCAGGAATCTGGGGGTCTGGCCTGGAAGGAGGGGCCTGATTTGGCAGTGGGACGGCTGGGGGCTAAAGCCAGTTGCCCTGAGTTGCAAAGCAGAATGTGGTTAAATGGGGGACCCTCTTTTTTCCCCCCCAAAACGTTTTTTGTCCATTCACTAGTTCTAAGATTTAAAATCCAAAGTTGGCGTACCTTAGTTTATGAAGGGTTGTGTTCCCCTAGGAGGTATCTGTTGGGGTCCCTGTTGTGGGGTGGGCTTGAAACAAGCAGGGGTAGGGCTGGAGTCCAACAGGATATGGTCCACTGACTTCCTAAAGCAGGACAGGCAAGCTCTCGCTCTGTTTGATTGACTCTCCCCCCTTCCTAAAGGTTTAGTTCCCTGTGATGTCAGGGGCATCAGGCAGGTCCCAAACTGAACCTAGTGGTTTTCCCCCTCAAAAAAGAGAGTTTTATCTGCAGGAGGAGGAACTAGGCAAATGGCCTAGAGCTGACCTCCCATTTTTTTGAGCAAAGAGCAACAGAAGTAGACAATCACATGATGCTGCCCCGTTGTGAAACTTTCACTGCAGGTTGCAGCTATTAATGGCAAATTGCTTGTAGGGATCACCTTGTAGCCTCAGATGTAATTACAATTGGCACATTGACCAAGTGTTGTTGAAATATTACAACAGGATTAACAAGTTGCATGTATAAATGATATGCACAGACAGGAACACCTGTCACTGGGGAAGGCCATTATTATCCTATAATAATCCTGACATCCTGGAGAGTATCAAAACATGCAGAGATTATTCACACTGAGATCTTCTTTGCTGGGGATTTGGCATCTATGACATTGTTTCTTTAAGTACCCAGAGACAGTAGTAGTGAAAATTGGAATACATTTCCCCAAAAGTTGGCATATCTTGGTTGACATCTACGAAGGGCTAGTGGCATTAAGACTTTACACTGCACATTTGCAAAACTCTGTAAAACCTTCCCCAATTCATGTCCCTATCTTTGTGAGGGAGACTGGCCTCTATATTAACAGTTAGTGATTTATCCAAGTAAGCTGGTGGCTGAGCACAGAGAAGCTTCTCCATCAGGATCTACTGCACACCCTTTAATTTCCAACTGAAATGTGCATTGAGACGGTCACAATTAAAATCAGAATAAGTGCCCCAACAGGAATGGGATAGGATCGAAAGTGTGTGAGTTCAGATTTCCCTTAAATTAGTCCAAGTCTGTCTATCCCCATCATTGTCTTCAGGCTGCAAATCCTATGCATACTTTTATGGGAGTATGTCCCTTAAACTCCATGGGATTAACTTCTGAGATGGGTAGAGCGCTTCCTGGATGAGATGAAGGTGCCGAACACCTTGTTCTCCTGTAGCCTCTGAGCTGAAGCAGAACCCCAAGGAAAGCGACTGCCCTCACTTCTCTCCAAGCTCAGTTGGAATTTGGAAACCCCCATGGTCCCTGTCGTGCAGAGCTGTAGATCCAGCCAAGCACCTCTGCATGATGTGTGAGGGGGGTATATATCACAGATTGTAAAAGTGGATGAAGCTAGAATAAAGGAGGGGGATGAAAATAAAATTCATTTCATTCAAGTTTGAATAGAGTCAAATGAAAGCAGTAAGATTACTCCATTTATTTCATAATATTCCCCTTCAGTCACATTAGAAATTACAACCAAGTGGTCATTTTTGACCAGGAGCCATAGACGAAAGTTTTGGTTGCACCCCTCTGCAATGGTGCCCCAGCCAGGAACCAGGTTACCTGGAAAACTATCAGTTCCCTCCTGCAGAAACCTGTCTGGCCTATATTCTCTCGTTTTTATAACCTATTCTTTCAATAACAGTATATAAACATTTTAAAGTTATTAAAATGGAAACAAAAATAAGAAAGCCTGATCTTTCCAAGGTACCTGATTCTTGGCTTGTGGTTAGCCTTCCTGATTAACTGGAGAAATTTTTTAAATTGTTCATGAGAGTTGTAAATGAATAGTTGTCCTTCTTAATTAACTACAGATTTGCAGGCCCAATTAAGGACCACATCTAGAGCCTTTACCCAAACCTGACTCTTGCAGTCTGAGAGTGACAGCAATTTGAGTCTACCCTGATCCCTCACCTGTCCTTGCCAGTCCATTCTGGTGCTGGTGGAAGGGGTCCTGTAGGGAGTAGCAGAGGAACACTGCTAAGCAGTTTTTGTCGAGCCTTGCCCTTGTGAGACTGGCCTCACTTAGCAGCTAGGAGTCCTCAATATTTATTATTGTGATATTCTACCACCTTGGGTTCTGTGTATTTATGACACAGAAATGTTCTAAAACATTGTAAACTCCCCCCCCCCAAGAGTTGGTTGTTACTTTATTCCTTCTTCATGTAACCAGATCTGATCAAATTTAAAATCCAAGAATCTGCCAGGAGGCCCACAAGTAGTGTGCATTGGATTCAGAAGACCCCTGAAACAGGGTACTTTGGAAAGAACTTCGGGAACCTTGGGTGAAGCGGGCCCATCCCATCTGGCTTCAATCCAGATTTGGACATCCCTGAAACTTAGGTCCTTTCCTCTATTTCTGGAGTTTCAGGGTTAAGAAAAATTGCTTTCTCAAGCAACTGATGGTATTGAGGGAGAGAGAAGCAATTGGTCAAATTTCAGGGACTGGTAGCATCTCAGTGTTCCTTGCAGGGCCACTGGGATCCTGCATGATTTGCTCCATATAGCAGTTTATGTAGTGAGTGGTTCCTTCCTTCTGAAATTTGGCATATTGTTCAGGTTATGGCCTGTTTTGGCTCACTGCATTCAGTGGTTTTTAAAATGATGTTACGGAATTGACTGCAGAAAATCTCCTCTAATTCACTTGATTCTTTTTCCATGGAAGATCTAGTAATATTGGACTTTTCTGTCTTCCTCAGCCAACTTCTTGTTTCTATTACTATTGTTATTGTCATCCCTCCCCTTTTGACTCAGTTGTTTAGGTTTATTAATAATTTCATCCCCATCGAAGCTCTCTTCTCTGTTGTCTTATATATTCCAGTGAAAATAATCACCACCACATTTATGGTGGTGCCCAATGCCCAGGATGAGTTTTTTTCCTCATCTTGCAGCTTCATGTGGGCTGGAATAAACTTTCAAATAATTCAGACTTTATTTTCCTTTTCATGCTACCCAGGCATAAGATCTTTTACTTCTAACCTGGCTATAAGACCATGAGAACCTGTGGCAGTAAAAGTCCAGCCACTCTGGTTATCTGTTGCCTGCAGGGCTGGATAAGGATGTAGCTGAAGGGAACATCTTTCAGTACAAGTCCTTCTATTACACAAGTGATGAGTCATTAATAAACATTGATATAATCACTTCCATTTGCACCAAAATCCATCTGTCTGAAATTTGGCAGTGGTTTCCCACAGGAAAGACTACATTTGCTGAAATTCTTTAACAAATTATATCCCCAAACAACAATGCTATAGGCACATCCCCCTCACACACAAAAAGCCAGATTTTAAGGATGAGTAACTGGAAACCTCCTGCATTAATTTCACTGAAACTTGGAAGGCTGGATTCTGCCCAAGAGGTCTAGTGTGCCTTTAGATTTCTTCCCATTCAGCTGAATAAAAAAAGTAACCATGTGCATTTCCTTCGTATTCAACAGTGGGACAAATGAAACTCAGTTCTACTGCATCTCACTCCAGGTTTGGCCACAAGATCAACAAGAGAGCCTGCGACTGATACACAGTATGGGAATCAGCTGTAAGAGACTTTCTATTCTTCCTTGACTTGTATTCACAGATTCATGTGTATTAAAGGATCAGGAGTAGGATCCCCTTTGAGAGACAGCAGAGCCACGGGTAAGGGAGAAAGCACTGCAGGTATCCTTGGAATCCAAACTTTCATACTGCCAGCAGACTCCAGCTGTTGCCTTGTTTGAGTCAATGGATACCATATAACATCACAATGAGGAGGATATGCTTCTTCTCCGATCTTGCACAAAACCAATGAGGTCCAATTCCAGGAGTTCCTGCAAAAGTCCAAGAAATCATGTGCAAGAGCAGAGGGCTTATTTTACCTTCTCCAGCATTTGCTTTGGTTGTTAGGAATGTATGAAATAGATGACAGTGCCCTTTGGTAGATTTTAGACAGCCAAATAGGCAAGAGCCACCCCTCACTGGGTGAAAAAGGACAGGCCTACTCATATTCTTCCCACTATCCCTCCGATTCCCAGGTTCCTCAAGAACATGACATCTTGACTACAAAGGGCATTTGTTTCTCTCCTAATCCCACAGTGATAAAGAGTGGTCTAGAATTTCAGAGCACAACTTCAAGTTGGTGGTCAGCACTTCTTTAATTTATTCAAAATATTTCTATCCTGCTTTTCTACAAATAGCACTTCAAGGGGCTAGCAAATCTAATGAAAACCTTTGCAGTCAATCTGCAGTGGAACCCTAGAATCGGCAGGTAAAGGTTGCTGAACTAAACATGACTTACCTTCAGGAGGGGAGATACAGGATTGTAGTTGGATTAGTTACAGCCTAAGGATGGGGGGGACTGTGAACCTCCAGTTGTTGGTCAGTTACAATCCCCAACAATCCTATGCAGCACAGCCAGTGGTAAGGTCATAGTTGATTTATAGTTCAGTGCCAGCTGAACTACAGGGACGCGGTGGCGCTGCAGGTTAAACCGCTGAGCTTGCCAATCGGAAGGTCGGCAGTTCGAATCCACATGACGGGGTGAGCTCCTGTTGCTAGTCCCAGCTCTTGCCAACCTAGCAGTTCGAAAACATGCCGATGTGAGTAGATTAATAGGTACCACTTCGGCGGGCAGGTAACAGCGTTCCGTGTAGTCATGCCGGCCACATGACCACGGAGGAAGTGTCTATGGACAAACGCCGGCTCTTCGGCTTTGAAACGGAGATGAGCACCGCCCCCTAGAGTTGGACACGACTGGACTTAATGTCGAGGGAAACCTTTACCTTAACCTACCAGCTGAACTACATCTGTACCCCGCAGTGCTACAGAGATTAATGGGAAATATTAAAGGGTCCGTGGGAAATATTATAACATACAATGGGGAATATTACAGATTCCCTGGTCTCAAGTATTGCTGTTTTATTTAGTTATAATATAGATATATAAGGCCACCCAACTCAACACTAACTCTGTTGAGCACAATTCCTAAAACCAAACAAAAGATAACAAGCACAATAGGAGGAGCAAACATGCACCCTAACTGAAACTGAAAATACACTCCAGATGAACACATCCTGACTTATCCCAGAGCCTACTGCTGGTGGGGGAGTGATATTTTCGAAGATTGTTTAAAGGATTACAGGGTCAGGACAGTTTGAACCTCCGGGGAGATGCTGTTCCAAAGGCAGGCATCGTAAAAGAGTGCAGCTTCCTGAGTCCCATCAGATAACATTGCTTAATGGATAGAACACAAAGCATGCCTGCTCTGTTGAATCTTCTGGGACAGGGAGAGATGATGGGAGAGAGGTGGTCCTGCAGATATCCAGGCCCTGTGCCATGAAGGGCTTTATAGTGATAACCAGCACCTTGAACTGCATCCAGAATAGCTCAGATACCAAAAATGTTACACGGGCACGTTGATATGGGTTCCTAATTGCTCATCCCACTGCATTTTGAACCAACTACAGCTTCCAAGTGGCCTTCAAGAGCAGACCCATGTAGCGCACATTGCAATGTACAAGGTGATCATGGCATGAGTAACCGTGAGCAGCTCTCATTTCAGGAAAAGGTTCAATTAGTATACCAGATGAATCTGTGCAAAAGTCTCGTCAAGGTTGAGTTTAAGCCCATTCCTCCCCTCGCCCTGCTTCAGACCCAACAGCGTCCAGTCGCTGGGACAAGACCTTGACTGCATCACCAGGGGTTGAGATATACAGCTGAGTTACCATAGCGATACTGATGAAACCTGACCTAATGCCAATGGACAATCTTGCCCAGAGGTTTCATATAAATGTTTCTTGTCAAGTGTTGGAACCAGAATTTTTCTTACTAAGACTTATGGATAGTCAATTAGAAAAGACTCATGGATGATTGGTTTTATATATGGTAATGGCAGTGAGATTATTACAGGCACAAAGATGGAAGAATACAGAAATACCCACAACAGAGAGGTAGACCATGAAGATGGTACAATTTGCAGAAATGACTAAATTGACTTGTTTGATTGGGGAGGGAACAACAACTACTTTTATAAAAGACTGGTAACCCCTTATGGACTTTTTGCTGAAAATTGATAAACATGAACTGGTGATTTCTGGATTTTTCAATTTAAAAGGGTTGTATATGGGGAGAACTACGTTATGTAATTTTGAAGGGGGGAAATGGTATTAAGTATGTCTGTAACTACTGTAAAGAAGATCAGAAGCCGCTTCTTTATTTTTTTTTCTATTCAATGCTTTTTTTTTTAATCTTTCCTTCTTACTTACTTTTCTTCTATATTTTTTTGTGTTTGTCTTTTAACTTTGTAAAAAATTGCTTTAATAAAAATTATTTTAAAAAAAGACAGAGTCAAGGGTGTTGAGCCCTGTGGCACCCTGCACATTAGGGATTCCAGCCTCAAGCTCTCCACCTGTCAACATTGACTGGAATCAGCCGTGATGAAAGAGAACCACCACAATACTGGGCCTCTCGCTCCCAAGCCCTGTAGCTGGTTATGGTCAATGGTATCAAAGGTTGCTGAGAAATCAAGGAAAACAAAAACAGTTCTGGCTCCACCAGAAGTCATCAACAAGTGCAATCAATGCTGTCTCTGTACTATGCCCTGGCCTGAAACTCAAATGAAATGGATCCAGATAATCCACTTCTTTCAGGGCCCTCTGAAGCTGGAGTCTGACCACCTTTTCAACAACCTTGCCCCAAAAGGGAAGGCTGGAGACATGCTTCACTTATTTTTCCCTTTGCTCCTTCTACTAGATGATTAATTTATTCCCTCCCATCCATTTTAATGGCACCAGTTTTATATATGTAGACACTCAATAAAATATTACTAAATAAACCACAAACTGCAAAGGAGGATTGCCGATTATTTTTTCCTGGCAGCACCCATGTGCACTTAACAGCTGAATGAGAAAGGAAGGACTCAGCAGAAGGATGGCTTCCCACTGTTGTCACCCCAATTTCTGTTTTGCACACCACTGTTACTTGAGGATTTATGTCACCTTGACTGATCTTAAAAGCTAAGGAGGACCAGAACTGGTGAGTACTTGGATAAGAGGCTATCAGAAAATACCAGGGCTGTAGGGTAGACTGGGAAGTCTCAAAAACATCCGAGAAGATAGCACTGAGATGCAAACCACTTTTATATTGCTGCCAACAAAACTGTGTGGATGAGTGCAACAAATCACCAGATGCTGAGTGATCTGAAGGAGACATTACCCCCTTTTCCCCCTTAATGCATACATATTTCACAGAATGACACAAAATAGTTAAAACAACAACTTCAAAATAAATCCACAATAAAAAAGCAATAGATCAAAATATGCACAGCAGATGACAAGCAGATTTCACAGAGGGTGCCAGCCCTGATGGATGATAGAGATGTCTACAAAATGTCCCTCCTCTATGTCACCATAGAAAAGGCCTTTTCTCTTATCCTGCCACTTGTGTTTCCATCACAGTCATGCAAAGAAGGCTTCTTTACATAAAACACCTTTTAGCAGGAGGTGACTGTCCCTGCAGCCAAGCTGCTCAAGTAGGAGCCTCTTTCACAAGAAGTGCGCCAACAGAAGGAAAATGTCCTTAAGTGATTTGTCCTATCCTGGTCGTTTTTCCAAGATTACTTATGTCTACAAAGCCTCAAGGGTTTTTCCAGGGTTATATCTTGATTCCTCCACAAGGAGGCAGGTTTACAAAAAAGAATAGACATGCAAGATTAACAGGGCAATATCCCTTGCAATATTTCTCTATAAAAGTTCATTGAATATGGCCATCCTAGACCCACCAAAACCTTTATCCAAGTAATTGGGGTAAATTAGACAACTGCTCTAGACTTGGAAGAATTGCCAATTTCATTCTCTTTCACTTCCCAGTTTCTTTTAAGCTATGTACATTCCATGGATCTGGCCAACTGTGGCTGATCTTGGAAGAGAAACAGTGACAATCCTGGTTAGTACTTGGATGGGGCACCATTTGGGAATTCCAAAGCTGTTGGCTAGACTGGAAACTTTAAAAAAGTCCTGGAAGACGACAAAACGGATCACCTCAGTAATGGCTGCCAAGAAAACACTAACACAGTCCAAACCCCTGTATGGGCACCATCACCGGGAATCAAGTTCTTTATCTTTTCTATCCCTTTTAACTCTCCTCTTTCACTCAAGCCAAATGTTTTCCCACATTTGCATAATGGAAGAGAGAGAAGGCAGCTGGCAAATAATGCTTCATGCATTTGATTTCTCCACTAAAACTTGGTGCCACACATCATCATGCGTCTATCTGTCTATTCAGAACTACACCCCACAAAGGACAAGGGGAGTTATTAGCAAGAAAAGGGAACTTGTGCCCCTCCAGATGTTCCTAATTCCAATTCCCTGAAGCTCCAGCCAGTAGGAACTGTGGGGAACAGCAACATCAGGAGAGCCACAGGTCCCTATCTAGGCTGGCAGCCTCCACTGTCCATTAAGAGCTGAGCTTAGCCCAGAGGCGATTTACCTTGGCGAAAACCCTCTGGATAAGTGGAAATAGAAAGAATTTCTGCTCAAATGTGTTTATTTACAACAGGTGTATGCAGCTTTTCACTTAAAAGAGCGATTCATATTAAAAAATGATCACATTAGACAATTCAGGCAGTCTTCAATTAATAACGGTAATTGGGACCGGAATTTCCATCACTAAGCAATGCAGTCGTAAAACGCAATGTTGCGTGACTGCATTGCTTAGCAACAGAAATCCCGGCAGTCCCACTGCCGTCATTAACCGAATTCCACCAGCTTTTAGGCGAGGACCTACCCTGATCCAAGCCACTCCCAGCTTGGACCCTCCCAACCCCAAGCTTCAGTAAGGTAAAGGACTGCCTCCTCTTCCACTCCCCCCAACAGCCTCTCTCCTGCCCATCTCGGTCCTTTTGGCTGCCCTGCACAGCAGCATTCCTCAGCAGTGGCAGTGGTGCTGAAGAAGAGGCCCAGGGCCTTCAGCAGTCTTAGCCAGCCACCACTGCCCCTGCTTTCCTCACTCCTATTTGGGGATGCCTGTTGCATTTTCCCAAGCCCTGCTGAAGGCCCACCTTTTCACTCAGGACTTCCATGGGTAAATGCTAGGATTTTTCCTCCCTCCATCATGCATGTATGCATACTGTCTATGCATATTTATTTATATATATATAATTACAATCATAAATATGATCGTGGCTGTACGTTTGTTGATTGTATTGAAACATTTTTTCTTTTCACTCTTTTTCCCCTGCACTGTCATGTGTTATTCACATGGGAATTCAGTATGAAAATTGGTTAATCTAACAAGGAACAGTAATAACGTCATGCTTACAGATTCTGTTCAGTCATCTAGATTTTAACAAAGAACTAGCCATAAGCTTGCATTTACCCATGACTTGAAGCCGTAACTAACCTTCCTCTGTATGTCGTAATCTATCATCCCAACTGTTCCCTCAATCCAATTTAGCAGAGCAGTTATATAAATAATATCATGGGATGGTGGAGGAGGAGCCTGAGCTTCCCTGAGATTGGATAAAAATATAATAAAATTAATTTGTTTTAAAAAGACAGTGAATTTCTGTTTCTGCAACACTTTAAGACCTTCAGCAGTTTAAATCATAATCCCAGGGCTTTTTATATCTTCTCTGCATTAACATTTTGCTTCATGCGCAAGGCTGGAGTTTGGTCAGGGCTTCATTGTGCAGACAAAACTGCTTTTATTATTCAGTGGTGAGCAAAAAAGAGGAGGGGGAAGGACCAGGTCACTGGACTTGAAACCACAGGCAAGTTCCAGGCTGCCTTCCAGATTCTCTGCCTCGCCTGCGCTGTGAGGTTGGACTGCAGAGCACAGGGGAGGAGCAGGGTGGCCCCACCGTCTCTTTGGCCCTTTCTCCCATTTTCCAGCCCTATTTCATCAGGCTAAAACTGTCTCTCCCCAAGCTGATTAAAAACTGGTTGCCAAACTTGGGGGGCAGGGGGGATTATCCTTCTTCATCACCCAACCTTTACTCCCCACTTTTCTGTTATACTAGGGTGGGCAGCCAGTAAATGACCCCCAGGTCACCACTTTTATAATCCATCACCCCAATTCAGGGACTTTCAGTGGCTATCTTTGGGCATTTGAGGGGCTTCTCAAGACTGGATATGGGAGTCTCTTCCTCCATTTCCACGCTTAACCCCCCCTCTTAAAAAAAAAAACAGAACTCCAGAGCTGAAATTTTACATGCTCACACACACACACACACACACATCTAGAGACTTCTCCAGACCACTGAAAGGCCTCCAGCAGAAGGTCACTAGACTGACTTGCAGGTCTTAGATTCTCTAATTGCCCCCTACCCCTAATTGCAACCTGAAGCCAGTGAGGGACAGCACTGACTGGCCCCTCCACATGTTATGCCTTGTTTACCATCTTGCCTGAGGAAGACTTCTGATGAGCTCCAAAGCTTGCCCAGAATTTTGTGATCTTGAATTGACCTAATAAAGACAGCACTCTAATAGGGCTTTGAGAATGTCCATTTCTGGAGATCAAGCTACCCTGAAGGCCACAAATGCTGGTCTGGAGGTTCCTTATCAACACAAACACAATCTGGGAATGTTGCAAAACCAGGCCCAAAGGTCTAATATGAAAGGAAGGGAAGGGGCCAGCAAAGATAGTGTCACCTTCCATAACACCAACAGAATCACAAAGCTAGAAGTTGCCACCGTGCCAAATCTGGGCTCAGGGTAGAAATCCAAATTAAAGCACCCCTGAAAGATGGCTGTCCAGCCAGCTCTTGAACACATCCAGTCAGGGGTGTCTGTAGGGCGAGGGTAAAAAAAGTCAAGATGTAGGCCCCAAACATGTGATGGAAGTTGTGATGCCTGTAAAAAAGGGGCAAGTCTTTGATTGCATGACTGTGGCCACCATCTTGACTTTTCTGACCCGCTGAAGGGAGCCCCCCCTTCCTGTGCAATTGGTTCCACTGCTCTTATTCTTAGGAATCCCCCCCACACATATTAAGGCCTCCCTGTAACAGTAATAATATGCTAGTGATTAAGAAATACCTTTCTAATCAAACTAAGATGACACTGGCAATTAGGGTTGATTTTTCCACTGACAATTTTTGACCCCTTTTCCCAACTGTCATCTCTCACTTCCACTATTATAAAATTGAAAGCAAGCAGGCCATTTATTTTGAATCCCCCACCTCTTATTATTTAATATACTGAAACCCAGGAGAAAAGCCTAACTCAAGCGATGCATTTTTATGGAGTACGTTTTCGTATTATGCGCAGAGACTGGAGCGGCTCTCGGCGCCCGCGTCTTATTCCGATTCTTGCTCCCCTTTTGCAGCGTTTCAGGCACAACTCGTGTCTGAAGCATCCCAATCCACTTTTCTAGGCAAAAGCGCCCGGCCCGACGCAGTCCCGCCCGAGGGCACGGGCGGTTTTCCCTGGGTCCAGTGATGGGACTGCACGGCACTCAATAGGTGGAAACAGGCTATTAAAGGCTTGGGGGAAGCTTCTCATCACGCGGGCTCGACTCGGAGAAAAAGGGCGCTTTTCCTCGGTGCCTGAGTTTCCGGTATGGCTTTCGCCCGCGCAGTGCCACCAAACCCGGGTTCAAAGCAAGAGCGCCAGACTACCTCAGGTTACCGCTTGCGGAACATCCCCATATCCGTCGGAAGGCAAATCGTCCCGTCAGCCCAATCCAATAGTCCAAGACGAGCGTGCGGCCTTCCGTGTCCTCTAGATCTCATCCTCAGATTGGGGGGAGGCCGGCGTCCACCGTTAGCCAAGTTCTTTCGGACTGGGAAGTCGGCTCTCCTCCTCTTACTGCAATATGCACAAGCCCGAAGAGAGAGCTGCGATGTTGATTTGCCTTGGGGCGCCTCTGAAGATCCCGCAGCAGAGCTGCCAACGCCGTTAGGAATTCCACCCGGGTTTGCAAAGCAACACAGAAAGCAATTGCTCAGCCGTTCGCCTTTCACATGCCCGGCGGAGGTGGCGGGGAGGAGGGGGGGCTGACAGGGCCTCAGTTGGTGGGCTGCTGCTGAAGCTTCTCATTTGCAACCCTTCCCGCCAGTATAGAAAGCTGTAAGCAAAGGGCATTTCCCATGCAATACTGTGCACGGGGAGAAACGCAGTCTTCCGTGCGATTTGGACAAGTTGCGGTTCCTTTTAACAGCCTAGTTTAAAATCGTACGTGATCATTCCACCACCGCCCCTGAAACTTTGCAGTCCCGCTTCCCTAAGGTTGCCAGACATATGCTGCAAAAATCCGGACGACCACTAGTTAGCAGCGACGGCCTATCTTTTTCTGGGTGATAGATCGGACTTCTGCAATTCAGGCCTGGCAATGCTACTTTCCCATAGGGAAAACGTCTCAGCTTCTCTTCTTGGGATTCCTTTTTTGCAAGCTAAATCCGCTTCTGACTTAATTTACCCATACTCGGATTTCCCCAAGCGGCGTGCCCTAACACCTTTGCAGGGTACAAACACCGCGACCTCCTCTTCCTTCTCCATTTCCGCTTTTTATTGTTAATTAAGGAAACCGAGCCTTAAAGATAAAAAGTGGCCTGGGAAAGGAAATCCCATTTCATTCCCTTTCATAGCAAGCCGAAGCGCTGCGCCGTCCAACGTGAGGCACGGACGGGGTTCGAACCCGCGATCTTCGGTTTACGAGACCGACGCCTTACCACTTGGCCACCGCGCCTGACGGGCTAGCAGCAGGGAAAAGCAGCCAGTGGAAGGAAGGTTCCGGATTCACGTTGCATGTGCGGGTCGACGCGCCTCGTGCTTGGGTTCCAGCGTGTTGCAAAAGAGCAAAAAAAAAAAGCCAGCCTAAGCAGGCCTGCGTTCTTCTGTTTTTTTTCCTAACCCCCACCCCTCGCTTTGCAATCAAAAGTCGAAAGTAGCAGCGCCCGGCGCCTTCCCCTGCGAACGAGCGCGGCGATTTTCTGCACACGCAGCAGAAGAAAAGAATGGCAACCCGCGGCGCCGTTTGCCCCGAGCGATTTCAACCCCCCTTCGTTCCAGTCCCCTGCCGCGCGCTAGTTCCTCCAAAGCCGGAGCAGTGCAGAAGCGCGACGCGGGAAGAAGCGAGTCCTCGGGATTTCTCGGCTTCCCCTGTAAATACAGAATACTCAGCCGAGGCGAGCGAGCCCAGTCAGCCTTCGCACCGTCGGATTTCTTGCCGTGCAATAAACCCCGCCACGCAAAGGGCAGCCACTCGCGATTTCTCGGGGATACCTGGCTCCAGGCTCCTACGGGCGTTCAGCGTCTTCGAAGCGAGGCGGATTACAGTTTCAGGACGGGGGAGGACGAGGGAAAGCAGCCATTTTAACCCCACCACGCGGGGGGGGGAGGCAGCGGCGGGGGACGAGCTGCACTGCTGGCGTGCAAGCGGGAGGGACGGAATGCTACGCCCGCACTTACTGGAGCGACGCGCTTTCCTAATTGGGGAGGGCAAGTCGATTAAAAATCTGGTCCTCGATAAGTCGTCCCTTCTAGAAGCCAAGCTGGGCTGTCGAGCTGGAATTGATTCTCTGTGCCGGAGTAGTGGCAAAGGACATAAAGATGGCCTGCCTCTTCTTACCACGACCAGCGCTCGTTCTTTACATTACCGCTTCGGGGAGACAGTGTATGTTCTTCCTTGGATTCACCACATAGCGGTTTTATAATATTTATTCGATTTGGATTGCAGCGTTTGATTTGCTTCATGTACAGGAGTTTCAAACATGGACGCTGCCTTGCACTGAATGCTTCCGAGCATATGAAGAGTGCATGCCTTTTTCTTTACGGAAGTAAATTCTTTTCAGGAAAAAGGAGAGAGATTTTATGTTCGTTCTTTCTATCTATCTATCTATCTATCTATCTATCTATCTATACTGGTTTTTTTATTTTTATATTTATAAAATTACCTGATTAAAAGCAGGCCTAAAGCATGTTTTGCATTCGTTATTTCTTGGTCTTCAGAAGAAAATAACTTGAACTTTAAACCTAAGCGCCAAAACGGAGCGAACCTGAACAGTTGCAAGCAAATCAGAATTTCTCTTTCCACCCATTGGATAAGTGTTTCTTAAGCTTTTTTCTCTCAGGGCCCTTTTCACTTTTAAAAATTATGGAGGACCCCAAAAGAGCTTTTGTTTGAACGGGTTATATTTATCAGAATTTACCATATTAAAAATTAAAATAGATGCATTTGCTGCTGCTACTGCTCCTCAGGATTGCTCGATGGGATTTTAATACTGTATTATTTTTCAACATAGGCTGGCAAATAATTTTGATTTCAAGGACCTCTGAGACTTGAAGCTCTGCACTAGATCTTCTGTTAAAATAGCCAAAGGGTAAAATTCAAGGTAGACGAGTAATATTCTGGTAAGCAGGCCTACTCTGGAGGAGACTCCCTCAGACCCAAGATTTCTGTGTAATTGCATTGGAATATCCATGTCCACGTCTTGCAGCAAAGATTACCATTGTGAATAATGAGCTGTCTAGGTACAGTTCATACCTCTAAAAGTTGGCTGATGGTTCTGTGCCGTCAGGTGGGTGCTGAATCTTAGCAAGCACTCAGATTTTCTCCTGGACCATCTGTCTCAGCTCTTAAAAGAAGCAGGTAAACTACAGTGTTGAGACAGGGTGTAAGTGTTATTACTCTATCCATTACCCATCCTATACTTTGGATATGCTGGTTCCTCAATCCCATGACTGCCTATTAATATGGCCACTGTGACAGGGCATCATGGAATTGTAGTCCAATACATCTGGGCATTATAGAGAGGGCAGAACCTAATCAAGGTTGGCTGATTTCAAAAAGTTAAATAAGAGCAGGCTTGGATAGTTGGTACTCAGGTGAATAAACAAATATATGCAACATCAAAGATGTTCTCTCCTAGCCTTTTTATATAACAATGTTTTTATTATGGAGTAAATTTAATCTTTGTTTCTTTTATGGTCTGTTTTTATTGTATGCTACCCAGAGTCATATTTGTGGGATGGGCGGCTGTATAAATGTGATGAATAAATAAAATAGACTAGTGGAAATGCCAGAATTGTAAAGCAGACTGGGTAGTTGAAAAACATTGCAGACGAATAATTTGGCCAAGATCATTTTTTGTATAATTGTCAAGAAGATTAAGATCATTTCTGTTTAATTGTCAAGAAAATCAAGATAGGTGAAGTCACTAGGAATTGTGCTCAACCTGGGGAAGACATTTTTTACTTTTGTAGAAAAGCACCATCCTATTCTTCTAGTCCCGCCTTGGGCATGAAGCCAGCTGGGTGACCTTGGGCCAGCCACTCTCTCTCAGCCCTAGGAAGCAGGCAATGGCAAGCCACTTCTGAAAAACCTTGCCAAGAAAACTGCAGGGACTTGTCCAGGCAGTCTCTGAGAATTGGACACAATTGAACGGATTAAAAAAAAAACATTCATGGTTTCTTTGATGTAAGCCCCATGGATTTCAATGCTGCTCAGCTACTCTTTCGAAGAAAGGGAATGCTGTAGAACAACCACCTCCCTGTGTTAACACTTCCTTGCTGAAAAATTAGCTGAGGTTATATGCTTTCCTTGACCAGCAACTGAATCTCTAGGTTGACTTGTTCTGTTAGAAGTTGAATAGACCGTGGAGAGGTGATTCAGGGCCGGCTACGCCTTGGGGCAGTGCTTCTCAAACGTTTTGGTCTTGGGGCTCCTTTACATTCCTAAAAATGATTGAGGACCCCAAAGAGCTTTGGTTTATGTGGGTTATATCTTTTGATATTTACTGTATCAGAAATTAAAACTGAGAAATTTTGAAATATTCATTTGACTTCGTGGACTCCCTGAAAGGATCCTGGGGGCCCCCAGGGATCCCCAGACCACACTTTGAGAACTCTGGCATTGGGGAATAGGAGGGCCCTGAGGTTCTCTAGAGTTCCCGTGGGAGCCGGGCCTATCAAGGAGAGTGGAGGAGGGGAGAACACACACATCCAGCTGTCCAAAATGCAAAGGCAAGTGAAGGAGGCTGTGGCATTTGCCACAAACCAGCAAAAGAGCAGCCGCTGTTACTGGGGGACCTCTTGCAGAACTGCAGTGAAGGACATTTCACAGAAAGATTAGATAGCTGTCTTGAGGGGAAAAAAGGCTACAGGCGTCACCTTCTTGTGACTCGTTCATGGGCGACTCTGTCGTATCCTTTTTTTTGCATAGTCACCCTTGTGTATACAAAACATTGTCTGTGACTCACCCTGCAGCAGTTTGGTGCTTGGTTACCATTTAGTATCTGTCCTCTCCTGAGAACAGAAGCAAGAGAGCCACCATCGTTCCTTCACAGAACCCAGTTTTTGTTGGTTGGTTCCTTGAATGAATCAATTATATCGAAGACCAATTAGATTAAGTGGGAGGAGCTTGAGGCCCTCAACTACAACCCCCAGCAACCCCTGTCACTATGACCAATTGTGAGGGATGCTGGGAGATGCAATTCAGCAACATCTGGAAAACTATCGCTTTCCTCATTCTTGCAATCAATCCTTAGATCTATACCTCAAAATTCAGACCCACCAGGAACCTTTAATGAGGCTCAGAAAAGGAACAAATCCTCATAGGGCAATCAAAAGCTATTATGGGATGGCTGCCTTCTCTAACCTTGTCTCCAGTTGTGTTGAGATGTTGAGATTAGAGCCTGCCAAATTCCCAGCTACTCCGTGCATTCTGGAAGTCCCAGAAGTTGAGGCCCCAGTACATTTTGGGCCGGGGGGGGCACCCGTTTGGAGGTTTTATAACCTTGCAGGCAGAAAATTTTTCAGCCAAGGAACAGACAGATGTGTTGAAAACTATGCTTCCTGTTAATCCTTCTGTTGCACAGGCAATTAGGATGACCAAAGGTTGCACTGGAAAAAAATATCAAGAGTTATATTGGTGATTGTGACAGGTAAACAGGCAATTCAAATGATTTTGAATGAGCAGCAAAAGAAGGATAAATATTAAGGAATGTGCAAATTAGACAAGATCCCATTTAGACTGCTGACTCGGTTCAAATGGATGGTCCGAATAATGGTCCGAATAATCACTTTGAAGATGCAATTGGAGAAAAGTGAGTGGGTGCAGGCTCAGAACACCACTGACTCACCAAATTGATTGAAAGTACCCTGATTTTAAACATTAGATCAATTGAGCCTGAAGGAATTTCCGTTGAATGACATTTGAATCAAGGCTGAAAATTAAAGCTTAAGTAGCAGAGCTTCACTTCAGCTACTCAACTGAGAAAAGTGGAGAGAGAAGGCATTGCTAGTCAGCAATGGGCTTATCTGAGTGCCAAAGTGCTGCAAAACAGCATTAGCAGGATTGGGGTCTTCAGATGACTTGATCCAACCAACCAATTGATTCAAATGTTTGTCTTTGTTTAATGGATACAGAATGCCTCTTGGATACACAGGTATTGTGTGGCTTTTTAAAACCATTTCTAATGTTCCCCGTTCCTCTTTCAGTTTACCTCTCCTCGCTTCCCTCTTTCTGGGGAGGGGTGCTTCAAGGATAACGGGGTACTATCTGCTGGTCTAACTCGCAAGTGTGGCATACAAAAATGGCAGTGAATATTGAGAACTGGAAGCTGAACTTCTCTCTTGGTCAAATAATTTCCCATTTTTATTTGTTTGGAATGGATGCGGAGCAGATAAATTCCATGAAAAAGAAGGTGTTTTAGAAATTATTTTAAAGGGGAGAAGATTTTCAGAAAAATTCTCAGGGGAGTATTACTGTGCTTAGTTTAGTTGTGCAGTGGCCAAGGGGTGTGTACAAATGTCCTGTCTTTCATTGGGTAATTTTCTGTCAGGTTCCGCAGCCTCCCTGAGGCATTTCTATTAAATCTCTGAGGAAGACAATGATGGATTTTTCATCAGCAGAATCCGCTAAGCAAGAGTCCTTGGGTAATTCTCGGAGAATGTCTTCTTCCTCTGAGAAATTCAGAGAAATTATTCACTTAATTTGTCTGCTCCCAATTTGGTGGAGAATTTCAAAAGGATATTTCAGGAACTAGCTGTTTTTGTCTTTTTGGCTGCATATGAAAACTCAGAGGTGAACAAGCTTGTGGCAAATCAGTTTAAAGCTTTTTCTGCCATTTTGTTGCAGTCTTCCCTTGAATGGAATTTTAATTTGCTAGCCTTTGCTTACTTTCTTAGAAGTTTGGCCCCAATTTCACACAGTAAACTTATTTCTGAATAAAGAAGCAATGTTAGCCTATTTTGGAACTGTGTGCTTTCTTGTAATATATTGACTGTGAACAGAACTACATGTGTTTAAACTAACTGGTTTAGAGAGGCTTAAACTGCAGTCTGGGTTAATTTGAATTAATCCCCACTGGAGTGATGGAATTTACTTCTGGGCAGGAAAGTATGCAATTGTGGCTTAAATTTTAGTTATTATTCCACAGAATATAGGGTGGACTTCCACAATGGAATGACTGTAAATTTCATCACTCAGTGTTATCATGTGGTGGTCGACAATTGAAATAAAGACTACTGTGCTATTACTATACGACTGTGATTCTGATTGTGGGCCTGTTTGGTGGATGGGGTAGATCACATTGATGGAGCTGCTGACACGGTTTGCAAAAAAATTTTTAAGAAGAATTGTTGCACAAATATGGCAGGTAGTACAGACCTAGGAGCTTTGTTTTCCTTGACTTAACTATGCTTCCTGTTACTCCTTCTGTTGCACAGGCAATTAGGATGACCAAAGGTTGCACTGGAAAAAAATATCAAGAGTTATATTGGTGATGGTGACAAGTAGACAGGCAATTCAAGTGATTCTTGCTTGTGATTCTGAGCACAATTTCCAAGGCGTCATTCTGGAGTAACCCAAAGATAAAAAGACTGACCTTGGACTCAAGACATTAGGCACTGGCTTGGCATTTCCCAACTCATTTCAGGAAACATTTTTAATTCTAGCGGGCTCATTCAAATAGAACCCTGGCATAGTAGTGTCACCTTGAAAGACACTTAGCTGCCAATTTTATTTTCTCTTTTATTTTCTTTTGGCAATATAAATGCAGATCAAATCATGCTGAGGAACAGAAGGTTTTCGCAAAACAAAACCCAAAGATGAATGGGTTGCTTGTTGGATTTTGTATCCTATTCTCTCTGCAAATATGGGAGTAAAAGTACACAAACTGGTTGTTTGCTTGATAGTCTGCACTGGTAAGGTGTGCTCTTCTTAGCATTTTATTATGGGGAATAATGAGATACAACTTGGGTTTTTGCAGGATTCTTACTTCTGCTATGTGCCCTTGGTTGGGGTCATATATCTCGTTCTGTGGGAAAATACAGAATGTGGCCCAGAAATTCAGTCAGTGACTGGGTGCAGATATTGAGCTAATGCATGTTTTTAACCAGGGTTTGCTCAATAAATCCAGCTGTTTGACCCTCTAATCCAGCCACATGAGCAATATTTTGATCCACCACAATGTGTGAACCTAGCCAGTGGCTGAACAGCAACGTAGATAGCTCAAAATGCATCCATTACTTTGCCTCCAGGGATTAAGGATTGCCTTTTTCTCATACAGAGATTAGGGACAGGAACTAAATTTCTAAATTTCTAAATTCTGCAGACTGAGAACAAAGGTCAGAGTAGAAAATAATGTTGCTCCTTAAATCTTGTAAGGATTTCAGGTAGGTAGGTAAGTGGATGGATGGATGGTAGAGTCACCAAACAGCACTTTCAAAGATTCCATTCACTTTGGGTCCCCCCACCCTTCGCCAATTTTGCAGATTCCACAGTGTAGCCAGTGGGCCATGTTTGTTAATAGGAAACCTCTGTCCTGTGGAACACTGCTGCTGGATGAATGTGTTTACATGATGTATCTCATGGAGACCTGGTAAGATTTTATTTCGTGATATTTGAGACAGAGCTGATCAAGTGGCTGATCTGATTGTTCGTAGCTGCCGCGGGGTGTGGAGGGGGGGTCGATGTGCTTTTTATATTGTGAATTTTAATTCTGTGGGCCGCCCAGAGTCACTGTGTGTGAGTTGGACAGCCATATAAATTCATTAAATATAAATAAATAAATAAATAATCCTGTGCAACAATAGATTAGACCTGGGAATGGAAAGGTGAAATGGGGGTGGCCTGTTGGGATCCCCCTGTCTTGAAAAATGGCCTAATCAGCCATCACTGGGTTTGAATATGTGTTCTTCATTTGATGCCCAATAAAATTCCCTACTGGAGCTGACCAAAGTAAATCTTGGGCAAGATTGGAATAGCCTTGGTTGACTCTTCTGGGAGGACTTCAGAGTATATGCCAAAGCCTCTCTCATGAGATGCTCAAGCATTTTGAACTTCTCGGAAGTAATTTCTGGTCTGACACATAGGTTTAGAAACACCTGTTTTTTCCTAACATGACGATGGTGATTTGGGGGCAGAAGAACAATTGTCATACATTCAATTTAGGTACAGTACAGTTGCATTTCAGACTTTAAAGGTGGGGGAATGTATTAGAATGGTGTGTTCCCAGACTGAAGCATTGTTCTGATAGCCCTAGGTCTTGCACTCACTCATGCTGACAGTCCTGTTGAAATCCTGGAGGTCTTTGGAGAGCATTGCTTGGTCAAATGGCAAGTTTCTGGGATGGAGGGCTACAGTAAGTTAGCCCCTGGAGTTGAGGGGCTGGTAGTGTGAAACTAGGGAAGATGAATGGAATGGCAGTGGCAGGCTCACAATGAATGTAACTGAAAATGCTTCTTTGTGTCTTATTCCTGGGAAACTGAGTATAGTTTTGAATACATACCAAGAGAGAAGGGATTGAATGTGATTAAGAAATTGGAAGTGTATCTAAACAAGGCTGAACTGCTATTCTTTAGTAAATGTTGATACAGAAATTAGAGTGAAACCTGTATGAGTATAGGTAACATTCCCCTTTTGGTTTGGGAATTGGTGTGAATCTCATTTTCATAAATGTTCTGGTCTTATATTGGTTAGATAACTATAGGGCCAAAGTATTAGTAGGTTCATGGTATAGACCAGGTTTTTTCAACCTTGGCAGCTTTCCAATGTGTGGACTTCAACTCCCAGAATTCCCCAGCCGGCCATGCTGGCTGGGAAATTCTGGTTGAAGTCCACACATCTGAAAGTTACCAAGATTGAGAAACTCTGGTATAGACCTTGCAAGCCTTTTAAAATGCTTCTTCAAACCCTCAAGTTCCTTATATCCTAGCTACCCATCATGTAATTGGCAAGCAGTGTGGCAACCTAAGATGTGCAATTTATATTCCAGTGGGGAATCTCTTGGAAACATGGGCCTAGGTGATCACTGTTCCTGTTTCTACTCATGAAAATAGGAAAGATGGCTTACAGCAGCAGTGCTCATGCGGGGACAGGTTTAAAAAAAGCCAAGATGGCCACAGCATCTTGTCCCCATCCCCCAACATAGCTGGCTTCACACTTTTGCTGATTTCACACACACAATGCAAAGCCAAACTCTGCCTAGCTTATTTATGGCATGGTATATGTTAACCCCATAAATTGTGGTTTGGAGGTGGTATCCATCTCAGACCCTGGACACAGGCTGGAGTGCATTATTACATTTATGTCCTGCTAAGTGAGTTTTCCAGATATAGACACATCCCAGGAATGCTTTCAAGTTGAGGCAGCGCCGTAGGGATTTTTTTTTTAAAAAAATCACTGTACAGTCTTCAAAACAGTCATGGAAAATCCAGCAGTTTCTAAAAATTATTCTGGATTGGGGACAGATTTGGTGATACCACTGAGGAACATTAACTAATGCAGTAGGGAGGTTTTAGCTCTGAAGTTATGTTCAGCCTGGCATAGGATTCTGTGCTGAACTGTGGCTTCTTAAGGTGAAAGCATCAGGCAACAGGAAAGCTGTCTCTGAGAGTCTGGAAAGCCACTGTCAATTGGAAGAGGCAAAACTGAGTGAGCTGGGCAAAGGGTAAACTTTGGTGTAAGGCAATGCCCCATAGTATCCAGAGTAGTAATGTAATTGTCTTGCCCACAGGCTGGAAAGAATCACTCCTGAAAGCTGGCAAATACTTAAGTATTTGCAGCATACTTTTCTGATATTCAACATAGTTTATTACCTCAGCAATCTTACAAGTTAAGGCAAGAGTATTATTCCCTTATGGTGGGATAAATGAAGGGAACTGAAGCTGAGAGAATGGGCTTGGAACCCAATAATTAACTGAGGGAGATTTTGCTTCAATTCATTTGATACGAAGTAACGAAACTGCACAATCCCTCTTAGAATGAAATAAATAGCATATTTAGTTAGGATAAGCCATCAATTTAATTCGTTCTAAACTCTAAAATGGGACAGAAGAGATGCAACTCATTATAAATAAAGACAACAAACCAGGAAGGATCATAGCTTGTGTATGTGAGAGTGAATGAATGTGAATTAGATTTACAAAAGGGCAAGAGATAATAAGTCCTTCCATTCAACATAGCAATGCTAAAAGAAAACAGATCTAACCAGTTATTTCACTAAGTGCTCAGGACAAAAATTAGTGCATCTAAGTAAAAGAAAAACATTCTGTACAAAATGAATACATCTTTTTTTATATATTCTAGTGAGGCACGTGAAATACAAACTTAGTTCTATTTCATATATACACATTTACAATAGATAGTTCAGGTGGGGATGGCAAAATAAAGATGGAACAAAATTAAAAAATTAAAACGTATTTCAAACATATAAAACCTGTGGCCAACAGCAGGTCAAAGTGAAACATGAATTCTGTACACAGTCAAGTAGAAGGCACAAAAATACTAAACTCATGCAAAATAATTTTTTTTAAAAATCCAGTCCTTACACATAACTACATTCTGTGCAATAAAGCGAAACTAGTGGTTCCCACAATAAAAAAATACAGTAATTCTCAATTTCTATCAGTACTAGAACACATTGGAAATTGAACATAAGTACTGCCTTGTATAACATACAGGTCAAAGTTGCTATTTTTTTTTTTGCCCTGCTCATCTTGAAAGACCAGTTTGTTAATTTCTTAAGTTGGGGTGAGCAGTGATAAATCTAAAGGACTGCACTGATGATTTGCATTATAGCTCCAGTCTTCAGAACTGAAGTGTTGAAGTGTTCCCACCTTTTCCTCGTGTGATCATATTCAAGTACATGCATGGGCATACTGAAGAGCCCATATCTGTAATTCTGAGGTGTTGACGTGCTACTTCAGTACAAGGATAACATTGGATTAATTTTCCAAAAAAATGAACTCTAGGATCAGACAGTCACAGGGAAACACACTCTTATTTTTCCTGTCATCAACAAGGGGAATCTGGGACTCCAGGGAAGCTGTGTCCTCTTTCTTGCCAGGAATAATCACAGCAAAAAGGAAGTCAACTTGATCCCATCCATCAGCCAGAGAAGGAGCAGCTACAAGGGCCTCACTTCTTTTCTTGTCAGAAACAAAACTCAGCTGCAGCTGACTGTTGCTTTGGGATTGCAGAAGTAAGAGGGAAGAATATGCTGAGCCAATCCTTTATCCCAAAGGAGTAAGAGCCACCAATGCTATTTAAGCCAAAACACCAGAAGAAAATCAGATTTATAGCATACTACTTTATTTTGGCCTCCCTCTACTTTCTCTTCCTATCCCATAACTCGAAACTCAAAAGCCAAGTTTTGGTTTTCAAGGCTTCTATCATTATTTGAAAGCCAAAATTCAGAATCGGAATTTTAGAATTCAGACTGACTGATCAGTTCTTAAAATTAAATATTTTGATAACATTTTAGTTTTCATTGATTCAAACCTGTGCCATACTACAGACTACTGGATGGGAAAATGCCAGTTCATTTGTTTGCATGTAAATAGGAGCCTTGTTGCTGAGATGAATAATGCTTTCCTAAAATTCTGGACAATTTTAAATGATGCATACAGGAAAAGTGGCTAAACAACCCTTACTCCAGAGTTCAAAGTACAGCAGTTCAAAAGTATCCCTTCCATTCAGTCTAATTAGCCAATTGCATTTGTTATTTCAATGGAAAATCAAATCTACAACTTGAGTGTAAGATCCAGGGTGGTCAGGATGCCTTAAATCCTAGTAAAGGTTTCAGAAGTTATTGCTTTAACATCAGCGGATGCTTTTTGCCACTTAGAGATGCAGCCATTCTTTTTTGCTTTCACAGAATCCAAACCTAAGGATCAAAGGTGCTCTAACAACTAGTAGAAGTGACAAGAGCCAATAAGGATACAAGTGTCTCAGTTTCAACCAGCTGTTCATTGACCTTAGCAGAATTTTTAAGTTCTATTAAAGCCACTCGATCAGGTGAAAACAATTTTCTGATTGTTCTGTGTCTTGCCCCATTCTGGATGCCATTGCATAAATACACAAGAAATCCTGGCTCAACAGACAAGCCTACAGTGATGTACTTTAATCCAAGCAAGCATAAAAGGGTTTTGGCAGCGTGACGAAAATTTATGATGTTGAGAAAAAGAAACTACTGGTAGGTTCCCATTAGCAAATCCCATTCCCTAAATGTGAAGTTTGAAGCATCACGTAACACAATCTTCCCCATCCTGGGTAACCTCTAAGACAATGTTTCTCAACCTTGGCAACTTAAAGCTGTGTGGACTTCAACTCCCAGAATTCCCCAGCCATCATGGGGAATTCTGGGAGTTGAAGTCCTCACATCTTAAAGTTGCCAAGGTTGAGAAACTGTGCTCTAAACCATGTGGACTTTACGATTTCTCAGCAGCTGAATTTAAAAAAAAAAAAAAAAACTCCCAGTGGCAAAAATCCTACAGCTCACCAGGAGCATCTTTCACCCTTAAAATTAGGACACCTTTCCTAATAAGTTTTATGCCTACAGCTTAAACCCAATTTTAAGTAGCAACAATCCTTTTCATAACCTACATGGCAATCCTTGTTTAGCACAAACGTATCCGTGCCTACTCAGAAATAGTGACCTTCTCCCAGCTATATGCCTATAAGTTATAGTCTCAACATATATCATGTCCACCCCCCTTCCATTTCCACCGCAAAAGAAACCCAACTCCTGCAGTCTTTGCTCAGAGGCGTGTAAATGAACCTGTCTCAAAACTTCTCAGCACATTCACTTGTAAATGAATTGTTTTCCTCTTTGAATCTGTTGTTGCCCTGCCTTTTTTTCCTTTTTATTGCATTGTAATGCAATCTTGTACTACTGGCCAAAAAAGTCCATTGGATGACTTGGAAACTGTAGCATTTGGGGAAACTCATGCTTGGAAACTGTAGCATTTGGGGAAACTCATGTCCAGAAATATGAATTCTAAATAAGCTGTGCTGACAAGCAGGCCACAGTTATTTGCATCAATTTCTTTGAAACTGTTGTGCTAAAGCAAAGGCAGTCATAGAATACAGACAGACAGTCGGCTAAAGAATTTGTTGGCCCCTAGAAACACCATCAAAAGTTTACTCACGTTTCTATGGATCATCTATGCACACAGGCCCATTTAAAGACAGCCACAAATAAAGTTCATGGGTTGAAATTAGATAGGAAAGCAGAATATTAATTTAATACAGTCCACTGACTTGTAAGGGAATCAGCTAATCTAGCCCAGCCTTTCTCAACCTGGTGCCTTCTGGGAGTACTGGATGACAGCAAGTGTGAGATGCAACATCTCCCTAAGAGGCACCACATCAGGAAGGTTTCTCTCCCTCAATACTTGCTGATCTGAACTAATTTAACTATCTGCAAGCAAGACAGCCTTCCTGCCATCTCTTGGAAACCGCTCCTCTCTCCTCAGAATTATGCCCATGTTTCATATAAAACCCTTCCTTCAGTTTCTACCCATTCACTGCTTCACTTCATCTCTAACTCCCAAAGAGATTTTTTTTCCCTCTCTGGCAGACTTTGAACATCTCCCCCTCAATCTTCTCCAAACTCAACATACCCAGCTCTTTCAGCTTTCAAGAACTTTCAGATAAATTTTGCTTCCTGTCCTGTCTACCTCTACTGATGAAATCAGCAACTCACAGCATTAAAATATCATCAGGATAAAACAAAAGCAAGCTGGAGTTAGTAGTCTAACTCTACTCTTGAAAGGCCATCTGTAAAAAATAAACCCTCCAAAGATCTGCAGTGCTACATAAAGTAACCCCCACCCCCCACCCCCCACCCACCCACACCATAGAAAGCTCTGCTGTAGTTTGCAGTGAGTGGATATTGTAGAAAAGGGGGAATGTTGTTCGAAGCAGCCCATGCACACAAAGGCTCATTTAAAGACAGCCACGAATAAAGTTGGTGCCTTCTGGGAGTACCAGGAGTGCAAGGAGTGCAAGGGATTGGCAAACCCTGGCTGGGAAAAGAATTCAGGGTCATACTTTATTTGATCATGACTTGACTACTTAAAAAGTAGTGATACAATGGATTCAATCTCATTCCCATCAAATGCAGGAGGTCAAAAGCAAAAGAGGTGTTAGAAGCTTAGATGTTGAGTAAAAGTAATAGCTGGCACTAGCAAGCATCATCTTGTATTAACTATTAGCCCTCTTACTAATTTCTTCCAATTGGAAAACACAACCAATATACACAAGGCTATTTTCCCCCACCCCCCGTTTTTCCCAATGATATATATATATATTTGTGCAGAAATGTAACACTTGTTTGAATGTGAAATGCTAAAGCACAACATAATTTTATGATTTGTATACCATGATTATACACAATTTGGAAAAGGGGCTTCAATGCTTAGAAGATTAAACTGATAAAGTAACATCAGATTCAATCTTTTGACTTATTTTTTGAAGAGACCCTACCTAGCTTTAAAATTAATTATGCAAACTTTACTCAGGACACTGCAAGGAAAAAAAGACATCTTCATTTGAAACTGGAAATGGGTTACAGAAGAAAACAATACATATGGACCAATATAGTATTTTAACTATTATACAGGGCATGCAGTTCCCTTTCATGTCTGGTGGGAAAAGCAATCTGTGGCTTTCCAGCTATTTTAGACTACCGATCACATCATACTTGGCCACCAGCTACACTGATCAGGGCTTATGGGAACTGCAATGCAAATATCCAGGGAGGATATCTTGTTGCCTACCTTTGATGTACGAAGACCACAAAGCCTGCATGCAGGTCATTATATAGTAACATAGTCTTCCTCTCTTGTATGCATTTGACTGCACATACCTATGCACCTGAATTGTTGCATGCAATGCACATATAGGCTTTTATGCTATTTTTTCACCAGAACACATCCCATGCAGGAATGGAGAAATCTTTAACTGAAAAGACAAAATTCATTTTCCCCATGGTCCCTGCACAAGCCATCACTCAACTTTACAGATTTCCCTACAGTATGCTTGGGTGGTGATGTACAAAATCTCACAAGGATTTGCTCTGAAAATGAATGAATGCTGATGTTACAGCACCAAAGTTGGAAAGAAAAAGGAAGCAGGAGGTGCTGATGGTGACAGTGATGATAGCAGGGGAAGACACATGAAAAGCCTGAATGAGTCTGAGAATATTTATTGGTGGCACCAAGTGAGGTGGTATTTTCCTATAGCTGCAGGGAGCTGTGTGGCTTAGTGGACAGTCATTTCTGGCTTTTCCACACTTACCACCCACAGTGAATTAGGCAGAAGTTTTCAGTGACTCATCAAACAGTGAACTCCAGAATTGCATCAAATAAATATTAGTGTGTATAAATAAGCACCTTTTCCCTTAAACTGTAAGAGAACCATGTAAAGTGTTGCCTGCCAGTAAGAATAGGATCAGTTTCACCCACAGGTCTCTAAAAAATCTTTCTCCACTTCTTAACTGCTCTATTAGCAGAAGATGCTTTTCTCAATGCTGACATGAAGCAGCGTAAAACGAAATGATTTAAAAATCATTGATTTCTATTTGTTATGGTGGCAGCAGAGTTCTTATCAATGAACAATGAACCAACCCTTAGTGGGGAGCCAAACAGCTTTCTGCAACCACCACTTTTTAATGCTGTTGTTGCTGAGGCTGAAGCAGTGCTGGGACTGTTTGGTAGCCCAAAAGCACCCCTCATTTATGACCTGGGGCAGTTACTATTCTCCCACCACTGGGTCCTTGGTGACCTTGTGAGAAAGCTCAGCCTTGAAAATGTACTTCCAAAGTAGTCTGGCAGTTGAAGTTCAAGAAAACACTGAACCCCCTGACCCACTGTTTTCTTGGGCACCTCAGAGGCCCATGGAATACAGCAGACTGGTCACCATCCCAAAGGATTCATAGTGACTTGGGTTCAAGATTTAGAAACTGCTTTCTGATGAAACCAGTCCAGATTCAGACAGAAACTAATAATTTGCTGGAATACCCACTTTGTATCACACATACACTCTGTTCTAAGGAGAGGACTTCAGAAGCATAACTCGGGCAAAAGTTAAACAACACAGCCAGCACCAGTAAGAATTCAACCTGATAATACAAGACATTTCTGAGATGATGACAGGAGGGTTATTCATAAGACATAAAAACTCAGCATTGTTTGTGGGGTAGGATAAGGACTGGCACAAGTTTGTTTCCATCGTGTTTTATCTTTTCATCTAGAGGTAGTATCTTTTTTTTTCTGTCCAGTATCTAAAACAGTGCAAATCCAGTTACATGGTTATTTCATTATAATCCCTAACATCCCTCCAGAGAAAGTGCATGAAAAATGGATCAATGCAAATTATGATTCACAAAATATACCAAACCTGATATAAACACGCCCTGTGTATCCACACAAGTTTTTTTTTCTATTTATATATCTATATATAATGTGTGTGTGGTGTGTGTGTATACTGAGAGAGTTATATATATGTATATATTTATAAGTTCATGTACAGTAGCAAACAGTGATACTTGGATCCAAAGGTATCCTATCTTCCCACCTCCCTTCCTGCCCCGATCTTCAATTTTTTATTTCCAGGATGGATGGATTGTGGTCTAGGATAGCCAGGATGATCTTGTCCATATACTGGCGCAATCTGTAATTGATCTCCTCCTGTTCTTTAAGGGCTTCCATGAGCTGAAATGAAAAAGGACTAGATTAAGACATCCTCTGTAGTCACAACTATTCCAGAGATTCTCTATGTCCATTCTTCCAGAGTTCTCCTGAATGTCAAACTTGTTTTCAATGAATCTATCTTTCCAGATTATTCTAACAGTGATTCATTTGATGGATGGATGGAAGAAGAGTGGCTATTTCTTCACCTTCATACTACAAATTATTGAAGCCATAATGAATTCAGCCCCATACTTTCAAGCAGAAGCATCACCCTATCCTTGTGTCTCAGTTAATTTATTCTGTTTTATGCAGAAACTCCCTGGAAGCCTTTGAGAGTCAAATTATACTTTGGTATGAATCTCAATTCTTGGGCACGTAAGACTAATTCAGTCATTTATTTTCTCATAGGGGAAAACACCCCAATGTCCTCTAGTTCTTTTGGACAACTCCTATAGTTTTGCCACTGGCCAACCAAGCTCGAGCTACTAGGGTTGGTAAACACATTTATTTATTAAGACTATACAGTCCTTCTAAGGTGCACGTAGCTTTGACGGTGAATTTGAGTGGCCCTCCCCTTCAAAGCACCACCAAGTGAGGAGGTATCTCATTTCTAATCAGCAGCAGGGCTACTTTTCTTCATTCAGCAACTCTGCAATTGTTCTTTATGCAGAAGACGCTGGTATTTGTGAAGCAGAAACAGATCTACAAGTTGAGGCAGATAGGTCTTACTGCAACAAGATGGAGCCATGTACCTCTACAAGGTGGAAAACCTTGTCCAGGCAGCTTTCCTAACCCTAGCCCCATTTTTTAATGTATGAGATCTGTAATCTATTTTCAGTGGCATGCATAATATATTCCCTCCACCCCACATAACTTTAATTTCCACACCTATGCTGTGAGGTATATTGAGGGAATTTGATTGACCCGACATCATACAGTAGGCTTCTAAGGCTAAGGGTGGGGTTGAACCTCGGGCTTCACACTCTCAATCCAACGTTACAGCACTGGCAAAGCCAAGGAAAGCTTAACCCTCTAAACCCAGGAGCTGCATACCCTTAACCATTTCTTTTCCCCTGCAGCACTTTACTTTCCTCCACAAGAATGAAACACTAATATTCACTCCTGGAGAGTAGAATGCACCATTTGGATTGTGGGCTAAAACTGCTCTATAAGCTTTAGGAATCAAATCAACCTTCCCATTTGTGTTTCCTAGTCAATTAGTGTGTGAGAGAACAATGGGAAAATGTTGTGATGCTGAGATGGATAGATGATAGACCACATCCATCCTTGGAGACTGCCACTCCTGCATAGCTGGTTTGAGGCATGAGCTTAAACTTCAACACTCTCAACACGGGCTCTTCTCCTCTTCAAGACCTTATCTATAGTTCCTGTCAGCCACCTAGCTCTGCACACTGAATAACAACTAAGGCAGAGTTAAAATAAGCCTGAATCATGCCAAGGATCATTCGCTTCTTTTAAAATGAGGGACTTACATTACTTTCCATATACTCAGAATAGTTAAAGCAAACACAATACATGCTCTATAAATACACAGTTACCCAGTTTCATCTTCAAACTACAGCATTTGATAACACATCTTACAACCTTTACTCAAGATTTACTTCCATAACAAAAGCCAAAACAGAAACTTTTCTTAAACTAAGGCATAATTCTGGAATAACTTCCTGAATGTGTGATGGGGTTGCTGCACAAAGGACAGAAAGCTAAGTCAGCATGCTGTGAGCTGAATCATTTGAGACTGTAGATGAAATGCTGAAAAAAAGAGGAGGCAGGTTGGAGGGGAGGCAGGCAGGCAGACCCACTTACTATCTAATTCTAGGTTTGCATTTTTGTATTGCTTTGCTGCCGTCCAATGGTCATCCCGATTTTTGCAGTCCAGACCTGGTAGCCCTAAGATTCTGGAGATGCTCCTGAACAATTCCTGAGTGGTGCACACAAGCAATTCTCAATGAAGAATAACTTCATAACCCAGCAATGAAGAATAACTTTCAGTTGGATGGATGTACGACAGAAGAGAAATAAAAAATGACAGGAATTTTAGCCAATTCTGATGCCTTGGTGCCTCTGCATGCTGGTGCCCAGCCAAACTGAAATAAAACATCCCAGAGCAAATTTGGCAGTGCTAAAATCTGATTTTCAAATGTCATCAGAGTTCCCCACCAAGTTAGGCTTTTTCCAAGCTGGTTGCTGAGAAATATTTTGCCAGCCCAGTCATTTAATTAGCTGCAAGGGATTGCTACCAGTCTCTTTACCTCGTCCCTGGAGGCAGAGTCAATTTCAGCTGCCAGCGATTGGGCTTTTGTCTGCGTTGCAAAAAGGTTCTTAGCTTCATAAAGGCTTAAGCTAAGGATCTGCCCATTGAGGTCATCATTCTGGTCATGAAGCTTCTGATTCTCCTGTCAAGAGAGGAAGGAAAGAAAGGAAGTTAGTTGCCCAGCATGGCAAACTAGAACCACTTTGGTGTAGTGGTTAAGGCATCAGGCTAGAAACTGGGAGATGGTGAGTTCTAGTCCCAACTTAGGCACAAAGTCTGCTGGGGGACCTTGCGTCAGTCACCATCTCTCGGCCATAGAAAGAAGAAGGCGATGGCAAACCACTTCTGAAAAACCTTGCCAAGAAAACTGCAGGGACTGGTCCAAGCAGTCATCAGGAGTGAAGACTGACGGAAAGCACACATGCACACACACAAAAGGCAAATAAGGAGCCATTTGCTTAGCACCCTAAGGATACTTCAGATAAATATTTGCTTATTTCCACACACACCCCAAGCTTTACAAGTGCAAATGACATCAGCTTTCAAAAAGGAAGTCTATGAAAGCTCTTCATCACTTTCATTGAAATTAACTGCTGAGTTTACCAGTTTATTTATTTATTTTCTATCCCACATTTATTATTTTTATAAATAACTCAAGGTGGGGAACATACCAAATACTCCTTTCTCCTCCTATTTTCCCCACAACAGCCACCCTGTGAGGTGGGTTGGGCTGAGAGAGAGGGACTGGCCCAAGGTCACCAAGCCAGCTTCCAACCAGCTTCTGGGGGAGCTTCTAATGCCAACCTTTTCCCAAATAAATGCTCCCGCTCCTCTAAGCAAGAAAGGAGAAAGAAGGGAAAACCGACAACATCTCTAAGAAGCTTTATCTTTGGATTTGATATTGGAGAGAAGTTGCTATGGAAGTAGGGGAAAAAAAAGTCCTTGTCAATTTCAGTAGTGCAGTTTCTGTTTTGTTTTTAAAATCAGATCAGCAGAACCAGGATTTTAAATAGGAAATGTAAACTGGATAGTTTCCCACACCCAGATCCATCACCCCTGTGTAGTCCCTCCATGGTTTCAAAGGTGAAATTAAATGCACCTGAAAAGCTTTGCTCTATTCGGCAACAGCAATACACAGTGGCAAGCCCTATAGTTTCATAGCCTTGCGGGACAGTAAGAATGGAGGGGCAGTGAGCTAATAAACAGAAAAGAGGTGGGAAATCTGTGCCCTGATAGAAGTTGTTGAATGACAACTCCCCACAACCCCAGATAAATTTCACGGTCAGCTCTCAGCTAAAGACTTGTGAATGCTAAAATCCAGATGTTTATTATTTAAATGACACAGTCCTTTTGCTTAAAACTTTTGGCAAAGAGGAGGTGTTTGTAACTTCAAACCCCCAGAAGCCTGGGGGAGTTGACAAATCCTTTGGCTTCCTACCACCCAGCTGCTTTTGAAAGAGAAGGTTCTTCTTGCTCCCTCATCCTCTAGCCCCTACTACACCTCACCTGTTTTAGACGCTTAATTTCATGTTCCATTTCCACTTCTCTAGTCTTGGCATTGAATTCACTCAAGCTGGAAGAACTTCTTCCTCGACCGGGCCGCTCACACTCAAGTTTATACAACTGAAGGTGTTCCAGCTCCTTTCTCAGATCTTCAATAAGCTGCACAAAAAAGCAGGGCATAATGAACCATTGTGGCCATGAACACATCAGGATAATCTGGGGCACAAAGCCAATTCTGGCCACTTTAATTAAAACTAAGATCTAATGTATCCCAAGGAACATGAATAGCGTAAGCAGCCTCTCTCAACCTTTTGATGCTGGAGGAACCCTTGAAATATTTTTCCAGCCTCGGGGAACCCCTGCACATTCAGACTCAAATATAGGCCAAAAGTTACAAAATTATTATGTTTGTTTCATGTGTAGGCCTGTATATGCATTAACAGTGTTCATAAACTAAACTAAAATAAAGAATGACACTTCCCTCTTAAACTAAAGAATGACATTCCCTCTTTAATGTGAAGTTGCCTGAATTTGAAACAAGTTTTTAAATAAATCGTGATCTCCCAGGGAACCCCTCATGACCTAGGAGATCACGATTTATGACCCCTGCAACCCCTCTTGTGGAACCCTAGGGCTCCATGGAACCCTGGTGGAGAAACCCTGGCATAGGGGTATTCTCGGCTTGAGCGCTGTCCCGGGAGATCCAAGTGGCCTCAGTGGCTGGGAGGGCCTTTTGTTGGCTTACACTGAAATACTAGTTATGACTGTACCCAAACAAAGATTGCAGTGGTTGTTCCTGCGCTGGCAACCTTTTGTTCAGGCTGTTGCAATGGTCTGGAAAACTCAGTTAGTTCAAAACAGGGCAGCTAGACTGCTATCTGGAACTAGCTAATAGTACCATCTGCGCTGGCTATCAGTCTACTTCCAGACCTTCTATAATCTATCTATCTATCTATCTATCTATCTATCTATCTATCTATCTATCTATCTAATTTCTCCACTGCCCATCTTGTGCAATGACAACTCTGGGCGGTTTACAATAAACAAAAGAATAAGAGTTCATTATAAAATATAAATATGAATAAATATAAAAATGTAAAATGTAAAATATAGAATATAGAATATAAAATATGAAGTCCAAGATGGTCTTAATGAAATTTACCAGGGCCACATCATGGTACCAGCCACCTCCACGATTGCTATGAACCTTTAAACCCCTAAATGACTTAAAGCCAGAACATCTACTCCCATACCTACCTGGAGCCTGGATCTTTTCCTGAGGCCCTTCTTCAGCTTCTTATATCCAATAAGGCAAGACAAGTGGCTGTCAGAGAATGGGTCTTTTCAGTGCTGGTGCCCCATCTGGACAATGCTCTCCAGAGAGAGGGGCTTGCTAAGCACCTTCATTATGGACTTTGCAATGCCAGGTGAAGTCTTTTTTATTTTCCCAAGCCCTTTAATAATCATTTCTGTTTTAGAACTTTAATGTTTTATTACTACTTTGTTATTATTGTATGCTACATTTATTGCCACTGCTTTTGCAGCTTCTGATTTTTATCTTATCTGTTGTGTTGTTCTCTACATAGGGTCTCATATTTTTATATTGCTTCAGGCAGCTTTTACATAGCCTTATTTTATATTCTTTTTCATTTGTTCATTTGTTATAGAGTTTTATTTTGTATACGTTTTAACCAGTTGTACATCGTTCAGAGGACGTCAGCTATTGGGCAGTATCAGAAGTACTATTTAATTTTTTCTTTAAAAGAAACATGAAGACAAGACAAGTAAAATGGTCACAAAAATCAAGGAAGGCAAACAATAAAGGACAGTATTTTTACAGGTCATTTTCTAAGCCCAAAGCCTATCTAAATAAATCTCACAGCAGAGTGCTTATGTGAGAAGAAGGTTGCCAAACAAGGACCATTTCAATCAGCCCAAGCTTCAACTTTTCAGATTTATCACCATGAAACCACCATGTCATCCTCTGTGAATAATCATTGTAGCACATCTGAAAGGGCTTCAAGGTTTTAGGAACGTATTTTGAAAATGGCTGCCAGCCAGCCACTCTTCCTAACAACTTCTGCGTCAAAGACACAATGCAAACCACATGCAGTTTTTAAAACTATGTTAATTTTTAAAACATGATTTTGCTTAATCTCAGTGCAAAACATCAGCATCAAGGAGAACACAGGAGACACACTGGCTGGGTGCCATAAGCATAATTACCAACCTCCTGAGTAGCTTCTCTCTCCTTGTTAAATTCCAACCTGTTCTGCCTCAATTTGTCCATCATCCTTTTATACAAATCCATTTCATCCTTCAGCCGCAGACTGGTATCTTCTAATCTGTCAGACATTCTCTGCCTCTCCTGATGAATGTGAAAAGAAGGTTACAAACTGCTTGCAACTCTAACGGTAGTTTTCAGTGTACAAGAAACTGTCATTTCAGGGAGCTGGTGGAAGAAATTTGCATAGGCACGTAGAAAACTATCATGACAGGGTCAATGGTCAGTTGGAACCTTTCATACCAGCAGGCTAATTTTTCCAATAAGGGAAAATTTCTGAAATGTGTGACTGTTCAACTTATGGTACTTTGAGAAGAGAAACACGGCTGAGCCTTGCAATCTGCTGCTCAGTCCTTAAGACTCTCATTTCTGTGTCCTTAGTTCATGGCATAAGACAGATTGGGATCTGCAGAAGACAGACAATGGTTGCCTGTTTTCCAAAAGTTAACAAGACTGCTACATTGTCTTTTGTTCTTCAACCTTTACACCTCTTTCTCTTTGAAGATCTTGCCACCTCTGTCCAACCATGACTTTCTCAATCTTCCCCCTCTTCTTTCAAGTTTGTTTGCAATTTAATCATTCCCTCAAACCATCTATTTACTCTTTTCTCTATTCAATCTATGTTCATTCAGCAGACCTTCATTCTTGATCCTACCACTTCTAGTTTTATCACACATTCTTCTTAAGTAACTCCCAGTGCATTCAGTTCTCACTTCCATACAAGAAAGTGAACAGAAGTATATTTGCAAGCAACCATTTTGGCTTCTTTTGACACACATTCATCCCTTGCAAGAGAAACTAGCTTTCTGACAGCATTTACACTTACTCTTAGCCAACAAAACACTATGTTAGCACAGTGATCTGTTAATTAGAGCAGCTGCAGCATCAGGTTCCTAAGGATATCAAGAACTATAAAAAGTTGTCATCGTGTGGGGGAATGTGATCCCAGCAAATTCAATATAACAGCAGCATCAGCAGAGTTTAAGCCAGCATTCACAACGAATACTGGGGAATGTGAGATTGTTTGGCTGACTGTTCTTTTGGCTGGCAGATTTCCCTCTGCCAAAGGCAAGGGCTCTCGCTTAAATGTTCTGCCATAAAGAAAACTCTATGGGAATCACTGTTCTGTTTTTCTTTGAGGAACATGATAGGGGAGCCAATGCGGTGTAGTGGTTAAAGTGTTGGATTAGGACTGGGGAGACCCAGGTTGTAGTCCACCATCAGCCCCAGAAGCCTCACGGTGTGGCTTTGGGCCAATTACTTTCTTTCAGTCCAATCTACATCACATCATGTAGTTGGGGGGTGGGGTAGAAGGAGGGGGCCTGGAACTCCTGAAGGAAAAGTGGCATATAAACCTAATAAACAAACAAACCAAGCAACCAAAGAATCTTCTTTGTCATTCCTACTCATTGTTATAGAGCCGTGAAGTCATACAGAAAAGGTGATTATTTGATACTGTAACGTAACTCCATACAAAAACTTTGTATGCTTGCTCCGTACTATCAAGTGACAAATCCCTCTTGGCCACAAAGACAGGGGTATCTAAGCCCACAATTTACTGGACAAAGTACACAAAGCTACCAGGCCCCAGATATGGAGCCCACATAAACATCTGCCCTGCCCAACTTGGTTTTTCATGCACAAACAAGTCGTGTTTGGTTCTAGCCCACACTCACATACAGAAGTGGTGGATGGAACTTTAATCATTTTCTGCAACATGGCTTGGTCTTTAAAACCAGTCCTATGCACACTGCTTGTAAATTGGTTTAGCGGGATTCCAAGGGCACAGTATTGCAGCCACTGCCCTAGGAAGCTTGGATTTCCCGAATTCTGTAAGAAATGCTAAACTGTTCCTAATTAGCTCTGAGATATGGATCTGGGATCCATGTTTCCATACAGCCAAATCTATGCACTAGTTGCAGCCAATCCAAACAAATTAGCAGTTCCAGCCTGAGCAGCCAACTGACAAGGCAAAAGGTAACAACAGTAGATCTAAGTGCTGCTTCTCCAAGGCATTTCTGGTATCCTGCTTGTTCCCTACGATTGCTTCTATTCAGAAATCCCTTTCCTGCCATGGGAACATTCCTGGTCTTCTGGTCAAACAAGCCAAGGGTTGGCTAGATTGGCAGCAGCCCTGATCAGGTAACATCATTCTTTTTAAACATCCAAGATTGAAGCAAGATACATTTTTTAAAAGCCCAGAGTTCTACTAAATAACTCTCATTTTATTTACTACTAGACAACCTGTGACCCATTGGGTCACCGTTTCCGAGATATTTCCTTACCAGATTCCTCAATGTCTTCAACATTCTAATGTACTGCCTTCACTGGAAAAGTTCTTAAAAATTCAGGGAGACATTCAGAGATGTCTCTGCCCTGAAAGTAGCCCATGTTGAACTGTATAGCCCAGTCAGACATCAGGAGCTGACCGCAGGAAATGTTTTATGACATTTTGTCTTATAAAATATTTTATAAAATTTGCCAAATTTCTATTCCATAGGAGTCACGGGTGCTGGAATTTGGACGCATTCTGTAAGTTAGCCCATTTGAGGTACCTTGGTTCAAAAACTGTTTCCCCAAGACACACTGTTCTGCCCACTTACAGGTTACAAAGTATCAAACAGACACGAGAGCTTTAGTAGTATGTAGATTCTTGACTTATCCAAACAATGTAAGTGAACGAAAGGTCAGAATTTTACACTGTACATACCAAGTTTTGCTCTTGCTGTCCGATCACAGCGATATTGCTATAATGGAATGCCACAACTCAGTCAACAAACCAGTCCAGCCAATCTTGGTTCAAACATAGGATCAAAAATTAAGTTGGCTAGGCTGAAGCTACGGGCAAGTGGATATCGAGCAAGCATTTGCAAACTCTGTTACCTCATCCAGCTTCTCAGTTTGTGATTTCAGTCGCAGGACAGTGGTTTTGAGCTCGCAGTTTTCCTCTTCCAGTTGCTGAACCCTGAAGGTAAGGCAGAAGGTTCATAACTGAATGTCTACAAAAAAGCTGTTTATCTGTCCTGCTAGGATATGAACTGAATTTGATTCATCAGTGGCAACATATGGGAAGCCAAAGGTTAAAAAAAAAAACAGTTCTTGAAAGTACCCAAGTTTCTTAATAGCTGGTGAATTTTTGAAAATGTAGCTTTCTGATACTCTAAGTTTCACCAAATAATTAAACAAATCAGTCGTCTTAAGGGACGGTTCACACACCAATTTCCTAGCTCAGATATTCTTTCCTAGCCGTCCCCAGAAATATGAATGCACAGAGGAAATCAACACAAGAAGAGATGGTGCACTGATAGCAAACAGATAAACCCAATGAGAGACAGTACAGTTTAGGATTAAGGAGACCCGGGTTCTAATCTCCACTCAGCCATGAAGTTGAGCAGGTGATCTTAAAGCAGTCACTCTTACCCCTGCCTAATCTGGAGTCAAAAATCATCCACTTGGTGTAACCAATAGGGAGCCTGCGGGATGGTTGTATTGTGTGCAGGATGTTGCTCCATTCTCCTGCAGTCTTATTTATATTTATGCTGAATTGTTTTTAATGGTTCCTTAGACTTGTTTTATTGTATACTGCCCAGAGTCACAGTTTTGAGATGAATGGCTATATAAATTTGATAGAGATTAATAAATTATTGCCTTTGAGTATCTGGAAAGGAACAGTGGGATACTCAGCTGCTGCAGGGGGAAGAGAGAAACCACCACAAGCGCACATGTGAACCAACCCTTAATCTGAAGTGGCAAAAGATCAAGAGGCGTTCTGGCCCCCTGGAGGCAAAGCCGTGGGGAAGGAGCAGTGTTGGGATGTTACCGTGTGTTGAGCAGCTCAATCTCAGTGCTCTTCTCCTTCTCGTATTTGCTGTAGGCTTCTCTGTGCCTCTTGATCTCTTCTTCCAAGGTCTGCTGAGCTGACGTCTCCTGGTCTTTCAGCAGTTCTTCTAACTCATGCACTCTGGTGTAATTATGCCACACAGATTTAGTTCAGCAGGTTTATTTGGCAGTCACACGACTGAATTATTTTAGCTATCCACTGCATTTAACACTTCCTACAAAGGTTGTTTTCTGCTGAAATGGACTTCTCCAATCTGCTCCTGGAGATACAGCCCCTGGCTGAGCATTCAAGAAACTCCGTGTACTAACACTTCTGCAAATAACGCATCCCATCCTCCCATTCCCAAACGTCTGAAAGAACGGGTCCAAAAGAGTTGGGTCCCATCCCTTCTGATGACATCACCACATCACTGGATGGCCTCTTGCAAGGCTCTGGAAGGTCCCAAACTCTGAATTGCTCCCCCCACCCAGTGTAAAACATTGGCCTCAATTGTGATGTTTAACACATTAAACCATGCACTACATTTAGAAAATTCCCTTCTCTTTCTTGGATGGGAAAGTAAAAATAAAATATTGCTTCTTCTGTCCATCACAATGTATATACATTAACGTCCATTGAGAGCACCTTGCTCTGTTAGTCCAGAAGGCCAAAGAAAATATTACTGAAGGAGACTTCCCCACTAGATTATAATGCCACCCCATTTTCAAGCCATCTCTGTTCAAGCCAGACTTTTTTACTTTCAAAAGCAGGTGGGAAATAAGTTAAAACTGAAGAATTATGAGAGCTCCCAGCTTGTGTAAACTACCGAAAGGCCATGGTGGGTAGCAGACTAAATTACCTGTGAACTAGCTGTGTATTCTCCTGTTTCAATTTGCTCTTCAGGTCACCATTTGTTACAGTATCATTCTCCAGCTCTGTCACTTTTTTTTCTAAGTAGGTCACCTACAAAAGGAAATAGGATGTGCTGAGCCCATAGGAAATTGAGTACAGGTAGTCCTCGCTTAACAACCACAATTGGAACCAGAATTTTGGTTGCTAAGTGAGGCGGTCATTAAGCAAATCTGACCTGATTTTACAACTGTTTTTGCGGCTGCCATTAAGCCAATCACTGCAGTTGTTAAACGAACCACTTGGTTGTTAATGAATCACGCAGTTCCCCACTGATTTTGCTTGCCAGAAGCTGGCTGGGAAGGTCGAAAATGGCAATCACGTGACCATGGGACACTGCAATGGTCATAAATGCAAACCAGTTGCCAAGTGCCCAAATTGTGATCATGTGACTATGGGGACACTGCGATGGTTGTGTGAGGACAGTCGTAAGTCAGAGTTCCAGCACCATTGTAAGTCTGAACCATCACTAAACAAATGGTTGTTAAGAGAGGACTACCGGTAGTGGAGAAAGGCTGAAATGGATCTCCTCCATTCCTTTAGTATCAAACTATCTTTCTATACATACTTTGCATTATTCTTCCATTCTTGGTCCAATTAAATTACTTATCCGTTTCCATATAAATTAAGCTCAGATTGTACAAGTACAGTCTTCCCAGTTACCAGATGTGTTGCAACTGCAAATCTCAGAGTTACTGTATTGATCTAGGTCTTTCAGAAGTTGGCAATACAACAAACTAGAATGAAACAAGGCCTGGAGCATGCTAGTCTGTGGAAGGCTGCACCAGGGTCTGGATACCTTCATTCTTTACCTTTCATGCACCAACCCATTCCTGAGTTTTTTCTTCTGTTGGATGCAGAAGCAGCTTACCTTTTCTGTGATATCCTGGTCACACGAATCTAGGCTGTCTCTGAACAAGTCCTCTGTGCTGCCGTTACTACTGCTGAAATTGCTGTTGTGGAAAAGCTGCCTGTGAAGGCAAGAAAACATTTCAACACTTTGAAAAGCACCTGTTGGAAAAGGGCTTCAAAACATGATTTCATTGGGATTTCTGCATTTGGTGGAGTGGGGAGGTCCAAATGGCCCCATCCAACTCTATAATTCAGTGGGGAAGCTTTCAGTGTTGACAAACTACAGGGAGATAATGCCACTAATATTCAATGCAAATATTTAGTATTAAACTGCACGGTAATTCCAAAACATTTTAAAGTAAGAGCAGAGTCAACCTGCAGCTTTTTCATGACGTAAGTGCAGAAACTTCCGCATGCAGCAAGGGAAGGTGCTAGTTTGTTTCCTCAAGGCAGAACACTCTCATGTGACAGACAACCTGATTTAGTCTCGTCGTTGTCTCAGCCACAGGAGTTCAAGTCCCTGATATCTTTAATGAGGAACCCCGCAAATCCCAGCCCTAGGAAACAACCAGCTGCTTTTCCACACCCTTCACAAATTTCCTCAGCTCTTTCCTTAGCTGAGATCTTTCTTCAGAGCAGGCTGACTTCTGAAACAGCAGTACTGCTAAATCATCGGTGCGTTCACTGATTATTTTTAATTATTTAATTTTTAATGGTAAAAGTATCATGCAAACAAAAACCTGAAATTACTTATACAACCATAGTTTGGTGCTTGTAGCACCAACCTCTGCAGAAAGGTGACTTTCACAGGAGCAGTTTTGTGGGTCTGACTTCTAATGGAACTAGATAGTGAAGAATTCTGGGTCACACAGAGCCACCCCCACCCTCCAGTTGATATACTGCCAGCAGGGGTAATGAGCACCCACACCCTGAGAGTAGGGCTATCCTGCTGCAGCCCCGCTTGCTGCATCCTGCCCACTTTTTACAATGCTGAGGCATCCTTCACTTTTGCACTGGAGCAAATGCAAAATCAGGATCATTGAACCATGCCTGTCCTGTGTAACTATCCTAACAGCTTCTCTACTCACTGAGGGCTAGAGGATTTTTTTCTTTTTCTTTTTTTGCCCAGCCAAAACATGCCAAGTAGAAACTCAAGAAGAGGATCCCACCCTCCTGCCCCCGCAACATATCAAAGAACACAAAAAACTAAACCTGCTTAACTTCTGCCATTTTAGTTCTGATGCAGAAGACTGGCAAAGTAGCTTGAGACTGAAACAGGCTGTCTTTATTGCAGATCAAAAGGTAGACTGAATTGTCCCTGACACAACTGAATTTAGATATTATTCAAACTGCATGGCTCTCCCTTCCCCGTGCAATTGTCTAAGTGCATTTGTAACTGTAAATGATGAGATCTGATAATAAACTGGAATGTCTCTTACCTCCCAAAAGCCGTACTAGAGATCTTTCTGTTTGGGCTAGAATTAAAAAAAAAATAGATGCAGGAGATTTTAATTTTGGAATATAGTTGAGGCATTAAAACACAGTAAACCTGCAACCTTAAGACTTCTTACTAGGACTTCTGGTGGGGCCATGATGGACTGAACAGGTGTGCCCGCGGGCTTAGTGGGCAGAACTGACAACGTGGCAATTTTTTTTGGGCCCAGGCAGGTTTTTCCTGAAGCCCTGGAGTGTTTTTCTGGAAAAAGGAAAACACCTGGAATCACCCATTTGTCCTCCAGACGGCTGCCTGCAGCCAGGAGATCACTAACAGAGTTCACACTTGACTGGTAAGAGTAGCCGAGAGGCTGGGATGTCACCACTTCCAAGCCGTGCTGTAGCCTTAAAGGGACATTAAGACCGCCCACCCCATTTCTAAATCACTCAATTTATATTTTTTTAAAGTATATGTACCCTAAGAGAGGCTTTCCACAGCAAGGAGAAGTGGTTCTCTTGGTGCTTATCATTATTTTTGGGTTTATTATTATTATTTTTAATTCTTTTAAAGTTTTGGCTTGTTTTCCAACCAAATACTAAGAAGCATTGAGAGTAAATAATTGTCTCCCTGTTATTTTTGTACAAAATTTGAAGATATTAGCATTTTCCTACACGTTGAATCAGCTGTTTTGAACTTTCAGTTTTCTGCTTCTACTTTCCCTGGGGAATTGTCTGCTTATCACTTTCACTTGTGTAAACATACTCTGTAACTCCTTCATATGCTCTACTCTCAGTTGGCTAAGCTCCTAGGGGGCGCCATAATCTACTGCTTGAGGCATGGAGGATCTTAAAGAAACTTTCTCTGACTTCCGCTGAGATTTCAAACAGATTCTTTCTGATTCTTACCAAGTTTTTATGCAAGGCATTCAGGACAGTGTGGAAAATATGAGCTTTAAAATGTGTCACTTGGATGGGGATGTCGTGGATGGAATTGAAGAATTTAACAGTGATAGAAATGTCTCTTCGATCTCTGTTGAAATGCTGGATGAAGATTGGATATTTGAGTTGAAGAAATTAAAGTTACAAGCCACAAGTGAAATTGATTTTCTGATGGAATGCCATGGAAAAGAAGGGGTTATTATGTATGGGACGTTTCCTGAAGAGAAGTTGGAGTTTTTGAGGGGGGAAGTTGGAAGCTGTTTGATTTCTGTAAGAAAAAACTATGTGCACATTGTGGGGACATGTAAATGCTTTGGTCTATTTTGAAGTGGGATAAAGGTTTAAGAATATCTAGTTGGATTGCTTTTAAGGTTTGACTGATTTCACTTATCTTTAATGATTTGGATTAAGATTACTAAGGTATAAAAATATTTGGTTTTGGGTTTAATATGATTAAGATTATTAAAGTTGTTATATTATCAAGTATAATAGTAGACAATTTATATGCTTTTTAGTTTGATCTTTATTATAGTAGACAGGAATGTGTAGAACAGTAGTAGGAAAGAAATAATTAAATAAATGTTATCCTTGAGGGGGTAGTTGATTAGGAGGTTTATATACATATTACTTTCTTTTCTTTAACATAAAGGGATACAGCAACTGTATTTAGTGATTTTTATAATGTGCCAATGGAATGATTTATAGAAATAATGTGATTTTGGTTTAATATAGAGTAAGGGATTGATTATGGAAAATTGTTGTATATCCTTGCTGTTAAAAGTCAGAAGACACCTTTTCTTGTAACTCTAAAAAATTTTTTTCTCTTGTGTTTTCACTTTAGTTTTTTTCTTTTTTCTTTTTCTTTGTAGTTGTTTTTCTGTAGTTTTTCTGACTGTTTGAAACTTAATAAAATTCTTATTTTAAAAAAAGGCTTCTTACTAGACAGCAAGCCTCCCTGAATTGGGTGGGTGGGCTTCTGAGTCAGGTGCTGAGGCCTGCACCACAATCGCCTGCTCACAGTTAGGCCCTTTTCACAGCAGACTGAGGTGAGCCACGCTTAAGGGGTTGGGAGCCATCACTCAGCCTCCCGGCCTTATAAAGGGACAAAGAAGGCCATCTGGTGATGCTCTGATACCTCGTCAGAAAGATGTGACTGACCTTTTGAGATCACTTTTGGTTTTGGGAGACGTTAAAAGTGGGGTGGAGGGTCACCCCTGACAGCAAACTGCTCCCATTCCTACCCTTGAAATCACTTAAAAACCTTAAAAGTGGCCCAAAATTGCACTACAATCTTGGGATGTAGGGTAGGTCCCAACTGGGGTGCTGTGGGGAGTTGCTTCCCTGTTCAGTTTCCCCCATTGTCCATCTCTGAGAACAGGTAGCTGTTGTGTAGCTTCAAGGTGCAGTCTAGGCTGTGCTGTATACATGTAAGAAGAGTCCTGCCTGATCAGACCAAACGTGTATCTCGTCCTGCATCCTGGGCCTGCATGGTGACCAACCAGGTTTTTCTGGAAGTTGACAAACGTTCCTGCACTAGTTTCCTATGCTGTTGCTTCCAGTTTTTGGCACTCAAGAGTCATTATATCTTTGCTTCTGGAGGAAACACGTGGCCCTCATAACTGATTATCATGGATGATTTTATCCTCCATCTATGAATGTTATTCCCTTTTAAAGCTATTCACATTGGTTAATAACACCATAACATACAGAGCGACTCCCATTGTTGTAAATTTGCAATGTACACAGCAACCTTTTAAAAAAAGATCAACAGAGTATATAAAAAATTAGTCACCGAAAGACACTGAACACTAAGAGAGCAACTCTTTATTGTACATTTTACATCTGTCACACTCAGCTCCACGGGGGTTAAAGAAACCTGAATTACTGATTTCTTCAATGGGAAGTTAAAGCTGCCAAGAGAGATTTGGAATCTCTTTCTTCAATTCAGGGATATTTTTTTAATATTGAGGTGTGTATTTTTATCATTCCATTCTCCTTTTATTTTACTTCTCATTTTTGTTGTGGTTAGCCACCAAGTTCATCGTGCTTTTGGATGGAAAGGTGGGCGTAAGATAAATGCATACACAAAAACTAACATTTAATATTGGCAGGGTTTTGCTTGACGGAGCTGAGAATAACTGTGGGAATGGCACCATTCACAGATAGGTGGCACAGGAACAGAAACAGAAAAATTATGAAAATAAATCTCAGTATAAAATGGAATTAAAAAAGAGCCAACAGGGCAGACCTTGTTCCACCATGGGGGAAAAAAAAGTAATGCTCTTTCTCTCAACAAGTAATCAGAATTAATACGTGCACAGAAATCTCAAATAATCAGAATTTTCCAGTGTTAGACTGAGATCACAATGGCAACACCAAAGTTCAGGGGAGGTAGAGAAACTTAGTGGTTGCTATCCAATGGATCACACCTTGGGACTGAGTGTAGGACAGGTGTAAAAAGGCAGATGGTAAATTCATACCAGCAGGAGCATTGCAGGGGAACGGTCTCATCCCAAAGCAAAAAATCTTACACATTTTACCCTAAACTTGGTCCCTGAAACCTTTTTAATTAGAAAAGCCAGGGACTGAACCTGGAATTTCCAGGCAAAAGGGGAAAAAAAAAGAATTTCCAGGCAAAAGGAAAAAAAAAGATGCATCAATTCTACCACTGTGTTGTGTCCCCTCCTATTAACTATTTAAAACGTGGATGAGGAGGAAAAAACTAGTCACTTTATCTTCTATATACACAGCAAGGGGAAAAATCTGTCCTTAAGCAGAGATAGCAAAGAGTGACTCATTCTTCAGTGCTGCAGTGGACACCAGGCCCTTTTAGTGTTGTTCCAGCGTTATGACAGTACAGTATAAACTGAGCTTCAGCCAAAGCCTGTGGCAGCATTCAGTGTGGGGATAAGAAGCTGAAACTTTACACAAACACAGTGGCTGAGTAGTGTAGCATTCAACAGACATGTATGTACTGTATACTAGAGACATTCAGGAAACCAAAGCTTGAATCAAATCAGCAAGGCCAGTTTTTGATCAGCTAGATATGCTGGCTTATTTCTCAAAACGGTTGTGGCGCTTGTGCTTTGGTCAATGACAAAAAGGCATTCGTTTAAGATAGCCCATCCTTTTAACAGCAAGAAATAGGCTTTGCTTACTAAATTATAAACTGAATAACCAACTTCTACTGAATGTTGACTCCCCCGATGGGAGGAGGTGGGCGGGGACAAACTGAATAAATAAACAAACAAACATCTCAAAAGGGCCTTAGAACTGAGGTCTCACTGCCATGCAGAGCATTCAGTTAAAAGGTTTAATCGACTCTACAACTCTGCTCAGAAGCGAGGACCACTAGATTCAATGGGACATTAAATAATTGGTTCACTACCATTAAAAACCATTATAAAAGGGTATCCTACCCTAGCAAAGCTTATTTTGCTAAAAAAAATCAGAGAGAGTTGAATACACTCATTCCCAACATGCTTTTCAGCAGATCCCCGGTAAAACTCCTTTGGGCTTACTCACCTGTTGGCTTTTAGGTTTTTCAGCCTGGCTTCCAAATCATTAAGTAGGTTGATTTTCTTGCAGCACTGTGTGCAGTAGACATCTAAGAGTTCACTGTTATAGATATGCCTCATTTTCCGTGGGGTCTGACCAGCACTGTTGGTGGAAAGGCAAGGAGTTATTAAATGAGATCCTGCAGGCATTACGAGGTCAAAAACCAAGCTGGGTTCTGGTTTGGTTTTGTTTTCAAGTGAAACTCTGTACTTCTCCTTATGGCCATATTTACAGTAGTTGCTTTTATAATCCCATTATTCACAAACAGATTTACAGGCATTTCCTTAATCTCGGGATGCTCCTGATATGTTTATGGTAGAAGCTGGTGGGATGCTATTTGTTCTATATACATTCCACTTTTCTTTTTTAATCCAAAGGGAGGACTTGCAAGGTATTGACATGACCCCTACACAGATCAATTAAATGTAACCAAAATGTCTCTCTTATACCATTTAGTGACTATCAATTAAATAGGTATTATTCTTTAAACCAGCTCTTTTAAAAATATGCACTTCAGAATTAAGAGAGGTGACGTTCTTCTCAGCCATGCTCCATTAAGGAAGGTTATCAAGCCAGCCAGCCTCTGGGGACAACTCACTTCCTTCACTACATCAACTTTCCATCAGGAGGCAAACTGGGAAGAAAAAAAATTGTGAAAACTAAGTTGTCCTCTAGATGGAAGGATGAAGAATGGATTTGAGTTTCCACCCTTTTTCTCAATGTGAGCTCTACTCATGGGCATAAGTAGGGCTCTGTAGATCCTCAGGCAAACCTCTTAAATGCCCCCTCCCAGCCGCCAGTAGTGAGAGAGATCTGGTGCTGAGCACCTTCCTCACACAGCGTCGATTGACAGCAGCTGGAGAAAAGTGGTGGGCAGGGGGAGTCACAGCCACTTCTTCTCTTTGCAGGGAGCCTGGGGTCTCCTATGCTTCCAGGCCCTAAGGTGGCTAACTCCTGCTTTGACTATCCATACACCGTTAATCCAATTTATCTGATGTACTGGGGAAAAAAATATACCGTATAAATTTCCACTCCACCCAAGCAATAGCAATTTCTAATTCTCTAACAAGACTAAAGATTCCAATATGGAATTATACTGCTATTCAGACTTTCTATTAGTGTCTTTCAGTTCTAATATTAAAAATCACAAATACAAAAGTACTTTCGATGCCAACCTGCAAGATTTTTTTAAAAATTATTTATAAACTTGGATAAGATATGCTGCATTTCTAATTCACTGTTTTGGGATTTGAGAAAGATACGTGCAAGATCTCTGCCAAAAGAAGGCAGAGGCAAAAGCTGGCATTAGTATTCGTGAACAGCAAAGCAACTGGTTAAGTCACAGTTGTCTTCCTAAGCCCTTTCTCCACCTCCAGCCCCAAGGTGAAGATGTGCGGGGCGGGGGGGGGGGGAGGCATAGCATCTGTTAAAGTAGCCAACCTGGAAGAAACCGATGAGCCAAGGTCAGAATACGCATGTGTCCTGCTTTCATCATCAAGACAAGGACTGCTGGGGGTGAAGTCTACATCATCGCCTTCTCCATAGTCTTCAAACTGTTCTTCATTACTGATCAGGGAGGCAGTGGAATAGGTGGAAAGATCAGAAGATGCAGAAGGATTCAGCAGATTTGATCTTGGAAAAGAAGAAAGGAAACATCAGGACACAATTAAAAGGGCAGTCCTAACAGTAAGCTTTCCACCTTCAAAACCAGGAAATGCTTCCAAAAATTGGAGGACATCAGGCTGAGAAGAGGGGCTCAAATGGGACAGAGAAATGTTAAATCAGCCAGCTAAAACACAACTGAGAGGAAAATTTGGTTCTTGATCTCAAACAGAAGGGGACACAAAAAACCCTTTCCTCCTCCCTATTTTTCAGGTCACTTGTCCACATTTTCTAATGCGGAGTGACATCGCTATAAACAGTTTTTATATCATAAAAATATAGTCTTGTCTTGGTGCCTTGATAGACACATCCATATAATTTTCTTGGCAACAGTACAGAAGTGGTTTGCCATTGCCTGAATGTATAAACTCATCTAAGAACAGTATATAATTACAAATACTCATTCCTAATATATACCAGATTGTGATTCATATACACATAGTTATGAGTTCCTGGAACTTGGAACTTGCTGAAATGTACCCAGGCTCTCTTTCTTCTTCCCACAAGTGCTTCACATTTTCCTTAGCAGTTGTCTGTACCTTCATGGGGAAGCTCACATCACTCCTATAGAATATAAGTTCTGGACTGGGTTGGGCAGCTTTTTGATGGGTGTGAGGCACACTGGCCCACAAAGAACTGTTCAGTAAATTTACAAGTGCCAGGATACATACATACTTGTCTACATATACACACAGTCTCATGCACACACACAAATGCCCCAGCAATTTTCCCTGCCAGGTTCACAGTGGTGGGGAAGATAGACTCTTAATAAGTAATCCACCTTAGACCGGTTCAGCTTTTGGGCCTAACATACTTAAACATACCCAACTTCAAAATTATACCAGGTTCTTTTAAATGATAAAGAAATGCAGGGGAAGACTGTGATACAACACACATTTACATAAGATAGAAGACTTCAGAGTTTGCATATTGAACTAGGTCTTCAAAGGCCTAGGTCCATATTCTTATTTAGGCAAGACACTTATGGAGTGACTTTAGACTAATTAGCTGAGCTCAGGAATGTTGTGAAGCTGGAAGAAAAGTACATATGATGCCCCAGCCAACTTGGTGGAAGGGTGACTTAGAAATGTAACAAACACCTCAACAGATGGTCTGAGGTATCTGTGCACTTCCCAAGCTCAAGCAAATTAAAAGCCTTCAACTTCTTTAACTTATCCTGGCTCACTTATTGGCAGTTAATCTTTTTAGCTTGACAGCTACCTATTTGGGATTTTGGAAGCTTCCGAACAGTGCTTTGCTTCAACAAAACTTCAAACAAAGCAATCCCTCAGAGTTGCTTCAAAGCAAAAGTGGCCCCTTTACTTCTAAAACTGAAAAGAAGTGATCATGCTGCGTTGCTTTTGTCTGCTTCAGAACCCATCTCAGCCTTCTTCTGCACAGCTCATGCTAGAGAAGGAGATTGAAAGGAGTCTTCTCGGTAGTGCTACCTCAGGAGTCTCAAAGCTGGGTGGTTCTGCAAAGCCCCACCCTCTCACCTGTGTTTTGTCTGCCTCCTCTGATCCGGGATTGGTGGCTTCAGCGTGTATGCCTTGTGATGATGGGGACAGAGAACTGCCATTCAAAGGAGGGCAATGCATGGCACCTCCTCCCAGATCTGACTTTAGCAGGAGAAGAGAATTGGAGGAGCAGGATTTGGGAGGTGTAGGTAGAAGCACAGGCCTGAGCAAAACTCAAAGTCTGGCCTGGGAATACCTCCCATCTCCACCCCCACGTCCCCACAGGAGATAGTTAGGAGTATTTTTAGTTCTGCAGTTGGCTAGGAGTGATGGGATATAAATCCTTTATAAAGGATCAGACTTCACAGACGACAATATTCTTTTCTTAAGAAAAACCCACAGCAGTTTGTGGCAGTATGAGCTAAATGGTAATATAACACACCATTATTATATTTTAAAAAACTATAAACAGTATGTGTGTGTGTGTGTGTGTGTATACACACACACACGCCCATTTAAAAAATATATCTATTTATATCTATCAGACTATTAAATATATTTCTTTGATTTTTCCCCAAAGCTTTGACTCAATTTTAAACAGACTCAATACATTTTGAATTGTATTGTCTGGTTTTGTTCCCCTCTTCAGTATAAAGTCAATTCAAAGGCTGAGAATGGGCAAATTCCATTAATCCAACATTCAGAGTCCAGGAGACAAGCATCCTTCTATTTAGTACATAATAACATTTGGGGCAACATTCCAAAGCTCCATATATTTAATGTTCTTCATAGATGGAAAGATTACAGATTTGGGGAATGGAATGTAACAAAACACTGATATAGTTAACCTTTAACTGCCTTTAATGACCCGGTTCACCGTAACAATAATGTCTAACCAATAAGGAATTTCAAGCAGACGTGCCCATCACATGCAATACAGCTATCCTACATCTTTCCCACCTTCCAACCCCTTATGTTACTTTAGAGCAGTGTTTCTCAACCTTGGCAACTTTAAGATGTGTGAACTTCAACTCCCAGAATGCCCCACAGAGCCATGAATTCTGGGAGTTCCACACATCTTAAAGTTGCCAAGGTTGAGAAACACCGCTTTAGAGACTTATAGGATTTCCCAAACCAGAAAAGAGGTTTAGTGATGGCAACAGAGCAAAGACAAACAATAAGCACAGCAAGAAAGGTACACAACAGACACTGTCTAGCTGGAGTCCCTGCAGGTTGTGCAGGATAGGGGGCTTTGCAGAGACAGCAATCCCAACGCTGCCACTTTAGAAGCATTTTAGCTGGTGCTGGGAAATAAGACTGATAGGAGCTGTCTCCTGCAGCTTTGATCTGATGCAGTTCAGAGCTTTCCAAGAGGAACTGGGTGGCCTCTCTGATTCAGTGAACCAAATCAGGTCACCTCCATAGCCCAAACAGCTTTGTCAAAGCAAATTTTAGTTGCTTTGCACTGGTTTATGGTGGTGCACCAGGATACATACATACATACATACATACATACATACATACATACATACAGCAGTAAAGTTCTTGGGCACTCACACAAAGGGTTTTTTCCTACCATGCCAACACAACCAGGAGTGATAGGCAACTAGGGCCAGAATAACAAAATTTTGTACATGCTGGTGTACAACTACCAGTGCAATCACATCAGATATGCATATACCAGTCCATTCTCCAGGAAATAAAGCCAGACTGCTCACTTGAGGGAATGATATTAAAGGCCAAACTGAAATACTTTGGCCACATCATGAGAAGACAGGACACCCTGGAGAAGATGCTGATGCTAGGGAGAGTGGAAGGCAAAAGGAAGAGGGGCCGACCAAAGGCAAGATGGATAGATGACATTCTAGAGGTGATGGATTCGTCCCTGGGGGAGCTGGGGGTGTTGACGACCGACAGGAAGCTCTGGCGTGGGCTGGTCCATGAAGTCACGAAGAGTCGGAAGCGACTAAATGAATAAACAACAACATGCATATACAGGTGTGCATTTGTACAAGAGACATTGGTTACCCCAATCCCTGGGCCTGTATTTTGCTGTCATAACGAACTTTGGAGGTTTGTTGTTGTTTATTCGTTTAGTCGCTTCCGACTCTTCGTGACTTCATGGACCAGCCCACGCCAGAGCTTCCTGTTGGTCGTCAACACCCCCAGCTCCCCCAGGGACGAGTCCGTCACCTCCAGAATATCATCCAGCCATCTAGGTTGCTTTTTTATGGAGAGCTCTGTTTTCAAGACATGAACTACCTCTGCCCTGAGGCCCAGAGAGTCCTCCTTCTCCTAATTCCCACTGCTGCCCTGACTAGCTGCTCTTCCTCTTTCATCACCCTTATTTGGTGCTGCTTTCTCTGTTTCCAGCCAGTGTGCTCTGCAACCTCCTCCCTCCACCCCCGCATCAGATGACTGATTCCTGGTGAGCACCACTCAGCCACCCACCACCATCTTTCCACTGCAGAATCTTCCAGGGTTACTCTAGTGCTGCACCTTGTTTCCTGGCATGGGAAAGGTCTGGAGAATATTGGTAAGCAGGATGCACAGACAGAGCAAGAGCAAGAGGATGAGGAGACTGGGACATTTTGCATTGTGGGACATTTTGCATCTCCCTTTGGGGGAGATGGGCAGGGACAGAAATTTGAAAGAAAGGAAGGAAGGAAGGAAGGAAAGTAAAGGTAAAGGTAAAGGTAAAGGTAAAGGTAAAGGTAAAGGTAAAGGTAAAGGTAAAGGTAAAGGTAAAGGTAAAGGTAAATATATAAAACAACTGATTTGCATGACCTGGACCAAACTAGAGCCAGTTTGGTCTAGTGATTAAGGCGCTGGGCTAGAATCCAGGAGACTGAGTTCTAGTCCTGCCTTGGGCATGAAAGCCGGCTGGGTGACTTGGGCCGGTCCCTCTCTCTCAACCCAACTCACCTCACAGGGTTGCTGTTGTGGGGAAAAGAGGAGGAGGAAAGAGTCTTAGGGATATTCGCTGCCTTGAGTTATTTATAAAAATAATAAAGGCGGGATAGAAAATAAATAAAATAAATAAATAAATAAATAAGTAACTATCCTGGTTGTCACTGTGATTGCTAGGAAAAGAAAGTTGAAAGCTCCCACTTTCCACTCACCAGTCTCCTTCTAACAAATCAAAGCTAGAGTCCCCAAGACCATTAAGTATAAAAGACAGAGCATCATATGCTCTAGCTTCTGTTCTGTTAGGTCCCTATGAACACCAGGCCTTGAAAAGCCCCCAAACCAGAGTTCACTGTGAAAAATCCAGTATGTGATTCTTTGATTTCTCAACTGAGAAGACTCTAGAGGCATAGATTTTTCAAGGAATCAGTAGAAGCAGCAACAATCAGTATGTTTGCCAAGGACACGGGGACAAGAAGGCAGGAACAGGGGAGTTACGGGCAACTGAACGACTGCAGGCATCCCAAGAGCAGGAAGTTCTCCACTTATGTTGCAACGCTTCTGCCAATCTGCAGTCTCTGCCTGCATGACTATGTTGTGCTTCCAATTACCCAGCCACTGTTGTTTTTGTCCTCCCTGTTGACCCAGCAGAGTTTCTTCTATATTTACCGTGGCTCAGTTCTTCTGTTAAATCACAGGAAGAACTCTACCCACAAATTATTTCGACTAGCCCTTTGACAACTCCTGCAAAGGCTTTGATCCCCTATTTAAGAAGCTGAGATGGGAAGGGGAACAAAGGTCAAGGAGAATTTTCCTCTCAATAGAGAAACAAAAAGTTAGCAAAAATTGGAGATTGGGAGCTAGCAAATTGATGGATCTCTCCTCCCCTTTAACATATCCTGTAACAGACACATTTTCATCAGCTGTGGTGCCCTTGGTACCCAGTGATGTGGAAACATTGCATCTATTACTACCTGTTACAGGAAAGAACTTGGCCTTTGACCTTTGGGAAAAAAACAGAAGGCATTTTAAAAGGATAAGAAACCAACAGCTGTTCCAAGGGTGCTTGTACTCACTTATCTCCAGGCAGGAAGAGGCCATTCAATCCACCATCCTTCTCAACCTTGCACACAACTGATGTTTCTTCTGAGCTGTGGTTACTTTCAATTGCACTGTCCATATCAGACTCATGGTGGACTTCCTGCTGGGCCAGGGTCATGGTGTCTTCATCAGGAAACAGATCTGACTCACTGAAGGCGCTTTCACGGTCCAGATAGCCACTCTCTGGGACTTCAGTGCCCTAGCAAAGGAAAATAAATAGGGAGAGAAAGGTCAGCAAGCATGTGGGATGGCTCAAAGACTGAGATACTTGGTAGTAATCATGGAATGGGTAGAAGTTCCAAGGATCAACCTTTTATGCAATGAAATTTAAGTGGCACGGGATTTGCTTTGGCACTGTTGAAGAATCATAGCTTCACTCTCATTTTAGGAGAAAAAGCATTAGAGGAATTTTATTTCTCTCTCCCAGCTTGTCAGGAGAGAAAAGCATATTCAACTCATCTGGGTTGCAACACAGAGGTATCACACCTTGACTTATTTGGAGGAGAGGGTGAATTAGCATGTGGCTTGAATTTTCACTGGGCTAATGAAGTACACAAAAGTCCCCTGAATAAAGGGAAAATATTCTACAGGTATTACAAATCAGTGTTTGTTCCTGCTCTCTGGCTTCAATCTGCAGTATGTGCATCAGATGGAGTGCTGTTAATATATTCAACAGCCTGTACAGGGCAACGGAGTTACATTTTGCAGCTCTCTGGTCTCTTACGCCGTGGAAATCCAGGATTTGCAAGAAGGGTCAATTCCCCAGGTACTTCAGAAAAGGAAGATTACAACCCCCTCCCCTCCCCTGAATCACTTCAAGTCATATTTAACTGGGACTGTCAAAGAATGTACCTACAGGCCTGATTTTAAACATGTTACTTGTAAAACCTGCTTAGCAGACCTGCCAACTCTCTAGTTTGCTGATCTTCACCTTTTACAAGCTGTACAGAGCTATAAAGCAAGAGGGCGAAAAGTATGCCCCCCCACCCCCGGCCTCATTTAGCCCCATGTGGGTTTAGCACTTCTTTCTTTTGCAATTTTTTAAAAAAATTGCAGGTGGATTTAAGCAGCAAGATGGGCACATTGAGCCTTGCATAGACTTAAGACAACAATAACCCCTCCCATGCCTCAAAACTCAGGTTGGTGCTGTGGGTTAAACCGCTGAGCTGCTGAACCTGCCAATCGGAAGGTTGGCGGTTCAAATCCGCGTGATGGGGTGAGCTCCCGTTGCTAGTCCCAGCTCCTGCCAACCTAGCAGTTTGAAAACATGCCAATGTGAGTAGATTAATAGGTAGCGCTTCGGCGGGCAGGTAACAGCGTTCCGTGTAGTCATGCCGGCCACATGATCATGAAAGTGTCTACCGACAAACGCCGGCTCTTCGGCTTTGAAACGGAGATGAGCACCGCCCCCTAGAGTCGGACACGACTGGACTTAATGTCAAGGGAAACCTTTACCTTTACCTAGGGTATTTTAAGGGATAAATTAGATCCGCCGTGGCTTGGACTTTATTGCATTTTATACCAATTGATTATTTGTAGTATTTATGATTTTATCGAAATTTTAAATTGTTTTTATTGTGAACCACCCAGGGTCCCCCATGTGGGGGAGATGGGCGGTGATAAAAATTTGATAGATAGATAGATAGATAGATAGATAGATAGATAGATAGATAGATAGATAGATAGATAGATAGATAGGGTATCTTAAGCTTCTGCCCCTTAAAACCCAACAAATCCTTCCAAACTGGGCCTAGAGGGGCTTCCCTCTTTTATTTGCTCTTCTATTCAGAGAGGGAGAGACATACAGTAATGGCACTCCCCCCACCCCCCAAGTCTTTATTAGCCAGGGGTCATCCAGTCAGGCTCTGCTCTGCTCTGCTCTGGATAGAAGGCTGCAAGTCCTCTATGCTCTTTACAAAAGCAAGCCCCACTGGAGTTTATCAGGCTTACTTCTGCATAAACATATATAGGACTGCACTGTTCAGCTATTTCTTTCTCGCTTGGACATTGGAAGGGTGCTCTAAGGAAGGCCTTTGCCAGACGGACGTCCTCATACATTAGGCTACATTATTCCCACAATACATCAAACCAGTAGTCAGATGATCAGTGAAATTGTAAGTATAGGTAGTTCTCATTTAGTCGCCACAATTAGAACCTGCAATTTGGTCATTAAATGAAGAGGTCACTAAGTGAAACTGTGACTGTACTTATAATCTAACGTCAGCTTTCCTTTGCTTTACAGACCTGCAAAGGTCTTAAATGTGAGGACTGGTCATACTGTTACTTTTTCATCACTGTCGTAACTGCAAACAGTCACTGTCCAAGGCAGTTGCTAAATGAGGACTACCTGTAAGTACAAGTGTGTGTGTGTATCTGTATCTTTATATCTATACCTATATAACCTTAGTACTAAAAGTTTTTCTTTTCAGATTTCACATGCTTCAGAATGCACTTATGTCCCAGTAATTTTCCCATGCAAGTTAAATATAATAAAATGAGCAACTCTTGTATCTAAGTTTCAAAATGTACTGTAACAAACTGCTAGACAGCAAGTTCTTATCTGTCCATTTCCCGGGCAGACTGTCAACAAAACCATTAATGGGAGGCCAACATCTAAAACATTAAGCAAAACTGGTTGGAGGAACGAATACATTTTTATTCAGGTTCAAATATATGCCAAAGATTAGGAAAAATACTGCCAGTCCAAGAGGTCGATAGCATAGTAAGAAACAGTGTCAAGAAAACTATTAGGAAAAAAAAAAGGATTATCTCAGCAAGGCAGTGAAAAAGAAACACACAGGAACATAAGAACAGCCTTGCTGGATCACGCCAAGGCCCATCTTAGTTTCTCATAGTGGCCCACCAGATGCCTCTGAGGCGCTTCCAAAAAGAGACACACCAGACACTTAAGAGTACGGTTTTTAAGAGGAAAATATTTGATGTAAACACAGTAACCAGAAGCAATTTTAATGTTTATAAATAATTTGATGTAATCACCAATGGGTGCAATGGGAGGGAATCTAGAACTTAATATTGTTTTTACTGTTGTTTTCAGTATTTATTTTTCATCTTTTTTTATAAGATCATGTACATTTATTTTAGATCATGATAAATAGAGGTGACATCAATATAAATATTAATGTTTAGAATTCTGTACTGATTTTCAATAATTTCTAAAGATGGTGAGTCTAGTTTTATATACTCAGTTACTTATTTAATCAATGAAATAAGGAAATTATGAATCTCAAATGTTATGACAAGTGTAAATTCTCTGCTTATTCACCGATATTTTATTTTCCACCCATTATGTCCTTTTCCATGTTCTTTTTTCTTTTAAGTAGTCATTTATTTTATTCCTTGAATGTTTTTTTTAAATAAAAATGTTCATTTTAAAAAAAGGAGATAGAGTCACATCTATCTCCTCCAATTATTCCTCTGTAGCTGGTATTTGGAGGCACGCTTTTTCCAACCCAGTGGTCATACAGAATTTTCAAGACTAAAGCCCTCGACAAACCTGTCATCCATAAATTTCTCCAGTCCTTGGTTAAGCCATCCATGTAAGTGGCCACTACTGGATCTCGGGGTGATGAAACCCACAAGTTAATTATAAGCTCTGAGGAGGATTATGTTCTTCTGTCAGTTCATCACTGGATGATCCCCATCCTAGTATTCAAAGGAGAGGAACAGATACCTCTTCTTGTCCCGTGAGGGCGTATTTTGCTCAAGAGCCTTTGGTGAGAAATGTTGATGAGGGACCCAACTCTGCTTTGAAGAAACAGAAGACAACAAAAGGAATGTTAACAAAGATTGGGAGATACATATTATGAAACCCCCAACAGAGAAAAAGGTAACTCAGTTATGGTTGAACCACTAGAAATAGAAGAGTTGTAAAGGAGGATAAGGAGATTACCAAAAAAAAAAAAAAACCTTAATGAACTAAATCATCACTGAAGAAGATGTAAAGTGGATTAATTGTGCCTGAGTTGACATTTTCAGGAAAGGATTCTGAGGAACTGTGATAAATGCAAGTGATAACAGACCTTCTCACAAGTTGAAAACAAACATCACCAGGTCCAGATAGTATCCTCCTAAGAATCCCTGAAGAACTGAAATTACTACTCTTCTAACAAAAAATGTAAGATATAATTAGGGACTGAAAAACATTTAATGTAACATCAGTTTTTAAATAACCTACAGACTGGTGCTTTTTTAAACAAAGCATGGAGCATTACACAATATGCATTTGTTGTGAATAAACTGGTGGAAGGCGCTATTCAAGAAATCTCAGGTAGCGATATTCCACTATTTATTTGTTTAGTCTCTGGAACAAATATAGCAGCCATTGGATAAAAGAAGTCCTTTTAAAGACAAATTACTACTTAAAAAAATAGAAAGGAAAAAATCAGAATAAATGGACAATCTCACAGTGAAAGGACAGAAGGTGCACAAAGATGTTTCCTGGGAGGGTGCTTTTCTAAAGTGGTTCACACATTATCTAGAACAGTTTTTCTCAACCGTGGCAACTTGAAGAGGTGTGGCTGGAGAATTCTGGGAGCTGAAGTTCCATCTCTTCAAGCTGCCAAAGTTGAGAAACACAGAACTAAAATGAGCAGTGAGGTAGCCTGATTGTCTGAAAACAGCAACTTTCTAGGATTATTATTGGTTTCTAGCCTGGTTCCTTAAATATTCTGGTAATTCTTCTCTGCACCACCATGTTCACTTCCCAGATGAGGGAGCAGCTGATGTGCTTTTTGCTGCAGTTTAGCACTCCACTTGTGAATGGCCAGGGGATGAACAGGCAGGTAACAGATATGCTAAGACCACCAATGCTTTTGAACTTTGGTGTTGGAGAAGGCTCCTGAGAATACCATGGATAAACACATTATGTGAAGACCTAGCTCTTTGGAGAAGACCTAATAATCAGAATTATGGAAGGGAAGAGAAGAGGAAGATGACAAGCAACAAGGTGGATGGACTCAGTTACTGCAGCGATGAGCGCAACACTGAAAGACCTGAAAAACCAGGTTAGCAGATCGTCATGGAAAAAAATCTACCTACATAGTCACTAAGACTCAACGCCAACTTGATGGCACATAATCAATCAATCAATCAATCAATCAATCGATTAGGGAGAGAGAGGTGTTTGTGTGTATATAGAAGAGGATCATACAAGCATTCTGATACTTGGCAGGGTCCTGTTTGTTGTCAAGAGGACGAATAACGTCAAAGGGTCCTATTCCTGGGCCCAGATTGGAAAAGGAGAAGACTTCCCTTTTTCTTTAAGGACCAGTTCCAAGTTGATGAGACTGTCACCTAGAGATGCCCGCCTGTACTGTATCACCAAGTGTCATGATCACTGTTGCGATGTTCGCTCCATTGTAACGGTTCGCATGCCAGAGTGTTGATGCGTGTTCCTGGCTGGGAGGGTGCTGCTGATAAACCTTGTACAGGGAGATGTGTAGGGCTGTGCCAGGAAGGAATGTGTTTGGGTTATCTCTTAAATGTCAAGGTCTTTTTGCCCATCGATCAGCAGAGCTCGTTAGGAGCACCTGGGAATGTGGGATTGTTCTGTATGCAAAGGGGGGGGGGTCGTTGTTGGAAATGGAGCTATTTAGTTTGAGTTTAGGCGCGCTTTTCTCATTCTCAGCTTTTTTTCTGTTTGCACCTTATTCTAAATAAACCAGACCTTAAACTTAGATTCGGAGTCTGAGCATTTTATTTGAGTAGGGCAATCGTTACATAAAGCTGAGAATCATTCCACGAACAAACCTCGCTAGTCTCTACCAAGAAATTTTCTTGAGAGAGAAGTTAGCGATGGCAGAATTGGGGAAGGAGTCGATGGGATTTGGGGAGGCGACCAGACAGCTTTTGGAGACGGCGTTCCTGAGCAGGGACTCAAGCCCCCTCCCATCCCACCCCGCACCCCATTCCAGAGATCCAAGCTCCAGCCCGGAGGAGAGAGAACCGACGGATGAAGGGCTCGCTGAACACCAACAGTTCCTGTGGGATGCCCTGGCAGACCCCCGGACGGGGACGTCTCGCACCACATGGAAACTGCGATGCCCACAGACTCTCGAAAGAGAGTCCACAAAAGTGTCGGGGAGTCAGCAACCTGAAGTGCCGGGGCTGGAGGACTCTACCACACCGGATAGGATCAGAGTCCTTGAGTCCAAGATCGAATCCATGGAGTACATGCTACGCTCACTTTCAACCGCAGTGAGTGACCTGGTAAAGGTTGTTGCCGGTCCGGGGGCAGCAGGGGGTCCCAGCGTCCCACCAACTCCTTCGCCGGCTCCAAGGGGAAGGGGCCGGCCAAGGGACCTTTCCCCGGCTCTCCGTGGTTCCACTCCAGTGGTAGTTACCCCGGCTTGTCCACCGGTTGGGGCGCCTCCGAGCGGTGGGGTAGCCAAGGACTTTTCAGTGAAGTTTGATGGCGACCCCACAAACTTGTCATTCTTCCTGAACAACGCAATGAATTATATGCAACAATATGGACATTGTTTTACCTCAGAAGGGGCTAAAATCACAGCTATTGCCACAAAACTGAAGGGCAGAGCTGCTGACTGGTATGTCCAGTTATGCGAATCAAGAGCCCCAGAGCTGACTGCCTTTAATACCTTTCTAGCCGCTTTGAAACGGTATTTTGAGGATCCCCTGGCTAAGGAAAGGGCTAAGGATGCTCTGAATGAACTGGCTCAGGGACAAAAATTGGTTGCTGATTATGCCCTTGAATTCAAAGTTTTGGCAGGGAAAGTTCCCGAATGGTCGGAGGCTACCTTGATTGAGAAATTTAAGGATGGCCTCAATCGGGAGGTGTTGCGATGGGCGCTGTGCAGAGACGATCCAGACTCCCTGCATGATTGGATCTGTCTGGCCGGGAAGGCTGAGCGGGCCCAGCACACCTTTATGTGAGCTACAAAAGGAGACAAGCCCCCCTCCAGTGGGAAGGGGCCGAGGATGCAGTCCGACTCCAGCTGGGCTGAGGAAAGGCAACGCCATTTCCCCCGGGGCCAGTGCATCAAGTGTGGCAAACCAGGTCACCGCGCAGCGGAATGTCAAAAAGCCAAGGCAGCGGATCGCCCCTCTAAACCAACCCAAAAGATACCACAAAAGGCACCTAACCCCCCTCGCCAGCTGGCGGGGGCGCTGGTGACCGCGGACGAAGAGGATGAGGTATACTTTACAGGAGATGCTTTGGCCGCCCTGGAGCAGCCGGCGGGAAACGCCTTCCACCTGCCTTAAACAGCGCCGCTGGGCAGGTGGTGGAGAATGGGTACGATACCAACATGGTGAGTGCTGATTGCCCCATCCTAGCTGTAAAAATCCAGTTGGCCTATCGATCCAAGACCGTCGACGTGTGGGCTTTGGTTGATTCAGGGTGTTCCAGATGTTTAATCCATCCCGACCTGGTCGCTGCTCTGGACTTGCCCTGCTCCCCTCTCCCTAAACTGCTGATTTTTCAGCAGCTCAACGGTTCTACGGTGGGAGGGGGTCCAGCCACCCAGTTTACTGGGGAAGTTACTCTGCGAATGAGCATGCACATCGAACTGATCCAGTTCATCGTTACCCCAGTGGGCAATCCTTTGGTTGTTTTGGGGATCCCCTGGCTAACCGAGCACAACCCTTACGTTAATTGGAAAACCCGTACTCTAACGTTTGAGGATGGTTTCTACCAAGCTCCTGTTGTGGGGAGATCCCTCACTTTGGCTGCGGGGAGGGCTGAAATTGTTGACTCTCGAGCTCCTGCTCCCCCCCTGGAGGGACTGCCGGCAAGGTACTCGGACTTTGCTGACGTCTTTGGGGAGGAGGAGGCTGACCAGTTGCCCCCCCATCGCAAGACTGACTGTGCCATTGAACTTCTTCCAGACGTTCCCTTGCCCAAGCCGAAGATTTATCCCATGACCAAGAAAGAACTGGGGGCATTACGGGAGTTCATTGATAAAAACTTGGCTAGGGGTTTCATTGAACTGGCAAACTCCCCAGTTGGGGCTCCCGTTTTATTCCGTGAGAAAAAGGATGGCACCCTGAGACTGTGCACGGACTATCATGGGTTAAATTCTGCCTCCCTCTCGAACAAGTACCCTCTGCCTCTCGTAAAAGACATGTTAGCTCATTTGTCCACTGGTAGAATTTTTTCCAAGCTTGACCTTCGCGAGGCATACTACCGCATTCGCATTCGAGAGGGGGATGAATGGAAAACAGCTTTTAATTGCCCCTTGGGTTCGTTTCAATATAAGGTTCTTCCTTTTGGCCTTGCAGGTGCCCCAGGGGTTAGGGTTACTGTCAGGACCAAAGTCATTGTCTCTATTGAGAAATGCTGCCTCAAGCTATAAGAAATAAGAAACCACAAAATAGGCTAAACTTAAAAAAGATGTAGGATGAAGTTACAGATTTGACACACCTCAGTATTCTTCTAATAGATCAGTGTTTTTCAAACCTGGCAACATTAAGATATGTGAACTTCAACTCCCAGAAGTCCCTAGTCAGCAATTGGGGAATTCTGGAAGTTCTGGGAAATTGGGGGATTCTGGGAGTTAAAGTCTGGGGAACTCTGGGAGTTGAAGTCCACACATCTTAATGTTGCCAAGTTTGAAAAACACTGTAATAGATTATACAGTGGTCTCTCATAAATGATATTTATGATATTTAATACTTTGCCTCGTTTACTACAAGGTGAAAAAAATACTGCAAAATGTTGCAAATCTCCACTATAGATGGATTAATATAGTTCAAGTCCAGATACTAGAACAGAAGGAGAAACAAATTCACTGTAATACTACAAAGGAGCTGTTTTCCAGGGGTATCCTGAAATCCCTCTCTGCTTTCACAGAGGAAATCCGTGGGCAGAGGGCAAAACAGAGATCACATGAAAAGTGGCTTTGTGTTCCTCTTAGCAGTTTTAGACTGAGACAGACTATGAGTTCCTGGTACCGGAGAGGTAAAAGCCAAAAGAGGAGTGATCTGGAATCCAGAAATAGGTCAGGAGCCACTGGAATGTCTGCATTTGCACTACCTGTCGTTGTGATGTGGGGGGAGTGGGGGGTAGACTGTTTAACATGCAAGTTGCCATTCAAAGCAGTTACTGGGGGCAAGTTTTCTTTGAATAAACTAAAGGAATCTCAGTACAGGAAAAAAAATATCCTTAAATGGCACTGTAAAAAAAAAAAGACCGGGAAGCTTATATTCAGGTTAACTAGGAAATGTAATATTTTTATGGTGCAGTGGCAGTATGACAACATTGTTTTAAGCACGGGAATGCAAAGTATGCATAGCCAAATGTGCATGTGTATTTGTTTTAATTGATACATTTCTTTTACAAGGATCACGCAGGCTCAATTCAACACACAATTATCCTGAGCTTTTACAAATGCACAGTGATATCCTCATTATTAAACTCTGTGCAAAAATCTCAGAGCCTTCTGATGATTTCTAAGTAAACCTCCACACTGTAATAACATACTAACATTGTGTGACATCCAATTGTACCTTACAATTCCAAAATTCTCATTTTTTTCTTTCTTTCTTTTGTGCTTCTAGTTCAGCTAGAGGCTGTTTTGTAAAAGCAAATTAATAGAAGTCATTGTTGGATCAAGTCATCCTCACAATCTGATAAAGAGTTCTGGTGCGTGGAGTTTTAGACTGATTTTACATAATCTCTAAGAAAACAAGAGTTTATTGGGTTTAGTCCAAAGGGATCTCCTGTCTCCACTCCCTCTCATCCCCTCAGAGCCGCAACTAGGGTCTGTGTCACCTGGGGCAAACATGGATTTTGCGCTCATTTTGGCGCCCCCCCCCAGCGCAGTGCCCAGGGCACATGCCCCACTTGCCCCCCCCCCCAGTTGCGGCCCTGCACCCCCTACCACAAGAGCTCTCAGAGCATTGATAATCTGTGCCATGGTAGAAAGCAGACGTGTTGTAAGAGCTAAAATCATAAAAAGAACAGTTGGATCTATCTCAGCACTCTCTCCTTCCTCACTTTTTCCTATGAATTTCAAGACAGTTGCAGCCAAATCATTAACAGATTCCTTGGGATTTAGAAACTTATCTTACCTCATATCAGTGACCCACTGTTTACTGTCTTCTACAGCACACAGTATTTTCCCAGGTTTTCAAAGAAGGATTTTTTTTTATCTTGATTGGGAAATATCTGGGATTGAATCTGGGTATGTAAGGTTAAGTCTTCCTCAAGTCAAGCTTGACTCCTGATGACTTCCTGAGCACCTCCCTGTAGTTTCCTTGGCAGTAGTAAGAAAGCGGTTTGCTACTACCCTCCATCGGGACTTTTCCCAGCTTTGCACCTAGCCTACAGCCTTGGTACACCCAGAAGGTCTTGCAGAGAAGCACTAACAAGGCTTGACCCTGCTTAACTTCCAACTCCAGGCCCAGGTTAACCAGGCCCTGCAAAACATTCCAAGCTTAAAACGTATGTTTCCTAATATTTCAAGCTCTATCCAAAACACCCATGATCCTAGAATTTTATTCCAATACACTTGTTTTATTCCAAGCTCAAGATCAAAGAGGACCATTTTGAGTGGCACTGTTCAAGCATTCTAAGAGTCACAAGGCTTGGGGGTTTTTAAATATGTTTTCCAGCATAGCTTGTAAAGTAGTGGGGACCTATTTGTCATTGCTGCTTTTGGCTGGGCCTAGGTGAGGGAGCAGTGAAGAAGCAGCAGTTATTTAAGCATATGTCAGAGCCAGCTGCTCTTCTATCCTGCTTCTTCAAAGTCCAAGTTTCACTTCCATAGAGGTTCATAGGAAAAACCACTGCCTGCATGATTCTGATCTTTGTAGGTAGAGGCACACCGCAGCATCTGAGTATCTTTTCCAAGGCATTCACTGCTATCCTACCAAGTGCTTCTCTGTAGCATAATTCTTGACTGCTGGTTCCTCTACTGTTGATAATCAATCCTACAATGCAAACACTATCCATCACTTCAATGTCTTCATTGTTAATTCTGAGGCTGGTTGCTGGATCTGTTGTACTTTTGGTCTTCTTTATAGTTAATCATAGTCCTATTTCTTCCATCATACTCCCGGACCTTCATTATTAGCCTTTGCAGATTACTTGCATTTTTGGCTATCACAGTAGTGTCATCAGCACACTGATGATTCTTCCTCCAGTTATGCTCATCTTCTTCCAATCCAGCTTCCCTCAATATATATTCAGCCACTCTTTCTGCATTGTTTATCAGAAGAAAAATATATGTGCCATAACACATTGCTGTTCATTCTTGCTAACATTATAAGCTGCATCTTTGCTGGCTTAGGCCATGTCTCCATTTGCATTTCAGCATAGTCAATAATTCCTTGACTGTTGCACTGAAAATACGACCATTTGTTATCAGCATAGTGTCATCAGCATAGTGCAAGTTAGTTTCATGTTACTTCCTCCAATTTTAAAACCACACTCACTTTTTCCCAGTCCAGCCTACCTATAGAGAGTAAGGAAGATTACCTTGACAAAGATAGGTGAGATCCATTACCAAAGCAACAAGGGGAAAAACATATTTTAGTTTGTCAGTCAAAAAAGGTGCCCCGAGAGTCCTTCTGACTTTTTGGCACCATAGCTTAATACAGCTCTCCTCCTACATTGTAAAAAAGGAGTATCTTCTAAGGTATCTTCATGTTGGTATCTGTCATGAGCACTGATGGTGAGCAGGAGGGAGCCCCTATCCAGGGGGGAAAACGCATGCGTAGTAGTGAGGAGTTGAGCAGCCATTCAGAGAGACACAGAACAGACCCGCCTTGACTTTTGGGGTGTATCTGTCTGGGTTTTCCCACGCTTCTTCAGTTTGTTAGGATTTTCTGTCTTATGTAGCAGTAATAAACACTAGAGACCTACTCCTTGTCTCAGCGTGGTTCCTGACTGTTAGGACAATATCTCTACTCTACAAAATTTCAATATACTCCTTCCACCTCTGTTTGCTCCCCCAAATCAGTTACTGTCTATGTTGTTAACACTGAGCTCTTCCACTTCTTTCTACAAATGACACAGTCAGCTGGATTCTGGGTGCTCCATCTGGTGATGCCCATGTATATAGGTATCATTTACATTGCTTGAAGAATGTGTTGGCAAGGTAGCCATTAGACAATGCAGTATGTGTTCTGTGCACATTACACAAATAGTACTAACAATGCTACTGAAATCTTTAGGCTCTAAATTGTAAAATGCAGAGACTATGTTGCTTTTGCTTTATGGTTGACCTCTGGCATGTGCACTTTGTTCATGCTCTTGGGTCTGCATACTGTATGCTAAATGCAAAGACTATGTGGCTTCAGTTTGCTTGTTCAGCTCTGCTGTCAAACTGCTAAATGCAAACATGTCTTCTCTAATTGTATATTAGCAAGAGAAAGAAGTTTCAAACCAATAGCCTGATAAATGTAGTTTTGCTACCATGTTTATAGGCTGTGCTGAAATGAATCGTACTCTGGGTTGCTGTTTCCTGGGCTTCTGTGGTTGTTTTTGAATACAGAATGGGAGGGGGAACTGCACTTAAAATTTTGCTTTGTTTTCTATGAGAATTGTTTAAAAAAACATTTTCATTAAAAACAAAAACAAAACAACTTCTCTGTAGTTCAACCAATAAATAATAATCAGCATGGACCACCATCCCAACCTGTTTCTGTGGCCTTAAGGTAAAAAACAAAGCATCAAGGGCATTCTTTTAAGATTTCAGAACACTCAAGGTGTTCAGAGTTACATTCCATTAAAACACGGCCAATTCAGAATATTCCAAAGAAGCATTCTGAATAAGAATGCTTTCTCCCAAGCTTGAAATAATGTTTTCTATATTTCATGCACACTCCTACAAATCATACATTTTACCGCTGTATCTACTCCTAAATGAAAGCTAGTGCCTTTTAGCTTCTAAGCTAATTCATGTTTGTATCCTGTACTTAGTTCAGGAAAAAGAAAACAAGGGGTCCAAGTCCAACTGAGATAGCAATACTGGTTTCTGTGTAAATAAGTGGAACCAGATTAGTTTGCTCCAATGTTCCATGGGCCCATGAAAAAGAGTGTGCCATGGTAATTTATACTATTAAGCATGAGGAAAGAACACTTAATGCAGATCCAGAATAAGACCTCTGCATTTTGTGACAGTGCTTGAGTTAGGATTATAATCCTTTTTAGAAAAAAGAAGAAAAGGGAGCATCTGAATTAGGTTTGCAATTTTTTTTTTATTTTTATCAGGTCTGCTGATATGCATTTATACATTAGGCTCACAACAAGGGTAAGGAAGATCAGCCTCTTAAAATATTTATTTTCCGATAGGAAAGTACAGAGGGCAGCATCCACATTCTCTGACTGATAAGGTGGCTAATGAGAATACATAAAGTATTTTTGGGTTTCTGATAAGAAATTTAGGTTCATTAACTAATCTATGCGAGAACCAGCTTGGTGTAGTGGTTAAGGCACCAGGCTAGAATCCAGGAGACTGGGAGTTCTAGTCCCACCTCAGGCACAGAGCCAGCTGGGTAACCTTGGGCCAGTCATCCTCTCAACCCTAGGAAGCAGGCAGTAGCAAATCACTTCTGAAAAACCTTGCCGAGAAAAATGCAGGGACTTGTCCAGGCAGTCTCCGAGAATCTGACACAACTGAAAGGATTAAAAAAAAAAACCTAACCTATGCACACCTTTTAACCCCACATTCTCCATCTGAAAATGTGCAAATATTTTCTAAATGATACTATTAACAGTCATAATCTCAGTTAGAGGTAGGGAATCTGGGGCTTTCCAGATGTTGCTGAATTATAACCCCCACTTCTCTCATCACTGGCCACACACTGGAGCTGCTGAGAAATAAATTCATTGACGTCTGAATAGCCACAGATTCTCCATCTCTGAAATAACTGGTGCCTTGGTGCATCTGGGACTTCTTAAATTTCAGCAGAGAATTGAATATGCAATAGCTCTGTACACAGTGAGCTGAAAATGGAAAAATCCACACTTAACAGTCTTTCTTTCACACCTACGCTAAACCTGTAGGTTTTTTTTTCCTCTAGCAAGTGTGCTGCAGAAGTAACCTTAGTAACAGTTTGGAAAGCATCTAAGGTACAAACCAGCCGTTATAGCACAGAGCTATCATCCCACTGTGATCCTAAAAATATCCAAATTTCTAGGCAGGTCAAGCCTTACCAGTAGACAGCCTGAGTACTGGCAAGGGAGAATAGGGAACAAAGAATGAAGAGCTTTTCAAAGTGAGGCCAAAAGACTCTGGACTGAGAGACAGGGATAACTCAAAGAAGCCAGAAAAGTAGAAGGCCAAAAACTTGTTAACAGCAGGGTGAGACCCTAAATGAAGAATCAAGAACCTGCATCTAAGTCCTAGAAAAGTGCACAAGCAATGAGGATCAAAGAGAACTGACATTCGGTGATGTGGGATGAAACAAGACTGATAGGCTAGCATAACTGGGTGGAAGGGACCCACATGGCCTTGACAAAGAGTATAAAGCATCAAGAAGGATGACAAGAATGTTGTTTGAAATGAAAGAGAAGACAGTGAACTTGAAGTATGATAATAGTAGCAGAATAAAATGTGCAGGGCTTGTAAAACTTTTGCTGTTGCTTGTAGCTTTGCGCAGGGCACCATCTCTCTGCTGATGGCATCCGGTAGCCTCAGTTTGCTAGTGGATGCCATCATATATTTATATGCCAACTATATAAAATCATATAGTCCTGAGAAGTAGTTGGAGTAGATGATCAGAGTCTCTTTTCAACAATTCTGTGGAAGACACCTGAGACAGGTGGTCCAAGAGCAGATGCCGATAATAGGCCAACCACAAGCACCACTATATTCAATGTCACACAACCTGCCCAGCACGAATATTCAGTATCAAGCACTTTGTGAACAGCAGTGTACAAAATGTTTCTGATTTGAAAGATACCAGGTTCAAAATGCTCATTTTTTAAGTTCAGAACACCTTGTTTCAATTTCAAAACAGCTGTTCCAATCTTACCAAAAGTGTTCCAAGCTGAAAAGAGCTGTTTTGACCTTGAGACATCTCCAGATTAGTTGGAAAAGCATCAGGCCTTTTCCAAGAAGGCTGGAACAGCTGATTTGAATTCAAAACATTTTGCACACTTTTGTTGTCAACTTCCATGAAGGTCTAGAAGAAAAAATAATTTCGGCCCCATGAAGATGTTGACAGTATTTTTATTTTATTGTCCGAGCATTACAGCTTGCATTCAAATCTCTTTGGATAGGCTTGTAGCTGTTCTGCTGAAGAGGACAGCTGGTTTCAGATGTGGTGTTTCTCTTTCATGTTTGCATATTTTCTACATTTACTCTTTACTATTTTAATGCCCTGGGTGATTTTAGCTGAAAGGATAGCATAAAAATCCTCAAAATAGAACAAACTGGTATTTTATAGTGTAATGACTAGCCATTTGAAGGTTGTGATGAACATTAGATATAGTATATGGCAAGAGTGATGTTCTTGTTGAATGGACAGGTCAGTGATGCAAGTTTATAAAATTCTCTTCTGGTTTAGACATTTCACAAATTAATAAATAATGTTGCTGTTTAAATATATGAACAGGTGGGTAGCATCAATATCTGACTTTTTTTCATAGCCAGAATTAAAATAAAATATCCCATTATGGGGGGGATCAAAACAGTGCAATTAGAATTTTTTTATTGGACATTAACCATCAAGGTATAACAGTACAGTTTCCCTGATATATCATACAGCATATATAGAGCACATGTCAAGATAACAGTATATTTACTTGATATTTAATTAAACAAAAAATACATTAAAATGTTAATATATCCCTTTTATTGTGCCTAACTGGTTTTGAGTGTAAACTTTCCTCTTCAGACAATCACCTGAAAAAAGTTAATTCTGATTTTAGATTTGACTAAAATGACTAGAATATCCATTTCATCTCCCTCCATTTAACTAGTGCTGATAAGTAACTGTATTAAAGCACTTGGCTATTATATGTGATTTTTAAAAATTAACTAGAACATTCCTTAAAAAGAGATATTTTATATATATTTTTCAGAATGCAGTGAATCTACAGATATTTATCTGGAACATGAGCATTATCAGTGAACTTTTCTTAATTCAGTTGAACAGATATCCTAAAGGCCAATTCACAAATAATATATTCAAATTATAAATCGAAGATCATGGCTATATATGGGTTGGAAAGCTTCACAATGGTGGAATCAATGTTGTGCTATGTCTATTAACCTAGCACAGTTTCTATTTTCAGAGTTTAAAAAAATTGCTTGTTTACCTTAAAGGAAAAGCTTATTTGCAATTTATTTCAAAACACGTATCTCTTTCACTCACTCTCCAAGTACCAAGGCAAGATAAATAGGAGGGAGAAAAAAAAGATTTGGTTTTATAAATAACTGTGGAATTTGCTTCAAAGTACCTCATTTGGCACTTTGCAAAATAATGGATCTAACTTGCTAAATTGTGGCAAGTTCTTAGTGGTATGGGGATACCAACTCATCTTGTCTGCCTCCTGAGGAATCTGTACAACGACCAAGTAGCAACAGTAAGAACAGACCACGGACTGGTTTAAGATTGGGAAAGGAGTACGGCAGGGTTGTATACTCTCACCCTACCTATTCAACTTGTACGCAGAACACATCATGCGACAAGCTGGCCTTGAGGAATCCAAGACTGGGGTCAAAATCGCTGGAAGAAACATTAACAATCTCAGATATGCAGATGATACCACTTTGATGGCTGAAAGCGAAGAGGAACTGAGGAGCCTTATGATGAAGGTGAAAGAAGAAAGTGCAAAAGCTGGCTTGCAGATAAACCTCAAAAAAACCAAGATTATGGCAACCAGCTTGATTGATAACTGGCAAATAGAGGGAGAAAATGTAGAAGCAGTGAAAGACTTTGTATTTCTAGGTGCGAAGATTACTGCAGATGCTGACTGCAGTCAGGAAATCAGAAGATGCTTAATCCTTGGAAGAAGAGCAATGACCAATCTCGATAAAATAGTTAAGAGCAGAGACATCACACTGACAACAAAGGTCCGCATAGTTAAAGCAATGGTGTTCCCCGTAGTAACATATGGCTGCGAGAGCTGGACCATAAGGAAGGCTGAGAGAAGGAAGATCAATGCTTTTGAACTGTGGTGTTGGAGGAAAATTCTGAGAGTGCCTTGGACTGCCAGAAGATCAAACCAGTCCATCCTCCAGGAAATAAAGCCAGCCTGCTCACTTGAGGGAATGATATTCAAGGCAAAACTGAAATACTTTGGCCACATAATGAGAAGACAGGACACCCTGGAGAAGATGCTGATGCTAGGGAGAGTGGAAGGCAAAAGGAAGAGGGGCCAACCAAGGGCAAGATGGATAGATGACATTCTAGAGGTGATGGACTCGTCCCTGGGGGAGCTGGGGGTGTTGACGACCGACAGGAAGCTCTGGTGTGGGCTGGTCCATGAAGTCACAAAGAGTCAGAAGTGACTGAATGAATAAACAACAACAACAAAACTTGCTAAAGCACTGTATTCTTTCTTTTCCTTGCTAAACCTCAGGGTTGAAAAATTGCAACCGTTATCAGACTGATAGTGAAGCACTGATCACTTGCTACAGGGTAAGGACATGGCAAGTTGTACAATATAAAGAAGGCAATGAGAGAGACTTGATTCAGCAAGCCTAAATATGTGGAAACTCTAAGACAGATAAATCAAAGGGAGTGTGTGTGTGATAGAAGATGAGGATTTCATACTCTGCTTAGCTGCCCCCCCCATATATATATATACACACACACACATACAGTATATAAAATCATATAGCTTGAAAAGATCTGTGATGTTGTGGTAACCTAGCAATCCAGACAGAAGAGAAGAGAAATCCAAAATCCCATCTACTGCATGAAGGTTGGACTGAATGACTGTGAGAAGACTTTGAGATGTTTCTATTATCAAAATAAAGCTTTTAAAATCTACTTATAGTTTCTTGTTTGTTCAGTGGTATCCACAGACTTTGCTCTGATGCTGCATAAAACATTCCCAATTCTGTAACAGAGGACAAGCCTCTTTGTAATACAGTGAGACTGCTGAAGTCGGTGTTTCTCAACCTTGGCAACTCTAAGATGTGTGGACTTCAACTTCCACGGCTGGCTGGGGAACTCTGGGAGTTGAAGTCCACATATCTTAGAGTTCCCAGGATTGAGAAACATTGGGTCTTTGTGGATTTGGAACAATTAGAAGGAAACGACTTGGCTATTATGTGAGATCATGCAGATCACACAATGGTGCTCAGGGCCTGAAAAGATTACCAAGCCTTGCTATAAACCAGGGTTTCTGAACCAGGGTTCTGTGGAATCATAAAGTTCTGTGAGAGGTCACTAGGGCTTCCCTGGGAGATCATGATTTACTTAAAAAATTATTTCACATTTGGGCAACTTCACATTAAAGAGGTAAGTTTCATTCTTTATTTCTAGTTTAAGAACACTGTTAATGCATATATACAGGCCTAAATGTGAAACGAATATAATGATTTTGTAACTTCTGGCCTATATTTGAACCGGAACGTGCAGGGGGTCCCCAAGGCCTGAAAAATATTTCAAGGGTTTCTCCAGGGTCAGAAGATTGAGAAAGGCTGCCATAAACTGTTCATTCAGACCCCCAAAATCCCAATGGATGTTAACAATACTTCTGATGCTGGAAGGTTTTTCACACAGATGGTTGGTCTCTCTCTTCTGTCCGTGATAAAATGACTCTTGCCACAATCCTGACATCCTTGGATTTCTGTACTTGTGGGAGAGTAGAAATGATGGGCTTAGCATGTGGCCGGAGAGACAACAAAGAAAGAGTCTAATTATATGGCTATGGCACAGCCTTCTACTTTTACCTTCAGAAGGCTGATCAAAAGCCAGGTACCCGTTTGGTAACTTTTTGTTTGCTCTGCTGATCTTAGTAGTAAGATTATTGCATAGGATTTCCCACAGGAAAATTCCATTCCTAAAGCCAAAAGCAATTCATAGGCAGAGGATTGTTATCTAGTTTTCATTCCACCAGCTAAAACAGCCCGTCAAGTTTTACAAAGAATGCTTCTGAAGAGGCATCCGTGACATTTACCAACTTTTGCTCCATCCACAGACCCAGCTCCAACTCACCCACCGTCCAAGATAGACCCCCCCCCCCAAATCTCAAGAACAGATTTTGAGAGATCAGAGGGGACTGAAGAGGAGTTTTAAAAGGAAAGGAGAATTTGCTTTTCCCGCATCTGCCAAGAGAATTCCCCTGCTGAAATGTCCCACGTTACAAAAGGAGCCCTTCCACCTACAGGCGGCTTAATCTGGATCCAGCTCAATGACAGACTACAGGAAATACTTCACATGGGCAAACTATAAGTACTGTACAGGCAGTCCTCGACTTACAACCATTTGTTCAGTGACTATTCGAAGTTACGACAGTGCTGAAAAAATGGACTTACAACCGGCCCCCAAAATTACGGCTGTTGCAGCACCCCTGCGGTCACATGATCAAAATTTGGGGACTTAGCTGGAGTCTGCAGGCACTTCCGGCATGTGGTCTGTAGCTCACACTGGAAGCTGCTGGCGGTTTGTGAGGCTTTCTCCTTCCTCCTGCAAAGCCCCAGAGCTGCAGTGTACCAAGAAGCCCCTGAGCCGCACTGTGGCAAGCAGCCCCGAGCCATACAGTTCTGGGGCTGCTTGCTGCCCGCAAGGCAGGGTGGCCAAAAGGGCAGAGATGGAGGGGGGAGATAGGCAGGTGGGGGGAGTTGGAGGCAGTCCCTTTCCTTACTGAGGCTCAGGGCTGGGAGGGACCAAGCCCGGAATGGTTTGGATTGCGATGGGTCCTCAGCTAACAACCAGTGGAATTTGTTTAACAATAGCAATGGGGAGTGCCATGATTGCTGTCACTAAGCGATGCTGTCATGTGATGTTTCACCTAACAACCGCATCACTTAGCAATGGAAATTCTGGTCCCAATTGTGGTCATAAGTTGAGGACTACCTGTAACATCACATTTAGCATCACTTCACAGAAGGTCTATCCTGAGTGCTATACAAGAAAAAGGGAACACACTGCTACAGCTGAACATGTATATTTGAAAGATAAATGCCCTCAAGCCAAGCTTGATTCTTGGTGATTACATGGAAACAACAATCAAGCAGGTTTCTTGGCAACAATACGGAAGCAGTTTGTGATTGCCTTCTTCCAACATACAGTTCCAAGTACTAACCAGGCTTTGACCCTGCTATCCAGATAAGGTCAGTCTGGTGATGCCATCTGTTGAGATGCATGTTTTAGTTTCTCCCAGTTATATAGTCAGGTTGCTTGATGGATAGGAATTTAAATACTGAACCTATGATGATATTTAATTCAATGCAAGCAATATGATACAAAGCCTCCAAGTGCTTTTGATCTGGGTTAACGTATTCACATAGGCTATAATCATAACTAAAAAGGTGCATGCATATAAACCAATTCCAAACTGTATAGGGGTGGATATTTTCATTGAAAAAATATCCATCCTGATGCAGCTAACATTTAAAGTTACAACAGTATGCACCATCGTTCATAAATTCATTTAACACATTTTTGCATCTTCAAGAAAGCAAACAAGTCACTTGCCTTCTGGAATTTATTAAATGTTTAACTGTGGCTTTCTGCCTTGACACAAAGGATATTACTATGCACTTCTAAGATTCACAGAAGTCTATCACATAATTTGCATCTTATTCACACACTACAAGGTGAAACTTGTAAAAGTACTATAATAAAGTGTGAACATTGACAAAGTACGTTTGGGAGGATGGGCACCCATTCAGACTACAAGATGGAAAGTGTGCCAATTTGGGCTAACCCAAAAATAAAAATGAAGATTGTTCTAAATATGAAAAAGAAAAAAAAAAATACTGGCTAATATACTGTAGAAGTTGGTTTAAAAATCTACATGCAATTTGGTTATTCATGTGCAATAGTGAGAAGTCTGTTGCCCAAATATGATAATATATTATGATCAGGTAGCAGAATTCCACTGACTTGATTGCAAAACTGAAACCCTATTTATCCACATTTCTATCATGATTTACCATGCTACTTAATCTGGAAAATCTTTTTTGGATTAAAACCTGCTATTGTATACCTAGTTCAGCTGTACCTTTCTTTTAAAGATTGGCCATAACTTGCCATCACACTGGACCACTGTAGGGCTGTTATATATTTGGCCCATACAAAGGTCATGACTGAACTTTCATCAGAGACTTATTAGTAAGTATAAAAAACAACAATGTATTTATTCTATTTGAAATATAATGATCTGTAATACATATAATGCAAATACTGTATAACCATATTGGCTGTTAAGAAAATTAGCAGCACATGCAGGCAGGAGAAAAGGCAATGGCACTTTATTTTAAATTCCAGAATTGGGAGAAGCATTGAACAGGCACCTCTCTTTTCACTGTTACATCCTCACCACCTGTCAGCGTCTTGATACAAGCTTTAAATAAATTTCTTGTACGTGGATAAGCCTAATGTCAATAGCACAATAAAAACAAAGGAGAAAAAAACATAGAAACAATAGCAGAGGGACCATTCTGAAGGGCTTCAATGGTCAGGAGATTGAGTCTTCAGCCACAGTCAGACAGACAGAGACAGACAGAAACTTTATTTCAGTCATTGACCAATAGCAACAGTCAAGGACAGAACTTCTCATTGAGTCACAAGCACTTAACAAGCTTTGAGAAGTATACATAGGAAGAAATTCAAACAATGTATGCTTATGTTCAGGTAAAAGGCAATCTTACTTGAACTCTAAGGGACTTAATCTCTTCAGTATCCCTTAAATGGTGTGCAGGGGTGGGTGGGTAGGTGGGAATCCAGTATTGCTGAGGATGCACTGAAATAACATTGGTTAAAACAAGGAGGGAAATTCAAGACTGGGCGGAACAAGAAGGAAGAAAAATATGGAGGTCTTTTTCTTAAACCCAAAATGGCCACAAGTAAAACAAGGAAAAATGAGAGGAGGCTTTTATTCTGAAAGTTATAGAGGCAAGAATAAAATGTAATAGCACGTAATGGTGTAAATGTCCGTAACATGGTCCGTGAGAGAAAAACTGCTCTGTTAGGGTATTAACAACATGAGATGAGGACGTCTGCATCAAACATGAGTTCTTTCCACAACTGTTTCAAAGCCACTGAATTATATTCTCTCCATCTCTCTCTTGCTTCAGAGTTACGCAGGGGGTACTCGTTTAACAACCACCCATTCAGCAACCATTCAAACTTATGATGGTGCTGAACGAGTGGTAGTTATGACCGGACCTCATACTTACAGCTGGCACAGTGTCCCCACAGTCATGTGATCATGATTTGCAACCTTCCCTGTTGGCTTCCCACAAGCAAAGTCAGCGGGCAAGCTGGCAGGAAGTCAAAAGCCAGTGTCACGGGAGGTCCTCGCTTAGTGACAGCAACCGGGACTGCAGGAACTGCTTTTGCTAAGCGGTGCAGTCACATGGTTTTTCAACTTATGACCACATCGCTTAACAACAGAGTTCCCAGTCCCAATTACCATCGGTAGGTGAGGACTACCTGTACTGCATTTCCAGTGTAGAGGATGTTACGCTGGGGGAAGGTCTGCTGCGGCACCCACTTTATGGAACATTCTCCCCTCCAAAGTGAGGTCAGCTCCATCTCTAATTATTTTCCGGAAGTCCCCCAAGATCTGGCTTTGTCATCAGGCCTGGGCAGCCCCAGAGGACTGATAAGATCTTGGGATGGCTCCTCTGTTAATCTATTTTCTTGTGTGCTTTATGCTTTTTTAACTTTTTAATGATTGTTTTTAACACGTTTATTGTTTTGTATCTTTGTTGTTACACTGCCCAGAGTCACTTCTTGTGAGATGGACAGCCATATAAATTTTATTTATTTATACACACACACAAACACACACACAGAGTATATATAGCTGGACCTGTCCAATGCTTTACTATAATTGCATAAAATCAGCAGATATCAGGAGAATCTCAGTGTATTATACCAAGGACATCTCTAGAAACATCTTAAGGATCCACGTAACCAGAAAAGACATTATTGTTATTATTTTGGCCATCCTTGCTTTGGATTAGATTTCCATAGGTCATGATTATCCAGAATTTCATTCAGAGAGATTGCTTCTGGGAACTAAAAAAGCAGCAAAACTCAAGTATAATTCCTCCCACATTTCATTTTAACTTCTTTCTTGCTGCTCAATATAGGTCTGAATCAGACAGGGGGCAGGGGGAGGACAATGCATTTGCATGTAAAAGGAGGGCAGAAATACAGAAATTTTCAAGACTCCAGCTTCTAACAGACCTCCTTGTATGTAAGCCATCTCTCAACCGGCAACAGCATATGGCACACATCATGTGTTACTCTGGAAGGTAAAAATTTGCAACGGATACCCCGTCCATCAAAGGGGGATTGGCTATCGGAAGGAGTGGTACAGGCATTATTACTGAAGGCCAACTCTACTTTGCAGAACAAACAGAAACAAACCACTCCCACATTCACAGCGTCTTGTGAAATTTGGTATTTCCAAGAAAAAAAGAGGAAGGCAGCAGAATGGTTCCAACTTTTCAGTCTGCAGCGTTTTTCATTGACTTTACAAGTTCATCAGGAAGCTCAGCCACAAATGTGGCCGAACACGGAGTTCAGGTCAGTACTTTCCACAGGTAAAGAAACATGAGGCTCTCAAAGCGTTGGGCCGAAGTGAACATCTCTGACCCGCCAGGCCTAATATTCAGTCTTCCTCTCATATTTCCCTGTTAAGATTATCTATTAAGGCAGCGTTTCTCAACCTTTTGACCCTGGAGGACCCCTTGAAATATTTTTCAGGCCTCAGGGAACCCCTGCACATCCAGGCTCAAATATAGGCCAGAGGTTACAAAATTATTATATATTCCTTTCACGTGTAGGCCTGTATATATGCATTAACAGTGTTCTTAAACTGAAAATAAAGAATGAAACTTACCTCTTTAATGTCAAGTTGCCTGAATCTGAAATAATTTTTTAAATAAATCGTGATCTCCCAGGGAACCCCTCGTGACCTCTTGCAGAACCTTGGTAGAGAAATCCTGTATTAAGCTATTATTACATACAAACAACAAAGAAAACTGGGAACGGGGAAGGTTCAATAAGTGCACTGGCTAGATTCGTTTTTGCTTTTACTTAAATCCTCAAAGTTATTTATAAAATTTGAAAATAGCCACACCAGGAAATCCAACAACTACTGGAGAAGAAACTATTGTTTCTCATGGGACAAGTGGTGGCAACTGGTGGCCCCAGGGTGTGATGATACAGCAGTCTTATCAAAAAGCTGTAGCAAGCTGGTGACTCCCAGCAGTTTGGGATTTCAGCTTCCATATTTAAAAAAAAAACAAATGGCAAGGAATTATGGGATGTATGTGACATCTACAGGGAATTAGGTTTCCTCCCTCTGGTCTAAATGTCTTATGCCATTTCTGCCTGCCTTATTAGTACACTGTCACACGGTAGTAAGCCATGGTTTGCTCTAAAATGCCAAACCAAAGCCAAACAAACCAAATTATGGTTTAGTTCAACACAGAGCACAGAGTTCTGACTATAATGGGGACATCAGGACACAATCAAGAATTACTTGAGGTAGAATCCAGAGTCCTGCTGTGATTGGGTCACAGTCTTTTGAGTTGGACAGACTATAAACACTGTAAAATAAATAAAGTGGGTAGAAAGACACCTTTGTTATACATACCCATTTCTGCCTCTTTAAACATTCATGCCTCACCAATAGATCATATACTATCCAATTGGTTTTTACCAGAACTTTCATGTACTATAATTTCTCAATTTTTCAGGTAATACACATTCATTTACTTGTTCTAGTTTCTTGCCACTTATGTTTAACTTGCAATAATTAATTCTATTTTCTCTTTCAAACAGAACTACTCAGTTCCTTGATACATTTATTTTCAGATCCATACTCCTTGTCACATCATACAATCAAACATTTACCACACATCATTCACATTCTCAGGAAATCACATGGCATCATCTGCATACAGAAGTACATGCAAATACATGTCCTCAACCAGCCCATTTCGTAATATATCCATAAGCATTCCTTATACATTTAACCATAAATTCTTAAAAAACCAAAAACTAAACCAACTCGAGGCTGTTTTAAATCATCCATTAAACACAATTCTTACCACATCCAACAACCATAATCTAAACCTGTTGACTTCATCTCATGCCTTCTCTAAATCAACAATCTATATACTACTAAAACTCTGGTGTCTGTTTGATACTTGTAACCTTTAACTGGGTGAAACGGTGCATCATAGGGCAACAATTTTTGAGCCAAGGTACCTCAAATGGGCTAACATACAAAATGCATGCAAAATCTGGAACCCATGACTCCCATGGAATTGAAATTTTACAATTTTATAAAACATTTTATGACATAAACTATTAAATTTTTTATGACATAATACAAAATTTTATAAAACATTTCGTGGGGTCAATTGCTGTTTGACTCTGCCATACAGTTCAATATGAATGACACGGGCTATTTGCAAGGCAGATACATCTCTGAATATCTCCCTGAATTTTTAAGAACTTTTCCAATGAAGACAGTATATCAGAAGCTCTGCCATTGTTGAAGGCATTGAGAAATCTGGTAAGGAAATATCTCTGAAACAGTGACCCAGTGAGTCACAGGTTATCCAGTATTGAATACATTTTCTTGTTATGTTCATGTACTTCTCAATGATCTGCTGAAAAGCAAATACTGTATGTATGTATCTGGTCCATACATACCCTGCCTGGCATGAAGCTATACTATACTACACTTCCTAAATTTTGCTGACTATCGCCTCTCTTACCTTTTCAATGAAAATCCTGCCAAACCCCTTCCCAGGCATACTTTAACCAATCCCTTTGTAATTCTTGCATCCATCCTTACTACCTAGCCTTTTAGATAGGGGAAAACTTTCTTCCAACTATCAGGCACAGATTCAGCCTCCACATATATCCTAAATAAGCCACATTGCAACTCCAAGAGCAAACTACTCCCTTACTTCAGCAGTTACGCCCACAGTTTTACCATTTTCAAACATTGTCATATTTATGATTTCTTTTTCATCATTGTTTGACACAAAAACATGTCACATTTGTTTCAATTCCACTCTTTTATGTCTGATCATTGTTCCCATACACATTTTTAAAATATTCCTTTCAATATTCCCTCAGTCCAGTTTCATTACAAATAATTTATTTTTAATTTCATTCACTTTCCTGGGGGCTTGTTTAGCCATGTTCACCCACTTACAAAACATTTTATTTCCATTAAAATTGATCTCCATTTTCTCTGTCTCTTTTAACCTTAGCCATTCCTTGCCCTCTTGACTATATTCTTTCCAACAACCTTTCTTTCACTCACATTTTTGTAGGAATCATTCCCTTTCCCCCATTTTTCCTATCCATAGACTCTTTCACTTCATCACTGCACTTCACTGCCCAAGCATCCTTCTCTAATTCTATCATTCCTCCATCATAAACAATTGACTCAATCACGCTTTTAGATTTATATTGCTTCTCTCTTCTAAGCAGACAGTCACCAAATAGTCACCATTTTCATTCATTCTTGAGTCTCAATAGCTTTTTCTATACTCTTGTCTTCTTCCCACCTGTGTTACCTAGCATAATTTTTCCACTCAGTCCCAATTCAATTAGAATGTAACACAATTTTCCCCAAACTGAGTGCTGATTCTTCTACTTCATTTACTGGAATATAACATCCAATTATCACCAACCTATGGAATCTTACTTTCCCAGCACTCACAATCTAGCTGATACAAATTCATGCACTCTTAACACATATTTTAGGCCTTTTGTTGAAAATTAAACCTGCACCTTCACTTTTTTGTATGTATTAATCCACCCTACCTTCATTAAAATCATATTTTTTCTTCTTTCTCGCAGGCACACAATGTATCTATTTTTCTTCAATTTAATTTGCTAATTCATGCTTTTTAGCATTTATATCTCTTCCATTCAACATGCCATGGCCATCACCAGATGGGCCTATGGACATTGACTTCCAACTTGCATTATGACTTTGGTTAATCAAGGCTTTAATGTAATACTTTTTAGTAATATAGAGAAGGTATCACTTAGGTTACCAGCCTTAGTTACACTGATGCCATATGCAAAATTCCTTGCTAAAACATGGATAGTATTAATTAGATTTGGCACATGTGCCACAGCATAACCCAATCCCACTTTTATCCCATTCAGCTGCTATTCAGTGTAAGCTAAATCTACCCACTACCTCCGAAAGCAACATATTGTCCGCAACTCAGAGTACAGCAGCATACTGACACACACTAATTGTCAAACACTGACATACAAATATAAGGCCAAGCTAATTTATATCAGGCATGCTAAACTAACATCAGAAGCAGAAAATAAGGTATGTCATCTCATATTTCTTTAAATGCCAGTAGAATTTACTGCCAAACAAAGTGACTAAACATGCTAAGTGGGCAGAAGTGCAACCACTACTCCTGTGTAGTAAGACATGTTCATCCATTTCTTAGAAACAGTTCCCACCAACCACAAGTTAAACATTAAGTTGTACTGTAGCTTCCTGTTTCATTTTCATTTTTTTGGATAGTCACAGATATGACAACCCTACACAAGCAAAGCCAGCTTTCAAACTCTCTTGGCTGCAAGTGAAAATCTAAAATGGAAGCCCAGCAAGTGCGAAACCCTGCTTTCGCAGGTCCATTTAAATAGCAGTTGCAAACACAAGGGGTACATTTAAGAACACCAATCCTTTGCAGAATTTATACCTACAAAAACACCTTTACTGCCAACCCAGCTGCTTCACTCTTAATTGTTGTGTGGTTACAGTCCACTTTCCTGCCTCTTTCCCCCATTAGTTAATTGATAGGTATGATGAACTAGAACTAATCTATTAAACCAGAAAGACAATAAACCATCATCAAAGACCGCCCTGACACCGGGCTACTTAAGGCTCAAATAATGTATCTGTCATGATCAACAAGGATGCACCCAAGTAATGTTGGGCTGACATGCCTCACAGAGCTGATGCAAACCCCCAGAATTTATAAAGCATTTTGTATATTGCTAGGAAATAAATGACTACACACACACACACCCCTTCAAAGCAATGTTTTAGAGAACACTGAGTTCTTGCTGGAAACTATAGGCTTATTTCCATAATGTAAGTACAGTATATTTTACCATTTTAATTTTAAACACTAAAACCACAGCACAATGAGGACAAAATGGTTTAACTGTTACCAGGTTTGACAACAAACCCACAGTACTGTGTAAGAAAGCTTTTGATTTCTCACTGCATATGTGTAGTACATGACTGCATACAGCTCAAACATAAATTAATGTAATGCCCTTCCAGCAAGTAAGTGTGTGTTTGTGTGTGTGTATTAGCATAGATTTTTACCATCAGATGAGGTCAAGTACAGTATAGCAATTTCTCTCAATTCAGCTAGCAGGGGTCAGGGGTGGACATTAAATTAGGAGAGAAAGAAATCCCACATTGTCAAGAAAGTATTTGGCCAAGTGCAGTAGAGACTCGGGGATCGGCACTCACAGATCCACAATATTTAAAGTTTTCATCCCAGAATCAGTTCCAAAGCCAGTGCAAGCGGATCTTTAAAAGTTAGACTAGATTCACACTTACAACTTTGCACGTACACCCACTATCAAAATGCAGATGGGGAGAACATTATGCATCCCTTTGATGTCCTCCTTCCCAAAGATTCCGAACAAGAGAAAATCTCACACTCGGCAAAAGCGACCCGGAAAGGTCAAGGCTCAGGGCTCCCTCTTGCCCACCCAGGCTGCCTCTCTGCCTGCCTCTTCCAAAGCAAGTCGCGCCGCAAATTCAGAAAGAAAACTAAGGCGACCTCAAAAGCCCCCTCGGACATTCAGCTTGCAGGAGCCGCTACCGCGCAGCGTATTTGACCATCACCCCCGCCCGGCTCCTCCGGAGTCAGAAAACTAACCAAGCAATAACAAAGAGGATTTTTTCCCTCTGGAATTCTGTCCTGCCGGTACCTCGAGATACCCAGCGGGCCCATTTCTCTAATGACCGATTTCTCCGCGAAAGGTGGCGACGGACGGGTAGCCTTTTCCAGCCTACCGCCCTCCAGATAAGGAGGGCTAAAATTCGCGCGGTCAGGAGACAGGAGACGGCGACAGTCGGTGCAGTCCTGGACGTCTGCCGAGTACCAGATGCATCGGCAAAAGGGCTGGCGCGTCGAGAAGTTTGGATGCCAGGCGGAAAAACGCGTGGCAAGGAGAGGCAGGTAACTGGAAACCGCCGTTCCGCCCGCCCAGCTCCAATGCGATCCCTATGCGAAGTGACCGGGGGAGGGGGAGAGGGGGAAACAGCTTCCACACAAAGAAGCCGGCCCCGCGGTAGCCCCCAAACTTCCCAGCAGGTTTTAGTCTGATGAGAAGGGAGAGCCTCTCTTCCCTCATTCTTCCGCCCGTCCACAACTCCGCCTCTCCTCGCCCCATTCATTCCGGCCTTCCTTCCCTCCCCTTCTCACCTGGCTCAGCAGCGAGGCGACGCTCCCGTCCGCGTTCCCCCTCCACAGCCACCCAGAGAGCAAAGAGGCTGAGCCGCAGCGCCGGAGAAAACCGCACAGCCTCCCGCTCCTCGCTCCTGAACCAGCTCGCCTCCCCACCTTGGGCAACAGTTGGTGGTTGCGCCAAAGCCACGCCCCCGCAGGCTGTTGTTGCTAAGCGCCCTGGGCGCTTCATTGTATCCGTCCGGTGATATCACAATGGCGGGGTCTGCGAAGATTCCAAAAAGGGGTGGAGCCAGGAGTCGAGAGGTAATAATCACTTGAAAAGAGGTCAAGGCTAGCCTTTTGGGGTCGGCCGCCGTTGGCCGCTGCCGGCGGGGCTCGAAGTCTTTGCTTAATGCTACGCCCGACCCTTGCGAAAAGCAGCTTAAATCTTCCTTCGCTGAAGGGACGAACGACGATCGAAGCCGCGTCTTTTCGGCTGCAGTTCCGAACATCCTCGTTAAGGGGGAAGTCCGGTTGGCCTCGTAGGTTTTATTTTTGAGTAGAGGCGCAGCTCCGAAGCGCTTCGGTTATACTCTGCATTTTCACTCCTAGAATGGAGTTACAGGGCAGTTTACGCGCTTCCATTAGCTGAAGGCTAAATTCAACCCGTTCTGAAATCTTGCGGTGGAGGAAGAAAATTCTGCGCAACTGTAAAATCTCCTGTTTCTTAAGACTCTTCCCCTTTGGGCTTGTCCGCAGTAAAGTTCAAAATAAGTCGAATTTGGATTCACTGTGGTGCCCCTTGTTTCAGTGGGATGCAAAATTTATTTTACTTGGATAATAAGCAGCAGCCTTATAGTGGCCTGACCAAAGCATTTGTGTGTTTGATATTAGCTTTGCATATTGTGTAAGTTCAGTCAATTGGTTTACTCTGGAGTAAACCAGTTAAATGAACCAATTTCTTTTCTTTTTAATTTTATTGTTGTAAATCTCAATACAATGATATTTATACAGTATTGATTGAAGATTATTAACACTCTAATGTTTAGATAACTTAGACTGTTGATAAAAAAAGAAAGGTATTAATATCACTAATAATCACAATTCAGGATGTCAGTTAATGAGTGTAAGACTTTGTCTTTTTCATCTAGAATATAATATTGAAAAAACCACTACAGATTGTGTCAAAGTATTTGTTGTACAATAAAGGTGTTGATCTTAAGCCAATTACTTAGTATTAAGGTCTCCATTGTATTGTTACTTATTCTTTTTTGTACATGTTACTAAAAGAATAGACAAACAAAGCAAGTTTCACAACAATTAAAATACCAAAAAAATAAGGAGAAGAAAAAAGAGAAAAATTATTGGGTTTCTAACTTCCCCCTTTTCCTACATTTCCTAATTTACAATGTTTATAAGCATTTGAGCCTCCTTAGAAGCCAGACTAAATGATTATATTTGCCATGCTGCTTATGTATGTTAAATGAGCGACATTTTTGACAGTCCTTTTTATATAAACCAGCAGCAGTCCAGAGTACCTTTCCTACAATTCTGGCCCAGAAACTTATCTAGCCTTACCTGGAGGTGGTGGTGATTAAATCTGGTGAGAACTTGGCATGCAAATCATTTGCTTTGTCACTCAGCTGCTGTTCTTTATCTCTTGGGGCCCAATGTTGCCTGGGGCCTGATCTTGTGGGAACTACTGTTGAAAAAAAGTCATGGGGAGATGGCAGCACACCAATCTTTTTCTCGAAGGCTGAATCTGTATGGCATCATCTGGGTGGAGAAGGTAAGCAGGGATGGGCCTGGTTACTGCTTGGATGGAACAGCTCCATGGAACCCCAGAACTGCAGGTTAGCCTGGCATGTTTAAAAACCACTCAGGAAGAAGGCATTGACAAAACACTTCCAGATTGCTGTCAGGAAAGCTTCATTAACCTTCAGTGATAGAATGGCCCAGCTACTTCTGCTCATTCACATGCTGAGTGATCTGTCTACACCAGTGTTTCTCAACCTTGGTGGCTTGAAGATGCGTGGACTTCAACTCCCAGAATTCCCTAGCCAGCATGTGTTGAAGTCCACACGTCTTCAAGCCACCAAGGCTGAGAAACACTGGTTTGCACACTAACCCACTGTTTTCATTATAGTATTACCTCCTTTAACCTCAACCTTTCTCATGTGCCTTAAATCTTAGCACCCTTCCTCTTAATGCAAGGAAGTCTTGAGTAGCTGTTCCTTCCTTCCTACTTTCTCTTGTCCTCCCCCATGTCAGGTCTTCCATTACTTTTCTCCTGTTGCTGTTCAAGAGGGAAAGGATAATGTGTTCTAGCGGCTGCATGAAATGTGCCAGCATGATGCTCTTTAAAAATGTCTTGTAGTTTGCCTGTGTAAAGTTCAGGGTAGGCTGGCTGGTTTCCTTCCTTCCCATTTCCATAACAGCAGTGTTATTTAAGGTATGATAGATTGGATTTTTACTGCCAAAACACAGGGGAAGTGTTTGGGGATGTTCAGGAACCAGAAAAAGTTGGCTTACCATTCATGCATAATAAGCATTACAAGACTCTCGCTGGTCTTTTCAAGGACTGACTGCCCTCTAAATATTCTTCAAATGCTTCCTTAAATATCTGTTTCCTTCTAAAACAGCTTAATCCAAAACCTTTAAACTCCTGGGATTGTGTAACTACTATGCAAGCAGAGGAAACGTAGCTTCTTTAAGGAGACATCAACGGATGCACCATGTGCACCAATGCCGCCGCCTCCTTTTCAACTTTGGAGCCAAAGTACTGCACATCCCTACTTCTGAGCATCACTTGTCTGATCCTTGGAGTAGCGGGCTACCAATGTTGCCTACTTAAATGAAAGGTGAGCTGTTGTGTGAAATGAAGCAGGCTGGTTCTGGGTCCATTCCTCTGTTTCTCAGTACTGGTATTTTTTTTCTCTGCAACAGTGTGAACTTCAACAGAAATATATTTTCAATTTGGTTTTACTGAAAATGAAGAACACCCAAGATACACACTGAAGCTGCTGTCCTCATCTCATTCTCTTCATATTTCTCAAGCATAGAGGGAATACATCTTTTCTATTGGGGCAGAGGAAATTTTTTTGGCTGCTGTTTCTTCTTTGCAAATACATCTGCCTGCACCCAAACACAACCAGGGCTTCCTCACTGTATTCTTCTGCTTTCAGTAACTTCCTTTTTTGGCAACATTTTTCATCTTCTGGCTTCTGTTGGGTAAACTATTCATTTGTTATTGTGCAAAAATATATTAGTGGAAAAGGGAAAACAAAGAAATTAAAATGAGAGAAAAACTTTCTTGATAGAGCTTTATCCTTCAAACATATTTCCTGACTGCCATCCCTTTGTGATGACCATCTTTTATCCACTTGGGAATGGACTCAAAAGGGAAGGTGCTCTGTCCTTCACTGTTTTCCTGAAAAATTTTCAGAACATGGAAAATACCAAGTTATAACAGATGTGGTCCAGATGTTGCAGTTTCTTTATACAGATATTATATGTGTTCACATAAATCCACAATGGACAAAACCGTGGTTTACTGAATTACACCAATTTCCATGGCCACATAACACGCTGAAGTATAAACTATCCACAATGGCTTGGTTTGTTCAACGTATTGAGCCACAAAGTAGACAATTGAGATTTAGCTTCCTGTGTCTTGCGAAAGAAGGCACCCAACGTCTGTAAAGCAAAAGTCTTCAATAAGGACTTTGAAAAAAATTGTACTCCAAAGTAATTGGAATAATGAATTTATTATTGCTGTTGCCATAAAACCATTTTTTCTAATATGATTGTCTATGTTTTTTTGGATACATTGCTTCTTCTGTTGCTTTTAAAAGCCAGCATGAGTAAGCATGCACCGCATTTCCATGGTACCGCTTTTTCATCCCCACTTCCTCCTGATTTCACATAGCAGGCAGTAAACTGCAAGTGGGGCTATTTTGAAGCTGCATCCAATATTATCTTCCCATGGAACAGGTTTGAGATGTGTGTGAAGGGGGGAAAATGCCAGGGAGGTGGGAATTACACCTCCTGGTTAAACTGGTGGAAGCTGTTTCATCTGCAGAAGACGGACACTTCCTGTTCTTTCATGATATAATCTTCACCACCTCGTATAACTTGTTAGAAATGCAGGTAATAAATAATCAAAATAGATTATAGAAAATGTGACAGATGTGTTGAGACTTCATTTCCCAGACTAATTATTTATAGGTTGCCATTCCAAAAATCTCATCCATTTTATTTTGTAACTATAAGCCTCTGAGGCACTAGCACTGTTTAAATAAATATATGCAGTATAAGGAAGCTGAGGTCCATACAAAGAGTGGAGAAGAGTCAACCTACATGTCTATGCTACCCCAGGTGCCTTCAATGGATAAGTATCAGAAACGTCTGTTCACTTTCTTCCTCCGCTTTGGCTGGATTTGTTTTTAAAAAACCCATAGTTCTGACATATTTTAGGACTATTAAAGGACTATTAAATAAGAGTTTTTTTCTGAAATATTTGGCCATGTTATAAATAAAATAAACCATAAATTACATTTTCAATTATAGATCCATGGATTTAAGTGTGAAACATCTCAAGATTATCCTTGATAATCTAACATTATTTTGAAACCTGCGAGATTATGACAGCTAGAAGAAAGCAACATATTCCAATAACTTGAATTGCATACTAAAATATATAAGTAATAAATGTTTAATAAGGGAGAACCTGTCTGAAAATACTTTATTTGGGATAGATTCACATATATCATATATCAATGTTTAATGTGTGAACTGATGTATTGCTCAGATCAGGTTATACAAGGCAACTGCGATAATTAAGAATGTATAGACATCTGGTTGATAGAAATCTATCCAGGTTATTACAAAAATAGGACTCTCAATATATCATAGCCTATATATATTGATGTTTATGAATGTGATGAAGCTGTAGACATTAGAAAACCTATTTTCCTTTAGATTACGCCAAAGCCCTGTTTACTCCTTCATTTTTATTAAGTAACATTTCAAAAATCTGATTATTCACTATAATATAAATCCCCAAAATACAATTCTCACTCTTATGATTTATTCACAACTCTGTACAGAAACGTGGTTAGCTTGATAAGTTGAGCTAAAAATTAGGATGTGAATAAGTATCATGCATTCAGCTTTTCATTTCTCTTTATGTGGGTGAGACAGCTAGCTATGAGTCAGCACTTAAACATATTTTCTCATAAAGCATAAATGTATGTGTATGTTGTTGCAAACAAATTTTGATTTCTAACTGAATATGCTCTGGTTTAAAGCTGGCTTCCAGTTATAGCTTTCTTTTCTAAACTCTTGGGCTCAGTTCATACATTGTGCTAAGCCAGAAGCCATGATTTATTAACCAAGTTACCTAGATTCACAAAATATAGCAAGCCAAAACCAAACAAATTCATTATGGTTTAATATGATATGTGAACCTAGCTTTATGCCCTCCACACGGTTCATGAGATGAAATGCAACAGCTCAACAAACATTGTCTTGAAAATGTAAAAGAGGTCCAGCCAGTGTAAGGAAAGTAGAAGAATTGCCCTGTGAGCATTCTCATGAAATATATTCAGCTATTGAGTGGGATATGACTCAACCTGATCTAGAGCAACAGAACATCAAGTTAGAGAGGTATGCATGGGAGACTGGAACTGCCCCCTTCTTTTGATATGAGGATACCAAAGGAAATTTGTTTTCAATATGTGCAATACAGCAGAATCTAAACTGTTAAGCAAGTTTGGATTCTATCAATGCCTGAATAGCTATGCCACACTGAGTTCCATTATGGGGGAAAAAAATGAACTATACATTTAAGTCTGAAAACTTAGAATGGAATATATTGTCATCTTATTCCTTATTTTGGTTTGCTGTTGTCTGCCGCCAAAATCTTTGGAATCCATGTGGGTTATAAGAATTGTTAATAGGTAAGTGAGTAAATAAATATATACTGTAAGGCATTATTCCCATGATTTCTAGCAAGAGAGCAACCTGCGATTCCCCAGATGCTGATGCTGCTTTGCAACTCCCATCATACCTCAACAACATATTGGTCAGGACTTACAGGATTTGGCATTCAACAGAAGCTAGAAGGCTGCATGTTGTCAATCTTTGATTGATTGGTTTGATGAATGGGCATGGCTGAAGAATTACTTTATTGTAGAACAATGATGTCAAGAATCCTGCCCAGACTTAAAAGTGTATTGGCATCACAAGCCCCTCTTGGTTTTAAACTATGTATGGCTTTTTTCCCCCCATGTGAAATTACATTGGGGAGGGGGGTTGCCTTAGAAAAGAAGACGGTGGAAAAGGTTATTGTAAGATGTATTGCAGTATCAAGAATGTGCTGAATGACAAACATTTGCAGAAGGCACTTTCAGACAACAGCTCTAATCTGATCAGTGCTCACCATGAGCTCCCACAGATCAGATGACCACACAAGTGACACTTGTTAGTGTGAATCCCTTCCCCCCTCCAATTTGGGGAAAAACAGTGACAATGGTAGGAAAGCTATTTCTAAACAAGTTTGATTGTTCAAACTGGGACTAAGAGAGTTGGCCTATGATCTAACCCAGTGTTTCTCAACCTCAGCAACTTGAAGATGTGTGAACGTCAACTCCCAGAATTCCCCAGACATCATGGTTTAGGAAGAACCTTGTTTGTATTCTTACAAAAGAACCTCCCCAAAGAGCAAGCCAAAATATCCTGTTTCTTGAGGACCTTGGATCTGTGCATGGTACAGCATAGGCTTTGCTGTACCATTAGACAAGGATGCACCAAGCCTTCCATTACTCAAGAGTCTTTCACAACTCATTTTAAACAAGCTGGAGTTCCAATGCAATTATCTTTCCAAGGCACCAAAATGTGTCAGGCCAAAAGGTAAGTAATTTTCCTGAGCTGGAATTTGAGCTGAATTTGGAATTTTGAAAGCTGATCATAAGCACCCTCACAAAATCACTGGCACAGTGGATGTGGACGCACACAAAATGCCATTTACAAGGAAGCAAAATGGGGAGGTGGTTCCTCAACCCCCGCTTCCTTGAAATGTTCTCTACTGCCCACTTACCCTTTTTCTGGGTTCTGGGCAGATTACCAGATAAAAGCTTTAGGCTACTCACTCTATGGATCCAGAACCATTCTTGTAAATACAGGTATATTTAAAGCTGATGCATTACTTTTCAGCATGTGAGCTTTCCATTAATATTTAATTAGTATTTTAATTAAACTAATATGCTTATTCCTGTCTTGGACTTTCACAGGATGCAGCAACTTCTCATTTAGAAAGAGAAGTGTGTGTGTGTGTGTAAGCTTATAGTATTTATGTATGTATACATGTTCTGCATGTATGTATGCAAAGAGGGACAGAGTTGGAAGGCTTAATAACTATTTTAGGGAACCTCTTGGTGAGTTTTTAAAAACCCTTTTGGGGGATTTATTAGCCGCCAGAATCATCTTCTGCTTACATCTATGAATCATTTTATTTTAAAGTGTTGAGCAGTAAGGTAAGGATTGGTAAGGATGCTTTAGAAAAAATAGGAGTGTTGTAATTACCATTCAACAACATCCAGAAGGCTACAAGTTGTCTATCCCTGGGTTAGAGTAATTTCTTTTTAAATAATATACATGAAAAACAGCAGCTAGTGTGGGGGAAAAACAGTTTGGAGCAGAGAACAGCAGGTACGAATTAGGTTTAATTCCCCATGCCACTGTACTGTGCCCCTGACCTGTATAACTGCTGCCCCAATGTTGCTATTAATCTTTTAAATTCCACAGATCTATACATATTGGTTCAAAATGTTACTACATTTATTGGAGCTTCCTCCAAGTATGTGTATAGGAATGACATCCTAAAACTACCTTCTTTCTCTCTCACACACGCAGACCTGACTGTAGGTATTCTACACTGGCTGTACTCAAACATGATGTAACACTATATTGGTGTGCTGTAACAGAGGAGTTACGTTATGACCTAACATGATATGTGAATCCAACCATCAGGTCTGACTTTGCTCTTGAGTGTTTTGGCTTTGGAATGATCTGCAAGGCTCCCAGGCAGACATTTCTTTTGCTTTAACCCTGGTCTCTCCTCAGGCAGGAATTGCAGGCTTCAGAAGCAGTAGAAACTTTGAAAAGTCTGTTTGGCCAGGGAAAGATTGATCCTGGTTGGTTTCTTTTAGCTAACCACAGTAAAAATATACAAACCATTTCCAAGCCTGGACTTAACAGGAAATTGCAGTTTATTGAAACCCCAAAATAGAAGCTTTTAAACTCCTCTTCTTATGTCTGGAGGAAGGGAGGGAGGAGAGGCTGTACAAGCTGAGATTTACCACCATGTGTTTATATCTTTGAACTAGGCTACAGAGTCAAAAGGCCCACTTGTCTCACAAACTGTGCGTATTTTTCCTATATTTGCTCTTACTAATATAGAAAAGAAAGTGTCAATTTGCACGATTTCTCATTTTGCTTCTAAAATAAATATTGCACGACAATGTGCACGGATGTACTGCATATGCAAAATTCAGCAAAACACAAAACTGCCCCCAGCTTATGTTAGTTTTTTCACCAGTATTAACAATTATTCATCCAACCTGCCTGGAAATATGAAACAAGCGGGCCAAAGAAAATCCCCACTGAGCACCTTAGTTCATGTCTGCATAATGCTTATGGGGCAGATATACCTCAAGTCGATTAAACTGCACTAGGCAGCAGAGGCTTACTTCTTTTGGAGTGCCTCCACAGATGTTCAGTGAAATATACAATATAGTCACCAGAAGGATAAAATGAAAAAAATAAGGGGGGGAGGGGATAAAATGTATCACCTTCTCAAAAGAGTTCCTTAATTATCTTTACAAATGATTCAGCTGAAGTTGCAAGAACAGAAAAAGGAGGCATTTGTCATCAGTGACATGATTCAGAACACATAATCAGCAGGATGATGCCACCTCTATTAGAGCTGTCTTTGCTTTTATATCCATGTTCCTTATTTAATATTGGGATGAATGAGCAGGCAGAAGAGAGCGGAATTTAGTTTCCAGTGGCACTTGTCTGAAACTGAGAGGCTTTTGTAAAGGAGACTAAATGAGAGACATCTAAATGCCAGGTTAGATGTATGCAAACATTTGATGGGTGCATATAAAAAATTATCCACCAAAAGGTCCCTGGAACAGTCTTGGGACAATAGGGCACTAGGAATGGTGGCAGTGTTTCATCTTTTCCCTGCACACCACTATCCCATGAAAATCCACCCTTCCCCTTGGACATTAGGAGATGCCTTTCTTCATAAGAAGCAAGGTGCGCTGTCCGCAGCCTTGCCTGTTATTTTTCTTGCTGCTGTGGTGGTTGTAGAAGCAGGGCCACCCACAACTTGGCAGTCTATATGGTCATCTCACCCCCAAGAAGCACTGACTTTGAGAAAGAACCCCCCAAAACCAGGCCTTTGGTCCAGCAGACATTGTTGTGATGATGGTTACTTCCTTACTGCAACCTTGGTCCCATGAGGAAGCAGCAGCCTCTAGAGTCAGCCTCTAAAGCAGAGCTACGTGACATGGGCTGCAATAATCTGGAAGCCATCCAACAGTCTTGATGTCTGTTGAGTTTTGCAGCCCAGATCTGATAGCCATACTCAACCACTCTTATTTAATCTCTTTTGTGCTGTGGCTCTTCAGAGTTTATTCTCTGTGCTTCACCCCTCAGAATAGGCAATGTGTCTGTCAGATGTCTTAGGCACTCTCCTCAGGCCTTTGAGTGTTATGTGTGGCCTGAGGGCCGCCCACTCATAATCAACACAAAGTCTTCAAAGTACAAGAATAGCTGTGCACAATTAGGATTACTCTGGGATGAGAACACAGCATGATTTTATTTAGCATGATGAAACTGCTCTTGGCTTTCCCCCCCCAGCCTTCCCTGTCCAACAAAACTGACACTGCATTTTGTTGTTGTTGCTGTTCCGACACCCAATATTTTCAATGATTCTTGGCTGCTTCATATTTCTAAATCATAAGCAGCAGTAACCAGGTTACCGTAAATGACTGAAAGCCTATCTTTGTGTTATGCTGTATCAGCACTGCATTAGTGAAAATTGAGGAGGAGGGGGAGAATGAGAAAAGAAGTGGTGATTGAGAAAATATTAAAAACACACGTACCAACCCAGACTGACACAGCCAATGCCTTTAATCCAACATTATTTGCCATAATTTGTTAAACATCATTTCTTCACTATACCAGTCCTTTGAATTTTGAAGCATAGGCAGAATTATGCCAACTTCCTCTCATTCACTCAACCGACCAATTCAGTGCACACCTCAAAAAAAAAAATTATAGGAGTTACAGTAAAAGCTTCTCCCTACCATCTTCCCAAACTAATATTCAGAATAACTTGGGATGGGCCTGAAAAAAATACTGTGATTTGAATGAAATAATATTTATATCCCTTCACAAATATTCAATGGGACAAATGAATTTCCACAGAAACATCTGATCAACCATCCATCAAACTGATCTATAATCGGTTTATATTTGGTCTTCTGAAACTTCAACAGCTGATGACTGGTGCAACTTAAATATTTCATAAAGCCACCACAGAGATGAATTTGAAATTTTCCCTCAATAGGTTTCTGATATGCAACAATAAATCACAGGAGATATTTTTGAATCAAATGTTTATATCAAGCCAATCTTCCTTTAAGATTTCCCAGAGCACAAATCCTATGTTTATGTGTTGTTATTATTTAAAATATGCCAAGTCAAAATAAGGTTGTAATGATTAATTAATTAATACAACATGAAATCTCTTGACAGTGTGTGAAAAATGGAATAAATGATTTTGCTGCAGGCTTCATTATGCAACCCACAAGACAGAACATTGTGGTGGAAGTTTTTGCTTTTGCTGCTGTAAAGAAGGACACACACATGCAGCCCCCTTGCAATTATGTTGTAATTTAAGAGGCTATCCACAGGAACCATTGATCTACAAAGCATGGCAGTTGCTATGCTACTGTCTTTTTAAACAGCTAAATTACATTGATCTGGCAAATAAAAAGATCCAATTCATAATTTGCCATTGCCCTAAGAGAGAAGGCCTGAAAAGGTTCATATGAACAGTATCTCCTTCCTTTTGAAAGTGATCCTTTGGATTGCCACTTCGGGCACACAACACAGCGGAGCAGTATTTCTCAACCTTGGGAACTTGAAGATGTGTAGACTTCAACTCCTAGAATTCTCCCGCCATTCTGGGAATTGAAGTCCACACATCTTCAAGTCCCCAAGGTTGAGAAACACTATTCCATAGAAATTTTGCTGATGATATGCACAAATGCTCAGATTGTTATTACCAGAGTGATGACACAGCGTATAATTTACCTGAAGAATTCATGACCACAGGATCGCTGATGGACACTAACTTGAATGATATTAAAAGGGGATTGGATAAATTCACAGACAACAGTTCTACTAAGGGCATTTAGAATTAGCTTGAAGACTCCATGTTACCTCTAAACTGGGAAGAAACATGCTTTCAAATATAGTATGTTGTTTCAGAAGAACAGTGGTGGGAAAGGATAACCCTTGCTTTTGAGAACTCTAGTGAAGGAAACAATACTGGATTAAGATGGCCCTTGGCCTAATAGAGCAAGGCCATTCTTTCATTCTCATGACAATACTCTTTACAACCTTATATGCATTAGGAATACGGTAGTGGGAGGTGGTGGGAAGGGCGTCACACATAATTCCCCAGGCCAACCTACATAAGTATGGATTCGGTAAGTAGAATTAAGAAATAGGAGCTGTGTGTGCATGTCTCTGTCCATGCGTGTTTCTGGAAAGGAGAATGGTGGGTTTCATGACCGTAGTCAGTTGCTTTGTACAGTCCAGCTGCTTTGGTGAGGGAGGAGATACAAGTTTTTAAATTTTATTCCAATTTTTGAACCGTATTTCATTCAGAGTATCTCTGTCTATTCTCAGTTTTATAATTGTCTCTCTCGACATCCTCCGTTCCCAATCATCAGTGGATTTGGGGTATGCATGTCAACAGCTGTAAACGCAAATTGCTTTCGAGATGAACTAATTTTCTGTGTTTAATTGGCAATGATCACGATTTCATGTCTTTGATTTTATTAGCCTCCCTGGACTATCAAAGGTGACATGCTATAATAAAGGGGCTTCGTTGTTACATTAACATGTGTGCAAACTAGCTCCCACATTGAAGGCACAGCTATAAACATTTTCCAGGAGTTGATAACAATCCTGGTTTAAAAAGTTCAGTATGAGACACTAATGTAATAGTTATTAGGTATATTATAAGAAGAATAATTTGGAATTTGGGATTCATTTTGATCCTCTCTTAATAGCACTGATCAGCAAGCATTCCTTAAGCTGTCTGTGTTCAAGAGAGGCTGAAAGAATTATAGGCATTTCCCCTAAATTTGAATGGATCAGCTTAACAACGAACTGGCTGGTGTAGGGTGGAAATGCAATGGGAAGTTTCACTGCCACAGAGGAAAAAAGCAACTGGCACCCTTCCCTCCCTTACACCACCTTCTGTGATTTTATATGCTTTTATATTGTGTGAATAGAGCACATGTGGTTATTTGAAGAACAAGAACTGTAAGTCGTGCCTTTTTTTTTCATTCCTAGCTGGTTGGTAACTCTATTCTGAGTAGCCCAGCTTTTATATATGGAAAAAAGATTATTTCTAGCTGTGAAGATATATCCTAATGAAGATATATCCTAATATCCTTATTAACCTCAGAAGCTGAGGTTAATAAGAAAGATCCCACACAATTTTTTGAGGAATTGAATGAATCTAGTAAGAAGGCTCCTAACTTACTGTAAAAGAAAAATTATAATCCTGGCTCTTTTCTTTTCAACGTCATTTAAAATCCCTTTCATTTTATTACTACCAAGGACTGACACCAGATGTTTTCAGTCATGTTTCCTTCTTTATGATTTCAGATTTCCTTGAAGAGGATTCAGGGAAGCAATGCCGCAATTATGGGGGGGGGGGCAAGCAGGGCATGTGCCCTGGGCGCAGCGCTGGGGGGGGGGGCACCACAATGGGCATGGAATCCATGTTTGCCCTGGGTGACACTGACCCTAGTTGCAGGCCTGCAGGGAAGTATTTTGGGAACAGACAAGAACCTGCTGTTAGCCTATAACCATTCTTGTCTTTAAGGTGGCCAAGTGGTAGGCTGTGTGTTTATTTCTTTGGCCAAAAATGATGCAAAACACAATGATCTGGAAAGTGGCTATGGCCTTCTGTGGCCATGAATATGTATTTATCGTTGCCTTCTTCAAATTTTTGGCCCAGGATAAGGGCAGCTTTCCCAAGCCTGGTGCCTCAAGTGATGCTGAATGAAAAATTCTAGGATTTCCAGCCATGGGAATGGGACTCTGCGAGTTGTAATCCCAATGCATTTGAGGAGACCACCTGGGGAAAGCTGTTCTAGGAAATAAGTACCAATGCACTTCAAATTATTACAGTCTTGACAATCCAAAGGCCCTGTTTTCCTTTGCAAGCTGACCCCATTTATACCGCTGAGGCAATATTTCCAGTCCTCCCTCCTTCCCTCCCTCCCTCTTTCTTTCTTTCTTTCTTTCGTTCTTTCTAGGTTTTTTTTCCCATAGAATAAAAGAAAATTTAAAAGAAAACAAAAACAAAAACGTGCAAGATATGAAAAAGAAAGAAACTAAAGTTAAGGAATATATAAGTGACTTCCAACCTTCTTTTCAACAGGTAATTACAATCTTATTGTCCTTCCTCCCTCTTAGATGCTATACAAATCCCTTCAACCCCTCATTAATTTATTTTTCTTAATTTTCAGGTCCATAAATCAACATGTCATTTCCTTCTTCTTTCAGCCAAAAGTCCATATAAGGTTTCCAGTCTTTCAAAAAAGTTTTTCTTCTTTTTTCTCTGACCAAACAGGTCAGTTTTACCATTTTTGTGAATTCTGACATTTTCACAATCTGTTCCTCCACTGTGGGGATTTCATTATTCTTCCATCATTGTGCATACAATAATTTTGCTGCAGTTACCATATACAAAATCAATCTACCATGCATCTTTTTGAATTCATTGGCTGTAAGTCCCAATAAAAAAAGAGTTCAGGTTTCTTTGTAATATTAATCTTTAAAATCCTTTGCATCATGGTGTGAATTTGTATCCAAACTTTCTTAGCTTTCTCACAAGTCCACCAAGCATGATAAAATGTCCCCTCATGTTTTTCATATTTTCAGCACTGATTTGAAATACCTGCAACATCTCTGGTCTTAACACACTTACACATCTCCCATATTTTCCATGTTACCCTCTGTGTTCATTGACTCTTCACAAATCTTATGTGCAATGATACGCCTTTTGTTTCACAATAGTTCATCAATGCTGGGAGATACTAGTAACAAGACATTGTGATACAAGGTCCATTGTACAGTATGGTCCCAATTTCCCTTATACACACATGCTTATAAACCAATACTTTATAAAAAGTAGGAGTAGGGTGCTTATGATTAACGAACCAAATGCAGTATGAAGTTACTTTATAGACTTTCAGCATCTTCAGCTAGTATAGCTAATGAGAAGAAATGCTAAGAGTTGTAATTCAACAACATCTGGAATGATCCTGTTTGCCCATCCTGGTTTTAATCTCTTTAAAGTAATTGAATTGGTGGCCATCACTACCTCAGAGAATTTCACAGTTTAACAATACACTAGCAGTGTGAAGTACTTCCTTTTGTTGTTTTTTGGTGCCTTCAAGTCACTCAAGGTCACCCAGTTGGCTTCATGCCTAAGGAAGGGCTAGAACTCAAGGCCTCCCGATTTCTAGCCTGGTGCCTTGACCACTACACCAAACTGACTTCCCTTTAGGTGCCCTAAATTTTCTGTCATCCCCTTTCATTGAATAATGGAAAGAGTGGGGCAGGTGTCGAGAGTCAACAACACAACAAAACATTCAACCTCCTGTGGCTCACAGTTAACCATTAACCCTTATGAGTAAAAGCATTTCAAAGGTGTCATTGAAATACATTTATCAAAAGGATCACTTCTAACTCCTGTGGCTCAAACTGTGCTTTTTCAAATCACACTGCATGTGCTAAGTTGCTTACCAAATGCCAGAATGTTTGCTATCATTAATTATTTTGTAAATGGCCCTCTCCTGAGCCCTGCACACCCCAGTAATAACTACATCTGTATCTAACAGTCCTTTCTCAAGTTTCTACTCCATGCAGCTAATATAGTGGGCTATAAGCCATCAAAGCTTATGATATAATAAATACAAGAGAAGATTTTTTTTCTTTTTTGTAGTTTTTTATTTTTACTGTAGTTTTTATTCTTTCTTTGAAAGTTAATAAAATTTACTGAAAAAAAAAAGCTTATGATATAATATATTTATTAGTCTGTAAAGTACCACAAAACTCTGTTGCTTTTGCTGTGGTAGACTTCACTCAGTGACCTTTTGGCAAACCATTGAGCTGAGTTGGTAGATGTTTAGCCAGCCCAGGTCAGGTAAAGATCTAACAGTTGCATTCATACGTTATGCTAAGCTTGGTTAGTTTGAATTGTGCTGTTTGTTGTCATCATCGTTAGTTTACAATTCTGCACATCCAAGTTATTTCAAGAACAAACCCAGTACTACACTCTGCATGTTGTTCCTTTTGGATTTCACTCCACCCCCAACTCTACCTATGTAGTCTGTATCTGTTTGTCAGCCACCCAGGTTATGGTGCATAAGAAGGGTGGTCATGTAAGTCTTTTAAATAAATAATCAAACTGGTCAGGATACCATTTGATGCATCTAACGAAGTGGATTCTGCTCTATGAAAGCAGATGTAATGCATAATAAATGTGTCCTTAAGGTGCTCCTTGTCCGTACTGGAGCGCATATAAAGAAAGTTTCCCCAGTTTATTTCAGATGGCCATAATGGTTCACCTGTCCGATGTGCAGTCGCCTCCACGGTACAGGCCAGAAACAGAGCCTTCCCTTCCCTTCCTTCACTCCACTCTGCTGAGTGCAAGACAAGGTGCCCCATGAACAAACAACCTATGGCTCTTCTTGCAAAACCAGAAAAAGAAGAAGAGAAACTTGCCCCACAAGTAACAGGTTAGAGAGCCAGTTTGGTGTGGTGGTTAAGGCACCAGCCTAGAAACCAGGAGACTGTGAGTTCTAGTTCCACCTTAGGCACAAAGCCAGCTGGGTGGCCTTGGGCCAGTCATTCTCTCTTGGCCCTAGGAGGAAGGCAAGGGCAAAGCGCTTCCGAATAACCTTACCAGCAAAACTGCAAGGATTAGTCCAGGCACTCACCAGGTATCAAAACTGACTCAAAGGCACCCAAACAAACAAACAAAAAAACAGACAAACAGACAAAAAAACTAGGTTGGATATACTAGCCTATCTTTTCCTACTCTTACTAATGAAGACCAACAGTAATGTAGTTCAGCTAAACAGAAACAGCATTCTCGTTGTTATAAGTAGAGTAAATTCTTTTTTACACAGTAGAGCACACAGCCACAATTTCCTTACTTGCTGGAATGCTCCTTTATCCGTCAGTGAAACTCACAGTACCTGTACCCTTGCTCGTAGAAGGCAACCTGAGACAACGCTATCATAAACTGTTTCCAGGGTAATTCTGATGCAACAAAAAGAGCAAAGCATCTTGTTGCATCTTCAAGATTAATACCGTAAACTTTAATGAATTAGAGTTCATCAGATACAAACACAATCACCCTTTTGGGTAAGCAACAATACACCACTAAAGTTACCAGCCTCAGGAGTGCCCATGTCACCTACAGCATTCCTTGGTTATGGTAAAGGCAAGTATTAGTCGGTTTGCCCAGAATGCCACAGGTGCCCAGTTTTATCCCTCATCCAATTCTGTGCAAACGGTGCAGTCTCTGATCCAGTCTACCTGTACAAGCCACACCCAGGGCACATGAATTGTTACACTAACTGAGGAAGTGAATAATATTACCTATTATACTATATTATACCATTGCTGCAAGTATAATCTCTCCCAACTAATATTGTTTTATGAGTGGCCTATCAATGACTCTTCAAGTTTGTTGCCCTTTGACCTCTCCGTTTATTTTTTCCTCCAAACAGGGATATGTATGTGTGTATTATTTCTCACAAGATAATATTCCATGCAACTTTCAGAGGAAGAAATGGCGGGACTTCCAGAGTGCTGGAAGACCTGGCAAATCCAGCATGCCTCATTAACATGTAAATTGAGTTGTCCCACAATGCAACTCTGAGGAAGCTGTTTGTTGCCACTCCCACTTCCTCTTTCTCTCTTCTACCAGAAGCAAGCACACAAGTGTGTGCTGCTGTCTTCCATTCTGGGCACCATGTGGTGGGCCTGGAATTCCCCCTTCTTCCACGTAGCTCTTGGCAGCTATAGGGCTGAGAGTTTAGGGCAAAACCAAGTAATTAGAAAGGAAAGAAGAACAAAGGAACTTCATCTTTTCCACCAAGATGGATGTAACACAAGCAACAATAAAGTCAGTAAGAAATTCTTTTTCTTCTTTACCTAGTCTGTCTAAGCGTGTGATTCTTTATGCTTGGGAGGGCTGAATGTGTAAGATCAATAACCTGTGTTTCTCTGGCATGCTCACTGAAGCTATCTAAGATAATTTTCTTTTTCTGTGCCAGCTTCTCAGCTGCGTTATAAGCTCTGCTCCATTTCAGTGGTTCTAGCAGGCCACTAAACTGGCTTCACAGAGGATAATATTCCATGCATTTAATGAAGTGGATCGTAGTCCACAAAAACTGATGCTATAGTGGTGCTATGAGATGTCCTGCTGTTTGATCAGAAAATATTGGATCAGCATGTGATCCACGGAATTGCAGGCAGCAACTTATCCGTGACTTCTTGGTTGCTTGTTCCTTATCCTGCTACCCAGGCAGTTTGAAATGCAGACTGAATTACTGCTTGGCTGCTTTTTCCCTTGTTTCTTGATCTTGCTGTCCCCAGTTAGCCCTGCAGGCATGCCTTTTCCTTAAATCAGTGTTTCTCAGCCCTGGCAACTTGAAGACGTGTGGACTTCAACTCCCAGAATTCCACAGCCAGCAGCTGGCTGGGGAATTCTGGGAGTTGAAGTCCACACATCTCCAAGTTGCCAAGGTTGAGAAACACTGCCTTAAATCCTAAACACTGACAGGTTCCATTTCCCCTCCTTATCCCAGACTCTTGTCTGCCACCTAGCCCTGATCCCTCCTAATCCTAATTACTGTATATTGAAAGTGGGGATTGCAATCCTAAAATGTAACTTGAAATATTAGCCACAAAAAGCAAGAATCATTTAGCTATGTGGAAAGTTCTAAATTAATCCACTCAAGTTCATAATGCATCGGTTTGGCCATGCAAATTAGTCATTGGTGAAAGATAAAAACAGAAATTGACTTCAAAGAGATTTATCAAAAACATTGGTTTTAGGAGCCCTTAAGCGCTTTTTGTGACCACTTCTTCTAAATTCCCAATGTACCCATGTTTGAAGACCCATTGTCTAAGGTATCTAGGTGGAAAAGGAGAAGAGCAGGGACATCCACAGTGGGGGTCAATGATGTCAAAATGGCAGTCATCACAGAGCAAGCAAAGCCCCCCCTTCAATGCATGTGTAATGCATATGATGCCTATTAAAAAGGGGTGAGGCTTCAATTGCCCAGCTGCACCCACCATTTTGACATTGTTGACCACCACTCCATTGGCACTCCTGGAGAAGAGGGTCTCTTTGCTGTTCACAGTTGCATATAAGAGGGGATTTTAGCAAATGTACTAATACAGTTTATTCATGCAACAAGACAGAAGCAGTAAATTTCTATGAAAATAGCTTCTCTGGAATTTTACAATTTTAATTTTTTAAAACAATACTAATCTACGCAAATGTTGAAGGGACTCTAGCTCTCTCTTCCGTTGAAGCTGGTCAGCATCTCTCCAGCCCATATTAAAAGTTTCTCCAATCAATCAATCAATCAATCAATCAATCACTTTCCCTTCTCACCCCTAGGGTGGTGTATGTCTCTTCAACCTCAAGTCCTCTACCAGAGGCCTGGGAGTTTGAGGGTTCTGTGCAGTATCTTAGCTGTTCCTAGCACTGCACTTGTGTGTGTGTGTGTATCCAATATATAACCAACCTGCAGGGTTGTGACCATCTGATATAGACTTGGTAAGAATAAATGTTTAGAGGCAAATGTGTTAGCACAGATTATTAAGCGATTTGTTTTCTTTATTCATGAAAAGTTACCTCCAACGTTCAAATGCAGACAAGCAGCTTCAAGTAATGAAATAACTAGAAAATCCTCTTGAGGCATTTTCAAGATGAGACAATAAATGACCCAGTTAGGTGGCCCCATCACTGGAGAAAGAAAAGGGGGGCTGGGGAGGAAGAGGGGAAGGAAAAGCAACCAAGAAAGGTCCTCAATATTCATCAGACCAGTCCCAACTGGCATTATCCAAGGGTCAGGCTCTATTCAGCTAGTGCAAGCAAGCTCACTGAAGCATAATGGTGAACAACAGAAAGAAAAACAGGGCTTGTCCTGTGACTTCTGAATAGTCATCTCACTAAACATAGTCTGAAAAACATAATGCAGGAACCTGGAGAAGAAACTGAAGTTCTGACACAAGCACTGCTGTGTGGGCTGTTGAAACAGGCTATGCAAAGACTCATACTTGCTCTTAAAAAGAAAAGGCTCAAGACTGGCTGCTCATGATGACACCATACTGTATCACAGGGTAGGAGCACAACAATTTTGGGTTTGAGGGTCACAGTTGGTTTTTGAGTAACTGGGAACCACACTCCAAAAAGTGAGTGGTCCATCACAAAATTAAATTTGATTTGCAGTTAATGAAAAATAATACATTGCAATCAATAAGATGACTTCCTATTATTAATTCTCTTATCTGACACATTAGATATTCACTGGCAGTGTATATTAGGGTTGCACTTATGGTACTTTGGGGCAGCAGACTGTACATATCCAACTTAGAGAAGTGCTAGCTTGGCAATAAAAAATCACGCTTGGCTCACCAACGTCATTTTAGCCTGGCATACTGTGTCAACCCAACCATTCTCTTTTTTGTGTGTGTCCTTTCATTCCTCTTCCCGTATTTTGTTCAGGAGTAGGCAGGCTGGTTATCCCACGCAAGGAAACCTGCCATTGGTTGAAGGGAATCACCAACCTAGGATGGCCAGCTGGCTGTTGCTTCAAGTGGACTGTTGTTTCCTGCTGTGTCCTCTCAAATATCTATTTTGATTCATTACTTCTGTCATGAGCCTGCCCCTTGTGCGGTGAGGGAAAAGTAGAAAAGGGGGAAAAGTAGGAAGAAAACTTCTGTCCTAATCTAGTGATGCACTTCTTACTTACTTATCTATTTACCAGCTCAATCTCTGTAGTAACTCTAGGCAGCTTACATACTTCTCATAATGCAAACAAAGGAATCCCAAGAAAACAGTCACCAACTTGGATAGTTTTCAAAGTGCCTAGGCACCTTCATGGAGTACAGGTAATCCTCGCTTACCAACTGCCCTGTTTAACTACCAAAGTTACTATGGTGCTGAAAAAGTAAACTTATGACCAGTCCTCGTACTTATGACCATCACAGCATCCCCACGGTCATGTGATTGAAATCTGGGCGCTTTGCATTTACGACTGTCACAGAATTACAAGGTCATGTGATTGCCCTTTGCATGCTTCACAGCCAGCTTCCGTCAAGCAAAGTCAATGGGGAAGCCAGCAGTGAAATTGCAAGTCAGAGTCATGTGATGTCCCACTTAATGACCTGCAGTGATTCACTCAACAACCACAGCGGGAGTGATGTCATAAGTCCAGCACGGTCACATGATTTTTTGCTTAACAACCATGTCACTTAGCAGTGGAGTGTCATGACCTCATTGCAAGGCACAAAGAGCCTCACAACGTGGATCATGATCATTAAGGAAAAGGGGAAGAAGATAATCAAACCAGGGATTAACACATGCACCCAAAGGCACCCACACCCATGGACCCATAAACAACTGAAAGGAGAGACGTCAGAGGAGTGAAGATAAGAAGCACATGGTGCCCCGGAGGACACAACCGTCGCAGGGAGACAAAGAGGACACCGGGGAAAACGCCCAAGCATCCATCAAGGGTCCCATCAAGAGGGATCGGGGCATTGAGGGGTGGGGAAGCCCGGAGCAATACAGGAGGGTATAAAAGGGGCACCCCCACACTACCTACCCCGTTCCCGTTTTTCGTTCTGTCAGCTATCATTCCAATAAACCAGAAATCCTTAATACCCATTAAGTGAGTCTGTGTCTTATTGCGAAGCGAGGCTGGCCCTGACATAAAAACGGGAACCCCAAAAATTTTTTTTTCCACCTGGTACCTATCCAACAAGCTTATGAGGGACCCAGCCAGGCATGGAGAAGCAGGAACCGAGGAGGCGCAACCCTTCGGCGCCCGGCGACGAAGCCCCGCTCTCGCAGGGCGGGATGCAGCTGAGGTCCGGGCGATGCAACGCCCCGGTAAGTATGGGACCCAGCTGGGGGGAAGCAGCGGGGGAGGGACCCACCCCGGCGCCCCGGAGCCCGCGAGGTACCGGGGGTGAGACAAGGGGACCCTCTCCAAGCCCGCAGGCAACCCCGGAGGAAGCGCGAGACGAACCGCCACCTTGGGCGCTCGAAGGCGAGGGCGCACCTGGCACCGCGGCGGGAACGAGGGACGATCCGTCCTCTACCACGGCCAACGGCGAGGGCGAGCGGAGCGGCGAACACCTCGGCGGGAAGCCGGGGACGGCAGAGAGGCTCGACGCGTTGGAGGAAGGGATGCAGGCGGTGCGGCAGATGCTCCAACAGCTGACGGCGGCGCAGGGACTCTGCGGCAGAGGCGGCGCAGAGGCACCCCCAGACGAAAGGCGGCGGGGCGAGCGGGGCGGTGGTGACGGCGGAACCTGACCCAAGGAGCCCAACCGACGACCGGAGGCGCACCGGGATGCGAGACGGGGTGGAGACCCAGCGGACGGCGGCGACCACGGCGGGACCCGACCCCAGGAGGCCACCCAACGATCGGAGGCACGCCCAGACGTGAGACGGCGGGACAACCTCGGCAGCGGCGGCACCCGGCCCCAGGAGCCCACCCCACGACGGGAGACGCGCCAGGCTGAGAGGCGGAGGGATGACCCGGCGGGCGGCAACGGCGACGGCGGAGCCTGGATCCAGGAGCCTGACCGAGGGAGAACACCCCGCCCTCCCCCCCGAGCGACGGGACAACGACCTTGCGAGGAGACCCAGAGAGAGGCACCAATGCCGCAAGAGAACTGGAGACACCCCGACCCGCAGCAGCTCCCGCAGAGCCCGAGGCACGACGTAGAGGGGGCCAGGAGCCAGACCAGGACACCCGCCAAGGACTTTGGCATAAAGTTCGATGGGGACCCCTCGAAACTCCTTTTTTTTGACTAACGCGAGGTACTACCTCGAAGAATGGGGTCCCTGCTTCAGAACTGAGCGGGGCAAAATCAATGCCCTGGCCATAAAATTAAAAGGGCGGGCCGCCGATTGGTACGTCCAATTGTGCCAATCAGGCGCCCGGGCGCTGCAGGACAGCACTGAATTCCTGCAGGCGCTGGAACGGCACTTCAGGGACCCCCTGGAGCAAGAAAAGGCGAAAAGGGCGCTAGAGACACTCAGACAAAGCCCGCGCTCCGTGGCAGAGTATGCCATGGAGTTCCAAGCCCTAGCCGGAAAAGTGGACACTTGGTCTCAATCGACACTGATTGAGAAGTTCAAACACGGACTCAACTTAAACGTCCTCCGGTGGGCACTCGGCCGCGACAACCCCAGCTCCCTCACGGGTTGGATCCAGCTGGCAGCAGAAGCGGAGAACGCTCACGACACGTTCCTCCACGCAAGGAGGGAAACGCTGCAGATGGAGACAGCGAGACCCCCACGCACCAGCGCAAGGCAGGTGAGGGCGAGACCCCAACCCTGGAAGGAGGAACGGGACAGACGCTTCACAAAAGGGCAATGTTTCACGTGCGGCAGGGAAGATCACAAAGCAGCCGCATGCCCCAAAACGACGCCCAGAGAGAGCCCAAGGAGGGCACAAACAGCACCAACCCCAGCGCCACGAAAGCGACCAGCGGCGAAGGGGGAGTACCGACGCAGACACATCCCCTACAGTTCAGAGGAGGAGGAAAGCAACCCCGATGAGGCGGCGGGAAACGACAACCACCTGGCCTAAGGGGCGCCGAAGGACAGGTGGAGGACACTGACAGGCGCTTCGACAAAGGGGTGAGTGAGGAATGCCCCACCCTCTACGTCCGTGTCACCCTCACCCATCGAAATAAAACCGAAAAGGTCTGGGCACTCATTGATTCGGGTTGCTCCAAAAGCCTCATGCACCCTGACCTGGCAGCCGCACTCGACCTCCGCTGCTATCCACTTCAGCACCACCTGGTGTTCTCGCAGCTCGATGGATCTGCAGCGGGAGGGGGCCCGGTCACCCAATACACCGGAGAAACCGCGCTACGGCTCGGCAGCCACGAGGAAAAATTGGCTTTCATCGTGGCACCGGTGGGGCAACCCCGACTCATACTGGGGATCCCATGGCTCGTGCAGCAAAACCCAGTCATCAACTGGAGAACCAGAGAGATTAAGTTTGCTGACGGGCATTACCAAGCACCTTCAGGGAACAGGGTTCCCCGAGCAGCCATGGGGGGGGCGACGACGACTGCGGAACACAGAGAGACAGCACTGCCAGAGGGACTGCCAACCAAATACGGGGATTTCGCCGACGTTTTCGGCGAGAAAGAGGCGGACAAACTCCCCCCCCACAGAAAGACGGACTGCACCATTGAACTGGTCCCGGGGGTACCCTTACCCAAACCAAAAATATATGCTATGACCCAGCGAGAGCTAGCTGCATTAAGGGACTTCATAGACAAAAACCTGGCGAGAGGTTTTATCGAGCCAGCAAACTCTCCAGTGGGAGCGCCAGTCCTCTTTCGCGAGAAAAAGGACGGGTCATTGCGGCTCTGTACAGACTACCGCGGATTAAACGCAGCAAGCATTTCAAATAAATACCCCTTACCCTTAATAAAGGACATTTTGTCCCACCTGGTAAAGGGTAAGGTATTCTCCAAACTGGACATAAGGGAAGCCTACTACCGCATACGGATACGGGAGGGGGACGAGTGGAAGACTGCTTTCAATTGCCCATTGGGGGCGTTTCAATATAAAGTACTCCCATTCGGACTGGCAGGAGCACCGGGGGTATTCATGCAGTTAATTAATGAGGTCCTGCGTGACCACCTTTTTAAGGGGGTTTTGGTTTACCTGGATGATGTATTGATCTACACAGAAACAGAACGTGAGCACGAACGCTTGGTAAAGGACGTGCTCAAGAAACTTCGCAAGGCAGAGCTGTTTGTTAAGCTCTCCAAGTGCGAGTTTCACAAAAAACAAATTGACTACCTAGGGTATAGGATTTCTGCTAAAGGGATAGAAATGGACCCCAGCAAGGTCCAAGCCATCCTGGCGTGGGAACGCCCACGCACGAGGAGACAGCTGCAAAGCCTCCTGGGATTCACTAATTTCTACAGGGGGTTCACGCCCAGGCTGGCAGAGACCATTTTGCCCCTAACTAACCTGCTAAAGACTAAGGGCTTGGGGGACACGCGCAAATCGAGGAACCCGGGGGCGCTACTGAATTGGACAGCTGACTGTCAAACGGCATTCGAGAGACTGAAAACCCTCTTCACAGCTGAGCCAGTGTTACAACACCCCGACCCCACCAAGCCTTTTGTGGTGCAGGCAGATGCCTCCGACTTTTCCATCGGAGCCATCCTGCTCCAAAAGGGCTCCGACAACCACCTAAAGCCCTGCGCCTACCTTTCCCGCAAATTCTCCGAAACGGAGCGGAGATGGCACGTATGGGAAAAGGAGGCGTTTGCAGTAAAGACAGCCTTGGAAACGTGGCGGCACCTGCTGGAGGGGGCCTCCTGCCCCTTCGAGGTCTGGACGGACCACAAGAACCTGGAGGCACTCAGCACGCCAAAACGGCTCAGCCCAAAGCAGGTGCGATGGGCTCAGTTTTTCAGCCGGTTCAATTTCACGCTGAAATTCATACCGGGCAAGAAAAACTTCTTGGCAGACGCCCTTTCCCAACGGCCACAGGACGACACGCAAGCCTCCGACATCATGGGAACAGTATGGACCGAGAAACAGCTCGGCTGCCCAGCTGTCACGCGGAGCCAGACAAGGAATCAGCGCACGCCAGCACGAACAGCGGGGAGCGATCGGAGCCGACGCTCAATTTCACCGAACTGGCAACAAAGACTCACACAAGCACTACAGCAAGACACATGGTTGCAGAATAACCAACAACATGTATCTTTCAAAGACAACATCGCCTGGAAAGAGAAAGCCTTGTACGTGCCTGAATCACTGCGGGGGGAAATCTTACACAGAGCGCACGATGACAAATCTGCAGGGCATTTTGGGTTTGTAAAAACCCTCCACCTAACGAGGAGGCAATTTTGGTGGCCAAACCTCAGAAAGGACGTAAAAGACTACGTAGCCAACTGCCCCATATGTGCCACCACCAAACGGAAAGGAGGGAAACCCCACGGGCTGCTACAGGCGGTAGCCAGCCCCTCCCGGCCATGGGAAGAAATTTCCATGGATTTCATTGTGGACCTCCCACCCAGCCAAAGAAAAACTGTGATATGGGTGGTAAAAGACTATTTCTCGAAACAAGCACACTTCATCCCGTGCGCAACTATCCCCTCCGCACAACAGCTGGCACGTTTATTCCTAACACACATATACAGGATCCACAGCGCCCCCTACAGGTTGGTGACCGACAGAGGAACACAATTCACGTCAAAGTTTTGGCGAGAATTTTTAAAACTAATCGGAACCAAGCAAGCACTGTCCACTGCGTGGCATCCACACACGGACGGATCTACAGAGATCCTAAACTCAACACTTGAACAGTTCCTGAGGGCATTCATAAATTATCAACAGGACAACTGGGTAGACCTACTACCTTTTGCAGAGGTGGCCTATAATAACGCGGTACACCAGAGCACTGGCCACACCCCTTTTAAGGTGGTCTACGGAAGGGACTTTGTACCGATACCAGAATTGCCGCAACCTGAAACCCTGCCCTGCTCACCAGACGATTGGGCGGCACAGCTGGCAACAACCTGGCCAATCATCCAAACGGCCCTAGCAGACGCACAAACAACGTACAAAAAATATGCGGACAACCACAGGGTGGAGGCACCGAACTACAAAGTGGGAGATAGGGTCTACCTCTCCACTAAGTTCATAAAGACCTCGCAACCCTCGAAGAAATTGGCACCGAAATTCATTGGACCTTTTAAAATCATACAGGTAATCAATCCAGTTACTTTCAAACTGGAACTGCCTTACAATTTGAGACGGGTCCACCCAGTGTTTCACTGTGCACTACTGAAGCCAACGAGCACATCCAAATGGCATACGGAAGAACCTCCACCCCCACCCATAATGATAGACAACCAACAACATTTTGAAGTAAAAGAAATACTGGACTCAAGAAAGCAAAGAGGAACACTACAATACCTCGTGAGATGGAAACATTTCTCACACCCAGAGTGGGTCCAGGCACGACACGTCATGGCTAGACAACTAACAAGACAGTTCCATGAGGCATACCCGGAGAAACCAGCACCATAGAACATCTTTGGGGGGGCAGCATGTCATGACCTCGTTGCAAGGCACAAAGAGCCTCACAACGTGGATCATGATCATTAAGGAAAAGGGGAAGAAGATAATCAAACCAGGGATTAACACACGCACCCAAAGGCACCCACACCCATGGACCCATAAACAACTGAAAGGAGAGACGTCAGAGGAGTGAAGATAAGAAGCACATGGTGCCCCGGAGGACACAACCGTCGCAGGGAGACAAAGAGGACACCGGGGAAAACGCCCAAGCAGCCATCAAGGGTCCCATCAAGAGGGATCGGGGCATTGAGGGGTGGGGAAGCCCGGAGCAATACAGGAGGGTATAAAAGGGGCACCCCCACACTACCTACCCCGTTCCCATTTTTCGTTCTGTCAGCTATCATTCCAATAAACCAGAAATCCTTAATACCCATTAAGTGAGTCTGTGTCTTATTGCGAAGCGAGGCTGGCCCTGACATGGAGTTTCTGGTCTCAATTGTGGTCATTAAATGAGAATTGCCTGTATATATACTGTGTGCATCTTAACCTATGTTGCAGGAGCATCCACAATGGGGTGTGGCCAAGATGGTAAGCAGAACCATGAACTGAAGTCTCGCCCTTTGTAAATATATGATGTTGACGCACATAGAAAGGGGTGGGATTGTGATCACACCTGCCATCTTGGCTGTTCCATTGCAGGTGCCTCTGCTGTTCTGTGTCAGCACAGCCAGATGCCAGGAAGCAAATTAGCAGGGTATCAATATGCCACAGGCTAGAGATAAGGTTGGGCCCTATTGTGACTAGTTGGAATAAAACAACCTTTGTGAAGTCCTTTTGCAGTACCTTGGGGACAGCCTCTACTCATGATCCAATAGGCAAGCAGGGATCAAGACCAGTAAGCTATCCATCAGACAACAATCCAAATGAGAAGCAAGAGATGAGGTCAGAGGAAATCCAAAGTCCAAATGGCAGGAACTTGGCCTATTCACAGAAAAGAGCTGGGCATTGGATTTCTTCTCAGTGCTGTCCAAAAGTCATGCGCACAATAAATAAGCCATGCTGAACCTCTACCCAGTGCACAGCCAAGATTCCATGAACAGTAAATCCAGAGTCTGCTCTCCTATTAGCTTTCCCATGCATTTTGCGAAGCCTCTCACATCTGCAAAATTCAGCTGCCTGGTTCTGGATCTTCATTAAACACCTCTGTCTAGAACCAAGTGGCTGACCTTCTGAGTCCATGTTACTGTCAGTGGGTGTGGACGAGAGGTCCTCCTCATCTGAAGACATGGCTCAAGGAAGGCCATGGCATCTGCTATGTTAAAAGGAATGCAGGTTGTTGGTCTGCTACAGACCCAGATTCAAAGTTATGCCACTGAATCCCATATAAAGGTGGGATTAAGGCCTACCTTGTGGCAGTAAGAGTGGCGAAATGTGAATATTTCTCCGCTCTTATTGCATCTGCAGAATGCCGTCCGACGGCCTTGTTTAAGATCGCTCGATCTCTTCTGGGTCAGGTAGATCCAGGGACCCACCTACAAGGCCATTCAGAAGAGTTTTCACAGCATCTGCAGGATAAAATCACTCAGATTCATTCTAAGTTGGACTCTAAGTGTGAAGCGGAGTCTGGGGAGATGCCAGGGGAATGTATTTACCTTGTTATCTGGGAACGGTTTGATCCTGTTGGACCTGAGGAAGTGGATAGGATTCTCCGGACTGTGAATGCAACCACATGCCAACTTGACCCATGCCGTTCCTGGCTGATAAAATCAGCCCGGGAAGTGACTTGTGGTTGGGTCCAGGCGATGGTTAATGCATCCTTGAGGGAGGGGGTGTTTCCGGCTGCCTTTAAGGAGGCGCTGGTATACCCCCTCCTCAAGAAGCCATCCTTGGACCCTACTATACTGGGCAATTTTCGCCGTTTCCCACCTTCCCTTTTTGGGAAAGGTGGTTGAGAAAGTGGTTGCGTTGCAGCTCCAGAGAATTTTGGAGGAAACAGATTATCTGGACCCCTTTCAGTCAGGTTTCAGGCCAGGATATGGGACAGAGACTGCATTGGTCGCACTTATGGATGATCTCTGGTGGGAGCAGGATGGAGGGAGTGCATCCATCCTGGCTCTCTTGGACCTCTCAGCGGCTTTCGATACCGTTGACCATGGTATCTTTCTGGGGCGGCTCAGGGGGTTAGGGGTGGGCGGTGCAGTTTTGCGCTGGTTCACCTCCTTCCTCCAGGGCCATTCCCAATCAGTGGTGATAGGAGAGGAGAGATCTGGCCCTCGACCCCTCCATTGTGGGGTGCAGCAGGGTTCGGTACTCTCTCTTCTCCTATTTAACATCTACATGAAACTGCTGGGTGAGATCATCCGTCACCATGGGATGAGGTATCATCAATATGCTGATGATACCCAGTTATATATCTCCATCCCAGATGAAGTAAGTGATGTGGTCTCCACCATTTCCAGGTGCCTGGGAGCTGTGGGGGCCTGGATGGGGAACAACAGGCTTCAGCTGAACCCTGGTAAGACAGAGTGGCTGTGGATTGATGGCTCCTCGGGTTCCAGGAAGTTGTCATCTTAGGTTCTGGATGGGGTGGCACTGCCCCATTCGGAACCAGTGCGGAACTTGGGGGTCCTCCTGGACTCATGACTCCTGCTCAAAGAGCAGGTGGCAGTCGTGGCCAGGAGGGCCATTGCACATCTTCGGATGGTGCGCCCATTCCTGGACCAAGATGCCCTCCGAACAGTCACTCATGCCCTTGTCATCTCCCATATAGGCTACTGCAATGCACTCTACATGGAGCTACCCTTGAAAAGTATTCGGATGCTTCAGCTGGTCCAGAACACGGCTGCGCGGACAGTTATTGGGGCTGTAAAATTAGCCCATGTGACACCACTGTTACGTGAGCTGCATTGGGTACCAGTTTGCTTCCAGGTCCAATTACATATTTTTATGTAATTTTTATCTGGCTATGTTTTAATGCTATTTATTGTAAACCGCCCAGAGTCCCCCATTGGGGGAGATGGGCGGTGATATAAATTTAATAAATAACTAAATAACTAAAGCCCTAAACAGCTTTTAATCAGGTTATACAAGAGTATCCTTGGTGGTGGTGCTATTTATGTTGGGCAATGCCAAGACAGGCTTCTTCTGGCTCTGGGGCACCAGCCCTCTGGAATGACTTCTGTGCATAACATCAGGCCCCAACACGAATATTTTTTTGTGTCCTTTGAAAATGCATCTTTTTGGCCTTCCCCCTTGTCAGAGACTGGGAAAAGGGATAATTAAGGAAGTATAAAAAGCTCCATACAGAAATGTCTGTATAGTTTGTTAGGCTAGGGCCACTGTGTACAGTGTTTAGAAATAAGCACAAATCATTTACCTAAAACCACTGTAACAATAAGCATCACGATAAGTGTGTGTGTGTGTGTGTGTGTGTGTGTCTGGAAAGGTCCTGTCCTTTTTTTCCATCCTCTGACATCCCTTATAACTATTTTTTTAAGGACTGTTCTCATTTTGATGGTTTTTTGATGTTTTTAAATATCTTTTAATTTTTACCTTTGATTTTTTGTTGTTGTTTTTAAATACCTTTTAATTTTTACCTTTATAATGGCTCTACATTACTTTCTTGCTCATGGGCTGAGTACTTTCCCTTCAACCCCTCTTTCCTGTTATCTTCTCCAAATGAAGCTTGAGAGAAATGTAGTAAACACCAGTCAGTCTAATGTAATGATGAAGGCCAAATACATTCACTTGCTTCCATATCTTGGTTACTTTCCTGGAGTTCCAAGTGACCCCTGATCCCTGAGACACAACCACATTCCTGTGAAGTAGTTTAAGCTAAGAAATAATGAAGCTGATCCAGTTGTTAAACTAACACTGAGGGCAATGCTTGTGTGTAATTTTAGTTCCTGCATAGTGTTTAGTTTTGAAGGCACTTTAAAAATAATACTATTGATTATATTATTTATTATTTTACATATACATTCTCTGCATAACTCTTTGCCCTAGTGAACATATCAGTAGCAGAAGTGGGGGACTTTCCATTCTTTCTGTTTCCTGAAAGGAAGGAGAAGTTATATAAAATAGGGTTTTCCAAATTCCACAAGAACTTGATAGGGTTCTGTGAGAGACAAAGGATTTTAAAAAAATTACTCAAACACAGCCAATTTTCTATCATTAGTACTTTGCCTCTTGATTGGGGTTGGGGATTTTTTTTTTTTACCTAACAGTTCTGTGGCCTGAAAAAGTTTGAAAATCTCTGATCTAAAAAAAAAAAAAGCTCTGGTTAAAAAGGCAGCTAGACATGGGGAACCTATTTCCATGCTGCATTTTTTGTGGGAGGAAAACTAACACAGCTTTCCCTCCCTAGGGATTTCACTACTGTTCCCAGAATTCAGCACAACCCCAGCCATCTAGAGGGTGAGTGGTTGAGGAAGGCAGGGGCTCTACCCTCACCTCAAGTTGAATGAACTTAGCCAAAGCCCATCAATAAGCTTCATCCAATCTTATGCAAAATAGAAGCTTCAGCTCCTCTCTCAACCCCTCCATATTTTCAACATGGCATTTCAAACTGAAAAAAAAAAAGTATTTGCTTTAATCCCCACTCCATTTCTTTTTTCTTTTTTGAAATCACAAATACACCTACTTTTGCAATAACAATTCAGTAGGCACACCATTTCCCACCTAGCTGTCCTTCTTTCATGTTAGTTGGGAATCATCTGTAGCTGGCCACAGCCAGCCCTCCCCACCGCCCTGCTGCTCTCCTGTCCAGACAGGTTGGGTTACGTTACCCATGATCCCCATATATGTCCTTCTGGCTGTCATTTATGGAACATGAAATCCAACCCCTTGCAGGTGACTGCACAAATGGTTCTGTTTAGAAAATTCTCCCAAGCCATCTGTAAAGCAGATATTTTAGCCATGCAAAGTTGATTTAGAAGAAACTGCTTTCCATTTTGGAGGTTTCCCTTATCCCCCCCCCCCAAATCTGACCATGTTTTTCAGAAAGATCTTTCTTATGATGGTCCTAAAACTGCCTACAATTTGACTCTTCAGTTACTTCTTTCCCAAGTTTGTACCATGAAAGCACAATAAGATAAATGGATGCACAATACATTTGGTTATACAGTATGTTTGTTACATGGCCAGTCTTTCTGGATCTGAAGTAACTCACAATGTCTTGGCACACAATGGATTTTTAATTTTGGATTAGTCTTAGATGCATCACAAGCAGCTTGAGCTAAACAGCAAGAGCAGCTTATGGTTTTATTGGCAGGAAAAATGGAAAGGCACACAGGAGAAAAGCTATCAGGCTATTGTGAACATCCTGAAAACATAAGAGGTAGAGGTGCAACCATGCAATCTTGTACAGGAGAGTTTTACTAAGAAATTCTCTTTTTAAACCAAAAAAGCCAAATAATTAAATTGAAAAAGAATGTAATTGGGAAAGGACAAATACAGCAGAAACAAGGGAAGGTAATCATAGAATTCCGGATAAAATCAACCATGTCAGTCTAATTTAAGATGAACTTGCCTGAATAAAATTTGGAGTTTTAGAACACGCTCAGAGTTAATTGGCTGGAAAGAGATTATCGGGGCCTTTGGACTGGATGTTGTCATGCATGAGCTCCCTCTCCTTCTTGTCGAACACCATCTTCCTAGTTTTAAGGAAAGTGGAGGATAAGTAAGAACCAGCCTCTTTGGGGAGATGGACTGTTGCTTTGTCCATTCAAGCAAAACACTCCATCCCTGATGTCATGAATCAGCCTGCAAATCAGAAAATTCTGGTGATTCAGTGGACCTGCCTACCAATCTAGTGGTTCAGGGATAAAGGTACTGCCTAGTTTATACTCACTGTGCCATTAGAGAAAAAAGAAGTTGTCAGAAAGTGTAACAGAATGTGGGAAAGACCTTGGGGTGAAGAGATGCTGCCTAGGGAATGGCCAGACAAGTGACGGCATATCCCACAGCTGCATAGTGGACAGGGCAAGAGGCTCAGAAGGGACCCTCCCTAGTTTCTCAGGCAGTAAAGGAGACAGTGGGAGAATTGTACTTCAAGACTTGAAAGATTCTGTTAATGTAGCCTTACAATAAAGTAGAATTAGCTTATCTGGTCGTGTTTCCTGCCTGGTCTACCTGGTAAGGCTGACAGAAAGGTGTTTTAGGAAGCAAAAGACCATTTCTGTGAGTTCTGGCTTCTCAGCCTGCTTGAGGGACACTGTTATCTCCTACGAAAAAGCAGATTTCTATCACATAGACAAATTCCTTCCCTTTTCCTCACCCACTCCTCCCCCTATTTTTAAAGGTGTATGTTTTTATATGAACTGCTTTAATTAATTATCATTTGTTTGTAATAACCATTGTATTTATTTATTTTGACTTGAGGACATAGGAATATGGTATAAAATCAGAGCCAGTTTGGTGTAGCGGTTAAGGCATCAGGCCAGAAAACGGGAGACTGTGAGTTCTAGTCCCACCTTAGGCACAAAGCCAACTGGGTGACCTTGGGCCAGTCACTTTCTCCCAGCCCTAGGAAGGAGGCAATGGCAAACCACTTCTGAAAAAACTTGCCAAGAAAACTGCAGGGACTTGTCCAGGCAGGGTCCAAGAATTGGACATGATTGAATGGATAAAATAAAATAAAATAATTAAAGCATAAATATGTTAAAGGGACGCGGTGGCGCTGCGGGTTAAACCGCTGAGCTGTCGATCGGAAGGTCGGCGGTTCGAAACCGCGCGGCGGGGTGAGCTCCCGTTGCTCGTCCCAGCTTCTGCACACCAAGCAGTTCGAAAACATGCAAATGTGAGTAGATTAATTGGTACCGCTTCGGCGGGAAGGTAACGGCGTTCCGTGAGTCATGCTGGCCACATGACCCGGAAGTGTCCTATGGACAACGCCGGCTCCAAGGCTTTGAAACGGAGATGAGCACCGCCCCCTAGAGTCGGACACGACTGGACTTTACGTCAAGGGAAACCTTTACCTTTACCTATGTTAAAGTCATACAAACCACAGTGGCTTGAGTTCACCCAACATGTTAAGCCAAAACCAACCAAGTTACACTTTGGCTTGGCAGAAGCCAGAATCATTCTCAGGTTTATTTCCTCATATTTTCATTTTACTTATTCAATCAATCAATCAATTTTTATGGCTGTCCATCTCAAACTCATGACTCTGGGTGGCTAACAAGTAAAAACAGCATTAAAAAAAGACAAAACAGTAAAGACAAGAACACACATAGAATCCACTATATTATATATTATATATATTATATATTATTTATTTAATTAAATTTATATCACTGCCCATCTCCCCCAATGGGGGACTCTGGGCAGTTTACAATAAATATTTATTATCCCAATTTAGATAGTTTCCTGTCTCAAATTCATTTTGAGATTTCAATTTTCCTATTAATGCCTGGCTTGGCAAACTTTCAGATAAAACAAAAGCACTAAACAACTATTATAGTCGGAATAAAATATATGGCATAATAGAACACGAGAGTTCAGACCTGATGTGGCTTCATATCAATGAAGTCACATCAGATCTGAATTCTCATGTTCTATTATGACACGAGAATAACAGAGACTCCACTGTTGTTATTACTATTACCTATTATTTGAATACAGTATGTCATAAAAGTACATCTGTTAGAACAGCTCCAATTCCATTTTTTCCAGCTGCTGTAATTATTTGAGTTGAAGCTGTGCTATTTCTGTGCTACTCATATCACACTTCAGTATATTGTCCAGATCTGCTGGATTACAACTTCCATCATCCTTAGCCAACAACAATAGTTAGATGTAATGCCTGAGGCTATAATACAACAGAGGGAGGATTCCAGAAAAACTGAGGTATTTATTATTTATTTGATTTTTATCCCGCCTTTATTATTTTTACAAATAACTCAAGGTGGTGAACATACCTAATACTAATAGGATTGGGCTGCTTGAGTGGAGGTGGAAGTAACTATGAATGAGTCCTATGATTTTTAGGGCTATGAAAAAATATTGATTGCCCAAAATATGTAAAGTTATGTAAAGTTAACCAAGTAACTCTAAAAGAAATGGATTTCTGAAATGGTCCTTCCCTGAACTTTCTCTCTTTTGCTGATTCTTCTTTTTTTATAATTTTTATTAAAAATTAAAACAATACAAACTAATACAAACTAAACAAAAGAATAACAAATAGAAGGTGCAGAAAAGAAAAAAAGGAAGAAAATAGAAAGAAAAATAGAAAAGAAAGAAAAAATGAGAATATAATAAAGAATACGAAAAGAAATATATAAAGATATGATTTCTCCCTCCATCACAAGTATAAACAATTTTAGTAACTTACCACCTTCTCTTAAAATACAACAAATGATCTCTTCTTCCCATATCCCATCCCTTATTTATAAATAAATCCTTAAAGCCTTGCCATTTCAGTCCTGGTGTCAGCAAAAGTCCATTAAGGATTACCAGAGTTAACAATATATCTATTTTAACCTTGATCAAATAAACCAATTTTATATTCCTTCCTTTTACTTCTAACAATCTTGATCTTTAGTCCCTTCAAATAATGTCCTAGAAATTGACTTCTTTTCAAAATTCTTCAAAGCTTTAACTAGCCTCTTTTGTAAATCCAATATAGCAAAAATTATCCAAGTCACTCTCTTGGTTTGTTATCTGTATATCCCTTTTAATTATTAAGACATCAGTCGGTTTCTTTTGTATGTCCAGTGTAACATCTTTTTCCATGTCATTCTTGTAGCCTGTCATTTTTAAGTCCACTTTCAAATCAGTCTCAGTCTTGTCAGGTAAAACTTGTTCCTCTTCCATAACATCTTTTAAACATGGTCTGTACTCTTAAAATTAACTTCTCGGTCCACTGTTCAAAAAAATCCTTTAATATATCCAGTGTTAAAATATTTTGCTTCATTCTATATTTGTAAGTTGAGTTTGAATGTTCTTCTTTAATTGTAATCTTTAGTTCCTTCTAGTTCCCTCTAGTGTCCAATTTTTAAAATCTTATGTTGTTGTTTTTTAAGAATTCAAAACAAAAGCATTTTCCCATGGGAAGGATTCTTTATAATTAATTCCAAAATCTTATTTCAAATTTATTTTTGGAATTTATTGAAATAAATTATTTCAAATTTATCTGGACCCTTAGTCCATTTGTAACTTTCTAAAATCAAAGTTTTAATCACCTTTTGCTGTTTATTCCAAAAGAAAAAAAAATCAAGTCCTTAATCTTGTAGTTAAAACTTCTTTCAGTAAGGATTGAGGGAAACTCACCCGGTACTGTAAAACTTGTCAATCTAATAGCTGAAAAGCAGTTAACAAACTATTTCCAAAAGTGATTAGAAAAGGAAGTATGTGACCGCGGTTTGAGCAAGATGGCTACTCCCTCATCTCCCAGAGTTCCAAACCCACTGGAGACCGCTGTCTTGTGGTATCCTCACAAGGAGCAACTGTCTGGACCACTTGTGGGTGGTCTCAAGTCCTCTCCTTGTCCAGAGAGGGATTATCGAAGAGCCAGTCTATTCACTGGCTCTTCATTCCCCAGCAGTCGTTGGCTCTACTTTTTGCAGAGCCGTCTTCAGTTTGCCATTTCTTCCCTGGAGGTCTCTCTTTTGCTGATTCTTCACCATGTACATTTAGAACCAAGTTCCACTTACCAAAACTGGACAGACTTTGAGTAACAGACCCTCCCTCTCAAGCCGGCTGGGTGGCCTTGGGCTAGTCACTCTCTCTCAGCCCAACGTACCTCACAGGGTGGGTGTTGTGGGGAAAATAGGAGGAGGAAGGAGTATTTAAGAATGTTCGCCACCTTGAGTTATTTATAAAAATAATAAAGGCAGGATAAAAAAAAACTTAAATAAATAAATAAATTCAGAAATAAACCTCATCCTGATATACTGCCACAGATCAGGTATATTTTAGACATGTTTGCAACAATCCCACAGAATCAGTGAAGTTCTGAACTCATTGTAAATTACATACACACTGATATGGAACAATTAATCTGTGGCACAAGCATGGGTGATGGTTGGAATGATAGCTTTGGTCTTTTTATTATGTCAGGAAGGGTTTGTTCAATAATAGGCCGTATCACTCCAGACTGAAAGACACAATTTAGAGGTGACATTTTCTTCAATTGCTGGACTTGTCTGAGCTTGCAGATAGTCATTTTGACAATAGACTACTACACATGGAAAATCGTTTGTGCAGAAAGCTAAGGATTTATACTAGCCAACCAAGTTTCTTGAATAGGTATATGTATTCAAGAACAGCTGATACTGTACATTAGACTAAAATTAGGTACTGCTATAGTAAAAGGCATAACTTACAAATAGAAGCAATTAACGTCTATAGAATAACAAAATAGTCATATACCAATGCATAAAAAAGAATCTGTAACACAAATCAGTGCAACTATCTCTGCAAATTTATAACATAGGCATACAACCAAACCTCTCATGTTGAACAGCATAAAATAAATCCAGAATATTTCAGTACATATTGCTACAAGAATTAAAGCCAGTAAAAATGTTTTTTTTAATTTTTTTCCTAAGAGACACCCACAGTTAGTTAGTGACAACTTTTTAAAAAAATATAACCAGTGGCTTTTGTTAGTCTTGTTTAGCAAGATGTCTATGTGCTCTGAAGCCTGTAAAGCCCTCTCTTTGCTGACTTGCAGGAAGATGGCAAAAATGCTAGTTCTGGGTCTGACGAGCTTGTTTTACCTTTTGCTGCATCAGAGCACCCTCCAGCTGAATTTCAATTATTTTTTTAAGCCACTACATTTGTCAGGTAGTTTATGAGGGAAAGAGCCGGCCAACTCTTCAACCCTCATTTCACACATGGTTTAATGGACGAAAGGAAAAGGACATCAAGTAAAGTGCCAACAAAAATGTGCACAGGGGGTTGGGTCATGTGACTCTGCCAGCTGGCTAGTGATAAAGTGCCAAAGTTGTTTTATTCTGAATGCTTTCCTAAGAAGGAAACAAACAGCACAGCAATTTTGCAGGGCTTGGAGACAGGGGAAATTAAAGGATTGTTGATACCTTAGGATGTAGATGTTGTTTGAGCCTAACACATATATTTATGTGGACAACTGTGTGCCTATGTGTAATATGGCTATTCCATGACACTGCCACGTGGGCAAGCTTCTATCCCACAGTTAAAACAAATTCATCATCTCCAAGGCTGCTCCTCAAGAGACATAGGAAAAGAGTCCTGCTGTGGAATGGAACTGTATGAGTTAGGACAGGAAGATTATAGTTATCTGGAAGTCATTCCCAACCTGATGCCCTCCAGATGTCTTGGGATGGCCTGCTCCAGAATTCTCAGTCAGCATGGCCAAAGACAGCCAGTTCTATTCCTTTCCTTTCTGCCAGTTCTATATCCAAGGATACTGTATTTCAGTTATCTGAAATATCCTTGGATCTTTAGCATCTGTCCTTGGGGAAAATCTTTTAAGGCCAATTCCTGCAGCAACTTCAATGGCCATTAAAGATTGACTTGGTAGAAATAAATATCAGATGTGAAAGTACTAATACAGCTAGACCTTGCTTAACGACCCTAATTGGGATCAGAAACTCCATTGCTAAGTGAAGCGGTTGTTAAGCAAAACATCATGTGACCACACCAACTTAGGAAGGCAGTTCCAGCAATCTCAGTTGCAGTCATTAAGCAAATCACCTGCAGTCGTTAAGTGAGACATCATGTGACCATGGCTTGCAACCTCCTGCTGGCTTCCCCATTGGCTTTGCTTGTCGGAAGCTGGCTGGGAAGGTCACAAATGGCGATCACATGACTGTGGGATGCTGCAACAGTCGTAAGTGTGAGGACTGGGCTTAAGTCACTTTTTTAGCGCCATCATAATTTCAAACAGTTGCTAAATGAATGATCATTAAGTGAGGACTACTTGTACTCCAGATTATTAAGAGATTAATTTCCTTAGCTCATGAGAAGCAATCTCCAATGTTCAACTGCAGACACAGAATGAACACAAGGCATCTCAAGTAAAGAAACAGCTAGAAAAGCCTTCTTGAGATGTTTTCAAGATGAAACAAAAAAGTGATAATTAGGTGGTACTATCTTTGGAAAAAAGGGGGAAAATGGGGAGGAGAAAGGAATAGGGAAGAAGAATCTAAAATATCTAAGTTTAGAAAGCTACTCCATGGAATAGAGTGAGTTTTACTTTACTCACTAGAAATCATCAACAAAGCAGTCTATGATGTTGAATGGCACCCTTATAAATTCCTCAGCAGATATTGTCTTTACATTTTTAAAACACTTCTGAGTAATTGCAGGAGCTATTCTGGAAACCCCAGTGGAAAGGGAAGATTCTCACAGTATGGTTTTCCAGTAGCTGTTGTATGGAATCCCACTGGTAGGCCACCTTGTATATGGTTGCCTTTCATAAAATCATTTCAGAGGTACAAAAGAGAGGCAAACCAAATGTTGTTTGATGCCACAAGGCTAGATCCTTGCTCCTCTCTGCCCAAATCCATATTTAAAACAAAAGGCAACCATCTCACATTTTAAGCATTAACCCACAAGAATCTGTGACAGACTCTATTTAAGCTCCTTCTTGAAATAGCTGGCAGGGAATTTGTGAACTCTGGCAATCAGCAGCTCAGAGAGATACATTGTGTTCTCCTGGTTGACCATAAATTACTCAAGAATCAATAGGGTCAGCTCTGTCCAAGTGTGATTAGAATAAAGCTTAGACCAACAACAGAGGCAGTTGATAATATTTATGTCTAACAAAATGTGAGGATCTTTTCTTCCTCTCTGCGAATTTCTGATTAATCCATTGATTTAAATGTCAGGAATCAAGCAGATAAGAATATACTCTGTCATTTATTGTTCATAGGTCACCAGCTGGATAAGGTTGATGTCACAGCATAAACTGAATCAGCAAAGTGTGAATTTAGTACTATGAAGCCAGCAAAAGGATGTGGAAGGAGTGTTTGGAGAAGATGGTTTATGGTGAACTAGGACTGGTTACCAAATCCATTCAAGAGCAGAATCACACACACACACACACACACACACACACACACACACACAGAGTTAGACTGAGGAGAACAATCCTTTCTGAATATTAAGCTATATTTCTAATTATGGGCTAACCTTCCATAAGGCTTCATCAGTGGACAGAATAAGGATGATATTGTGTTAGATGACAGAGATACAGGTATACAAAAACCCCATTCATTTCCATGGAGCTTGTGCAGACGGGACTGTAGATGGATTAGATTACAGCTTGTATTAAATAACAAACAGAGATGTGCCTCAGGTGTTATATCATCTCAGCCTACCTCTGTGGGACAGCTTCTGGTAGCATGGAGCCCTATCAAAGAGAAGTATTTTCAAGTGCTGTGGTTAGAGCACGCTGTTTGAAAATGCTGAGGACTTAGTACCAGTAAAAGAGAAATCAAGCAAAGCCATTTCCTACATATCTGTTCTGAACCTTGGATGCACTGTTAAACCTTACAGTGGTGCTCCTGCTTGGGGATATGTTATCCAAACATGTTCATGAATAAGAAAACAGGTGAAATGATGGCTGACTTCAGGGGATGAGAATTTAGCTACCTGTTCAAAGAAGCATAATAATTTAGTGTTCCTGTTTGATTCTTGAAGGTATTGTTGATATTTATTTGTTTGTTTGTTTGTTTGTTTGAGTCGATCGCTAGCCTTTGAGAACTTTCCCATTATACAGAACTTGGATGGCAGCCAATGGTTGAAGGCTGTAGAGCAGAACAGGAATCAGTTTTGCAAAGTTGATCTTTTCCTCCAAAGGAAGGCATACCAATAGCCATATTTGCCTTCTGGGAACCCACTGTACAACAGCTCGAGTTCCATTGTGGAAGAAAGGCCAGGTCTAAAAATAAATACTACAGCCAAATGATAGCATCTAAATGCAGTCTGCATTTGCTGGATCTTTAGTGCATGAATGTGAAACCAGTGCTATTACAAGAGGCAATGAACTGTAGTCAGGAACAATTATAGTCCTTCTTTAAAACATGAGTTACAATGACATGTCCAGCTTCGTGCTGTCCCCATTGCAACTGCCCCTTAAGGGTTATTAAAAAGTATCTTGGCTTTCTAAAGATCAGAAAGACAAAATGATCATGGATTCCCTAGTGATAAAATACTATTGTTGACTATCATTCACAGTGCAGAAGTTCAATGTGTCTCTTCTTACTGACTTTAAATTGCTAGATGAATCACCCTTCAGATTAAACAGAAAAAAAGTTATAAGGAAACTTTTAAGACATCACTAATAAAATTAACAGATCTAGTTAGTCAGTTAGATGCCACTGAACCGAGCTTGACTCCTGGTCACTGCAGAGACAGATGGAAGATTAGTAAAAGGGAGTTGATCATGAAAGCTCAAAATTTTAGGGTGAAAATTGTGGAGGTAGGAAGAAGCAAGACCGACAGGAAGTTCTGGCGTGGGCTGGTCCATGAAGTCACGAAGAGTTGGAAATGACTAAATGAATAAACAACAAAAAGGAAGAAGCAAAAAAACAACAGATGAAACCTACATTACTGTTAGAATCTCTTTCTTGGGAAAGACAAACTTGTTAGATCTATATAGTATTATTGAAGCACAAAAACTCATCCTTAAGGCAAGCAAAAATGGTATAATATGTGCTGGTCCTCATTGCTGATCTCCAAGAAAGGCCAAATTATGGTAGCTTTATCTACTGTGTGGAGGGCACATTAAAGAAAGGGATTGGTGAATTCCCTTGGCTTTGTTTACCTCCCTAAGAACTTATCTCAATCCTCATTCTTTTTAGATCAGCATATACAGCTGGACTGGAGAAAGAAGGGAATGGATTCCCCTCCATAAGAGATGACCACACAGATCTTGGCAAGATGTGGGAAGGCTGTCCAACAAATTCCACAGGCAGTAGACGTAGTCAGTTTGGAACTGGAATCAAATAGTGTCACTAACAAGCAGGCAATAGCTCTGGGGAATCACCTGCTGTCCCTGAATGATCTACTTCAGTAAAACTGCTCCAGGATAATTGGTTTCTGGAAGACAGGAAAAGCCTGCAGGCAAGTCGGATTCCACATGATAGGCAGTTTCCCAGTGGCATTTTGCAACATGCCAGGCCAAGAAGAAGAAGACCACTGCCACAGCCCAAGCTGCTCCATTCCATTCAAACCTTTTCAAAAGTGGGAAAAGGCTGCCTTGCTTTTCCTTCTTAAAAAACCAACCATCTGCTCAGGTCACCAAACTGATCACTTTCTTCTCTATATTCAGAAGCTGGAGGGCTCAGGATGGCAGTTGCGAACTTTTAATTAAAGCAGCAGTGCCAAACCATCAGCTGGGCTTGTTAATGGCGCTTTTTGCTGCATGGACACTTGGGAAAAAAGGAACACTACTAAGAGTTCCCCCTCCTTTTCTCCCCCTCCCTCCCTCCGCAGCAGTGGCAGCAAGATCAGGGGCTGCAACCCAGAAACGGGATGCAGAAGAAAAGGCTGGCAATTGCTACAACATTTGGCAGCTGAACACAAGAGATGTGTGCCTGACGCGAATCCGGATCAGCTAAAGAATTTCAGCTGAAGAAATAAGAAGACGAAGGAGAAATGAAGAGTAAGGAAGAAGTAATAAGAATGGCTTTGTGAGCAGGGTGGCAATACCATTGTGTTGGAGATCTAGGAATACTCAACATGAGGAAGTATTCTAAATATAGTGCAGTTCTAGGGCTGTAGGATTCTGTTTTGTTTTGTTTTTTGTTTTCCCCTGTATGGCATAGCAGTTCGGTGTTCATGCTGCTTTTCTTGCTGGGTAACCTTGTGAGGTCCAACAGCCAGATGTGTAGACTACTTAGCCGTGACAAGTCACGTTGCCCGGGGTGCACCACGAGGAGGCTAGTCTACATTGCACCGAGTTGGGCTGAGAGAGAGGGACTGGCCCAGTCCCTAGTGCCTTAACCTTTCTAGCCTGGTGCCTTAACCACTAGACCAAACTTGGCCTAGTGGTTAAGGTTCTGGGCTAGACACCAGGAATCTGTGAGTACTAGTCCCACCTTAGGCATGAAATACGGCTGGGTGACCTTGGGCCAGTCACTTTCTCTCAGCCCAACTTGGTGCAATGTAGACTAGCCTCCTCGTGCACCCCGGGCAACGTGACTTGTCATGGCTAAATAGTCTACACATCTGGCTGCTGGACCTCACAAGGATTTCCTAGCAAGAAAAGCAGCATGAACACCGAACTGCTATGCCATATGAAAAAAAAAAAAGTTCCAATCTAGGATTCTGGTGATGCTCACACATATGCAAATATCTGGGGTGAGCTAAAACTACTTAAAAACGGCTGCAGAACCTTTCCAGTGATGTCAAAAACACTTTCCAATCATTTTCAGCACAGCTGGCAAAATGATTCTTCTATACATGTACATTGATCCAGACTGCTGTCATTTGAAATTAGTCTTTCCCAAATAGGGTTCTCAGATACTGTAAGACTAAATGCCCAAAATCCCTAGCCAGCATGGCCGGTGTTTCAGAAATGAAGAAGACTGTAGTCCAACAGTATTTGAGGACCTGTGTTGGACAAAGCTGTTCTAAAGTATCTGCATGTCTGCCTCCATGCTGTGGTTCAGGTAGTTGAAAAATAAACAGCAAAATACAATTGGCTGCACAAGTTTAGGATTACCCTTATCAATGTGTGCTCCCTGAAAATGAAGACCATACTTACGACTAACTCAGAAAACACAACTTTCATTCTCATTGATTTCATTTATATCAACATACAGTCTAATGTTATAGGCTAATAGCATTTCAGCTTTCTATTACAGTTACTCCTCGGTTAACAACTGCCTTGTTTAGTGACTGTTTGAATTTGCGATGTTGCTGAAAATGTAACTTTACAACCAATCTTTGTATTTATGACTGTCGCAGCATTCCTATAGTCACATGATCACGACTCAGTGCTTCACAACCAGTGGACATTTACGACAATCACAGCATCCCATGGTCATGTGATCAACATTTGTGAGCTTCACAGCTGGCTTCTGACAAGCGAAGTCAATGGGGAGGCCAGCAATAAGTTGCAAGTTGCTGTCATGTGATATCATGCTTAACAACTGTGGGTGATTCACTTAACAACCAAGTAGAACTGATGTCATAAGTCTGGCACAATCACATGATTTTCACTTAATGACTGCATCATTTAGTGACAGAGTTGCCAGTCCCAATTCTGTCATTAAGTGAGGACTACCTGTATATAATTTCTGATTACCTGAAGTCAGCCATGTAATTGGTCTAGGAATATCTAGGGAAAAATAATGGCACTAAAGAAAAATGTTTAAACAATATTTCACATAATCAGGAAACTCTCTAGACCATCAAAAATGGACTAAAAACTAAAAATGGAAGAGCTTTGGGCTCAGCCTTACTTATATATCCAAGAGCTAATACAATACAAAATAGTATGTGTTGGATACAGTCTGAATTTGCTTTTAATGCAATCATTTTGCTTTGTAGAAGTGCTCTGGAAAATGATTTGCAGGAGTGTGAGCATGAGGACAGTACCTCTTTTAAGCAGCCACATCTTTTTAAGGAGCCTCACTGAATACTTCAAAAAGACCTGTGCTTACCTTTCTGTGTATTCCAAAGAATCTCTGCAGAATCATTTTAAAAGCATGCATAGTCCTACTATTAGAGATATACAGAACAGTATAAACCTAGTCCATTTTGCAGTCCATATTAATAAGGCAGCATTATGGTATACCATGTTGTTTTTTTAAATATCTCCTTTAAAAACTGTAGCTGTTTTTATTCACAAATTTCCCTATCATATACTGTATAGTTTTCATGCACATGCCTCCTACCATACATAAGATAAATTCCCAGAGAAACATTTTTACATGCCATACCGTAGGGGTATTTAGATTTTGCTAAAATGGGAGGAAAGTGAATTAAGTCTCTCTCCCACCCTGACTCTCACCCCATTCAGAGTATAGGCAATCATGCAAAAGGCAGCAGCTTGGCTTTTTATTTCCCCTTGATATTACTCTCTACTTGGAGGCAGGCTGAGAGTAGAGGGCAAGAGGACAAGGAAGCCATTCCAGCCTCAGTGAAGTCTTTTACTCCCATCATCCCCTCTGGTCTTCCAAGCTTGGCAAGGCCATAGCACAGCTGGTCCGTTCCAGTCTTTGAGCATCTTTGGAAGGAAAAGGGCCAGCTCTGCAGGTTGTAAAAATTACTGCCTATAAAATTTGGTCCCCTAAAACTGGGAAATGAAATTGCAAACTGCAAAGATGAGAAGTACCAGAGAAGATCCTGATACTTGAAAACATCAAAGACAATCAGAAAAGACTCCTGCTGGACAAAGGGGCTAGATACTATCTGATGACAAAGCAAGAGTTTAGAAGAAACAGTTACTTACAGACAATCCTGGCACAACAATATCCATCAGGTCACAAAGGGTTTGATATGGCCGAACAACAGAAACAACTTCAGTGGGTTGTTCAGTTCTGCATTTGCTGAATTTATATGTATACAGGTAGTCCTTGCTTACTGACTGTCTTGTTTAGTGACCATTCAAAATTACAACAGTGTAAAAAAACAGCTTTGCAACCCTAACCCTTGCATTCTTCCTCTTGAAGATGACCAGTGCACAAATATTAATGCTAGAACCACTTTTAACAAAGAAGTTGTACAATTGCACAAATATGAGGATTTAAAATGCAGCAATGGCCCACATTTTGCAGGGATAAAAATCAATACCCAATGGGCATTTAGTAAGTCAGTTATTGGAGGGGCTGCATTTTGGCAACGGAGCACAAGTTTGAAAGCAGAAAGTCTCAGGTTCATCCCCTGCTGTGTTGAGGTAGGATCAAAAGCAACCTCACAGTTTTCTTCCTCACAGTGGCAACCCTACCAACTTCCCAGATAGCAAACCAGACTAGAGAACTCAATGGAATCTACTTGTGAATACGTAAGTATAGGATTGCATGGCATGTTTTGTATTTTACACTTCAGGGCTTGTTAGATGTCTGTGATGAGCTACGTCAGGATTGTAAGGCTGCCTTTCATAAATAGTGCCTTTCACTAACAGAAGCTTTCCCAAGCTGCTTTCTTTACCCTGCAAACTGAAGACACTCTAAGTCAGTGTTTCTCAACCTTGGCAGCTTTAAGATCTGTGGACTTCAACTCCCATGGCTGGCTGGGGAATTCTGGGAGTTGAAGTCCACAGATCGTAAAGCTGCCAAGGTTGAGAAACCCTGCTCCAAGTGCTTACTTTAAATGGACAGTCATTGGCATGAGGAAAGTAGGTCATTGCTCCTCAGTCAGCTCCTTTGGATTCGTATATGTGATGTCATCTAGTGTCTATCCAGACACAGTGAGATCAAATCTAGTTGAAAGTACAGCAATAATTTTGTGCTGCAGGTCAGATACATATTCAATCATTCCAGTGAAGAATGATCTCAGGCAGCATTATCATGAAACAAGGCAATCCTCTTAAATAAGCAGGATTTAATCTACCAAAATGTCTGACATCTCCCTTTTCAAGATCTTAATGTTACAAATCTTTTCAGTATGGATCACATTCCATATTTCAATATTCAGTCACGCTACCTGTTTAAAACAGCCATAATACCTAGGTAACCTCTTGCTAGTCCTGTTCCCACAGTGTCCTTAAACCCGTCAGGCACTAACTTAGCCAAGTCTCCCTACCGGTGGGCCTAACCATGCAGTATCACACTGACCGGATCAAAGGCTTTCTCCAGAAAATGCTTAGTATCTTGCACCAGAAGGGTAGGAGCCCTTTCTCCCCATCTCCCCTAGTAGGTGTGTTTTCTGCTGCAGCCCATCCACTTTGGGGAGGTGTCTGGGAAAGTGAGTTCACAACGCTCAGAAGGAAATGATCTGAAATCTAGCCATTACCAAATCTCAGATCTAGCCATTACCAAAACAAGAGACAAATGGAAACTGAGCCTCCCGCCCAATAGAGAGAATTGTCCAGGCCATTGACTAGCACAGTTTTTATGTGGATTGATGTCATGAGTACTGATGGTGAGCAGGAGGGGGCCCCTACCCAGGGGGGAAACGCATGCGTAGTACTGAGGAATTAAGCAGCCATTCAAAGAGACACAGATCAGACCCGCCTTAACTTTTGGGGTTTATCTGTCTGGGTTTTTCCCACGCTTCTTCAGTTTGTTAGGATTCTGTCTTATGTAGCAGCAATAAACACTAGAGACCTATTCCTCGTCTCAGCGTGGTTCCTGACTGTTAGGACAATTGCACACATTACATACATAAAGAAGCAGGGGAGCTTCAATCACATGGTCATGGCCACCTTGACTTTTTTTTATCATACTCCGTAGACACCCCTTCATGGGAGGTAAATTTGCTTTGAGCTTCTAGACCCAGTCTCTAACAACGGATCTTCTTGCTATGCCATTCACTGCTGAATGCCTTGCTCCAGCATGAGGACCAAGTGGACAAGCATCAGAACCATGTGGCTGCCTAGATTAACCATTTGACCCAGTCAGCGAGCCAAAGGATGAAACAAATGGGCTACTTCACTAAGTACCAGCTGCAGCACAGCTTCCTGGGACTATGCTGCTCTGCTCTCCAGATTCCTTGTTGAATAAATATGATGGAGTTCCAGAGACATTTAAAGCCTTCTAATTCCATCTTGCAAGCTGAACATTTATTTATTTATTTATTTCATATGTACGGCTGCCCATCTCAACAAGTGACTCTGGGTGGTGAAATTAAAAACAATTCAAAAAAACAAATTTGCAATACATGGGCAACTTCTACACATACTCAGCCCTTCATCTGTATTGATACTGTATGGACTGTTTTCCATCCACTGAGTGTATTGCTGTAAAACAATAGAAACAATAATTGGACAATGGATGGAGAAAAGCCGCATGGTGCACTACAGCATATAAGCTATAGGACAGTTTTTAAGAAGAGCTCTGATGGTTCAAGATGAGAACCCACCCAGTCCAGAGTTCTGCATCACACGGTAGACAATGGCATGGTGTCCAAGGTAGGCTACCTATGACACAGGAGAGAGCAAATAGGACCCACCGATAGGCTAATCCTCATTCAATCTCATTTTAAAACCATCTATACCAGTAGTTATGACATATGATGATACTAAAGTCTCACTTGAAGCTGCCGTAGAGATGCTCCCTTCCCTCTAGTCACCGAGCATTGTCCTCCATGGCTAGGTTGGCTTGGGCTGCAAAAAAGACTGGATATCTTGCTTCCTCAGACACATCTGCCTGCATAAGGTCTGGCCAGCATTTTGCAAAATACTGTTCGGACAGTAAACAAATTCTTCATATACATACTGCAGTGAGATTATTGTATGCACAAAGATGGAAAGATTCGGCACTACCCACAATGGAGGAATGCTTGGTGGAGATGATGAAATTTGCTGAGATGGCTAAATCGACTTCTTTGATCAGAGAAAAGACAACCTACATTTACTGCTGACTGGAAATCCCTATGGACTTTTTGCATGAAACAAAAAAATGAACTCACGGTATGATTTATGGTCTTGATTAGACAGGATAGATTATAGAAAGAAGAGAGTTATGTTGTAACCATAGAGCAGGAGGTAAATTTATAACTGTACTTATAGCTGCTGTAAGGAAGATTGAAAGCTACTTCTTTGTATCTTTTTTCTTTTTTCTTTTCTATTTTCCTTTTCCTTTTTCCCCCTTTCTTGTACTTTTAGCTTTTTCTTTGATTTCTTTCTTTTTCTTTTCTTTTTCTTACTTTATATTAATCTGTATTAGTTTTTATCTCCCTTTTTAAAAATCTTTAATAAAAATTTAATAAAAAAGAGTATTAAAAACTCTTTATATGCACAAGTATAGCACTTTTCTGGAAGAGCGATAGACTGGTTTTTAAACACATGGTTAGTGGACTTTTAAAGAGTGTCAGTCCTGCTCTAAAAAAAAAAAAGGACTAACATTCGCTGGAGAAAACACTAGTTCTATAATGATATAAGGTTGATTTAAACCACAAAAGAGAGATGGGTTCTTCTAGCTGCGTATTGCTGAGCCCCCTCCCACTTCATCTGGTACTCCTTCTCTGAGCTACTTATTTTCTTATTTGGGTTTACCAGTCTTCCAGAAGAGACTAGCAGTATGTTAAGAAACAGCCCAAATGATAAGTAGGCTGACCATACATCCCGTTTTGAATGGGACAGTCCTGTTTTTTTAACATTTCCAGACCGTCCCGTCATTTTAATATAAATGTCCATTTTGTCCCGTTTTCTAAAAAACCTTACTTAAAAATTTGAAAGTTCCTGCGAACCTGTCAGAATGCAGTCTGACTTTGAGTGGAAGGAGGGGGAGCTCAGCAGAAATGGCAGGAAAAAAGCCGCAGAACTCAACCCGGTGGGAAACCTAAAAAGAAAAAAACAGGATCAGCTGATAGGCAGTGATCAAAGGGCAAGCCGATTGGCTCCTGCCTTGAAACGGCAGGAAGAAAAGAACGTAAAAGCACAGTCAGAGGAGGAACGGCTTGTTGGGGACAACCGTTCACTAAACTCTCCAGCCCAGCCTTGCCTCTCACAAACGAAGGAATCCGAAGATTCCCAGCCCAAGAAAACCAGAGAAGTTTTTGCCAATCCAGCCTGTCACCCAGCCGTGCCCTGTTTTGCCATCCCAATGTCCCATTTTTAACCCTGTCCCGTTTTGCCATCCCAATGTCCCATTTTTGTCTCAAGGAAATATGGTCAGCCTAATGATAAGCCACCAGCACAGAGCGAGACTATGACAATGACCTTGACCTGTCATTTGGGCTAACCCCTTCATCCCAGGCACCCACCCACATTTGCCCAACACTGCTCCATCTTAAGGAGAGTAATCGATGGTTCTTTTTCCCAGCAGTAGATGATATTAATGGGATGGGAGGCAAAGCCAAGAAAATCCCCCAATCCCTATGCTGGATTAAGCTTGTAAGGACAGTTCCCACCTACCAGCACCATCATTAAGGCAGAAGAAACCTCAACTGTCAGGGCAACACAATTTTATGCCAGCATACTTCTCTGGTAACTGAAGAATGCATGAATGTATAACAATGAGGCTATGAGGAAGAGCCCTTGCACCTTTATTGGATGCTGATGTCAATCTTTCTGGGGGACAAAAAAAAACTAAGGCAAATGACAACCTCACCACCATCTTCTAATTCTATCACCAGTATACGGTACATGTGAGTTATTTTCAGGAGCCTCCTGTATAAACTTGCATCAAATGGGAAGTATTTTTCTGACATAGTTTTCTTTCCTCTGTGCAGAATTTCTGCACCCTCATTAAATGAAGGTCAAATCATCTGTATCACATTTTAATTTTTAATTGAAATTTCACAGTGTTATCTCAGCAACTGTCAACAGGATCACTTGAGTCACCTAAGAGCATTACTCCTACAAGTGTTTTCAAAGACAATTTTCTCCTGCTAGTTTTTCATTACACTGCCAGTCACCTCACCCCAACAGTGGTTTATTTAATGAACTATAATTGGCTGGTTCACACAACACACTAAGCCATAAGCCATGGTTAACAAACACCCCCTGGCTGGGTTCATGTAATGTATTATTCCAAACAAATCACACGATGACTAGAAACGATATGGAAAGATCTACAGCCTGCATGATCACTGGGATTCCATCCTGGTTTCACTTAAAGACCTAAACCACTGAAAACAAACTCCATTTTTCTTCAACACAAAAAGAATTTGCAGATATCTATTTGGATTTCTGCCTTTGTCTAGCCATGCAAACTCTTTTATGAAAATGATTCTTGAACCTAAAGCTTGAGTAGGCCGATTATGTTTATGCAAACATGTTATATATAGAAAAGGGGAGGCATTGCCTCTTAGCATGTGCCTGTTCAAATTCAGCATATAATTCAGCTGACTGTCAGGCGAACACAGGCAATTTCCATTTAAATTGTTCCCAACCAGGTGGCACAGGCAGGATAATTGCCATGCAGGATAATTGTCCACCGGGGGTTTCTTGGAAATCCTAGCTAAGATGCTTTCTAGTTGCTGGGATTTGGAGTGGGGGGTGGGAAGATGGCAGAGATGTATTGCTGACAGGGTTCATTTAATAGGGGCAGTCAGATTAGAGTCTGAAAAGCAAATATATGTGTGATCTGACCTCATTTTTAAATAGGTACTGCAAATGTAAACAATAGGCAGCATTTCCCCTGCTAATTGAAATGACTCCTGTGACCCCTTCTGGAAGAAAATCCAGGGCCTTCCTGACTTGAGGTTATGGGAGGTGAAATACAACATATTCTGGCATTCCTGGAAGGACACAGAAAGCCACCAGAGAAGGCTCCAACTTGAGTAACTTGCTCTCTAAAGATGCCAATCTAAGGTGGCTTATGAGTTATCCAAATGTAGCGCTACTGAAACCCAATGTCTTAATAACCAGAAACATGTTGTATATTTATTAAATCAAGTGGAAAAAAAAGATTATTTTGTTGAAAATGCCAAATATTACTTGGTCATCCCAGTATTTTTGTATTCATTGGAGGTAGCTGGGAGCAATGAATGACTATGTCTTTATAATGTGAATAATTGCTGAGGGTATACATGATAAGGATCAAAGTGCATAGGCATGGTTTTTAAAAACTATCAAAAAGCAATTCCCATAGGGCAAATATCCACATTTAAGAAAGGAGACAAAAGAGGATCCAGAGAACTACAGTCAGAGCTTCATCCACAGTTCAGCAAACTCCCTACCCGCCACCCCTTTTTTAAAACATAAACCCTCCCTCAGAAAATGTCAGGAAAATGTCAGGGTTAAGGCTTGGGTAGAAAATTACTTTTACTTAAAATACAAGAAACCTTAATAATGAAGATCTGATACCTCACAATCAAGCACTCAACCCCCGTTTATCACAGCACTAATCTTGTATCTCTCTCTTCCACCTTTACGTGGTAATGAACTTCTTGCTATTTGTTTTTAGCCTTGACATGGAGACCACCTGCACCACGTCTGGATAATATCTTTGTCTGGGCTCAGGATCTTGGTTCCAACCTTGCTAGCTTCAGCCCTCACAACTACACACTTGTCAGTCTTTTGGGGAGGCTGAGAAAGGAATGGAAGGGAGAGCAGATATAAAAAATCAAGAGATAGATACCAGTGGACCCCTCTCTCTCTCGCAGCTCAATCTACTTCACACATTTCTTATTATGGGGATAAAATGAAAGGACATTCCACGTAACCTGTCTTGCATCTGAAGAAAATATGGGATATAAATCAAAGTCTATTGTAACATTGGAAGGGATGCACTGTTCAGTCCAACCTCCTGAGTGCAGCAGGATTGTTCTTGACCTATTCTTGGTTTCACCTTTAATTTTAAACCTCTGGGCAATGGGATATGACATTGACTCTCAATTATTGCCTTGCTGAATTTCTCAGGCTTAGGAGGACTAATGCTGGCCAGTAGGATATAAAAACAAACATCTTCTTTCCTGGTGATTAGAAGCATACGTTGAGCCGATTCGTCTCATGATGCTCTGCAGGCATAGGAAGGAAGTGGGGAATTTTGATCTAAGATGCAACGCATAAGTGCCACACATCTAGAAATACACCCACTTACTGTTTCTGTCTGTGTAGCCACAACAGAGTCCTTGGGCCATCTGTTTGTATTTTGATAAAAGCCCTGCAAATTTAATAGACATTTTCTCCAGCATTCCTGATATCTGAAGGTTTTGCTAATGTAGACTCTGTCACATACTTACTGCTATGTCCTGCACTCCTTTGATTTATCTTTTACAGAGAAGAAGTAAAACAATTCCGTGTAAAATATAAGGGGGATGGTTTTCATTTGTTTAGAGGTTTTCTCTTTCTCACCCCTTTAAAATTGGGCATTTGGAAGAATATTCTCTTTAAAAATGTCACTTTTATTGAAATAATTCATTGGAACACTGTGGAGTATGCAAAATAGTGGTCAGGCTGCCAGTATGGTTTACTATTTTAATTTTATTAATCAATATTTATAACTTTCCATATGAAGGGCCATATTTTAAACTGATCCAGTAGCACGAAATAAATAAATAGTTCCCAGAAAACAAAATCCACAGCTAATAAGGAATCTTTCCTCAGAAACTTTAAATAGAGTTCACAACATTTTATCCCTTCTAAAAAAATAGTAACATGATGCTACTTCCCATCCCCATCTGCAATAAGAGAGAGAATATAAATAAGATCATTTATACTCAGTTCTAGTGAAGAGGCATCGCTTATCACAATAAATCAAAAGCAAACCACATTATGGTTTAAAATAATGTGTGTGTGATTTATAATATGTGTGTGCTTTGTGAATCATTCATCACAGTGTAGTGTATGTTTTAATTTTAACTTTTTGTCTTTTTATTAACTGAATACAAAAACCAAATAAAAATAAGCAATACACAAAGTTATTTTTTAAAAAATTAAAACATGCAGAACATATGGTTGTGGACACATATACATATATGAAAGTTCTGTGTAAGTGTATAGCAATATAAATGAACTCATTATGACTTTAGCCAAGGGTAAAACAATTAAGAACCTAATCATTGATAAATCCCCAGAGTAAAGGCTATCAACTGGGACTGGTTTAAATCAAAGGCTTAAGTCCTGCTTATTCTACATTATAGTAACACATCATAGCTGTAGTTTATATCAGCAAAGGACTGGACCTATGTTGGGTAGAGACAGGGTGATCATCCAGTGTGAATTAGCAGATAGTATTGGAGCTTAGAAATGTTAGTGCAAATCCTGTGATTTGGCCAAATTGTTACATCGTTCATAGGTAACTTATTAATATATAATCTATAAACGTTGTGCCCTGTGAACACATAACTGGTTTGTGTTTCTTCCTGAAGTGGAAGTGAAGAAGATATGAGCAACACATCTGTTGGGGTCTCTAGGATGTACTCAGAGTTTCTGAATGTTCACCACTGGCAGACTGAATTTTGTCTCTTTTCTGCAATTGTTCAAGACTGGCCAATTGACTCTTTTTTCTCCTATCCCTAGAGCATAAACTTGACTCCAAGTACATTTTTTCTTTGGACTATGACTAAAAATACCGTGCCAGCTCTCTCCCGAAATAAGTGGACGGAGCACTTTTATATAACCGTCTGTCATAACTGAGCTAGGCAACAAAGGGAAAATGGAAAGAATAGGAAATGTAACAGATCAGATGGTTCTTATGCATTTATCTTCAGCAGCTGGTGAAACTATAGCAAAACTGCCTGTTGCACATTGGAGTTCTATGCCTACTGTTCTCTTCTATAGACAATTCCTACTTGCATCAAGCCATGGCATAAATCTTTTTTTCTGCTGTATACTGATGAGGTTGACTTCATCTTGTCCCCAGCCCATGAGAGATTTGGGCATGGATTGTCCTTAGCTGTAACTGACATTTTCTGTCTTATTCCAACACTGCCCAAAGGCAGTCTCAGAGTATAAAAAATCTGCTAGGCTCTGTTACCAATTGCCTTGACTGGTAGTGACTTCAAACAGAGGCAATAGAGGCAGGATAGGGACGGCCTGACAGTGGGGGATGATAAACGTCATGCTGGGATGCTCTTCGGCTGACTCAAGGATGTGTGGATAACCCTTTGACTCAACAGTACAGAAAGACCCTCCACCTGGTTCCCTTTGTGATTCAAAATACTGAGTTATTTGTATTAGTGCATTACAGAATCTCTAGTATTCTCTTCTTCAAGATGCTAAGTGGAGTTCCCCTTTCTTTGCGACCCAGTCTAGTATCAGAAGATGGACATGTAACACCTTTCCAGAGAGAGACAGATTGTCAGCAGGGAACCCATTAACTCCTCCAGCTAATATTTTATAAGCAGCAGATCATTGGCTAGGCTGCATCCCTGAAGCCAACTCAATTTACTTGTCATGCTTTGGAAAGCAAACATCTCCCTAATGTTCATGCTGCATATTTAATTCCTTGGCAAACAGGCAGAAAACACTCCAGGCAAGGATGACACCTTTTGAAACACAATTAGTTCTAACTTGGCTAAGAGGGTAGATTGACAGTTAAGGGAGGGAAATCAAGCAAGCAAAAGGAAATACACAGCCGATAATATTCTGTGCCAGTATTATATGAGAATCTGAACATATTTATCCTATCACATTTCTTTCTTGACATGCCGTGGACTGTCCAAACTGTAAATTAGTTTTCCACAATATGATGCCCTCCTACTATACACAGAACACACTCCCCAGAATCCCCAGCCTGCAGTTGGAACAGTTGCTTTTGAACTGGTACCAGCTTGAACGTTTCAGCCACTCAAGGAGCCATTTTGCCATCAGGGGCTAATGGATGCCAGGTGAGGCTTCCTGAAAGTGCTTGGGCCAAGTTTGCTCACTGCTTTCAGTCTGGCTTGCTACCTGCAGACTACCTCCATCTTTTCCTTCCCTCTCCCCCTGTTGTGTTCCACCCCTGAACACAAGCCAGGAATGCACAGTCTGTTAATTGCTCTGGGTGAAAACTTTTGCTGTGTTTGCTTTTAATTTGGCTGTATAAGCACCCAGTCCTGAGTGCCATCTTGTTAATCATTTTATCAGGATTCCAAATATGTCTCTGGGGGTGGGAATCTGTGGGCCTCTGGATGTGGCAGAACTCCCAGAATCCCTCACTGCTGGGATAGCTAGGGGCTGAGGAGAGCTCTAGTTCAGCGACATCTGGAGAGCCATGAATGGCTGGGTGACAGAAAGTTATATTCCTTACACTTACACTTACACACACAGACAAACACAATGACCATATTGTTATTCAATTCAACAAGGATTTGGGAAGTAAAGGTAGAATAATGATATTCTCACAGTGGAGGAGTAGATTGTAAAAATGTCAGAATTTGCAGAAATGGAGAAACTGACCTGTTTGGTCAAAGAACAAACAACAAAAAATTTTTTTTTGAAAGATTGGAAACCTTATATGGACTTTTTGCCGAAAGAAGAAAAAAAAAATTGATGATTTATGAATTTGAAGATTAAGAAAGATGTGGGTTAAATGAAGGGGTGTGAGGGGATTTGCAAAATATTTAAGAGGGAAGGGGGACAATAAGATTATAATTATCTGTTACAAAGAAGATCAGAAGTCATTTTCTTAACTTTAGTTTTCTTTTTCTTTTCTTGCACTTTTTTGTTTTCCATTTTTCTTTCTTTCTTTGGATTTGTCTTTTATTATATGAAAATTCTTGTTGTTGTTTATTCGTTCAGTCGCTTCCGGCTCTTCGTGACTTCATGGACCAGCCCACGCCAGAGCTTCCTGTCAGTCGTCAACACCCCCAGCTCCCCCAGGGACGAGTCACCTGTAGAATATCATCCATCCATCTTGCCCTTGGTCGGCCCCTCTTCCTTTTGCCCTCCACTCTCCCTAGCATCAGCATCTTCTCCAGGGTGTCCTGTCTTCTCATTATGTGGCCAAAGTATTTCAGTTTTGCCTTTAATATCATTCCCTCAAGTGAGCAGTCTGGCTTTATTTCCTGGAGGATGGACTGGTTTGATCTTCTTGCAGTCCAAGGCACTCTCAGAATTTTCCTCCAACACCACAGCTCAAAAGCATCGATCTTCCTTCTCTCAGCCTTCCTTATGGTCCAGCTCTCGCAGCCATATGTTACTACGGGGAACACCATTGCTTTAACTATGCGGACCTTTGTTGTCAGTGTGATGTCTCTGCTCTTAACTATTTTATCAAGATTTGTCATTGCTCTTCTCCCTAGGATTAAGTGTCTTCTGATTTCCTGACTGCAGTCAGCATCTGCAGTAATCTTCGCACCTTGAAATACAAAGTCTTTCACTGCTTCTACATTTTCTCCCTCTATTTGCCAGTTATCAATCAAGCTGGTTGCCATAACCTTGGTTTTTTTGAGGTTTAGCTGCAAGCCAGCTTTTGCACTTTCTTCTTTCACCTTCATCATAAGGCTCCTCAGTTCCTCTTTGCTTTCAGCCATCAAAGTGGTATCATCTGCATATCTGAGATTGTTAATGTTTCTTCCAGCAATTTTAACTCCAGCCTTGGATTCCTCAAGACCAGCATGTTGCATGATATGTTCTGTGTACAAGTTGAATAGGTAGGGTGAGAGTATACAGCCCTGCCGTACTCCTTTCCCAATCTTAAACCAGTCCGTTGTTCCGTGGTCTGTTCTTACTGTTGCTACTTGGTCATTATACAGATTCGTCAGGAGGCATACAAGATGACTTGGTATCCCCATACCACTAAGAACTTGCCACAATTTGTTATGGTCCACACAGTCAAAGGCTTTAGAATAGTCAATAAAACAGAAATAGATGTTTTTCTGAAACTTCCTGGCTTTTTCCATTATCCAGCGGATATTGGCAATTTGGTCCCTAGTTCCTCTGCCTTTTCTAAACCCAGCTTGTACATCTGGCAGTTCTCGCTCCATGAATTGCTGAAGTCTACCTTGCAGGATCTTGAGCATTACCTTACTGGCATGTGAAATGAGTGCCACTGTTCGATAGTTTGAACATTCTTTAGTGTTTCCCTTTTTTGGTATGGGGATATAAGTTGATTTTTTCCAATCTGATGGCCATTCTTGTGTTTTCCAAAGTTGCTGGCATATAGCATGCATTACCTTGACAGCATCATCTTGCAAGATTTTGAACAGTTCATGAAAATTCTTAATAAATATAAATATAAAAAAAAAGAATTTGGAGAGTAAAGAACATACAAAATTGAGTTGAAATGGAAAAGAAAGGCAAACCGTCCTATCAGCAATGGCTTCTTAATTGAGTTTGATTTTTCTTCACTGAAATCTTCAAGGGTTAAGAATATGCTCTGTCTTGCTCCTTCCCATGGGTTTCATTGCCAGTCATCTAGGGCTGTTAATGCAGAAAGCACACACTTAAATGAGATTGACAGGCACCAAGAAATAGAAGGAAAAAAAGGAGCCATGTGTATAATTAATTGCCTGCTTCAAGACACCTGGAGCCTAAGAGGCCGGTGTGGCCCAAGGAACTGTTCTGCAATTTCACATTAAATTAGCACCAACACTATGCTAGATCACATTACAAGGCACTCTCGTTGTTGCTGAGATATCTCAGTCCCCAAGGTTGTCTAAAATAACATATTTTTTCTCTTCAGTTCTTTGGGGAGAGGAAAGATTAAAATCCCAAGATTTACCAGCAGTAGCAGCTGGCTGTTCCTTAAAACAAATACAGGAAGTCAGAAACTATGTTGTTTTACTTTACCTTACACTGACACCCTGTGGCCCTTTTCCACCATCACATTTCAACACTTCATTCCAAGATAACAGAGATTTACAGGAGAATGATAGGGAAAGAAACACACAGGTCATTCTCAGATCCAGGGCTGGCTGGTCATCTGCAGGATTCAGCTTCCAAAATGTCATTGTAAAGTTAGGAAAAGTAATATCTGCCAAAAGCTAATATTTCAGTATTAGTTTATGATTTTTTAAAGAAAATTCTGCAGAAGAAAGGAATATTTATTTTTAAAAATGTTTGTGAAACTGTTCTCACAAAATAAACATTTATAAACTCTCTATCCATATCTATATTTCATTTGAGGCACAAATAAAGACTCAAATTATCCTACTTTGGACACATTATGTGAAGACTGAGCTCTCCGGAGAAGGCAATAATGCTGAGAAGAAGAGGATGACTCCTCAGTTACAGCAGTGATGAGTGCACCACTAGTAGATGTGAAAGACCTGGTTAGGGACAGATCATTGTGGAGAAAATCTATCTGTGTGGTCAGTAAGAGTCAAAACCAATTTGTTGGCACCTAAGCAAATATTTTATATATATTTGATCTTATCTTCCAACCTCATTTTCCAGCGGGGTATGTACTCCTGTTCTTCTTGATCATGTAGCCAAGCATCTCCAGGAGTACAACGGCTGTAGCGTATACTAGTTCATTGGTCTGAGTTATGGTGGTAGTAGGGATTGTCGCGAGGGCTCTGTTGGCATCTTCTAGCATACTATCTGATGGTACTTCTCCACTGAGCCTTGGTAATCGGTCTTGAGGGTTGACTATAGCTAGTTTATCCATGATCTTTTGCCTCATATCAGCAGCTGTGTTCTGTAATGGAGAGAGTGGCAGTGATGTTCCAGTTTGTGATGTTCCAGTTTCAGGTGTTGGCTGCACCTCCAGTTGTTCTTCTGGGTCTTCTTGACTCTGGGATATAATGTGTACTTGGTCTATCTCAAGTTGTGAGAGCAGCTTCCTCTTCACTATGTTGAAGCGTTGGGTAACTAGCTGTTTCTCAGTTAGTCTGGATGCAGGTCTTCAGTCCATCCATAGTTCCCTCATGCGTTTCATATATCCTCTTTCATTAGGTCTGCTGTTGTAGTAGCATTCCATCAATTCCAGGTTCTCTCGTCTCATCCATGTATGGTTTGTTCCAGTAGCTCACTTATTGTCAGATTGTCCTGGTTCCCCAACATCTGACATGGACCTTGTTAATCCGGGTGATGTCTGAGCTGGCATGACTCTCTTAGTTCGTGTCACTCTCATATTTGAGGTAGGCAGGTGAAGTGTTAGGGGGTCTTTGCCCAAGGACCCCTGCTGGTAAGGTACGTACAGTTGGAATTTGAACCCCAGTCTCCTGCTCCAAAGGCAGCATTCTAACCACTACGCTATCCAGCCAGACTAAAAGACAGCACTGAGGCACTGATCATAGCAGCACAAGAACAGGCATTAAGCACCAGATCCTTATAACCAGGGGTCTACTACAATAGACAGGACCCAAGGTGCAGACTGTGCAGAGAGGCCTCAGAGACAGTCCAACACACAGTGGCAGGCTGTAAGATGCAGGCAGGAACAGCATACACTGAACAGCACAACCAAGTAGCTGGCATTGTGTACAGGAACATTTGTACAGTGTATGGGCTAGATCCTCCCTAATGGGAGATTCCACAGAAGGTTGTGGAGAATGACAGGGCTAAGATCCTGTGGGACTTCCAGATCCAGACAGACAGGCAGGTACTGGCCAATCAACTGGACATTGTGCTAATAGACAAGGACCAGAAGACAGTGGTGGTGATAGATGTAGTGGTGCCAAGTGACAACAACATCAGGAAGAAGGAGTATGAGAAGCTGGAGAAGTACCAGGGCCTGAAGGAGGAGCTAGAGAGGATGTGGAAAGTGAAGGCCAAAGTGGTCCCAGTGGTGGCAGGGGCACTCGGGGCTGTGACCCCGAAGCTCCCACAGATCCCAGGAGCAACATCAGAGCTCTCTGTCCAGAAGAGTGCAGTGCTGGGAACAGCTAAGATCCTGCATAGAACCCTCAAACTCCCGAGGTTGAGGAAGACCCATACACATATACATAGGGGTGAGAAGGGATTTTTAAATATATATATATACTCTGTGTGTGTGTGTGTATGTGTGTGTGTAAATAATTTCTAGGATTCATTCGGCCTCCCATCTTAAATACATAATTCTGGGTGGTTAACAACAATCCAGAAATAAATAAATAATAAAACCTTGAGACACAAATATAAATAAAGTAAAAAATAACCATAACACAGCAGCCGAGGCACCATTAAAAAAACTCACAACACAACTATACCTATATTGGGGTCAATTAACATTCTGGCCCAGCACCTGGGTGAACAGCCAGGTCTTGACAGCACTGCAGAAGGCCAGGAGGGTGGGGCCTTCCAGATTTCTGGCTGTTTCATATCCTAAAATACACATCTATTTGTTTTTACAGTGCCACAATATGATTGATTGATTTTACTGCAAATGATACTATTTTACATACGTCTTGACATGTATGTAAACAGAAAACTCCAATCGCAAAATCTGGGGAAGTGTGAAATCCAAAGAATAATTTCATTCCAATCCATACACAAGTTATGGATCTCTTCAGTGAAGCATCATATTTCTGAAAGATCCTAGTCTTTAAAACTTTCCAAGTTGATGGTGTTATGATGATGATGGTACCATAATGAAGAGTATAAAACATCAGTGTTTTATTGAATCATCATTCTTCATAATTGGTATCTTGAATAAAATTAAATAAAACACCTCAGACAGCTAAGCAATTGCTTTCTTAATATCTGATTTATTAATTACTCCTAAGTGCAATGAGAAAATAAATTTAACAAGTTAAAAATGTACTAAAATGTTGCTTGTTTGAGACTTCAGCCAGGAAAAGTTGAAGCTAATTGTCACGTTCACTGGCTTCTCCTGGGAATAGAAAAGAGCACCTACTGTATACTAAGGTTACCATATCTGGCTGCAAACATTTGGACAACCACTAGAGGGAAGCAAAAAATTAGCACTTTCTATATCCTTTTGCTGCCATCTACTAGTTGTCCAGAGTTTTGCAGCCCAGTGCTGGTAGCTCTAATAATTAAAAATACTGTATATTTGGCCTAACTAACTTTCCCAATTGGGTCTCTTCACATCAGTATATCTCTTCAGTTCTGACATATTCTCTATTGGCTGGGATCTGAGAGTTAAAGTCCAGTATAATTCTCATTTCCCAGCCAACAAAGAATATTTCAGGAATTATGAGGGTTGAATGTCTAACACATTTGGAGGACAAGGCTGGGAAATGTTAGCTTAGGAATTGCCTCATTCGTTCTTTAACTACTTTCAGATTTATGAGGCAATAAATAACCATATTTGCCTCCTTAATTCTGTTCTCATGGTTGTGTTCAGTTTTAATGGACAGGCTGCTGGATCTTTAACCATTAGCTGACTGCTAACAGTACGAGACAGTATATGAACTAAACTCTTCAATCGTGTATCTCTGAGAGGAAGTCAAGCTTGTTCTTGCATTTCTGCTTGCCAGCTGTCAAGGCACCCAAGCCCACTCCAGCCGTCCCCAGTCCCTGTTTGGAGACTCACAGGCAGAGGCTGGATCTGATCCCTGGTTGTGTTTCCCTCATAGTACTAGAACTATCCCACTTTGCAGGGCTCAACCCATCTTGAGAAGACTATTTCATGCTGCTACCACATGTAGGAACATTTTATTCAGTAACTAACCCAGGTTTCTGCCACCAGCATCCCCTCCCTACCCAATTTTTTCATACTTGCTGGGCTTCCCAGTGGGCTGTGGATTCTGGGAGCTTTGTATTACAAAGCCATAAGACCTGAGAACAGCCCAGGAACTAGGGTCTGTGTCACCTGGGGAAAACATGGATTCCGTGCCCATTTTGGCACCCCCCCCAGCACTCATTTTGGTGCCCCCCCCCCAGCGCGATGCCCTGCTTGCCCCCCCTAGTTGCAGCACTGCCTGAGAACATGCTAGACTGCCTGCTGATGATTCATGGTGCAGGCCAGAAGGGAGAGAAGGGTCTGAGGCCTGAAGAGACTTATCACTCCAGTGGTGCCACTCCCTTGCTGAAGAGAAGGGAGGAATAAAATCCTCCCCCCAGTCTCCATGTTGAAACATCAGCATCACTGTCTTCATAGAATCACAGCTGGAAGGAGCTGGCTCCAACCTCCTGCTCTGGGTAGGAATCCAGATTAAAGCATCTCTGAGGCTGTCCAGCTTCAGCCTGGACCCTTCCACAGGGGAGGAGAGCCCACCTCTGACTTCACCAAGATCTGACTTGGAGAAGAGTTCCTAAAAATGGAGGTGCTCCTTCACTCTGGAATCAAAGGGGAGGAGAAGTGCCCCACATCATTGCTCTTTTATTTGGAGAGGGGTGAATTTTACGAGAAGAGACCTGAGCTATGAGCATGGGAAGGTGAAGTGCACTTAACTTAATCATTTTAAACCAAAAGTTTTAATTACTTAACACCACACAAATATTTTAAAATAATATATAAAAAGAACATTGCTTAACATATCTGTAACTGCCAGAATCCAGTTACGCAGAGATGGAAAAAAAACATTGCACAGCCTTTGCCAACCCTGCTTATAGCCATTGCCCAGGAAAAGCCCTAACAGCAAAGACAAGAAATGTATTCTCCCTTTAAAAAGGCAATGTAATTTTTATCTAGAGATTTAGATTACCACATGCAAATTTTGGCCACGCTGGCCTTTACCTGATGACGTTTAGGTAGCCGGTAACCACAACTGTATCTGAAACATGTGCTAGCGATCACTTTTTTCAGTCATATCCCCATGAAATTGCCTTCATCTTGTCTCAGGCCACAGGTGGGGCCCCCTTAAATCATCCTTAGTCCACCAATGTACAGTACAGTTACACTAAATCAGTGTTTCTCAACCTTAGCAACTTTAAGATGTATGGTCTTCAACTCCCAGAATTCCCTAGCCAGCATCCCACCAGTCAGCAATGGGGACAACAATTTTATTTATGTATTTAATTAATTAAATTGAGAGACCACCCAACTCCAGGGAATTCTGAGCAGGTTATATTTTAAAAAGTAAGACCATACAGTAAAGAAAAAATAACCATGTACAGTACATCCAGAGAAAAACATACAATATCCCAAATAAGCAACCAGCAGGCGCTCTGTACCCACCCTACCCCAAGGCCGGGGAGACCAGCAGAATTCCAAAGGGCAGGGGCTGTGACAGAAGGTGTGCTTCCTAGGTCCAGATAGGTGACCCTGTTTAATGATCAAAGGGACCTGGAGCATACCTACTCCTCCCAATCTTACTTGGATGCACTTACTGGGAAGCTATCAGAGAGAGGTGGTTCTTCAAATAACCAGGCCCTATGCCATGTTATGGTTAGAACGTAATGATATGGTTGTAGGAGCTCTCAAGGGTGGGAGGAATAGCACTTCAGCTCAGCAGTGGGGAAAGGCCCTGTGACAGCGGCGTGCATAGTACTGCTGTTTTGATAGGGGGGCAGCTTAGCTTCCAACTCTGGACCCAGTTGACAAGCCAACGTCCTAGTCAAGAGAACTCGGTGCTGCGTAACGTAACCCTAGACAGAGGAGCACAAGGTTCGCAAAAAGCAGAATGGGGCAAGTGAGTCACAGTTTCATTGGAGATGAAATGCAGGAGAATCTAGAAAATAGGCCCCTGGCAAAAATAGAGTTCACTGGAAATAGTTCATTGTCTCTTGGCATATTATGCCCAAAGAAAATGAGTACAGATTTTTAAAATTAATCCTTACTGAAGAAGGCTCTTTTTCAACACCCAAGGAAAAAAAAAGCATGCCAGTTTAAGACTATGTAACAACAGTCAAAAGAATCCTTACACTTTAAGGGCGTTCCAGTTGGCTCTATGAATCTCTAGTTGTCAAAAAAAAAAAGCGCACTCAGCTTTGCTCTAGTTTTTAAACTGCAAACTTTCAAATAAGTTTTCCATATCAATCATTTGTGTTGCAGCCAAAAGAGCAAAAGCCTTTCTTTCAAACCTAACAAATCACTCAGTCAGAACATTCATTAACATTTTTAAAAGGGCTAACCCAACAACAAAGAATGTTCAGCTGTGTAAATTCAGTTGTTCAAGATGTTTCCCCAGCCATGCCTTGGTCTGTGCCTTCATAGTTCTGGTTCATAGAATGAACCTCAGAGCCTGGAAAATGCAAATAATCATGGCCTTTGAAATGCTGCCCAAGTTCCAAACAATTGAGTCTTGCGGTGACTTTGTCTTAGTGTTATGAATTCCATATTCACCAAACTGCAATTTGATAACGTGAATGAAAGTAGCAAAAGTATGGGAGAAAAATTACCAGAATATTTGAATGATCTAGAATTCCAGAAGGAGGTTTGGCTTTATATAAGAAGTCAGGTTTTTTTTTACCTGATAGTAGTAATCCACATATTCCGTCTCATAGTGCCGAAGCCCGAGACTTTCGACAGACAAAGCATCTTTCAGTAACTCTTCACAGCCTAAAGAAATAAGGGGATGGGACAGGTTTTCAGAATCTCCTCATTAGAATAAGTTAGACAGACAACACTTTGAAGAACAACAGACACAAATCATGGATAGTATTATCATGTGTGTTGCTTTGTACTGAGCCCCCTGCTAAGCCAATGCTTGATTTGGTGCAGCCTTAAAGAAGCCGTAGCATACAAATGAGTGGCTTATTTCATGGAGGTGTAATAGATGGAAGAAGATAAGCACTTCACACATAAGATTCCCACTTTGTGGTTTATAAATAAATGCGTGTTTATTCTACATTTTCTATTCCAAGAGAAACCTTCAGTGCAATTGACAACAAGGTCATATAATGATAAAACAGAAAACAATAAAGTTTTTAAAAGAAGTAAGAAAGGAAAAACATAAAGCAATCTTATAAAATAGGCATCTAAAAGAACTGAATTGATCTCTGAACTATGAAATAACCAAGTCTCATGAGGCAAGTAGTTACATATTCTGGGTTCCAATAAAAGGAAGACCCTTTCCTGTGTTTATAGCCTCTGCCCTTCACACAGCAGAAGGAAAGGTGGAAGAGCTTCCCTCAATAATAGACTAGATCAGCCTTTCTCAACCTTTTGATCCTGGAAGAACCCTTGAAATGTTTTTCCGGCCGCGGGGAACCCCTGCACATTCAGGCTCAGATATAGGCCAGAAGTTACACAAATATTATATTCGTTTCACATGTAGGCCTGTATATATGCATTAACAGTGTTCTTCAACTAAAAATAAAGAATGAAACTTACCTCTCTAATGTGAAGTTGACCGAATTTGAAATAATTTTTAAAATAAATCTTGATCTCCCAGGGAACCCCTAGTGACCTCTTGAGGAACCCTAGGGCTGCACGGAATTCTGGTGGAGAAATCCTGGACTAGATGGTTTGGTCAATATCAATTTCAATATTGATTAAAATCCACTTTCTCTGCGAAGTTGCTCTTCCTATCTACATTTATAGTCATTGATCTCATTCATGAACATCATATTTCAGAGTCTCCTCCACTGACCAGTTTTTAAAAGAACCATACTTTGATGATGATATACTTGTCATAACTAATAGATAAGTATGTTCCCCTTATTGCTTCAAACCGACTTATGAAGGGTTTTAATTGGGTCTAATATCCAATGTTTCAAATTCCTTGGACAATATCTAATTAATACTTCTTAATCTGGGAATGTACACACTAACTGTGGGCAAAAGAATTTTTTCAACTGCCCAAACTTCAGCAGCCGTAACACACATTGCATATAGTTTTGCATAACCTGCAAGGGCCCAGTAAGATGAATGTAATATTTTATTTTGTAAATTCCCTTCAGGGTGTATCACAAAGTACTGTTTGGCTTATACATAAATGCTTCCATTCTGTTTCTTCCTTATATTAAATCTCATTCCTACTTTCTTTTACTGAGTCATTCATATTTCCAACAATATTCTGTATACATCTCTCTGAAGATAATAGTTTCAGCTTCTCTAGGATTACAGTCTGGCTCCAGCCCATGATATATTAAAAAATGGAAGTAGAATTAAGCAGCTCCACAAAAAGAGATCAATTCTGAAAGAAAATCAATCTTGGAATGCCTAAGAATTTTTTTCCAAAAAAAAAAAAAAATGAACACATTTGGTGCAGTAGTGGAGTAAATACCACTAACAAGGATTCTGAAGATGCAGCTGATGGAGGGAGTAGAAGCTGACACAGAGAGAAAAGATGAAGGGGCAAAAGGGAATGAAAGAATTTTCCCATAGTGGTTATTGTAGCAGGTAGGTTTGGGGGAAGGTCTCCCCTTCTACTGATATCTTTTCATTTTACCCTCCTACAGCCCTTGTGGCTGGGTGAGTTGAAAACCAAAGGAGACACAAAGACAGAGTGCCTAGAGAGATCCTATTTTTATGGGGCATCTCTAGGACTTCATCTCATCTCACAGGAAGATTAGATAACACCACAACATGGATGAAGGGAGGGAGGGGGTTTAACTCTGTTTAGGATCAATTAATCTCATGCTAGAGTCCCTATCACACACTAACATGCCTCCCCCCGCCCCAGCTTAGCCTATCATAGAAACAGCCCTATATTGTTGTTAAATTACTCTTTAATGTTTTACAAGTCTCACTTTTTTCTAATACATATAAAATCCCCAACAGTAACATGAAGCAAAGCACTTCTATGGGATACCTACCGATTTTGGCTGTTTCTTGGTTTACCTGAGAACAAGCATATTAGAATTAAACTCAGCCTTTTCCTTTTTTTTTTCTTTTTTAAAAAACCAGTGGCTATGTCTCAGTTTCAAGAATTTAAGTTAAATATAGTTGCCTAATTCCCAGGACCCTCACAAAGAAAAATAATTACGTTTTCACACTGAGCAGTAGAAAGGGCATGAAGAGGGCAGGTTATTTTAAAATCAGTGAGTAACATTCCTGTTGTGTAAAATATGAAATTCTTTCTCCAGGAGAACTGATGAAATGGGGAAGGTGCAGGAACAAAACTGCCATTACACTGCAACGTTTTTAAATCTATTCCCCCCACACCCCCAGCAACAGCATATATATTCCTTTATAACCCCATGCCCTGTTATTCCCACTTGCAAAGTAGCTAAGGATTTTTTAAAAAACATCAGAATAGAGATGTCAGGAAAAGTATATAATGACCATTACTCCCTTCAGAAAGAGCAAGAAGAGTAGCAATTTAGGGGGAATTACAGCAAAGCACACTAGGAAAAAACAGATTAAAAGACTGATAAATGAAGGGAGTTTTCACAGAACAATAACACTGGAGTAGTGATGGGCAATTATTCAGATTCAAAACAGAAATGGTGCTCTGGAGAGCATATGGGCATGTTCGCTAGACTTGCCAGTGCCAATTTAAAGAAGCCTCTCTTTCTCTTGAGCTTTCACTATAGCCTAACCCTAACCACTCAACTGCCATAAATTGGTACCATTCTTTTCCATTCTTTATACAGGTAACAAGTAACACATGCCAACTTTCAGATTCCTCCATCTTGTATTTGGGAAGCAATGTGGGGGCAGGGGGGGGACGGGTATCCCAATACTTCACTGTTATGCTGCTTCAAGCCCAGATAAGTAGTTTCCTTTGCATTTCACACCCGTGTCCACACCGACAGCAGCGGAAATGCAGTAAACAAGGCTGATTGGAGGAAAGGCTGTGTGCCCATATCACACTGAAATGGCCAATAAGCATCACATCAATCCCACTTGCCACTGGTCACCTAACTTCACCTCTGACATAGAGGGTGGCAAAGTTTTACTAGTTTTATATGCCTGGGGGCTGCCATTGGATGCAGTAAGGATCAGGAGGAAAAACTACTTTAATGCCAGCACAGGGAAGGATGATTTAAGTCTATCTCACTCATGGGCTGGGAATGAGACTAAAGCAACATCATGTGGACCCGATGGAAAAACATGTTGCCAGTCCATGTTTATACCGTGACAAGTGCTAGCAAAGAAAGTCCCTTTGACAAACAAAGATTGATGAACTCCAAACTGGGTAAAATATTGGAAACGTTGCATAAGACCCTATTAGGGAAAAGCTTCCATGGGTATAATCTGGCAAGTATTAAATTAGCTCTACAAGCAAAGGCTCCTTGTGTTGCATAGAAATTATCATTATAAATTGAAAGATGGTTCCCCTACCCTTTTTTTTTTCTTTACAGTGGATTTCCCATGCTCCTGTGGCAGGAGGTAATTTATTTTTCTGTTTATACCCTTTAGATGTTAACAACAAAAGCTCATTAGTCACACAGCTGTCTCCTGCCATTGTATCTCAGGAGAGTCTTTAGAGCATAAATGAGCTCTGTATAAGCTGCCAAGCTCCCTGCAAGAGAGGGTGAGGGAAAGGAGGCACGTTTATTAATAGGAGTTATCAGAAAAAGGAAAAACGAACAAGTACATAGCATCAAATAATGTATGTAAACAGAATAAATGGAGGGCATCCATTGCTATAATTCATCACTGCTAGAATAATTCCAGAGCCTCGTGTGGCATAGAGTGGTAGGTGGCAGTACTGCAACCAAAACTCTTCCTATGACTTGAGTTTGATCCCAGCGGAAGCTGGATTCTCGGGTAGCCAGCTCAGGTCGACTCAGCCTTCCATCCTTCCGAGGTCGGTAAAATGAGTAACCAACTTCCTGGGGAAGGTGACAACGGGGAAGGCAATGGCAAACTACCCTGCTATAGTCTGCCAAGAAAAAGTCGCGAAAGCGGCATCCTCCCAAAGGGTCAGAGATGACTCAGTGCTTGCACAGGGGACCTTTCATCTTTTTTTTTCAGAATAATCCCAGCCATCCATCAAACTCTTCTTTGCATAATATATTAAAGTAACCTTGTGGCCATAATAAGCAATTCCATTGTCCAAAGACTTATGAAGCTCTAATTTCCATCCATCCCACTCCAATGAAGGAAAGTGAGTTATATGTCTCTCAACATTGGCATCTCCTACGTGAGTCTTCTCCAGCCTGGTACCCTCTAGACAGGTTGAATGCCCATGATCCCCATTCAGCATGGTTCTTTGACTGTACTGGTTGGAAATTATCAGAATTAATCCATCCAACCTCTCTGGAATGCAGCAGGTTAGGAAATCTGTGATAGAATGGCAAATGCCTGTGTCTTTTGTTTTGTTTTGTTTGTTTGTTTGTTTTGTTTTATAGTTGGTTTCCTTGACCTAGCACTCTTCTTTCTGTAGCTGTTCATGAATTACATCTTACCCTTCTTGGAAGATCAGAGTGGTGCACATTCTCCAGCAATCTTCTATCCTGGAAGTGGCTTAGTTTTTAGATGAATCTGAAGAAATAATCTGGATCAGACCAAACATTATTTTGTTTTAGCAGGTTGTTTCCTAAAGTGATCATCTATATGCACATAGGAAGTCCATATGCCAGAAATAAAGACAATAGCAAGTACTCATTGGCGGGTCTCTTCCAAAAATGGAGGTTTTATTGAGCTATATGAATCAATTATGTCAAGTTGTATCTGCTGAGCAGGGTAAGCTGTTCTTTATCCATGACCATCACATCTTCAGCTCCTTCTATTTCACAGACATCTTGCTAGGTCCATGCAGAGAGCACAATGCAAATGAAAGACGGCATTGACCCAGGCTAGTCCCAGACATAGATACATCTGTTTTCCTAATGCAGACATATGCTTGGCTGGCAGCCTAGAAAATGCCATTGTATGAAATTAATGCATCACTATTGGGCAAGAAATGATTTTTTTTTTACTCTTTAGTCTACCTGACCGTATTGTAAAATGTATAAATACACATTACTACTTGTGTCTAGCTTGGAAGAAGCAGAAAGGAGGAGGAGGAGGATTTTGTGGCTTCTGGGCAGGGGGGAGGCTTGCATGAAGAAGTTCCAGAGCAGATTTTTTTTTCTTCAGATGTGCACCGGTGCGTTCATGAGGACACAATATAGTCTTTTTAAAAGGAAAAGCAGAAACCTAGTGACAAATTTCTGGCCTAGACTGCTTTTCGGAGTCACATCACTGAGAAGACGGATGATGGTTTCAATCTCACTCTTTTGAATGGCAAGCACTCCATTTCACTCTGTTGAACAGCAAGCAACCACATGTATTCCAACTTTTATTTCTTTCAGGTTTTCCTGTGTTTGCTTGTATTGTAAATTTTCTAATAATAAACGTTAACTAGCACCGCTGAAAAAAAAACTATCATTCAATTAAAAGGATTCGGTGGAATGTTTAATTGTGTAATAAAACTTTGACCTGGGAGATCAAAGGTGTGAGAACAGATGGCTGCCAATTTCATAATGAATTTGCTTTTTGCCTGCAGGTGATCTAACATTTGCCAGCATCCTTTGTTCTATGTCTTCAGGCAATTTCATACCTGTTGTTTTCAGGTATTCACCTACAGGCCAAATCAAATGAGCTTGAACAGCTATGAATAGCTTATCCAAAGGTACATTCTGGGCACATAAAGCAGGGAAAGCAGAGCCTGTTCTCTACATGAAAAATACCAGACCTGATTCACTTCTGCCATCAGCAAGGAGAAAACTGTTTCAAGCACAGTGAATGAATGAAGCACACACCCATATCTGCCCTGCTGCATATAGTTTGGACCTCTGACTGTAGCAGAAGAGAGAATGAGTAGATGGAGGACTGATTGATAGGAAAGCTCATAAAGGAATGCTGTCACAGCATACTGAAGGATAAGTAAGTTCAAGGGGATGGTTGAAAGTGAAGGATATAGAGGGTCAAATATGTTGCCTGGTAGATTAATGCCACGACCTAGATATGAATTGTTGAGGTGTTCCTTTGATAAATTAGTATTTAATTTCTTGTAAACTTTTCATATTCTAGTCTGTGCATATTCAAATGTTTGTGTTACCCAAGGTGCTAATTTAAAGAATGTAGGGAAACCCTACACTATATACATAGCACATGTAGAAAGTTATTACTTGACCCTTTCAAAATCTTGGCAAAGGCTTGTTTCTTCTTTTAGCTGAAAGGCAGTTGTCTTTCAGACTGCAAAACAGGTTTAGCAGGTGTGAAGACAAAAGTGTGAAAAATTGACATTCTAGATTAAATCTGACTTAAAAATTGTAAGTAAATGCCTTTTTTTTGGAGCTCCTGGGCAGAAAATGGTATCAATATGCTAGAGCAACGTATTGTTAATCATTCCTTTAAAACATTCGGTACAATGCAAGAAGAATTTGGATTCTTGAAAACTGCTGAATGGCAATGTATTCAGTTAAAACATCTTTTGATTTCTCAGTTTGAACTTGATGCACTTTCTTAAATCACCAAATTGCTTGTGGTTTTGGAAAATGTTTTGGAAGAGTCTAAATCTACAATTTAATTCTATAGATAGCTGAAGAACGTTACTAAGATATGCATTGGTTATTTGAAAGAAGTTTGGAATAACAAGTTGGAATATCTTTTTTTAAACAGTCCAATGGTCTTTTGTTTTAAATGATATTAACTGTGTCTCTTATGATCTTAAGATGATATTAATTCATCAAAAATTATTGTTCACATTTGTTAGACACTTCAGAGAATTTTTAAGAAGGATTAGGTATTAGTCTTCTTATGCTGAAGATGCAATAAGTTTGAGTGGACTTTGACACGTAGGATTTGAGCTTATCCTATGGTTGTCTCATTTTGGCTTAGTACGCTGACTGATTGATTGATTGATTGTGCTTGTATGCTGCTCCAATCAGACTGACTCTGAGCAGCTTAGAAATTCTACAATATCACAACCAGAGTAAAACAAAATTTTTTTTTGTGGTCTGGCTTCAGGAACGAAGCTGAACTCCAAAGCACATGGCAGGCAGAGTGCAAGTGCAGTGCACGTGTCTGTGTGCAAGCTTTTCTGAGGACTGGAGTCCAGCACATGCTGCAAGTGTGCTTGGGTCAAAGGTTAACAGCAAGGAAACAAAAAGAAGAGTATATGGGGGTACATGTGGAGGCAGGGCCAAGAGTGTGAGGCAAAGAAACAGGAATGGAGTTTCTAGGAAGGAGAGTGTGGGGTGTGCATTTGCACATCATCTTTGTGGAGAACCAAAGAAGAGATGTGAGCAAGGTCAAGTGGTCTGAGGTCAAAGAGTGTAGCACAGTCTTGGAATGCTGAGGGGTGAGTCAGAGTTGGAGTCAGAAATGAACTGAGGTCAAGAGAATAATAGGACTCAGAAACAGGGAACACAGTGGCAGAGGCCAAGGTTGCTTCCAGCAATGGAGACTGGCAGTAGCATTGTTTAAATCCCCTTTCAGTATGACCCACAGAGCTGTTGTTCATTTGCACAGCCAGTGCCAATGAGGAGGCCACCAACCCTCCAGGTCCAGGTGGAATGTTGGCGATTAGGCAATAATCATCTAAGATAGCTAGGTTGAGTGATGGCTTCTTCAGGAGAAGGCACACCACCAAGCAAGGGGCATTCCCCTTGCAACCCAAGGAAGTATTACTATAATCGCCAGCCACACCCAACCTCCCATCACCTCCCTGGCAGCTTTCACTAACCAAGTGGAATATAATCCACAAGTGATTATATTCATTCCAGTAAACCAAGGAACTATCCCCTGCCCCACCAATATTGTTAATCTGATTCATAGAAGAGAAATAAGGATTAAAAATGTTGATGTGATAATGAATTGTTGTTGTTGTTTATTCATTTAGTCGCTTCCGACTCTCCGTGACTTCATGGACTAGCCCATGCCAGAGCTTCCTGTCGGTCAACACCCCCAGCTCCCCCAGGGACGAGTCCATCACCTCTAGAATATCATCCATCCATCTTGCCCTTGGTCGGCCCCTCTTCCTTTTGCCTTCCGCTCTCCCTAGCATCAGCATCTTCTCCAGGGTGTCCTGTCTTCTCATTATGTGGCCAAAATATTTCAGTTTTGCCTTTAATATCATTCCCTCAAGTGAGCAGTCTGGCTTTATTTCCTGGAGGATGGACTGGTTTGATCTTCTGGCAGTCCAAGGCACTCTCAGAATTTTCCTCCAACACCACAGCTCAAAAGCATCGATCTTCCTTCTCTCAGCCTTCCTTATGGTCCAGCTCTCGCAGCCATATGTTACTACAGGGAACACCATTGCTTTAACTATGCGGACCTTTGTTGTCAGTGTGATGTCTCTGCTCTTAACTATTTTATCGAGATAATGAATTATATACTTAAAATGTATCAGCGAAGATCTTTGGATGTATTGAGCTTGGAGTGTAACTAAAAAGATAATATTCCAGTGCCAGAAAAGAATTATAATGCTGGACTTGGAATCCTGGATTCCAGAACTGTGTTCATTGTCACCCTTTGAACTGCCTTTCTATCCAAGTAATGAAAAGACCGATCACAATCATTCCATGAGGGCAAGACTTAAGTCGCCATTACACTAAGTCGCTTTTATGTTTCTATTGCTACATATGTGTCTATTAGATTTTGTTGAGGAAAGGCATACATGCCAACTTCTTGAAGGGAAGGGTGGGACATCAATTAAATACACCATGTTTGAATACTCATCACAAGATGATTAGCAGTTAAGAAATGATTATATATAAACAAAACCTAGCATGAGAGGTAGCTAAGTTTGTCACACCAGAGAGGCAGGACTGGCTATACCTTCCTGCCAGGATCACACCTGATTGCACACCTGGACTTGCTTCCCTACAATGTGAGAATGATTCTTGGCATATGTGGTTATGCAGTCATAGGAAGGAAAGAAATTCACTCAAACTAAAATACTGGATTTTATCCAATTGGGGAATCGGAAGCTATAGTGAATGAAGATTCATTCATATGACTTTCTAAGCCTTAGATTATAGTGAGGGAGTTTCAAAAGAGAGGGGGAGGGGCTAACATTTGCAAACTACATTTTCCAATCAGGAAATTATGCAAATTTGTAATTTAAAAAATCCTATCAGAACAGAAAGATTTTTTCTACCCTTTCCCTTCATAGCAGAAGAGGAGAGAGGATAAATATGGCCACTAGAGGGAGGATGGTTTTGTGTTTTACACTTGTCTAAGAAATCCAAGGGGATGGTGACAGTGAAATTGGGAGATGAGTTACTAGTCAGATAAATTCTTCAGAGTAGCCCAAGAGTATGTTAGGAGACTGCATTATCTCTTGATTGGTGGCATACAAGTGCAGCAGTGTCTTGGCTTGGACTTTTATCTCTAGACTGCCGAGCCTCATTTCCATAGAAAAGCATAAGCAAGCTTGGGTTAAGCTGGCTGTGGCTGCACTTGCTGCATCCTGGCCAAAATGGGCCAAACCTGACTCCTTACCAAGGAATGCAGCATGTGGTTTGGGTACCACTAAGAGTAGTAACTCTTTCTTTCTCTTATTACAAAACTATGATGGGATACAGAGTTTAGCATTTATGGACCTATCTGCTGATGACCACGGCATACAGAAGACTCTGACTTGGAATGTCAAAGGATGAAGTGCTTAAGACATGAACTGATAAATTATGTGAAAGAAAGGAAAATAGATATATTGTGTATTTGTGAAAGGCAGGGATATAATTTGAATGAAGATAGTCTGATCTTGTGAAATGGAGTTGATGAATACCTGTGCAGAACTGAAGAAGTAGGTTGAATTATGAATGAAACAGCTAAAATGTATGTCATAAAGTATAAACTGATGTCAGATACATCCTTGTGGGTGCTTTATGAAAATTGAAATTCATAGGTTGGCACTAGTTGCCTGTTACGGTCCAGTAAATAGTGATACAATAGAAGAATCAAGGATGAGTTTGCAGGGAAAATGTGCAACATTCTCAACAAATGTAATCCAAGGGGAAAAAAACTATTCAGTTAAGTGTCATGAATGGATCAGTGGGAACAAGATGTACAGGTACAGAAAGAGCAACTGGGCCCTTCTGAGGCCCAAGAATCAATCAGAACGTGCTCAGAAGTTGTTGAGTATCTGCTTAGAAAAAGGCTGGTTTATTTCAGATATGTGGCTTAAGAATACGTAAGTCTATTTGTATGTATTACAGGAATTAATCAAAAAGTATGATTGATCTGATTGTTTATGATGAAATATTGGGACAATCAGTGAAACATACAAGGGTGTTGAAAGGTTCTGAGCATGGAACAGACAATTATTTGGTTGTGACAACAGTGGGTCTTAGGAAAAAATGAATACTGAAGAAACAGAATTGTGAATAAGATGAAAAGTAGTAGAAGAAAGATTAATATCCCAACTGAATGCATGGAAAGTGGATGCCAGGAAAGTGGATGTGAAAGCTGCATAGAGCAGAGGGAAAATAATTATGCTACAGAATGCATAACTCCAGTGTGTGGAGTTATACTAACAGCAAACATGCAAAAGGATGCCTGGCAGAATAATGAAGTTGTAGGCTTAACTGATCCCAGCAGAAGCTGGATTCTCAGGTAGCCAGCTCAGGTCGACTCAGCCTTCCATCCTTCCAAGGTTGGTAAAATGAGGACCCAGCTTGCTTGCTGGGGAAGGTGATGACTGGGGAAGACAATGGCAAACCACCCCGCTCTAGTCTGCCAAGAAAATGTCACAAAAGCGGCATCCCCCCAAAGGGTCAGACATGACTCAGTGCTTGCACAAGGGACCTTTCACCTTTTTTATTCAGCCCTCCTTCAAGGTCTTCAGCATCAGACTTTATATCAGATTTATGTATAATATTGATGAGCATTTGATTCCATACCAAAAAAAAAAAGGATTACTGTAGAGTTTTCATTTACTTTCCATCTCTTGGCATATACATCTTGTTTTAGCAATCAGATGTATTCATCAGATGTAGCAAGAATGTTTATCCTAATTCCTGTACTAAAAGATTGAATAGTACACATGCAACAGCCTCCTGCCCCTTGTGGGATTACTGCTTACTCATGTCCCTAACAAAACAAAACCAGCCAAACAAATAACAACAAAAACATTAGGGCAGAGTTGTGTTTAAGGGTGCCAAGTTTCACTCTGAACTCTCGGTGCTGACTTTCAGGCTCCACTGATTGTGTACACTAACTTGCCAAGTCACTTTGCAAGTAGGAGAAAATATTTTTCTCTAGGTACAGTACAAAGGGTGCAGCATAGATTTATTTCCGAAGCTGAATTAGTGCTATGCAAACTGTAACAGACCGTTTTGGCATCATGCAGAGAGCAGAAGGTTTCTCTCCAGTAGCAACTGGATTATAATAGTCAATGTAGCGTAGTGGTGTTAGGCTGGGAGTAGAGAAATCCAGATTCAGGTTCCCTCTGGATCAAAGAATTCATGGCATCAGATTTTTTCTCAGTCCAATTTACCTGACAGGATTGTTGTAAGGATAATATGAAGGGAGACCCCCATGTACACCACCTTGATCTCCCAAGGGATAGGCAGGAGGTAAGCATTAAGAAGTAACTAAAGAATAATGTGATTGTCAGCTTACATCTTGACCTTTAGCTGCCCTGCAGAGCCTTAGCATTCTTTTCCTTAATCTGACAGCAGTAATAGTGCAACTATCTATTTTCCCCAGTGGGAGAAACCATGCTTGAGTTTATATCCCAGTGTTCAGTTGCTCATGTAAGGGGGGGAGTTGGAGATGGGACCTCATCCTGTCACTTTCCCTGTGTCAGAGGAAAGGTCTGAAGCAGGAAGCCTGTTCTTCACATGTAGGCTTCCTACAGCCTTTGGGTTTCAACTCACAGAGGGATCTTACAGATATGCAACAGGCACTTTATTTCAGACTTTTTCCTCCCATCTGAGGAGGATGGGCAGGCCAGGCTGAGATAGACCTGATGGAGAGAAAGGAATCACCATGCATAACTCTACATATAATTTTAATTGTACAATGTCTGGATTAATTGAATCAGATTGTGCCTTTGATTCTATCTAAGAACACAAATGATACACACCCAACGTATATTCTAGGAGATCAATGAATATTTGGCCCAATCTGGAAAGCATTTATGCATAAAGCTCAGAGAAGCCATGAACCTGACTGGTGCTTGGAAAGGAGACCATTAAAGGATCCATGGAAGATGTTTTGAATCGAATGATAATAAAAAATAACAGCAAGAATGATTTTTTTAATATGTCATTTTTTATATCTCATTTTTCCTAACAAAACAATAGTTAATATTTTAAAAAATTTAAAAATGCAAACTAAAAATATAAAACTAAGAAGGAAAAGAAAAATATCTGTCTTATAATTTATATTTATCAATAGTCACTGGTTTACCAATGAATTCACTACTATACTATAAACAACACATTATTGTATGATATCACAGAATCTCTGCCATAATAACACATATTGCTGCATCCTTTGATTGGTAGAAAATATTGCCTTTTCCAAAACAGATAGATCTCACATTTCTGACAACCATTCCTAGACAACTGGAATAATATCCCTTTTCCAATTTCTTAATATAATTCTTTTTGCCACCTCCCATGCTCAATACAACCACAATTCATGATAAACATGAATTCCAAAGAATGATTATAAAAATAATGCCTACCTTTGATGGCAAATACCCCATGACAGAAATCTTTGAAGCTGATCTTTCCCAGATCATTTGGATCCAAATATTTCGCAAATTTTTCTACCTTTGGAAAAAAAATGAAACACACGTTAGAGCATGGGCCACATCTTTTTTTCCAGGATGACTGGTGGAAAATGCAGTACTTGCTTTTTCCCCAAAAGTAAGAAATTTAAATTAGGAGGAGGAAAGTAATGCACAAATTGGCTTTACCTATCTCTATTCCATCTCTCCAGACCAGGGTTTCTCAGCCAGGGTTCTGTGGACCCCTAGGATTCCACAAGAGGTCACTAGGGGTTCCCTGGGAGATCACGATTTATTTGAAAAATTTCAAATTCAGGCAACTTATATTAAAGAGGTCAGTTTCATTCTTTATTGTTAGTTTAAGAATGCTGTTAATGCGTATATACAGGCCTGCACATGAAACGAATATAGTAATTTTGCAACTTCTGGCCTATATTTAGGCCTGATTGTGCAGGGGTTCCTCAAGGCCTGAAAAATATTTCAAGGGTTCCTCCAGGGTCAAAAAGTTGAGAAAAGCTGCTCCAGACGTTCAAATCTATTTTATGACACAAGTGCCCCCCACCGTGCCAAAAAAACCTTATGGAATAGCCAGTGATGATTATGATGATGTTGTTGATTATGATAAATTAATTTGCTGCCTGACTCCCAGTGACCAGAATCAGGTCTTTTGAGTATCCGAAGAGAATACTATGCTACCTTAACATTGTAGAAAGAGAGCCAAGTTAGTTCAGGGGCATCTTTTCAGACTAACAAATATTATTTAAAAAACATAAGCTGTACTTTCTCTAGCATACTGTTCTCATGCTGAAGCATCACTCTGGATGGTTTTCCCACTAGTTCAAAATACAATATCATCATAAAACTAGAATATAAAATAGAAGGCATTTGGAAGCAGTCAGATAAAAATGTTAGCTGCTGAGCTTGCAGAAATCCGCTAGAATTGTGAAAAGCCTTTAACTTGCCAAAGGAAAGTTTCACACACAGCACTGCCTGAAATTTGGAGTTATAACCTCCAGCCTATCAGGCTATCAGTTGATACATACTGCCAGGAGTCTGCATGAATTCGGTGGGATAGAAATACTGTAAATAAATTAAACTGTATGTGTTCTGTTTCAGATATTTATATATAAACCACCACCTCCACACACTGTCAGGGTTGTGGTAGCAGAATGAATAACATCAGAAGGAGCCAGCTAAAGGTCAGGAGACCACATAGGCCAAGTTTGCATGCAACCACTGAAGTTCGAATTTTTGTTATAACTATTCAAGCATTGAGGATAGTCAGGCACAGAGAAGGGCTTCTTCACCAGTTATTAGGCAAGGGAGAGGTTAATGTGCAAGGCGGCTGCGTTTTAAGCATCAAGTCATTTAGGGCAAATTGTCAACCAGGATTCTCTGAGCACATGATGAGCACTCACTCTCATTCTTAAAACCTCAACATGGGCATAACTGAGTTCCTGGATTCCCTTCAAAGCTATATCTGTACTGTACATGGCAAAGAATCTAACCTAAATGTACCAAGGTATGTGAAATAGGCTTATTTTTTCATGTGGGAAGTGGAAATGCTGCCCTGTTTAGGAAGATAGGATTTTAGGATTAGAAGAGTCTTTAATTTTCTAAAAATTAATTTCTGCAGCAACAATTTAGTGTAACCATAATCATGTCAGGGTCAAATGATATCTAGCTCAAGATGCAATTGCAGAACAAGGAGTCGATAACCAGCAAATTGAGGTCATCATTCAGCACCATGGACAGCTGTCAATTCCAAATAATTTATAGAGCTTGCTTAAGAAAGGCCGACCCATCAGAAATGTCACCACCTACTTTTGCTGCCTATAAACTCTCAGTCCTGCTCAGCAGATACACATAACCTTTCCTTACTCTGGCATTTCACCCAATTTCATTCTATTTCAAGAAGTAATTTCTGTTCCACCCAGAATTCTTCTCACAAATACCCAGGGAAATGAGTGGGACAAATTACATTGGTAAACCTTGTGATGTGCAATTCTGTTAAGCGATAATGAAAAACTGAAAAAATGAAACATATATGTTGAATATACAGTGATTGACTTCATATACTGTATTATGCCTAAATGCGGTTTGTCTGATTTAGCATGTTTTGTGTTTTCAAAAATTACGCTGTATTGTCCATGATTTATGGCTTCATTTATGGTGTGAATCCAGTTAATTGTGGCTTATTCAAGAGATTATAGTTAATGTAGCCACAACTTAGTTTCAGCCCAATTAATGGAAGAACCGTCATGGATGCTATAGATAAAGATTCATGTCACTCCATCTCCTTGAAATATGGTACGTTTGAAGAGAAGCAATGTTCTCATGTTCTTATCACTGAAATAAAGATGTTAAGCTTGCAGCCACAATCCTCAGTTGCACAGTCATGTCTATTCACAATGGAATTAGCTGAATTCATATTCATATCTTCTCCTTGGTAGTCCTCTTCAATTTGTTATATGCCTCCTTAGCACTAGACTCCCATCACAAAAACCCACCCGTTTCTTCTACATCAAGAGTTACTAAATGTGCTAACTGCATGAACAGCAAAAAGCAGGAGTGTCAAAAAGGAAACCGTGTTTACTTCCCTCTGTTATCCTCTGACAAACTTCACAGAAGTATTCCAAGAGGACAGGCTCAATGGCCCAAGAGAGCTGTGGCATTCCCTCTTCTGCTGCTACTACTCAGTAACTCCTGAAGGGAATGTTTGAAGATATGGGGGTTAAAGGTGGTAGCAAGAACAAAAAGGAAGCAGGGAATTCTCTGGCTTAGTTTGGAATATAACTAAGGTAAAAATGTGGAAGGTGCAAAAAGCTTCCGTTTTATGATCCTTCAGAGCACATGTCTTTGGCTGTAACAGAACACTTCCAATGTGCGTGCATAAGAAAATGTGTATCCCTCCAAACTTATGCTCAGATTCATTTGATTTGACCCTGGTGGGGAGTTCAAACTAGCTGACTTTGAACTCTCGCTCTCCCCCCCCATTTTTTCTTTAACGGATCTCCATTTCATGTCCTTTCACCTGTGCTGTTGCTGTTTCTATGATTTTTTGTCTGCCTGAGTATACTTCTTATAGGAAGTTATGTCTTATCAGCAAATACTGTATATCTCAGCAACATTACTGCTACCAAGTGGGAAGGCACTGATTTTTCCAATTCCCTAACCTCAGATTTGTGTAGTGGCTGTTTCTCACACAGGAAAGAAGGGTTTTATAGAAAAATAAATGCATCCAAGTTTCACAGTTTTATCAGTATAATCCCTCAAGCCCCAAATCTCAAACCTTTGCTTTCTTACACCAATTTCTTGGAGTCACAAAGGGCAACCAATTCTATATACTAATAGAGTCCTAAGAGAGACAGTCTGATGTAGTGGTTAAGGCACCTGGCTAGAAACCAGGAGACTGTGAGTTCTAGTCCCACCTGAGGCACAAAGCCAGCTGGGTGACCTTGGGCCAGCCACTCTCTCTCAGCCCTAGGAAGCAGACAAGGGCAAACCACTTCTGAAATCTTGTCAAGAAAACTGCAAGAACTGCCAGGAATCAATACTTACCCGAATATACATATTTTTTTTAAAAAAATATCCCCACCCAGAGATACATTAGCAGCTGCAAGCACAACTATCTGGTCTGTGCTTTATTTGCTTATAAATTTGACATAAGGTAGAATGTCAGCACCTATGAGCTAAGGACCTGAAAACTTTGCTGTTGGCCACAAAGGGATGCTTTAATTTCTCTTTTGCTCTCTACCAAGCTGGCCTTAGCTAATCTCAAAAAGCTAAGCAGGGTCAGGCTTGGTTAAAACTTGGAAAATAGATAATCAGAAAATCCCAAGGCTGCAGGCTGGACTGGGAAGTCAAAGAAACATCCTGGATGGAGGATGAACAAGGGATTTAGGAGTAAGACATCCCAAAGACAATCCACACCTTCACGGCACAATTAACAAGCCATTCAGGGGTAGGGACAATGCAGCCACCCTGGAAGACATATATGGGGGTCCCCTTACCAACCTTTACCGACACTGAAGAAGCTGCTTGGACAAGCAGTGAAACATTTCAACCAAAAAGAAAGAAATTCAGTTGCCATGACTTAACCTACAGACAATTCCACCTGGATGACTTAGAATCTTCATTGACATCCTGGGTGGAAGCAATGACAAACCACTTCCATCCTGTGTCCAGGAGTCAAGCTCAGCTTGAAGGGAAGAATACAATTCTAATGGAGACACACCATAGAGATGCATGCTTTCCAACAAGAACAAAGAATGATTCGTGTTCAAAGGTGGGAAATGGTATGTGCAATTTCTGTTCTGCTGCCTTGAAACTCTGAAAGCTGCAGGCAGAGGCTTCAGTTCTGAACCTGGCACATGGGACAAGGCCCTTAGCCCAAGCAGTAAACACTAACTCATCCCAGCCTGCTGTCGGGCCATCAGCTCATTCTCTCTAGCTTCCCTGACAGCTCATTCTCTTGCCTGAAGACTTGCTCACAGGGCCCATATTGGCTGTGTCATGTTGCAAAAAGGCTTCCTGCCAGAGTCCTGGTTTCCACCACTCTTTTCATTCTTTCTCCTCCCTCTGCTGAAGAGTTGTGACTCAGGATTTTAAAAAGGGATTGAGAACCATCTGTTATACAGGAACAAGGTGGACCTTGTTCATAATTATTTGATGGAACCAATACAACCCATGACTAAGATTTCTACCTAGCTAGCCAAATTCTTTCTCAAAATATTTCCTTCCATTTCCCATTTCATTTTTCCACTCCCCCATCTAATATTTCATGCTGACTGAGCATGGTCAGCCTCCATGAGCTATTTCTCCATTTACTTTCTTCTCCATACCTTAGAGCTGTTTCTTCTCAAGTTGTTGGCATTTCTATAAGCCATGGGGTTCTCTCAAGCCTGCTGATAACTCCACTTGTAAGTGGATGGGATCATTTTTGGTACCTAAGAATTACAATTGGTTCACTATTAGCATCTAGCAGGGAGGTGGCACATACAACCCTCCAGATGTTGCCCAACTAAAATTCCCAGAAGCATCCATCAGCATGGCCAATGGTAAGGGATGCTGGGAGTCCTGGCATCTGGAGGTCTTCAAGTTCCCTGTTCCATTTATAGGATGAAGCAATTCAAGGTTGTGGAAGAACTTAGCAAGATGTCTTCTGAGGGTGCCTTCTTCCTTCTCACCTCCTGTCCAGAGATAAAAGGCAAATGACTGAGCACATGGCATGATCTGCAAGCCCTGCCCCTTGCTGACATCACCCCCTTGCCCTTTCTCCTGCTATATTGGAGACAGGAAAGCAGAAGGGCCAAACCAGTAGCAGGGCCAGTTGGTAGTCCTGGACCCACACTGGTGCATTCAGATGCTTGGCCTTTAATGTTATCAATACAACACGGAACTTGATTTTAGGGAAACAAGGTGCCAGCAGGGACTATATGCTCACCCTGGGATTGAGTTAACTCTCCTTTACAAGCTTTACACTACTTGATCTCATTAGTATGCAATGTGTTTATTTTTTTAAAGCCTTTTTTAATCTCCCTGTTCTACCTTGATATGAGGAAGCAGCTCTGAACAAGAGGGCTGAAAAAGTTATTCTGAACTTAAAGCACATAACTCTTGCTCTAGGTCTCTGCTGCATCAATTTCTCTCAACTTCAGGAAGAAGTTGCCACTATTTCTTTTTAGTGCTTGGTGGAGCACGCTAGCAACAATTAATCAGACTTTCAGTAAAGACAAAACACTATCTTTATGGGAGTTCTTTATGGGAGAATAAAAGGTGAAAGGCTTGTCACCTGAATAATCAGGATTCATGACATGGAACCACTTCTGTTCCCAAAGACACAGTCTACTCATTGGAATGCTATATTTTAAAACCAAAAACAAAACAGGCTGCCAGATAACCTGTTGCCTACTCAAGCTTGTGGCTTGAAGAGGGTAAAGAGGTCCTTGGCGTATGTTGACTGGCTCGAAGATGTTCCCATCTGGGGATAACCAGAGGTCAGGAACAGAGCACCTGCTTTGCTTACAAAAGATCCTGCTTTCCTTTAATTGGCAGCTTCAGTTAAAAGGCCTTACCTGCAACATTGGGGCAAACTTCTGTCTGGGTTTGTTCTGGTGCACAATCTAAGGCAGTGTTTCTCAGCCTTGGCCACTTGAAAATGTGTGGACTTCAGCTCCCAGAATTCCCCAGCCAGCCAGCTGACCTGAGGTCTTAGGTGCTCATGGACATCTCCCCCAAAGCTTTGGGTTCAGGTCCTCAAGCCCTCCAGGATTTCTCAGTGTATTGTAATTTTGAATATGACAGAGGGGAAAATATAAAAATATATGATCAGCAATCATATTAAATTAAGTCAAAAGTAGCTTTTGTTCTAGCCTTACCTATCCTTATTCTAGAGATAAGGGAGTTATGATCTAACATCTGGCAATGTGGCAATTAGTCAAGTATAATTGGAATCCGGGTATACCTGAAGGACCATGTATGTCCTCTCCCTCCACACCCTGCTGTAGGGCATGCTGCCAACCAGAGTGGGCATAATGAAGTTAAATAGCCATAACCTCACTTACAATATTTTTCAGATCTTTTCAATTTGTGGATTCACATATAATGCTAAGCTTATTCAACCATGATTGGTTGAATAAGCCAGAATTTATTGGGACCACGCAATGTGCTAGGCAGTATGTCATGGCTGATAAACCACAATGGCAAGATACATACATGTCAAATCAAAATAAAGTACTATGGTTTAGCCCAGTTTGTGACCCCAACTTATATAAGTGTAGGCAGAACAAGACAGTGCCCGATACATAAAGTCCAAAGGCCTGAGAAAGACACATCATCCTTCTGCAATTTAGAAAAGGCAAAACTTTCTTTCAATTGAGTGAACTCCTGGGACTTCCTGGATATGTCCATGTATTTTTGTTACATCAATACAGAAGTGATTTTCCACTGCCATCTTCCAGGATGTTTTGAGTGTTGGGACTGGGACCACATTGAGTTCCATGATTGGAAAAAAAATATGTGATGCATACTATCCTTTAAAAAAATAGAAAGCATCTCTCCTCTAGAGCAGGTACACAACCTATTCTAGTCTGATCCTTACCCATGGCATGATATTTTATTCAAAGGTTTGGAAGAATGGGGGGAGTTTTTTTCTTGACTTTTAAGAAAAAGTTAAATGTTGAATCCAAGTTTGTACTTGGATAATAACTTTATTAGGACCTACCAAAATGACCCAAAGGGTTATAACCAAGCTATGGACGTTGCATTTCTCTCTCCCCAAGGAACAACATGGCTATAACAGAAAAATGAATCTTGATGAATTTTTTTTCCATAGTGGTTCAGGAGAATAGCTTATATATGAGACTATACATCTTCTGTGCAGGACACTGCTGCCAGTCAGTGTATATATATGCTCATCTACAGCAATAACAAGCCAGGGGAAAATTATACCAAGTGGTAGTTTTGGCAAATTGCAAACATCCTGCAGTCTGAATGCAGTTTCCAAATGAAAAACAAATGGCATTGCTAATACCGGGGTGGTATGGCTGTGCAGAGACAGGATTTGATAGACACATTCAGGGCACACATGGGAACATATGTAGCACCTTAAACAAATGTGTCTTTTTTCCAGTATTGCACATCAGCTGTGGAGGGCAGCCATGCAAGACCAAGGAAAGATGTAGCAGGTTTAAAGTGTTTCTGACAGGTGCTGTATATGTTTCTGCATATGCACTGAATCACATTTCACTCTTGGAATCCACATTTCTGCACAGTTCTGTTAGGGGTTACTTGATAGGTAACTCAGAACAGATTTCTGGAAAAAGTTAAGTACTGGCCATTTTCTCAGATCATCACTATCATCACCACCACCACCACTACTTCCTCTGCTCCATCTCAACTATGGTTGAGATCCTCCACATCATGCAATATAGTTAAACTCATGTTAATCTGGGTCATGCATTCTACTAAGCACAACTTAGTTCCTGCATCAATCACAATCATATTTATACAAAAACCAAATGAACTTCATTATAGCTTACTGAGATATACAAACCCAACCATACTGTTAATAACCGATGCACTGTAAATCAAGCCACAAATGCAGAAATATATAGCATTTATAAGGTGCTTCAGAGTGTTTATTAACATTTTTTATTAACATAGCAGTTCTCTCTCTCATACACACACACACACATTGATTGATTGATTATGTGCCATCAAGTCATTATCAACTCTTAGAGACCACATAGATAGATTTTCTCCATGACGATCTTTCCCTAACCTGGTCCTTCAGCTCTTCCAATGGTGCACTCATCAATACTGTAGCTGAGTCAATCTGCCTTGCTACTCATTGTCCTCTTCTTCTCTTTCCTTCCACCTTTCCCAGCATTAGAGCCTTCTCCAGAGAATACACACATACACAAACATAATACTCTTGGACAGATGATAGGAACTGAAAGATGTTGTTGTTGGTTTTTATAACTATCCTGTGAAAACCTCTATAGTAGGGGTTTTCAAAATTGTTCAAGCTATGGAAAACCCCCAAACCCTAATCAAGAGGCAAACCTCTAGTGGTAGAAAATGGGTTGCATTCTAGTGAACAGGATTTGTTTTGTTTTGCAGGTCCATGCAACACTGTTTGAAAAACCCTCCTCTAGAGTAAGGGACAGTTACTAGTTCAAGTTTAACCAGTTTTGTAACTATGCAGGTCTAAATTCATGGCTCTATCCACCACCACACCACATTAGTGCCCTCAATGAAGTCAGTGTATATGATTTAGCGCCACCTTGATCTGGTTCACATATTGTGCTAAGCCATGATAGGCTTTATTATGCTTTCTTAACTAATTGGTACATCACACTACTGTAAGTCATAAACTATAGTTTTTAAGTTACAATGCTTGAATTCATGCCATTGGTATCCCAGGAGTAAGTGGTATAGAGTCTAAATACTACTGACATCACTGCAAGTAACAGCAGGCAGCATCACTACCATATTTTGGCTTATGGGATATGGGAACCCAGCCTATAAATTGGAACAAGGAGGAAAAAGACTTGTATAGATCGCTGATCAAAAGCTGACAGCAGGATAAATTGGGAGGAGAAAATGCATTATGATCTGCAGCTGTGCCTGGAGAGGAGCAAAATATGGGTTCATTAGCCTCTGCTGAATGTAGAGAAGGGGCTTCATTTTTCTGCATGGTCTTGAGGCTAACCAAGCTTAAAGTCATAAGTATTATAAGTCATCTGTTTGGCTAAGCTCTCAAATAGATTTCTCTCTCATCTCTCTTGTTCATTTAATTGCTGAGTATGGTGGATTTTGTCAGCAGGCAGGAGGCCTGTAACTATCTCTGTGCAGCTATAAAGATCTGGAGGGGGAAGAGGAGCAGGAGGCTGCCAGTAAGGAGAGAATCTTGATGTGCCTTTAGGGAATAGACATAGACACCATATACAGTCCCTGCCTCCAGAATTAGCAAGCTACTTCTATATTAACTAATATATTGGATGTTTCTTTAATCTTGTTCATAGTTAAGACTTTCTGAAAAGCTCACCAAAAGATAGCACTAAAATACTATTCTTTTTTTGCAGTATTACACAATAATAACCTGATATTATAAATTAAGTATCCATACTATCTCTAATAGACTGTCTGCATCTTGGCCAATATTCCCTTTCTTTTCCTTACTGTTTATTCTGCTGCTATGTCATTTACATGGCCTGTCCTACATTTGTCTATAAATCACACTGCTTTTAGTATGCTTGAGAAAATCAACCGAATATCACAACTAAAAGGCACAACTATCTAATTGGCAATTCCATTAATATTGCTAAGTGAAGTTCTTGCACATTGGATTTGTTTGTATCATAGCTGAAATTTCTTGTGGCATAAAATCAAATACATAAAACTTTCCCCTAGATGGTGTTTGAATAGCTCTTGCATGATTTATAAGAAGACATGCAGAACTCTGCCATCTTGAATTTAACTAGTCTCTCTCTCTTGGGCAGAGCGTGCATACTATTGAAAGATATAAGGTGTTGGAAAGACAATAACAAAAGTAGTTGGACTGAAAGAAAGTATCCTGCGGTGCTTAGGGGTAATATATGAGCTAGCCTTTTTGGGAATATTTTGAGTTGTGCCTCTGATATCTTCCGTGTTGATTCTAAAAGGCCTGAAATTCAAAGAGAGCATCTCCTCTGAGATTCCTTGTCTTCTGCTTGAGATACTTTAGTTCAGCCTTACTAGTTTACCATAGGCTTTGACCACAATGCAACACTAGCATGTGGCAGGTTTGAGCCCACTGGTGATAAAGTCTGCGTTCAAACACTGTGCTAAGCGATGATCTGTTTTAGTCTTCAGTCACTGAATAACTCAGAATGGCCAAGCTCATACAGTGCACTAAGTAATAAACCATGGCTTATAACATACAGTGGTTGGATTCACAAACCTATCAAGAAGAAATCAAACAACTACATTATAGTTTACTGCAGTATATGAAACCAAGCACTCAAACAATAATTTACTGCCTAAAAACAAACTATTAGGAATTCAGCATAATATTGAGGTGTGAATAAGATTTGGACCAGTAACTGTTAATGCATCCTTTAATTTACACCTATTGACCAACTTACTAATAATTCTAACATCATGTTAAGAGAATAAAGAGCAAATGATCAAACCTGTTACCAGTTCCTATGTATATACAGGATGTACTGTATATATCCTGGTGTTGTAGAGCAAAGAATTCAAAATGCCCTGAAATATAAGTTAATCACTGTGCATCCCATATATAGAATAAGACAGAAGGAAAACTTAAGAATACCTATTCTCACGTGCCCATTGCATGGACTGCTGCAAATGTGTTTTGGAAATACATGCAGCAGGGTAGGAATTAATTCAGCTAGTGTTGCTGAATTAATAAGGTAGAGTGAAAGCTGAATATGCTCCAGTTATGCCATCGCCTAGGACAGTCATCTTTTCTCCTGAACTAGCTCTTTGATTGAACCATCGTCCTTCTTAAAAGAGGAATTCTCACCAGTCATCAACTCTGGAACAAATCTAACTGAAGCTAATGCTTGGAACGCTTCCTCCTCCATCAAATCCATGGGGTCAGAACAAGTGGAGGCCAACAGCAAAGAGCTTGCTGGCCTGGGTGCCTTGCTGCAAGTGAGGGTCACCCTTCCTCCACAGGTTTAAGATATTACAGGATTATTTCTCTCTTGGGCTAGTGAAGATTAAATCATCCCTCTCCTTTCAAATGTCTGCATAAATAGAGAGGTTGGTTGGTTGGTTGGTTGGTTGGTTGACTGATTATGTGCCATCAAGTCATTGTTAACTCTTAGTGATCACATAGATCAGTGTTTCTCAACCTCGGCAACTTTAAGCTGTGTGAACTTCAACTCCCAGAATTCCCCAGCCAGCCAGCTGGCTGGGGAATTCTGGGAGTTGAAGTTCACACAGCTTAAAGTTGCCGAGGTTGAGAAACACTGATGTAGATATTCTCCATGATGATCTGTCCCTCAGCTGGTCCTTCAGCTCTTCCAGTGGGGCACCCATTGCCACTGTAACTGAGTCTGTCCACCTTGCTGTAGGTTGTTCTCTTCTCTTTCCTTCCTCTGCGTATACAACATCACCTCCCTTTCTCCCCTTTTCTGATGTCTGCTGCAGCGTCCCTGATGTGGGGCTCACTCCCCATGAAGGCCAGGCAAGTAGCAATATTCTCTGCCTTTTGGCATCATGCTTTTCACTCTCAGCCTGGCCATGACTTTTATCCCTTATGTTCGCCCCTGGCAGTGTCACTTCTTTATTATTGTGTGCTTTAAATTATTCCTTTGGATTACTTTTTAAAATTTGGTTTTGTTGTTCTGTTTTTCAGGATAACATTCCATGAGATCCTCTGGATAGAGAGTGGGCTGTAAACATCTCAAATAAATAAAAATAGATGAATAAAATAGGTCTTATGCATATTTATTTGGAAGGAACTCCTGCTGCACTTCAATAGAACTGATTCCACAGACTGCACAGGAAAAACAATCCCTTTTCTTTCACAGAGAAAATGATATAAGGGAGATTGTGGGTAGAGAAGAGGTTTGGAGTTTATCAGATCATGTCAACTGAATGATCAACAGCCTTATATTTCCTCTTCCCACCCCATCTGCTTTTCCTTCTGTCTCATACTTTTTAGATTATAATCCAGCAGGCAGGGAAATTGCTTTTAGTTGAAAAGCGGTATAAATTTCTGCAAGTAAGTAAGCAAGTTTCTCTCCTCAGACTGTTCAACTAATTGCTACAAGTGGTTCCATTAGTTCATGAAAACCATTCAGAAACCCAACATGATATAATAAAATCGTTCTTTAGCAGATTCTTATTTAGGAGCTGGAAATCTCACCATATCTGGGCGACAGACCCCATGCTGAAAACGGCTATTATTAAAGAAGCAGCCCTCCTTTTAGCTCCAGAAGGAATTGTTTAACTTTTCAAGAGCCTTGATCTTTTCTCCCCTTTCCTAGCATCATCTCAAAGGCCTACGGAAAGGAAACAGGCTGTGAGCACCATTAGTTTTGATAGGGATAATTACAAGGCACAACATGGATCTGCCTCAAGAGCAACGACATTATCTTCACTTATTCCAAGGGAAAGGATGTGAATTAGTGAGCTGCAGCAGCTGACTTGAAGGCTCAAACAAGCAGCATTGTGAATTTATTTATTTATATATTAGATTTATATCTGTAATGGGCAGAAGGAATAACCTCAAGGCACAGGAGGAAGAGCCACAAGGCACAGGAGGAAGAGCCACAACCAAGACTATGGTTGGATAAAAGAAATCTGAGTCTGGAGCAGAAATGTAATTGGAGAAAGCGTCTTAGACTTGACCTTCCCTGGTTCTTGCGAAGATAAAGGGAGGGAGTGGGGGAAGTGCCTCCAGACTTGGAAGATTCTGTTACTGTAAGCTTATAATAAAAGTAGTATTACATGTGTAATTTTGGTTTCCTGGTCTGGTCCACCTTGGAGGGCTGACAACGTCTCACCTTTCCTCCAGGGCTTAAGGCAGAATACACTGTATTCCCTCCTGCACTTTTCCCCCACAAGAGTGACCCTGAGTGGTATGTAGGATTGAAAGTTAGTGACTGGCAAACAATTACACTGAGTGTGAGGGTGGACTTGAACCTGGATTTCCCAGTTCCACTGTTAACATCCTACCCGCTACATTTTCTCTTCCATTGACTGGGTGTGCCTGTTTTAGAAAACACAGTGTAGCTATAAGGGAAATAAACCCTATGATCAGGTTTCTATCTATGATTTTGGATTGTACTCCTGATGACAGTGTCAACAAGCCCTTGCAATCATGCAGTGCTTTTTTAGATATATCTATTCAGACCTTCCTATCAGCTGGACTGCAGCCCCAATTGCTTGGGATTCAAACAGTGTTGCTTTCATTATTCAAGCTCCTACTCTAAATGTGAGCGTTTTTCTTAATCTGATACAGATCATAGACTGCATTTTTTTAATACAAAATTAAACTCCTATTCCTTACTTCTAATCTTTATGCTAATTGTATGCTTGTCTCTACTTTTAATTATCTTAACCGCTGAGCTGCTGAGCTTGCCAATCAGAGGGTCGGCGGTTCGAATCCGCATGACGGGGTGAGCTCCCGTTGCTAGTCCCAGCTCCTGCCAACCTAGCAGTTTGAAAACATGCCAATGTGAGTAGATTAATAGGTACCGCTTCGGCGGGCAGGTAACGGCGTTCCGTTTAGTCATGCCGGCCGCATGACCACGGAAGTGTCTGTGGACAAACGTTGGCTCTTCGGCCTTGAAACGGAGATGAGCACCGCCCCCTAGAGTCGGATATGACTGGCCTTAATGTCAAGGGAAACCTTTACCTTTACCTAGTCTTTGTATTATTATAAGTTTACAACTATTTCTATCTTATTTAATCTATTTCATTTAATCTATAATTTTCTATCTCTACGTTCTATGTCTGTATTGATACTTCTATGTTTGTACCACTATGTTTTCCTATCGTAACTATTTACGTAAGCTCTTTACAGCTTCTTTTTTCCCAGGCCTTCAGCTCTTGTAGCCAGTGTCAGGCCATTTCCATGTGAAAATCCTTTTCACTCTTCTATAGCCTTGTAAATGGGCTTTTCTCTGCTTGCTTTTGGTTCCATTTTATGGGACAAACTCTCCAATTAAGGAGAGGGTGGGGCTGTTTTAATCTTCCTTCCCAGGCAGTGCCAAAATTCTGGATCCCTGGAGGGAAAAGAAATGCCTGCTCATTCTGGGTGGGGAGTTGACTCTTCCACAACCCTATGCTGCTTTATTCTGCTTCCAGGCTGGAAAAGATTAGTCCTGCAGTAATCTTTAAACTCACTAAAAAGAGATTTTCAACAGTTCAAGTTTACCCTGATTAGAGTCCACTTTGGATGTATGAAGTATTGCTAGAAAATAGATTTTCTATTACAGGTGGTCCTGTCATGAGCACTGATGGTGAGCAGGTTTGTTGTTTATTCGTTTAGTCGCTTCCGACTCTTCATGACTTCATGGACCAGCCCACGCCAGAGCTTCCTGTCAGTCTTCAACTCCCCCAGGGACGAGTCCATCACCTCTAGAATATCATCCATCCACCTTGCCCTTGGTCGGCCCCTCTTCTGTTTGCCTCCACTCTCCCTAGCATCAGCATCTTCTCCAGGGTGTCCTGTCTTCTCATTATGTGGCCAAAGTATTTCAGTTTTGCCTTTAATATCATTCCCTCCAGTGAGCAGTCTGGCTTTATTTCCTGGAGGATGGACTGGTTTGATCTTCTTGCAGTCCAAGGCACTCTCAGAATTTTCCTCCAGCACCACAGTTCAAAAGCATCGATCTTCCTTCTCTCAGCCTTCCTTATGGTCCAGCTCTCGCAGCCATACGTTACTACGGGGAACACCATTGCTTTAACTATGCGGGCCTTTGTTGTCAGTGTGATGTCTCTGCTCTTGACTATTTTATCGAGATTTGTCATTGCTCTTCTTCCAAGGATTAAGCATCTTCTGATTTCCTGACTGCAGTCAGCATCTGCAGTAATCTTCGCACCTAGGAATACAAAGTCTTTCACTGCTTCTACATTTTCTCCCTCTATTTGCCAGTTATCAATCAAGCTGGTTGCCATAATCTTGGTTTTTTTGAGGTTTAGCTGCAAAACAGCTTTTGCACTTTCTTCTTTCACCTTCATCATAAGGCTCCTCAGTTCCTCTTCGCTTTCAGCCATCAAAGTGGTATCATCTGCATATCTGAGATTGTTAATGTTTCTTCCAGCAATTTTAACTCCAGCCTTGGATTCCTCAAGGCCAGCATGTCGCATGATGTGTTCTGCGTACAAGTTGTAGTACTGAGGAGTTAAGCAGCCATTCAAAGAGACACAGATCACACCCGCCTTGACTTTGGGGTTTATCTGTCCGGGTTTTTCCCACGCTTCTTCAGTTTGTTAGGATTTTCTGTCTAATGTAGCAGCAATAAACACTCAAGACCTATTCCTCGTCTCAGCGTGGTTCCTGACTGTTAGGACAGGTCCTCTTTTAATGACTGTTTCTTCAGCAACTGTTCAAACTTGCAACAGTGCTGAATGAGTGGTACTTTCAACTGGTCCTCCTACTTACAGCTGTTGCAGCCTCCCCGTGGTCACGTGTTCATGATTCGGGTGCTTGGCAACCAGCTCACAATTATGATTGTGTCACATGGTCGCCATTTGCAACCTTCTTTGCTGGCTTCTGACAAGCAAAGTCAATGAAGAAGCCGGCAAGAAGTCGCAAATGGCAACCACAGGACATCCTCACGTAACAACCCACGCGGTCCTCACTTAAAGATGGCAATTGGGACTGGAATTTGTTAAGGTTTCCCTACTAACAGATTAAGCTACTTTTATACCTAATCATTTGGCTGGGTGAAAATGTTGCAAGTGATTGTCTCCTCTCACGTGCTTCATGCAAAATAGCCTGGGGGGAGGACCTGCCCGGACTTGTCTTCTCACTTCTTTTTTTTCTCTCTGCCGGCATGTAGCAAGCCAGGTAGCTCTCGATGAGAGCTAAGTCCTTTAAATGTTTTTGCTTTTGTTTTTGCTTTCTGTAAATAAATTATTTTTATAGAAATGCTTGGTGTGTGACTTTGTTGACCTCTCCTGGGCTAAAGGCTTTCCCAGCATCTGCAACAGAATTGCCATCACTAAGCAGCATGGTCACATGGCATTGTGCTTTACAACCAACTGCTTAGCGATGGCAATTCTGGTCCCAACTGCCATCGTTAAGCAAGGACTACCTGTATGCGCTGCCATGCATGTGCACAGGGATAAATAATATAGGGTGGGATCAACCAGACCTGGTAAGAAAGGGGAATTCTTGTACACAGCCCAGTGTCACACACTTTGCATGCTATCAGTACTGGGCCCCACGGTTTAATTAATTATTATACCTATACTGTATATACAAACATCCAATAGCTATGGATAAAACATAATGGGCTTTAGTAAAACAATCCTAGAGTTGGAAGGGGCTGCTGAGGCCCTGAAGTCCAACCCATAGCTCAATGCAGGAACACATTCTTGAATAAAGCATTCCTGAAAGATGGCTCCCCAGCCTCGGCTTGAACACTAGTAAAGCCCACTAGCCCACCACCTTTCTGGCTAACTGATTCCACCATCAAACCACTCTTATCAATAGATTTTTTTCCTCTAACATTTAATTGGAACCTGCCTGCATAACTTAAACCCATTCTTCCATGTTCTGTCTTCTTTCCCCCAAGCCTTAATCTTCTGTATGATATTCTTGCAGGTATCTGAAGGGTGTTTTGATATGTGGCTCAGTCTTTTCTTCTCAAAGTTAAACCTTCCCATTTCCTTCAGTCCCAATAATTAGTACTTAGCTTATAGAGCCATGAAGAACTTCTATTCCATTACCTTTGATTTATATATATTCTTACTGAGTTTGCTATAAGAGAAGAATACGCAGCTACCCAGAGAGATACATCACTAAAAAAAAGCATCTTAATTCACTTGAGGAGAAGAATCAACCCAGAATTAACTGCAGTTTTCTCCCTCACTAAGGAACAACAATAACAGTTCTTAATTTAGGCTATCTAGTTTTATAAAACAACTGGAAAGCAAAATAATCACAAAGCCACTGAAATCCAATTACCCAATTTTCTTCCCAAAACTATTACTAATAATGTAGATCCTCCACTTTTTCCTCTAAAAATTAGCACAGGCGGTAAGATTTAAGCAACACTGATAGCATCTCTACTGCTGGGGTGGGGAACATGGGAACAGTAGTGGCCAGTGGAATCCTCCTTGGGGACCTTCCAGGTGCATTATCCTCTCTGTTGTAACAGATGCTTTTAGTTAATCAAAATTAAAAGAGAAGCTAATATGCAGGAAAGCAAAGGGCAAGCCTGCAGGGTTGTGTTTTGTACATTAAAAAAAGATCTGGGTCACATAGGTATTTTTAAATATGAAAATGGTGGGTGGATGTGTGGACAGGTATTTATCTACCCAAGAAAAGAAAAGAGGAGCTGGGACAATAAAAAGTGCCCTGTGCTCCTAGACTGTTGATCAGGAGCAACCTTACTTTTTTGTCTTCTGCTAGGTTGGTGCATGGTGACTGGATAGACCAGCGTTTCTCAACCTTGGCAACTTTCAAGGCTGGCTGGGGAATTCTGGGAGATGAAGTCCACACATCTGAAAGTTGCCAAGGCTGAAAAACACTGGGATAGACCTTCCTGGCAGCTGTTTTGTGAATGGGAAAATCCCTCCATGGCACAGTGCCTGCTCTCAAATCTCCAGATGTATCTACTGGTTTACAAATTGTGCCTTGCCCGGATCTAAAGATCTTCATATGTTCAATATTTCCTGGAGAAGTCCAGTTCTAAAAGCCCAATATGGCCAGATATCTAAAAATAACTAAAATGTCCAGGTTTGCTCAAAGATTGCTCTCTCTCTCTCTCTCTCTCTCACACACACACACACCCGCTACCATCTTCCTTTTCTCACTTTTGCATAGCATCTTGCTGCTGTTTCTCTCACACTCCTGGCTCTTGGCTCCCTTCTTCTGTGTGCCTGCTTTTATTTCTTGCGATCATTTCTTGCCTTCTCTTTGCTTTTTCTTCCCACCCCGTTACCCTTAGTTTCCTACCCTTAGTTTCAAGTCTTGTGCTACTTCCTAGCTATCACACTCTTTTCCCACCACTTTTTTTTATCATCAGCCTTGGCCCCAGCCCAGGATCCAGCCCTCCTTCGTGCTGCTCAACCTAGGACCCACGCTGCTGCTCCTTTCCACACAGGGTAGGACCCCTTGTTTCTCACCCATTTCTAACTCCCCCCCCACCTAGGATTCAACTCCTTCCTCATCCTCCCTTTAGAGTCAAGATCTGGAACTACCTAGACTTCCTCTACCTGCTGTTGTAACTGCTGCTACTGCCCATCATAGGCAGTGAAGGGGACAGGGTTGGGGGGGGGTGTAATGGGGCACATCTGCTCTGCACTTAAGCAGTCCCTGTGCTCATGCTGGCCTGACTCTACACTGGCTAAGGAAAATCCTTTCTAGGCTGAGATGCTCCGGCAGCAACTTGCCATGTGCTCAGTCCAGCCACCAGCCACCACAGCCACTCACTGGACAGTTCCCCTTGCTCTCTCCTCCCCACTTCCCATTCCAGGGAAGCAGTGGCCCAAAGCTTTCCCTTCTGTGGCTGCATCTGATTGGGTAGAGATGATTCATTCATTCATTCATTCATTCATTCGTTTGTTCGTTCATTCATTTGTTCATCATAGACAGACATGTATGTGTCTGTGCACATGCATGCATGCACACAGGTACAGTAGGCAAACCTTTTTATAAAAAAGAAAACTGATATCTGGCTGCACTCTGCACTCCTGTAAGTCTATAGGAAGATGCAGCATTCAAGCAGGCTGCTTATCAATACAAAATTGAGTAGGTGGATGTGACTAGATCATTCAGTCAACATCAGAATTAAACTATGGAAGATTTGACCAGGGCTTCCAATGGAAAATTTTACCTGCTCCCCCCCAAACAGGGATGTCCTCATATGGCTATACTGTGTAAATAAGGTCAATAATTTTATTTGTTCAAAATCGATTCAGTCCTGTGACCACGTTTCAAACTCCAATTCTTGACAAGTTTGGATAAATTAATGCCAGCTCACAGTGAGCCTATAACCTCTTACCCACTGTGTGTTTACAAGCTCCTGCTGTAGAGAATTTGCAAAAGCAGAAATAATGGAATTGTTGTGACATTTGCGGAGAGTGCTGGCAAGATTAAAAGGACTGCTTCCAATTCATTTGCCTAAGTTCAACTCAAGGAACACACTCAGAAAAAAAGGGGAAAGCATAGCAATATGACTTTCATGTGAGCACAGCCATTGGAATGTTTTTAAAGTATTTTTCACACAGATACTTGCCAAGTGCTGCGTGCTGTGGTTTTCCTGGCCCTGCTCATCAGCTTTTCAATGCAACCTGTGCCAGATTTCAACTAAAGGCACAGGGGAAGAGAAAGTGTAAAACATAAATTAACTCTTTGTACGTCAATTGTAAAAATGTACAGTATGTACTGTATAATGTTTTTAAGCCATAGAGCCAGAAACTATACCATCTTTCCTGGTATCAAAACAGGGCCTGGCATAAATCTTCTCAGAGAAAACATTCTTTCAAAACTTACAGCTGTATCCAGCTATAGCTTATTTACTTCTGGCTCAGCTGTTTAGCCAAACCTGCAAAACAAGCTGTCCTTCCATTTTCAGTGATGAAGCTCTTTGGAGCTTATAGGCTGTTTTCTAATTCAGAGGAACTCCTGCCTTACCTCACCTCCTGGCTCCTAAGTTTCAAATAATATAGCATTCTGTTCATAGGTCTTTAAAGGGGAAGGGAGGCTTGATGATACTTTAAAGATCCTTCACATAGCAACCACTTAGATTTTTATTTTGCACATGACTGAATGCACATCACCCTGCTACTTTTATTTTGAAATGCAATCAGGATTGATCTGAGCTGTTCTGTTTGCAGATCTATGCAACCCTTTTCTAGTATATGCTAGCCCAGGAGAAGGGAGCAGAAGTAAACTTGACAAGGATTCTGTCTATCTCCCTTTTCTTTTTGACACAATCAAGCCCTGCAAAGCACCATGCTGTTTCAGTTCTCCCCCTTTTTGAGTGACTCCCTATTGGATTGGGATAGCAGTAATTCCTTTCACTTGGGGAGGGTGTGTGTGAAGAGGATTTTTGCTGCTCTGTCATCCCGCAGCAGTAATCTGCAGCATCCTATTTCTGAAGCTCATCTGTAGGCAGTGTTTAGAATATATCTTCAGCTTCTGCAGCAACATGCAATTGTGGTTGCAACTACTGGGAAAAAAGCATTTTGCTGTAAAATTGCCAGCATTCTATTCTTTCATCCTCACAGCTAGTGAGAAACATTTAAATACAACTGTGCTTGATGGCTTGGAAGTTAGCCCTTTCTAATAACTGCTCAGGGTGATTGTATTAGGTTGAGACCGTGTGTGTGTATGTGTGTAAACAACCAAGCACTTTCTACTTATTGTATTTTCTTTCTGCATGGCAAGGGGAAGAAGATATTTATTGCCCAGGGTTTGCCAGAGCTTGGGTAGGCACTGACCGAATTAATGATTTTTTGGGAGACTCTCCTATTGGATGGGTCGATGGAGAGCACTGGTTGGTTCAGAGTAATGATCCCTGCATTTCAAGATCTACAGAAGCGAAGGTGACTGTAGGTTGGCCTCCAGATGGTTAATGAAGGATTCAGGAGTTGAAACACAGCTGCATGGAAGTACCTTAACCATCTTCCTAGGTTTGCCGTACACACTGAACTACAACTTAGCCAACCCCATTTTAAGGCTGTGTAAACCCAGCTTCACAGCCTCATGTGGCACAGAGGGGTAGGCGGCAGTATTGCAACTGAAACTCTACCCACGACCCAAGAGTTCGATCCCAGCGGAAGCTGGATTCTCTCTCGGGTAGCTGGCTCAGGTTGACTCAGCCTCCATCCTTCTGAGCGGGGCCGCAACCGGGGGCGGGGGGCAAGTGGGGCATGTGCCCCAGGCACTTCACTGGGGGGGTGCCAAAATGAGCACTGGGGGGGTGGTGCTAAAATGGGTGCAGAATCCATGTTTGCCCCAGGTGACACAGACCATAGTTGCGGGCCTGCTTCTGAGGTCAGTAAAATGAGGACCCAGCTTGCTGGGGAAGGTGAAGACTGGGGAAGGCAATGGCAAACCATCCTGCTTTATAGTCTGCCAAGAAAACATCACGAAAGTGGCATCCCCCCAAAGGGTCAGACATGACTCGGTGCTGGCACAGGGGACTTTCACCTTGCAAACCCATCTAGACCCTTTAAAGTCCCAAACAGAGATTAACCAAGATGCAAATCTGCTTGGAGCTCTATATTGTAGAGGAAGGGAGGTTTGCTTGGCTTTTTATGGAATGCATGCGTAATGGTATGTGGGAATGACCTTGGGAGACAGGGGGAAGAGCCACAGCCAGGGTAATGGTTAGATAAGCAGCATCTTCACCCACAGAAGGAATGGGGGCATGGCAAACATGTCAGAAGAGACCCTCCCTAGTTTCTTGGGCTGTAAAGGCAAGGAGAGGAGAACTGTACTTTCGGACTTGCAAGATTTTGCTAATGTAACCTCACAATAAAGTTAGGGCTAGTACTCCTGGGTGTGTTTCTTGTCTGGACTACCTCTCAAGGCTGACAGCACGTGCTGTGTGTATTGTGTGGCATAGCTCTCAACCTGCCTGATCCATTTGCTGTTCTGCAGAGGACTCAGGTCCATTCTAATTCAAGCACTTCAAGGGGGTTAAATCTGTTTTACTTTGGACCAAGTACTACTAAGTTTCCAGTAGGGTTATTTAAACACTTCTGCTGCATCCTTGCAGCCACCTCTTAATGTTTTCTAGCACTTGCAGAAGCTGGCACTTCCTCCAGCTTTTGCAAGTACAGTACCAGAAGGTGTTGCCTCGCAGCCTTTACTTAACACTCTCTGGTATTTGCAACAGCAGAAGAGGCAAGTGCTAGAAAAGGCTGAGGAGGGACTGGACGGTACTGCAAAACTGTACAACTGCTTCTCTTCGGCTCCAGAATGAAGGGGCCAGGTGGTTTTTATGGGTAAAAAACAATGCAAGATTCTGGAGCAAGAGTGCATTCTAGAGTTTATTGGCTTATCTTGTTCTAGTTAGGACAAGAACATCAATACAATCTCCTGCATGTGAGATTATCCTGAGGCGTTGAATTTCCTGAGGTTTGCAACAAAACAAAACCCACAAACAACAAGGAATCTAACGAAGTCTTCCAGCATGATGTTAGAGTTCCTCACAGTTGGCTTTCCAAGTGTGAAGCATCAGTCGTCTTGTGACCTTGCAAAGTAAATACTTTCCTTTCTGAATTATTTTCTCACCCTCCTACTCCAGAGGTTCAACTCTGAATTAAATACTCAGAGCCTAGACCTGCATACCTTGTGACCTATTAAATTCAAGCCCCCCAGTTTGCATGGCAAGTTGCCAAGATATTCAGAAGCCCCCAATTTATTCTGCCTACAGTATTTAATATTGAAATAGAGAGGTAAAGAACCCAAGCAGGGCTGGAGGCCCTGCTCAACTTGGTGGTTCTTAAGCTATGAAGATTCATAACATCTTAAGATTTTTTAACAGCATCTCAAAGATGTCTGGATATGTTATAATGTAAAGTAGCTTTTCCCACATATTCTTTCTGATGTATTTGAACTGTAACACAGAATTCCCCAGCCAGTCATGAGACAAAGGCTTGTGGAATCTATAGGTAGTCCTCAACTTATCGTTAGTCCTGTAACTTCGAAGTTACAACAGCACTGAAAAAAGTGACTTGCGACCAGTTCTTGCACTTATAACCATCGCAGCATCCCTGCAGTCACGTGATCATGATTCAGATGCTTGGCAACTGTCTTGCATTTACGATGGTTGCAGCATCCTGCGGTCATGTGATTGCCATTTGCAACCTTCCCAGTTGGTTTCTGACAAGCAAAATCAATGGGGAAGCAGGCAGGGAAGGTCACAAGTCACGGTCAAGTGATGTCCCACTTAATGACTCCACCACTTAACAATGAATTTTCCAGTCCCTATTCTGGTCATAAGTCGAAGACTACCTGTATTTCTTGAGATAAATGTCCTGAATTAGTTGCAGATATACATTCATGGCTGGTGTTTTGTAACATCAACAATATATGTATTCTTCTGCAGATTTCTAACATTTTAGTAAGTGAAACAAAATAAATCTGAATTTTTCAAGATACTTTTTAAGACTGCAACCTTACATACATACTCTTAGAAGTTCCATTGGTTGTACTGCACAAATGCCTAAAACGTTATGGTAAAAATTTGAATAATGATTTTGTTTTATTTTGATGGCTAAGAATGGAAGACAAGATTGCAAATTTTCCTAAAAACGAAATACTAAAATTTACAGCCAACAGCTGATGGATAGAATCAAGACTCCTAAATAACTAACCACTAATTTAAACAGATAACCACTTCTGAGTAAAGGAGTTTCCAGGGCCAGTTGGATCCCATACCAGCATCAAGAATAAAAGAGGGGTTGAAATTCTGATTTGCTCACATCTATTTGCATCACCTGCTGTGATTTCTAAACTTAAATCCCTGTGAGGGAAACAACTGTCAGAAGGTCCTATGCACTTAAAAGGAATTTCCATGCCAGAGGTCATTTTTATGCCAGAATTAAGCTAAGCAGGCCAAGCACTCATCCACAGAGGCTTGCTAATGCTGACACTCACTCATAAGGATTAAACAGAGTGCAGTACTATTCAGAATCCGTAATGCAACGCCAACACTGACTTACATATCGTCAAGCTTTTTTGCCTGGCATAGGAAAGAAGTACATACTCCCAAGACTGGACAAGATGATTAATAAAAGATGCACAAACATAAGGCTGCCAAAGGGAATTCATTTCTGCATTAGCATAGGTTCAGCATGAGAGAGCTGGTTCTCCACCAGGATTTATAAAGCTGTGCGAAGCTTGCAGAGAAGTTATTTATTTCTCAAGCAACAGAGCAGCTACAGGAGCCTCTCTTGTGATTACATGCAACAATAAATTTGGCACACGGTGTGGCAACTAGGACAGAGTCAACCCAAAGGGATAGGCTGGCCACTTGTATACAGCTCCCGCCCCAAGAGGAAAATCACATAGAAAGAGAGCATGAAGAAAATGATGCGAACTTGCTAAAAATTCACACAAAATAGTTTACAAGTGTAGATGCAAATTTAGAAGTAATTGCTATAATTCAAATAGAAATCCAGGTCTAATCAGGGCGGCTGTGAATAGATGACCTCTGTGCCAGTGAAGTCAAGATGTGAAGTGTTCACGTACAACAGCAGTGCCGATATGAGCATGCTTTCCTTGTGGTTCTTTTATGTTTAAGCCATTCAAGTAGAGCATGCCTTCAAACAGAGGATTATCTACGGTAATAAGACAAATGGCCATCTTTCATAGCAGGGACATCTGCAGCTATTGGTCAGTGGCTTCAAATGGTGGGCACAACCAGGTGATCAAAGCCTTGCCTCTTTTAAACATGCAGCACACACACTGCACACAATAAAAAGGGGCAGGGCTTCACTCACTCAGTTACACTCAACAGTTTAAAGACAGTGGATGCCCCTGCTGTAGTGAGCAAAGCCACAGAAAACTTCCCTGAACATAGCAGTCTGCTTCACCAATCATGATAAGCCAGTGTATGGTACGAGAACCCCCAACTATTACAGCTTAATGCTATGTGTAAGCCAAGTCATTAAGTCTTGTTCAACACATCATGGAGAAAAATCTGTGGCTTAGCAAGATTTGCATACCCACCAGCTGTGTGGTATGCAGGAAGATAAGTAAGGTTCTGAAAACATTTAAGTTAGAAGTTCCAGTGGAAGGTTGGTGGAATATATGTGGAAATACGTGATAGGCTCTGATTAGGTCCTCTATTAATTGTGTAATAAATTCACCCAGTGTCTAGACCAGTGTTTCCCAACCTTGGCAACTTTCCCATGTGTGGACTTCAACTCCCAGAATCCACATCAATGTCCATGCTGGTCTAGACAATTCTGCAGAGAGGGTAATTCTGCATAGTTACCATTTCTGATGAGTCACAAATGATTGGAGAAAAAATACAAAATGGATATATGAAGGAGAAGGTGGGACTACCATTTTTTGGCCCACTATTTTTGGGGTGAGACTAAAGTTCTTCCTTGTTTAGCTACTGTTCGTTGGTTGTACTACAGTTTTCATATGTTTCCTACAATAAAATGGTGGGAACTAGATTGATGGTGTTAGTTGCAGTGCTGGATTTGAAGAGGGTTCTGAAAGGTAAAAAAAAGAGGTTTGGAGGCCATCTGTATCCCTGGAAGCACAGATTGATCTATACAGTATCTACATAATCTGGCAAATCTTTTCTACTTGTTTCCCAAAACCTGCATGCAGAGGGATAATCCAGGACCTTTCAAATTTACCAAATGTATATTGCCTCTAGTTTCTTGCCCTAGTCCCACAAATGTGTGGAAAACAAAATTCACAGGGGAGAACAAAACTTGTCCAATTCCAAAACAAAGGAAAGCCTGCAGAGCATGTTTACTTGAATTCCTTCCAACTCATTAAAAATAACTCAGCTCTGGGTCACATAACTAGGGGAGGAGGGGGCAGGCTAGATTGGAGGAATTGGCAGCGTTCTGATCCACTGCCCATTTTGTTCCTCCACAGTCCCTGGCTGGATCTGGCCCATTTTTGAGCCCCAGATAGAGAGTCTAAACCAGTGTTTCTCAACCCTAGCAACTTTAAGATATGTGGACTTCAACTCCCAAAACTCCCCAGCCAGCAAAGCTAACCCACAACTTTGCTTCACTGGCAGGTCTGAAGCCAGCCCTGCAGCTCCCAGCGTTGTGGCCAATTTCAGGAAATGCAGGCTGTAAAGACACAACATGCAAAAGGTCGGGGAAGGTCCAGAAGAGACAGGCAGGGCCTCCTTTCATCTTTGCCATCAAAGGTTTGGGACCACTAAGATCTTTATCTTCTCTTCTCACCAGTGGCCAGGGCCTCAACTAGGGGGGGCAACCGGGGCATGTGCCCCAGGCGCCGCACTGGTGGGGTGCCAAAATGAGTGCGGGGGGGGGGCGCCAAAATGGGTGCGGAATCCATGTTTGCCCTGGGTGACATAGACCCTAGTTGCGGCCCTGCCAGTGGCGCTGACAGCCTGGTATCATCCTTTGACTTCTTTCATGTAATTATCAGCCATTGCTTATCTGAAGGTTACCACTCAACACTCCCAGCAGTTTGAGCCAAAATTACCTTGTTTTTCCCTGGCAAGGTGATATCAAGGGGTTGCTCTGTTTTTAACTCCCACCAAACTTTAGAATCCTGGTTCTTAGACAACAACAACAGCCCTACAAAAGCAACTTTAACAGAATTGCCACGGGCCTTAATTTTTTTTTTTCAATTTCTTGTTTATCCTATACTATCAATTTCTATCCTGATCCTGCTTCCCCACTCCAGAAATCTATCTGTAAATTTGATTTACAATAATAACAAAGCCATAAAATAATAATGATGATGATGATGCCATAAGAACAAAAGAATCCCAGTAGTATGTTATAAAAGCAGCCCAGATCCACCACTGATATCAGAAGCCCACTGAAGCAGAAGGCTCTTCACACCTTTGGGAAAAGCAAGCAAAGTAGGGGCTCCCCATATCTTTGGGACAAGGCATTCCATTGTATGGGGACTGCCACCAAGAAGGTGTGCCTCCAGGTACAATAGTATGTGGGAATGACCTTGGGAGACAGGAGGAACAGACACAGACTGAACAACCATCATATAAAAGATATCTCAGTCCACAGGAAGGGGGGGGCATGGGAAGCATTTCAGAAGGGACCCTCCCTCATTTTCCAGACAGTAAAAGGAAAGGAGGGGAGAAGTACTTTCAATCTTGCAAGATTCTGTCAATGTAACCTTACAATAAAGATAGAATTAGTACTCATAATTGTGCTTCTTGTCTGGACTACCTGGAAGGGCTAACACCAAGCCACTCCTTTTATTCCACATGGGCTGGAGACCTTCAGCAGCTTTTCTTGGGATGAATGGACAAGATGTATTGATTCTGGTTGGAAAAGACACTCTGTAGGGTACACAGGTACCAATTCATGTAGGGCTTTAAAGCCAGGTTCTCCTATTGGGAATCAATACAGCAACCTCAACATAGTTGTAACAAGACCAAACCTATTTCTTCCTATAAGTACTCAGACCTCTGCCTTTTGACCCACTTGCAGCTTCTATGTCATTTGCAAGGGCAACCCCATATAAAGCTAATTTTTGTAAACACCATGAGGTGATGAGACCGTTTATTCTTGGCTTGGGGAGATCATCAGCACAATAAAAATGTGTTAATCCTTGAGGTAGAACTGTCTTCCTTGACTTGCAGCCCCCTGGATGTTTTGAACTATAGCTACCATCTGCCTCAACGTGGACAAGGATCAAGGAAGGTGGGAGCCAGGATGTCTAGGAGGCACTGGGCTGAAGAATTCTGGGTTAGTTCATATGTTCACATAGCTGCTTCAGGAATGTTATAACTCTTCCATAAGGTACTGCCAGTGTTATCCTCAGCAGATTGCAGGCAGGGCTGAGCCAAGGTAATTTCAGAAGTGATTTCTCAATTGGAGTGATTTCAAAGTAGGTGTCTGCAACCGAGGTGTGACTGAATCAAGGTATATGTGTGTGTGTATTTGTGTGGATGCCACAGTGACTGTTCTTGACATGGCATTAAAAGGCTTCCTGGCCTACCTTCCAAGAACCTGAATTTCTGCTATAATTTACAAACACTTGAAGGATTTGTGGACATGAAGACTTCAGGGAAACCTCTGAAAATTAACTCAGATTATTCTTGTTGCTAAGTACCAAGGGCCAGCAAATTTGTTGCAGATACCCAGTTTATGTAGGCCTGGCAGAACCAACTCCTCTCTATTCCTTCTCTTGCTTACACTCTTAAGAACTCTTAGATGAGCTTTTATCATCACACCATTTCCCTGCTTTGTGTGGAACCAGTTCCAAACTAGGAAGTCTTCAACTAACCCTCTCATGTTACCTCAGTTCTTTCATGACTTTTTCCCCCTTCACCACAGAAAAGACAGGAAGGTGCACTATATGTCTTTAGATTGGCAGTGCTGGAAGCTACCTGTCTGGAAAAACCTTTATATCATCTTAGCACATGGATGACCTAAGGCAATAACAAGCAATGTTTTAACTGTGGGGAGGGGAGGTCTCTATCTATCATCTCATCTATCTATCTATCTATCTATCTATCTATCTATCATCATCATCATCATCATCATCTAGATATAGATAGATGATGATGATCTCCATCTCCATCCTCATAGGGCTATAAGGGGCATAACAGTAGCATCATAAGTGAGAGAGTAGACTAGAAATATATTGCTAGTTTCTTTAGAGGGTAGATGGGGTTTTTTTAAGGTAAAGTCTATAAGGTACCTCAGGGGCTTAACTTACCTAATTTGCTCCTTATTTCTGCAAAGCCCCACTCTCAAAATTATGCCAGTGAATATCAGAAGCTCCACCAGGAGGCACTGGACAGACTTGGGTTGTCCACCCACTGACTAAATCAATACAAGGCTCAGAGGGAGAACAGAATCAAGATTTGCAAAAGTTCCATTGCTAGTTGCCTGAAGCTGGTTCTTCTTTTGAGACAACTAGACAAGTGATTATTCATAAAAAGGGATTAAGTGCTGTATACTTTCAAAACTATGTGACCTACTGTACTCAATTTTTAATGCATGACCGAGCTTTTACGTTTTTTTTAATTTGTTCAATTGTGTTCAATTCTCAGAGACTGCCAGGACAAGTCCCTGCAGTTTTCTTGGCAAGTTTTTTTCAGAAGCAGTTTGCCCTTGCCTGCTTCCTAGGGCTGAGAGAGAGGGACTGGCCCAAGGTCACCCAGCTGGCTTGGTGCCTAAGGTGGAACTAGAATTCATGGTCTCCTGGTTTCTAGCCTGATGCCTTAACTACTACACAAATTGGCTTTAAAACTTTTACTTAGAAAACTTAAAACACCATAATTAAGGAGAAAAATGTGAATGAGACCTAGATGGTATTAAACTTTGAAGGACATTCTACCTGAGGCCAGAGAATGCTGCTGAGAGTGAGTGCTTTTGAAGGTGTGGACTAAAAATATATCATTAAATAGTTTCCTATTAAAACTAAGCAGATGATCCAACTTGCCAATAGGCACTTCTGAGAGTTCACAGGCAATTACAAAAATGTAATCCATATCAACAGCTTATATTAATAGGTATGGAAAGGAATGGCCATTGGTGCTATTTACCTCATTTTAAAAAAATTGTACATTAATTGCATTCAGGGAGGGGGGTTATTGCTATTTATGGCATGCCATATCATTAAATCTCAATAAGATTAATTCTCTATTTTGGAGACCTTAATTTCACTTCTTTCTCACAAAGTTAAAGATGAAAATGAACTAGCAAGAACTTTCAACTTGGCCCTGTTATGGGAAGAGAGAGGGAAAAAAACTATTGGCTGGTTATGACTAAAGTGAAATCATTGGCTGGCCTGAAGTGCTTATGTGCCATCAAGTCAGAGTCAACTCCTAGCAACCACGTAGATAGATTTTTCTCCATGACAACCTGTCCCTAAGCTAGTCTGATTCAAATCCCTATTTAGCTGTGAAACTCAGTGAGTAACTTTATATTAATTGCTGTCTCTTCGCCTATTGTACCTCACAGGTTGTGAGAATAAAATGGGTGAAGGACCATGGAGGCAATCTGTCATCCTTGGAGAAAGTGTGGAATATAAATGTCAATAACTGAACAGGTCTGTGACCTAACTGGTATCTCGATGTTTGATTTCTGCCTCGTGACAATCTAAAGTAAACATTTTCATTAGGATTGAAAATTGTGATTGGCATAAATCACTGGATTAATCAGCTAAAATTTCAATGTTACCCATTTAAATCACTGGGTACAATTTCAGTACATACTTACTGATTTATGAGATTAGCATCACTGCTCTAAGGTTTGCTATGAAGAGAAAAGTTTTAAAATATTATTTCCTTTTTTAATGGCTGGTAACTTTCTTCATGCAATATATTACATTTTATAACCCTCAGTATTTAACAATGAGGTGTGGCATATCAATTCCTTAACTGGAAACAGTAATGCCTGTTCATTTTTATATTTTATTTTTATAAAAGCAGCTGGAAGGGCAATTCATATCAGGACCCAAGAAAGAAAGAAGGCAATACTTTCTCCCCCTCCCCACATCCCCTTGTAGCCTTCCCCAAATTTCTACCTCACTGAAAAAATATATGAGCACATATAGAAAATTGTAGTTTGGTATATATCAGTGTTTCTCAGCCTTGATGGCTTTAAGATGTGTGGACTTCAATTCCCAGAATTCATGGCTTCTCTGCAGTGGCTCCCGCCCTCTGGAATATCCTTCCCCCCAAGATAAGGCAGATTCCATCCCTGGTGGTTTTCCGAAAACAACTAAAGATCTGGTTCTGCCATCTTGCCTGGGGGGAGGGAGGTAATCACTCTTGGAGATGGCTGGTGCCCTAAAATGGCCCTTTAGATATAGACAAGAGGTTTTATATCAACTATCATCATCTGGATTTTATATTACATTTATGTTTTATATTATATTGTTATATAATAACAATATTATTATATTAAAGTCCTACATGGCATGAGGCCAGATTACCTGAGGGACCGCCTCTTCCCCATTACATCAGCCTGTCCCAGCCGATCGTGCAGAGAGGGCATGCTGCAGACCCCATCTCTAAGACAACTTGGTCCAGGAGGCAGGCCTTCTCTGCAGTAGCTCCTGCCCTGTGGAACACGCTGCCCCCGGAGGTGAGATTGGCCCCCTTCGCTCCTGGCCTTCGGGAGGAGTCTGAAGACCTGGCTCTGCCGCCTCACTTGGGGCGGAGAGGGGAATGGCTGCTATAGACCACTCCTCCCACACTTGGACTGTTTCTAGATTCTTTTGCCACTTGGACTTTTTTATTTTTTACTCTTATTTATATTATTTATTACTGTAATTTTATACCGTATATTTTATTCATTGTATGATTGTTGTTTTAATTGATTATTGTAAACCGCCCAGAGTCCCCCAATGGGAAGAGATGGGTGGGGACAAATTGGATAAATAAATAAGTATTGTATTAGATAGGTATTTATGTTTGTGATATTTAATGTTTTTATTGTTTTTGTAAACCACCCAGAGTCCCTCCTTCTAGGGGAAATGGGCAGTGGCAAAATTTAATTACTAAATAAATAAATTCTAGGAGTTGAAGTACACACATCTTAAAGCCGCCAAGGTTGAGAAACACTGGTCTATATGATCATTTTTAGTGAGAAAGATGGTGCCAGATGACAGGGTTAAGTTCCTCTCCTAGCATGGAATCCTTTTGTTCTCCAGCTGCTTCACAAACTAGGAAAAATTGTCCAAAGTTGTTGTTAGATTTTTATCTCATTTTTAAAAAATATGAACTCAAGGCAGTGAACATGCCTAATACTCCTGCCTCCTATTTTTCCCAAAGACAACTCTGTGAAGTAGGTCACGCTGAGGGAGAGCGACTGGCCCAAGGTCACCCAGCCAGCTTTCATGCCTAAGGGAGTGAAAGTGCCATTCATAAGAGGAATCATGTCTACTTCAGCTCTCAGAAACTTCCCAAAATCATGCCTGAGCAGGGTTCAATTTTAAATTTGATGTCCAGAATCACTTAGGGAGGCAAATGACTAATGAAAACTTTCTTTAAATCGGTTGCTCTGAAGCTGATTATTTTCCTCCTCATATCTGTCTAATTAAAGGGAACTGAATCTTCTGATTCATAAATCTGAATATTTATCACTCCTTAGGTTAAATCCTAAGATATAGCACATCCACATATTCAAGTAGCTAAGCTGCATTAATTACACACTGTGGGTCACCTAAATCTCCATATCCCAAAGGAAAAGTTGTTTTGTAAGAGTAGTGAAATGAAAGAAAGATTAGCCGAAGAGGCGGCATTGTTTAACTCAACAGCTAGTGATGCTTCCATCTATGTGGCAGGGCACATCTGGATCTGTGCCAGGCAAAGCCTGTGTCCATCCTCCTTCATACCTCTGTCTGAAAAATGGTTGAGATTGTTGCAGGGTGACCCATTTACCAGGAGCTTTTGCAGGAATCACAGAACCTCTTTATTCAAAGCTCTGATGGTGACAAGCAGCAAAAATTCCTCAGGTTGCATGTACAGTATGCAGAAAACCATTCTAAAAAACCAATAAAAGCAGAATGCACACCTGGTAGAAGGTATCTTAGGGGAAAATTGCAGTGTTCTCAGAGAAAAATGACTATGCGGTTTACTTTCAAATAAACCAGTAGAAGACTGGAATTATAATCTAGGCCAAAATGTAGAAGAGCAAGTGAGGCAGCAAAGGGATTATAGACTCTGAAGGTAATGATCTAATGAGACTTCCTTGACAATAAGTATCATCTTGGGGTAGGAAAGAGTATGCTTTAAAAATAAAAATAAAAAGGATTTGGAACCGTGTAAATCAGCCTTTCTCAACCTTTGACCCTGGAGGAATGCTTGAAATATATTTCAGGCCTCGGGGAACCCCTGCACAGTCAGGCTCAAATATAGGCCAGAAGTTACTAAATTATTATATTTGTTTCATGTGTAGGCCTGTATAGATGCATTAACAGTTTTCATAAACTAAAAATAAAGAATGAAACTTACCTCCTTAATGTGAAGTTGCCTGAATTAGAAATAATTTTTTAAAGAAATTGTGATCTCGCAGGGAACCTCTAGTGACCTCTCGCGGAACCCTAGGTTCCATGGAACCCTGGTTGAGAAACCCTGCCGTAAATACTCAGTTTACTGCCATGATTATTCAGTTTTAAGAAATCAAGAAGCAAATGATGCTGCAGGGAACATTATCAGTTTTATTGCCTCCCACCATACTCCTCGGGGCAATCCAGGAATTTCAGCACCAACTTTTCATTTTGTCATACAGTATTTCTCTGCTAGACTTTGTATTTCTAGGTACAAAGATTACTGCAGATGCTGACTGCAGTCAGGAAATCAGAAGACGCTTAATCCTTGGGAGAAGAGCAATGACAAATCTCGATAAAATAGTTAAGAGCAGAGACATCACACTGACAACAAAGGTCCGCATAGTTAAAGCAATGGTGTTCCCCATAGTAACATATGGCTGCGAGAGCTGGACCATGAGGAAGGCTGAGAGAAGGAAGATAGATGCTTTGGAACGGTGGTGTTGGAGGAAAATTCTGAGAGTGCCTTGGATTGCAACAAGATCAAACCAGTCCACAATTCCAGGAAATAAAGCCAGACTGCTCACTTGAGGGAATGATATTAAAGGCAAAACTGAAATACTTTGGCCACATAATGAGAAGACAGGACACCCTGGAGAAGATGCTGATGCTAGGGAGAGTGGAAGGCAAAAGGAAGAGGGGCCAACCAAGGGCAAGATGGATGGATGATATTCTAGAGGTGACGGACTCGTCCCTGGGGGAGCTGGGGGTGTTGATGACCAACAGGAAGCTCTGGCGTGGGCTGGTCCATGAAGTCACGAAGAGTCGGAAGCGACTGAATGAATAAACAACAACATTCCTCTGCTCCTTTTGCATTGCTCTGGCCCTACTGATTAAGGAGTGGCTATCACTCTCTGAAATTCCCCCTTATTTTAGCACATTCGAGGTCCTGATAACTCAGAAATGGAAACCTGTTTTTTAAAGTTTATAGCCTGACACCATTTTCAGTGACATTTGGCCAATTACTTATCTCATCATGCTCTAGCTTGCTGCTTTGCCATTTGGATGAAAATTAACAAACCTGTCCTGGATCTAGGCAAACAGATGAGTCTGGCCAAGCCAACCTATTTTCCAAGCTCTGATTCAGACCTAAATTAGAGTGTGAGGTTGTTATACCATATTCATAGTCCTCCACTGGAGAATAATGTTCCATTTTCTCCCTAGAAGCTTTTGCTGATTATTTCAACTCTAATAACACCCAGCCCAATTAAAGCCAAAAGCCCCAACATTAATGTGTTGTGCAAGTCTTTGATTATTGCTAATTGCTCTGAATGTTCTCTACATTTGAGAAAAAAGAAGAGACAAACCAGAGCAGAGCACCAGTATATAGAGAACTGCAGTTGGAGAGAGAGCGAAAGCGAACTGAGCAGGCATCTTCAAAAACTATTAGAAGCAATTTGCAACAGCATTATTGTCTCTGTCAACTCAACTGAGTCGGGCTACTGTTGGAACGGTGGCATAAATCATATTTATTTCCATTTGGAATAACTCTGATAAAGCTGAAACTGTGTGCTGAAAAGAACTAATTTGATCCACAAATTACTATACTGAAGTTAATGGAGAGAAAAAATTAGGTCATCTGGGCAAAAACTCAGCAACAAGCCACCAACTCCTATGACTACTTCTAGCTGTAAAAAGAAGGAGAGGGAGGGAGGGAGGGAGGGAGGAAGGAAGGAAGGAAGACATAGCCTGGCAGGAAACCATTTTGTTATCCTGTTTATCACAGAGAAAGAAATTCGGTTTCTGGGCAGTATAATTGGTGACTGGGGTCCTGCTCCTTAATTACTTTTTTCCTTCTATCCATCGACAGAAAATACCTCATCAAATTTATTTCCTTGGGTTTAAACCTGTTTGCATGAAGGGAATCTACAATGGACTTACCTGAGGCCCTCTCTCAGCCTCAGGTTTGGAGAGGGGAAATGAGAGGGGGGTATTTTTGATTGTGCTCCTAAACTATGGTCAAACGCTTTCCCTACAGTGCTTGGCACCCACCTTGTGGAATTTCAAGAATTTCTGCTTTTTCCCAGGCATATAACATATTTTACTTTAGTTTGGGTGGGTGGCGGGAGAGGGTTTTTTGTTGTTGTTGTTTTAGCTTCCTATTCTATACTGGTGGGTTTTTAGTGTGCTGGTTTATAATGAGATACTGAGATTTCTGTTCTTTAGTGGTTATGGTTAATTAATCTATGATGTCTAAGTAATTAATTATATAAATATAAATATATAAGCTACTGCAGAATCTTCAACTCCAGATCCAGGTCCAAAATTCTAAAACTAGGAGGAAGAAGTAGTAGTAATACTTGTGCTTCTTTCCTAGGTATCAGTTAACCTTCATGGAATATTGGACAAATAACTTGCAGACTAAAAGAAGTCTTCCTTCCGTAATAAGCTTTCTTTCTTTCTTATACCAAAAATAAAGAAAGCAAGTGTATGTGGGTTAGTTCCTTCAACTTCCTTCAAGATTTCATGAGTGCTGTTTGAGTTTTCATTTCTGCAAGGATCATTGTGTTTTCTATCATAGCTTGTTTTAACAACTTGTAGAGACATATATGCACCTATGAGCCATTGTTTCTGAAGCTGATAAAAACTAGACTAATCTCTGAAGTTTAAAGAGAAACTGGTCAGGTAATCATTGATAAGAAAGCAGATTATTGCCCTTGGCAGAGACAAAACTGGACTAAGTAGACCAAGTATCTGATTCATCATAGAGTAGCCTTGTATGTATTCCCTACCTTAGTTATTTTTCAGCCATTAAGCGAAACATCCATCTGGACTAGGAAGGTACTCAAGATCAACTAATTCCGCATACGCCTTGGCTCCGTTGGATCTTGCGTTGCACATGGTTTTTAAACTAGATCCTAAATCCACAGAAACTGCGCCTACCAGCTAGAACCTGGATCAAATTCAGCACCATTCTTATTCATCAAATTCATGATATCAAAGATGAGCAGAAGGAGCCAGTTTTAATTGATGCTAATAGGCAAATGCTTGCATTCTCCTACTAAAGAGAAATGTTTTCTTTTCTGATGTTTCCTGGCCTGTTATATATGCAAGGGATCACAACATGATTCAATCACTTTTATGATTTGAACAATCAAATAGCTAAAATCTAAGATGCTTGAGCTTCAGCAAAGGATCGTTACCTCGTCGTGGTGCTGGAGCTTGAGCACCTCAATGATGCCATGAGCTAAACCGTGAAGGGCCACCCAAGACAGGAAGGTCATGACAGAGAGGTCAGACTAAATGCGATCCCTGGGGAAGGTAATGGCAACCCACCCCAGTATTCTTGCCGTGAAAACTAAATGGATCAGTACAACCAGAGATATGTCGGTATACCATCGGAATATGAGACCCCCAGGTCGGAAGATGGTCGAAATGCTACTGGGGAGGAACAGAGGATGAGTTCAACTAGCCCCAGACGTGATGATGCAGCTAGCTCAAAGCCGAAAGGACGGCTAGTGGCCAACGGTGCTGGTGGTGAACAGCGAATCCGATGTTCTAAGGATCAACACACCATTGGAACCTGGAATGTAAGATCTATGAGCCAGGGCAAATTGGATGTGGTTATTGGTGAGATGTCAAGATTAAAGATAGACATTTTGGGCGTCAGTGAACTGAAATGGACTGGAATGGGCCACTTCACATCAAATGACCACCAGATCTACTACTGTGGACAAGAGGACCACAGAAGAAATGGAGTAGCCTTCATAATTAATAGTAAAGTGGCTAAAGCAGTGCTTGGATACAATCCAAAAAACGATAGAATGATCTCAATTTGAATTCAGGGCAAGCCATCTAACATCACAGTGATCCAAATATACGCCCCAACCACAGATGCTGAAGAAGCTGAAGTAGAGCAGTTCGATGAGGATCTGCAACACCTACTGGACAACAGGCCTAAAAGAGATGTTACTTTCATCACAGGAGACTGGAATGCTAAGGTGGGCAGTCAAATGACACCTGGAATTACAGGTAAGCATGGCCTGGGAGAACAAAACGAAGCAGGACATAGGCTGATAGAATTTTGTCAAGACAGCTCACTCTGCATAACAAACACTCTCTTCCAACAACCTAAGAGACGGCTTCATACGTGGACTTCACCAGATGGACAACACCAAAATCAGATTGACTACATCCTTTGCAGCCAAAGGTGGCGGACATCTATACAGTCGGTAAAAACAAGACCTGGAGCTGACTGTAGTTCAGATCATGAACTTCTTATTGCACAATTTAGGATCAGACTAAAGAGATTAGGGAAGACCCACAGATCAGCTAGATATGAGCTCACTAATATTCCTAAGGAATATGCAGTGGAGGTGAAGAATTGATTTAAGGGACTGGACTTAGTAGATAGGGTCCCGGAAGAACTATGGACAGAAGTTCGCAACATTGTTCAGGAGGTGGCAACAAAATACATCCCAAAGAAAGAGAAAACCAAAAGGCAAAATGGCTGTCTGCTGAGACACTAGAAGTAGCCCAAGAAAGGAAAGCAAAAGGCAACAGTGATAGGGGGAGATATGCCCAATTAAATGCAAAATTCCAGAGGTTAGCCAGAAGAGATAAGGAATTATTTTTAAACAAGCAATGCGTGGAAGTGGAAGAAGACAATAGAATAGGAAGGACAAGAGACCTCTTCCAGAAAATTAGAAACATCGGAGGTAAATTCTAGGCCAAAATGGGTATGATCAAAAACAAAGATGGCAAGGACCTAACAGAAGAAGAAGAGATCAAGAAAAGGTGGCAAGAATATACAGAAGACCTGTATAGGAAGGATAACAATAGCAGGGATAGCTTTGACGGTGTGGTCAGTGAGCTAGAGCCAGACATCCTGAAGAGTGAGGTTGAATGGGCCTTAAGAAGCATTGCTAATAACAAGGCAGCAGGAGACGACGGCATCCCAGCTGAACTGTTCAAAATCTTGCAAGATGATGCTGTCAAGGTAATGTATGCTATATGCCAGCAAATTTGGAAAACACAAGAATGGCCATCAGATTGGAAAAAATCAACTTATATCCCCATACCAAAAAAGGGAAACACTAAAGAATGTTCAAACTATCAAACAGTGGCACTCATTTCACATGCCAGTAAGGTAATGCTCAAGATCCTGCAAGGTAGACTTCAGCAATTCATGGAGCGAGAACTGCCAGATGTACAAGCTGGGTTTAGAAAAGGCAGAGGAACTACGGACCAAATTGCCAATATCCGCTGGATAATGGAAAAAGCCAGGGAGTTTCAGAAAAACATCTATTTCTGTTTTATTGACTGTTCTAAAGCCTTTGACTGTGTGGACCATAACAAATTGTGGCAAGTTCTTAGTGGTATGGGGATACCAAGTCATCTTGTCTGCCTCCTGACGAATCTGTATAACGACCAAGTAGCAACAGTAAGAACAGACCACAGAACAACGAACTGGTTTAAGATTGGGAAAGGAGTACGGCAGGGCTGTATACTCTCACCCTACCTATTCAACTTGTATGCAGAACACATCATGCGACATGCTGGGCTTGAGGAATCCAAGGCTGGAGTTAAAATCGTTGGAAGAAACATTAACAATCTCAGATATGCAGATGATACCACTTCGATGGCTGAAAGCGAAGAGGAACTGAGGAGCCTTATGATGAAGGTGAAAGAAGAAAGTGCAAAAGCTCACAAAAAACCAAGATTATGGCAACCAGCTTGATTGATAACTGGCAAATAGAGGGAGAAAATGTAGAAGCAGTGAAAGACTTTGTATTCCTAGGTGTGAAGATTACTGCAGATGCTGACTGCAGTCAGGAAATCAGCAGATGCTTAATCCTTGGGAGAAGAGCAATGACAAATCTTGATAAAATAGTTAAGAGCAGAGACATCACACTGAGAACAAAGATCCGCATAGTTAAAGCAATGGCGTTCCCCATAGTAACATATGGCTGCGAGAACTGAACCATAAGGAAGGCTGAGAGAAGGAAGATAGATGCTTTTGAACGGTGGTGTTGGAGGAAAATTCTGAGAGTGCCTTGGATTGCAAGAAGATCAAACCAGTCCATCCTCCAGGAAATCAAGCCAGACTGCTCACTGGAGGGAATGGTATTAAAGGCAAAACTGAAATACTTTGGCCACATAATGAGAAGACAGGACACCCTGGAGAAGATGCTGATGCTAGGGAGAGTGGAGGGCGAAAGGAAGAAGGGCCAACCAAGGGCAAGGTGGATGGATGATATTCTAGAGGTGATGGACTCGTCCCTGGGGGAGCTGGGGGTGTTGACAACCGACAGGAAGCTCTGGCGTGGGCTGGTCCATGAAGTCACGAAGAGTCGGAAGCGACTAAACGAATAAACAACAACAAGATGCTTGAGAGATGAAAAAACATCTTTGCTGAAATAGATATTTCAAAGTGAGCTCCAGCCATTTGAAGTAGCCTCAGAAAATGGACTGTAAGCCATTGCAGCTCCATATAATCACATATGATCATCCAGTCCTACTTAGGGACCCAGATGCTCTGTTCTGGACTAACAAGGCTTTCCTTTTATTCTATTTCTTACAATATTATATATATATATTACAATATTATAATTCAACTGCAGTAAACTAATGAATATGAAATCCTTCAATGGCGATGTCCCTCTTTAATGACTATCACATTGTCCCATCCATTTGTCACTTTTTTAATGTGGGCAAAATTGGTCTGCAGCATGGCTGGCTGATCATCATTATGAGCAAGACTCTCAGAGGCTGGTGATAGCATTATATAAAAATTAAACCACCAGAAATACAAACTTCATGATTCAACTACTTTTGGACTTCTGCCCTTTTCTATTAGATATGAAAACGTTTTCCTTTAACTGCTCCAGGATAAGTTTTCTGGAACTATGAGAAGTTAGCTAAAGTGTTCTATGAAAAATATGTGTCTTTTTTAAAGCTATGGCCCTTTTGAAAATGCCCTTCTCCCAGTGCTCTGAAATGACAACAAGGAATTCATCATTATTGTGGTGATGCTGGAAATATGCAGAGGGAGGAAGGGAAACATTTACTAGCCCCTTCCATATACAGGGCTCTGCTGCTCTAAAAATCTGCTTCTAAGTAATCTGGTTACTTACAGTACCACTGCTCCAATCTGAATCTGCTCAGCCTACCAGATGCTCCAACCTAAATTGTCCCAACTTTGGAATGGATTGATTGATTTGATTGGTATGACCATTCATCTCACCACAGCAACTCTGGGTGACTAACAGCATATAAGAATACAATAAAAACATATAAACATATAAACATATATATAGAGGGGTGGGGAAAGGCTACAAGGTAGAACAGCCAAGGTAGAGAGCCAGTTTGGTCTAGTGGTTAAGGCACCAGGCTAGAAACCAGGAGACAAAGAGTTCCAGTCCTGCCTTAGGCATGAAAGCCGGCTGGGTGACCTTGGGCCAGTCACTCTCTCTCAGCCGAACTCACCTCACAGGGTGGCTGTTGTGGGGAAAAGAGGAGGAGGAAGGAGTATTAGGTATGTTCCCCACCTTGAGTCATTTATAAAAATAATAAAGGTGGGATAATAAATAAATAAATAAAAATAAACACCAGTCTACAACAAATCCAAACACAACCGCATGCCACCCCCAAACCAGGCAACCCTCCCCATTCCCAGGAACACATGAGCTCTTCAAGGTTTTCCAAAAAGATGGGTTGTGCCAATCTCATCTTGGGGGCTATGATGTTCCAAAGGGCAGGCACTGCAACAGAAAAAGCACACTTGCTGGTCCTGCAAGATGACACTCTTTAACCAATGGGACCTGCAACCTGCCTCTTCTGCTGGGCCAAATGGGAAAAAACCATGAGAGAGAGGCAGTCCCACAAGTGGCCCAGCCATGTGTCACAGAGGGCTTTATAGATGACAACCAGCACTTTGACACACACTGGCCACAAATGCAGCTCACGGAGCAGAGATTCCCAGCTTCCCATCTCCCAGGGGAGATCAGACTGATGATTTTTGCAGGGAGGTTAAAAATTGAGCTCTTCTAGAGAACATTCCAGGAGTTCCTGTCCTGCATGGTCTTTTATTCTTATTTTGTTCTTTGCCTATATTTTGTTTCTGTGTTGTTGTTGAAATTGGCTGGGTTTCTAAGATTTAGACTTAATTTTTTATGTTTTAATTATTCTTCCCTATCATGGAAGCCCCTGAGAGTCCTTGGATAGCAGTGGGATAGAAATGTGATAAATAAACCAATACCTTCCAGCTCAGCTGTTGCAGAAAAAGTGCTAGGAAAACATTGTTGTTTTTCCAAACCCTCATTAGGGTAACTTGGCCACTCTTTTTGTACCTCCCCCATATGTTTGTCCTCACTCATTACCAAAGCAAACAGAACAAGGGCATGTTGAGGATGCAAGAAGGGTCCTGATTAGAAAACCATTGGCCAGCTGGATGCTGTTTCTCTTTCTGTCCTTTCACTTCTGTCCCAGCTGCAAGGAACACAGTGAAGACTCTTGTGGGGGCAGCAGTAAGCAAGTTCAGGAGATTAATGGTATGTGGAAATGACCTTGGGAGACAGGATGAAGAGTCGCAGACCAGACAACAGTCAGACGAAAGGCAGCTGAGCCCGCAGAAGCAATGTGGGCATTGCAAATGTCTCAGAAGGGACCTTCCCTAGTTTCTTGGACTGTAAAGGCAAGGGGATGGGGGAAGAATTGTACTTTGAGATTTTCAAGGTTCTGGTAATGTAACCTTACAATAAAGACAGAACTAGTACTCCTGGGTGCACTTCTTGTCTGGACTACCTTGCAAGGCTAACATCAATCATGCAAGTCTCAAAGTACCCCTCCCATCCCTCCCTTTTACTCTGCTGAAAACTAGGGAGGGTCCCTTCTGAGCCACTTTCACCACCCCTGCTCCTTTGGACTCAAATTTTGTTTATCAGACGATTATCTAGTCTGCAGCTCTTCCTCCTGTCTCCCAAGGTCATTCCCACATACTGATACAGAAGACTACCAAATGCCTTCTCTTTTCTCCAGAGTTACAGGCTGAAAACCAAGGGCAACTTTAAATAACTCAAGGGAGCATCTAGGGCACTGAGAGGAATTTAAAGCATGATATGCCATGTGGGCTGGGGGTGATGGGTGTTGTAGTCTAGCATACATAGAAAACACCAGGTAGGGGAAGGCTGCCATATGGTATAATTAGGTAAAGCAATCCAACATGTAAACATTGAAAGCAGCAGTGTTGTCTAACAGACTTTTCTTAAGTGTATTAATAAAGTTGCAAACATATGCACATTATTGTTTGCATATGCATCTCAGCAGGAGAATAAATGTGAAAGAATCATCAGTTTCAAAGTGGCATATAGATTGTGCTGGGAACATTTTATCTTTTTCTATAGTTTCATCTACTCTGGTCATTAGGATTGAAACCCATGACCCCAAATCCTCTGGACTGATGTCAAACCTTGAAGCAATGCAACTTACAGTAAAGGCATAACCATATTTACTCAGTGTTACTCAAAATTAAATCTCTAAACACATTTCGGATTCAGCCCTTAGCCCATTAAGACAATATGGTTCTGATCTGCTGTGCCTTACTGAAACTATGATGCCTGCACTCATTGGGGCTAGTTGTAACCAGTAACTTATCTCAGGGCAATGATAGGCTGCACAGGAACTCCTCTTATGATGACTGCTGAAAACTGGTAGCAGTATTTCAAAGAAGAATTTATGGTTAATTGTTTTTAATGGTTGTTACACTGTTTTTAACTGTTGTTGGTTGTGTGCCACGTTTAGTGAGATGGGCAGCTATATAAAGTTGCTAAGCAAATAAATATATAAGAAACTCAGATGCAAATGGACACTGCAGTGTAAAGGGTTAATGTGCTTTTAGGGGGGGAAAATGAATTCCTCAAACATCCCCCTCAAACCAGAACAAAATGGAAACTCTAGACTTGCTTAATTGCAGGGCTCACTTACTTTCCAGCATCTTCCCTACCGTACACACACCGAAAAAATTTAGAGAAGCATTTTGGGATAAAATCCTAATGCACAGGTATTGTTCATGAAGCATCCGAAGAAATAAAAAAAATCCTCCTTTAAGCTACATGTGGAATGAAGAAATGCTAAACAATGGTAAGATAGTAAAAGTTGTCATTCACAGCTGCTCTAGAAGTCTACCAATGCCTAGCAATTACATTTTCTCTTTAATCTGCTGGCAAGTTAAATCTCCTTCATGAATTGTTACCTTGTAGTGGTGAAGGGGCTTGTACATCCCAGTGACGCTAGAGCTGTACTATTGGGAGTGTAGATACCCAGAAGGTTCATCCATGTTGGTCAGGTCACAGATGAGGAATAAGACTAAATAAGATTCACTGGAGAAGAAAGTGGCAGCTCATTCCATAAAACCAAATGTTTTCATGGCAAAATACTGCTGAGAATGTTCACAAGGTTAACAGTGATAGGTCAGAACTTAACCAATGAACTACTGTGGAACTGTAGAAGACAAGTATGAGTTCTTTTGATATGGTTCATTAAAGACAAAAGGACATCCAGCGGTTGTATGAAAGTTATTGGTATGTGGAATATCATACACAAAGGCAAAGCTGGTTTTATCATAGCAGAAATGTCAAGATTTAACATTGATGTTCTAGCAATTAAAGAACTCAAATGGACAGGAGTGGGTCACTTTGCATCAGAGGAACATCAGATCTTCTACTGAAGATGGAAAATCATAGAAGAAATGTTCATATTTTATATTTTAGAGTTTTTATTATATTTGTATATTTATATTTTATTATTTTATTATATTTGTATATTTTATAAGGTATCTTTTAAAATTGATATTTAATTGCTACTGTTTTTAATTCATTTGTAAACTGCCCAGAGTCGTTTTCAAGATGGGTGGTGGAAAAATATGATAAATAAATAAATAAATAAATAAATAAATAAGTGGAGTCCCAATCATTACTAACCAAACAGTGTCAAAGTCAGTGTGCTTGGATACAAAACGATAGACTCAATTTGAATCCCAGGCAAGGCAGTCAATATTACAGTGATCCAGTCTGTGCTTGAGGTCATCTGAAGTTGAACTGTTCTAATGCTGACTTGGAACATTTTGTCCATACAATAGCAAAAAAGACATACTAACTCTTGGAACCTGGAATGCTATAGTCAGAAGGAAAGTAGCATCTGGAATACCAGGAAAAAATGGCCTTGTTGTTTGAAACAAAGCAGGAGACAAATGAGTAGGATTCTGCCAAGAAAATTCAGTGTTTATAGCAAATACCTTCTTTAAAGCTAAGACCATTAAAGATGAGCAAATAAAAATATACTGAAATGCAAGGAGCAAAAGGAGGTGAAATGTCTGCCTACCGATATGTTAAAAGCAAAAGACAACAGACGGGGGGGAAATTACCTAACTGAATGCTGAGTTCCAGAGATGAGCACGAGGAGACAAGAAGTTATATCTAAATAAACAATGCAAAGAAATTGAGGATAACCATGGAGTGAGAAAGACATTCATTTGGGAAGATCACAGGAATCAGGGGAACCAGTTTCGTCTAGTGGTTAAGGCACCGGGCTAGAAACCAGGCGACTGAGAGTTCTAGTCCCGCCTTAGGCACAAAAGCCGGCTGGGTGACCTTGGGCCAGTCCCTCTCTCTCAGCCCAACTCACCTCACAGGGTGGCTGTTGTGGGGAAAAGAGGAGGAGGAAGGAGTATGAGGTATGTTCACTGCCTTGAGTTATTTATAAAAATAATAAAGGCGGGATAGAAAATAAACAAATAAATAAAAACCTACTAGACAAATATGGGCACAATAAAAGACAGAGAATGCAAAGATCTACTGGAGAATGAAGATAAAGAAGAGATGGCATGGTTATACAGAAAAACTGCAAAAATATCTCAAAACTAATGATATATGCAGTATGAAGTTTTAATCACTGAACTAGAGCCAGACATTCTGGAAAATGGAGTTAAATGGGCCATAGACAATATTGCTAAGAACTAAGCTGTGGTAACTGATGAAATACCAGCAAAACTGTTTAAAATCTTATGAGATGCTGCAGTTAAAGTACCACTTATAATTTGTAAACAAGTATGGAAAAAACAGCAGTGGCTAGGGACTGGAAAATACCAATTTATATTCCAGCACTCAAAAAGACAGTGCTAAATTTACTGAGCAATTGCACTTACCTCTCATGCGAACACTCAAGATTTTGCCATCTTCAGCAATAACAAGGGACAAGAACTGCCAGATTTCAAGATGGATTCAGAAGAGTTGAAGAACCTGACAGCGCAGTGCTAACATCTAGTGGATACTGGTAGTCCTCGGGTTACAACAGCAATTGGGACCGGAATTTCCATCGCTAAGCAATGCAGTCATAAACTGCAACATCATGTGACCACATTGCTTAGCGATGGCAATCCTGGCAATCCCGACTGCTGTCATGACCCCAGCACCAGGTGGGTCGTTAAGCAGGAAGAGGTTGGAGTCCCAGGCAAGGGGAGTGGGGAGGCACACGGGTGCCCTGGGTGCTGGAGCACTGCCACAGGTACACACTACAGACAGCTGGCAGGTGGCAGGGGCTGCAGGTGGGACAGCGGGGGCCATGGGTGGGCACTACAGAGCATTGGCAGGTGGGATCTCGTACTCCATAGTGGGGCTCCTTGGGAGAAAAAGCAGTGGGAGTGACTTACAGAAGTGACTTGCAACCTTCCTTGCTGGCTTCTCCATTGACTTTTCTTGCGGGAAAGCTGGTAGGGAAGGTTGCAAATGATGATCAAGTGATTGCGGAATGCTGCAACTTTCATAAGTGTGAGCTGGTTGCCAAGCACCCAAATCATGATCATGTGACCAGAGGGGTGCTGCAACAGCTGGAAGTTCAAGGACCAGTCATAAGTCCCTTCATTTGGCGCGGTCGTAACTTTGAACAGTCACTGACTGAGTGGTCGTAACCCGAGGACTACATGAATGGAAAAGGAAAAAGTGTTCCAAAATAGGTCTATGATTGCTATATTGATTATTATAAAGGCTTTTGTCTGCATAGATCACAACAAATTGTGAATAGCTCTTAAGATATTGGTACATAAGAGCTGGACCATCTCATCTGCCTACTGAAGAATTTGTGCAATGACCAGGAAGCAATAGTTGGAACAGCATATGGAGCCAATAAATGTTTCAAAACTGAGAAAGAAGTGTACCAAGTTTCTGCACTGTTGTATGTTGTGAAATTTGGACCATCAGAAAGACTGAACAATGAAACATGGATAGAGCTGAATTGTAATGCTGGAGCAAATGTTGAGAATACTTTGGACTGCAAGAAGAACTAATAATTCAATACTAGATGAATTAAGTACTGATGGCACAAGCTTAGAAGTACTCGAAGAAGCAGTTACGGACTGAGAATCTTGCCCAAATAATGCCACTGGGTTATGAATAATTGGCAACAACTGAACAGCAACAAAGAAGCACCAGTAATTATTAACTCTTGAAAGTTCCAAGGCAAAACTGTAATGTATGTACAGCATTCAGAGGTTTATTCTGCCATCTGTTTGATTACAGACAATTTGGTTTCTCCTGTTATCAAAGGATAATTAATTTTCATAACTATGTGTTTTTTTTCCCGATTATTCAGGCAAGAATGTTACCCCGTTTAAAGTTTGTGCTTGAATTCAGTATCTGGAGTTCTCTGCTCAAAAAGAAAAATAGACCCTGTCTCCCAGGGCCCATCTGGGGATGGAGATTACATGCTCTAGTTAGTTTTATGATCTAAGATTAGGCAAGCTGTTGCTTTCCAGTCTTTTTTTTTCCCCCGCTTTTGGTCCAATTCTCACAGTCCCTTGCTCTTGGCTAAGCTGGCTTAGACTGATGGGAATTGGAGTCCAAAATGTAGGGAAGTCATCAAGTTAGCTGGCTGTTTGAAAGGAACTGATAATGATTACATGATTTTATAGGTAAAGTCCTCCCATCCAAGACAGCATGTGAAGGAAAATGGAGTTGGTCAATACTGACTCTTATTGGACTGCAGTGACATGAGCCAAACAGCAGATAGGAAAGAAAGCAGAAATTCTTGTCCTTATGTAGGACATGATTCAGTCCCCTCGAAACCTCTGAGTAATGTACTCATCATTATCACATGCTGTACTTAATATCACAACCTTCCAATTCAGGTGTGTCTCTGAATCTAAAATAGGTTGTGCACCCATGTTTATACAGTCTACGCCCATATCTGGAAGGATGCCTATTCAAGAAAATGGATTGTGTGTTCTAAAAAAACGCAGAGGTTAGAGTTTAGAAATCTTCTTGTACTTCAAGTGAAGCTGAGCAAAAACTCTGGGAGGAAAATGGTCTCTACATATTCTCAACTGAGGGACTTTAATTACATATGGAACAGAAAATAATAGAGATGTCTGTTAGTGTACGTCCTTATTTATAGCCACACTGCTCTTGTAAAATCATATACTATATGGTGGGCAGTTGTTTCTGCCATATTTTGTTACCATTCATCTCTTTAATCATCTCCTCTCCCCTCCATTTAACTGAAGATTTTTCTCTTTTTTTTTTTAAGTATGCACACATTGAAGTGGTACTGAAGAAGCAATATTGAAATTATCCAGTTAAGAAGCACTGTATATACTTTACAAAACATGACATATTATAGCAGTCTAACTCCATGCAGGTATTTTGGACTGCAAACCCTGTAATCCATGCTGGGTGGAGCTTATAGGAACTGAAATTCAAACATAATATTCTGAACTTAATGAGTTGAACAGATATGGGAATTAAAGGCATGGAAATGGCTAAGATTTCCAAAACAGACTCCAAAAATGCCTGCTGGCTGGAGTCTATGGGACTTGCAGTCCAGCACATCTAGTGATCACCTGGGGTTGGAGATGGTTGACCTAAAAATCACCAACCAGCATGGAGGTATTTAAATTTGTGCAAAGCCTTTGTAGAAGAACAGAGTGTATAGGTTCATGAATGATCATCTAACTGAATACTGCAGTTAATCATTGCTTTAAAATATTGCAGTCAGCCTTCTGGTCTCTTTTCCTTGTTCCATCTCTATGCACCATGGTTTGATTCATTTGCTATGGTTGCATGATATGCTCACCCATGGTTTTTCCTTTTTTCTACTCTGTGGTTTCCAAAAAGAAAAATAAGAGAAGAGATAATATGTTTATGTGTATATCCTAAATTTAGCTTGTTTATATTTAAGTCAGTTTATCTAAATTGTACTCAATTACATTTTCTGGGTTCTGCGTGATGCACTGAGCTAAAACTGAACTGAATTCACATAGTATGTTAGGCCAGCCATGTGGTGCAGTTGTATAATATGTATACTGTGTAATATGGGAAGTGAACCCAAATACTGTACTGTAATGTGTGTGTGTGTCTGTGTGTGTGTTTTCTTCCAGCTATAAGGTAGATCTTACTGAGCAATTGAAAACAAAGGATCAGGCAGTTTCCATGTGAGAGGTCGAAGAACACAGACATGATATTGCTGGTTGTCTAACAAAAATAACAAAAGCTTGTCACTGTACCAGAGGACTAGAAGATAACCAATGTCATAGCACACTTAAAAAGGGAATTTTCCTGGTTGGACTAAAACCTATAGACAACCATTTGGAAGAACACCTTTTTTATATGGTGGACACTCTCTGGAATAAGCTTCTAAAGGAAGAAGACATACAGTATGTCAATCCTGCCATAGTTTTGGTGAATGTCTCTATTAGAACACAGTGCACATATTAAACAATAAATAGAGAAAACTTCCTATGAGATGGAAGCATGATGATTTGTTTCTGTTGCACTGCTGATATCGTAGAACTCCCTTCCAATTTGTGTTACAGACGAAACCAATCTGCAAAAGAAAATGCACAATTTTCTTACCCTTTCAATCATGCAGACATTACCCTATTGCAAATGTTACCTCCATTGCCTAGAAATTGATACACTTCTTTAATCCACTTCAAATTACAAAGCACGAGATAAAATGAGTCAGCCAGGAAGCATCATGAATGCATTTAACTCGGCTAAAGAGGGGGAAAGATTCCCCTCAACCCCCCCCCCCCGCTTATTATTATGGCTATGTGTACCATGTAACGCTGAGGAAGCAGCTCAGAACAATACGCCTTTCCTAGCACCACTGTCAGCCTGAAATGTGAAGTGTACCGCACTGCCCATTTGCTGTAGATCACCTACATAACGTGATTCCCAGAGCTTCATGATATTAGAGACGAGAAAGGAAGCCACACGTAATTGTTGGAACACATGTGCTGACGATCTCCCAGGCACAACACAGCCATGAAATCCAATATTGTTAGGAAGCAGAGCAGCTTATAAAATATGCAGACAACTGAGCAAAGCAGCCAGTGGTGAACCTTACTTATTTCATGCTCTGTCTCCAAAAGAATACGGAATGGAAGGCTTTCCTGTAAGAGAGCGAAAGCTCTTTTGTGCCAACAGATGACATGGGAATTCAGTGAGGGAGATGCTTTGAAACATGCACACACACACACACACAGACATAAAATTATTTCAATAAAAGGCTAAGATTATTAAAAGCTACTGCTTTTCAGTTGCTTCTGTGCTAACTCATACGGTAATTAGCTGGCTTATAGAAACCTGAAATGAAGACAGTTTGGTGAAAAGAGAGTCTGGTTGTGGGATTTTTAAAAAAATACATTAAAACATTTGGGTCTTTATCAGACAGGATGCAACAAAGACATATTTTAGAACAATTATAATAAATTATGGAAAGAAATTTTAAAAAAAGATATTGAAAGATGGAAAAACGTAAAACTTTCTTGGCTAGGACTTATTGCAACAATAAAAATGAACATACTACCCAAGATGAACTTTTTATTTCAAATGGCACCAATTCCAATCTCAGAAAAACCTTTCAGGATTGCAAAGAACAATAAACAGATTTATCTGGAATGGGAAAAAGCCAAGAGGAAGATCTAAAATTTTGCAAGACTGAAAAGAAAGAGGTGGCCTTGCATTTCCTTACCTTAAATTATATTAAGACACTGCTTGTCTATCATGGATAACAGAATGAATAAAATCCCCAAATAGAAGAATATCAATCATAGAAGGATATATTATACAAAAACGTTTGCTAAAAATGTGGAATCTTTTAAAAATAAGAATACATCAGGCAACTTCACCATCCAAATGCCTTTTACTTCAGGGACAACTATACTGTAGTAAGAAAGATTTAATCACATATGCCAATGTGGTACATCCAGACTCAGGAATCACACTAAAGGCACAGCAAGAACTGCTAAATGAAGTAGGAATTTACCATGGTTGATGTATTTACAAATTGCTGGAAGAATAAAAAGTGCTCTTAAGAAAGAAAAAGGGGGGTTGAGAAATATAACTGAATTTGAAACACACAAAATCAAGATCACCTATTAAGATGTATATATAAATTGTTATTGAAATATGACACAGAGATGGAACAAATCAAAAATTGTATGATGAAGTGAATGCAAAACTTAAAAAATAATAATCATAGTTGAACAATGGGAAGAGCTATAGGGGAAAAAAACCCACTACATTTATTCCAAGTAAAAATTTAAGTGAAAATTGTATAAAAAATGTTTTACAGACTGTATATAACCCCAGCAATTTCCAAGATAAACAAATCATATAACAATAAATGTTGTAAATGCCATAACAAAGAAAGAACATTTTATTATATGTGGTAGTTAAGTTAAACAACCCTCAAAAATACTGGAAAGAAATATATAAAAATATTCTAAAAATCCTAAAAATAAAATTTAACTGAAACCACAAATATTCCTATTAGGTATAACTCCAGAAAACATAAATGAAAATATCACAATTAACTCTTATTAAACCTTTTATGAGATCTGGGTAGGATAAGATCCAGCCAAACTGAAACATGGATCTTTTAGGTTGTTCCAGAAGGAAATCTGGAAAGGTCTCGTCTGCATAATCTGTGCAGCAGCCCATTCATTGATCTTCCTTTTAACTGACTGTACCCCATCCTCCTTATGCCTGTCTCTGAAGATTTGATTTGATCTGATCTGATCTTCCCAGAACCTTCCTTTTTTTTTTTTTCCCCAAGTCAGTGTTGACTGCTGGACTAATCCCTGCAGTTTGCTTGGCAAGATTTTCAGAAGTGGTTTGCCCTTCCTTGCCTGCTTCCTAGGGCTGAGAGAAAGTGACTGGCCCAAGATCACCCAGCTGGCTTCGTGCCTCAGGCAGGACTAGAACTCACTGTCTCCCGGTATCTAGCCTGACGCTTTTAACCACTACACGAAACTGGCTCTCCCTCCCACTCCTGCACTGCAAATCAAGTGCAGCATACACAACAGATCCCCCTTCTCCTTCCCTGATCTTCCCAGCGCCTTTCTTCCCCGTAGGCCGTTCCTGCCACGCTCGAATTCAAGCACAACATATCCAGTCAGACAATCTGCCCCTCCTTCATCTTCCCAGAGCCTTCTTTTCTCTTACCTGTGCTTAGCTGTGTGCCGCCACAAAGGGTATCTATCCTGTCTGTCTGTCTATTTAATTTATACAGCCACCTATTTTTGCAATTGCAAATCTTTTTGCATCTTCCCTGCTGCCTCTCACCCTGGAACATCACTGCCCAGAAAACATGCATTCCAGGTTCAGTTCCAGACCAAATACATTTGCTTCAGTCCAAGTACAGATCACCCAACACAGCCTGCTCCATGCCCAGCTGATGCACGCATGGAACATTTTGCACATTCTTATTAAGGAGCCCTGGTTGATTCTTCAAGCCACTGTGGAATTCAAACCTTCAAAGGCCTCAGGAACTAATAGCCAACAAGTGAATGAACGGCCAAGGAGTATTCTTATGTAAATCGGTTTTTAATTCTACAAACGTTTAAAAACAGCTTCATCAGAACTGTATTGGTCCAACTAATAATATTATGAGAGGCCCAGTTTACCCCTAATTTCTAAACTGAGATTATCCCATAAAGACAGTTTTTCATGAGTAAAAGTAGCTGTTAAAATCTTAGCATCCACATTTATCAAGGAAATATACAGAATGCATAGTAGGAACCTTGCTCATCTTGGGAATAATTATCAGATTTGCCTCATTAAAACTAAAAGGGAGGATTGTATTTGAACAAGCTTCACCATATATCTCCAATAAAATAGGAGACAGAAAGCCAATATATTTTTTGTACCATTTCAAGTAGAAAACCATCAAGGCTGATCAATAGCCTTCTTCGATTTAAAGGGTTTAACTCTAGTGACAATTTGTTGAAGGATAGCAATAAAGTAAGAGTAGTGACCTGAACCAGTAATAACCAGAGTAATCTCATATACTTTAAAAACTTGACCAAATTCAGGCAAGCAAGTACCTGGATGGGTTGTACTAAGCATTTTTTTTTAATTTTTGAAGAAGAGAGCTGCTAATCACTATTTTAGTTTCCTGTAGAAAATTATGAAATGGATATTGATATATAGTTATTCCCCTTCAGGGATGCAGTGGCACTGCAGGTTAAACCGCTGAGCTGCTGAGCTTGCTGATTGGAAGGTCGGCAGTTCAAATCCGCGTGACGGGGTGAGCTCCCGTTGCTAGTCCCAGCTCCTGCCAACCTAGCAGTTCGAAAACATGCCAATGTGAGTAGATTAATAGGTAGTGCTTCGGTGGGCAGGTAACGGTGTTCCGTGTAGTCATGCCGGCCACATGACCACGGAAGTGTCTATGGACAAACGCCGGCTCTTCGGCCTTGAAACGGAGATGAGCACCGCCCCCTAGAGTTGGACACGACTGGACTTAATGTCAAGGGAAACCTTTACCTTTACCTATTCCCCTTCAGAGTGCATTAAGTCTGACAAGTTTTAGAGGAACATGTTGGGGGCAGGGGGAATTGTATCAGTTCAGCCATTACCTGTTGAGGGTATCAAAGAAAAAAATTGAGCTGGAATATCTCTTCAGTATTTTCTAACAATGTTACACCTAGGATGTGCATAGGGACTGTTGCTTATGGTTCCCTGAGTATTAGTTATCCTTTCTTTATAGCTGTGTTTGTTAAAATATTTATAATTATTGTTTACATTGTCAGGTTTTGGCTGATCTGTAATAAACATATAATAAATCAGTAAGATATTATTGACCCTCAGTGTTGTTTTGCTTCAATATGGTATCAACGGTTGTGCATTTTTTTAAAAAAAAATTGAAATAAGCTACTTTGTGGATCATTTTGATTAAAATGACCTAAAGTGACCTATACATAAATGGCAAAGATCTTCATCTCAATATGAATACTCTAAGTTCAATAAATCACACATAGTTTTACATTCCAATCTAATGTTTGTTCATTTGATTTTGCTCTATTGATTTTTTCTGAAAACATTAAAAGAGAGAAAGGAGAGAAAGATCTTTCCAAGATAACTCTATTCCAAATTTCCATTCTGTTGGCGGCATTTCATTAACAAGATTTAAAAAGAAAATAAGCCACAAATACAACAGCAGGTTTGCAAAACAAAATGAGGAGGAGGAGGAAGCTTACTTGTTAAGACTATAGTTCTCCATTTCCATACTTCTATATTTATACAACACTTGATAAGCATGATCTTCAGGACAAGACTATATAAGGCCCAACATCATATTGCAAAAAGATTAAAAGCCACTGTGCAGCTTATGATTAGGCAAACAAGGTAAAACCAGAACACGCAAAACATTCTTAAGGTAACATCACAATATAGAAGGTGTTATCACCTCTTTGGGGAACTAACAACAATGTTTATTATTTTTAAAAGATGGCCAAAGCAATTTTGCTGTATTTAGTTATTCAGTTCAACTTGGAAATAAACTATGATCCCCAGTGAGGTTTCACATTTACTTCACCATCTGATGACTGTAACTGAATGCTTCATTCTTCAAGCTACTCGCTATAGAAGCAATCCCTCTAGTGATGAGTTCTGTGTTATGACTCAGGTCTCACAGCTTCACTTTTTCTTTATAATATATTCATTTCATGTTGATATAAAGCTATGGGTCTTAAGGATGCCACTACTCCCAGATCAGAACCTTCAACTAAGCCCATCTTACATCCTCTGCACATCCACATCAAGAGACATCTTCAGTTAAACCAATACTGAAATAGCATATAAGCACTCCTTCTGAATTAGTTGTATTCTCTAAGGTTGATTTCTAGAAAGTGAACAGAATTCTAATGACAGTGAGCAAATAGAGATAATTTCAATGAGACCCTTGTCTACAGATATTGATATATTAGACAAAATCACCTAATGAAATGAATGAAGGGCTGCTGAGATCAAGCAAGAAAAGAAGTGGTTAGAATCATATAAGGAGGGGATTAACCTCCCCCCACTTTTCTCTCTCATAAAAAACTGTTTCCTGACTCTTAGTTATCAAAAGCAGCAAAGGATTTTTGTGAGATTGATTCTGGTAGCATTCACAACATTTTAGGCCAAGCATTTAAGTAAAAGCTATCCTCCTATTATTCTTAGGATACAACTGCCTGCCCCATTATTTTGCAGCATAGTGTTGCCTGATAGCAATTTTGTTTCTAGAGAAGAAACCAAGTAAACATCAGAAGCCTGAAGGTGCATAAGTGGTTGGTAGTACAGAGGGAAGATGAAAGAACAAAAATGTTAATGTTTATCAGAAAGACAAAGCTCTGGAACCAGGAGTTGTTTGAACATTTAGTTAAGAACATAATAATAAATTATGATTAGTAAGCTAGTTAAGTATGAGCTGGGTAGAATATGTATTAGGTGATCCAAAGCTATCTTGAAAACAATACTCAAACAGTACTCATCAATAATTCCTCATCAAGTGGGGTATCATGGAGTTTTGTTCTGAGCCTGGTCCTCCTTTAATATTTTCATTAATGGATTTGATAAAGAGGTGAAGAAAATGATTATCTAATTTGCAAATGACACAGAAATGGGTGGAAGAGAAAATACTATAAAAGACAAAATTTTCAAAATGATGTTGACAGATTAGAGAAATTGGTTGAAAATAAAAGAATGAACCTTAAAAGAGACAAATGCAAAGTTCTTCACTTAAGAAGAAGATGTCAAATGTACAGGGATAGGATGGGAGGTAATAGTTTGATAATTGTACATGTGAAAAGGATGTTGGAATTTAACTGATCACAAGCTGAATATGAGTCAGCACTATGATGTGGCTGCTAAAAAAAACAACAAATGCAAACTTAGGCTGCATCAGTAGAGGTAATAAAGTAATAATTCTGTGTTATTCTGCACTGGTCAAACCCCACTCCAAGTACTATGCCCACCTCTAAGCACCACATTTTAAGAAAGAGAGATGAGAATAGGCACAAAGAAGGGCAATAAGGACAGAGGAGAGGCTGAGGAAACTGAGTAAGTTTAGCCTTCAGAAAAAACTGGTAAGGGGATATGACAGGAGTTTGCTAGTGCCTGAAGGGGTCACATAGATCTGGTCTCTTTCATCCCTGGGTGCAGGACCCTGAATAACTATCTTGTTACAGGAAGGCAGATGCTGGTTGAATGTTGGGAAAAACTTAATAGCAACAGCAGTTTAACCATGAACAAATACCCAAGGGGTGAGCTTCTTTCTTTGGATGTGTTCAAGCAGAGACTACACAGCTTTAAATTGGATTCTTGCAGTGAGCATGGAACTGATGACCTAAATAGTCTCTTTTACCTCCATGATTCTATGACATTTAGAAATCTAGGACTGTGGTGTCAGAGATACTGTAATTGATGTGGGGTTCCTGAAATGCCAGCCAATCTATTCCACAGAGCTGCATGCAAGGTCTTCTGACCCATGGCACTGGGACCCATTTTCTGTCTGCAGTGTTTTGGGCTTCAGGCACGGGGCCCAGTATTCTAGGGCTGGTAGTAGACTTGCCACTTGTTATTTTCTCCCTGAGAGTTCACTGCATGGGGTAGAGAGCTGCAGTGACTAAATAATTGTGAGGGATCTGTGTGGCTGTCCAAGGATGACTATTCCACTTCCCCAAAGGAGTCTCCTAGTGCTTACATTCTAAAGGGTAATTGGTGGAAGTTAAAGTCTACAGGAAACAACATCCCTCCCCCCAAAGATTAAGGGAGGGAAAGTTCTCTGCACATGCTCAGAAATTTCCATCAGTTTCACATAATTCAGGGTTAAGCCCTGGCGTGAGGCACAATTTCTACAAGCTTCAGATCTATCCGATCCAATACTTGGGCAGAGGGAATATGGGGGGAGAAGAATGGGGCAGCTAAGAAATGGGCCTTTGGGGAATGGGGATACCCCCAAGATAGTCAAAATCATGGCTCTCCTCTAAGAAAGGGCAGATCTTAGAAATCTGGCTTCCTTAGCAGGCGGCCAGGAAGGGCCCCTGACATTTGGGCAAGTCCCCTTCCTCTCTCCACCTGGCGATTGTGCCCCGCCCAAGCCACTCCTTCTTACCTCATCCCCCTGGCCAAACTGCAGCCCCAGGGCGACGAAGTGTTCCACCCGGATGAAGCCGTCAGCGTCTTCGTCACACACATCAAAGACCTCCTTGAGTTTCCGCAGTAACTGCAGGAGACGCGGCGGCTCTTCGGGGCCGCTGGGCTCCATCGCGCCCTTCGGAGATTAGCTGGGAGCCGCGGGCGAGAGGCTCTGCCACCCCACCGTAGCGGCCATGGTCGCGGGCGGGCGGACGGGCGAGCGGACGATCCGGTGGGTCCTACTCGCTGCTCTCGCCGGTGCCTTCAGCCAGAACAGGCGCGGATGACATCAGCAAAGGGAGGAGAAAGACGTGGAGGATGGGTTGGGGAGGTGGCGGCAGTGCAGGAGAAAGGAACAATGAGGGAGACAGAGAGAGAGAAGGCAAGAGGTCAGGCGAACGTTGGTAGCGGCGGAAGGATGCACATCAAAGGAAAGATGGCCTCAGGATTCGGAAAGGGAGCGGCGGTGGGTACCAATAGCGCACAAAGCTACCCATCTCAGGCGCTCGCTGACCGTCTGTATCAACATGACCCACACCTGAATTAAGCCAGAAAACAGACATTGCACGGCTGACAATAATCCGGATTAGAGCTCTGCACCTGCAGCATACAAGGAAATGGGAGAAGCTCATGTTTAAGGTCACATGCAACAGATTTCTTGCACTGTAACACCCTTTCAAACAAGGATAGGGAGCCAAATGTCATTGGAGTGCGACTTCCATCACCTGGTCAGTACTGGGGTGGGGACTGTAGTGAAGCCATATCCAGAAAGCCACCAGTCTGCCATTTCTGCTTTAGTGGAACACACTGTCACATACCTAGAGTGTTGGGTGAAGAATAGGTTCCCCACCCCTCACCCCCTCCTTTCTGAATGTTCAATGAGGATTCCAATTCGTTTTAGTAACTGGGAGCCAGACGTATTAAATCAAATATACTAATATTCAAAAGCGGGATTTTATGGATAGTCCTGAGAAAATCCTTTTATTATCATCTTAATTGTGAGTACAGCAATACAGTTAAAGCTTATTAAAGGTAGGTTAATTGCCTAGCAGTCAGAATGTTGAATTAATTAGACTGATTTCAATCAAGCTTGGTTTCTGGTGACTTCATGGACATGCCATGCTGGCTACAGGATGGCAAGAGTTTGCCACTGCTGCCTTCTGGGTTATGTTTTTTATTTCCCTTTCTAGACAACAGACCTGGGGTTTCTAGGTGGTCTTCCAACTTCTAACCTGATTAAACTTAAAAAAAAAAAAAATCAGCTAGGTCCTAAAAGCAGCTGTGATGCAAATCATTGTTTACTTGTCCTTAAATTAAATCCTCCATAGCTAGGAATTATAGAAATTAGTCAAGGTCCAGGATCTCATATTGAGATATCTAGCAGAAAAACCTCACAAGATCTGTTCACAAATTAACTTCATCAAGTTGAGTGAGACCTAATTTACTCCCAAGTAAGTGTGTTGAAGATTTCTCAGTATTCTTTGAAAAAAGAACCAGGACTGAGAAAATAGCTCTCTGGTCATGTAAATTTTGATTTCACCATTCAAAGCAAATGCTGGGGGGAAAAAATCTAGCTATTTGAGGGCTTGGAATAAAGCCAGGATTTTGACGACTTGCTAGCCAGGGATTGCTTGCTAATGAGTTCACATGGCCCTTATAGCCATTTTCTATCCCATGTGATTTTTATGAGTGATGTTTTGAAGAGCATTTGGGGGATCCGGGAGGGCTTTCAAGTGCTCTTTTTCTTTCCTGGAAAAATTAATGTTTACCATAAGATTTGGAATCAAAGCACACATCATTAATGCCTGAAGTCTGATAACAAAATAATTCTGTCTGCCTATGATGACCCTGAAAATGCTAGACAAGAAAAGAGAAAAAAGGAAGCTAAAAACCATTTCCCCAGCACATGGCTTTCCTCAAAGTTCTATCAGAGATTAAGCTGTTTTTCTTTAAAGTTTTCCCATTTCAAGTGATCTTTCTTGTTAACATGAAAATGTGTAGGGGAAAAATAGCTATTTTGCATATTTTTCTAGGTACCCTTTTGTGCCTTTTTTAAAAAAAAGATAGGAATATGTTACATAATTTTTAAAAAAAACCTGTTCAAACACATGACATACTTCTATTAAAAGAGAGATTCCATTCTTACATAATCTTATCCTGGCAATAAATGTTGCTGCAAGGAAAAGGGAGATGAAATACATTGTGCCTCTTGTACAAATGCCTTTTGGAAACCAGAATTTGCTGACCTCCTTCACTTTCACAGCATCTTATACAAAGGTGCTCAACTTGAGCTCCCCCTACAACTACACAGGGCTTCCAAAGGCCTTTGAATGCAGCTTTCACCCCAGGGTCGTCCAAAAAGTGTTACCAAGTTTAAATGTGACATGAAGAACATAACTAAATACATGACTGGAGACTATCCTATTAGCTGCATTTGTATGTAATTAAATGGACATAAAATGAAGAGAGTTGTAGGTTTTCCTATCCACTCCTTTGGGAGCACAACACTTAAAGGTTGAATGCAGCCCTTGATCCAAGAAAAATTGTATATCCTTGAATTAATGTTTTTGGAACATCACTGCCCCTTGAAATGAGTGGTCTGCTCTGGATATTTTCCTGGAATTATGGTTTTGCCTGGACTATTGCTGTTCCTTTCATAGTGCTGCCCTGTAAAAGTCTTGCTTTGGACATTGTTACTTTAATGACATGCTCAGTAATGCTCCTCCCTGCCTCATTATAGCTGGATTCACATATCCCATTAAGCCATTTGTTTGATTTTTGCTTACTATATTGCGTGAACTAGCCAATTTGTCTTAATAAGCACAGGTACAAAAAAAACTATGATTTTGAAACCAGCAATCAGGAGTTTTCACTCTCATTTTTGGTTAACATATTCTGTGGACCCAAACAGTTGTGTCTTATTCAAAATACAATGATTAAAACAAACCATGGCTTGGTGCCAGTATCTTACTATCAGTTGAGCTGGTAAAAGAAGGTGTTTACATATGAAAAGATATAAACGTGCTGTATGTCTCAACTGATGTAAGAGCTCATGCAGCCTTCCCCAATCTGATTTCTTCCAGATGTAGTGCATTGCAACCCACATCCTCCTTAGACAATGAGGCCATATTAGTTGGGGGTGATGGGGCTGAGGGGCACCAGGTTGGGGAAGGCTGGGATAAATGAGTACTGATGGAGCCTTAGAGCCTGGCATTTGTGAAGTTGGACTACAGCATCAGATTCAAATCCAATACAGAAGGGGGTTCCTAGTTTTAATTTTCCTCTCTGGTGGCTAGAATTGGCCCTATCTCATCTAGCAGACCAATTTACATTGGGAGAAACAGTTGGGCCAAATGGGAATGTAGCTTTTGCATGTAACTTTTATATTTAGGAATTAATTGGGGTACATTTCCTGCAGCAGTCAGTGAGCTGCAGCTGAATGAGATATGTGAGTCAGTGGCAACCTTTCCCTTCCTGATCCATCTCTGGATGCAGATGATAAGTGGCTGTCAGCTGCCTCTTGAATGTGAACTCATGCAAAGGAGATCAGGCAGCAAGTGAGGAGGGCACGGTGCAAAAGGCTGGAGGTTGCAGTGGAGGATGTTCGGTCTGGATTTGACCACTCTGGAGGTCAGAAGAAGGCTCTGAGGAAGAAAAAAGTAAGCGGAGATCCGAGAGGAATGGTTTTCACAAAAGCCGCCAGTCACAGAACCATAAATCACAGAAACCCAACACCCAACCTTGTCGGTCTCTTGGGAGAAAAGTTCCTCCAGTATTTGGAGCAGGACCACCTACAATGTCACCATTAGTTACCAAGCTCTGAAGGGCGTTAGTGTAGAGCAGTGTTTCTCAGCCTTGGGACCTTTAAGATGCGTGGACTTCAACTCCCAGATTTTGGGAGTTGAAGTCCACACGTCTTAAAGTTGCCAAGGTTGAGAAATACTGATGTAGAGAGTAAGAATGATGACTTTGGTGGAGATATGGAGGAGCTGCTGCTTAGGCAAAAGGGGCTGAAGCATTTTTTAAGTTCAGAGCAATGAGGTAACATTCGGAAGCTGCTCAGACAGACGCCTCCCTAATTCGCTGAACTATAAGGAGGAGGAGGAGGCCTGGCACAATCAGACTTGCAAGATTCTGTTAGTGTAGCCACTCTCAATAAAAGTTGTTTTAGCCTTCCCATGAAGCTGATTCTGGTCCATCCAGTAGGGCTGACAGTTAGAATGCAGAACTCTTCTGTTCAGTTTAAAAGGAGGAGGGGAGGGCTGCTGGCAGCAACTCCAGAAAGGCTTGACTCCATCCAAGCCTATCATAAATGGTTTTTCCCTCTCCACTTCTCTCTTGCCCTTCCTGCTGACATTAACTAGCAAAAAGCCCTTGCAGGGGCTTTCAGGCTGGGATTATTTTGTTCTTGGAGAACAAAAGGGGGTTGTGCATTCTAGTTCTTCCCCCAACCCATCTCTGCAATAATCTCCCCCCTCTCCTCAGCTCAGTCTTGGTAAAACCCCATTGGTGCTCATCCTGACCAGCCAAGCTTTGTCTCAGCTTTTCATCAGTGCTGCCCTATTGGTGAAGCTGGAGCAACTGACCATCCCTCAACTTGCTACGGATCAGTTGTAGGACTGTATGTTGGAATTATCAGGGGTCAACTCAGCATCGTCTCATAAGCATAAGAAGGTCTCTCTAGCAAACACATCTCTATTGTGCTTGTGGGATGTCACATGGGTCACCTGATTTCCAGTTCCTCCTTCTTCTTGGGCTTGGGGATTAACAATCTCCATTACTCTTCTGGCACACATGCAATCAGGAGGTGCTGCAGAAATGCAGCTCTCGCCCTTTAGAAAGTGTCTACAAAGAACCAGTGATGATTAAATGCTTTCTACTATGAATCTATCTGTATCCAGATCTCCTGAATAAAAGTAAGCTATCTGTTTTTTCTTCATCTAACTACAGTGTGAAGACTGAATTTATTTCTGAACACAATTAAGCTTAATGTGCAAGTTCTCTTTTTTTGGTTCGCGCTTCTACTCTGCAAGATTGCTGTTAGCTGCTTGGAGTTCTTTTATTAATGTTTAATAACTCCATCACTGTAATGATATGTGCGGATGACCCTGGGAGGTCAGAGGAAGAGCCACAGACTGGACAATCATCATGTAAAAGATATCTCAGTCCACAGAAGGAAGGGGTGTGTGGGAAGCATTCAGAAGGGACCTCCCTAGGTTTCCAGAGAGTAAAAGGAGAGGAAGGGAGAAATAATTTTAGTCTTGCAAGATTCTGTTAACATAACCTTATAATAAAGATAGACTTAGTAGTCACAGTTATGCTTCTTGTCTGAACTACTTCAAAGGGCTAACAAGGACTGCAGTTCTTGCTAATTTCTAAAATTGGTTAGGTATCCCTGATAGACACTTATCAAGATGTATCAGCAATGTCAAGTATCCTTAAGACTGCTCCCTTAAAAGTATTCCACATCATGGCATCTACAATCAAGTGATGTTGTTTTCTCACTTAGAGTTGGGGTGATTTTCCTTGCCACAGTGCAAATCTGAGATTTCCAATAACCTGCAGAAAGTCAGAACTGCTGCAGGAAAATATAATCATGACTGTAAGCAACAGCTGCCAGGTGAGATGATTGAAAGCAGACTCAGCATGACATAATGTATTGGCTAACCCCAAGATGGCAAATTCTAAAGCTTCTCATAAATGTTCATATACAAGGAGCTCTGGAAACTCAAAGGAAAATCTTTAAGTGTACTGCCTTTTTATTCAAAAGATTAGGGAAATGATATGATTTATAACAAATGATGCCTTTAGGAAAAATAACATGACTACAGTGAAATAATGATACTTCAGCTGAAAAAGCTACCAGGAGATATGGATGTCAATAAGGAATTAGTGCTCTATTTCATCACATTTTTTCCCCTAAAGTTATGAACTCTTCAGCCCATAAATCCTTTGAAAAATGATGGGGGTAGGGGTAATCTTCAGTGACAGCACATTTCTCAACGAAGTTTCCAGAAGAGAAATTTAACTCAAATAAGCGATATTGGGAGCAACATTATAAGTGCCCCAGTGGGAGACCCTGGCTGGGTTTGCAGCTTGTAATAAGTTGTAATATAGCCTGCTCGATTTTGGCTAAGTGGGTTCCATGAATCAGATACTATAATTTGCAAATCTTAGCTTTGGCTTGGCACAATGCATGGACACAAGCAATTGTGGCTTATTCAAAAAACTAGTGCAGGAAACCAGGGCTTGGTGCAATGTATGAATCAGGCCGGACAGATCTGAGTCATGGCCAGTTCCTCTCTATGTTAAAATGTTTTGCTTTGTTCAGAACACATTCCCATGGATGGTTCTCCATTTTGGTTAATGCTGCCTTTCCCAACAGGGTCCCTTCCTGCTGTATTGAAATAATAGTTGTGGGAGCTGCATTTCCAAGGCAATGTATGGGTGCCAGATTGGAAAGGATGGATTAATGGTTGGAGAGGGCACTTGGCTTTTATCTACATCTGTCGTTCTATCTATCTTGCAATTACTAACAGGTTTTAAGCCCTGAACATGGTTTATTTTGCAACGGTGTTTTTAAATTAAATAAATAAATAATATTGACTTAAATAAAGTCTTGGGCAGATCATTCATTTCTCAGGGCCATAGAGAGATCAGCTGCAGATTGCATGTGACCCAAAGATTTCTAGATGCTCCTCTAAAATCCAGGGTGTGTTTCCACTTGAACTCCAACCATGGCATCAACATGCCCTGGCATCATTTGTTGTGTCCCTACGACAATCCCTTCATCTCATCTCACCTCTAGCCCATGAGTGAGAAGACATTAAGTGGTCCTTAGTTGTACCTGCATTAAAACAGTATTTTCTACCACTGTGTGATGCTTTGGAAAAAAATGGAAAAGTTCCTTTCGAGCATACAGGGACAACCTATCTTCATTATTTAAAGCCCCTGTTTTTTTCTGGGATTCTGCTTCCCAGAAAAAGATATAGCTGCTTTAAAGAGTTGCAGACAAGTGCTTTATTCACACCCCCATCAGTGCTTCACATCTTGTTGTTTATTCGTTTAGTTGCTTCCGACTCTTCGTGACTTCATGGACCAGCCCACGCCAGAACTTCCTGTCGGTCGTCAACACCCCCAGCTCCCCCAGGGACAAGTCTGTCACCTCTAGAATATCATCCATCCACCTTGCCCTTGGTCGGCCCCTCTTCCTTTTGCTCTCTGCTCTCCCTAGCATCAGCATCTTCTCCAGGGTGTCCTGTCTTCTCATTATGTGGCCAAAGTATTTCAGTTTTGCTTTAATATCATTCCCTCCAGTGAGCAGTCTGGCTTTATTTCCTGGAGGATGGACTGGTTTGATCTTCTTGCAGTCCAAGGCACTCTCAATCAAATCCGAAATATTGCAAAGCTCTAGCATTTTCCCTCCTATTTTGAGACCTTCCAAGGAGTATAAAACTATATTAATCTTTGTCACTTTGAAGGGAAGTCAGGTGATAGTGACTGGGAACAGAAGCAGAATAGAAGGATAGGGATTGGCAACCAGGACAGTAAATTTCATGTTGGTGTTGATTCCAGCCAACTCAAAAATAGATGGAAAGCATTCATGGCCTCTGCAGTATTTATATATCTTGATATACATTACATATGGGAGGGGTATGGTATTTTTGTTGTTGTTATATGTTTATATTCCCAACATCCCTACAAGGTAAGTTAGTGCCCAGAGGGGTTTGCATTAGGATTATACCACTTCCTAGTTTTTCTCACTAGTTAGCACTGAAGATCAACAATACTTGACTTCAGGATAGAGGGCTCAGTATCTTCTTCCCCATGAACTCTTATTAAGTGGCTATTAGCACTGCAGAAAGATGCTATCCCAGCTCTTTTTCCTGGAGCATTTTGTAGTTACTGGCATGGGGTGAATATTTAAAATTCTCTCTCTCCAAATACCACCATATTGTTGACCAAAACAACTCATTGGCCCCAATCTTCCCACTGGGTCTTCTCTCTGTGTGTGGAGGCATGTGTATGGCCACTCAGACAGCACACACAGATATTAGGCTGGAGTAGTTCTTGGGACCAAATGCATATTCACCCATGATTCAGAAGAGATACTTAGAATTGCTGTAGCTGCCAAGCGAATCTGAAAGTCGTTTATGTTAAGCCACTTAAAACAAAAGCAGGCTGCAAGCCAGCCATCCCTATTCAACCAGCCGGGAATGATGGGAACTTTGGTCCAAGGCATTGGCAGGGTATGAGCCTGTATGTGGATGGATTGCAAGGTGCCTTCCATTGTTATCGCTGCCTCTACCTATTCTGGTCACAGGCTTTAGGGACAAAGAATGTAGATTATTTGAAATATTATGTAGCTCTTGAAATATCACTTCTGATGAGCCTGTCATTTTTAACTTGTTAAAGGTCAGCACTCAGGAAAGAGACTCTTTGCAGCAAATCCACTTTCAGATCAGTTTTCCTTGGGGCAGATGCTTTTTCATCAGAGCTTCCCAACTGAATAATTACAAAGTTGGCATGTCACAATTGCTTGGATGGAAAACACAAGACTCCCAGACTTTGTTGTCTGGATTGCTTTCCCACGTGCAGGACATATTTGCTTTTGCAGGCCATGTGTCCTCTTAACATGCATGACACTCTCAACGGGAAAACAGAAATGTAGCTCTTTGTGTGATTCTGATGACAGAACCTACCAAACCTGTCAGCCCAAGGGCATTTTCATAAGGGCCGAGGAGTTAGGGAATGTGACTGGATAGGGAACCTTTGGTGGCAAGAGGCTGCATTTAATATTTTAATATTTGGGGAGGGTTAGGACTTCAGTGGGTGGGACAATGAGGCAGTGTCACATAAGCGAAGTCCGCTTTTCTTGCTTCTGGTTCTGAGTTCCTTATTTATTTATTTTAAAGGCCTACCTTGGGGTATACACTATTTTTTTCAAATGTGTTTTCCCTTGAAAAACCATGTCTTTGGTTTGGGCAGTTGGTTGTTTTCTCCAACCAGTATGGATGGTTGGAGAAGACAAAGAGTAGGGGTTAAGTCAAGCTCGACTCTTAGTATCTACATGGACATACATACCTTTCATATGTCCCTTCTTCATATGAAGCCACTAGTTCCTAGATGTCTCTGTAATCCAATCCCAGCACTTGCCTTTTCCAACTATGAAATCTTAGAAGATTGCTTTCTGCCAGCTCCTCTGGGTTTTTGAGAAGAATGTTTTCCAGCTCTGCCTACAGACCTTGCAAGCAAACATGTGTTCCTTTCCTGAGCTACAATCACTCCACAAAGGCTGAGATGCAGTCATTGGCAGATTTAGGCCCCGCTGGTCTATAGCCAGAGAAGTAGGCTAGGGAGATTGAAAAGACAGGACAGACAACTGTCTGTTACAAAAGGTCAGCCTTGCATCTCTAGTACCATCAAGTGTAGGTTGGTATTCAGAAACCAGCAAGAGAGACTTTACACAGCAGAGATGAACGTGATTCCTTGTTAGCATCCAAGCATCAAACTGCTCTTAAATCAGAAGTTTCAGTGCCATATTCAACAGTTGGCAGCACTGCTTGGGTCCTACAGGTCACGCAGCATGCCAAAGAGGAGCAGCCAGCATAAGGCAACGTGATCTAGAAAGGGGAGGATTTTGATGAGTCAAGGAGCACAGAGCCAAGGAAATTAAGGAAGCGAACAAGCCAGGAAGTGGGGGGAAACGGGGGGAAAGATGGGAACTAGATAGCAGAGCAGTACATAATCAGAGCTACTAAAAATGGTCATGGAGTACCTAGGTTCAAACATTATACTAAGCTGTAACATAGGTTTGGCTTAGCGTGATGTGTGAAGCCAACCATTACAGTTCGAATACAATGGTTTATAGCTTAGTATTTTGTGTAATAATTAGAAAAAGCATCCACATCATTAGCTATAGACCTCAAGTTAAAAAAATGATAGAGCCTGTCATGAGTCGAAGCCCCATCCAGTGGTATCTCCCCTTGCAGTGTGTGCAAGCAATACAGAGAGAACAGCTGAGCTTTCCTATTTGCAGGACAATTAAGCACACTACAAACTGACCAAGCCTCAGGAGCAGGACATCATTTCCCTTGTCCAATAGCCATACACCCAGCAGAAGGGGAAGCAGCTGCTGCAATTGATTTGTATGCCTGCCTTTCTTCTGTCAAAGTTGCCTCATTTGAGAGCTGTGGAATCCCACTGTTTGAAGACCAGCTTTGTGCCTTAAGAAGTCTTTGGGGCAGTGTTTTGTGCATGATGTTTCATGTTCCTCCCTCTGGTGCAATAGCTAAAGGAAGAACTTGGGGAAATATTGCAGGGACATCATGAAGTGACTGCCACAGGGCCACTCCTGCATCTAAACAAGGTGGAAGTTCTTCTGCTTCAGATATTTCACTTGCAAAAGGTACGGGACAATCTATACTTATTTAGTCTAGCTGCCTGGATTGTTGCAAGGGCACAACTCTATACCCTTCAGGTATGTCATCCTTACCTCCTTGGAGGAAGGACAGGAGACAAAGGTGACTAATTAATTGCTTGCTTCAAGTTGCTATTTGGAGCTCTAGAATAATGCCTTCTACCCCAAAAAGAAACAGCAAAGTGATATGGTAGATCTTATTCCGACCAATAAAAGCCCAAAGAACTGGGACAGCCTCAAGGTCCTGTAGCAGCCAACAGTTAGTTGCCATGCATCTCAGTGGACATTAATACTGTGGATCAAAGCCACCAGGCTCTTCACAAGCAGCATTGTTCCATATGGAAATAATCAGCTAGGACTGAACTTTTGCCTGAATGCCCCCACACATTCCTGCCTTCTCCAAGGGAGAAAAAGGCTTCTTCATGAAGCAGCCCACAGTCCACTTTCTTAACTCAATTCAGGCTGCAGCTTACTGGTAGAGCACCCACTCCACATGATCTCAGGTTTCAATGCCTGGCATTTCTAAGTCAGGATGGTAAAATACCTGCCGGGATCTCTGGAGGTCCACTGGTTCACACAACACACCAAGCTACACAGTGGCGATTTATTGTGTGAACCCATAGTTCATGGCTTAGCATGTTGTGCAAACCCAGCCAATTGTCGTTCATCCAATAAATCATGTACACAGGGTAAAATTGGCAATAGGCTAGGCAGATCAGTGGTCTGACTTTGAATATGGTTGCTTTGATATTCCAGGCATGTCCCTATTTAAAGACCTCTTTCCCCACCAAGTGGCCCAATAGTTCATTGCAATGATATGAGTGATCACAGAAAAACCAGCCTTACCGTGCAAACGCAGATAAGATTAAGAGAATAGAGTTGTGCACTATAATCATGGGAAAAGAGGCCGACACAGAGAACTGCTTAAATTTCTGTCTCAGGTATAAGCACAAGGACCACATATGATGGAAGAAATTTCTATACCAAATAACAGCATTAAACAGCATTTTGCCACACTCCTCAACTGGCGGAAAAGGAAAACAGTACAAGCTCCTTTTCTACCTCTTCTCCATCATTCCCTCACCACTTTTCTCTCTGACTCCCTATGAACATTAGCATGGAGAAAAAGGGGAAAAACTCTGCAAACCTGACAGATGCTTGCAGATATGTACCTCTGCAAAGGTAGAGAAGTCTGCAGCTGTAATAGGAAAGCAGCCAAACTACTGCCCTTTTTATGATCAAGATGAACAGAGAATGATCTGCTTTGGTTCTGTGAACATTGGGCTTGATGGTATCAGACAGCTCTAAAAGCCCTGATTTTCATCCAGCACAACACTTCTCAGAGTAAGATACTTGTTCCAAGCAAAGAGACACACAAACCATGGAAAATACAGAATTTAATGTGGAGTTCTGTCCACCAATTTTAAAAAGTATTCTGCCATGGGTAATCTACCTTCTCAGCCATTAAAAGGATGTCACCTACAAGAAATGAGTTCAAATATATTTATGTTGCCCTATTTATTTGTTTCTCCTAGTTAAGCTATTAAAGTTATTAAGAGCCAGTTTGGTGTAGTGGTTAAGGCACCAGGCTAAAACCTGGGACACCGTGCATCCTAGTCCTGCCTTAGGCATGAAGCCAGCTGGGTGACCTTGGACCAGTCGCTCTCTGTCAGCCCTGGGAAGCAGGCAAGGGCAAACCTCTTCCAAAATCTTGGCAAGAAAACTGCAAGGACTTGTCCAGGCACTCGCCAGGATCAACACTGACTCAAAGGCAAGCACACACACAAAAGGAGTTATTAAATGTCAGCGGGCCACTTTACAGGTGGTTTAAACCTTCCCACCATGGTTTTATTCCACCATTGGTCAGAGTTCCAGCCTTTCAGCAAGCATTGCTCAGACCCACTCCAGAACTAGAAACTACCTTTTTAACAATCAAAGGTTGAATCCAGCACTTAAGTTTTATTATCCGCTTTTTATGTTTTTTCACATACTTACAGCATTCTCATGACGCCATAACAACCCATTCTCAGAGAGAAACAAATATGAAGCACACCAAATGTGTTGGAAGCAATGATACAAGAGAGAAAGCTAAAACAAGCATCCAATGCTTAACAGCTCCCTTTATGGAAAGAAAAAAAAATCTTTTCATTTCAGCTAGGCAGAAAGCTGTTTTAACAACAATCTGGCAACCTCCAGATGTACAGATCTGAATTCCCAGCTTTTGGACATGTGGCCTGGAAACTTTGGAAGGCGACAGGTTGGGAAAGACAGGGATCCAGATACATTTGTGGAGGTGTTGATGAGGTATTAGGGAAATCAATATTTATTAAGGCCATATCTGAAAGCCATATACATAATATACATAAGACAAAGGCAATTTTACCCGCATGGAATTTGTTTCTCTAATCTATTGGACAGGCAGGCATTAAACTGTGTAGAAAGAATCTCAAGTTTCATTTCCAACATTTGGCATCTTTAAGGAAGACATAGTGCTTTCCCTGAAGGCTTAATTGTTCAAGAGATGCACTCCATTACAAATGTGAGAAGCCTCTATATCGACTTTCCAGATAGAAAGCTCTGAGAAAGTGGGACAGCCAAAGGTGGATAATTCTGAGCTAAGTTTGTGTGTTTGCTTTCTTTTAACATTACCGGCAATTTCCTTCATCTTTCCATCTTATGGAATTTTCTAGTCATTATCTGTGTGGAGGCTTCAGCGCTTCCTTACTTAGCAGCTTGCTTCATTTACTGTGACAGTGTAAACAATGCAAAGGAAACAAATACTTCCCAAAGCCCTCTCGGTTGGTTACTCAACTGAACAGAGAACTTAAAGCATGTGTCAAAAGGAAGGGAGTACTGAGCAAAACAACTGTTGGATTTGTGAACAACAGACTAGTTATCCCAAACTGGTAACTGAGTTAAAGTTAAGTAATCCCCCAATCCTAGAAAGAACAGCAGAGTATAGGTTAGACCTGCGTTCCTCAATTTACCAACCAGATGTGTTGACATGGAAGTTTCAGAATCCTAGCAGCTACCATTCCAGCCCATCTGGACAATACCAGATGGGTTGGGGCAAACAACCCAATAGTCTGACCTTTGCTTAGGCTAACCCACTAGCCTAAAGATCAAGGTTAGGAGATACTGAACCTTAGCTGCAGGTTGCTTTTATTCCTGTATTTCCCCCTCACCCGAAGCCAAGGAAAACAATTGCTTCTGCTTTAGAAGTGGGGACTTAGCTCTGTATGCAATCTGGGATACGCCTGTCGATCCTGAATACACTTTCTAAGAAGCAGATCTCACTTAAATTAATGAGACCTGAACCCAATCCCCCGTTTTCAATCAAGCTACAATGGCTTCTAGAAGAAAGTGTGATGGCTTTGGGGATGAGCTCTGGGGCAAGCTCCAGGTCAATTGTCTGAGCATGTATAAGAGTGCTTGGGTTAGAAAAGTGCTCTGGCTTCCCACTCCCAGTACAATTTCACCTGCAGTTGATCACAGGCTTGTCTCTGGGAGGGTGAGAATCTGGAAAATTGCCTTTCTCATGGGTCTGGACAAGAAACCAGGCTCCAAGTGGAATGTTCTGTAGCCTTCACGCATAGGATATATATTAAAAAAGAATTAAAATCAATCAAAAGGAACCACTGCCTTGAACATTAGTTCAAGAGTGGGCAACCTTTTTCGTCCTGGGAGCCACACCTGACTATTTGGAGGCTAGGACAATGATGTCTCCAGGTGGATAGGGCCGAGCCTGGTTGGGAGGCATTTTCTGGTTATTTGGGAGTGTTTTGAAGCTGGAAATGGGTGCATTTTGCATCTGTGAGGCTAACCAATCCATTGCCATTTCATTTTGGCAAAACCTACCCCAAAAGGGTGTCGCTGATATTTCACCATTTTTGTCAGATGTTGCAGGGCAAAAGGAGGGTGTTCTGAGGCTCTGACATAGAGGCCACCCATGGCCTACGAGATGCCCATTCCTGATTTATTTACAGCTTCCCTCTCCAGCATTTAAGAATTATGCTAAACAGAAGTGGATCAAGAGATTTTCACATTTTACAAGAGGAGTAACACAGGAGAAAGTGAATTATTATGTCTCCTCAAAATGCCTTGTATAGTATCTGAGAGGAAAAAAACACATGGTGTCAAAGAAACATTGTTCCTTCTGCCTTCAGGGTGCAATGAAAAGATCCCAAACAATGTGCTCTTGTTTTGTGGAGGAGCCAAGCCAGCTGGCTCTAATTTGGTTAGTGCTTTTGTTGGGTCACCATCCTAACCATCTTCAGTGCCATGTCACCTTGGTCAGCCGGGACCTGAGAACAATAGAGCAACAGTGGTTAGCCAGCTATAGGAGATTTCCCAGAAAGCCACAAGAACAGGAACAGCCATAAAAGAAAAGGGGGTAAGGACTACAAAGTAGAGAAACTCCCTCCCCCAGTTTTGTCATATTGTTCATCTAATATTCACCATTCAACGAGCCAAAGAAAAGAATAAAAAAGGAAATGCAAGCCTTACTCATCGAGGAAAACTACAAAATACTTTTAGAACTCATTATTTCAACCTTGGTCAGTTAAACATAGCCCTTTAGGATCTTCATGTGTTATGGACTTCTGGGTGAGGGAATGGCAAACTAGACATCTTTGAAGGAGTGGAGATGACATCGCGGCCAAGACTAATGAACTGGCAGCAAGTTCAGTCCAACGGAGCCTCCCTGGATAAGGAGAGGACAAGAGATTGCCCACTTGTACTCCAGACAGCCACTCCTCATGAGGAGACCGTAGGACAGCAATCGACCCACGGGTTTGAGTGCTGGGAGAAAAGGGAAGCCATCAAGCTCTCAACTGCAGTGGAGCCTTTAAGGATACTGGGTTCTTCCAACCTCACTTTCTAACCACTTTTGGATTTATAATTATTTTAAGTGAAAAGAGGTCTTCCTGTCCTAACAGCCAGGAAACACGCTGAGACAAGGAACTGGTCTCTAATGTTTATTGCTAGTACTTAACAGGAATCCTAACAAACTGAAGAAGTGTGGGAAAAACCCAGCCATATAAACCCCAAAGGTTAAGGCGGTCCCGATCTGTGTCTCTTTGAATGGCTGACCAATTCCTCAGTGCTACGCATGCGCTTGACAGTCTGGATGGGAGCCCCCTGCTCGCCATCCTTACTCATGACACTTCCAAGCAACAAGTTTGGTGAGTAAAACTTCATCCCAAAATAGAGGAAAAACTAACTACCAGCTTAGAGAATTTAAATAATATAAAATAAATGGCAAAAAGCTAAACAAGAATTTAACTCAAGAAAGTTATAAACAAATTAAGGGACCAGACAAATTTGGAATATTAGGACTTGCTAAGACTTTTGAAATAACTAAACAAATTATTATCTTTGTAGGAACACAGATTGTTTCATTTATCAGGAAAGAGATGATTGGTTGAAAATAAACAAAGAAATCTGAGACTTTTTGATTATAGAAATGGGTCATTAGAGAGGACTAAAGTTCCAGGTAGGAAAAGAAAAAAAAAAGGTGGGGAAACCTGTCTTCTGTTCTTGAACCAAAAGAACAGCAGTGAAATTTATAAAGGTATGACACCTGAGATGTTTCAAAGGATTTTTGAAGACTTGGGAGAGAAATGTATAGCTAAACTGACAGCAATAATTTCTATACCTGCAAATGCATTTTTTGAAGAAGACTCTAAGAAAGAAAAGAAAGATGTGAAAGAGAATAACGTGGAAGAAATTATAGACTGACAGGACAAAGAGATGAAACCAACTGAGGTAGAATCATTGGAAAATAAAGAAATTATGGATTATTTATTTATTTTATATAGCCGCCCACCTCAAACCAGTGACTTCGGGCGGCTAACAGTAATAAAAAACAGTCTAACAATTAAAACAGTACAAAAGAAATTAAATACAAATAGCAGCCAAGAGATATTAAAATCTGTTGGTGTCAGCACAACCAGGATTATAAAACAGAGATGAAAGAATAGAAATACAAATGATAAACCAAGAGATGAAAAATGACCTGGGCAAGGACTTACTGGATTTACAAAAGAGGGTTTCTAAAGCCTTGAAGAAATCTTTGAGCCGGGAGAAAGAAAGTTTGAATGGAGATTCAATCCTACGACAGCAACTTGATGAATTAAAGATCAAGACTGTTAGAGGCAAAAGAAAGGAATATAAAGTTGACTTGTTTGATCAAGGTTAAAATAAGAAATATATCTATAAAATTCTGGAAACCCTTTATGGACTTTTGCCAACACTTGGACAGAAATGACAATTTTTCGAACTGCGAATGGATAAAGTGGGGGGCAATTATAGGAAGAAGTGAAGTATATATGTAATCTTATAGGGGGCAGGGAAATACTAAATTTGCCTGTATTGTTGCAAGGAAGATTGGGAGTCACTTCTTTAAAATTCTTTTTTCTATTTTTTTTCTTCTTTCTTTTTCTCTTTGCATTTTGTATTTCTTTTCTTTATATTTTCTTTTTTCTCTGACTTTAGTTTGTATTATCTTTTAGCATTGTTAAACTTTTAACAAAAAGTATTTTTAAAAAAGGATCTTCATGTGTTATTATGATCAACTGAAAAAGCCTTGCTTATGGCAGCCTCTTTCTTTCATGGAAGGGACGTAAGTATCATCATACCTGCCCGATTCTTCTGTCTCCATACTGTACAAAGCTGTGTCATCTGGGACCTATAAAATGTTTTTCCTTCTTCTTTTTTTCAACATATAAGACATAAGCTGTCCTATTTTTGCTGTCAGGGCATGGAAGTGACTTACCATGTGGCCAGCCTTCAGAATCCAGAAGAAGCCCAAGTTACAATAGGATTTATAAAAAGCAGCCGTCTCTGTGCATTGTGGGCAGGCATACAAAGCCTGCCACCTCAGGGAATTAAATTCTTTCAGTTGAGGCCATTTCAGTTTCCGGAGCCAAGCTTCTTGCCCTAAACATAGAAGAGAGATCAGTAATTCTATCACAGAAGAGATCCTGCAACAAACTGGTCCAGTTTTGACAAATGTTCCCCCACCTACCCATCAAAATAAAGGAACAGAAAACAGAAAGCCCTGGAAAGGGCAGTATACAGATTTTTAAAACAAACAAATAAAAGGGAAAACTCTCTCAATGCAAGATGGATTATCCTAGAGAGTTATTAAAAATCTTGGCTGCAACTGCCCAAGTTCCCCCACTGTGCAATTAGTAAATCACTTAAGACATACAGAATCTTAGCAATATACATGTGTGTGTGTGTAATGTATAGCCACAGACACTTGCTGTCAAGTTGGCTATCTTAATCATTGCTACTGTTGCTCATGAACTCATCTTTGAAATTGTCATGTTTTAACAGGCTGATGTGGATTTACCACTCCCATCGCAATTTGCTTGCATGCAGCAATCTTGTCCTAATGTCAGGGCTCTGAAATCTATGTTGTCATGGAATAGAAATGTGGAAAATTGTGTGCAGTCATTGGTGCTGTGTGTTATAGTTTGTACACTGCCTAGAATCCCTTGGAACTAGGTAATGAATAAATTTTATACATAAATAAATATGCTTATTTCTATTACTAAAGCACTTACTTTACAGTTAGATAATCTTCTCCTTGACTAATTTAAATATAAGCATACCATCTGTGCATGGCCCCAGGAGTTTGAATTTCTCCATAACTCAGTCTATGGCTACCAGACGTTAATTCTATTGCCTTTGATTAAATAGACCTGAAGGGTCCAGTCACTTATACTCATTAGGACCAACACAGTCATACACCACAAGAACTCAGACTAAACTTGGCACAGACTGCATTCATACATATTACTAAGCCAAGATTTGTTCACCTGGATTTGCTGAACATACCACAGTGGTCTGGCTTACACATCTCATTAAGGAAAAACTAGCAAACTGCTTGTCTAGATTAAAGTTACATCTAACCTGAGTCAATACATTACAGCTAAAAAGAAGAAGAATTTATTAGAGTTTGGCCTATGCCTATAAAGGCTGATGAAATTTCAGAACAGAGCAAACCAGATATAGGGAGGGTTTAGGAACTAATCCAGCTCTCAGACTTCAGCAAGGGGTCATCTCATCATTAAAATCAAAAAGCAATCCAACCAACTACTCACAGGAAGGAATGGGTGACAGGAGTCCCATTTTAAGATGAAAGGGAGAGTATAAACTCTACAAACAAGCATATGCCAGCTACTTCTTACTTATTCACACTTCAATGCCTTGATCCTACCTCCTAACAAGGCTCCCCAAAACATCATTCCTATACAAAAAGTTCAGTCTCTGATACCTTTTAACATCTCACTATATTTTCCCTTCCATGCCCCTCCTCTAACCCAGCTCATTTCTTTCCACCATTTCTGGGTTCTGCAGCCACCATTTTCTTCTAGAGCTATGACTTCCTCCTTCCACCATCCTCTCGTTTACTTCTAATCTTTTGCTACTGATCTCTTCACTTTCCTGTCTTGCTTGGTTCCTATTTTGTTGTCCTCAGCCTGTCCCTCAGGTTTACAGAAAACTGCAGTCCAGACTATACTAGAAACTTCTTTTTTCCCTTCACAAGCTAGATTGGGACTCTCTTATTGCTGGTAAAATATTCATGAACTGTCTGTGCCTTTCCATCTGCTCATTCAGTAGCATTAAAAGCTTTGCTAACACCGATACAATCCATGGTAGATTATGACTCACAACAAAACCCACATTTTGTCTTCCAGCATGTCACAGAGGAAAGAAAAACATTTAAGTCATTGGAGTGGAACTGTCTGGCTCAAGTATACACAAGGTTTGTGACACGCATGGGAACAAGTCATTTAGCACGAATTGTGTATGAAATTATCTCAACCTCCCAAAATTTAAATCCCAGCTTCCAAAGAATTCACAATCTGCAACAGATACAGTACAATGCCCATCTGTTTTTCAAGACAGTATTCACTTAAAAATCCCTCTGCAACACTTTTCTCCAACTGGGTGCCCTTCAGATATTTTAGGCTACAATTCCCATCCGCTGCTTACTGGACATAATAGAAGTTGCAAGCCATTATACCTGAAGGCACTAGTTTAGGGCAAAGAATTTCCATGATATACAGCTGCATCTGACAATATTGACCTGCTTTGCTGTCTCCACTGAGACACCCTCATGGGAAAAACATCCTTACCCATTGTAGGAACGATGAGATCCAGCTGCCCATTGTATACAGTAACATTAACATTGGCTTCCAGCAAGCTGTCTACAACATCAATTACATTTTTCATAAAGTCTTCAGCCATATTCATAAATACATCTTTTGATTGCGCTGCAGAGTGATGACAAAAGAGTTTGGGGTAAGAAGAGGTAGATAACCTTATGCGGGCCGGAGGTCATACTTAGTACTGTTGATGGGGAAAAGGGGCCCCTGTGGGTGGGTGTCAAAGTTGCAAAAAGGACACACCTGCCTCACAGCCAGGCCCAGATGTTTCCATTTCTTTCTGCAGGGGGGGGGGGGGGATAAGGTAGACTTTTTCTTTTAACCTGCAAAATTAATTTTAAATGGCCACTCCACAGTTTTCATGTATTTTCATTCTCCAAATAGTGGGGAACCAGGATGCGCTACTGAATTTTGGAGTCAGCATTAAGAATTTTTAAAAAGGAGTTTGGAGTATACATCCTCAGCGCCACCCAAAAGTTCTCACTAATGATTTCATGGTTCCAAATAGTATTCGAAGTACGTTCAACCTGGTTTAAAACCCAATTAGCTTTTAATGAGGGGAAAATATTTTTTCACATACCTGATTTTAATAGGAAAACTAGCAAATGAGACAAGCTAGCACAATTTTTAAAATGTAAGAATATGCAAAAATCCATTTTTATCAAATTTCCCATCTATGAATTAATATTTCTGTATCTGCCTGTATGGTATATCTATACTTGAAATTTCTATTAATTTTGCATCCGTTTACTAATTTCTGTAGTGTTCTCCAAGGAATCTGGGGAATTGTCATTTGATGAAAGATGCTTCATCTACAGAGATGAATAAATTCTTCACATGTACAGAGAACTAGAACTGCAGCTTCCCTTGAGGAGAGGGAATTATTACTACTACAAAAATGCAGTATAGAAAACCAAATATTCTAAGGGAAGATTTCTGATAGCGTGCCAGTCAAAGGCATTCCTCCCAATCTTCTATAAAGTCCCCATCCAGATTTGTGAACTTCACCTCCCAGAATTCCCCAAATGATATGGCCATTGCTGAGAATTCTGGGAGTTGAAATCTATATATCTGGTCAGTGCCAGGTTCAGAAGGCTGTCTAGATAGTTGCCATGTTAAGGCTGAAAGGTGATGACTGGTATGATAGTATTTCTAGAGGGAAGCTGGTATCTTCCTTTCGTAAAATCTTTTTCCATCTCCATCCCTTATGAAGTATTATTCAGTTTTATAGCCTTGTATTGATTATATTTATATCCTGTTTTCTCCAGATATTCAAGGCAACGGAGCTAGCACTCCTTCCTCCCACTTTTCTCTACAATAACTCTCCGAAGTAAATAGGATGAGACAGAGTGCCTGGCCTAAAGTCTGCTTCCAGGACTGAGGCTTAGACTGGGCTCAAGAGATCCAAGCTCAACAGCTTAACTTTTATGATGTGGTTGATGTTGCTTTCAAGCATATACAATTACCTGTACAACAGTTTTCTTTTGATGTCATTTTTATAGGTTAAAGTGTAAAAAAATAAAAGTAAAATAAGTCTTTTCCATTAAAATTCAGGAGATCCATAACTTTGGATGTTATCCCCAGCTCCCCTTAAGGATACTACAGCAGTTCAGTTACCACAGATTGATAAGACACATTTTGCCACCAAAGTTCATAACTAATATAAGAACATAATTTCCTAAGAGAAGAGCTTTATCAGAGTTCTTCATTCTCCAGGGAGCTATAATATACAAAAAAACTATATGAGTATTAGATTGAATCCAGTGGATATTACAATACCTCCCCATGTGACATGGTCTGGAATTATTTTCAGCTTCTTTCTGATGGGCCCATTCATCAAGTCATTCAGCTTATCTTTATTTTGATTTTGTACATGACGCTGGAACAATTTTACTGAAGAAAGAAGAGAAAGATTTTTACAGAAGACTGCTTTTGACATTTACCTGGAAAGGGAAGCGCTTGCATTTCTTTTATTTAAAAAGACAGATGCCCTATTCTTCAGTTCAGAAACTCCGAAGGAATTTCTCTCTCTCTCTCTCTTACACACAAATGGCAACAACCAAGCCACAAACATGCAAAAAAAAAACCCTCCCCTGCCCCCCAAACCCCAGTAAGACAATAGGTCAATAGGTAATTAAGTTAAAATAAAAAGCACTCTAATCCAGAGCGATGTGATCCCAGTCATGTCAAGGGCCATATTAGCCTTTCTAAACAGTAGATCAGTGGCAGCCTACCACAAAGTGATCAGATCCATTCAGAAGTAGGTAGGGGCCACTAGATCCTGTCCAGCACCCCTTTGTGAAATCCCAAATCTTTTACATACATTACGGTCCTAAATTGCAAAAGCTTATCCCACTTACCACAGCAAAAAATAAAACTGCTGACAGGACCTTAATGCCATGCTCTCAAATAAAAATACTTTTTACCCTATTTTTTAATCTATTAATTTTTTAATGCTCAGCTCAAGCATTTTGTGCACTTTAGAAGCTGGCAGCCTATAGTGCTTGGAACTTACAAACAATGGAGATCAGATACAAGTACAGAACAATTGTCTGCTTAGGTGATCAGAACTGTAGTCCTTCCATGCAAGACTCCACTCCTGAGTTCCTTAAGCTTTCTTCATTTCAGCAACTTCATTTAGAGCAATGGGGCAGGGAAGGGGAGTTTGAATGCTGCTACTTGCTGTTTGGCCCTGATCTCCACTGCACATTTGTAGCAGGCATGGCCCTACCCCCTCAAATCCTGGGATGGATGGATGGACAGATAGCAAGTGTGCTGAGAATTCAAACTTTACAAACTGGAGTTCTCAAGATTTTCTGTGGAAAAGAGATAACAAGGCCACAGACTTTTCTGCTGTGGCACCTGCCCGCTGGAACATACTTCCTCCTGAGATTAGGATGGCCCCAACCCTTTTGGCTTTTCAGAAGGCCTTGAAGACCTGGCTTTGTGCCTGGGCCTGGGGCCCCGAGTGTGTGAAGGGCCCCGTTTCATGGTTGTGTCAACACCAATGGCTTTTAAGATCTCTCAGCTGTATTTATATTTATATTTAATTTTTCGGTATTGTTTTTATTGTTGGTTGTTTTTATTACTGTTAGCCACCCAGAGTCACTGGTTTGAGATGGGCAGCTATATAAATTGAATAAATAAATAAAAATAAACAACTGCTAAACCCATTTAACACCTTTAAAGGGGCTATACCTTTGATCTTCTAAAACTACAAGTTCCTGCTAAAAAGAGATTTCTGGCACCGCAGAGTTCTCACTCAACTTACAAAATGGGACGGTTTCACCTGCAGCAGATGAAACAGCTGTGTCCTCCGCAGTGTCTTCTTTTAGAATGTTATAGAAATTCACACCATTCGTGTTCTAGACAAGAAAAGAAGCTACAGTAAGAATAGAGATCTTGCGATGAGAGACATGGTTTGCTCTAAGGTCTGGTGCTGGTGAAGACTCCTGAGAATTCCAGAGATAGCCAAGAACACAAACAAATGGATCACAGAAGAAATCCATCCAGAGTTCTCACTCAAGGCACAAATGGCCAGGCTTCACAGTACATGAAGCCCTAGCTCTCTTGGGAAGTCTAAAATGCTGGGAAAGGTGGAAGGAAAGAGAAGAAGAGGACCAGCAGCAGCAAAGTGGATGGACTCAGTGGTGATGAGTGCACCGTTGGGACACCTGAAAGACCAGGTTAGGGACAGATCGTCATGGAGAAATCTGTCTATGTGGTCCCTAGAAGTTGCCATCCATTTGACAGCACATAATCAATTTATCTCTTTACCTTTTCTATGATATCCTCTGCTTTACTCCAGAGCAGTGTAGCAAGCTTAAATGCCCCTATATTCATTGCATTCAGGATCTTCTTCGCAGCAGTAGTGACTTCCTTCAAGCCTTTATCATCTAGGAAAGACTGCAGCGCAAGGAAGTGGGGTGGGGGCACAGCAGAAAGGAAACAAAAGAAACTTGGAATCAACATTGCATATAATTCCTCAAGTACTTCCAAAGAAATATGAGCTGGGCAATACAGTTTAATTGCAAAACAATGCTTCACAGCATACGGAAGTGCAAATCATCCTGATATCAATGCATAATTTAACAAGACTTATTATTTGCAACAGCTTCAAAAGAAATGTATGAGGATACTTGGAATAATGTATCAGAGGACTGTTAGAATGGTTATATTAATCTGAACAAAGTCAACAAACAGAAACAATTAGAAGTCCTCAGTAAAGGGAATTGTGATGCTATAGTGCCTACGTTTACCACCTATGCTTTAGGTAGTTTCTTTTTATCTGGATCTTACATAATGGCCTATGATGGAGTGGATAAATCTCCGCACACTTGAGACCCTGCAGTTGAAGTCACATTTGATGCCAATGCCATTAAGTGGCACCTTCAGGGATCAAAAACCGCTAAGGACAGCTGGAGCAGCTGTACAGAAGGGGGGGCACATGGGGAATATGTGAACCCATATGTGGACCCCAAGCGATGCACTGAGAGCAGGCGTAGCCTTTGAGGCCCAAAAGCTTACTTCCTTCTAGCCTGTGTTCATAAGCAATAAATGTTGATCACAACATCTGCATTGTAGTAAAGTTATTTATCTTATTTCATTAAGGTAGAATAATTCAAGTTTTTTTCCCTTTCTCCCTCTTGTATTATTTACTTAATTAGTTTTATTCAGAGTTTTATATTTTGTTTGAACTGTATTCAGAAGATTGGGTTTTTCTATTCTTCCTTATAGTTGTAAGAACATTAATAAACTTTTTTTTTAAAAAATGCATGGACTATATACTTACAGTGCTATATAGGTAAGGCCCCCAAGCAAGCACAGAATCTAAAAGAAACCAAAATTAAGATTGACTTTTTAAAAAGTGAAACAGAATAGTGGCCATTAAGCTTAGTATCTTTCTTGCATTTCTCTATTTAAAGCAGACAGGAGCAATGCAAGACCTGAGCATATTCTGCACTAAGGTAGAATAAGATCTTATGCAAAATTAATCCTAATAATTTTAAAAAATGGCAGCTTTCCAGGAGGAGGAGGAGGAGGAGGAGGAGGAGGAGGAGGTGGTGGCAGCAGCAGCAGTGGAGGGAAGGAACTCCTAGTTCTTAAAGTGGTATCAGTGGAACCTCACAAAATCTCAAAATCCATGGAGAACTAATTTAGCACCAAACTGTTTATTATTCCAGGGTATCAAAAACAGGTGCCTTCCAGGAGCATTGAAATTAGATTTCCATTATCCCCAGATTGCAGGGATAGCCATGCTGGCTAGGAACTGAAAGGCTTGTAATCTAACATACGCTACCAGGCTGACATTAAATGACATTAAACTATTCACATTTTAAAAAAAATCATACTCGCATTGGTATTATATATTCTGAAGAACAGCCAAGGTCATGAGGGTGGAGTGAATTCTGGACACATTTCCAAATCACATGGGAAGCCTAGTCCAGATTCTTACTGGCGATTGCCCTTGTCTGGCTAGTAACTGCTTTCTGGCATTCTGTTTGCAGTAATCAGGAGCATGTGCTGAATCTCCCATTCAAACATACCACTTTTCCTTCAAGATAAAAATGCCCAGTTTAAGCATGCTTAAAATAAACAAACAGAAAGCCATATATAACTGAATGTATAATTCTCAGTAGCTGGAATATTAAGCTTCCTTATCATCTAAAACTATCTGCCAGACAAGCAAGACTGAAGAATTTCTGGATATGGATGACATGGAGAGAAGAGATTTTAATCTGTAGGTACTCAAAGACAAGCTGGGATAAAACCAAGCCTGTACAGTCTCATTTGAACCAAAAGTGAACCTGATTGCTGGCACTGAGTATCAAATCATCCTTAAATTTCTTTCAGATTTTGTCAGATAGAGGCAAGAAATACACTGGAAGATACACAATAGCACAGAATTACTTAGTTCCACATTAATATACCTAGAGGAGAAATCCATGAATCACCAAGGGCTACTCCATGAAAATTGCACTTGATTGCTCCAGCTTGAACAGCCTTAAAAAAAAAGTAATTAGAATTTAGGCTTAATTAAAACCTATCTATTTTGAGGTAGATGTATTATATATTTTCAAGCACCTTCCCTTCAGGGCAAGAAGGCAAACAGGAACTGCTGATTTTTGAAGGAGGCCAATTTCTTAGTTGATGTGCTGGCTAAGGAAAGTGCTTCTTAGCTAAAAGCAATCAGTTTACCAGCAATTTCACACACAATTTCACACCCATGGGGGCCTGTGTGTGTCAAAATCAGCAAGGTGGTGGATGGAGTATAAGTCCCACCCCTTTGAAAGTTTATGCCATGTTGAATGAACAAAAGGGGGGGGGGCTTGCCTTGTGATCTACTGCCCACCATCTTGCCAATTTTGACACATACGCCTGTGGACTCTGCTGCCCATGCACAATTTGTTTATTTTATCTTAGTACTAATATTCTTTGCCCCACTGTGCTAGTTATCAGGTCCAGCCCTAGCATCCCAGCAGCCAAGTCTGGGATGGAGCCTGACCTAGAGAGCTTGGTCCTCCTCGGACCTCTTTAACCAAAAATATAGTTGATATTATGCAGCTTGTATACTTCAGCTTTGGTGTTTTGTTTTTTTTACACACATCAGGTTTCTTCCACATTTTCTGAAAGTAGTTAGGGAAAGGTAAGAGTAGCTGCTCAATCCCTTGCTGATCCAGTGCTCCTACTGCCAATGTGAACTTACACAACTGGTTGCAGCAGGGATGCACTACTTTTTTTGGTTTGAGGACCACGTCTGGTGCCTGAGTCATATGCAAGGTCCAGACATCCACATGAGGGGGAGGAGACGGCAAAGAACTGGGCAGGATCAAGTCAAAAAGTAAGATTTTACTGAATTTAAATGGAAACCATTAACGTTAAAGTAAACTGTTTAACAGCTATGATTACTCTCTAGATGTCACATGCAACAATAAAATTCAGTGGAAAGTTTTGGAGAGGCCTGGGGAGGTTACAACCAAGGCTTTCTAGGGGTGCCTGGGGCCATACTCTGAGCAATCCTGAGTGGGAGTTCAAAGTTCAGATGACTGGATGAAAAACGTATTGGGAACACGTATATATTTCGTATCACAGGTGACTGAACCTGGCCAGTTTTAACTGATCTGAAAAAAGCAGAGGAGGTCAAATCTAATTAGTGTTGAGAAGGGAGACCACCAGGAATCCCCAGGCCATAGAGTAGACTGGGAAGTCAAAAATGCAGCCCAGAAGAAGCAGTACTGAAACATTTCCATCTTGTTACCAAAGAAACTACATGGATGTGTTCATATGTAATAATCAGGAACCAACCTTGATTTGAGGAAGATTTTATATGCCTCATTCATTAGGAGAGGCTCTTCCCTCAGCATCTTGCAGAAGAAATCTAAGCTACCAAAAGAGAATCCATTCTCCCTGACAGGAAAAGATCAGCTTTACCTTATGAAGTTCCAGAGCAATGGCAGCTGCCATTTTTCCTCCATAAGATTCTGAAAAGATGTAAAAAGGGATTGTCTGAAAGGGAAGATGCATTAAAGAAAAAAAAAAGTAAGAGTTCGAACAACTGAACCTTTTCCACACCTTCCACAAAAATAAAAGAATTGCTCAATACATAAATAAACCTTCACTCCTTTCTTCCTCTTGCTTGATGCCCATAAACACTACAGGCAAATCTTTCAGTTCATCAGAGGAGCAAGACAAAATGGCCTCCTCCTGCAGCTATAGGGACAGGTGAGAGACATGACCCTTGCATTTCTGTCCTGACTTTCCACAGACATGGTGTCTGTCACAGTACAAAACAATTACACCAAGTGAAGTCATTTACACGTCCACTGGGACATTTGGGATTTCATTCCAAAAACAAAAGACTAACACCTAATTTTATTTCCCCCTGAAGCCAGGGAATCTCTTCACCCATTTTATCGACAGAGCAACCCAATGAATTTAGCAAGGACCCCTCATATCTCACGCTGATCATAATAAAAACCTACTACCCCAGGGCCTGATCATATGCCCTAAGTCTTTCTGGCCAGCAGTTAGGCCTCGGATCCTAAAACACACCATTAACAGGCCAATTCTCAAGAGGGAGCAACCTCTACACTGGCAGGAATGAGGAACCTCGCAACACACCATCATCTGCTCTGCGTTCTGAGGGACTCTGAAGTGGGGAAAAAAAGGGACTTAAATCTAGCCAGAATAGCCCCCTTCAGGGGGACGTGGTGGTGCTGCGGGTTAAACCGCTGAGCTTGCCGATCGGAAGGTCGGCGGTTCAAATCCACGTGACGGGGTGAGCTCCCGTTGCTAGTCCCAGCTCCTGCCAACCTAGCAGTTCGAAAACATGCCAATGTGAGTAGATTAATAGGTACCACTTTGGTGGGCAGGTAACGGTGTTCCGTTCAGTCATGCCGGCCACATGACCATGGAAGTGTCTACGGACAAATGCCGGCTCTTCGGCTTTGAAACAGAGATAAGCACCGCCCCCTAGAGTTGGACACGACTGGACTTAATGTCAAGGGAAACCTTTACCTTTACTAGCCGCCTTCAGGCACACTCAAATTGTGAATTCCTGCTATGCAAGCACTCCCAACAAGCCTTGCCCTCTGGCAGATACTGCTCAGGGTAGCGGTCTGTGGGAGCCTTTGCATGCATAACTGTAAGTGGACCAGCTTTGACATGAGCAAGGATCCCAATCATTCAAGGTGCTGATTTGCAAGGAAGCCAGCACATGTGCAATTTTAAATAAGAAAGGTTTCCTTCTGCAGACACCCACGCCCAATGCCATTCGATAAATGCCAGCAGAGCTTAATGAAAAGGCTTATGTGATGAGTACTTCAGTTCTGCAGTGCCTGAATAGGGCTAATGAATAGTTTAGCTTCTGTTGACAGGTTCAGGGATTTCATACAGTGGTAGTAGACAACACAACATTCCATAGGCTGTTCCAGCTGTACTTGCCTGGAATTCCATCCTTGATTTAAAGAACTCTCGGAGAACCACCATCATATCTGAAGTGACCATGCAGAGATCAGTGGCATAGGCAAGGGAGTCGTTAACATAACTGTATCCGGTGCCAACGGGATTGTCAACGAAGAGTAGACTTGCTGCCTGCAGCTACACCACATGCAGAAAACACTGACATCAGCAACACACACAGTGGGAGAGCAGCATAGTTACAAGGGATCACAAAGCACGATAGGAGTTTGAATTCAATGGAATGAAAGCCTTCCAAAGATTCCCACAGAGGCATGATGAGAGAGCATATTTTGCACTGAAAGGATAGCACGTTAATTATTATCATTGTTATAGGGTAGGCCTAGATGCATTTATTAGATATCTTTTAGCATTAGCTGTTCTAGTTCATAGGCAACCTTGGCCACAGATGTCTCTTTATTTCAGTTTCTAATACTTGCAACAGAATCAAACCTTCTACAGTTTGTGGCACAAAACATATTTTTCCTGATTTTAAGTTCATTCTTCCAAGCAGCTGTTTTAAAGTTTTATAAATTATACATATTGTATATATGTGAGTGTGTATATGGCTTGTAATCTATCTTTTTAATATAAACTTGTTTTTATTTGACTTTCAGGATAGTCAAGACCAATCCTGTGGGAGTTAGTAATCTTAAAAAATGAATCCCAAGTAATACCTAAAATCTTACTTGCTTTGTTTAACACAAGGATAATACAGAAAAATGTAGCAAATAAAGATTTCCTGGCATGAACACAAGTAATCTATTAGGCTCCTGGAAGAGACATAGGAGTAAGATCATTTGAAAAATTTAACAGCTTCAGAAGCAGATGGTATATGGGATGCAAGAGGAAAATGAGTAAGAAAGATCCCAAAGTCTGCATCTCAAACAAGAATTAACACATTGCAGATTAGTAATTTTTTTACATAGCCTGCTGGAAGATGCCCAATCTTCCCATCATAAGTTAAGACAGATACCCAAGTTGTCCTTCTTGGTTTTAGATCAGCATCTAAAGGGCCAATCTCTTCAAAATTTCCATATCCGCAACTTGAAGCTCCTGGGCCTCCCTAAGGAAACAGAGAGATGAGAAAAGGGGAAAATATACCAACAGTATTTCTTACCATCTTATCTTTTGTTTGTCTCCCAAGAAAAGGAGGTGATGAAGATAATGGTCTCATCCCAACACTATAATGCAAATCTACAGCTAGAGTAGAACTTACTTTTCTCAGAAAGGACAGCCACAGGCTGTGTTAGTCCATATGGAAAGGAAACGCAGGCCGTTAAGAGATGCCCAGCAGGCAGAAATTCTGAATTTTCCCAGCTAAATTGAATTCCTGCTTGTTATAGGTGTAGGATCACACTGCATGAAATACCACAATGAAACTCTGTGGCCCATTTAAAGCTATACTGTCACTTAGTTTTTGCATCACTGTTCCCAATTCCTGACTTGCTGCTCATCTTCCACTATATTTAGCAAGTTATCAGTGCTTTGGGTCTTCAAAAGCTCCCCGGGTTTGAGACAAGGGAAATATTAGCAAGGAATGACAAGCTCCATGCTCCAAGTAGCTTAACTTGTAACACCTTTGAAGTAGGATGGAGCTCCAAAGAAGCTCAGCATAATATGGTTTCCTTGATTTTGACTTATAGTGTTATGCTGCTTCAGCCATCATGGTTTGCAAAGGGTGGTTTATGGCCTTGGCTCATTTTGTGAAACTAGCACATTGTGGTGTATTCAGTAATCCAGTTAAAGCTGCCATATAAATATATATAACTTATATATATACACACACACACATACATATATACATACATACAAACACATACACACACAATAGAATAGAACACAGAATAGAAATTCTATAGCCGCCCAGAGTCACTTGGTTGAGATGGGCGCCTATAGAAACTGAAATACAGTTTATAAATAAATATTTATAACCATGGTTAATCTAAGCATAGCTTAGCACAGGGGTACTTAGTGGCTGGGCCCATAATTGTCCTCCCCCAGTAGCTCAACTGCAGCTCCCAGCATCCCATAGAATGCACAAAAACCACATTTTCAGCTATTTTCTTGAAGGGAGGGCTGGATTAAGAGGTTTTTTTTTAATTAAGTGGTGGGTTGAATAACCACTGCTGGGTCACACAGCCACTGCTTTTAAAACACAGCTTAGCTTGGTAAGTTCACAAATTATAAGTCCAAACAATTTATACTACAGCTTTGCGTGATGTATCATGGAGTAATATTTCTGGCTTTTAAGCTGTTTTTAACAGCTTGATATGGAATAATGCAGTGAGATAATTAATATGCAATGAGAGCCCATTTGGTGTAGTGGTTAAGGCACTGGGCTAGAAACTGGGAGACCGTGAGTTCTAGTCCTGTCTTAGGCACAAAGCCAGCTGGGTGATCTTGGGCCAGTCACTCTCTCTCAGCCCTAGGAAGCAGGCAAGGGCAAACCACTTCCAAAAAACTTTGCCAAGAAAACTGCAGGGAATTGTCCAGGCAGTTACTAGGAATCAACATTAACTCAAAGGCATCAAATTAAAAAAAAAAAATCAGGTGGCAACGATAGGAAATCCAGCTGTGAAAAGGCATGGTAAGAGGGCTGGCTGATAAGTTGGTAAGTCTACCCATACCTTGTTTTTAATTATTTTTGTCTTTTTTCCCCTGCTCTTAGAAACTTAGTTGACAAGCTCCTTGGTCACTGACCTGTATTACTTTCCTCTCTGTGTTAAGCACTACAAACAAAGATATGCTGGCTAACTTGTGATCCCTCTTGCAGCAACTAAGGGAAAGGCTAGACAGAATGCAAAAGACTTTAGAATGGAATACTAAGGCAAGGAACATAAGCTGCCATTGTTCATTGTGCATTAATACTCCAGGTAGGGAGAGACATAGCGATGCAGAAAGAGCTCCTTTCCTTACAGAAATCGTAGAATTAGGAGGCAGTTCTTCCAGGCTGGGATGTAGCACTGAGAAGGACTTGAGATCCAGCATTTCAGTTTTTAGAAAGCTAAGTGATGTGGCTGCCGTAACAAACCACTGTCTTTTTTAAAAGCTACTTTTTATTAAGGAGCTTTACAATACTAAAAGATAATACAAACTGAAATCAAAGGAATAGAGAAAAAAGAAATACAAAGTACAGAAGAAAAAGAAAAAAGAAGAAAATAGGTTATAGAAAAAAAGAATATTTAAAGAAGCGACTCCCGCTATTCCTTGAATCAAGTACAAGCAAATTAATATTTTACTACCCTCTATGAAATTACATACATAGCTCACTCCTTCCCATAACCTTCCCTTATCCATTCACCAGTCCAAAAAATGTCATTTCTGTCCAATGTCAGCAAAAAGTCCATAAAGGGTTTCCAGAATTCTATAAAAATATTTGTTATTTTAACCCTGATCAAACAAGTCAACATTATATTCCTTTCTTTTGCTTTTGACAATCTTAATCTTTAATTCCTTAAATTGCTGTGGTAGGATTGAATCTCCATTTAAACTTCCTTTCTCCAATCCCAAAGATTTCTTCAAGGTTTTAGAAACCTTCTTTTGCAAGGTTTCGCAAGGTTCAACTCTACTTCTGAAGCTATCATCCTCCTGTTACCATTCACACCAAAGCCTTATCCCCAACTTACCTGCAGCCATAAGATCAAAGGAAGATCTGTGAAATTCTGAGTAGGACTGTCTGCATAGTACAACCACCAGAACATGCTTGCATTGCTTCTGACAGGAACATACCCCCATGCCTCTTTTGCTTCTTTGGGCTCCTTTATTAAAAAACCTAAAAGGAAAAATGCTAAGCAGTTACCATGCTTTGTAACGCTAACAGAGCAAGAGCACTGCGTATTGTCCTACCTTTGTGAGAATTACAGCAGAAGCATCTCTTCCTTCTGCACTACCACTTCAAACCTACAATCCCTTCAAACCTTCTTGCACGATTGACTTAGCACAAAATGTGGTTCTTTCAAAGGACAGAGACAGTAGGATTAGCAGTGCTACTTTAAATGCCAGAAATACCCTTGGTTTTACAGGATCCTAGGACAAACAGGGTTAATCAGCAAGGCCCAGATTGGATTCCCAGCACCAAGTGTTCCATCAACATTGATGGCGGGGGAGTGAGGGCAGAGACGGGTGGAAGTCTATGAGGTGATGTTCACTCCAGAGCTATGATGAATCACAAAGTAAGGTTTACATATCAAAATGTCTCACAACATGACTCAGAATCATTAACAAAATTTTGTTTGTCAACATCAGGGAATCTGCAGATCATGTGCCATCCGAATTCACTGTACTCTTGAGACAAGCTCTGCCCACTTCAACCCATAAGTATCTGTTCATTAACCACATTCCTTTCTTCTGAAAGTATACAGGTTGTAATCCACCCTGGTCTATTCATGCTACAGAATGGATTCTGCCACTTCAGAGTCCAAATAGATGGCAACATTTCTGGGGTGTGATCAGTCAGAAAATATCCATTTTTTTTTAAGACAACCTGTTGAGCTTCTTTCCTACCACTTCATCTTTTGTTCCTTTTCCTGGATGTTTCCAAACAAAGCTCTGGGCTAGACCTACCTCAGCATATGGACCCCAGTCATTCTTGGAAATAAAAAAAAATCCAGACATGCCAGTTTTCTAAACTAAAAAATTATTTTAAAAAAAGGAAAGGAAAAACATAGAGCAGGTAGGAACTCTGGAGGGTGCCAGTTCTCCAATCCCATGGAGTGATCTGTGGAATGGGAGCAGCAGCAGAAAGATCCACCTTTCCCCTTTCTTACTCCTGCTTCTTTTGCCATGGGATGGCTCTTTTGATACTTTTCTGCAATCCCACAGACCACTCCCTAGAATCAAAGAGCTGGCAGAAGAGAACCCATCACCTCACTCCAGTAAGCGCGGCTGCTTTGGAGCTCTTCAGTGAACAGGATTCAATCTTGCAAGACACTCCAAGGTTCACAGTTTAACAAACAGGGCTGTAAAAACCAAATCCAGTGCCAAGTAGGTTGCCAATATAGCCATCCTCCTACACCTTTGCTCATCTTCCACCAGGAGGACACATTCCTTCAGCAGCTTACATCATATCAGTCCTACTGAACTCAATGCAACTTCCCATCTGTAGGTGTAAAGTAAAATACTGACAACTTCCTTCCCCACAGTAGCTATTAACAGTACTTTAACCAACAACTGTAACATCTCTCTACAATGCAAATAGGTACTCCTAATTACACTTGTGCTTGACAGACAATTCATTATTAAAAGTGGGGGAGAGGAGAGAAATAAAATAGAAACGAGTACCCCATTCTCAGAGTGCAGTGGACACAATCCTACACAGGGTTGTTTACAAGTCAGCTGTTCAATGGGATTTACTTCCGTAATAAGTAAATGTGAGAGTAAATCACACTGTGATCTCTGCCACAAAGACTATATTCTGCAAACACAGAGACCTTCCAAGTATAAGGGTTGCTATCCTATAGTGATGTAGTAAAGGTAAAGGTTTCCCTTGATATTAAGTCCAGTCGTGTCCGACTCTAGGGGACGGTGCTCATCTCCATTTCAAAGCCGAAGAGCCGGCGTTTGTCCGTAGACACTTCCGTAGTCATGTGGCTGGCATGACTAAACGGAACGCCGTTACCTGCCCGCCGAAGCGGTACCTATTAATCTACTCACATTGGCATGTTTTCGAACTGCTAGGTTGGCAGGAGCTGGGACTAGCAATGGGAGCTCACCCCGTCACGCCTATTCAAACTGCCGACCTTCCGATTGGCAAGGTCAGCAGCTCAGCGGTTTAACCCGTGATGTACCTACAAGTAAATCCCATACAAATCAATGGGACTAACCTGAATAGACTTATATAGGGTTGCATTCTTCTCTAGTGCTCAAATTTATTGACTCAAGGTAAGATAGATAGGATTTGTACAAGTTTAACTCTGCTGATCTGAATAGACTTGAGCTAAGAAGTATTCACCTGGTTTTTAAAAAGAACCATAGATGTAGGGCTACCATACTGTATATGGTCAGCAAAAATCCAGAAGATCACTTTCTAGCAGCATATTAGAGTATGGCTGTCCAGATTCTGGCTGCCCAGATATGGTAGCCTTAACATCTCACTCTCTTCCATAGTTGTCACCTGATTGAAAGATATATTGCAGAAAAATCCTACAAACATCTACTCTGAAACACTTTCTGAGGTCAATGGGGTTTGCTCCCATACTACGTTGTTGAAGTATGGAGAGGTTAAGCTAAACCTGAGAAGGCACAAGTTCAGATGTACCCTCAGTCCTGGAAACTCACCAAGGACTTGGGTAGGTTACTATTTCTCTATTACTATTTCAGTTTTTTCTTTGTCTATGAAAATGCCTGCTGTACCATATATACACATTGCCTTTGAAGAAACATTCCCACTTTTGGGAGGAGAAGTTATACAATTTAAATTTAAGTCTCTTACTTTTTGTAGTTTTTCTTAAATAAGTAATTAGATTTTAAAATGCTAGCTTTAAAAAATAATGAGTGGCTGCTTAATTGGAATGTTTCCTTTTAAGCAAATTTAAAAACTTGTTATAAATAACCTACCAATTAAGGGACTGGATATTTCACCCTTACTTTCCAAACAAGCCTGCTCAGCTGAATACCCAGAATCAAAGCATTTCCCCACAGCAGCTAATATCTCCTAGCTCTGTGCCAGGGTGTCCTTGGAGACCAGAGAAGTATGTGGATGAGAAGGGAAAGGAGATGCCACACAAAGGTATTTTAGCGGGTACTAACACTGCTTGCATCTGCAGACTGCGGCAACCTTTACGGTAGAAAGCCAGAATCCCATTTTCTTCAGAGGTGGGAGGTGAAATTCCCCCCCCAAAAGATCATGCTGGCTGAACCTGCTGGGAGTTGTCGTTCACCAACAACCCAAGGCAGGGACTGGAGGAAGGGCTCCAAAAAGAGGAACCAAGAGATTCACGCAGAGATTTTAGCCCATGATTACTCATTCAGATCTACCATCTACGCAGTATTCGTCCCCGGAGGAAGGCTTGCATAATTGACAGGGTGAGTAGGCTAAATTCAAAACAAGTTTCTTAAATATCAGTACAGTGGATCTTACGCTCGGGTCAGAATCGAGATGCCCGTCAATTTTAAATTCAGCAACACAAAAGGAGCATGATTCACCAATCATGTTACACCTCCTGGTGAACTTTTGTGTGTTTCTTTTCTTTTTTTTAATGAACTATCACTACGCCCTGAAAAAAAGTCGTTTCCCTTCCAAACTTACCTGAACTTAGAGTCCACAGCGACAATATCAGGATAACGCTTTCCTTCAGCAACATTTTGACACCGGCACCGCAGTCTTCTGGGTGATAATCATATGACTCGAGTTCCCCGTCAGCTGCTTCTGGAGCGGGAGAAGTGGCGAGCCGAGCTTAAATCGAGCACTGCAAAAAAACCCGTCCTCTCCCCGCCCCAGCTCTGGAACTGCAATGTTTCCCTAAAAGTTTCTCACGTGATCGCTTTGGACCTGCATGACCTTTGCGCGCTATGAAGTGAACGAGCGATGACGTCCGGCCCGCTTTTACCGCGCGATGATAGCGCGAGATTCAAAACGCAGGCGCCGATTTTGGTGCTGTCTCGCTGGGGCGGATTTCGCATCAGTGGTTCTTTTGCTCCGTGCTGGAAGACCGTCAAACCGCTGCATCCCCGATCGGTCTGGTTCATTTATTGTCCCAGTTTTGGTTCCCAGTGCAATCAGACTGAAAAAAAAAAGAGTAGTTTACTTTGTAAGTTATAGCCAGTCTTTCTGACAAACTCAAAATGGTGACAGCCCTGAAACCTGTTTGGAGTTGTTTCCATCAAATGTATTTCTTGTTAGCAAATGTAGCCAATATGGCCCTCTGGCTGAATTCCCCCAATGCACCAAACAGGAATGTGGTTTCCTTTGTGTTGGTTTAGTGTGGTGTACAAACTCAGCTAAGAGGGTTCAATAAACCACAAGCAAGACAGGACATAGTATGATTTGTGAATCAGATATTTGCCTCCCCTACTTCCTTATAAAAAGAAAAAGCTTCCTGAAGTACAAACTCCTCTGAACTTGCACAAGCTTGCCCTAAAAACAAAGATTGCAGCTTGCCCCAAAGAAAAATAGCAGCAAGCAGACTTCATTACAGGAATAGTGAATGTGGCTTGCTCAGTTTTGGCTTAGTATGTTGGGTGAAAACAGCCACTTGTGGTTTATTCAATAAAATAGGACTTAAACAATTTTAACTTGTCATAAAAATAGTACTTCATCTTCAACCAATCACAGCAGCCATCCTTTCTTCTGGCTTAGTTCTCATTGTGGTATGTTGAATCTGAGCTGGACCCCTCCAGACTGCAAGAATATCTCACCTGCTTTACCACATAAAAATAACAACCCCACAAAAAATCTGGACCATAGAAGAAGGATTCTAACATAACCTTTTCTCTGACATTTGCGTTTCCATGTTATTCTCATTTTGAAATGGAGGAATATTCCATTAATTAAGCCCTCAATTAGTTATAATCAAAGCATGTTTAATTGAACATTGTACTAATGTAAAAATAATGTCCACCTCAGACTCCTCCAAATTCAAATAGTTACCATGACCAAAACCAAGGAAAGAAGGACACACACTTGACTTAGTTAACATACTTCCATCTCACTCCAAACTTACTTATGTAAAGAGAGGCACCCTGATCCTATGCAGAAGGCTGCTAGCTATGGCAGTGGCAGGGAGAATAAAAGTGCTGGGCAGAAAATTCACATGATGGAGAATTCAGTAAAGGAAAAGTGTGAAAAATTAACATGTATCTCCATCTAAAATTAAAAGAGGTTTCTTTAGACCTTGAATAGTATTGCTGACCTCCAAGTCTTTTACACATTTTGTGGACAGTCTAAACAAGTCTCCTATCTCCTATTTTTATTTTTTATTTGCATACCATTATGATAAAGAGAGCCAGTATGCTTCTTTGGTAGGTGACATGCTGCCCTTGGCAAGATGAGCAATTAAAGTTCAAATCTTTTGCCCTTTATTTTGTTTACATGTTTCTGTGCTTTTATCAGCAGTTTTATGTGCAGGCATCAGGAAATGATAATGCAGTTTTTTTGCTGGGAGAAGATTTCAGAGGGATGTTAAACTATTCTGAGTGAATAAGAAAAAGGAATTTGGTCTCTCTCTCTCTCTCTGTCTCTCTCGGACTCCAATGTATCTAGAGATCCTGAAAGCTTCCAGCCTAACTTTTTTTTGTTATGATTATTTTAGTTTAAAAGTATTCAGTTAAAAGGCACTGACAAACTGCAAGCAAAGCAATTTTATATCCTTTATTACCAAGAATAAATAGCACCCTTAATCTTTGGTCACCTCACAAAACCTGCATGAAACCATTTTTTTGGTTGACTTCAGACCATTTTTTCAAGGGTTTGGAGAATTGTAAGGCTGGGGGTTGGAATGATGTGCTTCCCACTCCCTTCCCCCATTTATTTGCTTTTCTGTAGTCTGCAAACCAGCAGGAAAGGATGCCAATATAAAATGTGCTCCCTGCATTTCTGACCCTTATTCTTCCTTGGGAATGAGGCAGAATATGGGTCCTGTCCTCAAGTAGAGGGAAGGAGAGAAAACTGTCTCCTTGGTGCAAATTACTGGCAGCAGAAGATGATAGGCAGGAGAAAGGGAGAAGCAGGACTCCCGCTGTCAGTTCTCTTTCCAAGGAGCCGTCTGTGGGAGGGAGGAATAACGCCAAAGAAGCTGTTCTCTGCTCCTATTCCACAGACCACTCCAGAGCTGCCACCAAACAGGTCCACTTCTCTACAGGCTTTACAGTGGGGGGCAGGGGCTGAAGAACCACTTTCCCTCCCCCTCCCCACATTTCTCTTGCCATCCTCCAAGACCTGGGAAACTGGGGATCGGCAGCCAGGTGTAGCAAGAGAAGGGAGAGATATTACTTTTGATGTAGAGAGCGCACCAAGTCTCCGGCTACCAAAAGCAGAACGATCTAGCTGCTCACATCCTTGAGTAGCCAACAGGAGCAACATATCCTCACCTTTAAACTTACCGAGAAACAAGGGGCCACAGGCAGTCCAGAGGGCAAGGTTGATTTTGGCAGAAGATGGAAAACACCACTTTAAAACGGAAACAGAAGACAAATGCAGGCTGCCATTGCAGAGTTTTGGATGTGATTAGGAGCCAACATCACCCTCTATCTCTTCTGGAAATGATTAGTAAGTCATCTTTCTGCTTCTGTAGCCCTCTGAAAGGATAGGTTGCTGAATTGTGCTGCCCCCCATGCTACCTGCCCCCTCCTCAAGTTATGCCATTGTATTAAGGGGGGAGGAATTGACTGAAGCCTTTGGTTTAACTGGCACTCCATCGATTGACTTCTAACACCCATGAAATGAAATATTTCTAGAATCAAAATGAATTGACACATCCAGGACATATTTCTATATTTCATGAGTGAATACGAGTCTTTCCGCTGTGTCTCTTTTGAAAGAACGGAAGATTGTTTTAATCAATTTGTTAGATAGGTAGGTAAACCTTTTTTATGGTTTTTGACCAACATGTGTGTACAGGTGTGTGTGTGTACATAAAATATACTTTAAAATGGCAATTAAATTAAAATGGTAATTAAACCAAGTTATATGAGAGGAAGAAAGGAAGGGGAGGGAAAATAATTTTAAAGGTATCAAAGAAATGCAGTTTTGTTGGACAATATGTCTCGTAGGAGTGAGGCAGAATTTGGCAACATTATGAGTGATAGCGCTTTTATGGTCTGCTAAAAGATAGGAGACATACCATTGGTCATCCCTCCCTGAGAATTCCTGTAGGAGCGGCTGGATTAATACCTCATGCAGATTCAAATAGAAATTATGAAACAAGACATGCTGAACATCATCTGTGGCATGGGAGTCACAGGGGCAAAGTTGTCTGGGGAAGGGAACTTTTTTGATATTTACCATCAATAACTGCTGAAGGGAATGTGTTGAATCTGGCCAGAGCAAATGCTCTGTGATGTGTTAGTATATGTGTAATATGCATGTCTAGGTCCCAATTCTGGAAGTTGCAGTTTTGATACATCTGGAGACTTCAGTAAAGACTGTGCTAGACATCATTTGTAGGATTCGTCTTTTAAACAGAACAGAACAGGCCTTCCCAACTTGATGTTCATGAAATGTTGGATTACAACTCCCATCATCATTGGCTGCCTTAAATGTGGACAAGATGATCATCTGAATAGTGAAACAGACTCATGGTACTGTACCTGCAGTGCTAATAATAGTTGAATAATACAATAATGCATTTCAGTTAAGTAACTTATATACTTGTTGATTCCAGAGACGATTCCGTCCTGACGGGATTTTTTTTCACATCTGCCCACCGAGCAGAAATTAAATACTCGGAGGTCTGCACCCACTACGAGGTTGAATAAAGCTGCACTGCGGAATTTTAACAGAGAAGATGTGGCTATTTAAAAATTAGACATCCCCAAATTTACAGAAACCGTTACGTAGCTCCTCTGTCCGAGGAGGTGGACGTTTTTAAAAAATGGACCAACGCAACAAATTGCTATCCTGGAAAGAATCAACGAGTTCTTGCGCCCTCCCTCTCGCGGAGCCCTTTCGAGCAGCACTATCGGCGAAAGGAGCCCGTAGGCGTCCCTCGCGCTCTCGCTTTCTTTGTCCCGCGTGGCGTGCCGTAGCACTCGGTCTTCCGGCAAGATGGCGGCGGCCGTGGGCAGCGGCTGCGAGGCTCCGGTGCGTCTCCGCCTGCTCTTCGATTACCCGCCGCCGGTGACTCCGGCCTGCGGACTCTGCTGGCTGTTGGTGGAGCCCAACCAAGTGCGCCTCGTCACTGACCTGATCAGCCTCATTCGGGAGAAGTTCGGCTTTAGCCGCCGCGCCAAGCTCAACCTCTTCCTCGACGGGGCGCTCCTGCCGCCCACCGAGAGCGCGCGGCTGGTGCGGGACAACGATTCCCTTCGGTGGGAGCCTTGCAGCGGGAAAGAGGGCCGGGGCCCCTTGGGCACTGCACACGCCTGGGCTGCGTGGTGGGGAAAACGGGGGCTCTCCTGAGCGACTGCCTGCTTTGGAAGGCTTTCACAGAGATTTGGCTGTTTTGTTTGTGTGTTGGCAAATTTACTTCCGTATATTTCTTTTTGAGTGTTAGCTTGAACCTGTTCAGATTTAGGCAGGAAGGTACCCTCCAAGTATTTTGAATTATATCTTCCATTAGATTCACCCACAGTGAATGGGAGTTGTAATCCTAAACAGCTGGATGGGGAAGGCTGGTGTAAGCCAAGTGCATTATAGTTACACCAGCCTTCCCCATCCAGCTGTTTAGGATTACAGTGTCCATGTTAAATTTAGTAGGTCTAATGTGGAAATTAGCACCCATAAAACCACTCTATCATCTAGAGTAGGTGTCCCCAAACTGTTGAAATTAAAAAAAATGAAAAACCCTTACCAGGCTTGTATTAGCAAGGCTTGATCACAGGCAAAACTTACTCTGAGTTTTGGTCTCTGCTTTGCCTGTGCAAGCTCACGAAATTTGAGAACTCTGATATATAAATTAAAATGTAATGTGGTAAAAAGTACCCCCCCACACACATACCATACCTATGAGAGCCCCACCCCACTCCCCAATACATGTGAACTGCTTAAAGTGCCTTTGTAAGAAAACATTCACAGCAAGCTGAATTGACCCTGAATGGCAATGGGGAGGAAGCTGGCAGGAATCAGTGGCCCAGTAAACCCAATGGTTTCTATTCACTGATCATATCTCAAAGATAGTACAGCTGCCATGCTGACCTACTAGGGAGGGATAAACAACAATAAGGTCATGTGGATGGGTTTTGCTAAAACATTCCAATGTCCTGCTGTGATTTCTGCTGTGTCTGCCTTTTTCCTTGTCTTTGCAATGTAGTAGGCCAAAGGTATATAAGCTCTGGTTCTGCTTTTGCTCAAGGCTGTTCAGCAAAGTGCCAAAGCTTTGCTGAGAGCCCAGTATATACTGTTTTATTGTTTGCATGCTAATTCAATTCTGTTGTATCTTCAAAGTCATTTGGTTGCTTTAGGTGAGCCAGGTTTTGGCCACAACAGTAACTATTACAAGTTAGTCATGTACTTATTTCTTGCCCAAACTCAGCCTTAATGATATTCATTTTATTTATGGAGAGTGTCACACAACTTCATTTATCCTATTATGGGGTGATGGTAGTGCAGTTTGAGAAATTATTATTTGTTCTTCCAGGCTCAGTCCTATATACAGTTATGCGACATAAGCCCTAAATATAAAGAAGGCTTCACACTGTGATTTTTTTTTTGGTTTAATGTGATATATGAGTCCAGACAACTGTGGCATACTTAAACCATGATTCAGTAAATCATGGCTTAGTGTGATAATGATCCCACTCGTGTGACCTACTTTCAAGTATACACATATAAGGCTATTACTCTTAAGGCATGAAGAGTGAAAACAGAATATCATATTGAGATGAAGAAGAGTTCCTAAGCTGTGTCTTTGTTGGATTGAAGGCCAGCTGGATGTGTTTCACTTTTTAGCATGATACTGTATAAAATGTGCTGCAGCATTAACATTTTCTTTTGTTTGTGGATTTGATAGAGTCAAACTGGAAGAAGTTGTTGGAGAAAACAGTCACGACACAGTCACCAATGGTTTCAGCAGCCTGTCAAAAAAAGAAAGAAAGCGAATCTGGCAGAAACTGGAAGTAAAGGATTCTGAAAGTGAAGATGAAGAGCCCAACAAAAGAAAGAAGGGTAAATGGAACTTTGAGCACCAGGAGGAAAAATCTGAAAATATTCAAGATTCTGTGACACTGGGGAAAAAGAAAAAAATGGCACCTGAAAGGACTCATATGATGGACACTAAGAGTGATGATGATACTTCTCATTCCAAGAAGCTTAGGAAAAAAATGGAGCAGGAGAAAGAGCAGGATGCAAAGAAAAAGAAGAAAGCAGGTACATTTTCATCAAAGAGTACCCCCCAAAAGGCCAAGAAAAGTCTCAGCGAGAAAAGCACAAAGGGAAACATAGCAGCACAACCCAACACAAAGAAAGGTGGTTTCTCCAGTGAATCCTCTACATCGTCATCTAATAGTGACCATAGTACACCAGGCACAAAACAAATCAGCACACTGGCATCTAAAGGGGCATCACAGCACATAAATAAACCACGGCTGGCTTCTTCTCTAAAATCTGTTTCTGCTGGGAAACGTAAAGACAAAATTTCTCTTAAAACAGGAGAAACTAAAAAGGCCCAGAATCAGTCCTTCAGCTCAGATTCAGATTCTAGTTCGGAGGAAGAAGAGCAGCAGAGCAATAACCTGAGAAATAGGCTACCATATAAGAGCCAAGGAACGGAGACAGGCCACTCTTCAAAGACTGGACCTAAAAGCTCCTCATCAGAATCTGATAGTTCTGAATCGGAGACTTGTGCTTTAAAGAAACCGAAGGCGAGTGCCACAGCCAGTCCGTCTGTGGGAGGGAATTGTGACAAGCAGCTGTCAGCTATCTCTTGTGGACTGGCTGCAAGCTCGAGGGAAAACAGAAGGGGTCGTGGAAGAGGAGAAACTCCCTTTTGGAGAGGACCGAGAGTTCGTGGATGCCGTGGGATGCCCAGGGGTCGAGGAAGAGGAGAAAGCATTCATTTCTTCTATAATTACAGTGGTGAACACCAGAAACAGAAACAGTTAAATGAAGCAGCTACAAATAGCTCAGTGATTACTCAGGTGGGTATAACAGTAACATCTAGTTGGTGATGTAACATTGTTAGAAAAATTGGAGCCATTACATACCTGTCATCAGGTATGTAACTGCAAATGGTGGTAGTCTGGTTCATAAATTATCTGCAAAAATTGAGTATCAGCTGAATGCTCTGTTTCTGACATGGTCTAGAAGCTGAGAAGCATGGTATGAGGCTGCTGGGTTTTTATTTTGTTCGATTTGGCATTTAATTTGTCTAAGAATGTTTCCTTGCTGCATTATTTTCCTGCTATCTTTTTTCCTTTATGTTTCATATGGTAAATGCTAGTAAGGTGGCCTTGCTAACTATTTTGTGATGTAGGCCAGTGCGCCTGCTACTATGTAATTAGTAGGCTTTTGTCAACACCTTCTCTTTTCCTCTAGCCCTGGGCTAGGGAGGAAATCCAGAACTTTAAAATAATTACCTGCCTGGAAGAAGTTGCACCAGCTAGAATCATCCTGTCCCCAAGGAGAGTTTGCTGTCCTACTTAGACAGAAATAGATAGAACTCCCAAGTGTTGGATGTGGTAAGAAGAAATCTCTTGAATTTGTTAGAAACCCATTTTCAAATCTCTGCTCCACACTGCAAGAAAGAATATTTTTATGACAAGTTGAAATAAGGGAACTGGTGAGGGCAGAGAAAAAAAATACTCCAATATAGGATCACTACCACTTTCAGTACTTCAGATCAGGGTTTCTCAGATTTTTTTCCTCCAGCCATGGACCACTAAATAAACATTAGGAATATGCAGAGACCACCCAATTAAACAAGCCCTCTACACATACATTTGCATCTTTAAGAACATGAGAGTTTACATTTTTCAGCAAATGTATGATTGTTATAGTTGCATGTTTGTGCAGCCTGGTGCCAGCACTACATGGCATGGGACCAGGCTACCTGAAGGACCATCCCATCCCCATAACATCGACCCGCCCCACCCGGTCAAGCAGAGAGGGCATGCTATGGACCCCATCAGCAAAGGAATTTCATCTAGCGGGGTCCAGGAGGTGGGCCTTCTGTGCAGTGGCGACTGCCCTTTGGAATATCTTGCCCCCAGAGTTGAGACGGGTTTCCTCACTCCCGGCCTTCCGGAAGAAATTGAAGACCTGGTTCTGCCGCCTTGCTTGGGATGGGGAGGGTAACAGTTCCACCTGGGGGTGGTTGGCGCCATAGCACCCCTTATTAATTTTGATTTTATCTCATCTTGGATTTTATGCTTATTATCTTATTTATGCTTTTAGACTGTAATTTAGGTTTTTATATTTTTATTATTTTTTTTATTGTAAAATGCCCAGAGTCCCCCATTGGGGGAGATGGGCAGTGATACAAATTTAAATCAATCAATCAATCAATCTTCCTGTCCCCTCCATTTTAAGAGGCCTTGTAAACTTTTTGTACCAAAAAACTACTTGAGTGGGCACTGAGCAGTAAGTTGTCTGGTAGCTGGCTCTGTGCACATGGGGAGCTGGAGCTGGGGCAGGGTTCATGCGGTGGCTTTGGTAGACCACACTCTGGAGAATTACTGCTTCAGAAGGTTGGGGGAAAAATAGACAGGCAGATCTATTCCTCCTCCCAGCCTTCTAAACAATAATTCCCAAAGCATGATCTGTGTGGAGATCCACGAGGCTAGAAAGATTTTAATTAAAACAGATATGGCCCTAGCTATCTCTGTCAGGCTTAAGTTTTCATAGATAAAATACTCTTGTGAGTGGCCAGTGCCATTACTGTCAAGGCAGCTAATGTTTTAAAGTAGACGTTAATTGGGCAACTTTGCTACAACTTCTTAGTAATGATTTTTGCACTGATGATATTTTTAATTATTGTTTTGTAGAATCCTGTGGAAGTTCCAAAAAAGGACTATAGCACGCTACCTCTCTTAGCTGCTCCTCCACAAGTAGGCGAAAAAATTGCCTTCAAGGTATTCTTCTTTTAGCTGTATAATATGCAGCAGGGAGTGAAATGCAGATATTAACTGTGAGGCAGGTTGAGTAGCATATTCTGTTCAGTGGGGTAGGTTTGTTGAAGCATGATTTATTAATTCAGAATTGGTTGGTTTGCACAAGACACTAAATCAGAAGCAGTGGTTTACAAAACACAGTGATACAAACAAGCCTCATGATGGTTTAGCATTTATATGTGAGCCTGGTGTATTTTCCCTGCAGGTCCAAACTTTGATTAAAAAGGTGGTTCCTCTGTAAGATGGTGGAAGCTTCCTTGTAAGAAAATTTAAAAGAGAATGGACAGGTGGAAATGCTATTCCCATGTGTAAAACGGTATACAGTATCCTTAATAAAAGCTAGCATAATTTGAGAATTAGGATCCATCTTATCCAGAAGCCACTCAACCACCTAACTACTTTGACTGATCTTGAAAAGCTAAACAGGATTGGACCTGATTATTTCTTGGATGAGAGGTCACCAGGAAATCTCATGACTATAGCTTAGATTGGGAAGTCAGAAAAAAAAAACATCCTGGAAGAAGACAGTGGCAAACCACCTCTCTGTTGTTGCCGAGAAAACAACACGGACATACCCATGGAGTCAACAGGAGTTGAGGTCGCCCCCGGAGGTTTTAATTTAACTACTTATTCTGCCAGTACCTGGATCAGGTGAAGTTCTCCTCCCGCCTCTTTGCTGAAGAATTAATTGGTTCACAAGCTGGTCCCTTCTCTGCAAGATTTATATACCTTTTTCTCCCATATGTGCTTTCCTGGGACATCTTACCTGCCTTGCTACAGTGACACGTACCTAACAACTCAGAGCATCCTTTACTGTCGCTAATTGGCTCAGGCTGCTTAGAGCTGTGATTCTACAGGTTCCTCTACCTCTCCTGAAGGGGCATTAATCTACTTGTAATGTTAGCCGAGCTTTTTAGATGGGGTATGGTTTAAATAATAATAACTATTATTGTGTACTGAATATTATCAGAAATAGTTGGCTTTAAGAGCTTTCATTACTGATTTCTAGTTTCTATGCTAGCTTTAGTTGGATTTGGTCTGGTGGTTAAGGTGCTGGGCTAGAAACCAGGAGACTGTGAGTTCTAGTCCCGCCTTGAGCATGAAAGCTGGCTGGGTGACCTTGGGCCAGTCACACTCTCCCAGCCCAACTCACCTCACAGGGTTGTTGTTGTGGGAAAAATAGGAGGAGGAAGGAGTATTAGGTATGTTCACCGCCTTGAGTTATTTATAAAAATAATAAAGGCAGGATAAAAATTAAATTAAATAATACAGTTTGTGGAGGCCACAAGTATGTCCGTAGCTTAATATTTTGGTTTTTTTTTAACAGCTTTTGGAATTAACTGAAAATTATACACCTGAAGTATCAGATTACAAGGTATTGCCATCAACTTCTCAACATAATTTGATGCTTCATTTCTATTTATTAAATATTCTGCTTTATTTTGCAAGACAGCCGTGTTAGTCTATGGTAGCAAAAAATCAGAAGGAGCATCTTTTCTGACTAAGAAATTGAAACTGATTATGCATTAAAAGGCATAATCTTTCATGAGTTGCAATTACAAGCTTGTAATTCAGATTTCATCTTGTAATCTGTCTCACATGTTCCCTGCAGCTGCATAGCCTTCCCCCACTTCCCCATTGCCTCTCCCCAGTTTAAATCCTACATCATTCTAGCACCTCTGTGCATCTGATGAAGTGAGCACCATCTCGTGAAAGCTTATGCCTTTTAATAAAATTGTTCTTTTGAAAAGACACTACTAGACTCCTCCTAATTTTATTTTTTGCTTTATAATCAGTGTTTATTTTAATACTGAATTAAGCAAGTGAGATGCTGGTTGGGTTTTTTTCCAATTTGAATCTAATTCTTTGACCAAGCTACTTCTTGGTATCTGCTCTCCTTGTCTTCTCCAGTGATAAGAATGCTAGTCTAGTTTATGGATGGTTGAAAGGATTTTTGAGGTAATGTATACAAAATTCTTTAGGAGCATGGAGTCCTGTATGAATTATGTTGTTATTGTTTTATTGCTTGGGAATTTATCTTTCTCACTCTATTCCTTGACGGAAAAAGTGATTCCATTGCAAAAAAGATGAACCAGAGCAATTGAGATCCAAACCAAAGTTTCTTTATTGAAATGCCCTAGAACAGTGATCATTGGGCTCCCAGCCAACCAGTCCGAAAGAACCAGAGACAGATTTGCAAAGGATTATATAGAAAAAGATATATGGTCAAATCATGAATAATTCATGATATTTGCATAGGCAAGAAAAGCCCCCAACTCTGTATCAACAAAGAGAGCCAGTTTGGTGTAGTGGTTAAGCCACCCGGCTAGAAACTGGGAGACTGTGAATTCTAGCCCCGCCTTGGGCACAAAGCCAGCTGGGTGACCTTGGGCCAGTCACACACACACAGCCCTGGGAAGGAGGGAAGGGCAAACCAATGCTGAAAAATCTTGCCAAGAAAACTTCAGGGACTTCTCCAGGCAGTTGCCAGGAGTCAACATTGACTTGAAGGGACACACACACACTAAATCAACAATAAAGCCCTTTGCCTGACATGCTTATGCCGTGTTACTTGAAGGGACACACACTAAATCAACAATAAAGTAATCACCCAAATCCAGACCTTGCTGTCACCCCTGATCTACATTCCTTCATTATTGTATTATAAGATGAGCCTTTTTGCACTGCCCTTTGCCTGACATGCTTATGCTATGTTACCTGGCTTCTATTCCCTTCCCCAGGGTCACTCCAAACTAAACTACAATGGCAAAGTGTACCTTGAGTCCTCATCGCTTCCTTGATGTTTACATAGTTTCTCTTGCTCGCACAGGAATGTGATTTTAAACAGAAAAATCAATTCTTAACTAGGAAAGTCTACCTTTAAAGATGTCTTTTCCACTTTCAAACACCACAGTCTATAGTTCTGAAGGGATAATGGTTGACTATCATATGAATGTGTTCTCTCTCTCTTTGGAAACATTTATGGTTGTCAGGAATTTCAGAATTACTAGTTAAGGTGTTCACTATTCAAGTTCTCATTGTTAGTATTGTATGAAATGCTAGGGACCATGAAGAAGAGAGGTAATGCATCCCTCCTATTGAAGAGCAAACCACACAAAACCTAGTAGCAGAGAGGATGAATTGCTGTTATTTAAAGAGCTTCCACGCAGAATAAAAATCCATATCGCTCTTATTGTTGCAGCCACATACTGGGGATTTGTTGTTTATAACAATACTAATAATGCAACATTTTATGATACAATAAAATACGTAGCACATGTTAGTGTTTTACTGAATGCCCGTACAAATGCCATTATTTAATTCTTTCCCATCAATTTAAGGAAGGAAAAATTGTCAGCTGGAATCCTGCTAATAAGCAGCTAGAACTTGAAATCCTTTCTTTTTCATCAGGTGAGTACTGTGCAACTTCCTAATGTTTTGCTCTTGTGAAGCAGGATGACAAGTTATCACCATTTATAATGGGGTTTTGCAAAACTAGTAGTCCGGCTTGAAGGGAAAGTTAAACTATCACGGGAGAAATCTCAACTTGGGTGAGCAGAATTTCTTTTTCTCTTGCAGGGCTCTGCTTACATCCCTAAATCTGCTCCAGAGGGAGGGTGTCAGGAGCAGATGTTGAGGTCCTGCCGGGGAGGCAGCTGAATGGGAGGGCAGGGAGGAATGTCCCTTCTCTGTTCTGCTGATTGAATCTGTTCCATCCGTGGAATCGATTAATTCTATACCATCTGTTGACAAGTCCTGCAATTTCCAGTGGCATTGCAAACACCCAGAATCTAATTTTCATTTTGTTGTGGGCTTTTTTTAGTAGTAAAAGAGCCAGGGAAATTCGATCTGGTTTATCAGGCTGAAGATGGAGCTGAGACAATCGAATATGCAGTATCTCAGGACAGAAAGGTACGGTAGTGCTTTCTTGAAATTGATGGGCCATCTAAGGCTTCCTTAAATCCTTCAGACATTTTAAAATAAATCTTCCTATGTTCCTGTCCTGGATCAAGTCTTACCACAACTACAGTGCCTGTGCATGGACTAATTCTTTACTTGTGCAAGTGAAATTGCATCGCACAGAGAGAGCAACCTAGAGAAAGGGGGAAACATTTCTCAGTTCAAGAGCATTTATCTTGGGCAGACCTTTTGGAGGTCACATGTCAGCAACAATTGGGGCTGCTACTGGTATCAGTGGGGCAGTTCCAAACTGGGTCTGGCCCAAGCCAACTCCTTTCATCCCTTCATTTACACACATTTGCCATCGTTCCTCAGTTCTCTCTCCCTTGCCTCCCTTAAGTTCATTTTCCCCTTCTCTCTCTCTGTTCTCCATTTATTGTCTTTCTGTTATTTCCTTGTTCTGTTTTCCTTTCCCTCCCAACTGCCTACACTTCCAGGCAACAATTCTACTTTTAAAAAGTCACAAGGTAATTTTTTTTTACTGTCTCAGAGATTATTGGATAAAGGAAGTGACCAGATACATCCCCACGCCTCACCCTAAACCAGCTTTGTTAAATGCAGTTCAACAACCGATAAAACAAGCTCAGTACGATAGATGAGGGGTCGTGGCACAACTCAACCTCATGCCATCCAGTGGTGCCACCGGAAGGACTGCAGCTTAAATTTTTAGCCTTTGGGAAGGGGTTATATGTGCTTTGATAAATGCTTCTCCATAAAGAAATGCTTACATTGTATTGCAGTGGTTTAATGCCATTCAGATGATGTCTGCTTGCTGTATCAAATTTCAATTTTTCATCTATGTTTTCTCTTTTAGATAACTGAAAGTTGGGATGCGCTAATTGAGCCCAGACTAATAATTGACCCTCCCAATAATGAATCTGGTGCTAAAAAGGGAATCCCTTCAGATGTGAATTTGCCTGGCCCTCAGATGTGAATATGACTGAGCAGTGTGTAAATATTTTTGAAGGATTTTCCTTCAGTTTCTAAAGACAGTATATACATATCCTTTTTTAAAATAAAATATTATAAAATGAAAATGATGCTGAGGGAGTGTAATTTATTAACGCCTGGTATGATGTTTCGTGCAAACTTTCTGCAGTCATGGACCACTAAATAAATGCTTGGAAAATGCAGAGACCAACAGAGTCTATTCTGGAGACTTGGTCTGGACAGGACATGCTGCACAAACCAGCCAAACCAGACGGTAGATGCCATTTTAGTTGCGCAGTACCCTTGTTTATAGTGTTAGATTAGAAGTCACTGTTTTTAATTTGCAGTAGATCCAACACAAAGAAAGAATTGTGTGTTTGTATGTGTGCATGTATGGGGACACTATGGATGTGGCCTGGAAGGCAAGGGGGCTGCAGCCCGAAAGTTTGGGAATCACTATACAGACATTTTACCAATACTGTGGTCTCTTAATGAGAGCTAGAGCCTGCCCACTGCTGGCATGAAGCCCCCAGTGTTATTTTCAAGAGTAGTCTATGGATCAACTCCTGTCTTTGTTAAATGGCTATAATACACAACCCAAAATATAAGTTTATATACAGTTCTGCTGAAATGTTATTAGAGCAGTAGCCAACAAATAATCATGGATTATTCTCAAATACTTTATTTATTTGTCAAATTTATATGGCCGCCCATCTCTCACAAGTGACTCTGGGCAGTACACAATAAAACATACTATTAAAACATACTACAAAACCGCTTAAAAACAATTAAAACCGTAAACATAGATAAAAACAAAACCACAAGTGAGAGAATATCACACGTAATTGTCATGTTCATCGTTCCAATGGTCTGGGTACATCCTAACGTTTCACATGTCAATTTCCTGATCCGTGTCTGTCATTTGCTGGGAGGAGAATTTCAGCCGTGCCGGGCTGTAATCTCCTTACTGTTACTGAGGAATGTATGTTTGGGTTATTGCATGTGTTCAAGGTTACTTTCCCAGGCCGATGTGTAACGGTTACCAGCACCTGGGAGGGGGTGGTTGCTATGGTGGGGTGAGGGGCGGGATCGGGTTTGAAGCGAGGGTTTTTAGTTTGTATTTGGCGCGCTTTTGATCATTCTCAGCTTTCTTTGTATTTGCACACTATTCTTTCAATAAATCAGTTTTCATTAAGAACCTGCTTGTGAGGCTGAGTATGTCAGAATAGGCAATCATTACATAAAGCTGAGAATCTTAAAACTCTTACATCCTTCCAGTGTTACTGTGAGGAAATAAAGTTAGTGATGGCTGAACCTACTTCCCGCTCTGGAGAGAGTGGGGATTCCAGCGTGGGGGAAACGGATTCCATGGGACAAAGAAGGGAAAGGACCCTCACTCCGGAATCAGAGGAACTGTCGGAGACCTCGGACGCCAGCTCAGCTACTGCGAAAATGGTAAAGTCCAAGGTGGTCAGGAAGGCAGAGGGAACCCTGTCCGGAACGCCCCCAGCACCTGTGAAGCCAAGGTATCCGCTGTCCCCAAGTGTGGCCATAATGGAGAAGAGTGGGTCGGACGTCTCCGAGGCCACTGAGAAATCACAGAGGTTGGAAGCCAGGGTAAAGTCTTTAGAAGACATGATGGTGAGGATGTCATTTGCGAGGGGCAGCCAGGACAGAGGAAGAAGGGAATATCATTACAGACGGTCGTCCCCATCTGTTTCTCCCTCCCCCCCCCTGAGTGTGAGGAGGAAAGACCGGAGGAGGTACTGGGGGGGATCGCCACCGCGCAGTCCCCGGCGGGCGTCTCCATCGCCCCCGCGGCGGGCTGAGGACGGAGGGAGGGGACGAAGCAGAGATTGGAAGAGAAGTCCCAAAGTCGGGGTTGTGAATTCCCCCCCCCCTCAAGAGGAAAGGTCTCCAGAGCCCAGGAGGAGGGCTGGGTGGAAGGAAAGGAAGAGCAGCCCACAAAGGGCCAGGTATAGGGAATTCACTGTCAAGTTTGATGGGGATCCCACGAAGCTGTCATTCTTCCTGACTAATGCAAAAAGCTATATGGAGGAGTTTGGGAGGCTGTTTCCTTCGGAAAGGGCAAAGATAAACGCTGTAGCTACTCAACTGGAGGGGAGGGCAGCTGATTGGTTTGTCCAATTAACCGAGATGGACGCCATGGAGTTGGATGATTTCAGAGACTTTCTGTGGGCGCTAAAAATGCATTTTGCTGACCCGTTAGCAAAGGAGAAAGCTAAGGTGGCTCTGAGGGAACTGATCCAAGGATCAAAGTCCGTGGCCGATTATGCCCTAGAATTCCAAGCCCTAGCGGCAAAGGTTGACGATTGGTCGCCAACTACTCTAATAGAAATGTTCACAGACGGACTGAGACCCGAGTTACTGAGATGGGCGTTAGGAAGGGCAGATCCGATCACCCTATATGACTGGATTCAATTAGCGGGGAATGTCGAGCAAGCCCAGGCTAAGTTCGCACAAAGCAGGAAGGGCCCCAAGCAACGGCCATGATGAGGACGGCCAAGCCACCGGGCACCACTGGCAGAGCAGGACGTACGGCCTGGCAGGAGGAGGAGGAGAGCCATTTTGCAAAAGGGCAATGCCTCCAATGTGGGAAGGAGGGGCACCGAGCAGCGGCGTGCCTGCAGAGGAAGACCGAGGAGTGTCCGGCAAAGCCGTCAGGGAAATCCCCCTCCATGCCCAGAAAGGTGAAGGCAGCGATGGCTGAAACCGAGGCTGAGAACGCCCCTTTCTATGGGGACGAAGGGGAGCTCGAGCTGTCTCAGCCGGCGGGAAACGCCAGCCACCTGCTCTAAGAGGCGCTGCTGGGCAGGTGGTAGAGGAAGGGCACGACCACGCTTCGGTGAGTGGAAACTTCCCTACCCTGACAGTGAAGGTGAAATTGGGGTCCCGTACACGAACTGTTGAAGTGTGGGCAATGGTCGATTCGGGGTGCTTGTGGTGTTTAATGCACCCTGACGTGGTGGCTGCGTTAGAGCAGGATGCCTCTTCTGCCCGACTTAATGGGATGGGCTGATGTAATCAGGGAGACGGTCCCTCTGATAACCTGGGCCCATGCCACATAGGGCTTTAAAGGTCAAAAACAGCACCTTGAATTGCACCCGGAAGCAAACTGGGAACCAATGCAGCTCACAAAGCAGAAATGTAATGTGGGTCCTCTTAGGGGCACACATAACTGCCTGTGCTGCTGCAATTGGCACCAGCTGAAGCTTCCAGGTACTCTTCAAGGGCAGCCCCATGTAAGCACATCACAATAGTCCATAAGGGAGGTGACTAGGGCATGAGCAGAGCTTCACAATCCAGGAACAGGTGCAACTGGCACAGAACATGAAGTTGTGCAAAGGACCTCCTGGCGATGACTGGCACCTACTCCTTGAGTAGAAGTCGTGAGTCCAGAAGGCCCCCAGATTGCCAACTGGGTCTGTCTGGGGCAGTGCCACCCCATTCAGTACCAAAGATGGTAAAGTCCCAGATCCTGAAGGCCCTAAAACCAAAACCACTTAGTCTTGCCAGGATTCAGTTGAAGCCTGTGTTCCCCATCCAGACCCCTACAGCTTCCAAGCACTGGGACGGGATATCCATGGCACTGCTTAATTCACCAGGGGCAGAAAGATATAATTGAGTATCATCAGCATACTACACTTGAAGAAAAAAGTAGCATGAACACTGAACTGCTATGCCATACGATTTAAAAAAAAAATCAGTATACTGATGATACCTCACCCTGTGGCAATGGATGATCTCTCCCAGCAGTTTCATGTAGATGTTAAACAGTTCCATAGTTTGCTAACAGAGAGGCTGCTTTCTTTTGACCAGCAAGTGTACCTCCAGCAGAACAAGTAAGTACATAGGGAGTTCCATTATTCCAAGTCAGAACCTTGGTCTCTTTAATCTGCTCTGTCCACCCCTAGAAGACAGCAACTGTTTAGAGCTTAAAGCAGGATTTTTCAGTCTCTCTGGTGAGATGCCAAGGAGAGGCTCTGCCACCCTCTGGATGCAAAACCTAGGTTCAGCCAGTGAGTGGAGAGAGGAGCAGCTCTTATCTATTTTGCACATGCAGCATATTTTCTTTTGCAGCCAGTTGGAGTTCCTAAGTACACACAAAGGTACAACCCTTGTGAACTCACAACCTAGTAAATCAGGTCAAAGGTAAGCCTAATCAGTGTTCTGCTTCCACAGATGCCCCAGAGCCCATAAACAGGGGAGGAGCAGAATACCCACTCAGTTTGCCATGCTGGTCTCCAAGAATTATTGATATCTTTATTTTCTTCAGTTTTGGAAATAATAAATGGCCATCATTACAGTATCATCATCTCTTGGCTTCTTTACAATTGCTCATTCTACATTTGATACATAAGAGTGCCAGTGTGGTCTAGTGGTTAAGGCAATGGGCTAGCAACCAGGAGACTTGAGAGTTCTAGTCCGCCTCAGGCATGAAAGCCGGCTGGGTGACCTTGGGCCAGTCCCCCTCTCTCAGCCCAACTCACCTCAGGAGTTGTTGTTATGGGGAAAAGAGGAGGAGGAGGGAGTATTTGGTATGTTCCCTGACTTGAGTTATTTATAAAAATAATAAAGTTGGGATAAAATCAAAAATTAAAATTAAAGTAAAATGAAATGAAATGAAATAAAAGTGGCAGGGGTTGTGGGGGCCCTGATGGTTGTAAGATGGATGGGTTGGTTGACTTGACCAGGAAACGGCTGGCTTTAAGCTTTAGCTGCGCGGTAGTTTGTCCCACGCGATCCATTCACCAAGTCACCCCTGCATCTTGCACGCCCGGCGTGCACTTAACACGGAAAACATTTATGCTCCTCAGCACATAGAGAAAGTAGTCATTCTGCCCTGGTATTGAGGGGACAGAGTTTAATCTTCCGTATTTGCCAATCGAATACCAACGCATTCCCGGGGGCGTTTAAGGCGCCCTCCCAGCCATGCCCCAATGAGGCATCTGGTACTTTAAACACGGCCATTTCCGCCATCCTCGGGATGACGTCCCATTGCATTCAACATTTTCTTCTGATAAACATTCCCATTGAGGGCGGTTGCATGTGGGAGAGTGGGCGCCACCTAATTCAAGCCAGCTCCGTTGGAAGCAAGCAAGCAAGCAAGCAAGCTCGCTCCATGCGAATTACGTACATACATTAAAAAAGGACGGGCTGTTCCCGGAGGTAGCAAAGCCAGCTGGACTGCGCAGTCCAACTTGCTTCTATGCATACGTTAAATGAAGAACCGGCAAGCAACCCCCCTCGCCCTTGGTGGCGTGACTAAGTCACATTCTGGCAAATGGGAGACGTTCCTTTCCACCTCGCAAAGGCTTATCTCCCGACTCCTCGCTATACGCACAAGCACCCCCACCCGCTCACGTGATTTCTAGGAAATTCGCAAAGCTCCAGTTCTGGGAGTTTCGGTTTCCTGTCTAGCTTACGTAAAGCGGCGACTTCGCTCCGGCGCGACAGTCATGGCTAGCCTGGTGAAGACGCCGTCTCTGGTTGGGCTGGAAGACGAACTGACTTGCTCCATTTGCCTGTGTGTATTTGAGACCCCGGTCACTACGCCCTGCGGCCACAATTTTTGCCTGCCTTGCCTGGAGATGACTTGGACTGATCTGCAGATAAATTTTAGCTGCCCCCAGTGCAGGGCTTGTTTCGAAACCCGTCCTCAGCTGAAGAAAAATACGGTGCTCTGTAAGGTGGTGGAGCAATTCCAGGTCAGTCAAGGCGGCCCTTCCAAAGAGGTTTGGGACGAGAAGCGGGGGAACGCGGGCAGCGGCCTCGCCACGCCGAGCATCCCCGCGGTGACCTGCGACAGCTGCCTGGAGGTGGTGGCAGCCAAGACCTGCCTCACCTGCATGGCCTCGTTCTGTCGGGAGCACCTGAGGCCCCACCTGGAGAGTCCAGCGTTCAAGGGCCACCATTTGGTCCCGCCTGTGAAGGAGCTTCAGCAGAGGAAGTGTCAGTCCCATAACAAGCTCCTGGAGTTCTTCTGCAAGAACCATGGGGGCTGCATCTGCTGCTTTTGCCTGGTTTCTCACAAGATGTGCACCACCGCCCCCCTGCAAGAGGCCAAGGAGGCCATGGAGGTGAGAAAGGAGCAGGGGGTGGCTGAGGTGTTGCACTGGGCCTGGGAAGACACAGGTCCAAGTCCACCTTAGCCCTAACTAAGCTGATCTTTAGCCTAGTGTGACTGAGTCACTGGCTTGCTCTCAACAAAACCTACCCTGCAGGATGGTTGCTGAGGGAGGGAAAAAAGGGAGGAGGGAGTGGTGTATGTGGTGCTTAACCTCTTGAAGGAAAGGTGGAGTATAAATCTAAACAAATAAACCAGGGTGCTAATGTGTGGTTGGCTTTTCAAAGTGGGTTGTGTGTGTGTGCGCGCACATGCACCTTTGAGTCAGTGCTGACTCCTGGCAACTGCTTGAACAAGCCCCTGCAGTTTTCTTGGCAAGGTTTTTTGGAAGTAGTTTGCCCTTGCATGCTTCCTAGGGCTGAGAGAGAGTGGCTGGCCCAAGGTCACCCAGCTGGCTTTGTGCCTGAGGCAAGACTAGAGTTCACAGTCTTTTCTGGCCTGATGCCTTAACCACTTCACCAAATTGGCTTTTCCAAGTCATGCTAAGCCAAATTGTGGCTTATTTGTCCTTGTGTTAGTGTGTTGTGTGGGCACTCAACCAATCCTGTTCAGTAAAACCGTGGTTACACATACTACGACTTAATTTGTGTTCAACTACTCTGTGTATAGCTTTGGCAGAAGTATACATAGAACTATCTTGCATTTAACCATGTACCTGTTAGCCATTAGTAGCAAGGATGTGTACACACAAGGGACTGGGCTGTTAGAAGGCATGCTCAACCCAGCATTGGCTGCTTGAGGCAGGAAGAGCCTTCCTACACAGCAAATGTCAGCAGGATAACAACATGGAAGCTTATTTTGCAATGGAGGGTGGAGTCCTTGAATTCCACAGCGGGCCTGAAACAGTTTCCTGAGCACCAAATGCAAAGACAAATGTCAGCTAAGTTACTCTGGCACATGATGCAGGCCACCCCTCAGTTTTCTTACCTATCTGTGGCAAGATTAAGTAAATAAAACAAAATATACAATCATTTAAAAAGTATCATTACTTTTGTGATACCCCTAATTTCCTATTAACCTGTTTCCTATAATCAGGTTGTACCAGGCCTGTTATCATGGGAAGTTATATGTCCCCTGGGGCTATTGATTAGGCAACCTTCTGACTTTTAAAAATCTCATCAGCATAGCTATGTTAGTCTTTTGTAGCAAGAGCAACTTTTGTTCTGGGCATTTTACATTTTTTCCAATGCAAATCTTAAACATGCTAGATTTTGTGGAGGTTGTTTGGGTTTTCTTGTTTTTTTAAAAATACTTTCTATTTTGTTGCCAGTCTTCTTTAGCCCTTTTCTTTTTTTGTATATTATTTATTTGTGCATCAGCTTTATATCCCACTGCAGTCACAAAAACTCTCATTAGCTTTAAATCAATACAGAATGTTTAAAATTTAAGATTAAAAACTCTTTAAGTTGTTGCATTGGGGAAAGAAAACCTGGGTATGTTGACAGTACGTAAATATGGCTGGTATCAGATACGGGTAGTCCTCCCTTAATGACCATTCATTTAGTGATGATTCAGACTTATGACATGCTGAAAAAATGACTTACAACTGGTGCTCACACTTACAACCGTTGCAGCATCCCCATGGTCACGTGGTCACAATTTGGGCACTTGGCAACCGGTTTGCATTTGTGACCGTCGCAGCATCCCATGGTCACGTGATCGCCATTTTCAACCTTCCTGGCTGGCTTCTGGCAAGCAAAATCAACGGGGAACCGCAAGATTTGCTTAATGACCATGTGGATAGCTTAATGACTGTGGTGACTTGCTTAATGACCGCTGCAAAAAAGGTTGTAAAATTGGGTTGGATTTGCTTAATGACCACTTGGCTTAGCAACCAAAATTCCAGTCTCAATTGTGGCCATTAAGCGAAGACTACCTGTATAAGTAGGGGAGGCTTGCCTTCTCTTGTTCTGCTATAGGACTCTTGCGGAAGCTGAATCTGACCAGAAAATCCCTCTGTATATAGAAAACCTTAGCCTTTGACCCTTTCAGTCAGTTATGAAATATAGATTAATATGCACTGGGGAAGAAAGTGACTACATTGCTCCCTGATACTTGTATGTCGGTCTGAGAAGCAATTATGTGCTGTACTTTGTGTAGGTTGAGAGCAAAACCTCTTGCTGCAGCCTCTATTAACCAAGTATTCCTTGACTTTGTAAAGATGACTTCATCTTTTACATTGAGAACTATGTTTCGGATATTCCTTGACTTTGTAAAGATGACTTCATCTTTTACATTGAGAACTATGTTTCGGATATTCCTTGACTTTGTAAAGATGACTTCATCTTTTACATTGAGAACTATGTTTCGGATATTCCTTGACTTTGTAAAGATGACTTCATCTTTTACATTGAGAACTATGTTTCGGAACGAAGGGACACTCAGCATGTGAGCTCCTATTCGCAATCTGGTCAGTTTGTTTATAAGAACTGGACAGGAATCCAAAGGCAGCCCCACTTTCTTCATCAGTGGAGAGTTGTCTAGATGACTTTTGGAGTCCATTCCAATTCTTTCACAATCTGCCTGCAGGATTGAGTAAAACAGAACTAAGAGTAGAACAGAGCTACCCATGGATCTCTTTACGCCAGTGAGACCTATGGGCATATATTCTCCAGCGGCAGGGGCTGAGCCCAGAGCCCTGTATATTAAGTGGATCTGAAACTGGGGCACCTTTTTTCCCCAAAGTGCCAAATCTGCTTGAAGAGTGAGAACATTGTTCCAAAGTAGCAACAAAGGTGATAGCCCCCCACTTACCTGATGATTACTCATCTCATATACAAAAGCATCCAGGAACATCTCACTGCTGAAATAATTCGGTTCAAGGGTTGGATCTAAGGATGGTTTGGTCATAATTTTAAGGCTGCCAAGAGAGATTTAGTCAATTACTATAAGCTGCATCACAAAGACAGTCTGCAAGCATCCATATCTAGATGATTAGAGTTTAAAAGAGTATAAATCTCAGTTGAAAATAAAAAGAGGCCTACATGAAGCAGGGGCATCAGTTGTCTCTAGCAGGCAAAAACAAAAATCCTTCCTTATTCTAGCACAGCCTTTCTCAACCTTTTGGCCCTGGAGGAACCACTGAAATATTTTTCAGGCCTCGGGGAACCCCTGCTCAAATATAGGCCAGATGTTAACAAAATTATTATATTCATTTCATGTGTAAGCATTAACAGTGTTCTTAAACTAAAAGTAAAGAATGAAGTTTATCTCTTTAATGTGAAGTTGCTGAATTTGAAATAATTTTTTTAATAAATCATGATTTCCCAGGGAACCCCTAGTGACCTCTTGTGGAACCCTAGGGCTGCACAGAAACTGGTCGAGAAACCCTGTTCTAGCGTAGGATCTCTGGGCAGATAAATGACAGTTCACCCCACCTACCAAACTGGATCTTTGCACTCTTCATGAGTCCAAGGTAGAGGATATTATGGTCGCACAACCAGATGGTGAGCCTCTCCCTGAATGGCCACATGTTTTGGTGCCCAAAGTGAGTAGACTTAACTGACACTTTAAGTAAGATGGGGCCTTTGACAGTGATTACATTCTGCCAGAAATACTGAAGTTCATCACAGACTGGTGGGGCCCTGTTTCAGCTTCCATGTTTATGTACAAAGTGGAAATAGACTTCAAGGTTGAGCCGTAGCTATAATTGTTCCCATTTTAAAAAGGGGGAAACGGTTGACTCTACAGTACTATTGTCTAATTAGTTCTGAGTCCAGTGGAGTTCAGGCAGCTAAAAATTCAAATAAATAAATACAAAATTAGTCTATTGAGCATAGTTAGCAAGCTTTATGCTCGGGCCTTAGAATGGAAGCTTCAAGAATGGATGGAAAAAATAACTATTTTGGGCCTGAAATAGGCAGGCCTTAGATTTGGGCACTCTACCACAGGTCATATTTTAGTCCTTTGATTGAGAAATATAGTGGCAAATCTAGATCTTCCCCATAGGTAGCTTTTGCTGATTTCATATTGGTATTTAATTCCATTTTGAGAACCTTCCTTTGGGAAAAACTCAGGTCAAAAACTGTATTGAAATTCTAGACTTAGAATAAGGTGTAATTCACAAGGTTCACTCTCAAATAAATCTCTGTACACAAGAGAGTCAGAACAGGTCTGCATGCTAGCACCTTTGCTATTCAAACTTTATATGAAGTTGCTTGTAAACAAGCTCACTGACCCAAATTTCCATCCCTCCAAAAGTTCCACTGTGAATGTCAAACTTTTGCTATATTCTGATGATGCAGCCATCATCTCAAGAACTCCACTTGGTCTCAGATGAGCATTTAAAAATTTGGTGCAGTTTTTCAGAGAAAATCCATTTAGTAATCAGTTTTCAGAAAACCGAAATAATGGTTTTTACAAACAAAAGAAAAAACTCTACAAAGTTGGGATGTATAATAGATGGACGGAAAAATGAGAAGTTTCATATATATCCAGGTGTAGTGTACCACGATATGGGATATTTTTTGAAAAATATTTATTTTACTGGCTTTTATAATTTCATGGACCCAAAGAAATGCTTTAGTGGTTTTTAAATTATTCTGCAAAAAGGCAGACAGTGTATCTCTGCAATCTTGAAATTAATTGCAGCCAGACCACTAGTTCAGTTGCTCTACAGCTACCCCTGGCCAAAACAAGCCATTGGAAACAGTGCAAACTAAATTGGTAAGAAAGTTGCTTCAGGCACCCAACTCTGCATCCAGGACAGTCCTCTGTCTTGATACTGGCAGCTGAAGATTGAGGCACAAGCACAGTGGCTAATATTTAACACAGTTATTTCCCAACAGGGCAGATTCCTTTCATCCAGTATCAGTCTTTGTGGCCTCAGGCAGTTACAGGAAAATATGCTGATCTTGCCGGAAGGTCAGAGGTTCGAATCCGCGTGATAGGGTGAGCTCCCGTTGCTAGTCCCAGCTCCTGCCAACCTAGCAGTTCGAAAACATGCCAGTGTGAGTAGATTAATAGGTACTGCTTCGGTGGGCAGGTAACGGCGTTCCGTGTAGTCATGCCGGCCACATGACCACGGAAGTGTCTATGGACAAACGCCGGCTCTTCGGCTTTGAAACGGAGATGAGCACCGCCCCCTAGAGTCAGACACGACTGGACTTAATGTCAAGGGAAACCTTTACCTATACTATTTCAATAGATTTTTTTTGCATCTCAGAATTTACTCAGGCTAAGGAAAGACTTAGGGAATGGCTTTTAGATACAGAAAATCAAAATGAGATTAGCCTGATCCCAGACCTGTTTAACAAACAAGTAGGATGTGTCAGATGACAATCGGCCAATTGTATCCTGCTCCTTATTTCCTTGCCCCATAATTAATAAATAAATAAATAAATAAATTCTGCGACAATACTTTTAATACAGCCTTTCTCAACCTTTTGACCCTGGAGGAACCCTTGAAGTATTTTTCAGCCTCAGGGAACCCCTGCACATTCAGGTTCAAATATAGGCCAGAAGTTACAAAATTATTATATTCGTTTCATGTGTAGGCCTGTATATATGCATTAACAGTGTTGTTAAACGAAAAATAAAGAATGAAACTTATCTCTTTAGTGTGAAGTTGCCTGAATCTGAAATAATTTTTCAGATGAATCGTGATCTCCTAGGGAACCCCCAGTGACCTGTTGCGGAACCCTAAGCTTCCACGAAACCCTGGTTGAAAAACCCTGCCTTTACCACCATCCAACAACAACATCTGCCTGTCCCAGGTCCTTGGGAAGGACTCGATAGGTGGATTAAAATGTCAAATCCAGTCTAAACATCTGGCTGACTGTGTGACCAACCATAATAATATAAAGTAATGCTTGTGTAAAACAACAGTCTGTTTTTAGGTGAGTTGTGGGGGTAATGACATTATCTGAGACCCCAAAAAGAGGTAATTGGGTCAAACAGTTTAAGAACCACTGCCCTCTACGCTCCTGTCCCGGTAGCAAGGGCATCTGTTCTTTGTGTGTTGCTCTGCTTCCCCTTCTCCAAGGACAGCCAAAGAAAACGAGTATTTCCCTTGTTCCTACATGGTCCAGGTTGCTATGATGACTTTTATGTCGATTACCTTCCTTCAGATAAGGTAGCTTCTCTCATGTGTTGTTAAGTTTTGCGTTGCAGTAGCTATCATCTGTAAACATCTGAGGCTGGATTGATAATAGTTTACTTTACATGAGGTTGTTTTTTAAAAAACCTTTAGGGTAATGTTTACGCTGTTGGTATTCAGTTATTTTATTTCATTCTGATTGTTCATTGTATTATCACCTTTGGTTGTATTAAAATTATATCTATGGTTTGCCACTTTGCACAGCATTAAAATTCCCCTTAAAAAAAAAATTCTACTCATTTTTTGAAGTTGTGACTGCAGATGTGACCCTTTTAATCAGAGTCCTGAAGCAAATTATAACCCCTATCCAGATGGTTTGTCTCCTGTACCAGCAGGCAGGGTGGGGTTCTGGATGGTATGTTTAATCTAAAGGAGACTGCTTGGTTCCATTACAGTTACAGCTGAAGAAGAGATTAACAGAACTCTTTGCCCTGAATGAGAAGGCTTCACAGTCCTTGGAGGAAGTACAAGTGCAGCAAAAGCAAATCAGTGTAAGGAAGAAGTTTGTTTGTTTGTTTGTTTGTTTGTCACATTTTGCCATCGCCCACCTCCCCCCCGAGGGGTTCTTTGTTAAATGGAAGTTCAGTCCTCTTTAGCAGCCAGCAGAAGGAGGTAACGCAGGCGGGCTGCCTCAGGTTCAATATATGGAGGCCTACCTTGAAGTCATGTGTTTTGTTTAGATGTGTGTGTGTATATAGAGAGAGAGAGTGAGAGTGCGTGTGTATCTGTGTGTGTGTGTAAGATTTGTGCTAGGCTTGGGGCTTTGCTCTTTCAAAGACTGCCTTCTGCTGTCACCATTTGCCTGAATCTTGTAATATTCTGTCATCTGAAGTTAGGTAGTGGGGAGAGAAAGAGAGAGGGAAAAAAAGTTAACAGTTCTTGAAAATACAAATATTAAATATTAAGACTGGGTTCTACTGTTAAAAAAGTCTCCTTCAAGTTGACTCATGATTTCATGTACACACCGTGTAAGTTTCTTGGGGTGATAAGGAATTAGTCTGCCATTGGCTTCCCTTGGAATGCGTTTCAACTTTGCAGCCTGGTCAACAACTCCAGGGTTTTCTGATGACCTCCCTTTCAAATACTAAGGTCCTACTCCTGTGGAGGCCTTGGTGCTCTCAGAGCTTGGTTGTTTTCTTGCAGACGTTTCATTACCTGACTAGGTAACATCATCAGTGCTCGTGAGTGTGGGGTTTGCTCCCTGTTTATATACAGTAGCTTGCCCTGCCCGTGTGGGTGGGAGTGTGGTTTTCTCCTTGGTAGCTCAGCAATCACATTAGTGTGTACATAAGGTGAGAAAGGACTAGTGTGTCCAGCCTACTAATAAGTAATGTTGCATTATTTCATTTCCAAATCCTTTTTTATTTTGATGATATTGTCCCTTCAGAATACCACTAGTCGGAAGCTGGATTTGCTGAAATCAGAATTCGTAGAAATAATAGCTTTAATTCATGAAGAAGAAAATAACTCTGTGAAGAAAATCAAGTCAGAGGAAAAAAAAGTCCTCGATAAATATGAATATGTCCATACAGTCCTGGGTAAGAAGAAGAATGAAATCCAGAGGGAGAGAGATGAAATAGAAGTGACTTTGACAGAGATGGATGACATCACATTTTTAAAGGTAATTTTCAATCAGGAGAAACTTTTTTCAGTTCTGAACAGGGATTAAATATTTCCCAGGTCTTTTTCTCCAATTAGGGAGGCATTTCTCTATTGAAATCTTTCCTGACCTGCTTGCCCTACAGATGTGTGGGTTGAACTCCCAGAATTCCCCCTTGCTGAGAATTCGAAGAGTTGAAATCCATGCCAAAGTTGCACAGGGTGGGGGTGGTTGTTCTAGTGTCTTCAGACTAAGAATACAAGAGGTAAGCTGTCCTGTCCTAGCCTCCCGAACCTGGTGCTCCCTGGATGTGTTGGACTTCAACTCCTAGAATTAATAAATTCTGACAATTAACAGGTGGGACATGCCTTTCTCAGCTTTGGGTCTGTTTAAAACAAAAAAAAATGCAAGATGTATGTTTGATCAATTAATAAATATTCCATAATATAATGTGGAAGGAAGTAGAGCTCTTTGTTGGTTGAAGTTCAGATCATTGCACGATCTTATGCTTTATTTCAGAAAGCAACAAAACTGCGGCAGCTCTCCTTCAGCGATGTATTTGTTCCCAGAATAGATCTGGATCAAGGTCTGTTAGGTGCTCTTTATCAGAATGCCTTTAGCCTCAAAGAAGGTACAAAACAGTTATTGACTCAACCTCAGGAAAACAAAACAAAAGGTGCTTTTATTTATTTATTTGCTTGCTTGCTGTGTTTTCTTGTATTCATGTGCATGTTTTGCACCTTTTCTAACCTATGAAAGTGTTAAAGACTAACTGGCTTTAGTTAATAAGATTTGTGGGATAGTGCTGCTAAACAATTGCTTATCATGGGGAACCACATTTGCAAATATACAGTGGACAAGATAGCCATGGTTCTTATTCCTACAGCTTATAACTAAGTTGTTACCTTGAGTTGGAGCTGGATCCCTTTTTGCCTTGGGGTGGGAGCACTTGGCTCATACCTTTCATAAGGTCATGGTCTCTCAGTTCCCCATCTGTCAAATGGGGAAAAGAATGGGGTGGGCACACATACATGGGTGCATTGTGATCCTGAAAAACACCTTCTCACGCCATACCAGCTTTACAGTGATCTATGAATGTTGCTCTGGAGCCCCCGTGTAACTTAGGCACTATGTGCAAATGTTAGTTTTGGCCATTAGAGTAAAAGGCTCATGGGCTAGGGCACCAGCCAGTCCAACTGGGCAACCAGATCCTTCCCACCCTCTGGGGTAGCAAAGAGTAATAGCTGTAGAGATAAATTTTGGAGACGGGACTATTGTGTGCACTGCCATGAACTTCAGGATGGGATCTAAACCTAACTAATGATAGTATAAATAAAGCTTAGTTCTATTAGATAAGTGTTCTTTCTGAGAAAAGAAATGAAACAGATGTCAGCTCTTGAAGATGCAGGTGGGTGTGAATAGCTAGGGAAAGTCAGGGATGGAGTGGGGGCTATTGAAAGTAGAGCTGAAAATTTGCTCCAGAAGAATCTGGATGCTTTCTGAGATTACAGGGGAGATGGGTGGTGGCAAAATTTGATGAATAAATAAAATAAAAAATGGAGGAAGGAGGAATTGACAAAAGTCATCATTCAGTTCCCTTTGTCCACAGGGGAGCCTTTGTTGTACTTTGTTTCCCCTGTGCATAAAAGGAAACCTTCTGTCCCAGATTAAATCAGAAGAATTCCAAAAGTTACCTGTAGGCCAATTTAAAGTATTGGAACTGGACAATTCCATGCTAAATGCAGGACTACCTTTGATACTACAAAATGTACTCCTGTACAACCCTGCCATGGTTTTTTGGTTTGCCTGTATTCTCTGCACAGTGGCCACCCTAATTATGCCCATTTGCCTTTTTCTTTCAGGAGGGCCACAGTGGAAACCCAAATCAGAAACCCCACCATCACAGTCACAAGAATTTACATCCAGTAAGTGAGAAAGAAAACACATGACCTGTACTTGTCAGACTGACTTCACAGGAGCTAATGGTTTCTCTGCAAGCATATTAAGCAGCATCATTACTGCCATGAGCCTGCAGACTTCTTTGGTCCTGCTGTCTCTCATCACTTGCAGGTTTTCAGAGTCTCACAAATGCTGTTTGACCCGGGATGACGATAAAAGATAAAATGCAAGGGGGAAAGATGGGAACGGGAGAGAGATCCATTTGGGGCACTGTATAAGGTGTGAGGCATCTAGTATTGTACCATGCAGAGCAGAGAATTCTTTGGGATATGCTTCTGATAACATCCCCCCATATCATTCAGTTAGTGATATTATGGGGTGGGGTTAATGACCTTTCAGTGACCCATGGCCTTATGGTGGCTGGGAGGCTGCAAGAGCGGGCTTCCTGTATTCTTCTGTGGAGTGGCACCCAGGAGAACTAAGCAGTAGGCACTACAGTATCCCTCTCCATGCTTACCTTGAGGGGTTCCAGAACAATTTGACTATTGGGGATGGAGCTGCACATTGCATTTAATATGGAGATGATCTTTTTGGTGTTCTTTTACTTTAAGCATGTGTGGCCCCAGCTGGAGGCAAAACCGTCAGGTAACCAGTGGTAACCAGTGTCCATATGCCATCTTCCAGGAGAAGCCAACATTCTGCCTTGTTCGTTTCTTTATGGTCCTCTTTTTCATGCATGTATGCCTTTCTAAAGAAGCTTTAAAGGAAGAAGAGCCTTCGAAGGGGAGAGGTTCTTTGTCAGACTCTCCTTGGGGGTGTTCCATGTGCTCCTGGGTTCAGCTTATGATCATTCATGCACATACAGCTTGTTGAGGTCTTGTAAACCCCCCTAGCTTTCTTCCTGGCTTTTCCAGATAGGGGCAGTTAGGGCATACAAGACACACAGCCCTGGTCAAGAGCAGGGAAATAATTAGGAACACACAGAGATCACTTTCAACCAAATACTGAGGCATGTCAGGTTCTTTTGGAATACGCAGAGACCCAATGACTTTAAAGTGGCGGCAGAATTTTACTGGTTACCATGTACATCTGTTCTCTCTTGTACACACGGTCATCCCCACCTAACCATGTCCTCCTCAACTAGGTTGCCAGGTACAAGGTAGAGGGATGGAAGCCGCCAAGTCTGGATCCAGGATGACTCAAAAAGTGGGTGGGCTTCAGGACCCCCTTTATCCCTAAAAGATCTTGCTTTGTTCATTCACAGCTCTGGTAACTGTCAGTGGGATTGGTGGGATGGACAGAAACGACTAGGGAAAGGTGATCCCGCTGGTGACCTGGCCCCATGCCACGTAGGGCTTTAAGAGTAACAACCAGCACCTTAAATTGCACCCAGAAGACTCACGGAGCACATGGGCATACCGTGTAATTATTTGGCAGATGTAATGGTATGTGGGAAAAAACCTTGGGAGACGGGGAAGAGATGCTGCCTAGGGAACGATCAGATAAGAGAGGGCATAACCCGCAGTTGCGTAATGGGAAGAGAAAGAGACTCAGAAGGGAGCCTTCCTAACTTCTCATACTGTAAAAGAGACAACCAGAGATTTGTACTTTCAGACTTGCAAGATTCTGTTAATGTAGCCTTACAATAAAGTAGTATTAGCTCATCTGGTCATGTTTCCCAGTCTGGTCTGCCTGGGAAGGCTGACAGTGGGGTTCTCTAGCTGCTTATCCTATAAAAGTGCCCCTTTAGGCATTTATGGCATAGCTAATTGAGAGTGTGGAGGCTCATCTTGGGTAGATGACTTTAGGATCCTGGGCATGCGTGTGTGTCCGATGCTCTGAATCCTCTATTTTCTCCCAGCCGTTTCTGGCACCTTCCAAGAACCTACTGTTGTAACTAAGTGCCTCGGAGCATTGGGGTATCTATTCCTTGAATTTTCTTGGCTGATCATATGAAGGGTGGAGAGAGATCCACAGGTGGCATGCCACATCCCTTCCTTCTCATGGTCAATCTTTTCAGAAGATAGGTACAGCATGCACTGTTTGCTTAACCTATAATTTAGTGTTTAGCGTAGTACAGCATATGCAACTGTTGTTCAAGGGAGACAGACAACAAAGAGATAGTAAATGCTGAAATAGATTGACCAAAGAGTTTTCATGTATTAAATGAAGAGAAAGGCCCGTCAGTTCCTGCTGACATGGAACAACGTTTTCATCCCCAGTTCTCAGTTTAAGGAAGAATTTTTCTATCAAGATCTGGATATAATTTAATGATGCACTTACATAAGGGTGATAATGTATTAAATAGAGATACTGAAATATGCGCTATAAATGTTGGTGTGTCCCCCCCCCAAAAAAGATGAAATCACAAGTGCTGTAAGAAATGGTTGCTCAGGCACTGCTGAGAGTGTGATTTTGTTTGAAAAATTGGTTACTGTAAGTGTCTTTCATAACATTTTCACTGGATAATCTGTTACTTGAATATGTGCATAATCATCACACTATTCCTCTCAGGGTAAGCAGCATTATGCCATCTGCAGAAAAGAAGGAATAGTAAGCCAAATGAATTAAGGCATAGGATAAGAAAAAGAGAAGGAAGTACAGCTAAATATGCTTTTCATCAATACCATTCACTATACCTCTCTATACTTTTCTGTCCTTATAAATCATACTTTCTTCCACTACATCCATTCAGTGGTTAAAACTTTTGTCCTTTAGACTTCTCACCTCCCTTTTTCTGATGATCTCAACAATTCCACCCAACCACAATTTTCTCAGTCGTCTTCTTGATCCATTCACTTTTCCTTCATATATTTGCTTTGCAATTCAGTCGTTTGCTTTCTCTCTGTGAACAAATAATCTAAATGTACTTATTGTAAGAGCCAGTTTGGTGTAGTGATTAAGACACCAGGCTAGAAAGTGGGAGGCCATGAGTTCTAGTCACACCTTAGCCACCAAGCCAGCTGGGTGACCTAGGGCCAGTCGTTCTCTTTCACCCCTAGGAAGCAGGCAAGGGCAAACCACTTCCAAAAAACTGCCAAGAAAACTGCAGAAACTTGTCCAGGCAGTCACCAGGAGTCAACACTGACTTGAAGACACCCCCCCCCAAAAAACCTTATTGCTGTCTAGATACTTACTTTTGCATTCAGTCCATATTCATTCAGCATCCATTTATTCTTAATCCTGTCTTTCGAAGCAGGAAGAATTTTGCCAGACACACTTCTTAAGTACGAATTCACGTTTCATTCAACTTACTTTTTATTTTTCTCCTGACAGACTCCACTCTCACCACCATATAGCAAAGTGAGCAGAAGCATTTTGGCTTCTTTTGACAAACATTCCATATACTATCCATTATGTTTCTGCTAGCATTTGTATGTCTTAAAAATGTATGCTTCTGCCCAGCATAAAGTACATTGCATTTTCTTCATTTGCTCACTGTCACCTCTTGTAGCCTTCAATCAAAGTTCTGCCAAGCACTTTTCTAGATATATTTGAGAAATTAATTGCCCTGTGGTTTTTGCATTCACTCTTGCTACCTTTCCTTTTATATAGGGGACCAATAACAGAAGTTTTCCCATTGTCAGCCGTAGATGCAATCTTCATACACACAAAAATTGTACAACCATGTTAGAAGCAAATCACACTCATATTTTAACATTTCTGCCATGACATGATTTACGCCTGTGTCCATAGAATTGTTCAGATTTCTCACAGCATTTGTTGATGTCCCTTTCAACATTTTTTTCAACGCTAACAGGTTGTATCTATACAGTACATACATTTCACTGTCATTCCTTGACATATTGCAGTATACAGATCCCTTCAGCATTTCCTCACTTCTGTTTCATCCCAAGTCATTTCATTACATTGATTTTTAATTCCATTCACTCTGGTGGAGGCTCCTTTTTAGTCCTTTTCATCTGTTTCCAAAACAGTTTATTTATAACAAGGTTGTTCAGCAACGTTCCTCCCTCTCTTAATCTTAACTGTTCCTTTCTGTTGCTGATTGTATTTTTGCAACTATCCTTTTTTTCCTCTGTTCATGTTTTGCAGCTATTATTCTCTAATACAGATTTTTCTCATAGGTTTTTTCACTTTATCTTTTTTCATACTACCTGTTAACGTAACTCCGCACTCTGTATTTAATTCATTTCACTCCTTTTTATGTTAAATTTTTGTTCCTTCTGTGGGAATCCAGGTTACAAATGTGTTGGCTAACAAGGTAGTCTCAAGATTAGAGATCCTAGCTTGCATAGAAAACTAAAAGTGTATTTAGAATAAAACTGGGCTTTGCTTGCACTTGTGGCAAATGTGCCAAAAACTGACTGCTATTCGTCTTACTGTTCACAGGGAATGATGCATATGCTGCACATGCCACAGGTATAACTAAGGATACTCTAAATCTCTTTTATTTTACAAAAAAGCTTTTTTTCCCCTTGTTGCGTAATCTCTTGGGCTGACTTCTGACTTGATTCTGGCCTCTCTATATTCCAAGAGTCTTAGGCTTATCATTGTATCCCTGCTTTCTAGTTTTTATGCATTCCAAGTACCTGTAAGGGTTGAGTCTGCGTGAGACTCAGAAAGCAAAACCTATGCTGAGTCACGAGGGGCAAACAAAACTTATCAGGAAGGTTTTGCGTAAATACAAACCTGAAGTGACTCTGCAGAGTGGGAAGGTTTAGAGTCTGGGCAGAATTTGGAGGAAGGCTTGAATACTCCAATGAGTGCTCGTGGGAGGAGAGCAGAGAAGCATGCCTGGCAAAAAGCAGTCCGATTGGCTACTGAGAAGAAACGGCGCAAAAAGGACGGGATAAAAAGGCACCAGTGCAAAGAGCAGGCTGCCAGAGACAACCAATCCTTTGAGCTGCCAGAGTTTACGGAAGAGTCCTTGCCGGGAAGTGAAGTCTCAGCTGTAGCCGATATGGAATCAGTGCCAGCTTCTCCTGCCTCTGAGGATCCTCCGACTTTGCTCCATGCTCCCGCCGAGTCAAGCCCCATTTCCAGCACCAAGCCTCATCTTGCCGCTCTAGCCAAGAACCGTCTAGCCCCCAGATCCCAGCCGCGACTTGCCGCTCTAGCCGAGTTCTGTCCTGCTCCCAGTTCCAAGCCCCATGCTACTGCTTCTGCCAGGCTTAGTCCTGCCTCTGGATCCCAGCCGCGTCTTGCTGTTCAAGGCAAGTCCAGTCTTGTTCCCAGCTCCACTCCAAGTGTCGTTGCTCCTGCTGAGTTGAGCTGTGCCTTCCAGCCCAAGTCGTGTTGCACCGCCTTCTCCACGCATTGTCTTGCCTCCAGCTTTGAGTCAAGTCCTGCTACTCCAGTTGTGCCTAGCCTTGTCTCCAGCTCCGAGCCGAGTCTTGCTGCTTCAGTTACGCCTAACCTTGCTTCCAGTTCCAAGTCTTGTCTAGAGGTTCCAGCCACGCTTAGTCCTGCTTCCAGTTCCTAGCCAGGTCCAGCTGTTTCAGCTACCCCTAGCTCTGCTTCTAGCTCTGAATCTGGTGTTGTTTCTCCAGCTGTGCTCATGCTTGCTTCCAGTCCAGAGTTTCACCTCGCTGCATTATCAAGAACTGCTGCTGCCTTTGATCCTGTAGACTTACCTTGCTGCTTATCATTGCCTGGATGGACTTGATGGTTCTTCTTAATATGAACTGCTACTAATGTAAATAGTTGTTGAATAAAAGAGATTCTTTTATAATTGTCTGGCTGCCTCTTAATCTGAACAGGACAGTACCCAATTAATTATAGTTACTTGATTTTTTCGATAATCATGTTGAAATTTACTGCTTTTGAAATGATCATCTCTATAGGGCTAAAACAAATTATTGGGGTCATCAAGTTAAATCAGTAACACTTTTTTTTAACTTCAGTAAATCCTACTAACAGCTAGCCAGATGATCTATTGCTTGCATATTCTGAGGGAGCTGTCAGAATATTTCATACTGACAATTTTGTTAAAGTAAAAGCAAAAAGAGTAAAAAATAGTAATAATAAGATTTTAGATGAGTAAAAAATAATTAGTTTTTTAGCCTATGAATTTAAACAGCTGTTTTGTTCCCAGACAACTAAATCAAGCATTTCCTTTTCTTTTCAGGGCAGAGAAGTCAGTACCCCAAACGCTGTAAGTTCAGTCTTGTAACCAGTCTTGTGACCTTCTGCCCACCAATAAACTCCACTGAGGAACAGCTGTCACTGCTGAAATTTCAGGAAGTTCAGCAGGGCATCTGTGTATACGTTCCTTGGCGTGGAGTAGAAACAATTGTGCTGTGGTCTGGTCATGAGAAAATTGCATCTGTGGCTTCAGCCCTATGCTGATGGTTTTTCTTTGCACAATTAGATACATGTGTAGGGGCCTTAGTTTGCTAGCTCTGCCCTTTCAGTTGTGTCTACCAATCCCAATGCATTTCATACATTTTCAGTGGCAAATTTTAGCCTACTATATTTGGGTTCTCAACTTTCACAAATATAGTGCATCCGAAACACCATTTTAAATGCGTAAAGGAGTAATGGCTGACCAAACCTTCTTAAAATTGCAAATATTTAGTGGTGGCCTTGGTGTACATCTCTCAGCATCTGTGCATTACAGATGTTAAGGTATTGGTTTATGGTAAAGGATTTCCCAGTTTCTAGGGAAAATGCTTCATTTTTCTAGTGTCTCCCCCCTCGCTCTCTTTCATTCCACAGGCCAAGAGATCTAGTGAGATTAATGCTGAAATAGAATAGTTAATAAGTCTATATGGTTACTGCAAGCCTCCAGAGGGAGTGTTGGAACCAAGGACTAGGTTCACAGAAACTAAAAAGCATTCCTGTTGGAAAGGCAGATTAGCAGTGTTGTCAGGAGCAACAGGCAAAAGTCTTGGGGCTTGGGGCCATTGTGTTTGTATGTTTAATATTTTCAGTAGAAAATTCTCGTATACTTACATAAACTATATATAGTTCTGGCTTGTAATGATGATTGTTGCAGCTCTACCTCTGCTCTCCTTTGAACAGGATTCTTCTAGGCTCTAGAAGTCCATAATTTAGACTTCCTAGCTCTAGAAAGCTAGAATCTTGTACCTCTCATAAGATTGATGCTGTTGACTACATGTAGTCCTTGCTTAATTACCACAGTTGGGACCGGAATTTCAGTTGCTAAGCAAAGTGGTCATTAAGTGAATCCAACCAAATTTTATGGCTGTTTTTGTGGTGGCTGTTAAGCAAACCACATGGTTGTTAAGTGAATCACAAGTCCCCCATTGATTTTGCTTGCCAGAAGCTGGCCAGGAAGGTCAAAAGTGGCAGTCACGTGACCACAGAATGCTGCAACTGTCATAAATGTGAACCAGTTGCCAAACTCCCAAATCATGATCATGTGAGTGCGGGGACCCTGTGACAGTTGAAAGTGTGAGGACCGGTTGCAAATTGGTTTTTCCAGCACCATTGTTAGTCTGAACCATCGCTAAATGAATGGTCATTAAATGAGAACTACCTGTACTTCCAGCTGTTGGAAATCTTGGATTGTCTGATGGGTGAATACAAGATATCCTTCCACAACTCTGTAGCCATGAAGCTCTGCAAACAGAAGCAGAAGGGAGAACAATCCCACTCCTGAAATGGTATTAACCATCAGATCTGAAAGGAGCTGGAGCTTCTCACTAAGTGTAAATTATATTCAGTGGCTGGTTAAGAATAATTTGTCCTGAAGTATGTCCTCCACTGCCATATCAGTTGGTGGTTTCTAATTCTAAACAGAGCACTCTGGAAGGTATGTCTAGAGCTGCCCTTGTTTGCTGATGGGTTTACCCATCGGACTAAATCACATATCAGCAAAACCAAATGTAAATAGCATAGGGAATGTGTGAACTAAGACTACATCTCTTCATAACTAGGACAAGATTTTACCTATCTTGTAGAGATGTACAAAACTTGACAGAACAGTCTTTTCATTCAGTGTAATATATGTAATATGTTTTAATGAGTTTCTAAATGTGCGTCTTTTGGCCTTGTTTGCTAACTGTAGCGCAAAGTCCCAGGCAGAGAGGACAAAGCTCCAAAAGACCTGAGACAGAGAGTCAAAAGACAACTCTTGATACCTTTTTAACAAAACCAAGAGAGGAACTTCTGCAATGTAAGTAACTAGTTTGGTGTAAGTTCAGGAAATGATGGATCGGTAATATTAATAATTATGATTAACATTCATTCTGAGAAAAAATTATTAAAATAGAACTATCAAGCATATAAAATAGAGCATATGAAACTGTCAGCCTCTAGCCCTCAAGTGGGTTGCTCCAAAGCTTTGACCGGGAGAGGTTCAAGGTCAGGTGGAAGGTTAAGGCATCCATTTTACCTTTTAAGTCCAATAAGCTAAACTTATTTCAAAGGTTCATTGAATGTCAACATATGTAGATAGCATTGACTAGAGATCATTGCTGATTGGACTTCTTAAATGTCATCGCTTTGGGACTGTAGTGGTTGTGGTATTTGAGGATAGGTCCTCATGGATCCGTAACTTACCACAGCATGGAAAATACAGTAAGAGTAAATGAACAGTTCTCAAATGAAGGTATGTCCTCAAGATCATTGCTTTTTCTCTTGTTGATAAACTATCTGGTGTTAGAGGTGAACAGGAAAATGTTTCTTATGTTACTAAGTTAGTTAAGATGAATAAATAAAGGGATTGCAAAGGAGTCCAAGAGAATTTTACTAGGTGAAAGTGTTACATGGTGGCAGATGTACTTAAGGGATGTTCCACTCTTTCGTGCTGCTGAATTTGGAAGGCTGCATAGAATTCTGACAACTGCACCACAATGGATTTTGTAGAACAGAAAAAGCGGTACAGACAGAACAACTGAAATGGTGAATGATAACAATGTAGACTTCTGGGATCCTTTGAGACAAGTAATAACAAGTATTTTTTCACACAGTAGGTAAATGATATCCATGGCTAGGGCTCATGACAATTCTGTGCTGACTGAGAAGGGTGCTTTTGGCACTTGGGTATGTCTTGAGGGCTTCCTACAGGTATTTGATTAACCGCTTGGAGGAACACTGTGGTGATCTAGGTAGACCTTGGATTCTTCTTGTGTGCTAAAACTGGAGCTGTGTAGATGGGGGTACAGTATGACTGATGCTCAGTGAAAGAAGAAAAATGGTGATGAGGACCCTTTATGACTGGGGTAGGAGCATAACACATTTGGGTACGTCCAGGCCCAACATGCTGCTCTTTAGCATCTTGGATGAAATGTCTTTTCCAGGATGGTGGCACTTTGACCTCAGTTGCACCTCTTTTCTAATTGGGGTGGGTAGGGGAATGTTTTAGAAAAAAGGAGCCTTCTGATTAAGAGCAGAAAAAAAAATAGAGCTACCCTTTTCTTTCTTGCTGCCCATTCTTTCCCAGTTTTCTTGCTGTTTTCTGATTTTTCTCCTGGTTGTATTCTTCCTAGTTGCTGTAAAATTTACTCTGGATTTCCACACTGCTCATAAGAATGTCATGTTATCTGAGAGAAACACCAGGGTGTCTGTCTCGGAAACAGTTCAGGATTACAGACCTCACCCTCAGCGCTTCATAAGCTTCTCCCAAGTGCTTTCCTTCCAGTGCTTCAAGAAGGGAATCCATTACTGGGAAGTTGAGCTGGAGAACAACAACTTCTGCGCTGTCGGCGTCTGCTATGGGAGCATCCCGAAACACGGGCCGGAAAGCCGCCTAGGACGCAATAACAGCTCCTGGTGCATTGAGTGGATCAATGGCAAGATCTCAGCTTGGCACAACGATAAAGAGAAGTGTCTGCCCAGCAACAAAGCAAAGAAGATTGGTGTCCTTCTAAATTATGACGGGAGGTTTATTATTTTCTTTGGTGTCACTGAGAAAAACATCCTGCTCTATAAATTCAAAGCAGAATTCACAGAAGCCCTTTATCCTGCATTCTGGGTATTTTCTAGTGGAGCCAGCATTTCACTCTGCCAATTGAAGTAATGCCAGCTGTGCAGAGTGACACCCTCTGGCATCCTCATGAAGACATGCACCCGCACGCTATTATGATCTCTTTCCACAAGTTTTTTTGTCAAATTAAGTCTGTATTAAGTCGAATTAAGTCTGTAAAAGATGCATAATTTTAAGCTCCTTGCTTGCTTTTTTGGAAATTCTGGGGTTACTTGACCAATATTTCAGCCAACTAACAGAGATCCTTGGCAAACTTCCATTGGGGAAACTTGCCTAGAGGGTTCTTACTGAACTGATTTCATCAGGTCTGTTGTGTGCCTCATGCCTCTGAGGTCTAAGCCATAATGGGACATGGGTGTGGAAGGTCTTCTTGGAGCAGAAACTTCCTTTGCTTTTGTCTCACGCTGTGCTATGTAATAAGAAATGCAGAGCACAAAATCTGTGGATTTTCGGTGACCCAGTTGTTAACTTCTGCATAGGCTGCACTGTTCACAGCTTTGATCAGCTTCTATTTGGGGTGGGCAGTTCTCACTTCCCGTGGGGTGAATACTCCAGAGGTGTTTTCTCACTAGTATAGAGTTTGCATACCACGTTTGGTTGTATGAACAGTGGACTCCAAGGATCTTGTTTTTAGATGACGGAAAACAAGGCTGTGCTTGGAGATGGTGAACCTTTTTGATTCTTCTGTCAAGCATCATGAAAAGAAGGGAAAGTGGTACTTTGGTAGTGCTGCTTGGAGAAAAAAGGACAGTGAAAAGGCAGCACTTCAATTTCTGGAGCTTCTTTTAAAGACCATGTTCCATGGATTTCTTTTTCTCCCTACCCTCCTTTCAGATGCTTGGAAGATGTAGGAAAGGCCATTTTGTGCAATCTGATAAATCCCTCTTGGCTCAGCTTAGTTCCTCAGAATTATATGTACCTAAGCTAGAGCTATTCCTCAGTAGCTGTCCAATAGCTTTGGACAGTGTCCATGCAAGTCAGGCCATGAATGTCCTTGGCCATGCTTGCCAAAAGGGAGCAGTTTAAAAAATCATCATCCTCTTGACCAACCAATCCATGTTGCACATAGTTCTGTGATTATGGTTGACTGAGAGGGTGAGGTTCCTCCTCCTCCTCCTGTTTCTTGAAGAACTATGTATCTTCACCATGATGTTCTAGTGGAGAATGAAGTACAATGTTTCCACATAGTCTTGTAGCCTTTGTTCTGCTTGCCACTGTTGGAAGTAATTAGATTACTCTGATTTCCTGTGTGCTATTCTGTAAGCATAGTCTTTGATCGCATTTGGCTGTGGAACCAAGTGTTGAAGATCACTTAAAGGACTTCCAGTAGGTGTGAAAAACCAGTCAGTATGCCATCTTTAATTTCTGTCTTCCCAGAAGGCTTTCAACTTCAGTATGTCTTCTGTTTTCTTTTTAAAAGATGAACAGTAGACTGGGAAGATCCACAGAAATTAGAAGCTAATGGTTTCGGACAACTGGTTTTAAGCTTCTTGGTAGTTTTTATGTGGGGGGGACAACCCAATGGCACATGGTTATGAGAATTGCACATCTAAGCCATTGAGGAATACTTTGCTATGTTTTCTCATTAAAGAGGAACAGCAAACTAGAGGTTTTGTCTTGGAATTAGAAAATCCATAACCCAAATGTAGTGGCTTATGGAGCTGTCAGGATTAAGAAGTACTTGTGCTAAAAAGTAGAAGGAAGTATCGTTATGATAGAGATAAAATGAACGACAGTCTTGGCAAATCTAGATTTCTGCAGAACATATTTTGAGATGAAAGGGCAGCCTGACTAGCAATCTGATTCAGCTGTAGGTTTGCAGTCAAGTAAAGGACCTAGTCTTAGGACATTACAGGGAGAAATTGCTTTCTAAGTATGTCTTCTTAGACCATGTTACTCGACTTTGACTTTGAGAAATGTTCAAGACTCAAATTACGGAGCTGTTAGGGAAGGGATGCTCTGGAAGTTACTGAAGTGCAATGGACCACTGAAAAAATTAAAATGTGTATTATCCATTCATTAGGTAATATTGGAAAGCAGCGTGTTGAAAGGCTAAGTTGAAACTGCAAGGTATGATGTAGAAAGAGGAAACAGAAGAGTTACATGAAGAAAAAGAACCATCCCTCTGAACTGAGATCGTGACTGTATGAAGATAGAGAGGTTGGGATGGAGAACCTGCGGTTTCTGCTGCAATAGAACACATTTCTTTTGGGGGTACTAGAATTGGCTCTCTATTATGAGCCTTGCATAGTTGATGTTTCTCTTCATAAAGAAGAGCTTTTTCCAAAATACATTCTGATGAGACTTCCTGGCTTTTGCATTCAGTTGTTCCTGAGACTGTATGCTCCCAAAGGAAGTATCAAGCATTTTTTCAACAAATCATCACTTAGATTTAGACACAAATTCCTAATTTTTTAAAAAAATCTACAAATCATAAGGCGGCATGTATCCGGCCTCTGTTATCCAAATACTGTGTGGTGCGGATAGTATTCACTGGTGGCTTTGCTGATATCCAAATGCCGTTAGGCCATGGTTGCAGTGGGTGACTGTAATTAGTATTGAAATCTTAATGATTATACTGGAATCACCTAATTTTGAAATATCTCTGGGATTCCTTAAGAATCTCTCTACATAGTTTATTTTCTCTAATTAAATATTTTAAAATGTTTATCCAAGCACAATATTGTCCATTGGTAAAAGTTGATCCTTATGCCTTGTTTCTTACATCACAAACCAGGCTTCTTTCAGGTCAGCCCCAAATAGCATTGTTTATCTTACGGCAAGTCAGCCATTGGGATAATGTCAGTGGCTATGATGAAGCATATTACCTTCTCCTAGTTTCTGCAAGAGAGAGCCAAATCTCATGCTTTCACTTTGAAATTGTGTGTTGTTTGGCTGCATCTCCAATGGTCATATTTGCACTGTTACATCATTAAATATTAGATCATCATGTTACGATCTAGCATGTAGCTTAATATTTTCTGCCAAGCTTTTCAAAAGTATGGGATATGTGACACAAGCAGTTTTGGCATTAATGAAACTTTTGGGAAATGGTTTCTACAGGACCTTTGCAGAAAAGTTGTTCAAAATGCTATATGCTTCAGTGTGTTATCTTGACAGTAATGTATGCAGATCTGTGAGACAGCTTGTCTGTATTTTTACTTCGAATTGTAAGAAAAAAAACTGCTCTGTCTGGTCTGCTTTAAGAAATAGTGGTCTCAAAATGCCCAAATGGTGAAGCTGTTATGATTTCTGCTCAAGTCTTAACCTTGCTTAATTAAGAATCAGCCTGTTGTCTCTTAACTATAAAAAAGTAATGTGATAAACCTCCCTGCCTGGTCTTGCAATGGATCAATACTTGTTAAATTAAAATTAATAAAGTTTGCTTATAATGGTTAATCATAGAGTGGATCTAGCAGGTTTCTCAGCTGTTTCCTCCCTTACCACCCCCAGCCCTTCATCTCTCTTCTGGGTTCAGTGGAGTAGCTGTTCCTTCTCAAATAATCAGGATGTCAGTTAAAAGCATGTCCTGGTGTGGTCACTGACGGGCTCCCATTCACTGTCCGTGTCATTTAGACTTTCATTGGCAGCTATTTTGTCCCATTAAAAAGTTCAAGACAGCAATTTGTGAATCCTGCTCAGCCAAGTGGAACTGTGAAAAAAAAAAGTTATTTTAAAAGTCAATTAACTGGGGTCTCTCAGAGGCCCTCGTCATTCCCCTTTATCCAAGCTTTGTCATGGGCCTGCATCTGTCAGGAACATGTTTCCCAGGCTTCCTTCTCTCAGATGCTGTTGGTTGTAAATAATGGGTTTATCCAAGCTCTTTATTGGACTTTGTGTGGGAGACACATTTGTCTGTCGTTTTACCGTGTAACCATTCCATTTCCATAAAATACAGGCAATTACGTGAATAACTCCCACTCCCAAAGGCGCTGGGAGGGAGGAACCTCCATTAAAATAATAAAAAGCTAATTGAAAGCAGGAGATAACTTAAGAGAAAATGTCCCCATAGTAGGGATTCATGATCCCAGCATGATTCAAGATTCACTCCGCGGATGCATCTGAAAAGCTAAACAATCCTGCCAGGAATGCTATAAATGATCATTGCCTTAAGCCACTTCATATAAAACTCTTTTGCTGGAGAACCACAGCTTGGATCTTGTTTCTGATTATGGATATTTGTATACACAACGTCGTTAACTGTCAGGAGCCCTATGGGATTCAAGTTGAGTAAATACATAGTCCCATAGGCATTTCCAGAAAAATTACTAACGGGGGTGGGGGTGGGGTGGGGGGGCTCATGGCATTATTTTTAGTCAAATTATACCAGTGCTTGCTTTGCAAAACGTTTTGCTTCCTTTTTGTAAATCTGAATCAGATGAGGCAGAGAATCTGGAAGGCACTAAGAGATGTAAGTGCCAACTCCCACTGCATAACATCCCCCTGGATTAGTATATAGATTAGGCAGGAAGAGAGGTGATAGGAGAAAATAAATCCATTTTCCTTATCTACCTCTTTCATTTAAATAAAACCCTTCTACTTGTTTTCTAAAAGGTGATGAAATATTAAACCACGTTGATTGGGCATCTGGCTGGTTTTGTTTTATTTTTACATGATTATCAGGGTGATCATATTTTTATGTAGATGGTGATGTGACACCTCTGCTGCGTGCATAAACAGAAGGAGCAGAAGTTGGCAAGCTCATAGGCAGCTGTTTTCACTTCTTGTGGCAAACGTTCATTCCTTACCACAGATCACACGCTTCCCGCTATCTTCCTATCAGCAGTTGCACGTTACAGTTCAATTTTCCCATCGTTTCACTTCCCAGCCAACAACATGGTATCATCACACAAAATTGCACCTACATTCACGTTCCTGCCAACCTCTCTCTGCCATAACCACAGGAGTTCTTTATGCATTTCTGCACAGACATATCAACCAACAAAGGGATAGTGCACATCCTAATTTTATTCCTGGCTCAGCGCTGAACCATTTGCTAAGTCTCACAAGTGCTTGGACTCACATTGAGTCTCACACGTGCTTTCCTTCAGTCACACGCTGCTGTTACACCACTGAGCGAGCAACCTTCATCTCTATAATTATGTAAAACATTCTGTAATTCAAGCCTGTTCATTTTATTGGATGCTTTCCCTAAATCAACAAACATGCAATAAATTTTCTTGCTCACATACATCCTGCATATCTATCAGTAGACTACATTTCGCTCCTAGTTGGCAAGATGCAGGCAACTGTATCTTGGCTTGCAGTGTGGTCTCTCAATCAGAGATCCTCATTTGCATAGAATAATAGGAGTATGCTTGAGACAACAGTGTCCTTTGTTGGTGCTTGTGGCGTCCTGGCCAGAAAGTTCTGAAACTAACTAGTACTGTCCAGGAATGTTGCATGTGTCATAGGTACAAATAAAGCTGATAATCTATTAACTTCTCCAAAAAGCATTATTTGTGTGTTTATTCATTTTGTAAGGCTGCCCATCTCATCATAGTGACTCTGGGTGGCTAATAGCACACAAAGCAACCAAAAGTAATAGCAACAATATGTTCAGCCCCAAATCCATAATAATAAAGAAACCACATATGGGTTTGAAACTAACCTCCTGACCTCTCATGCCCAGGAACACACCAAGGTCTTTAAGGCTTTCTGAAAGTTGAATCTTGGAGGGAACGTGGTCATATGAAAGCCTGCCTAAACATCCTTAATGCAATTTTGTTTTTCAGTGACTCGATGCAGGGAAGAGTCTTTTCCTGCTTTATAGCTTGTACCTTTCATTCCATTACAGACATGAGGCTGAGCAAGGCATGACGATGGTGAAGTAGTCCCTGTTACTGTCTCCAAGCCTCTCTCCACATATGTCTAGTACAGGGACAACCACCTGGAGCCTTCTAGAAGCGTTGGATAACTCTCCCCAGCATCCCCCAGCAGGGGCAATGGCTAGGGATTGTTGGAGTTCTAATCCTCAAAGAGTGAAGACAAAATTTCCCTGGCAGAGCAAACAAATATGGCTACGATGGAGCCAGGTCCTGCATATGGCAGGCTCCTTCTGGAGGCCACATAGTCTTAAATCTTCAAACTTCATCGCCGGGGAACAATTCAAACAAGAAGTTTAAAATATGAAATATTCCTAAATCTTCAAATAATTTAATTGAACATAAGGGACAACTTAATAATCACAAAGGGGTACATGAAAGTGGATATATTGTATATTCTATCTGAGGAAAAAAAAATTCTCTTAGAATCTCCACATCTGCCTCAAAGTACATTCCGAACTCTAAAATGGAGATACTTCCTTAAAATAGTTAGAAACCATTAAATCAGCAAGGTTCCTATCTTCTTTACAGAGCTGGTGTCTTCATCCCTAATACTTCATAGCATAAAATCCCCTTTAACTGGGATGCTTCCTCCTTTTTACATAACATGTTCTTTGAATTTTAGATCCAACAATCACTAATCATTTTTCTGCCTTTTTATTAGCAAAAGTGCTTTATTTATTGTTTGCCCTCACAACAACCCTGTGAGGTAGGCCACCATTCTGATTTTACAGATGGGAAACGAGATGACGCCAATTAACCCAAGATACCACATTAATTCCACGACAGAGGAAGACGGGAAGCCAAGTCTTCCTGGCACCCACAGACGTTTCTTTTAGTGCTCCATCTGTGTCAATAATTGAGACTATTCCTCTAGACAGACAAACTGTTTTGAAACCAGTTATCTTGACCGTGGTTGGCAGGCATCAGTCAAACTGAAACTCACAAGGATTTGCTCCTCTCTCTCTGGCGGTTTGATAGACAGCACAGAAGTCTTTAAATCTTGAAGCACAGCCCAACCACCCTTCGCCAAAATGCTCGTTGCCTGTAAACAGGAAATCCCCAGCGCCTTTCTTCACCTTACATTGCAGGAGGGTTTTGATGGGCCCTCGCCACTCACCCGTGGTTTCTTCTGGCTTAAAGATCTGGTTTTTCTGCCTGTAGACTCTGTCCACGCTAACGTCAACCCAAGACACGTGATTTTCTGGATCATGGCTGACGTTTTGGATTGTTCCTCTCACCACTAGGCATAAAGGCAAAACAGAAATGGCGGCTTAAAGTAGAGATGCTTCTTTAGGACTCTTTGTATTCAACAGAAACGCTTCCTATAAAAAGACGAAGGGGCAACATCCCATCTAATGTGTAATGGTTAGAGGCCAGCTGCACATTACACAGAAGAAGTGCTATAGCTGTAATTTTCTTTTTCTACAAAGAAACCATGCAGTCCCAAGCTGAACTGGGGACACAGAAAAAGATTTATTTATTTATTTTATTTATTTTTCAAATTTTGCTACAGCCCATCTCCCCCAAGAAGAGGGACTCAATTTAAGATTCCTCCATTTAAACTGCTCTCTCTCAGAATAATTTTTTGGTATGTATATTTATTTTTAGCAGATGAGATAAGAATGGATACTCCCCTTCCCAAGCAGCATTATGAAGAAGAAAAGTGCAGTCACAATATAATGTAATAAAAATTTGCCCTTAATCCTGACACAGCAGTTTTTGAGGATAGAGGCAGAACTATCTTGGTTAACCACTGAGGCAGACTGGATTTATCTTCTGGAAGCCAGGCAGTTCTATGAACTCTACAACCAGCTATGGTCCCCAGAGCAGCCTTTGCCCAGAAAGAATAACAACTCTGACTTTTCCCGTCCCAAAGGCCATCTTAAGCCTCCCGAAGGACATTAGGGAGCCACCATATTTAGAAATTAATTTATCCTCACTCAGGACAGCCATCTGGAGGCTACACAGGCTCTGAGGAAGCTTGGAAGAGATTACAGTAGAATCTGTAGCTAATCTTGGATGCTGAATAGGGTTGGCCTCTGTTAGGGCTTGGACAGGACATCAGTGGGAATCACTGGGCTCTAGGCTACACTAGGAAGCTGAAAAAACATTCTAGAAGAAGGCCACAGCAAAGCACTTTCATAATGTTGCCAAGAAAACTGCATGCAGACAGCTAACAGCAGTCAAGCTTGACTCCAAGGTGGACCTCACCTTTTCACTGTGTAAATAAATGTCTCCTTAGAGCCACCCAAGCCAACTGGCAACACTGCAGGAAAGAGGTTGTTTTGAAGTCATGAGCATTGGCTGTACAAGGATCTACCACACACTCACTTGATTCTGTGGCATTTGCCATAAGGATCTAAATCTTAGATTCCCAGGCTTGGGTTCCCATCCTACACTGAACTACAAACATGCTTACCACAACCCTATCTCATCTGATTAGTACATGGTTCAGCATACCCAATAAGTTGGGTTAGTGAAGTAAACTGTGGTAAGGTAATGGATAAGCAAGTTTTTTTATTTTTTTATTTTTTTTATTCTGCCTTTATTATTATTATTTTTTTATAAATAACTCAAAGTGGCAAACAGACCTAGTACTCTTTCTCCTATTTTCCCTACCACAACAACCCTGTGAGGTGAGTTGGGCTGAGAGAGAGTGACTGGCCCAGCTTACAGCAGAATTTGGGTTCTAAGAGGTAGCACGGAGAGACCCATTGTAGCCTGCACACATACATCTGATGTGGCCTGACAAACCCTCCCTGCATAAAACAAGTGGGAGGAGGAAAGCTGTTGGTGAAATAAACTGATCCTAATCCTGTCACCAAAAAAAAAACAAAAAAACCAGGAGACTTTTGCCAAGCCTGCAGCACTCAAAGGATGATTCCCATTTCCAACTCCAAAAATCAAATAATCAGTTATGGAATCTGTTTGCAAAACAAGGCATTATTTAAACCTTTCCTTTCAAGGAAAATTATTCTGCTCATATGGAGTCCTTGGTGCTCTCTGAGCCTTGTTTTCTTGCAGATGTTTCATTGCCAGACTAGGCAACATCTTCAGTGGGAATCTTTGATTGGTATTTTGCTTGTGTCATCGACACAAAGAATGTCTTTAGCATGATTTTACAAACCTTCTTGGCTAATCCAATTTCCTGAGGACTCTGGGCTTTTAGCAGAACAAATGTCTCCTTTTCTGCTATGCTTTCTCCCTGCCCCCATGAGCATTTTTTTACCCAGATAAACTCAAGTCAGCTGATAAGCTATAATGCCCTTATTCCTCATGCTCCGAGACACTCCTGTTCATCCCACTATCAAGTGGCAGAGGACCTCTGCCTTAAGAACCACAAAGGTCCAGTTCACTTTGGGGGTCATTAACACTTTCATTAGGAGCTATTTTCTCTAATCCCCCCAAAAACCTGATGACGGCAATTGGTGAACTCAGGACAGGGATGTCAACCCATAAATAGAGTCAGTTCAAAGAACTATTTTTTCTGGCCTGTTGACGATTTCAGTATCAAAGCCCCCCATTGTGTGCTCTTCAACACCACCTCTGTCAGCCTCCCCAGATCCTGTGTTTGCATGCTACAGGGAAGGAGCATGCCTTGCTTGGGACACAATAATAACTTCATTGAGCAAAACCAGAGGGCTTGATGACCTCTGAAAGGAAGTAAGAGAAGTAAGGAGATGATCATGCAGCTTTAGCAGAGGAACGCCATATGATCGGCAATCGGAATATGTTGCATTCAGGAAACTGCAATATAGTAGGTTAGAATATTGCTCTGATCAGCAAGTATCTCTTCTGAGTGTGAAGCAGAGTTTCTTTTCTGATTCTTAAAAAAGAAAGAGTGGGGGAGGCAGAGATGGATTAAATTTGAGGAACCATCTACATGCAAAGCCTGGGCTCTGCCATCAAGCAATAGCCAACCCACTAATCTTTCATTATTATTCCTTAACTGTCTTTATTAATTTCATTTATACACCACTCTTCCTCCTGGAGCCCTAAAAGTGCAATGCACTTCTAAACATTTGTGTTATATTTGTCATTTTTTGTGTTTTCCTTTTATTTCTTTATTTTCTTCTCACTAATATTTTCTTCCTGGCTCTGCTCTTTCCCTACCAGCAATGCCTTAGAAAAAATACAGCAAAAAAGTCATGAGTTTGGGATCCCCTGAGCTGGATCAGATCCTAGTTTTAGAGGTATATGGTTAAGCCAAATATAGAGTTCTTCAGTGGCTGGAGTAGTTATATGTCCAAAAGGCCAAGAAGGGGCATCTTGTAGACTGTGATCTCTAAAAGTAATATAAATTTAATAAATTAAAAAAAAATTAAAAATTAAAAAGCTTACACAAAGATACATTTCTTAGTCTTCACTGAGCCACCAGACTCCTTACTGCCTCTCTGGAAGAGTTCTAAATTATCCCACTGTTTGATGTCACAAGAAGCGATAATGCTGTTCGGTTCTGTTTATAGGAATGCATCAGAATGGGGCATGTGACCAGTATTACTTTGCTCAAGAAAAGGTTCATTTTGGAACACTAGAACAGTTCCTTATTATAGGCAAATCACTTATCAAACATCAGTCAGCAAGAAAGCAAGACAATCAGCAACGTTGTCAGCTATCTCAAAAATTAGTTTACTTACCAAAATCACTGCTGCAAATGGCCATGAGAAGCTCCATATTATCACAAGGACGGCACACAACTGGGCGAAAAAAATTACAACAGAGGTACAGAATTTCACTAGTGATGGCTCAGTGACATCTGTTCTATCTAGATTTAATTAACTTATTAGATTTAAGCACTGCCCAACTCCAGAACGATGCTGGGCAGCTCACGACATAACAAAAAAAAAAAAACACAATACAATACAACTAAGGAAAGAAAGAAAGAAACAAACAAACAAAAACAAGCTAAACAGAGGACAAGTTAAAAAAAAAAGAACAAAATGGCAACTCCGCCAAAACACAGAAAACATATACAGTATAGATGAAGTTTGATATGAAGACAAATTCCTTCAGCAGAACCATTGGTATTTGTGCCATTAAGCAGCAAAGTGAAAGATGATCTTCTCAACAGACTTGGAGCATCACACAATGTTTCTAGATCTGGCCATTTGTAACTCAGTGGCCACATCCGGTCATAACCTTGTAGAGGGCAGAGGGAATGGCCGGGAAGGCCAGGAGGAAGAGCCACTACCAAGGCAATGGTCAGATAAGAGGGGCTTAAGCCTGGGCCAAGAAAATAACTTGAGTAAACGTCTCAGACAAGCCCCCCCTAGTTCATATGAAGATGAAGGGAGGGAGGGATTGCAAGATTCTCTTACTATAGCTGTTACAATAAAAGTAGTCCTGACCTACATGGCATTGGTTTCTTAGTCTGGTCCACCTTATAAGGCTGACAAACCTCTCCTTAGGTTTAAGCATTTAGCCACTTCGTAAGCCAGTGGCACAGAGATTTTCTTTGTGTTTTGGATTTCTGACTGAGTGGATGCATGTGGCAAACAATCATCTCACTCAGTCACTGCCCACTGCAACCTTCTTTGTTCTAGGTTGCTGAAGACTCAACTAGAAAAACATATGGATTTTAAAACCCATTAACAATTACAGGAAAAAAACATGGAGTTTTCAAAAACAGGTGTCCTAACAGTCAGGAATCACGCTGAGACGAGGAGTAGGTCTCTAGTGTTTATTACTGCTACATAAAACCGAAAATCCTAACAAACTGAAGAAGCATGGGAAAACCCAGACAGATAAACCTCAAAAGTTAAGGTGGGTCTGATCTGTGTCTCTTTGAATGGCTGCTTAACTCCTCAGTACTACACATGCGTTTTCCACCCTGGATAGAGGCCCCCTCCTGCTCGCCATCAGTACTCATGACAACAGGGGTACTAATGGCGCATAGTCTTCTGACTCTGGTTAGGTGTTGATTGTCCCTTTCTAACCCAGATTGCTAGTTGGCCAAATAGTATTAGGATTGGTAAATAAAGATGCCAGGGCTGGAGCCCACCAATCCTAATTTAACTTTAGTCACTCAGCCAGAATTAACCCCCTCAGTTGTTCTGCTGTTTTCCAGCTGCAGAATAAATTTGGTAATTTCAGAGGGGGACAAGAAGGCCAATCTGGAAGATATTCTGGACCTAGCTCAAGAGAGATCAGATCATTTAGTCTGAGAATTGGGAGACAACGGGATTGCAACCACGGGGGAGACTTTTAAAGGACACTAAGTTTGCAAACTCTAATCAGATTCAGAAATTGCACATTAACTACTTCTAAGCTACAGTATTAGAGACATTCAGAATGACAAGTTTGAAAACGCTGGGTGAGTCTGCCTTCAATCCTGAATGAAATAAAATTTTAATCATAAGAATTTAAAGAATCTTAAAAAAACAGAAAAAGCCAAATAAGGTTTTGATCTTAGAAAGTTATAAACAGACTAAGGGTCCAGATAAAATTGGAATATTGAAACTTTTACAATACGATTTTGGAATTAATTATAAAGTACAAACAGCTTTTTCTGGGAAATAGATCCTGTTTTGGTTTTTAGAAGATACAACATAGATAAAGAATTTCATGATTTCAAAAACTGGACACTGGAGGGGACTAAAGATTTTAGGTAGAGGAAAGATATACAGGCCTGCAAGATGGTGTAAAATGTTATGACAGTAAAAATACTGAAGGAGACTTTTGAAGAATGGAATCAGAAAATAGAGCCAGAATATCAACGATGTCAGTAATGATGTCTGCTTCTATGGATACACTATGTCCAAAAGATGTTACTGAAGAAATGTCAGATATAGAACAAATTTTATCTGATAAAATAGAGATGGTATCAAAATTGGATTTACAACTGACAGGGCAAGGTAATGACTTAGAAAAGGATGTTTGATAGGATCTACAAAAGAAACTGGCTGAGGTTTTAAAATTTAAAAGGGAAATACAAATGACAAACCAAGGGAGTGATCTGGATAATTTTTTCTTATTGGATTTTTAAAAAAAGGCTTGTTAAAGCCTTGAAGAACTCTGTGTGATGGGACAAAGAAGAATTGAAGAGAAATCAAATCCTGTGACAATATTTGAATGAACTAAAGATTAAGAGTGTTAGAAGTGAAAGGAAGGAATATAAAGTTGGTTTATTTGATCAAGGTTAAAGCAAGATATGTTGTTACTTCTGGCAACCCTTTACGGACTTTCTGCTGACGCCAGGCCTGAAAAGATGATGCTTTATGGATTTGTTCATAGATAAGAAATGGGATATGGGATGAAGAGATAAATGTCTGTAACCTTAGAGGGAGTGAAGAGTCACTAAATTTGTTTATACTTGGTGTGATGAAGGTTCTTTATTATATTCTTACCTTTTTCTTTCTTCTGTCTTTTTTTCCTTTTTCTTGCACTCTTTACTCCTTTCTATTCTTTTTTCTTTCTTTAAGTTTAGTTTGTATTAGATTTTACTATTATAATCATAATACTTAATAAAAATTATATACATAAAAAGAGAGATCAGATCATTTGAATCATCATTAAGTAAAACATGAACATGCTCAACATTTACCTCTGGTCATAATGCTCTGTCTGACCCAGAGGTTTTGCAAGAAGCTATAAAGCATCAGAACAGAGCTGCATTTTTTCCATTACTGCAGCTTGTTTTCATCATTGTCCAGCTGGTCCTCCTCCTCCTTTTTTAGCAATACCTCTAAATAAAGATATTTTATTTCAAATATGGATCTCCAAAGGAATGGCTGTTTTCATCTATATAGGCCCTATATAGCTTAATAGGAAAGTATGCACTAGACAATGAAACCAACTTTAATCAACTAACTGGGGGAAGGGCAAGTCCATTATCAATGGAAATCAGTTAAACTGAGGAGTATATCACTGCAGCAATTTTCTGTCATTTGTGTGATGAAATTATTTGCATCATTTACATCATTATGCATATTGATATGATTTTGGAATGATGTTTACAACAGAATTTGTCCCCAGAATGTGAAGCCTGCTGCAGTGAGATCGAATAAATCACTCTGTGTATCTGCTAATTTTACTGGGGTTTTTTCTCTGGGGAGCGGAGAGAAACAACTCGGACATGCTAGTTGAAAAGTTGTATAAAATTAAATTAAGTAACAAATGAATGGCATAAAGAACAAGCAGACTGCTTCTATCCTACTGCCAGTACATTCTCACTGGACTTGATTTTTAACTTGATTCATAAATGAATTTGACACAGGGGTAAGCAGTGTGTTGACCAAGTCTGCAGATTATACAAAACTATTCATGGGGTAATAAACAACAGTGATCTGTCAAACCTGGGAAACACTGTTGAGATTTTAAAAAAGCAATTAAAATCCAGTTATTTCAGCAGGGCTTTGAGGGAGAAATAAATGGAGAGAGATTGCTCCTGGGTATGAATCTTGACTATCCTGATTTTTATTGTTCCTCTGCATGGGAAGAGGTAGTTTTAGTCCCCTCCTGTTAATGTTATAATGTTATTTTTACTTGGATTGTTGTTTTTGGTGTTTGAATCTTGTTTATGTTTAGTAGGACTGTAAGCTGTTCAAAGTCACTCAACAATCAGATCAATATACTATATAAGCCTATTTATAATATTTATTTATACAGATAAATAAATAAGATTCAATATATTGCAATAACTATGTTTAAGTTTAAGTAAGAGTAAAGTGATCCACATAAGAAAGCACCCCACAAAACACTAACTTGAGATATCCACTGATAGGATCTGAGCTGTTTGAAGGGAGAAGAAATGGGAACACGTAGACTCTGTCTGGCAGGTGGAAGGCAAGTTCTATCACCCTAACGTTGGAAGAAAGAAACTGAAAATACTGAAATGCTTTTATATAAGTGCCCTACAGTATGTCCAAATCTGGAATATTGTGTATGGTTCTGGTTGCCACATTGAAAAGGATAGAACCAGTTTGGTCTAGCAGTTAAGGCAGCCTTTCTCAACTTTTTGACCCTGGAGGAACCCTTGAAATATTTTTCAGGCCTTAAGGAACCCTTGTACGTTCAGGCTCAAATATTACCAAATTATTATATCTTTTTCGTGTATAGGCCTGTATATATGCATTAGCAGTGTTCTTAAACTAAAAATAAAGAATGAAACTTACCACTTTAATATGAAGTTGGTCGAATTTGAAATAATTTTTTAAATAAATTGTGATCCCCCAGGGAACCCCTAGTGACCTCTCACAGAACCCTGGGTTAAGGTGTTGGCTTAGAAACCAGGAGGCTGAGAGTTCTAGTCCCACCTTAGGCATGAAAGCCAGCTGGGTGACTTTGGGCCAGTCCCTCTCAATCAGCCCAACCCACCTCACAGGGTTGTTGTGGGGAAAACAGAAGGAGTATTAGGTATGTTGGCTGCCTTGAGTTATTTATAAAAATAATAAAGGCAGGATTAAAAAAAATCTTTAAAAAAAACAGAGCTGGAAAGTGTGCAGAAGAGGACATCCAAAATGATGAGGGAACACCTTCCTGGAGGGAAAAATCTACAATGTCTGGGACTCCTTAGCTACTAAGGCTGTTAAGAGGAGACATAATCAAAGCGTATCAAGTAGTTGATTGTTTCAGCAGTGACTTTTTAAACTTTGTTTTGGAAGATAAACTGCTTTGAAAGAATGAAACAAAATTTTAAAATTGTTAACAAGCCACTTGCTTTCTGAACTGTACCTTCCACAAGGGCCATTTTCTGGAAGTCTGGACCCACAGCACTCCGGTTGCTAAGCAGTTCATACTGGAAGCTGGCAGACTTGCGGCCGATGTCCCCCTGAGGAGTGGCCTGTAAGAAGAGGGCCACTCGCTGAGGGGTATGGCTGCTGAAGCATGAGACCTGGTGCCGCCGTGACTCTTCAGCCTCGCTCACCAGCAGGTGCAACTGTTCTCCATGCTCTACATAGAGGTTGGCACCTTGAAAATTGTGGAAAGGTTTGATGCAGACAGTGATGTGTTGGGAACTTGAGAGGTTGGGCTCCAAGATGACACGGAGGGCTCGTGCTGGGTACATCCATTCCAGGAAGCCTTCGGTACAGCGGAGGTGGACCTGTTCCACAGCACGGGAATGTGGTTCCCAGTTCAAACCACTGGGGAAAAGAAAAGGATGAAGCATAATGTAAAATGGAGCCTAAAGGGTAGACCAAGAGCTTAATTCTATGAGGGTGGCCAGGTTCAGATCTCCAAATGAATCATGCCTCTCTAACTGTATGGAACTCATAATTTCATCCAAGTAATGTTTTCTACCATTAGAGAGCTGAAGCCATTACATTCTTGAATGGCCACCTCAAAGGAGAGATTGGGTAAACTTGGTTCACACTGATCCTTACCTGTTGCCCAGTGTAGAGAGTCAGGGAGGTGACCTTGACAGAAATATGCAAGGCCCACTACATGAGCAAAGAGGGCCGAAATATTCCTTAAGTCCTGGGAAACAAAGTAATATTCAGAAGCAACTCAGGCAAATGCCTCCCTGATTTACTGGAATATATGAAGTGGGGGAGGTACAGCTCTGTCAGACTTGCAAAATTCTGTTATTGTAGTCAATCTGAAATACTTTGGCCACATAATGAGAAGACAGGACACCCTGGAGAAGATGCTGATGCTGGGGAGAGTGGAAGGCAAAAGGAAGAGGGGCCGACCAAGGGCAAGGTGGATGGATGATATTCTGGAGGTGACAGACTCGTCCCTGGGGGAGCTGGGGGTGTTGACGACCGACAGGAAGCTCTGGCGTGGGCTGGTCCATGAAGTCACGAAGAGTCGGAAGCGACTGAACGAATAAACAACAAAGTCAATCTCAGTAAAGCACATTACTGGTCTTCCTGTGGAATTGATTTTCTGGTCTGATCTACCTAGAGGGGCTAGCACCCAGGAACTGTGAATGGCTTCCCCCATCCTGAATCCTGTACCACGAAGTATTTCTGAAATTCCCCCAAACTGCAGAAGTGCCCTGCTATCTAATGGAGGGCAGTGGGACAGGGTAGAGCAGGCTGCCACCTGAGACAGTAAAAATCTGGTATTTACTTAGCTGTAGAGTTCTCTGGTTGGGGATTCTGATCTCTTAAAAAAGGGTTGCCCACACTCCTTTTCATACTTATTTGCATTTGAGATAGCTACAGGACCTGCCATACCATTAGGCAGCCACCTCATATAACAACTTTGGATGCCAGGAAAAAGTTGTAGGTTATTAATTCTTCATTTGTCTTGTTTTCTTTTGACAGCCAGGGATGATCCAAGGTCCTTGTGGGATTTTCTTCCTCTTGTGCTAAACTAACTGTTGGCTTTGAGTCTATGCCCCTTGGCTTGAGAGAATCACTAGTATCTCTGTCTTAGGTAGAAAAGTATCAGGCCAGTTCTGTCTGGCTATAACATGGCTTCAGGGTAAATATTCTTAATATTATTCCAAGGAAACAAACTTTATATTAAAGCAAGTGTACATTTTTTTGGCTGGAATCACACGTTCTTCCCGTGTATCAAGAGCTGCACCTGCTCAGGAATAAGTGACTAAATCCAAGCTATCACATCAAACATCTGATGGCTTCAATTGCAGACACTTCATTTTTTATGGCCCTTTTTTTCTGATCTAAAACAGAACTACTCAGTGAAGCTTATGTTATACATTAAAAATATAGCAATACTACAGTTAAGAATAACAGAGGGGAAGATAAAGCTTTGAAGTAAAAGTTAAAGTAAAATGAGAGATCAAGCCAAAGACCTTCAAATTCCCCTTCCTTAGATCTGAAAAAAAATCAGATACCATTGGCATACACACACCCTTTCCCAGCCTGGAATCCTTCAGATCTCTCAGATTGTTGTTGTTTATTCGTTCAGTCGCTTCCGACTCTTCGTGACTTCATGGACCAGCCCACGCCAGAGCTTCCTGTCGGTCGTCAACACCCCCAGCTCCCCCAGGGACGAGTCCGTCACCTCTAGAATACCATCCATCCACCTTGCCCTTGGTCGGCCCCTCTTCCTTTTGCCCTCCACTCTCCCTAGCATCAGCATCTTCTCCAGGGTGTCCTGTCTTCTCATTATGTGGCCAAAGTATTTCCGTTTTGCCTTTAATATCATTCCCTCAAGTGAGCAGTCTGGCTTTATTTCCTGGAGGATGGACTGGTTTGATCTTCTTGCAGTCCAAGGCACTCTCAGGATTCTCCTCCAACACCACAGCTCAAAAGCATCAATATCAATATCAATATCTCTCTGATTACAGCTCCCCAAAACTGCATCCAACATTGCTGGCTAGGAATCCTGAGAGTTGTAGTACCAACAAATGTAGAAAAGTACCGGTTGGGGATGCTGGTACATCACAGTGAAGATGCCCCCCCCCCATTCCTGGGACAGGGTAACTCAAAGGCAATCAAAATTGCCTCCAAATAAAGTGGGGCTAAAATCGATATGGAATAGCAGGCCTGACACAGACTTCTTAACTGTCTCTGATTTCTTATCAGTGTCAGATTCAAAATGAGCAAGCAGCTTTGGGTAAAGCTGAGATACCAAATAATCATGATCAGAATAATCAGAATTCATCTTATAAGTGAAATTTGAAACTGCTGATGCCTTCCAGCTTCAGAATTCAGCCCTGACCATGGCCATATTTATAATTAATGCATTCGTCATGGTGTTTCAGAACGGTTACTTTCGGTTTCTATAAATGTTTAGATGTATTTGATTACCTCAAATTAAAATGGGTTTATAAAATAAATCAATATGCATGTTTAATTAGTGCACCACAGGCATGGGCAGTAAAGTCTTTTACAATCCCATTGACTGCAATGGGTGATGTTCTCACTGAAATTAACGAAAGTAAAAGTATTTTTGGTAGCAGTATGTGTGCTGTTAGTTTTGAAGCATCACTTCGAGAGAGATTTAAAATAATGTGACTGCAATTATTTATTAAATAATTACATGAATTAGGATAAAATCCAGCAATGTTAAGCAAGCATCAATTTCAGCTGGACAGTTCAACTTCTCATTTACGTTCTAAGAGCGCTTAATCTTGCTAGAGGCTATTTTTTTTAATCGTTTAACGGTGGTTTCAGATTTTACAACCGCAGGACGCCAAGAAGTCGAGGGTGCATGACCCCCGCTGGCCACAATTAATTTTAGGACGATAATCGCAATCCGCTGTCAGATTGCATTAATGGAATTTTCTGAGGTTTTAAATTCTGCGCAATTGAGAGTTCGAGCAAGGTAATTCCAGATCGATCGAACGCGTAAAGCCCACTACGCTTCGACTTTAAACTGGACTTCACTTTCCCGCGCCAGCCGTCGGAGGCGAAAGCAACATGCGTCGGTCCCTCAAATCCGCTGGCTTGCTCTCCCCCGTGCTCGGCGACCTTCCTCCGCCCCCAGTCCCCAGCTCCGCTTACCTGCCCTTCCAGCTGCAGTAGTCGGCCGCGCATGGCTGCAGCAGCAGCAGCAGCAGCAGCAGCGGGAGCACAGAGCGCCTGCTCCAGACCTCCCGGCTCAGGGCCATAAGGCCGCTTAAGCAGCCTGGGCCAGAGAACCAGCCTGGAGCGCACACACTCTACCTGCTGCGAGACGCGGAGAAGAGGGGCCTGCCCGCGCTTTTGGTTTTGGAGCGGGGAGCGGGAGAGCAATGGAGAAAGTGGGGTGGCCGTCGCCTCAGGAGCAGGAGAACGGAATGAAAGAGGCAGCTTTCTCGTCCCGCTCCCCCACCCCCCGCCCCGGCATAATCTGCGGTTGATTGGACAGCTGCCCCTTCTTTTCTCGAAGCCCCACAGATGGCTGACCATCGCAACACAACGGACAAGATGGCTCTTTTTCCTTTCTTAGCTCCCTTGCCCCCAATACATACCCACGTAACTAGGACGAACATACGGAAAACCGAAGAGGTGGGTGGTTTCTTTGTCTGAACGTCTAGTTATTGTTTATAGATTATATTACATTTCTCTCCCAGAGTTTGCAGTATGGATGCCCAGTGTAAATGAGTGCAAACCATTAAAATTAGGAAAAGCAGTAGATCAAACTAGCTGCCTATAATCCATGGGAGTGGGTTGGCTAGAAATGTTGAATGTTTGTAAAAATAGACAAATCATCTATCAATCAGTAAATGGGGTGAGGAGAAAGCTGAAGTCTTTACACAAGGTAATGGGGCTGCTCTGGATGATTAAATGTGTGTCTTTTCCACATCTTGCATGATTGGTGAGTACTGTAATGTTAATGTCTTTGTTTCAGAGTGCAGGTGCATCATTCATTTCTTTTCCTTCCATCCATCCATCCATCCATCCATCCATCCTATACCATGGCCATCAAGGAAGTGAAATGACCAATGGCTAGGCTGCAAGTTTAGCCATTTGCCAAAAACTTGGTTCTCTGTTAGCATTTTGTGTGGGTGTGTACTAAGGGACCTCAACTCTAATGCTGATATCAGCTAATGGCAGCTCTTTTTAGACACACATTTAACACTAAAAGTGCTAAACCCACTCAAAAGCAGCCTGAATAACTGACAGGCACATGGTGAATTGTGCCATGAAGCAGCAGAGGGCAAGCTGGCTCTCTCCCGATTCATCATGCACTCCTGCTGCCACTGCTGGCCAGGGTCAGCTGCCAGTTTGAGCGCATGGACTCTCCTATTGCCAAAAGCAGAATAGCCCTGGAAGATGGCGCCCAGGGACCAGAGGAAGGGGGGTGTCAGCAGCACCAAGCAAAAGTGGCCAATAGGTCACCTTATCCATCCTAACACCTTGAAGGGGGTCAGTGGAGCATGTCAGATTGTATCCAGGGCAAAACCTTCATCTGCATAAGGGAGAAAACATTGCTTTGACCCCAATACATTAAGGATGACTTAAGGTATAGGCTAGGAATCAGATGGGGGTAAGGTCACGAGGACATAGCCAAAAGATTCCAGGACATCTTTGCGCGCTGCAGTTGGAAGCAAGAGAGGAAAAGCTCTAAGGCAAGGAGATTGTACAAGGAAAACGTTTTCAGGAATGGTTGCTGACCCATTGTTGTAGATAGGAGAACCTCCTCTCTTCCACATTGCTTAATTCAAAATTACCTCCTTTATAGTTTAGTGTTTAAGTTTCAAGTTAGACTGATCTCTACTGATAGACTGTGAGGCTGAAATGATATTTCTAGCTCTAGGAAGATGCCGTTGTATCAGGCCGCAAAAAAGGGACCGAGGAAAAGCAGGGCCATCCTGAGCTCTACTGGAAGGACTAATCCATTAGCTTCATTAGCCTTAACCCTCTTCCATCTGTTGCCAAAGAACAGCAGCAGTGGGGGAAGGAGGATTATTTACCCACGCTGTTATGCAGATTAAGGAAAGAACAGATGTGAGTTGAAAAGCCTGTTTTATTTGCCAATATAGGGTTGCACATGTTGCATGCATGTCATTTCTGGTGTTGGTGATTTTATTATTGATAGATGGACTGTTGGGTGTTCCTTTTTAACAATTGATTAATTGGTTTTCTTTTTAATCTGTTTGGTTGTGTGATTCTCAGAGACTACCTGGACAGGTCCCTGCAGTTTTCTTGGCAAGGTTTTTCAGAAATAGCTTGCCACTGCCTCCTTCCTAGGGCTGAGAGAAAGTGAAACTTTTGGAAGACTCCTTGTGTTTCTGTGTCTGTTTCCATCTTCAATGTCTTTACAGATGTGGTTGTAATACTGTTTCTTGTCTCTTCTAACAGCTTTCTGAGATTCTTTAGGTTCCTTCCTGAGATCTTCATCTTTTTATATTTTGCCTTCTTTTCTCTTCTCTTGGCAATTTCTTCCAGTTGGTCAGACATCTAGTTTGTTTTCATCTATTTCTTGGTCTTTTCACATTCACCCTTCACAATTTCTTTAATTTCATTCCACAGTTCCTCTGGTTCCCCATCAATGAGGTTCAGAACTTCAAAGTGATTTCAGATGTTCTTCTTGAAAATGGAGGGAATAAGCTCAATATCCTATTATGAAAGCTGGTTTGTTTTGTTCTTCTGCTTTAGCTTGACTTGGAACTTGCACATGAACAGTTAGTAATCTATTCCACCCTCAGCCCCTGGCCACATCTTTGCTACTATAACTGCACTCTTCTGCTTCGTTGTACCAATAATATAGTCAATTTGATTTCTATGACCTCCATATGGTAATGCCTATATATGGTAATGCATTTTAGTTTTTAAAGACTGTGTTAGCAGTGAAGAGACTATTGGATTAACTGTCTGCAGTTGCACAAATACTATTTGTTCAAGAAGTTCTGACCTCTGCTATGTAGTAAGAACAAAACCACCATGGGCCAGTTGGCTAAGCTCTGCCAGTTAATGTTTTTTTATTATAAGTTGGAGTTGTTGTTTGTGACCTCAGGCATTATGATTTGGATTGCTTAACTACTTGTTTTTAACTTTGTACACTGCCCAGAGTCACTGATGTAAGATGGATGGTGTATAAATTGTTTAAATAAATAAAAAAAATGTTCTGGCTTTGGGCTATTGATTCTGGACTGATTGCAGACCACTGCTGCCAATTATCACTCCACCTTTTGGAACATCGAGAGAATCAGGAAATGTTGCCGTCATCATCATTTTGTGATGCTCTTCAGGTGCTACTATGGTGAAGATCAACACGTCCATCATCCCCATTAACCAATTGCTGAGAAACCAAGACACCTATAATTGCATTATATATGTTTTATGTTCTGCAAAGCTGCATTAAGAATGCATTATGACCTGAAAAGGAGGAAAATAAACCTGATAACAAACCTGATAAATACTTTTAAAATATGATGCTGCTGTTGACCTCTGCTGTGTCATAATGATGGAGAGACCATCCAAAGGGCATTCTTAATTGGAGTCCAGCCTGCTCTACAAGCCCTACTCAACATTTTTGGCTCTGGATGATGGCTAGGAAGCCTCCTTTTAAGATTTAAAAAAATCTTAAAATGATGAATAAGAGTCTCTCACTGCACTTTAAAAGCCAACAAAATAGAATCTGAATTTGCAATCAAAGCAAACATTGTATAATTGATGGAAATGCAATGGCTTTAACTTCTTTCACGATCACCTTTCAGGGTTCCATGCACAACAAAGCACTGGGTGCCCTTGTGCTTTTCATGCAAAAGACTCACTTTCTGCCTGCCAATAATTAGATTTCTGTATGCATTGGCCTGCCTCAGCTTCAATGAAGGATATGGGGAGTTGCTTTTTTGTAGGTCTGAAGGAGCAAGATTTCTTTGGGGCCTCCCTAAAGTGTGGAGTTGGGATTTTGCACTCAGAGGCCAAACACAACCCTGTGCACTGCTGGGTGGCACATGTTCAACCCTCTGTGCTATTCTTCACACCACAGGGTTTGGGGGCAGCAGGCTTTAAGGCCATCAGTTACCTTGTGGCCAGTCAAATGTTCTTACCTTCTCCACAGCTGCACGGAGTGGCGGGAGTGGCAGCTCAGAGCAGAGGCTCTTCAGCTCCCAAGGTGTCATTTGGCAGTCTGCTGTTGTGGTGGATTTCAGCAGTGCCGCTGGTTCTCAGGAAGGAGGGGGCACATTCCAAGAAGGGGGAAAAGAGGAAACATAGTCTAGACAGCAGTTGTAGGAAAACCAAGAGTTCAGAATAGTCCCGCCCTTTATTTCCCCTTAGGTTAGTTAGAGTAGCTTTAGTCTGGCAAGATTCTGTCTGTATGGTGTGAGCAAATAAAGCACTGGAGTTTGGCTGACTGATTCTTTGTCGTTCTTGGGCTAGGCCTGACAGCTGTCATGCTTCTGCCATTAAAGAGGGCTGTACTCAAGATCTACCATGTAAAATAGTGTGAATCAAAGCTTATTTTTGTATCATGTTACAAAACAACTGCCTTCAAACGTAAGGATATATTGGACTGCAAACGTGCTGGTTATTGGACAATTTGTGTGAGGTAATACTAAAATAACCAGTGCCGCTGGTTCTCAGGAAGGTTTATTTACTGCTTTATTTACTAAAATAAAGCAAAATAAATGGAAAATAAAAAAAGGAAAATAAACACACAGTAGCCAACAATGTGAGGAAAAAAGTGTTGGACAACAAAGTGTTGGAATTATTTTCTGAAATATTGGCAAGCCACAGGTTCCCAAGTCAAATCAGGTTCTGATTTAGGGCCTTCCTTTCACTGCTGGATTGGTGCTTCCCCCAACATGCTGTTCCTGTTTCCTTACCAACCTGCAGTCCTGGAGGTTTCAAATGGTGCCATCCGAGATAGGATGCTCCTGAGAAAGTACATGCTTTTTCCTGAGCAAATCTGTAAGGAAGAAGTGTTTCTGAGTGCTTTTGAGTTTCTCTTCCAGCAGAAAACTGTTTTGTAAAACTTACGAGCTTTGTAAACATCTCTGAAATGTTTCTTGAGGATCTGAAATAAAGCTTACAGAAAAAAAAATAGTTTCAATCTAGGAATAATTATCAAATGTTTATTGATATTTGTTTAATGAAAACAAAAGAGCCAATTTAGGAATACCCATGTGGTATGTGAAAGCAGGTGTTTAACTTCTTTTATAATAGATGCAGGAAGGATATAAGAAAAGAATTGCCTTGAATGATAACACAAATGTACTAGCACCTGGAAGATATATGTATAACAAACATTTGTAAAGCTCAATACTTGACAAAGAATAGAGAGATGGTTATATGTTTTGCTTTCTAGAATCTCTGAACATTCACCAGCCTTATGTGAGCAATCCCTTCCAAAACAGCTAATCCTTTTGGCAGGGATAACTTCCTTTCAACATCTGGCTGTTGGATTTTGGGGGCATGTAACTTACATAATATGTGGTCATAAGCTCAAGTGTGGAAGGAACCCAGGTCTGCAGTACATGAAATTGCCTTTGAGTGAAAATGTTCTCCATTGGGTTCTAAACTTGTCTGGTTTCAGTTCATACTGGCTGTAAAAATATAAATTTTTATAAGCTGTTCTTCAAGACAATGCATCCTACAGCTTCCCAAATGTCACAGTATATATAAAGTGCAATTGCATGCTAAATGTTAAATGTTTTTGCATGTACTAATCGACCTTTTTTTAACTTGTTACATATCAGTAGTGTTGCTTTAATGTGGGTTTAATGGTTTCTGGTTTTGATTAATTGCATCTAAATGAAACTTTGTATCAGTTCATTTTGATTAATTGCATCTAAATGAAACTGTTTGTATTCAGTTTCATTCATCAGAATCATTTGTATATGCATTCTACAAATGATAAGACAATAAATAATACTGTGGTTTTGTATAGTCAAACTCGATGCAATGCCCAGAGCAAAGGGATCAGAACCGTATGTCTCTCTATGGCAGCAAACTGTGAATTAACTTGAATGTAGTTGCTGAAAATAATTCTGCAGTTGCTGGCTGAAAGAGTGGCAGACTCTCACAAGATCTTGTGTTAACATTGGCAGCATAATGATCTCCAGAGGTTCGGTGAGACATTTCTGACATTGCTCTAAGCTAAGCATAGGCTGAATGTATCTGACCTGACCTCATTGTACAATCAAAAGATACATGCAGAAGAGCCTTTTGGAAGGTCTGATCATAAACACAATATTGGGAACTGAAATGCTGGAGCCTGTCTTTTGTTCAAAGTCAGCCAGGGAAAGAAAAAGGAAAGGATGTTGGGAGAATGCTGACACTGTGATGGAGTAATGCCCCCTGGGAGGACCTGCTCTGCCACAATTTACTCCATGCTCAAAACCAGCCCATCTGCTGCCATCTGAAAGTATTGAGGCACTTGATCTCTGGCCTTCTTTTTTACATCCAGCAATCCACAGCCCCATTTGTCTTTTCACTCTTATGCAGAAGGCGGTCACGGAGAGGCGGCAAGGAAGTTTTTCCAAATCAGGCCTGTACAACTTCGAAGGGTGAATGGATGACCTCATCTTAGAAGAGATTTATAGTCTATCAACAGTTAAAGACATGCAATTGCTTTGCAAAATGCAAGGTAAAGGAGCCAACTTAGCTCCTGGGGAAGCATGATCCAAGTGTGGGGGTTACAACAGAGAAGGCCTGCCTAGCCACCCCTCCACTTCTTAAAGGGCAATTCTCAGCAGATCCTCAGTAGGGGTTTCAAGTATTTGGCCAGTTTCAGTTCTTCCAAGATGTTGCCTGATATAAACCATTGTAAGGTATTAAGCAGCCCTTTGAACTGAACCCAGAAGCCCATTGGGAAGCAGTGCATTGATGTAACCATTGGTGCTGGTCTGCAATGGTGGGGCTATCCCACCAGCAATCTGGCCATTGCCAAAGGCAGCCCATGTACAGTATGTTGTGGTAGTTTCACTGAATAGCAATTAGGGTGTGAACTGCTGTTGCCAAAACATTTTGGTTTAGAGTGGAGTGTGAACCAGGCGCTGCTGTTTGGAAAACATGACTTATGCCCTGTTGCAAACTAGGAAACCCAATCAATTTTACTTATTCAATAAACCAAGGCTTAGTGCAAGGTGTGACCCCAGTTTGCCATTCTGCTTTATGCCCTCAGTGTGCTACTCTTAAGCCATCATACCGATGGTTAGAACCAGTCACTATGTCTCATTCTATTCACCCTATCTTCCAGGGTTGCTATGGTGGAGATAAATGAGAAGAGATACCCCATAAACATCATCTGAGCCAGACATCTGTGCACAACCGTACCCTCTCCCCTTTCCTACAAGCATATGGCTTATTTTTTTCAGTTTCCTGCATTAAAATCAGATCGTATTTGCTATCCCTGTTCATAATTATAAAAACAGTTGAGAATCTTTAAACCAGGAACTTCAAATCTAGATCATAACTACAAAATGGCTCAAATTCACCACACTCTAATGGAATAGGTAATATTGACATACTTGTTAAACTCAGTTAAGCAACAAACCAACCATATTATTGCTGAGCATTGTGTGTGAACCAGGTTAGTCAATGGGTTTAAGGAAGAACTGCCAATTCTTCCAGACATGCTTTTGGAGCTCAAGAAAGTACTGAGGACTTACTTCTTTACATCACTGATCATGAAGATTTTCAGGTCCTGGATACATTCTACCCCTCCTGAGTCTAATTTAGTATCATTAAATGTATCTTATTTAATTTGGGCAAATTAGCAACTGCCATACTGCTGTCCTCTGTCTTACACATGATTTTTGCTTGCCATAGATAAATGATGAGTTGCCTTCACACCTGATTCAGCAAGCTAAATTTCATGCTTCCTTTCCAAATTAAGTTTGGAAACCTTTTTCAATTTGGGGCTTCCCATCATAGTTTGGAGTACAAATGTAAATCACAGTTTGCCATTGTGTCAGAACCAGTAAATTACAAGTACCTTGAATCAGACAAATTAGATCAGCCCTGGTCTACATGAAGCCTTAAAAATGGTCACAGAGGCTCTTGCTGTTATCTCTGTTAAATTCTTTTTCGCCTCATCACCATTTTACTTTTTAAATAGAAAGAATTGGATGTACCAGTCTGATTTCAAAGAGTGCCCATCTTTAATAATTCTATTGCCTTATTGAAAATGTTTTGTACTTGTTTCTTTGTATTTCATCATTTTAAATGTTTACCTGATAAACCATCCTTTCTCAACCTGGTGCCCCCTAGGTGTATTGGACCACATTCCCATCATACTCAGTCTGCAGAGCCACAGAACAATGTTTCTACAGGCTGATTTGAGGAAGCTTCGTCTCAGTAGTTGGCATAAATGTTAACTAAAAATAAAGGGATACAGCTATTAGGTGCCAAAATTACTTTATTATAGCTTATGGAAATAGACAGGCATTCAAGATGGCATATGAAAGAGTAGAACATGGCTTCAGACCACACATATTTTCTTCAGTCTAAATTTACACAGAGAAATAAATATATGGATTGATTTACAGAAGCATTAGGGAATGTTCATAGATGTCTCAAAGGTATGAAAATAGTATTTCTTTAAAAAAAAGTATTTAGAAAGTAAGAAGCAGGCATTCTTTAAGACGTTTCCTTCCAGCACATCTCCAAAGAAGTGCTACCATGTTTTCACTTTAACTTTCCATGACAAAGTAAGTAGGGGGAAAATGCAGTATAACTAGAAAAGCAAAATTGAGTCTTGCTGCAATGGAACCTATGCACAAAGTCATTGTCTCTAGATTTAAGTTTAGTTTTTTTCACTTCTACAGCTGCTACACATACAATAGAACCAGGGCAGATAAATACAAGTAGTTGGGGAACTACCCTAAAGGTGTTCCTTATCATAGCTTGTTATACATGTTTTTTTAAAATACCGTTAGCTCCTTTAGAAGCAGCTGCTTTTAATACTGAAAAACAATATAAAAGTATTTTAAACAAGATGTAACACAAGTTTCCCTGATGAGACAGCATGAGAGTGAAGGGTTTGTGCAAGTACTCTCAGACGCCATAAAGCGTTTTGTTAAAAGTAGTTCTCGTGTCAGTAGTCAAAGATACGAAGTTAGAGTAAATGTAAACTGAGATGGAGACCGAAGCCTTTTTCTCATTATCAAAGAAGAAAAATGTACTTGAACTTTAAATTCATTGGAAAAATCAAACACTCAGCTAACTTCACCTACAGAATAAATGATAGATAGTATCGTTTCATATCAGCTGGGATGAAGCCCAGGGCCCGTTTGCTTATGAACTGAATTGCCTAACTGATCAAGCACAACTTCTCTTGCACATGCTGAATCCCCAAATGGAGATGCCTAGAGGGAAAGATGTGTAAAAAAGTTTTCAGATGGCTTAACAGGATTCTGAAATGGCTTTCAGTCTCTTTCATTTTAAAGAGAAATCCAGGCTTCAGTAAAGCAGGTGATTGCAGTCCCAAGACATTAACCCTGATGGAAAAAGAAGTAGAGACTTTCACTAAAGGGAAGTTATATAAATGAGAAACGAAAGGATTCCATGGGCTACACCAGAGTGAGGTATATGGGATACCCAGATAATGGCAGGATTGTGTAGGTCAATTGGTACCTTCCTTAGGAAACTTCCCCTGATTTCCACAGTGATGGCAGCTCAAAATAAAAAAGATCACCATTGTGAGAATCAGGTATCTGACCAAGGAGATGGTATCCACATGAAAGTTTACATCAAAGTATTTCCATACCAACTTAACATAGCCATAATTAACCAACCAGCTCTGCTTCTATAGCATCAGCTAGGTAGGACTTGAAAATCATCCTTAAAATAAGCCATTATTAGAGATCTCTAATAATATCTCTATGCAGAATCAGGACATGACTCTTGAAAGCAACTAATTGTCAAAATGTAAATTCTATCGTAGATGGCCCTTAAGGAGGGAATAAAACTGGAACAAGCCACTGGGAGTATGGTCTTATGTTCTCTCTCTACATTTTATTTGCTTGCTTTTATTTTCTTATTTGATTTATATTCAAATAAGAAAACAAAAGCATATTCAAGTAAGAAAACAAAAGAGTATCTTGCCTTGAATATTCACCTGATATAACTAAATATAGTTAACAATAGATTAAGAAGGGGAAGCTGCATGGCTCTTTGGGTACTATTCACTACAACTTACCGCTGGGCTCTGCTGGTTGGGCTGCTGGGAGTTGTACTTCAGCAACTTCTAGTAGACTATAGCTTTCCCACACCTGCCATACAGCTCCTCATTCAGTTCAGTATAGTAGTCAACAATAGCAGAGAAAGGCATTCCCTTACTGCATATGCAACATGGCTACCCTTCCTTTTGCTTCAGCACAGTGACTGAGCACTCAAGAATATGAGGTGCATTCCTAGAAAATGCAAGGTAATTCCAACATCCTATCTTAGATAGCTCCAGTTATTCAAAAGCAAAACAACACAATTCTAATGGGACCACAACTGCCTCTTCAACAGCAAAGTGTAGTGAGAATGGTGGAGACTGCAGATACAATGCTAAGTGTTTATTTCCAAAATAATCCACATACAGTACAAGGCTTCAAAGCACCTATAAGCAGTCATTACTTACATGCTGTAGCTACTTCTATCGTTTGTGTTTGATTGTCCATACTCTCTTTAAGCTAACGATTAACAGTATTTTTTACAATGCAAACAAAGCATGCAGATCACAGACACACACACGACTCTAAGAATGTACTCTAAGAATGTACTGCAGCTATAAAGATTTGTATTCAAAAACATCACATAAAACTGCACACCAGGAAACTCAAAGCTTCAAGCAAGATTACCAAAAAACCAAAACAAAACCTGAGACAGATGCAGTGATTGTACAAAAGAAACACTGCCTGACAGAGCTTTCACCTTTTAAAAAACCCAGCATGAAGTCTCTTTCATATGAATCGGCATAATTGTAGATCCATCGCTGTAAATCCCAATTCTGACTTACCTCTAGTCTCTGTTTAGAGGTAAGTCGGCACTCAGCAGGGCAAGGTTTCCAGCCAAGAACAAAACCTTTCCACTACATGATGGATGAATGAGTCACAAGCCACATACACAACCCTAGCTGCCATTCTGTGGCCTCTAGATCACCCCAGGGTGATTATCAGAGGCATATGTGCTTTTTCTAAAACAGCACATAATACATGTATTAAGTCTCCTCAAGGAATAACGAATTCATCCAGTACTTCACAAAAGAGAGAAACACAGAGAGAGATGCCCCCTACAGCCCTTAGACATCAAAATAATATTAATAGTAATATATTAATAATAAAGTGCAGCCCCTAAGTCAGAAAAATGTTGTCTGACCCTGCATTATACTCACCAAGCAGGCTCTACAGGAGCCTACTGCGTTCCTGTAGAAACACAGCACACCCAAGTTCAGATGTGCCTGGAATGGAAGGGCGAACTGTGACATGTCAACCAGCCTGGAGGAAAACCAGGGTCTGCAACTGGGGAAGGGATGAAGTGGAGAAACCAGACAGCCACCCAGAGCACACTGAGTTCAAATTTCAAATCAGGAACTTTTGTGCAGATGCTAAGTTCTGTTACAGGTCACCCCAGCTCATTTAACTAATTGGTTTCTTCCCACTTGCTCAAAGGAAAACAAATCACCTTAGGAAAGTGGTAAAAAACATGCATGAAGTTTTCTGTAATATAAATGAGCAAGTGGGAGAAAACCAATTTAAGTGAAATATGGAACTGAGTAGTTGGACACCCGCTCCTGGGTTAACTGACCAACTGCAGCGTTTGGGCTGTGGTTCAACGGTCAGTGTTCAAATGTTCCTCAAGAGTCAGTCATTCAAATCCCCAAATCATTCTTCTGCTCAGAATTTGTTCTGTCAACAATTTAGCTGGCATAAGAACCGAAAGGAGGGAGGAATACAGGCAATGCCATGCAAGAACATCAGGACTGGCTTACCCATCTCTCAGTTTGGATGTGCAACTGCACCCTCCACTTAACATTGTGGGCCTGGAAGGATACTCCCTAGTGCCTACTTTATTTATGAACAACCTTTATATACTGCCCTAATCAACTGACCGTGAGACCAGGGATTACTGCCGTGGGTGAAAGCTGGAATGAGCCCAGTGGACATTTAAGGTTCCAGCAAATACCATAAGGAGGACACAGCGTCTGTGAAGTTTCAAAAAATCTCGTCTTTATGTTCCAAGCAGAGAGTATCAACAAACGCAGGTCAATTTGTAGATTTTTAAATCTACACTTCAAACTACAGATTCTAAAGCTATCTTGTTCAACTAACATGATTAATCATAATCACACAATGACTAGACTTTCTGTCTTCTTCACTGGGAAACATGAGCCAGAGTGGCACAATTTGGCTCTATAGAATTCAATTCTATTTGATTTCCTTGATAGCTGCATGGAAATGATTGTAACTGCTATGGACACAACTCAAGCAGATGCTTCTTACAGTTCTGGGAGAATTAAGTGCTCTAGGTAACAGAAACAGAAATGAAACAACAAAAGACATTCAGCAAATCCCTTTCAGAGTACTATCAACTTATTTTCATATCCATATAAACAGCAGGACACTCAAGATCAAAACACAGTGGTTAATAAATAGGTTTATAAAACAATGTAATAATTAGATAAATAGAAAAGGATCTGAATGGTTAGATCTGTATGTTTTGACATCATATCCAAGAGCTGTCTAGATGCTCAGAGTCTGTTTCTTGGTCTACTGCTAATAAAGTGCATATGCATATATTTTTTCATAATATGTCTTTTTTCATTATTTTGATCAGTGGCAGCATTTTAGAACTGCTTCTGATAAAGCATAAGGATGAACAAGGGCCTTTTTCATTTTTCTCCAGCAATGCTATCTCACAGAATGGAGCACTATGTAGGACCAATACAAGACAAATGCTGACTAGCTGATCTCCTAACCATCAATGCTCTTGATTACTGGTGGGCATTTCCCCCAGTGGCACTGCTTAAACTGTTTGTATCTTACTACTATCTTGTGCAAATAGAAGACAATCATGGACCCAAATATCCTTTGAATAATATACCTTTCCACGTAAACAGTTAAATTACTTGATGAAAAGGAGACTGACAAAAATAAAATTATAATAGTTAACAAAAAGTTTCAACACATACACTCTTGCTGCCTCCAACAGAAGCTTATCCCTTGCATTCATTCAGCTATATGAAACCAAGACCCTTGCTTTCAACATACAGGGTTCATGCACTGGTTTAAATCCCGTTAAAATCTAAGAGTAAACATTTAAACTTGCCTGATTTATCAAACATTTAAATACTTACCTACCATCAAATAAGTGAACCAATCTTAATTTAAGCTATACAATTGTTTTAGAACATGAATTATACTACCCAAATAGCTAGCAAGCTTTAAAAGAATTATTTCACACAGAAAGACACAACATTTCCTAAAAGGATAAGAAAAACTGTGTTAAGACCAATGGCACAATTTACTAGGAATGTGTCTTATCAATAGGAATTTAGCCTTGCACAAATGTTATTTTGTGGAATGTATGCATGGAGGATTCCTGATTGATTGTGCCTACAGTAAAACAACAGCAGCAACAGCAGCAGCATACATTAACTCAAGCATGCTCACCTTATATGTATTTAGATCTAGTATTCCTTTGAGCAGGTACATTCCACTAGCAGATTTTTCTAATTCCTCCACTGTTGTAGATCCCTGACAAGCATCTCCAGAGTGTTAGGGCACCCTCTGGAATAATGCAATTACTACATTGGAGGATAACAAGGGGAAATTAGTGAAAATGGTCTCCCTATTTCCTTCTAGGAAAAGCCTCTGCTGGATTACAGACTCTTTCTGTACATTACAGGTGGACAGTTCAAAACCTAATTCAGAGATAATCACAGTCTCTTTTGCTGATGATTTTGATTCTAAAGTTTATCCTTTAGGCAGAATCAGGGTACTATGACAACTTAAGAAATTCTTTGGAATTTAAATTCCACTCCCTACCCAGACTGTCAGAAAGCTGGGAATCTTTTGGTTATCAGGAGCTGGCAATTTTTTCCAGTGGCAGGTGCCAGAATATTAAAAGCATAGTAATAAAAATAGCTGGAATACCATAAAACTGCCTATTCTCATAAGTCTTCAGAAATCTCCAAGTTCTCTAATGAAAATGCTGAAATCTCAGTATATTTCTGTATTCTTATCTAAATTCCTGCAAGATCCTGCAAGGTGTTTGCTGACTCCTTACATTTTGTATTCTGGAAGCAGCCCACTTTCCTATAAAAGAATCTAAAAGTAATTTCCAAAGCTGTAATAGTTAGTTGATTGGTCCTAATTAGGATTTCCATTGCTATAAATAAATCAGTGTGACATAATATAGAAACAAAGCGCATCATTTAAAACCTCTAAACAGCTAGTACAGAAGCAAGATTAATGTTCGAAACAATGGAATATTAATATTCTATGAAAACTCAAACATTTTTATCAATGTGGACCGGACAGGCAGCATACAAGTTTAGCCCTCGCTCAACTTAGCACCCAAGAAGGTAAGAGTATCCAGTGGTGTGGTCTGTGGCATGTGTGTCAGCAAGGAGCTCTAGGTAATACTTATTCGGCAAAATTGAAAGCGAAGCTGACTGTGAACCTAGCGCAGGCGCAGTTTTTGCCCCATCAGGAGCGCTCGCACGGCTTATGAAGGTTTATTTTCTCATGCGAATTCTCCCCACCCTTCCACTGTCAAAAGGTAGCAGAAATAATGGTCCTGGCACTGCACCATGTTAGGCTCTGAGAGGAGGAGGGATGTGCGACAGAGGTGAGGAGGGGTGAGCAAAGGAGCACTCGGCCCCATGTAATATTTCTGATCAGGCAGTGCAGTGTCTGCATGAAGACGATCCGATCCCCCAAATGGCTGACGCCATGCCCTTCGGGCCTCAAATGAGAAACCTGGCAATGATTACACAGGGCTATACATGGTTTTTCAGGGACTACAGAAGAGGAGTCAGTAAAAAGTTGCCATGAAAGGTTCCTCTGCCCTGCCATTTCTTCTGCTTGATGCTGTGTATCAAAGCAGGAATGACTGAACTTGGCTCAGATCTTTGGATGCCCCCCAAAAGTCTAGTGTTTATTCTTCCTGTGCCATTTGTGAAAGCAGAGATGGTACAGCCTCTGTGGGAGCCAGATCACAGTGTAAAGTTTTTCAGCAAAAGCCACGCTGAACTATCATTACTAGTTAGCAGAGCAACCTGGATCGAGACCTACGTATGTGTCTTCATCAGTTTGATCTTTTGTCAGCTCCTGTTCAGATACACTAGACACATCGTCGTCTGTCTGTTCACCTGAGTGATAGAGCATCAGTGCATGGGTCTTGTGAGTAATAGTGATGGTGCAAGGGCCTTGTACCCAGGGCTCCCCATCCACCTGCATTGGCATCTTTGAGTACTTCAGGATCAGCTGAAATGGAAAAAAAAAGACTGTGGAATCTAACAAATGAATCAGTCCAGGCCACTGCTTTTACACAGAATGTTAATACTAAATATCTTTAGTATGCACTGAACAATGTAATTAATTCCTGTTGAGGGGAGTAAGCAAGCTGCTGGAAGCACGAACAGATTGCTTTCCCATGGTCTCTTTGGGTTTGTGTCCCTTCCTCTGCAACCAACATAGAAATGAGGCAAGCTGGCAGAAGAGGCTTTCCAAAAGCAAAAACCTAGTCTGCAGATGGCTTCCCCTTTTGCATGAAAATAAAGGCTAGAAAATCCCTGCAGGCTTATTAAAAAATTTGGAACAACTTATAAACTCCTCTGGGGAGAGAAATAAACAGGAGATTTTGGAGAGGATAGAGTTGAATTAGACAACAGTCTGTCCTGGACAAAAAACAAGGGAAATGACAATCATTTAAGAAGATGCTTCGTAAAGTATAAGTAATTCAGCTGACCTGTTTGGCTTGAGTGTGTGATTATGTCTCACACTCTTATTGTTTGGATTGCTGGCGAAACTGGACTTCCTTGTGCAACAGCAGATTGTACACTGTTAACAGAAGACAATACTGTAGGTATGTCCTTCTTTTTCCTCTTTCTATACTAGCTTGGCAAGTTTTGAGAATGCCACTCCAAATGAGTTGGCCTAAGTTCCTCCGCTGAGTATAAACAGACCACCCACTCCAGAAAGTCAACAAGGCACCAAAGGACATCATCCAGCATTTGCCTCCACATCCACCAACTAATAAAAACATAACCCCCAACTCCAAAGTATTTCACCCATCACTTAACTCAGAGCAGTGTCTTCATGTAATACAGAGGCATCTGATGGTCCTCCTCTGGTTTGGTCTGTCTGTTTCCAAGAGCAACTAAACTACATGGGGGATGAACTCACCCTCCATGTCCTGCCTTTTCCCAACACACTTTCTGTTTCATTATTGGGCTCCAAATGAAAGATTCAATCCAGAGTTTGGGAAACAGCCACAGGGACGTGCCACCTACCCTCACAGTATGGGCCTGTCCCAGTCTGACAGGATTTGCAAATTTCACTTGAATTTGTGCACAGTGAAAAGAGCCGTGGACTCCAACAACTTCCAGTAGTCCATCATCATGCCTGAAGTAGGACAAGGAGAGTTTATGATCAATAAAGCCATCCTGGACCCAATTTTCAAAAAGGTTTCCTGATTATGAGTATTACAGCCCTGCCGTAGTAAACAGCAACCCCCCACCCCCCCCGGATGAGAAGATATGCTGAGACAACAAAGTGGGCAGGTGTGGCGGGAATTTTGTTTCCCATCCCAACTCCTCAGGCCTCTACTTGAGGAAAAGAATTTAAAAACCAGAAAGGAAAGGAGGTAGAAAATTGAGATGTTGGTCTAGACGCTGCCACTTGTCAAGAAAGAGGAATGTAAACTGAGAGAACACCTGGCCAAGAGTTGGGGAAGGAACAAATTTTTCCTTGTTTTAAATTTGAAAAGAAAAAAACAGAAGAGACATACCCAGAGTTTTGGCTGGACCATGGACTGCCATCTGAACTGAAAGTAAATCCTTTTCCCAAGCATGACTATTATGGAGTCCTCATTATTTATTAAAACGAAAGGAAGAATAGAACAAAAATCAAGGCCCAGGAAGAAAAAATAGTCCCAAAGAATCAGGAGGCAGGGTTGGAGAGACCAAATCCAGGGTCTCTAAAGCAATCCAGAAAGTGGGTGAGGGGAGCTGTGCCCAGGGCTCCCCAACCCTGGCAATGCAGTCCATGTGGAAACTCCACTCCACTTTGCTATCTGACACAGGTGGCCCTTCTTGGATGAACCACGCCTGGATGCAAGACCCTCCAAACTTTCCCTGCTGCACACAGTATATAATGCAATTTTCTACCATCCTACCTTGCTAGAGGATAAAGCTCATCCCCCATTCCTTTCCACAGTCGACAGCCACCTCCCCAGTAGGCAATATTTAGCACGATAATCCCTTCCAAACTGGGCAAGTCGATCTTCTCTCCATCCAACTCTAGCTTTAAAGATATACAACAGGTTGTTAGTAAGTTGAACAAGTCCCAAACAAACCACTAATAATTTTGCAAACCAGCAAAGTAATCCTGGCTTATTTGGACAATTGCTGTTTTGCTTTCCCTTGTTTTTTAAAAACTGCTTTTGCATTGCACCTCTATGGATTGGTTAGAGGCTGGACTGGAGCACAAAACAAACCAGGAAATTCCATGTGCCCTGGTAGGTTATGGAAAAGCAATTTATTGACTGGCCCATTTACACCTCATGTTAAACCAGAACCAAACCAATCACATTCTCATTCAGTATAAAGGGTGAATCTATTCCATGTGCTTTAAAGTGAGTTGATCCAGGGAGTTTCATATATGGTTGCAAAAGTGAAAATAAGGAAAAGTGAGCATCCAATTATCAGTGTCTAGGACAACTGTACACCCTTATTTAAGAAGGTACAGAACATACTATTGATGCCACTAATTTCTCCCTTCCACGTACATTCTTGATTTAATGAATACAATTTCTGATTCCACCTCCTTAAGAACAAGGTATTTCTCAAATAAAATAAATTACAAGGGAGAGAGGAAATATGGCCATCTTACCTCAATCTTTTTGTCTAGATCCTTACATTCCTGAACTAAGCAATCTTTGGTTCCATAAAAAAAATACATAGCCTACAAAACAAACAAACAGAGGTGGGATTTCAATGAGGGAGAAGACTGGACAGAGTGGCATTTTTTTCTGCCACAGAACAGACCTAGATTCGAAATTCTTTTGAAGCATATACAATTATTGCATAGGAGTATTTTGAAGGCGCTAAGTCCCATGTACAAATCTTTAAAATTCTAGTACAAAGAGACAGAAAGATCCACTTTCCTTCCTCAGGTTAGTCAGTTATATTTTCAACCTGCCACCCAGCCACCTGGAATGCTGCATATCACCATTAGTGATTTGGAAAAAAATGATTTGCTGGAATTTTCCAATGTAAGAGCCCATAGACGTGTGTGCACTCGTGGCCATCCTGACTCCTCCCCCTCTCCCAATTTAGGACTGCCCACATTCCAGTTACATAAGCTTTATATTACATCTAGAACATTCCCAACATGTTAGAACTCTTATTTTCTTATGAGTCAAATTACATTGATAAGTTAACATGCTTCTCTTAAATTGAGATAAACTAAGGATGTCCTGCATTAGAGATAGGTATGAAAATCAGGGAACCCCATCAGAGAAAGTAAATTAAATATATTGTTAATATCTACAAGAAGACTGGATAACACATTTTCTACCTCCAAATTATATTCCAGTATGTACAGTATTTTAATGTAACAATCAAGAATATTGAACTAGGACCAGAAGTTTACTGGTAACTTTCAGCTAGTTACTTCCTCTAAACACTATAGAGAAAAAATGGATGCCGTTTTACTATGTGCATTTCTTTGACTTACTTGGAGGAAGGACAGGTAAATATTTATACATTTCCCAGGTTGCCAAAGTGTATTAATGACAGGCATATTTCAATGCCCCAATTACTATTTAAATTGGAAACAATGTATTAATCCAAACTGAAAATAAAGCCCCAAAGCAGTATTAAAATATAATGACAATAGGAATTATTTTTATACAAAGGGCAACTTCAAATTATAGATCCATACAGCTGAAACCAGGATCAGCAATTGTTTCAGGCGGCGGACACCACACTTAATTTCAGGAATGTTGCAGATGATGATGATGATATAATGTGTTACAATTATATTTTATTACATTTAAAAAAAAAAAATAGCCAAAATGTTGTGATTTTTCCAGAAAATGAATTTAAAAAAGGATGGCAAGGGCAGTTGTCTAAGGGCAGCATGGATACTGTGTTGCCAACCCATCAGTCGTTCCCTGCATTCCAGTTTGAAAGCCACTTTACGCTTCAGTGACTTGGATCCTGACATGGTCATCCTGGCAGTGATCCTGCTGGTATCAGTGAATGTGATGACTACTGTAGACCACAACGATTTGAATTGGGCCCTCTCTCAAAATCTGATTTTGTTGGCATCCAATCCAGTATTTCTTATATGCACACAGTCTCTCTCTGTCTCTCATTCTCTCTCTCACACACACACAAAAAAGCTTCTACATCACTTAATTGAATCAGTTTTATCTATTTGCACATAGCAGAAAAAAATTAGCTAAAGACAAAATATTCCTCAATAGAATACCAGCATTTTTGGCTTATCCAATTTACCTTGTTAATAATCCTGCTGTTAAAAAAAAATGGACTCCTTTCACGACGCGTATGAAAGTTTAAGGCCATGAGAGCATCTGGCCCTACAGAAAAATAGTTATTCATTGTGAATTCCTGCAAAGAGAGAGGGAGAGAGAGAGAATACCAACCATCAAAAATCAATGCAAAAGTGGGCAAGAAGAAATCTACAAAAAGGTTATTATAAGAGCCATTTTTGCACAACACACACACACACACACACACGTGTCAAGGAAGGAACTCCTATTTTAAAAAACAAGACCCAGGGCTTAACTAATGCCATGAGCCTGGTGAAGAAAGTGCAGTAGGGTCATGCAATGTTCTTTTTGGAGAAAGCCTGCAGATCTGAATGTTCCATTCTGCCTCCTGCTCAGCATTGCTATGGTTCACCAATGTTAAAGGAAAAAAAATACCTAGATCTCTTTGCAGATAAGATATAGCAGGAAGGCCAGACCAAACTCTAGAATTGTTGGCTGGCAGGAAGTAGGATGGCAGAGAGTTACTTCTCCACTGATAGAAGAGGCATCTCTGAACCAGCAACATTCTTCTCTTCTCCTGAAATGTCACAAGCTCAGACTGACATGGATATTTCCCATTCCCAAACTGTCAATAGGATGGAGAAAACAGCCTTCAGGGGAAAAAAAAGGTTAATATACCTTCTTTCCCCCATCCCTAGTATGAACTGGCAGGATCTTAGAAATAGCAGATAATCTACCTCTTTCAGACCTCACACTAGGATTGCTCTAAATATTATCAAGTCCTCCTGAATATGCATGCCTGCTTAAGAATCTTGCTGGATCCAAGAATCTCAGAATCCAACAGGCCCAAGCGGATCACCAGAAGTTGCCCTGCTGCCCATTGAGGATCAGGTTCTTATGTTACAGCATTTTAATCACTATACAAAACTCAAACATTTCCAAACCTTACCTTTAATTTCCTTAAGTTGTAGTATCCTTTGTTTGTTACCTGAACTTTCCACCTAAGAGAGAATGCACAGGTTGGCATATAAAATGGCAAAACATACAGGAAATGGGGAAGTAACAATGGCATCCTGAATTAGTCACAGTTGATGACTTTAGGGTCAATGACAATTGCTCAATAAATCTTCAATACATTTTTATGTTCATTTTGTCTCTATATAGGAGTGGCAGGCCCTTATGGTTGCCACTTCAGTGGGCTGATCTATTCACAAAATGTGTATCTTGGTGGGCATACCCTGCCACATAACCCCTTTTATCAGAAGGCAAACTGCAAAGGTTGTTCCCTGCCACTCCTCTACCTTCTCAAGATGTTCGCTTCAATTCTAGTATGGCTTTGTCTTTTTATGGGTTATGTGGGTACCTTTACACATTTTTATTTTCTAATACCTATCCGAAGTCCAGAGGAATTCTTGTAAATAAACATGATGCTACAAGTTGTCATGTGGTTTTATAACAATCTAGCTTCCAATTTATTTAACTGTAGAATCTAAAATATTAATTAAAGTCAGGTGGGGCAGGAAGACTGGCAGGTGTGAATAGAGATGACTATGGGCATCTTAGTAATCTAGGTGCCACACACTGCCTACTTCTATATTATACTATTCCTTATTTTTTGTTCATTAAGAATGGATTAGTTAATATAATGTTGCTTTTTGTCTTAGAGTTCCTTGAAAATTATTCAGCCTTGACAGTCAGAGGTTATAACACAGACTTGAGGGAAACATTATTAACTAGCAAATGGAAAGCTTTGATAGTTATGTCATAGGCCAACTTGCCCTACCCCTGAACTGGCAGAATCCTAAATGCCCTGAATGACAAAAATCCAGCAGCAGGATTTTTTATTTAGTGTTTGCTTATAGCTAAGTGCAATAAAGTATAAGATGGTATAAACCAATATTAGAAATAAAACAGTCTAATCAATATAAGAAATGTTCTAATGCCAGTGCAACCATAATGTAAACCTGTATTGAATGGTTAAGAAATTTCTTCCAGCTTCATAAAGATCCTGTGAAAAGAACCATATTAAGGCCTTTTCTAAACTTCAAGAGATTGGATTCCAGATACAATTCAAGGAGGAGTTTTTTTCCCAGAGGGTAGTAGCTGGAGGAAAAACTAATCAACCTTGACTGTATGGTCCAGCTAAGCAAGCACATGAGAACATGAATTATAATCATGTTATTCATATAACTTGATATTAAAACATAAGAAGTGCCCTACTGGATCAGACCCCTGGCCCATCTAGTCCAGCAGTCTCTTCTCACAGCAGCCAACCAGCTGCACAAGGAAGCCCACTAGCCACCCAGCAGATGGCCTTCAGAAGCAGTCCTAGATCCCCATGACTTCCATGAATTGTTCCAACACGTTTTTGAAGCTAGCAAGCTGGTAGCCAGCATCACATCATGAGCAGCAAATTTCAAAGTTGAATTATGTGTTGTGCAAAAAACTATCTCTGTATACACAGCCCAGAAGGTCAGTAGCAACAATTTCAACACTCCAGATAACCAGCCAATGCAGGGATTGGCAAAAAGAAAACAGGGTGAATCAGGAGAGGTCTGGAACCACACAAACGACCTGAACCACATAGACCTCTCCAAGATATTACCTAGCTGCTTAGCTATTTATGAAAGAAGATATGAACAAACTTTTTAGATATTCAGAAAGTAAAAAAGTTTTTTAAAGTTTTATTTATTCATATATGGAATTTATACAGTTCCCCCATGTGAACAATTATGACTGAGCAGCATACAACCAAACAACAATAAAAATAAAGTTAAAACCAGCAAAAATTAATAGGTGATCAGAACCCAAATTTCTGTTGCACCCCTCCAGACAGAAACTCCAATGAACTTGGTCCCAATGCCCAAGGAAAGTTCTTGTACTTTTATCAAAGCCTTTAAAAAAAAGTTTCTCATTGATAATGTCATGTTCGCCGTTTCAATGTCTTTGATACATCGTAACGTTTCGCATGTCATTAATTGGATGCGTGTTTCATCTCTGTGGGGAGGATGGGAACAGTTATCTTTTGGCTTTGCTTTGGAATGTATTTGTCTTATCTACTGAGCTCAAGGTTACTTTCCCAGGCTAGCAACTCTGACGATTGCTAGCACCTGTGTCGGGCGGGGCTGTTACGAGGGAGGCGGGATACGTTTGCACCAAGGGTTTAAGTTTGTATTTGGCGCGCTTTTGCTCATTCTCAGCTTTCTTTGTACTTGTCTTTAGTTCTTTAATAAATCAGATTTCATTTAGCAGCCTCTTGTGAGTCTGAGTATTTGGGCTAGGGCAATCATTACATAAAGCTGAGAATCTCAGATCCTAACCCCGCTGGCCCCTGTCCAGGAAAGACAAGTGTCGAACCCTGTGAGGGAGAGAGCCAGCGATGACCGAACCCGACATCATGATGATGGAAGAAGGGGAACCGGACTCGACCGTGAGGCAGTCCGGCCGACCGTCCCAAGGGGGGGAGCTGTCAGCCATCCGGGAAGAGGCGAGCTCCGAGTCGGAGAGTGAAGCCGGGGGGCTGAAAACGGCCCCGGAGACCACCATGAATTCCCCGGGCGAGCTGCTCACCTGGGATGAGACCCAAGGAGATGCCACCGTAGCGGGGGGCCCATCCTGGAGGCAGAGATACCCACTATCCCCCAACGTGGTGCAGGTGCAGCCAACGGAGGGCTCACCCACTCCGGATCGGATCCGAGTACTGGAGTCCAAAATGGATTCGTTGGAGGCTATACTGAAACAGCTGAGCTTGGATGTGACCTCGTTGCGAGAGGTCCGGGAAGAATCAAGCCAGAGGCATTCAACCCCTTCTTCCCAGGGGCGGTCCCCGGAACGGCGACGGGTGGTGCGGAGGCGCGAAGGGGACCAGTCGGTCCAGATGGAAATCGCAGCATCGCCTGGACGATCGCCCCGGGGCCCCGCGCCGCCCCGAGCCAGGGAAGCACCAGCCGCGGCGGCACCAGTGGTGGGGCGCAGCCCGGCGGGAGGCGGCATGCGAGACTTCCCTGTCAAGTTTGATGGGGACCCGACCAAACTCTCGTTCTTCCTGACAAATGCGAAAACTTACATGGAAGAATGGGGAGCGGTTTTCCAATCGGAGAAGGCAAGGATCATCACCATTGCCACCAAACTGAAGGGGAGGGCGGCAGACTGGTATGTCCAGATGTGCCAGTCGGAAGCGCCTGAACTGGAAAGTTTCGATGAGTTCCTCTGGGCGTTGAAACAACACTTCGAGGACCCCTTAGCAAAAGAGAGAGCAAAGCGAGCCCTGAAGGAACTCAAGCAGGGGTTCAGATCGGTCGCAGATTATGCTTTGGAGTTTAAAGCGCTAGCTGGGAAGGTGGATGACTGGTCCCAAGCAACCATTATCGAGCTCTTCAAGGATGGCTTGAATACAGAGGTGCTGCGCTGGTCCCTGGGGAGGGACGACCCATATACGCTGTACGAATGGATCCTGCTGGCGGGGAGGGCTGAACATGCCCAGGAGATCTTTGCCCAGCGGAAGACCGCCAAGTCGGGGCGGGAGGTGAAACCCAGCCGCCCAGTGAGCACCGGGGGGAAACCGGGACAACGACCCTGGGACGAGGAGCGGGAGAAGCGGTACGCAAAAGGCTTGTGTTTGAGATGTGGTAAGGAGGGGCATCGAGTAGCAGCATGCCCGAAGGCAAAGGGGGAGGAACGGCCCGGCAAACCGTCGGCGAAGTCCCCTGCATTGCCAAGGAAGCAGAAAGCCGCGGTGGCTGAAGCCGAGGGAGACGATGTGATGTTCTACGACATGGAAGGGGAGACCGAAATCCTGCCGCCGGCGGGAAATGCCAGCCACCTGCTCTAAAGGGCGCCGCTGGGCAGGTGGTAGAGGAAGGGCGCGAGCCTCCATCGGTGAGTGGCAGTTACCGCATTCTCACGGTGAAATTGAAATTGGGCTCCCAATCCAAGACTGTAGAAGTATGGGCCATGATTGATTCGGGGTGTTCCCGGTGTCTTATGCACCCCGACGTGGTAGCGGCTTTGGAGCTACCCATTTTCCCTTTACAACGACCCATCGCTTTTACTCAACTGGATGGGTCCATGGCAGGGGGCAAACCGGTCACCCATTTTACAGGGCGCGTAGCCTTGCAGCTGGGCAGCCACCAAGAAGGGTTGTCTTTTGTCGTGGCTCCTGTTGGGGGACCATTGGTGGTGTTGGGGGTACCCTGGTTGGTGCAGCAAAACCCCCACATAAACTGGGTTTACCGAACTATCACGTTCAGGGATGGGTTCTATCAAGCGGCCGAGGGGAAGGGTGCCCCAGAGGAGATGGTGGGGGTTGCGGCAGCTGCGACTCCGCCTTACCCGGTTCCTCCTCTGGAAGGCTTGCCGGCCGAGTACAGGATGTTTGCTGACGTATTCGGTGAAAAGGAAGCCGACCAGTTGCCCCCCCATCGAAAGACGGACTGTACCATAGAACTGCTGCCCAACACCCAATTGCCCAAGCCAAAGATTTATTCCATGACACAAAAGGAACTGACCCTGTTGAGAGACTTTGTGGACAAAAATCTGGCGCGCGGATTCATTGAGCCGGCAAATTCACCGGTGGGGGCGCCGGTGCTTTTTCGCCCAAAAAAGGATGGGACATTGAGACTTTGTACCGATTTCCGCGGATTAAATGCCGTCTCAATTTCCAACAAATATCCCTTGCCATTGATCAAGGACATGTTGTCACATCTGGCCAAGGGAAAGATCTTCTCTAAGCTTGATTTAAGAGAAGCCTACTATCGTGTACGAATCAAGGAGGGGGATGAGTGGAAAACTGCATTCAATTGCCCGTTGGGAGCTTTCCAGTATAAGGTGTTACCATTCGGTTTGGCTGGGGCCCCTGGGGTATTTATGCAATTAATCAATGAGGTACTGCATGAACATCTGTTTAAAGGGATACTGGTGTATTTGGATGATGTATTGATTTATACTGAAACCATGGAAGAGCATGTGGCTCTGGTAAGGAAAGTATTGTGTAAACTCAGATCAGCTGAATTGTATGCCAAACTGTCTAAATGTGCCTTTCATCAGACCCGAATTGACTACTTGGGGTATAGAATTTCAGATAAAGGCATAGAGATGGACCCTGCCAAGGTGCAGGCTATCATGGACTGGGAGAGTCCCCGCACCCGCAGGCAACTGCAAAGTTTCCTGGGGTTCAGCAACTACTACAGATTATTCATAAAGGGGTTCGCCGAGATTGCCCTGCCACTAACTGAACTGCTTCGAACAAAAGGGGTGGGAGATACTCGGAGAGTCAAGAATCCCGGGGCGCTGTTGCGCTGGACGCCTGCTTGTCAAACGGCGTTTGAGCGGCTGAAAGCAGCTTTTGTCAAGGACTACATTGCCTCCTGCACTGTGTGTGCAATGTCTAAACGCAAGGTGGGCAAGCCCCAGGGCCTTCTACAGCCGGTGGCTGCCCCTTCTTCCCCTTGGGAGGAAATCTCCATGGACTTCATTGTAGAACTGCCACCCAGCCAGCGCAAAACAGTCATTTGGGTGGTCAAAGATTATTTCTCTAAACAAGCTCACTTCATCCCTTGCGTGTCCATTCCGTCAGCACGTCAATTGGCCCGCCTGTTTCTGGTACACGTGTACAGGCTACACGGATGCCCCTCCCGCTTAATTTCGGACAGGGGCACACAATTTACCTCCCAATTTTGGCGGGCGTTCCTCAAGCTGTTAGGCACGAAGCAAGCCCTCTCCACGGCTTGGCATCCTCAAACGGACGGGGCCACTGAGGCTCTTAACTCTACTCTGGAGCAGTACCTTCGAGCTTTTGTAAATTATCAGCAGGACAATTGGGTAGACCTCCTACCGTTTGCTGAAGTGGCTTACAACAATGCAGTGCACCAAAGCACTGGCCAAACCCCATTTCGGGTAGCCCAGGGTAAAGACTTTGTACCTATCCCTGATCTACCACAACCTCCGGCAGGATCAACTACTCCAGATGATTGGACAACACAACTGGCTGACTCCTGGCCAATGATTCAACAGGCATTAGCTGATGCACAAGCGGATTATAAACTGTATGCTGATCGAAAGCGGGCCCCCCACCCTCCATTCCAAGTCGGGGACTCGGTTTACCTTTCCACTAAGTTTCTCAAGTCCTCACAACCTTCAAAGAAACTTGCGCCTAAATTTGTGGGTCCTTTCCCGATTATAGCTCAAATTAACCCTGTGACTTTTAAACTTGACTTGCCTCATAACCTCAAACGCTTACACCCTGTTTTTCATTGCAGTTTGCTCAAACCGACTATTCCTTCTGACCGCTGGCATCGCCAACCTCCACCTCCAACCCCCATCATGATTGATGGTCAGCAACACTTTGAAGTTAAAGAAATTTTGGATTCTAGACGCCTTCGCAATACTTTACAATATTTAGTTCGTTGGAAACATTTCCCTCATCCAGAGTGGGTGGCTGCACCAGATGTGGCTTCCCCTGTCCTGGTAGCCCGTTTTCACTCTGCTTATCCCACTAAGCCAGGTCCTTAGATGTATTTTTAGGGAGGCGGTATGTCATGTTCGCCGTTTCAATGTCTTTGATACATCGTAACGTTTCGCATGTCATTAATTGGATGCGTGTTTCATCTCTGTGGGGAGGATGGGAACAGTTATCTTTTCGCTTTGCTTTGGAATGTATTTGTCTTATCTACTGAGCTCAAGGTTACTTTCCCAGGCTAGCAACTCTGACGATTGCTAGCACCTGTGTCGGGCGGGGCTGTTACGAGGGAGGCGGGATACGTTTGCACCAAGGGTTTAAGTTTGTATTTGGCGCGCTTTTGCTCATTCTCAGCTTTCTTTGTACTTGTCTTTAGTTCTTTAATAAATCAGATTTCATTTAGCAGCCTCTTGTGAGTCTGAGTATTTGGGCTAGGGCAATCATTACAGATAAGAAGTCAGAAATCACATACAACAGAAGATGCCTGCAACTAACAGTCCTGAAAAGTGAAAAAACAAAGGAAGATGAAAAAAGACAACTAGAATGAAAAACAGTAAGTATGGACTTCTCCAAATGTAACTTAAGGCAGTGGGAACTCAGCCAACTGGAGACCCTGCTAAAACAGTTAGAAAGGGAAAGCTACACCCCATCATCAAGAATAAAAGGATGTCTTTGGCATAGATATAAGCTGAAAAAAAAGTATCAGAGAACCTTACAACAATGTGAACAGGAATGGACCTAGGAACAGACTTTGAGGAACACCATGGATAACTGGAAGAGCTGAGAGCAAAGACCATTCCATTTAACTAAAAATGCGTGATGGGATATAAATATGAAAGCAATGTCAAATTGTATCATCTATGCATAAAAAAATTCAGAGAAGATAATAAGATATTGTGATCAGAAGTGTCAAATGCTGCCCAGAAATCCAGCAATGTCAATCCTGATGGTTGGTCATTGACAGTGTAAGCCAGTGTCCAAACAAATGTTGATTGAAATGACTCAGTGAAATTATCTGCTGGCAAAAACAGAAGGAACTGGGTGAGAACAACTTGTTCTAGGACTGGACCAAAATGAAAGGGAAGACATGGATGAAAACTAGAACAAACTGAAGAATTCAAAGAAGGTATTTTTAAAAAAGAAAGTGAAGACAAGCATGAAGAATGCCATAAAAGAAGGAAGAATAGATGTGTAAAGGAAAGCAGGAAGACATGTTGTATAGAAAGCTTCTAAGATCGTTTTAGCTACCACTTCTTCAGAAAATCTGGAAGAAGAATTTAGATTAATGGGAATAGCACATGAACCTCCAAAGGAAGAGAAGAAAAGACCATTTCAGTGTTGGCCGAAGAATATCTTTCAAAATCAGCAGCAGCCTGTGACAAAGATGAAGATAAAAGAGACTGGAACATATCAAAATGCTGTCTAGGGGACTTAGCCTGAGCAGAAATTAAATTATGAAAATAACATTGCTTGGCTTGCTCCAGCATCGCCAAGAAATCAGTATGGGCTTTCTGAAAGGAATCCCCATTAATAGCCGATTTCCCCCCCATAATTAATAATAGCATACTATCTGCAGCCAGAAAAGATTCATACAGTCATTAAAATACAGCTATATTCAGAAATCCATAGAACTGAGAGCCAATGTCAGAACTCAAGGAAACCATGACCGCAATCCCTTACAATATTATTGGACAGAAGTTAGAAAAGAAAATTTGAGAGAAGTTTTGCTTTCAAGCTCTCACCTATCCAACTTGATTCCATCTGAATCCGTGATACTGTGTAGAATTTGCTCCACTGGAACCTCTCCGGCATAGCCAGCACCCCAGCCTAGGGCATTTGATAGGTCATTACCTGTGCCCAGCGGTAAAATCGCAACCTGAGGGATATACTTTTCTTGTCCCTGTGATATAGAAGCATTAATTCAAGGTAAAGATTCATTGTTTTCTATGGCTGGCTGCCTAACATGCTTGAACCTGAAATTTCAGAGAGTGCTTGAATGCCACTAATTGCAATTCTGCTTCAAGGATTCTTCCTTAACAGCACAGCTGGGAGTCTAAGGAGAACAACTGGAAAACTATACACAAATGATATAAAGGAAATAATTACTATTTTACTCAACCAGCAAAAAACAGAAGGAGACCAACTTATATTTATTCATAGACAGACAGACAGACCAACAGACAACAGGGGATTTTTGGAATGAAAGATAAGCCTCTCTAAGGAGACCGTGACCTGCTTACAAAGCCTGGTCAGGCTTCAGCCTAAGGAGCAACTGGAAAAATTTCGTATTACTATATGATTAGAAGCAGCACCTTTGCATTCATATCTGTGTTAGGAACAAAGGTTTTCAGGGTTGAACATACCACTTGGGAAAAAAAACATGCTGCAGTCTCCATTCTAATTTTCAGGAAATTAGCAAACTTTTCTGGGCCAACATTTTCAAGAAAAAATATGACACAGAAAATGGGATAGAACGTCCTTTAGAAAAAGCATGTTTAAACTTTATAAGAACGTATGAGAGACACTTCCAGTGATTCAGGAAGCAACCCGAGCAATAAGGCTGCCAAGAGCTGTGGTTCGGCAACATCTGGAAGTACCACAGATGCCTCACCATTTTACAGAAAGAAAATGGAGGAAGAAGCTATTTGTATCATTTATCCTAAGACATCAAAGTAGTCTTAACTTGGATGTTCATGGTAAAGCTACTATGTAGTTTGCCGACAATATTGTACTGGAAGAGATACAATGCAAAGAAGCCAATCTGTGGTTAACGAAGAAGGAAAGGGGTTACCAAGACACTCTGAAACACCATACCTTTATTTTCATGTCATCCACCGCATCCAAGACCCAACCCACTGTGCCGTCTCCACCACAGATGAGGACTCTGGCAGAATTGCAAGGTAGCCAGGTGCAAAGCTGAAGTGCTTTTGCTGGAGGTGTTTTGGTCAGGTCAAAGACCTAAAAATACATTTTAAAAAATGCTCATGTGACATTGTAGAAGGCATTTTATTTCACAGATTAAATACAGTACTGTCCGGTACAAAATAGAGGTTCTGATAACTATAACTGCAGTATAAGTGAGGCCTATTCATCTAAGCCACAACACGACTTTAAAAATGACAGAAGAAGAATTATTGCCTTCGCTCTATGGATTATTTGAATGTATTGAGTGTAGAGGTCACCTTGAGAATTTGGCTTGCTAGGATCTAAGCAGCAGGTTTCTATCACAGCACTGTCTGCTATCGCCCAGTTGAGTTCAGATAATTAACAGAGGAAGAAAGTTCCAAATGCTTCCATGGCAAGTTGAAGATTTTAGCAAAGGCTTAAAATATATAGCAAAGGAAGGAAGGGATGAGGAAAGCATACCAGTTGCTTTTCTTTTTAAAATCTTTTAAAGTTTTCAGGAAAAAGCTACAATGGCAAAAGCTATAATTTAAAAATAAAAACATAAGGAGCAGGGGCCCTTCTGCATTACCACAGAACATGCTGCCAGCGCGCTCTAACTATTCTGCAGCTTTCATTAAAGGTTTCACCATCAATAACACATTACCCAAGTGATGAATACTGAAAGAGACTGCTGTACAGAGATTTGCTATCTTGTGCTATTTGCTAAATCTTGTGAGATTGGAGACAATATACAGTCTCCAAAACAACTGGAAAAACAGTTTTCAAATGACATATTTGGAATATTTGGAGGGTGTTGTGCTGTATATGACAAATTATAGTTAATGAACACAGTACACTAGAGATGAGCATGGAATGTGATTAATCCAGGCAGAAATTTTGTTTGCTAAAACTTGTGTGGGTGTGGGTGCATTTGTGTGTGTGTAGGTACAAACACCCACGCATACTCCATTAGGATTTTTTCAAGGTTTAGATCTTGAAAAACTGAATTTTATTTTTTACAGTTTGATATCAGGAAAGTACCCCCAGAGTGATTTAAAATAAGACCTCATGCAAATACAGTGAGTTATCTACTAAGATTTTTCTAATGACTTTTGGAGTGTATTTACAAGACTATACTAGATTTGCAAGGTGACATATATGTCCAGATTAGGCATTACAAACATTTCATGTTTAGTTGCAAAAATGGAGTAACATTTCGTTAAGCTAATTATCATGCTAGAGCTATTTTTATTAAGTTTTTGTGTCCCTCTCCTCCCAGAAGAAAAAACAGCATCAGTAGATAAGCAGGACCAAGGCCAGCCCATGTTGACTATCCAATGTCAAACATCACGTGGTTTCATTTCTTGATGTCCTTGCGTGCAACACAAAGAACTACAGGATTCCAGCCTTCAGTTGCCAGCATGGAGGCTTTCATAAAAGTATGTATTTCTCTTAGAAGCCGTCCAACTCGAGACAACTCTGCGTGGCTCACATTTTAAAAAATAAATAAATAAAACTAAAAAGATCATGGAGGTCAGAGAAAACAAACACCACAGACTAAGCTGGACTTGAAGATCCTTTCCCAAAAGAGCACAGGCATCAAAGGGAGGGACTATTTAACATGCATGGCTTCAGGGAAAGGACTACTTGGTGCCTCCACTCACATATTTGAATCTAGGCCTTCCCAGTTTTAGTTTGATACTGTGATGCAGAGGTGGAGAAACCGTGGCTCATCAGATGTTACTGAACCACAGTTCCCATTACCCCTAGACAGCTTGGTTGATAGTGATGGATGCTGAGCATTATCTTTAGCAAGATATGGAGAGCTAAAGTTCCCAATCCCTATTTTAATCACTATACACTATCATGCTCATTTCTACACTGCAATGTTATGCATGTTTCTCAAATGCATCTTGACCACAGTGATAATTCCTAAGGAATTTTAAGTTTCTGAGCCTAGTTTTTTTTTAATCAGGATGTCTTAAGCTATGGTTGATTTCTTACTTAAGCAACAAACCTGGCTCATCTTCAGTTCCACTGAATCAATACAATTACCTGAATTGGATTCAATAAGATCTTGAATTGCCCTATCAGTGTTTTCCCCATATAGTCTCCACTCCGAGTATTAACCAGAATTATTACTGGGGTCCAATTTTTCCCATAAGAAGCAGATAGCTGGAAAAAAAAAGCAGAAACAAGGTGTTTAGATGTGTATCTGTGAGAGAAAACAAAACAGTACCACCCTCTTATTTCTTCATGTTGTTGAGAAATTCACTCTTAAATTGTAAGAGGGAAAGCATACCCTTGCAAATTGCTTAGAGAAAAATAAGTTGCTTTACAATTTATAGGAAATACCAATTTTCCTGTTCAATGTAAGACTTAAAGGACGATTCACAAATATGATCCTTTTTTAATGTAATGGCCTTTTTTGACAAATTAACTGTGGTATGTTGAAATATTTTCATACCATTAGCATCTTCAAAGGGTCAACAGAACCTACAGCCTGTAAGAACTCAAGTTCATAATAAACCCTTTGTATGCATTTAACGGAGATACATGTCCTGGGAGCGCTTACGATACAGCTACAGAAAAGTTAATATCCACAATAGATGTTAGATCCTCTGTCTAGATTGCAAAGCTGATCAGGACAAGTCTTTTAAACCAGAAGTAAGCTAACATATGTGCAATTTGCACAGAGACTGAAATATATGCTAGAACATGTTCAACGTGCCAAATAGGTGCCTTTAAAGCTGGCCTTTCTTTGGTAGAGCCATAGTAAAATCAACCTCTACCATTTCGGCTAATTAACTTTATCAGAGGGATGTTATTAGTAACAAGCGGTTTCTCACACTCTTAACAAGCACGAGTGTTCCCAAACTTTGCAATACCATGACTCCCTGCAATGACAGATGAACCCTCTCTCATAAATAAGACTCATGATTTCCTGGACACTATGACTGGGCAGAAATTAAACATACCACGTATTTAAAAATGTGCAATTTCCACGATGCTTTCTTAATCTATCAGAATTACCAACAGAAGTACTGAACTTCATTAATATGTACACTGCTACAGACATGTCAAAGACTTATGGATATACTTTTATGTGCTATGCCAAAAGTTACCAGTTTGTGGGAAACCATTCACCAATCACAGTCTTCCCTTGATTGGCTGACAGTTTTGACAGGGGAGTTATCTCTCAAAATTGCTTTGGGAAGGAATGAGGTTCCCTCTCTAGTATAACTTAAATAAGCGTTGAAGGCTGTAATTCCATATCCAAGTATTTGGGAAAAAACACCAGTGAACTCAGTGGTACTTATTCCCAACTATACATGCATCTGAATGTGCTAGAAGGTGTGATGATTGGGTGGTGGAACTGCCAATCAAACATGGCAATGCAGGGGACCTCTCTTCCTTGTTTAAATTCCAGAGAAAGGAGGGAACTGTGAAGAGACAGACTGAGGATGTAGAGGTGGAAGGAGAGGTTTGAGGAAGTCTCAGGTTCTAGCATAGGAAAGCCTCCATCTGTCAGAGAGACAGAATAAAGAAATAGACAATATTTAGTTCCAGGGAAGATAAGTATTGATACACTATAGTTACATTGTAATATTAAATAAACCAGTTTCTAACTCATTTAGTAGAAGTTGATTTGTTTAAATGTTAACAAAGTGACTGTGCTGGCCTGTATCTTCCCCTCATTCCACCTAGTCACATTACCTCAGCAGAAATAAAATAAAGGAGAAAAAAAAAAGAATTTCTAAAGGGTCTGGTGATAGCAGCAAAACAAACCAATCCTTCAGAGATCTCCCAAAGTTAATGGGATTTTGTTTTAATTTTGAAAAACAAACAGATGGGAAGAAAAGGTTACCCACAAAAGAATGGGTACACATTAGAAGTGAATATCCTCTTTTTAACTACCAACCCCTGGCAAATAAAACAAAAATAAAACAATTGTTTTGTTGTAAACCTCCCCTCCTTGTGGGGGGAGATGGGCAGTATTAAAAATTTGATTAAATAAATAAATCAATAAATCCCATCAATGCAACATACATAGCTGAAGATTTACCGAATTTACCTAGTTGCTCTATAACTACATAAATTATATATTAACCCAATGTTAAAAAGTAACATTAAAAAAGCACAATTAAGAAACAGATTTTCAACAGAGTAATCCAGCCCATGAACCGTAAACTATTTAAAGGGCTTTCACTATCATAAAAATAATGCTTTGTGCACTTTTCTGGGGAAGCTATTTCATACCAGGTTGCCAACAAGCCCTTTGTGTAATGGCTATACATTGTACAACGTATGGACCTATCCAGCTTCTTTCTTCTGATTCCTCTTCTTTTGGGATTTTTCTCCGTGAACTACAGAGTAATCCAACACATGTATCATATTCCTTCTCCTCTTTCTTTTGGTCTGGTCCAGCTCATGGCATGCAAGGCCAACCCCACCCAGCCAACAATTCTGAGCTCCTGAAACAAGGCATTTCAAACACCTCTACAGCTGTATCTTGAGAACAAAAAAAAAGCAGGACTTACCTTGTAATAGTCCATTCGTTTATCTTTACGCATCTGGCTGACCTTGAGCAAATAATATGGGGGGATAATGAGGCTGTGAAACTCTCCCAATTCACACTTCTCATTCTTCAAAGAATTCTGCATACAATCATCATGTACAGTTTGCTGGCACCAAATACACCTGAAAGGAAGAAAGACTGGTTCCATTGCCATGTGTTATTTATTTATTAAATTTAGCCACCGCCCATCTCCCCCCAAAGGGGGGACTTTGGGTGGTTTACAACAAACAATTGTATTATTACTGGACAATTATGGAAACAATGTAATTCTTGAGGGACTTAACAATAAATGGTGTGGTCATTCAACCACTGAATAAAGCATGTCAACCCTACTCTTTCCTTCTCACTCTCAGATGGATGTTGTAGACTATAAGCCTCTCTTCTATCTGCCCTCACTTTCTAGCAGCTTTGCATTATTGCCAACACTGTTTCAGTGCTCTTCTGTGAGTGGCAAATGTAAAGTTTGGAACCTGGAATGTAAGATCTATGAGCCAGGGCAAATTGGATGTGGTTATTGGTGAGATGTCAAGATTAAAGATAGACATTTTGGGTGTCAGTGAACTGAAATGGACTGGAATGGGCCACTTCACATCAAATGACCACCAGATCTACTACTGTGGACAAGAGGACCACAGAAGAAATGGAGTAGCCTTCATAATTAATAGTAAAGTGGCTAAAGCAGTGCTTGGATACAATCCAAAAAACCACAGAATGATCTCAATTTGAATTCAGGGCAAGCCATCTAACATCACAGTGATCCAAATATACGCCCCAACCACAGATGCTGAAGAAGCTGAAGTAGAGCAGTTCTATGAGGATCTGCAGCACCTACTGGACAACACGCCTAAAAGAGATGTTATTTTCATCACGGGAGACTGGAATGCTAAGGTGGGCAGTCAAATGACACCTGGAATTACAGGTAAGCATGGCCTGGGAGAACAAAACGAAGCAGGACATAGGCTGATAGAATTTTGCCAAGACAACTCACTCTGCATAACAAACACTCTCTTCCAACAACCTAAGAGAGGGCTTTATACATGGACTTCACCAGATGGACAACACTGAAATCAGATTGACTACATCCTTTGCAGCCAAAGGTGGCAGGCATCTATACAGTCGGTAAAAACAAGACCTGGAGCTGACTGTAGTTCAGTTCACGAACTTCTTATTGCACAATTTAGGATCAGACTAAAGAGATTAGGGAAGACCCACAGACCAGCTAGATATGAGCTCACTAATATTCCTAAGGAATATGCAGTGGAGGTGAAGAATAGATTTAAGGGACTGGACTTAGTAGATAGGGTCCTGGAAGAACTCTGGACAGAAGTTCGCAACATTGTTCAGGAGGTGGCAACAAAATACATCCCAAAGAAAGAGAAAACCAAGAAGGCAAAATGGCTGTCTGCTGAGACACTAGAAGTAGCCCAAGAAGGAAGGAAAGCAAAAGGCAACAGTGATAGGGGGAGATATGCCCAATTAAATGCAAAATTCCAGAGGTTAGCCAGAAGAGATAAGGAATTATTTTTAAACAAGCAATGCGCGGAAGTGGAAGAAGACAACAGAATAGAAAGGACAAGAGACCTCTTCCAGAAAATTAGAAACATCGGAGGTAAATTCCAGGCCAAAATGGGTATGATCAAAAACAAAGATGGCAAGGACCTAACAGAAGAAGACGAGATCAAGAAAAGGTGGCAAGAATATACAGAAGACCTGTATAGGAAGGATAACAATATCGGGGATAGCTTTGATGGTGTGGTCAGGGAGCTAGAGCCAGACATCCTGAAGAGTGAGGTTGAATGGGCCTTAAGAAGCATTGCTAATAACAAGGCAGCAGGAAACGATGGTATCCCAGCTGAACTGTTCAAAATCTTGCGAGATGATGCTGTCAAGGTAATGCATGCTATATGCCAGCAAATTTGGAAAACACAAGAATGGCCATCAGACTGGAAATAATCATATCCCCATACCAAAAAAGGGAAACACTAAAGAATGTTCAAACTATCAAACAGTGGCACTCATTTCACATGCCAGTAAGGTAATGCTCAGGATCCTGCAAGGTAGACTTCAGCAATTCATGGAGCAAGAATTGCCAGATGTACAAGGGTTTAGAAAAGGCAGAGGAATTAGGGACCAAATTGCCAATATCTGCTGGATAATGGAAAAAGCCAGGGAGTTTCAGAAAAACATCTATTTCTGTTTTATTGACTATTCTAAAGCCTTGGACTGTGTGGACCATAACAAATTGTGGCAAGTTCTTAGTGGTATGGGGATACCAAGACATCTTGTATGCCTCCTGACGAATCTGTATAACGACCAAGTAGCAACAGTAAGAACAGACCACGGAACAACGGACTGGTTTAAGATTGGGAAAGGAGTACGGCAGGGCTGTATACTCTCACCCTACCTATTCAACTTGTATGCAGAACACATCATGCAACATGCTGGGCTTGAGGAATCCAAGGCTGGAGTTAAAGTCGCTGGAAGAAACATTAACAATCTCAGATAAGCAGATGATACCACTTTGATGGCTGAAAGCGAAGAGGAACTGAGAAGCCTTATGATGGTGAAAGAAGAAAGTGCAAAAGCTGGCTTGCAGCTAAACCTCAAAAAAACCAAGATTATGGCAACCAGCTTGATTGATAACTGGCAAAAAGAGGGAGAAAATGTAGAAGCAGTGAAAGACTTTGTATTTCTAGATGCGAAGATTACTGCAGATGCTGACTGCAGTCAGGAAATCAGAAGACACTTAATCCTTGGGAGAAGAGCAATGACAAATCTCGATAAAATAGTTAAGAGCAGAGACGTCACACTGACAACAAAGGTCCGCATAGTTAAAGCAATGGTGTTCCCTGTAGTAACATATGGCTGCGAGAGCTGGACCATAAGGAAGGCTGAGCGAAGGAAGATCGATGCTTTTGAACTGTGGTGTTGGAGGAAAATTCTGAGAGTGCCTTGGACTGCAAGAAGATCCAACCAGTCCATCCTCCAGGAAATAAAGCCAGACTGCTCACTTGAGGGAATGATATTAAAGGCAAACCTGAAATACTTTGGCCACATAATGAGAAGACAGGACACCCTGGAGAAGATGCTGATGCTAGGGAGAGTGGAAGGCAAAAGGAAGAGGGGCCGACCAAGGGCAAGGTGGATGGATGATATTCTGGAGGTGACGGACTCGTCCCTGGGGGAGCTGGGGGTGTTGACGGCCGACAGGAAGCTCTGGCGTGGGCTGGTCCATGAAGTCAGGAAGAGTCGGAAGCGACTAAATAAGTAAACAACAAAACAAACCAAATCAAGAACTCTCTGCGTTTAGCACTGCCAGAACCAAGCATTATTACAATAGAGCAGAAAGGGCACAAAATGAAAGATCTTTGACAACAGCTTTTTTTTTTTGCCCAAGCATAAATAAACTTATCATCAAAAGTCAGGTAGGTCAGTGACTCACCCACAAACAATGGTCTCAACCAATATTTTAAGCAGCAGATTATAATTTAGGCTTCCACAGAGCACATCTATTCAAAGTATGGCCTTCCGTATGGCCTGAGGAATTCACAGTAGAATTCTAATCAAGTTTGACTGAAGAGTTTCAAAGTGCAAAAGATGAGAGTAAGTGCAAAACTGAGCAATAGACAACAAAATAGTTTAAATCTTTGCAGTAAATAGTTTGGCTGCAGTAGGAACTAAAGTATTCTTCTTGTAGCTGACAAATTCACTAATCACATTTGTAGCCTTTTGAGCTCAGGTTGTGACCTCACAAAATTGATTCATCCAGGAGTTAGAGAACTGGAAGAAAATAAGTATCTGAACATCTTTACCTAATTGATTAGAAAATTATTAATTTCCTGCTCATAGTGACAGCATTCGTTAGTGAAAAGAAGCACCTTTGCTTCTGAGTGATTTATTTCCAGTCCCTCAACTTGGCACTATTTAATATCCAGAGGGAACAGCAGAGGCTGATTTGAGTTAAGGAATTGCTATCAGCATAAAGAAGCAAGAATTGAATCTGTGATTTAGCAGAGGGTGAAATTTACATTTAGAAAGGCTTGTATGACACAAAGGACATGAAAGTTAAATAAGAGGGAAGCAAAAATACAATTTTCCTTTTCTCCCTATTATGCAGAGATTGGAGGTGAAAGGATGCCAGTGGAGTCACATTTGCAAAGGTGTCCTCAAGAAATATCATTATTAGCTGCAATAAACAACAGTCAGTAGAAGACATAGTGAGATTCTGCCACAGCCTCTTTATGTGAGATCAAATTGAAAGTCTCCTTCCAGTCAATGAAGGCAGCATAAAGAATCCCTTGAGGAAGCTGGAATATTTTCCTGCCAAATTAAAAAAATAAATAAATCTCAAGTAGCTCCCACCATGTGTTTGTCTGAAAAATCAGCCTACTGGAAGGGAATTCTAGGGAAGCTTACAACCAGCACCAGTGCAAAGTAGTCAGAAATGTTTTTGAAAGTTTTCCAAGATCAATATGTTTGGGAAAGCCCTGGGAATCAAGATTCAGATGGGAAAGGGGGGAGAAATGTCAGTACACGGTTTAGATGTTATTCTGGTTTTGCTGGATTTTAAAACTGCTTAGTTATACATCTGAGATAAACATTTGAGATAGGGTAACAATATACAGATTAGTATACAAACCAATGCAAGTGCCTTAAAAAGATATATACTTACATGTTCCCTATTGCTACTTGCCATTATCATTCCTTCTCTATCCAAATATAACAAAGAATCAAGGCAAGATTACTATTTTTTTTCCAGAGTAATACCCTTTATTATATAAAAACCAGGAACAGTTTCTTCTATATTAACATCTTCAGCGTTCCTGCTGGAAAAGGCACATTACATATTTTGATAGAACGTATAATACTAGAAGACTGTGAAATGGCAAACAGTTTTTATTCATAAAAAGTGAATGAGGTCCTTAATTCACACGGAATAAACTATGTTTAATAAAAGGAAGCTTGGCTTAAAACAAAGAAAAAAAACAAAAATGGTTGCTTGTTACCATCACTTCAGACCCTATGGAGAAAACAGCATTAAAAATCCAAGAGAAATACAGTAGACTCTCAGTTAACTGGAACTCAAGCAACCAGCACTCTCAAGCAACAGGCACAAAAATCGAAACGGAAAAAATCTGGCACTCTCAAGCAAGCAGAAAAAACCCCCCCGGCACTCTCAAGCAACTGGCATAAAAATCTGTATCTCTCTGCTGTCGTCTAGTGGTATTAGGGTTTAATAGTAACTCTCAAGCAACCAGAAACTACATTTACCTGGCATCTACCAATCCCCATGAGTGCCGGTTAACTGAGAGTCTACTGTAATTCCCATAAGCAATCATAACACCCTCCAAGCAACAGATGGATAATATATGTTCCATCAAGTAAATATGGCACCTCTTGGGGGCTTAATTTTTTCCTGTAATTCAGAAAAAGAGCCAGTGAGTCATTGAAAGAGAAAAGAATACTATTTATAATTGTTGGTATATGTCACTTGGAATGACCTTGGACAAAACTTTGACAATAGTCTAACAAAAAGAGAAATCTATTTGGAACACATAATAGTATCAGGTCCAAAAGATCCAAGATTTTTTAAAAGTAGTTTATCACATGTTTTAGAATGTTACTGACTCCCTGATCCCTGTGTAACACCCAAACCACTATACTACACTACACAGGGAAACGTACTATATACTAAATCATTACATTAGGGATATATGATCAAACTAAAACTAATCTGTATCAGTGTCACACACATTCTTTTATTATTCCATTCCTTTACATTTTAAAGCTGCTGGGCTTGCAACGACCAAAGGCCAGGGATCCTGAGAACTAGAGAGCTCTATGCTTGACCAATCCTTGGGCTATGCTTGAAAGACAGGGTAAGTTTTCAATGATGCCTTTTATTTTCTAAAAAACAAAAAGAATTCAATAATCTCTGCTATGTTGTATAGCCAGATGATAACTTTTAAATTGTACTTCCTGTTGATTTTTCTTATGGAGTTGTTTAAAATCTTGTTTGCAAGCCACTTTGGATAGGCAAGTATCTGATGGAAAAAAAATGGCATATAAATATTGACATGGATTGACAAAGTCAGTAGGACTGGGCAGTGTTTCAGATTTGATTTGGAAGAGGAGGCTCAGAATGCACAGGAGCATGAATGTTGCACCTTTCTGTATTTCATTAAAGCAGCCATGTCTGATTTCAAGATTGGATAGCAGCAGCTGTTTTAATGAGTCTCAGACAGGAATAGCATTCCCACTCCTGCAGCTCCAAAATACCTCTTCTGAAATAAACTGGAAGCATTTCATGGCCCTAGAAGCAGTGAAAGTAAGTCTGATTAAAAGTCAACAGAATAATAGATAATACTGAATAAATAGCAGTACCATAAAAATACAGCAATAAACTGTGCAATTGTTTTTAAATTCCTTTTACAAATTCTCAATCTCTACTTCCTAGAGTACAGAATGAGATTAACCAAGTTTATACATATGCAATCATTTCACAATTGCAGAAATTTTGAAAATGAAGTGGAAATCTCAGTTTTTATTTGTATAAACAAAAACTGCATAAATGTGCTTGAAAGTGTGCATGCAATGAAATCTCAAAAGCCACAGGATTTCATGAAAAGCATTACACATGGCTGAATAATGAGCTAAACCACACCCATTTGGTGTTATTCTAAGGACAGAGGAAAAAAAATAGATGTATTTTTGTCTTTTAAAAGAAAGTAATGTGCCAGGAAAGGATAATCAACCATCCAAGCAGCACAAAAGAGCTCATGTTAAGAGTTGGCAGAAGATAGTTTTCATCTGCCAACACAACAAAGACGCCCAAATTCTGTACAGTAATATAAATGAATTAATAATGAAATAATTAAAATAAAAATAGATTTATTAAAATACAGATCAGTTCTGTTATGCATCATGTCACAGAGTGAAGAGTTGATATATTGTTGAAAAAGAATACGAAGGGCACCAAGGTGAAGAAGGCTGAGCTACAGTGAAAAACAAGAAGTGAGTGAAGAGGAGTATAAAGATGATGCTTGTGGAGATCATTCCAGCTGTTTTACATAAAACATGGAAGTGACAGATTAGCATGCCAAATTAAGCTTAATATATTCAGAGAATAAACAGATTTCTTTTTTCCTTTCTTGGAACGCAAATTTTTTTCTTATTGATTGTACTTAACCTACATTCCTTTCATTTGTTTTTAAAACGTGAATACCCACAAAATATGTTTCTTTTAAAAAATAAAGGAAAATTTCTACCCAACAACACTTGAGAAGAATCTGTTTCCAATACTAAATGGCTTCTGCTCTCAGAATCATCTCCAGGAAAGCTTAAGTGGGTGTAACTCAACACCTTGTGGCTCTAGTTCTACCATGTTTTTAGCAAAGTAGAACTGCATTGTACTGAACCCAAAGCCTGTTTCCAGTGAACACCTTGTTAAACCTAGAGCCACTATCAGGGGTAGCTTTAGCAAAATCCTATCCTATCCTATTCCTGAGCCCCAGGTAATTGCAAGCTGAGAAGCATCCATAATTCAATTTTATCAAAAGGAGATGCAAAAATCTCTCCAATCATTAGATGTCATCCATAATTAAAAGGAAACTGCAACCATTTAAACAAACTACAATGGGTGGCTTGCATAAAATCCAATATAGTGATCAAGTCTCAGACATATAAGGAGAGTAAACATTGAACCGACATCATTGTGTTATTTCCTCTACCACTGCCCTGACATTTAAACCTCCAGCATTACCTGTAATCACAGAGCTTGGGTTGAGTACCACATTGTAGTTTGCACACAACACAGTAGCTACACAGCGGGACATTGCCTCGGATCCAGTGGTGCACCATAGAAGTCAGACTCCCACCTTGGCCCCTTGTCACAATTTCCTTGCACAGGAAATGACCATCAGCTTTCTTCAGGCATTCTTCATCAGCACACAGCCCACAGCAGTTGCAGAAAGCTCCCTCGAGAATGTGCTGAGTGCAGACACAGCAATAGGTAGGTTTGCTAAAGAAGTCTATGTCTTGCCAATCATGTTTGCTTTTACGCAAGATATCCTGCATGAGTCCTTGCCTCCGAGATCGCCGAAAACTGCACCACAACGTGATCATGACTGGCACCATCACTGAGCACAGAGTCCAGAAGGCCAAACTCCATTCTGGAAGCAGTCTTGAAGACAATGTAGATCTGTTTTCAGCCTCTTCCATCTTTTATTGATTTAGTATTGTCACTCTAGATAATTAATTCAATCATATGAGAACACTAACTTGTAGGCCTGAAGAAATAGTCTTCTGCTTTTATTACCACATTAGTTGGCCCAGTATAAAAATTACCAAGAAAGTATGTTCAATTCAGCTATCTTACCTATTTTATCATTGTATATCAACAAATATTTCTTTCCTTAAATCAGATGAATCCCTCTATTCTCAAAGGAAGAGAGAATTACTAGCCTCTGCAGACTGCTAATCATTTTCTCCTTTATCCACACTTTATTTTCACAATGTCAATTTATTCTTCACAGTAACAATTGTATTCACTTATCAACTATAACCAATCTGTTCCCCATTTTAGTAAATAACCAAACAAATACAAGGCCAATCCCCAACGGTTAACTCAAGCCTCAACTACCTCAGCTAAAAAAAACCCACATTTTTTCTCCTTGCTTCTAACAATGCCATCTTGTTTCTTTCCCTCTTTGTTCAACACAAAGCTACCACATTTCTTATTTCTGACCATCAGAGACCAATTATTGTTAATGAGGACCCATTCAGCAGCTCCATTATAAACATGCACACTCACAACTGGGATGAAGCAGAGCTTGATTTCCCTCTCATTTCCAATTTCAGTATGTGCATTATGAGTCCAAGTGTTGCAGAGGCTCCAGAGCAAGTCATCTGAAACAGAGAAAAATGAAGAAATCCTTTTTTAAAACAATTGTCACTTTCGTTCATTCAACTGGTGTACCATCTACCCTTTGATGCTCCTTCAGCCCAGAACCATATACAGTGTCCAGGAAAGCAGTTCACTTAAACCAACTGGCATCTTCTAGTTTTTCCTTTATAATAAACACCCTCACAACACACCGGAAGACAACTACCCAGTTTGACCCACAAGGACGAGGGATAGTTTCTTGGTTCTGTTCTTAATACCGGAAGATATTAAGGATCCCACCGACTGCCGGAGATTATGGAAGTGGCACTCTAGCTTATCAAAAGAGCGGGAAAGGCTGCTCTAAAGAAGTTGCTGCGAGCCTTTTCCAGCTGCAGCTACTCCTCGGGCATCCTCTTTCCACCCCGAAGCCCGCGGACGCCCCCTCGCCTCCCCTACCTGGTGCCCGCACAAAAACAAAGCTCTCCACCCGACGGAGAAGCCGGCGGCGGAAACGGAAGAGACGGAAGCCGCGACGTCACTCAACCGGACAGGAGGGACGGAGCTGATGGGGTTGCTAGGAGACGAGCCAGCCGCTCACAAAAGGGGCTGGATAGAAGATGCTGGGGAGGGGAATTTCAGGATAGGAAGAACAATGGTGGGCCGAGAGAAATGCTTTCTTGTGCTTGCTCGCTCCGAAGTAAACTGGAGATTAACTGGGGCAATCTGCCTTTGAGTTTCATGGCTTATTTACAAGTACATTTGCTTGAGACCAGTTTTCTGTTTCCATTGTCTTCCAATCAACCGCCTACCATCATTTTCAACAATCCCGTCAAGGCAAATCAAATTCTTAATGTTCAGATTTATGCATGTCTATTCCAAAAAAAGGCTTGCTGAAGTTCATAGAGCTTCCTTTTAGATTTGAGGGTACAGGATTGTGGCCTGAAATATAGCACTGTATACATTTGGATTTTTCTTTTTAAAAATGGGAAATGGGTGTATTACTGAGTTAGGTGCAGGCCAGTGGTGAAAGGGAGTGAGCGCCATCCCATGGCCTTTTTGATATTGATCTAAAATTATTTAATCCATCATGTGAATATCCAGTTACACCGGTATTTTTCTATATCCATTCAGAAGGAACTAATAATTTTGTCCTTTGTTTTAATCCACCCTGTGAAGGAGTATAGCCATAAATTGTTCTTAAGAGAGGCAGAGACAATGGGGGTGTGATGCTTTTGTTTTTAAGGAAGTGCCATAGCTTAAGCCTATGAATGAAGCCACATACTTAATTCTAAGGATATAGGAAAAGGCTTAGTTGTGAGAGGTGTTGTATTCACTTTATTCTCGCTTCTCTTATATTATCATAGTTGTTTCCTTACTGATAGCCAGAAATAGAAAGAACTACTGCTAAATGGTTGTTATTTAAAAGGAGGAAGAAGCAATATTTGAAATATAAGGGGAAATAAAAGCCATCTCTTATGGAAGCTCCCAACATCCAGTTCCAGGCTTCCTTCCCTCAACTCTGTTTTTAAAGGCAAATCATGCTCTCTAATGCCCTTTTTAAAAAGCATCTGGGATGACTGGGGGGAATGCCCTCCTATAATTCAAGCACTAGGTATAAATTTGCAAGACCCACAATGTCTGTGGTAGTTTCCTTCTATCCAAATCTCTACTCCATTGAATTCATCCCAGAGAAAGTGGGTTGACAAAGGGATACTTCCAAATGTGGAATACCATAGGCCAACAATTCCAGCTTTACCCCTTTAAAATGCTTTTGAGGAGTGTGCAGATAAGACTGTGTGTGTGCAGTGGCCTTACTCCAGTTACAGAATTTTATGGAGAGGAGGTTGCAGATGGCATTATCTTTCATTTGTTATCCTCTCATTTGTCCCAACTTTACTTCTGGGGGTTTTTTTGTTAATTTTTTTTTTAAATAGTAAGGAATAAAAAAGATAAATGGAATAACAATACAGTGTCTTTTGACTATTAGTACTAGAAGCTACCCATCTGGAATCATCAACATTATCTGAACCTCTCTAAAATTCTGTGTTTGAGGGAGGACCACTGAACAATAAAATGCTTGTCTTGGAGGCCCCTTACAGATCCATTTCAATTTACACTAGAGTGAGACACTTCTTTGAAAGTTGTTACTTGTGTACTGGATTTGGGAAGGTGAGACAATTTTCTCCCCTGGCCTGAGGATGTCACGTCTTATGGCCTTCTAGCTCTTCCCCTATTTCGAAAGAGGATAAGGCCATGCTAGGCTGGCTGGAGAAAACAAAATACATTCTGGCTATCCTGAGTTTTTAGCAGAAGCTTGATGGATAAACCTAAGTGGGCAATGCTTGCATGGAATAGAATATGGAAACCAATCAATTGCTTCAGATCAAACTGCTAAGACTGGTGCCAGTTTGTATCCACTTTACACACCCTGATTGTTGCTTAATAATAGTAGTGTTGCTTTCATCCCAAGCAGATTTGATGGAAAGGAAATTAGCAAAGAGATACTTTCCTGACGCTTTCTCCCTCTGGCAGCAAAACCTTCCCTCCATAAGCATCCAGTAAAACTTTGGCTACGAGTCACAGGGCTTTAACAAATACAGTAGGCTGTGGCATGTGGAGGAAAGAAGTGCATGGAGAAATGACATGGTGCCAACATCTTTTCCATCAGCAGTTCTCTGGATCCAAGCCATTAACAACATCTCTGACAATAGTAAGTGCCTTTGTGAGATGATTAAACAAACATCTAACAAAAAATAGTTCAACGTATGTTTATGATCAGGGTGACAGCGATGGAAGCTGTAGTCAGACACATGTGGATGGCTCCTTCTCTAAGAAGGCTTTCACATCCCATTTCCCTATATTGTGTGAAAGGTGAAAGGTCCCCTGTGCAAGCACCAAGTCATGTCTGACCCTTTGGAGGGATGCTGCTTTCGCAATGTTTCCTTGGCAGACTATAGTGGGCTGGTTTGCCATTGCCTTCCCCAGCCGCCACCTTCCCCAGCAAGCTGGGTACTTGTTTTACCAACCTCAGAATGATGGAAGGCTGAGTCGACCTGAGCCGGCTACCTGAGAGAGAATCCAGCTTCCACTGGGATCAAACTCAGGTTGTGGGGAGAGTTTTCGGTTGCAAAGCTGCCGCCTACCACTCTGCACCACACGAGGCTTTCCCTATATTGTAGTGTATTGTTATGAGGGTATAGGATAATTTGGAGTAGTTGGAGCAGAACAGAAGGGAGAATTCAACACAGGATTGTCATTTTCAGCAGCAGACCCATGTTCTTTATAGCAAGTCACCACGTCTGAATTTTGCAAAGATTCAGGCCAGGGTATATTTGCACAAGCTAGCTTGAAATGGCATATGAAAACAAACCTAATGTCTCTTATTTATGAATGCTCTACATTTTAAAATGACTGATTATGTAACATTGCATCTGACCAATGAAATGGATAAGCTTGATTCAAAATAGCTAGCTTCCAGTCATGTTTCATTTTTCATGGCACTTTAGGTTCCTGCAAGTACATTGCTTCACTATATTTTCTGTGTATCATTTAATTACCAAGCCAGTTTTGACTTTGCTAGTTTTAATTCAAAATGCTAAGGTGAATCTTAAGATGACTTTCTGATCAGGGATCTAAAAAGCTAGCATGACAGAGCAACTAAAGTAGTGTTGGGCTAGGATAGGAAAAAGCTGGCTTTGGATCTTTTTAATCACTGAAGTTCAGTTCCTAAGTTGATCCTCCCTTGTGGACCCACTGCAATACCAAACACTGTACTGAAGTCCTTGAAGTCATAAAGGCATAATTTTATGCATAATAAATTAAAGGAAGCCTTAATTGTGCAGAGTGCCACAGTTCCTTACCAAGGGGAGACTGAAGCATATGCCAGCTTGATTCAGGGCCTTCAGCTCTTTTTGGTCAGGGCTAATAAGTCCCTACAAAATTATCCTCTATTTGGAAGATATTTTGGCTCTGATTGTATCAGGGCTAAGCAGACATTAGCTAAGACATTCACTGATCATAAAAAGAATCCATCATCTACTTCTAGTCAAATGTTACTACAAGCTAAGAGGGAATATAAAAACCTCTTAGGGAAAAAAAAGGAAGCTACATTGAGACCTGGCATCAACTGATAGAGGCAATGAAACTCAGAAACATGTCCCTTTTCTTGCAACTCACAGCTATTTGGCCAGACATAGATCTGTCTTGAATATCTTGCTGTATATTTGCTGACATATGGGGAAATTACTGTAATGAGCTCTGTGGCTCACTGGACTCACATTCTGCATCTCTGCCTGTCTGCCCAAAGAACTACCACAGAGATGATTACACACAACCCAGCAGGTACCCACCTATAGTCAGTAGACTTCATCAGTCAAAGGTTTAGCACAATTATTATTTGGAACAGCTATCAGCCCATATTCTAACTTCAGTCCACTGGAATCTATTCACTCAAAATTCCTTAGTTCTACATTTGGTACTCCCAAATGCATCTCATACACAGCTCTTCGGTTGGAAGTGAGGCTGACCAGAGTAGAGACAGAGTTTGGCTAGTAATATTTACTTATTGGCTTAAACTTATCTATCAGCCCACTGGGCTGCTCTACTTTGTTCTCAGTGATACTTTCCAATTCACCTGAAGAAGTCCCTTAAGCAGAAGCTCCTTTCATGTGGCCTTTCTCAGACCATTTCATATAACCTTGGTTGGTCTCAGGCTAAAAATCTGATTGCCCAACAATTACTTGAAAGTGAGCTGCACTATAATTTGAACCAACTGCCCAGTTTTTGCAGATTACCAAGTACAATTAAGTGAAAATGCATGGTGCCCTTTATTTACTTCCTGACCTACTCAAATTGCCACTGGGCTTTTACTAGGCTCGCTATAACACCCTTCCTTCAGCATGGTTACAGGGTAGATATAGAATCCCCATGGCTCATCTTCTCTGCCCTTGTGGCACATAAGAGGTTGAATCAGTAACACATGTTCTTTTCTATTGCAGGTTTTGTACAACATTGCATCAAAATCTTATTCTTCCCCTTCTAGCAGTAATCCCTGGACAATCAGACTTTCTATGCTGATTTTATACTTGCCAATAGTTTTTTTTGTATAACCTACAATGTTGCACAGTTTTGTTATCTAGCATCAAGGCTTCAGGATGGGATCCACAGTAAGATTTAAGATAGATTGCTGTATGCTCTTATTTGTGTTTATCTATTTTGACTCTCTTTTATTTGCTGACTGAAGGCTGCAATAAATAAAATTAAATTGAACTTTATCCCAGCAGAACTACTTAAGTCCAACATAGACTTAAGGGCTCCAGTCCTTGCATCACTTTTCACCTTTACAGATGTTTCTGCTTGTATTCCAGAGGATTGAGGCAAAGCCATAATTGTTTCTTTTTAAAAAGTTGATAGGTTAATGCCCACCAATTATATACCAATAAGCTCCTCAATGCAGGGCATTTATTGGGAAGTTGTGTGACTGGTTCGAGCAGGCTAACATCTTGGAAGATGAGCAAGCAGGTTTTAGGGAAGGGAAATCAACTCTAGGCTATTGCCTTCTCCTCCAACATTGAGCTGCTAATTACATAGGTAACACCTATACACAGTTATTCATGGCATTTGTAGATTTTAGGGTGGCATTCAATTCTCTCCCAAGACCCTGATTATGGAACAAACTCCAAAAATATTGACAGATGCTTGCTGCTATTACTAGATAAATTGCACAAACACTTTAGATTTAGAGTACTGTATATTGTAGGAATAGCAGGCAGCTAACTAACTCAATAATATCAATGAAAGGAGTGAGACAGTATGTTTTGGCCCTATACCTATGTAATATTTATATTAATTCACTCATAAATTGTGTGAGAGCTCATGATCTACATGCCCCTAAGTTAGCACATAAACACCTGCCCATTCTAAGTGTATGAGGCCATAATCCTTTCCTTGATTCAAGTTGCCCTTATAGAAGGGCCCTTAGAGTATTAAGGCAGCCAGTTTTGTACTGAAGAGCAGTTGGTTGTTAATTATTAAAAACAACAAAATAATGGTATTTTCCAACAGCTTTAAAAAGTACAACTGGTACATATATAGACAACCAATTGAATAGGTTAGTTGTTTTATATATCTAGAGGTGGTTTTTCAAGCCTCTAGACATCAAACAGCACATATCAACTATGCCACCACAGCAGTTCATATAAGTATGGCAGCCATCCTAAGATTTTTTAGGAATCAGGGTGGGCATTGTAAACCTGCAGCCATCAAATTATTTGTTGCTAAATCAGTAGCACAGCTTATTTTAAGTGTGCAGCTGCACCGTGGTATAAAATTCCAGTCATTCCAGCCATATACTCTACACCTAGAAGCCTCTCCAATGCTGAACTTAAACTAGAGTCCAGGCTGATTAGCACTGATGCAAGAGTTTGGCAACTAATAGAATCTATCTCCCATGTGGCTTCTGCCCCTCCTAGTATATGATAACATTAAAACTAGCCAGTCTACAGCAGCCTTTCTCAACTTTTTGACCCTGGAGGAACCCTTGAAATATTTTTCAGGCCTGGGGGAACCCCTGCACATTCAGGCTCAAACATAGGCCAGAAATTACAAAATTATTGTATTTGTTTCCTGTGTAGTCCTGTATATATGCATTAACAGTGTCCTTAAACTAAAAATAAAGAATGAAACTGATCTCTTTAATGTCAAGTTGCCCAAACTTGAAATATTTTTTAAATAAATCATGATCTCCCAGGGAACCCCTAGTGACTTCTCATGGAACCCTACGGTTCCACAGAACCCTGGTTGAGAAACCCTGGTCTACAGCGACAGTTTAACAAACTGCTTCATCTTGGCACATCTCCTAACTTCCTTTTAAATATTAGTTATGACAAGGCCATGGAGCTTGTTAAACGAAGATGAGAAGATATTGAACTTCAGCATAATTAAGCAGCAGCCCCCATGTTATATCGTCTCTTCAGTGAATCAACGGAACCACACCCTGCACAGTATTTATTTAAGTTTATTCCATACTTATTATCAATGGGCTTTTCCAGAGCATGTTCTAATGCCTTTCCTTCTGCAATTATGGATGTAGATATAAAGGAATCCCTGTAGAGCTTAGGCAATGCCCTTGTGCCTCTGATGGAACTGAAACCCTAGAACATGTTTTTCTGAGGTGTAAATTCTATGTGGAACCACATTCTCAATTTGTCCTCTAATGGAAACATTGCCCAGCCACTCCCATCAATGTTAACAGAAGTACACCATGTATTAAACTGTTACAGTGTTGTTATATCTTTCAATTGCACTTGGATTGTTGTACAGGTTATTGTACTTAAGTTGTACTGGTCTTGGACCATAATAAAGATAGTTTAGGTGAGAATCCAATACATACGGTACATTGCACAGTTAAAAGTCTGAAGGAAGCCACATATCTTTATACAGGAGATAAAATATCTGTGGCTTTACCTGAGAACTACTCTGTTCTCTGCTTGTTGTGTGGCATTGGAACAGCAGAGCAATGGAACATTGCCCTGCCTTTTCTCTTGGCCTTTTGGGAGATCTATGGAGAGTCTCTGGCTTTGAACTTGGTGTGGTAGAGTAAATCTGATGGAAAATACAGTAATCTAATCACAGGTTGTCAGTGCTGCTATACTCTCCTCATTTAGCCAAGAGGTATGTGTATTCCGTGTAGGTTTTATTTACTTTAACTTCTCCAACTTATAAACAAGCTCTAGTTTATTATTAAAAAGATCTCAGATTCCATTCATGCTTCCTGAGAGAATGCTGTACTGAAAGAATACTTTGTGTATTGTACTATACACTGTGTGTATACACACACACACTCCTTCTGAATGCCTTATCTTGTATCTAACAGCTTAACTATTCTTGTTCATTTTTTAAAGAAGATGCCTTACTGTTCCTACCAGAAAAGTAAGCCAAACAGCTTTTGAGACACTGTTGTGAATACAGACCAAAAAGCTGGTTTCCCTGATGAACCAATGAGGGTGATTTTTTTAGGTGGTCAGTTAAGCTACATAGGCGTTTGTGGTAGATTTCTTTTCTCTGTATCTTTAGGAATCTAAACAGTCATTACATTCAGTACAAAACTTCTATTGTTAACCATTTGAATATCCTGCCAAAATAAGCCTACACGGGAAAAATGAGAATAGTTCATTTTTTAGTTAAGGCTGCATGGCTGTAGTCTCACCTGATTTATCACCACCTGGTATATTTGATGTTATTAAAGGAGAATTGCCATAAATCAGTGGTGGAAACTTTTGGGGGGCTAGGGCCACACTTAACATTTTAAGCCAATGGGGAAATGATACAAATAGCACATCATGTATATTAGCAGTGCCAGAATTATCTGTCTCTCTTCCCACTCCTCATCTTTTGTGGGATTTTTTCCCCCTCAAATATGTTAAGTCTATTTTACAACTTTCACTGCAGCTTTCTCATACTTCTGGTGTCAAAGAGGAGAAAAGTGTGCTTCAGCTTTTGCAACTATAATCAGAAGGGTGCTCTGTAGGGTAAAAACTTAGGATTCAGAGACTGCACAAATGCTGTTTTTAGTCTCAGGAATGCATGAGGTTGCAATTCTTATATACCTGTACCTGAAAGTAATACCTGTTAAACATTCAGAATTTACTACTGAGTAGTTATTTTTTGATCAGAACAAGGTTTACAGTGTAAGTGAACAATTCTATATATGCCTCTTCAGAAATTATCCCAGAGCAGGAGCAATGGTCAATCCTTATTTAGAAGGGTCAGGACATCTTCACTGTCTCACCCAGCATTCTGTATGAGTCATCTAATCAATAGCGTCATAGAATTGGTAAACTTTCTGTACTGTATTTGTGTGTGTTTCAACTAGATAACACAACTGACTCCAATAGATCCAGTGCTGCAGATATCTTGCACTGCTTAGGGGCAATCTCTACATTTCCCAATGAACAACTTTTGGCCGCTGTCACCTATATCAGGGGTTTTCAAACATTTTCTGGATGTGGAACCTGCTAATTAAAAAAAAAAGTTACGAAAATTCCAGAACCTTTGATTAAGAGGCAAAACTCTATTTGATAGAAAATTGGTAGCGTTCAAGTGATTTTGTTGTTGGTTGTTTTGCCCTTAGTCTCTCACGAAACTCCATCAAGTTCTCATGGAATCCCAGAGTTCCACGGAACACAGTTTGAAAACCTAGATTACTGCAGTACTCTGAGCTAAACTCTCTCCTTCCTCCTCTGACTGATACATCTCGAGATAACTAGTACAGCAAGTGCTTGAATCCAAGGTGCTCTGGTCCTAAGAGAGGGTATGCCATATTTTGGGGTGAAGTCTGTACTCAGTCTTTGGGCGATGTACTGTGACTCCACTCCAATAAGTGCCAAGATAACACTACGCTTGATAGAATTAAAATTAAATTACAACGAATGTAATTATTCATATTTTATATTTTCCCTTTTTTTATATTAAAGATTTCAGTTCAGCAGCAACATATGGAGAGGATCTGTCAAGGAATCAGGCAAAGAACCACACTGAGCTGATAGTCCAACTCTAGTTCTTTATTGTCCCTAACATAAAACAGAATCTTGCCAGACTAACTAACCTAAGGGTAAATACCCCAGTAACTCTAAGGCAGGGGTACTCTAATTCTCTTCGTCTGCCGGCCAAGGCTCTCAAGTCTGTGAGAATGCTTATCTCCTTGGAATGCGCTCCCTCCTTCTCTGGCCAGAATTCCATCACAGGATCTGAAGGTGTAGGGCCCATAGAATTTAGGTAAACAGGTTGATCGCTTGATCGACTGCAAGATTATATAAAATAGCAATTGCCAACCAGCAGATCACATAGCCATACAGCAGCCCAGGACAAAATTGCTGTCCAGGGCACGACCAGCCACAGGAGGGGAGGAGGTGTGTCTGCCACGGCAGCCAGCCAGAGCTGGGCTGTTACCAGAATGAAACAAAGCCCTGGAGACCATCCATTCTGAAGGGCTTAAGACGGTTTGGGTTGGAAAACAAGTTTTTAATCAAAGCTGAAAAATGCAGTCAAGGGTGCATTTGCAGTGGGTGGGGAGTGGGAGGAAGCTGCCATCCATTCCTGCACTCAGGCTGCACTGATGACGGGCCAAGCAGAAAATGAGGATCTGATCTTATACTCATGATATTATTTCAGCATGTGGCAGTACCTGGCTGACCTATTTGGGTTCAGAAACTAAGCGAGGTCTGGCTAGGTTAGCACTTGCATGGAAAATTAATAGGGAATCCCAGGGCTTTAGATTAGACCGGGTAGTTGAAAAACATCCCAGATGACTATGATAAACCACTTCTGTATTGCTGCCAAGAGACCTATATGTAGCTTGATTTTAATCGCATTACTTTTGTTATGTTTCAGACTCTGTATTTTTACTTGTTGCAAGCTGGAAATTGGAATAAACAGGAAAGTGGAGAATAAATTCAACAATAAATAATTCCCCCAACACTATTTTCTGCTACCCCTTTTGCCACCACATCTACCTGACTAAAACTTACATGACTATCAGGCAATTTTGTCCTTCTAGATAATGTTGTTATAACCTGACTTTTTAAAAAGAGGTTTTAAAGCACATCTCATTCACCCCCTCCTCAAAAAACGGCATTAGCCCAGCGCAGCCAAATAAATCAGAAACTTCTTCAGCGTCCCAGATTCAGTCCAACTGCTAAGCTTCTTCCGTGTCTGGAAATGGCCTGGGTGTGACCATTTGCAAAGCTTATGAGATTTCTGTTGTGCTTTATAGGCAGGTCTTTCTCCTCATTCCAGCCTTTCCTGTCACATGAGCTTGGGCAGGAAAAGAAACATTTCCTGCAAGGTTGACTAGGAGATTTGGCCTAATCCGAAAAAGAAACTGGGCTCTCTACTGATGTTACGGTACTCATACTGTAAATGGCAAGCCATTGCTGACTAATGAAGAGCTTTTTAAACAACCAAGTATCTCTAAGAAAAACCATTTGCCCTCTGCAGAAAACAGCTGTAGACTGCAAATACCAAGTGGTGGTGATTCTGCTATCCAAGGAACTGCATAACAAAGAAGAAGATTGAAGACTGAAGAAGAGACTTGGCTTTAATGGGTATTTGGAAAAAAAAGTTTTCAGAGTTTTCTTGATTTAGAGATAATTATAAAATGATTTATTTCTTGCTGCAGCAAAACTAATAAGGCAAATAAAACCACATGTATACAGATGTATTTAAAGCAAAGTAAAATTCATAGCTTTTTGTTACAAGGTGTCTTCATTTTCCTAAACTAATTGTTACTAGAGTCATTACTGTGTTTGGACACAGCTCCATATTTGGTAGATTTTGGGGCCCAAATATGCATATTTAACAGGAACAGTTGCTTTACCTCCAGCATTTGGAGCAGAGATCAGAAGAACAATTTCTTTCAGCATTGGTAGAATCCATACTGCTACTCACATTTCAAAACAGATGTAATTTATCCGGCGTCAAGAGTGACATTTTCCCCTGTAAGCATTCTTCTGGGTTTTTAAAATATTCTTTTCAGAGCAAACATTTGTTCTACAATGCACTAGCTTTTAAACATTTCACATATGTATAGAACACTTCACAATGTTTCTTCCCAAATTGTCTTTCTGATGGGCAAAAAAAAAGAACAAAAGGCTACAACCAGTTACAAGAAATGAAACAATGTTCTTCATAATGAGAAAATAGCTAGGGATTATCTTGCAGTGTAGCATTAGCAGTCTAACTGAGCTCTTTTTCTATTGAGGATTGATAAAGGATATATATATATATATATATATATATATATATATATATATGTATATATGTATGTATGAATGAAAATAAAATAACATAGGACAGGGACACACTTAAGAAAACTGCTTATCTAAGGCAGCAGTCCTATACTGTACATACTGACTTGAGAATAAGTCCAAAAGAAAACAATAGGGCTTAGTTCTGAGTAAACAGGTATAGGGTTGCAAAATGCTGAGCAAGATGGAAGGAAAGAGAAGAGGACAACCAGCAGCAAGATGGGCGGACTCAGTTACAGTGGCAATGATTGGAAGACTTGGGGAATCAGGTTAGGGACAGAGCATCATGGAGGAAATCTACATGGTCACTAAGAGTCGACATTGACTTGATGGCACCTAATCAGTTAAAAAAATTGTAATCATGGAATCAGGCTTTCTAATTTATAAAGTGGTAGAGTCTATAGAAATGCTTAATATTCCGGCTGCTGTGTTTTTCTAACTGGAGATTTGCAGCCCTTTCATGTATGAACAAACTGTAATTTGTGGTGATAAAAAATAAAAACCTTTCTCATGAGCTTGGATTTCTGCAATCCTATGTACAGTTACAAGGGAATAAGCCTGATAAAGCCTGCAGAATTTAGTGCTTATTTCCAAGTCATGATGCATAAAATTGGACTGCATTCTTTCCGCTGCTCGTATCATTCCTTCGATGCACATATAGGCTCACAAATTTTGATCGATGTGGGAAAATGTAGTCCTATTAAATTTAACCTGGGAACGCATTATATGGGAATTTCTGAAAGAACACATAGAATTGCATTGCTCAAACTATTCTGCTTTGTTTTTTGTAGGAATAATTTGAAATAAAATCGCATCTGCTGCTAAATTTTAACTTTTGGTTATGAAAGAAGTTGGAATGTCTTCAGTGAAGAGAACATAGAGGCAAATAACAAGGGTACTCTGGAAGATGTACAAAATAACAATGTTGAAATTCATTTACGCAATTTGAAATTCATTTTGCAATTTATGCAAATTCATTTATGCAATTATGTATGAAATAACAATGTTGAAATTCATTTATGAAATTACAAATTTCAATGCTGAAGAAAATACAACTGTTTGTTTATTATTTGCTTTATGTTTATTGCCTCACCTCATACATGCTTACAACAAACCTTGTTTTGGTTGTCTTGTTTTCTTCACTGAATCAGATAACAAATGTTGAATGTAATTTTACTGTGATGATTCACTAAGAGACAAATAATTGATTTTACTAGGTAATTTCAGAACAATGCTTACCATTCTTTCCTTGTTCCTTTAACAATTTGTTAAGGGTGGAATCACAAATAATGCAAGACTTTTTAAACTGTGGTTTGCTCTGTAAGTCATAGCACCCTGGTTTACACATTAACACTGCACTCAAAACAAGAAAATCACATTAGGGCTTAGCTAGGGCTAATAAATCTGAGCTGCAACAAACCAGACAACTGAGTTTCCTTCTCTTTGCTGACATCTTGTAGTCATCCAGATTTTTGCAACTCAGATATACAAGCAGTCCTAGGCTTAATACAATGTGTGAATACCTCAAATGAGTATAGTTTTCCAGTAAACAAGGGGAGAAGGAATCATGATTTGCAGCATGTTTTGGGTGAAAAAAACAAAAGCGCCCCTCTTCTTTTGCACTAATCAGAAGTGCTACCTCGCCAGTTTTTCTTTTACATTTTCAACAAATGGAGAAAGGCCTACAGTGTAGGGCTAGAACACTGCTCTTGCAGGCAGAGTAGAGCTTCAGTCTCTGATAACAGTTCTTAAAACAATAGATATTAATGGTAGGATAATTTGCTGGAAACCCTATAAAGCCACACTTAGCTAGAATAAACAAATACTATTATGGGTGGGCAAATATTTTAACCTCATATACTGTAACTTTCCCTTGAAACATATGACAAAAAATGATGGGCTAACTTTTTTACCTGTTTCAACATACATGTGCTTTATTCTATCAATCCACTTAACAGATAAAGGTCTATAACAATATTGACAAAGTAATGTAATACCAACATGGGATGAAGTAATAATTTTCAGATAGTGCTCCAGGAGAAGCTAAAATGTAAAGTTCCATATATTCAGCTAGAATAATAGCCCACTGATAAGTCTGAAAGTGTGGAAAATTAAATTCACCTTTCCCAACAGGTGATTTTAATTTGCACAGTGAAAGTCTTGGTATGCCCCTGCCAAAGAAATGTGTTTGGTTTCCTATAAATTAATGTAATGAAATAGAAATAGAAATAGGAAGACCTCTCAAAATGTTAATCAACCCTGGAGTTAAATTGATCTTTATCACAATTACCTTACTCCAAATACTCAAAGGAGTTCTAAACAGACTGTTAAAAAAGTTTTCTTTCATTTGTATCACATTAGTGAATAAATTTAAACTGTCATCTGAGAAAGGTTCCCCAGAATCTTCATATCAAGATAAAGACAGAAATCCTTACCCTTGTCAAAACTGTGTCATAGTGCTGACACAAAGCAATCACCCTGATTTACTCCATGTTATAGAGAAACCAGAGGGGATGCTACATTCATATATTAATAACATGCGATTACGAATAGATATTTGTGGGTTATCTATAAAACACTTTCAGAAGTGGTTTGCCCTTGCCTTCTTCCTAGGACTGAGACAGAATAACTAGCCCAAAGACACTCAGCTGGCCTTGTAGACCAGAACTCATGATCTCTTGGTTTTTAGTGTGGTATCTTAAACCGCTATACCAAACTGGCTCTCTCTATACAACATAGCAACTTCATACAGAATATTATGTTCTGTTCTGTTCTAAACCCAGACTAAAAAGAACGAGAGAAAGAAGGCATCCTTGATGTGTACTACATATTAGGAGACAGAATCACAAATTATAATTTGTAATTAAACCATGCCAGTTCAATGTAAAAAACTTAGAAGAGCCCTGAAATTTATTTATATGAACATTTATACCCTGCTTCCTAAGACCCAAAGTGGTTTGCAATGAAAAGAAAACAACAAAATAGATTAAAACAGAACCATTCATTCCCAGCTACACTAAGGCAAGCCTTCCATGATCAGTACTGAACACTCTGTAGAAAAATAAGATTTTCTGTGCTTTCTTGAAGGCTAAGAGATTAGGGGCAACTCCTATCTCAGGAGGAAAGGTGTTCTCTGGGGGAAGCTGCTTGTCTCCCATGCATAATCTGGCTAGAAATGAAGTTGGTTTAAGGACTTCCTTTCCAGATTTCAAGCTGTTCTTCCACTTTGGCTATGGTGACAGACTAATGATCTGTCTGGTTCACATTTACCACAGTACCTGATCCCATGGCTTGTTTATTCTTCCCAGGAAAGCAAATATATTTCCGTGGACAGGCCTTTGAGGATCTGTGGTGCCAACTGATGGAACGTCTATGAGCCTACAACCATTCATTCAACCTCGCTAATTCACACCTTCCCATCTGAGGCATTCACTGGTAGACCAGTTTAGAGAGAAAGAAAGAAAACAGCACTTTATTATTATTCTTGTCACTTGCACTGGAAGAGAAAGGTAGTAAAACTCTTGTAAAGTTTACATGGGGAAGGAAGGAAGGAAGGAAGGAAGGAAGGAAGGAAGGAAGGAAGGAAGGAAGGAAGGAGTCTACCTTTCTCCTATTAGTGAACTCAAAAAAACTACAGTTTTACTATCATTCATCTCAAGTCACTTGGGCTATAAATGTCACTCTTCCCCCAGTTAACTAGAATAAACAAAAGCACCCCCCAAGAGAAAAAAGCCCAAAGCTCAGCTTTTCGCCACTCCACCTGTTAAAAAGAAAACGAAGTCCTGTGTTTCATTAGTCCAGGAACTCAGGATATAATGGCTAGGGACAGGAGGAAACAGTGACCTGTGGGAGGGTGCATTCCTGCCGCAGTGCACCGTAGCTAATTGGAATAGAGGGCTTTGCCTGCAATGAAATGAGGCAGAGCAGAAGAACCAGACAGTACCGCTTGAGGTGGCACGAATCAGAAAATGCTACTACAAATTCTACTATGCACAAAAAGATGGTTAGTTTGTCTTCCCAGTGGGCTGAGGCAGGTAGAATGACATTCTCTCCTTCCCTCAAGGAACGATTAATAACCCACCCTAATACTAGGGCAACTTGGTGTGTAGATCAGCCCTAGCAACAAAGAGAGAGGTAAAGCAATAAGAAAAATTAAAGTGATAACTTTAAAAATAAAATCCGAATTCTCCATTGGGCACTAGTCAAATCTTGAACTCCCACTGACAGATTATGAGGTTAATCATAATTTTTATTACCTTATGAAATATAGAGAAGCCAGTTTTTTTAAAAGGATGATCAAGGGTGGGAAAAAAGGAGGAAAGTAGACAAAGCACAGCTGCAAAAGAAACTGCAATTCAAAATCCTGCCCTGTAGCCACAGAGGTAACAAGCAAATGCTTTATTAGGAACTAGAGATTATTTTTTCAAAAAAGAAGTTTAACAGCCTAAATATAAACAAGCACATGAGCAGAACATGGAAGATTTTTAATCCTCCTCCAAAAGAATTTCCAGTACTTAAACAGGTAAGACATGTTTCAGCTTCCACATGATTATGAAATGTTCTGTGAGCATTGTTTGATAATTTCAAACAAAAATAGATGGCTGGAAACCTGAGGACACATGGAAGATTCTTCTCTTGAATATATTTCTCCCTCTGTTGAACAGCTTTATATACTTCCTTCATTTCCGTGCTAGCAACAACTTATAGTGTCTTCTAGAGTCATCCAACCATTCAAGTGCTAAAATAACAATTTATTCTATATCACTTCAGTGATCAAGGCTATGAAGACACTATAGATTAGTTGTGGGGAAATGATCTGTCTTTAGTTTATTGCTGCAGTCAAAAGGCCAGCATACAGAATGGGGGGAGGGGCATAACAGAAAAATATATAACCCTAAACAAAAGGTATCACAGATTGCCAAAATTTGGGCATCTTAAGTCTTGCTAACCTGCAAGTAATGTGAGAGACAAATAATGGCATCGTTTTCTTATATCACTAGAGGTTGCCAACTTTTGGTCTAATAGGAGTTAAGAGGTGAAGTCAGACTCCCTGTCTGCAGAAACACCTTAGGAAGGGCATAATTAACATCTCATTAGTATCTTGAGAAAATGGGAAAAAACATGATTCAGTTTCCACTTCACTGGCAAAGGTGCTCAAATGGTATCTTTTGCCATGAGTGCTCAATGAAGGCATTCAACTGAGCAGGTATAAAAGCCACATTTTATCTATTTATTTTTCAAATTTTTGCCACCACCCATCTCCCCCAAAGAAAGGGACTCTGGGCAGTTTACAGTAAAACTAGCACATTAAAACAATAACCATAAACAACATCTAAACTATAAATACAGTTACCAAATACAAATATAATATAAATATAAAATCCAAGTGGCCATAAGAGATCTTATTCAGTGAGGAGAGCTCTAGGGTGCCAGCCAACCCCAGGAATAACTATTCCCCTTCCCGCCCCAAGCGAGGTGGCACAGCCAAGTCTTCAGGTTCTTCCGGAAGGCCAGGAGCGATGGGGCTAGCCTCACCTCTGGGGCAGAATGTTCCAGAGGTCACCTCCCGGGGCACATAATTTTTCAGCACTTTAAAATTGGAAAGGTAGATGGTGGAGTCAAAGCTGTTATTAGCCAACCTTGCATACAGATGGCCAGAGTCTGAGCTCCTATCTCTTTGTAAATCGGACTCCAGATATGTTGTCTGAATGTCCTTTTGCCATTTTCAAAATCAATGTGGTGACAAATCCTGAAGAAAAAACAGAGATGGAGATTCTCCTCTGGGGTTCTTTTCAATGTTGACTTAAAATTGTCTTCTAGAATTAAAAAGTCAAGCTGGTCAGTACACATTTTAGCTAAAGCATGAAAAAGAACCAAATCCTGTTTCCTCCAAAATGAGTCCCATCACCAGGCCTAATATCAATTTGCAATTGCAAGAACTGAATGAAGGAATTTAGACTGAACCATCTCCAGCTACCATTGTTTTCTATAAGAGCATGACTGAAAGCCTGATCAATAAACTCTTTAACAAACAAATGTAAAAAATGGAAATGTGAGGATGCTAAAATGCATGACTGCTCCACCCCTTTTGGCCCAGGGATTGTTTTGACAGATGCCCATAAAGTTTGAGTTTGACTCTTAGGTATATTAATCCAGCTAAACTATCTCTACAGATTATACAGATTAAAAACCTACAAATATCACAAAAAAGAGTCACATATGAGAGAATATTTTTCAACAAAATAGTGCTGAATTGGAGGAAGAAGCATCAACAACCTGCATTTCATTGATGGCACTTCTCAGAGATGATTTATAGATCCTAATAAAGTCAAAGAGCAAAGTGAAAAAGTGGGACAATTCAATGTAAAGACTAAATTAATGACAACAGGTGCAGCAAACATATTATAAAGATACTGATTAATTGACTTGTTAGAACAGATAATCAACAGCAAAGAATCCAGCACTCAAGAAATATGTTGCAAGCTAGCATCTGGTAGGGCTGCCATGAGGGAAAGGATGTTCAAATGCAATGATGGCTCTATACCAACAAAGATTAGAATTGTTCAGGTATTGATGTATTTGCATTTTGGTGCTGGAAAATACTTTTAAGGGAGCCATGGAACTCAGGACAGATCAAATCAAAATTCCGACTTGAAGCACTAATGACCAGGCTCTGACTGTCATGTTTTGAAAAGTTGAAGGAAAAAAAAGATGGCCAGTGGCAGAGTGATAGATTTGACTACAAAAGCAATCAGTGCACTACTGAGTTTTTGACTCATTTGTTTAATTGGGTTCCCTTTATCTAGTTTTAGGATTTGTGTGGATAATGTCATATTTATGGAGAAATATTGAAAATTCGAAAGGGTTCACAAACTTTCAAGCACCATGGTAAATGGCTAAGCTGAAGATTATTATTCCGGAGAGAATCTATTGATGTTGTTTCTAAGAGTCAGTACTGATTTGATGGCATTTATCAAAATGCAGAATTAACTCCTGAAAGCTCAAAAGCCTGCTTGCTCCTCCATGGAAATGTTTTCACAACCAAGTAATTTCCCGTAAAGATGCTGGGCAAAAAGCTAACTTGTTGCACTTAGCAGATTCTCTGGTCTGTAGTTTTCTGGATCAGCTTTCCTTTCCTTTTGGTAAAATGAAGTAATTATTGCACAGCATCAAATTTTGGGGATATTTACTCTGCAATTTTAAAAAGCCTTGCAATCAAAACAGCCACAAGATGGGAGATGGGGAAAGCTGTGAAGGGTTAAAAAGAAAGAAAAGAGGGAACAGAAGTGGGTGGAGAGAAAGCAGCAAGGAAGGAAAGAAAAGAGAGAAATCCTGCTTAGACCTTACAAAAAGGTTAAATTCAACCGCAAGCAGCCTCTTTCCCAAACAATGGCTAATCTTCCATGCTACAGCTGCAGCTGCAGCTGCAGTGGGAAGGTACAGAACAACGAAGGTTGGAAAGGTATCATAACCTTTTAAAAAAAGAAGCAAACTAACTTTTATTATAGAACTTCAAATGAATTGTAAATAGGTTTTCTAAGAGAACAGTTTAGGGTAATTTGCTCTCAAGGCAAGAAGCCTTCTGTCAGCCCTTGAGACAGACAAGAAGCATCAACCATGAGTACTAACACTTCCTTTACGGTTACAGTAACAATACCTCTCCCCTCCCTTATTTTGATCATGGAGAGTCCTTTCTCAGATGCTTTCTCAATCCCCATTTCTTCTTCGGACTCGGATTTCATTTATCAGACCACTGTCTAGGCTGCAGCTCTTCCTCCTGTCTTCCAAGGTCATTCCCACATACCATTATACCTTCTACTAACTTACATTTTTCTTTCTTTCTTTCTTTCTTTCTTTCTTTCTTTCTTTCTTTCTTTCTTTCTTTCTTTCTTTCTGGTCCTTTTTATATAATTTTTATTAAAACTTCTAAAAAGAAAATAAAAGATAATGTGAACTAATATAAAGTAAACAAGAAAAGAGAAAAAGAAATAAATCAGAGAGAAAGCAAGAAGTGCAAGAAAAGAAAAACGTTAAAGAAAAACTAGAAAGGAAAAATGATACTAAGCAGTGACTTCTGATCATCTTCACAGCAGTTATAAGTACAATTATATTTTAACCTCTCTCTCTAAAGTTACATCATAATACTCTTCTTTCTATAATCTAACCTGTCTAACCATCAAAACTATAAATCACAAGTTCATTTTTTAATGCAAAAAGTCCATAAGAGGTTTCCAGTCACCAATAAATGTAGATAGTGTCTTTTCTCTGATCAAAGAAATTAATTCATCCATCTCAGCAATTTCACCACTATTCCTCCACAGAGGGTAGTGTCAAATCTTTCCATCTCTGTGCATATAATAATCTCGCTACAGTAATCTTATATTGAAATAATCTTCCATGGCTCTTTTCTAACTGCTTATCCATTAGTCTTAAAAGGGAAAGTTATGGCTTCAATTGACTATTAAGCTTTAAAATCCTCTATATCAGTCTGTAAATTGAATCCAAAATTGTTAGCCTTTTTACATGTCCACCAAACATGATAAAATGTCTCTTCATGTTGTTCACATTTCCAACATACATTTGAAGTGCCTTTATACATTCTAGATAATTTCTCAGGCATCATATACCAACGATACATCATTTTATAAAAATTCTCTTGAAGATCATAACACAATGTAAATTTCAACCCTTTTAACCACATATTTTCCCATTGATCCATCAGTATATTATAACCAAAATTCTTAGCCCGCTTTATCATACATTCTGTAACCTGTTCTTCCTGTTTCAAAGTTCAACAAAAGTTTATACATTTTAGCAATTACATGTTCATCATCAGTGCACAATTGTACTTCAAATTGTTTTACTTTGCTCCACACCCTAAGTCCTTTTTGTCCATTTTGAATCTTTCTGATAAATGTAAATGGGAAAACCATTGACAACTATATCCTTCTGCTATTAATTGCTCTCTTGATTTAATTTTAAATTCCCCTTGATGGTTTTCCAATAGTTCCCAGTACATCAACCATTTGTCTTTGCTGTTTCTCTTCTATGGTATGCTTCTTGAGCTGAGATCCATAAAGGTGTTTTCGGGCACAACCTGGGTTTATATCTATTCCATATTCTCAATATAGCACGTCTAATAAAATGATTTTTGAAATCCACATTAATTTTAACTTTATGTACCATAAATATCCATGCCATCCAAACCTCAGGTCATGATCTTCTAGCTGTAAAAGTCTGTTTCTCAGCAACATCCATTTATCCAGACCAAAGAAGCAGCAGAATACAATTTCAAATCCGATAAACCCAATCCTCTTCTTTCTTTTGCATCCTGTAACACCTTATATTTATGTGTTTTTTTTCCCTTGGCATATAAATTTAGATATATCTTTCTGCCATTGTTTAAATACTACATCAGTTGTAAAAAACAGAACACCATTCTTGGCAAAACATTCATTTTTATCACACAGATACTCCCCAATGGTGACAGTTTAATTTCTCCCATCATAATACATCCTTCTTAGTAACTTACATTTTTCAAAGTATCAGCCAGCTGCTAATCCTGCAATATTGCCTCCTGGCCATCCATTTATACCTCTAAACCTGCCCCTCTGACAGTTGGAAGATTTCCTTGGGTAGGACCCTGAATTTTCCTCTCCCCTCCCCATCCCACTCTCTTCATTCTCATTCCATTCTGGTATTCAAACTGGAAGGAGGTGCCCTATGTTACCATTTCTTGAGTGACAGTTCTAATCCCCAATCATCACAAATTCACTTCAGATCACTGTAATTATACATGTGCTGTATAAAATAATGACTTTAAATGATCTTTGCCAAAATTAGATACTATATGCATGAGATCTCTTTGCCAGATGTTCAGAATTGATTCAGCCTCAACATCTAGAAAAGCAGGGGTGGGATACCCTTTAATCTGTTAAGTACTACACAATGCATGGAGTTGAAGAAAAGAGTCAAAACTGGGTGGGGATATCCAATCTCTCTCCAGCATGCTGTACCTTTTTTGCCTTTGGGATCTCTCTACTTTTCCCATTCCTTTTCTTATATACTCTTCTCTCTCCCTCAAGCACCAAGCTCATGGAAGGGAAATGCAATTCTTACCCTGTCTGAACTTACCTCCTGTGGAGAGTTTACAACCCACAAGCTGCCCTCTGAGTATGTGAGATATGGGAAACAATGTATTCCATATATATATTTTCTTTTTTTAAGGGGCAAAGCAGGAAGAAATGTAGCACTATAATCTAAAAAGCCTGCCAAGAGGCATTTTGGTTCCTGTTTCTGTGACTAGATTTTTATCTCATTTCAATTGAACTTCCTTCAGTGTGTTAATACCTATTAGCTTTAATAGTTTTCTTGCGTTTTGTTTTTTTTAATTTGCATGGTTGCAATGATTTCTCACACATGCCCCATGATTGCTGTATCTGGTTTTGGGGAGACACAATGATGCAAAACCCATGTCTTACATGCTTGCCTCAGATGTCAGGATGCAAATATGAAGGGTAGAGATGATGTCAAGGCATCATCATGAGTGCATCATCATTTTGGTGCTGTCCAGGCTGGCTCTAGATGTCCCTGTGCAGCTGCTGTATGAGAACGTGAAAAGATGCCTTCAATTTAAGAGGCTGCCAACAGAGACTTCCTGTGCACCCCCACACATATACTGAAGCCCTTTTTGCCTTCAAAGTGCCACTACGTACTAATTTTACTTTGGGTGGCCAAGCCAGTCAGGAACAGAGGAAAAATAGACTCACTCATGCTAATCCTGAGTAAAATTCTTCTAAAAGCTCTCCACTAGATGTCACTGTTCCTGCATGCAAAGTAACTAAACCAACCATCAAAATGTCAATAAATAATAAATATAGCCTTTACCTATGGAAAAGATTGTTTATGCATTTTAATGATTTTTGGTGATGGAAAAGCAACTTAACTTTGTTTAATAATACACAAATATTTTGGCTGAGTGATCGTAAGATGTAATATATACCACTGAGCTGTTTTCAGTTTTCCCTTCCCTTGTTTTCCCTGTTTCAGTTTTCACCTTCCCTTGTAAGTAATTTCATTCTGTACAATCTGGAGCATATAGAGGGACTGTCTCACTCCCATCACATCGGCCTGTCCCACCCAGTCATGCACAGAGGGTCACGCAGAGAGGGCATGTTATGGACCCCGTCTGTAAAAGAATTCCATCTGGTGGGGTCCAGGAGGTGGGCCTTCTCTGCAATAGCTCCTGCCCTCTGGAACATCCTTCCCCCAGAGGTGAGACAGGCCCCCTCTCTCCTGGACTTCCACAAAAAACTAAAAACCTGGCTTTGTCATCATGCTTAGACCGGGAAGGGGAACAGCTGTTCATGGGGATGGCTAGTGCCCTAGAAGGCCCTCACTCATGGACTGAGATACAACTTTTAGCCATGGGGATTTTATCATATTTTATATTTTTTATTTATTATATTTATTGTATTGATAAAGATACTGAATTTTAACTTTGTCTCATTGTAAACCGCCCAGAGTCCCTCCTTTCAGGGGAGATGGGTGGTGATAAATTTGATAAATAAAAAAAATATTTCAAAAATAATTTTTGGTTAACAGGGTCTGGGTAGCACAGCAAAACATGAGCTCTTGCCCTGTATAAACTTACTTAGATATTCGCTTGTGTTTTTTGGATGATGGCCCTGGCATCCAAAACTTTAGAATTTCTAACATAAACATGTTGCTTTATTTTCATATTTAGCTATTTATCTTACAAACGGCTTGAACATGAACATCAATAGACCACTTCAGGCCCTGGTAGTTCTCCTATCACCCTGTCCTGTTTTGTGTTTCCACATTTTTCGTAGTCTGCAGATCTACACAGGAACATTCTTTGTCAGAATTATCAGGGATCAACTCAGCATTGTTTCATAAGCATAAGGGGGGGGGACGCTGTAGCAAATTGCATCTCTATTGTGCTTGTGGGATGTCACATGGGTCACCTGATTTCCACTTCCTCCTTCTTCTTGGGCTTGGGGATTAACAGACTCCATTATCTTGTGGGCGGACATGCAAATAGGAGCTGCTGCAGGAATGCAGCCCTCCCCCAACCATCCTCTGCTACCAAAGAACCAGTGATGATTAAGTACTTTCTATTATGAACCTACCTGTATCCAGATCTACTGAATAAAAGTAAGCTATCTCTATTTTTCTTCATCTAACTACAGTGTGAAGACTGAATTTATTTCTGAACACAATTAAGCTTAATGTGCAAGTTCTCTTTTGGTTCACGCTTCTACTCTGCAAGATTGCTGTTAGCTGCTTGGAGTTCTTTTATTAACCTTTAAAAACTCCATCATTCTTCATTTTTCAGCACCTTCTTTAGGATGTCTATAAGTTAACACATCTATGGGCAAATGCATTTTACTTAAACATCAATGGAAGCACACAGCTATGAAAGTTCAGTTATCTCTGTGTTTCTCTTCTTCAGTGCACTGGAAACATCAAGTAATATTGTTTTTAAACTAACCACAGCTCTTTATGGTATCTGAACTCAGAAAGAGGTAGTTTGTTTAAACTTGTTCACTTAAACAAGCCAGAAATTGTTTCAAACCATAGTTTAAACACAACTCTTTTCCATTATATCAGTAACTATCCATGTTGTCAATATACTGCTCTTTCTTCATCCCCCATATATCTGTTCTTCATAATTGAAGCAATATATCATTTTGCTCACAGAAGTAAAGTTCCTGCCAGTCTGTGTTAATCATCATTCCCCATCTTGCTGCCCTTTAGATGTGTTGGGCCTACAATTCCTAGAAATCCCAGCCAGCATTCCCACCTCTCCAATATTTCTAGCTAGAGGGAAAATTCTGGCTGAATAATGCTGAACTACTTTGGCCACATAATGAGAAGACAGGACACCCTGGAGACAATGCTGATGCTAGGGAGAGTGGAAGGGAAAAGGAGGAAGGGCCGACCAAGGGCAAGATGGATAGATGACATTCTAGAGGTGATGGATTCGTCCCTGGGGGAGCTGGGGGTGTTGACGACCGACAGGAAGCTCTGGCGTGGGCTGGTCCATGAAGTCACGAAGAGTCGGAAGCGACTAAACAAATAAACAACTAATAATGCTGAACTAGATTGGCTGGAATTGATAAAACACAATTCCATAGCTTTCCTAGGTTTCCCTTTTATTTTAAAAATCCAAAATACATGTATGATATGTTGATCCTAATTCTAACTTCAAACCTTACTAATAACAACAAAACAATAAAGCTTCTCAGCCTTGAATTAATTTTGTATCAAAGGAGAGGCAAGACCAGACAATGTGATTCTGTATAGTCTGATTATTTAAGAACAGAATCATGATGTTGAAATGGAAATTGTTCTATCATTTAAAAAAAAAAGGTGTCTTATTCTTTTACACACACACACACACCTTTCACTGTTTGTAGTTTTATTTAGTTGTTTTTAATTTTTTATATGTTGTTTTAATTTTTCCCCTTAGCTAGTTAAGTGATGCCAGTCCTATGAGATAGATCAGATTAGGAAGCTAACTCCACGGGAAAACTAGAACTATACTTTATTGTAATGACTGCCTACTCAGCTTACCATTAAATTCGATTCATACGTAATTAAGTAGAAATCCCTTTAATGGAGTGTAGTGTGCGGTACAGTGAAAACGTTGCGAATAGAAGTTCCCGTGCTTTCCCCAAGTTAAACAGCCCGATGAACTCAACCCCCTTCCCCTTCTTTGGTATGCAGCCCCACTTTCTGTGCCAGTCCGTTCAGTTCTGTGCAGATATCTACAACGGTTCTGCTGGTTGACCTTGGATGCCAGAGATAGTCCAAACAAGATGTTTTCACACTCCTAGCTTGTCCCCCCTCCCACTTCTACTGACTCACAAATTTCAACCCGTGTTGATTCCATTCATGCATGTGAGTGGGATCAGATGTTCTGGGAACATTTGATCTGGAAGCATGACATTTATTGAGATATAGTAACAGCATCATGCAAGTCTGTCCGTATTTCCTCTTCTCTCCCCCCTATAACCTAGGAAGTCAGGGAAGGGCGAGTCTCTTTCTCATACCCTCCTGCCCCCCTGGGCTTGATGCATGCTTCTTCTGTAGCTGCTGTTTTTTTAACAGCTTCTGGCTGCTTTTTCCAAGGTCATCTCCATGGCTCCCTACAATACCAAGGATACTCAAGCCAATGGGCTTAAGCCCATACCATTGGATAACCTCTCCCAGAGACTTCATATATTTGTTAAACAGCAACAAGGAGAGAGTCAAGCTCTGTTGCACCCCACAACATCAGTCGCAGGCTGAACTGCTCATCTCCCATTGCTCTGATCGAACTTGCCCATTGAGGTAGCACTGGAACCACTGTAAAAAAGTACCCCTGACTCCCAACCCCTACAGATGATCCAATAAGGAACCATGGTCAATGGTATCAAAAGTAAGAACACTAAACCTGGAAACAAGTGCAGTCAGGCATTCAAGGTTTATTGTAAAACTAAAACAAAAATGAATAAAGCCATTATGAAAGACTTCCATGCATGTATACACCACTGACTGAATGCAAACCGTATTTCTAATGTAATCAAGGCTCAAATTCTTGTGCCTTTTTCTCCAGCTTGCACTATGCAACAGACATGAAGCCACTCTTCTGGGTAGGAAGGATGGCTTCCACCTGTCCCTTGTTTTGGCCATCTGTTTCTTTGTGAGAGCTAGCCCTCACAACAGGACTCTGAAGATCATCTTAAAAGTACAGTGAGGAACTTAGAGAAGAAGCAATCCTTCAGATACTGTTTTCCCCGAGAGGTTAATATCATATTGAATTAGGGCTAGAGATGAACTAGGAGCTAGTGAAAATTATATAGAACTGGGAGAATAAATACACTTGCTGCATTATCTGGAACTAATTGAAATTTGGAAATCATCTTCAAGGGCAGCCTTTTTCAACATCTAACTGAAAAGTTATCAGGGTATAGTTTAAGTGGCCAGACTATCTCTATCCAAATAGGGAAGTAGCCGGTCCAATCAGCCTAGGTTGGTAAGAGGTGTGTCATGCCACAGAAGACATATTGGCCTTTAATTAGAGAAACAATCTAGGAACACCTCCAAATTACAAGCTGAATCCTTCAGGGGGAACGCAACTCATTTCAAAGAGGTTGAACACTTAGCCACCTAAGCCATCCGCAAACATTATTTATTTATTTACTTTATTTATAAATCTCACACAAGTGACTCTGGGCAGCTTACAAGATTAAAAAAAAAAACCAGTGAGCAAGGAAACCACTGACTCCACTCACAACAACAGTGGAGCTCATCCACTCCATCATCCATATCTCTGTCTTCTCTGGATTAAGCTTCAATTTACTGCTTCTCCTCTAGTGCATTAGTGCAGCCATGGGCTGAGTAAGCTTTTTTACTACTTCACTTTGTTCTAATTAACAGAAGAGACTGAGGTGCATGTCATCAGCATACTGAAGACATGTCATTTTAAACCTCTGAATGAGCTCAATCAGCAGTTTCATCTAGATGGCAGGTAAAAAATGAAACTTATGGAATCCTCCAATGTAAATGCCACAGGATTTATCCCCAGTTATACTTTCTGGGTGCAATTAACCAGAATTGGGTATGGGTAAAACTATTTTGATTCTGATTTCATCTTCGTGCTGTAAGAGTCAGAAGCTAGCAGCCTTAACTTCGCAGGTTACCTGTAAATTTCCATTTTATTATTTATATACACACACACACACACACATAAAATAAAAATAAAAATAAAATGAACAATTCACGAACAGTAATATTCTACAGATGAAACAAAAAGTTGCATTTCATTCATGTGGGAATTTATTAATCCACCTTCAAATATTTTGGAAGTCTCTTAAGACCTGGCTCTGTTCCCAGGCCTGGGGTTAGGATGCTTGTGGTGCCCCTGATTTTTTCCTGGATGTTATTTACGTGGTTTTGCCCAGGTAGTCATGTCCCTTTTTAAATTATATATTCTTTTAAATATTGTAAGCTGCTCAGAGTCTTTTTGGAGTCAGGTGGCCTTCAAATCCAATAAATAAAATAAAAATAAATAAAAATAAACTTTGAACCAAGAGTGTTTGCAAATTTAGAATGCAATTCTATTTACCAGAAGTGGGCAATTCCTGAACCTTTTCTTGGCAGTCTTTGGAAATCCCTCAACTAGAACTGCTAAATATCACTCATGTCATTTCTTCCTATTTTCAAGTCAGAGGGTTCTTCCTCCCAGCCACATTATTGTGCATTCCTATCATCTTTGAGCTGGCAGAAAAATATGCTGGCACAATTTGTGCTGCCCCGATGACCAAGCTTAATGTATTTCAGTAATAAGACTTTTGAGTGGTCCTATCTGTACAGCTTGCTCTGGGAGAACTTAATGGCAACAGCTGATAGATTCCTGCTTTTCTTTCCTAACCCTAACCATAACCCTAGCCTAGTGTTAGCAGTTGGCGGGAAGAAAAACACTGCCAATGACTGGTGTGGTGGGCTTGGGTGAGTGTGTGCAACTGCCTGGGATAGAGGCTTTAGCCGCTTTTCAATCAGCCCAACTGAGAGGTACACACTTTTGAAAATGGAAGCCCCAATGACATCAAAAATAATAAAGCTCTGCCAGAAGACTGGTAGATAGTTTTACCCTTCTCCCAGTCACTTTGACTAGGTGGGGAAACTGGCAGAGCACTTGTCAATTTCACTCTGTTCCCAAATATCTCAAATTCCTAAGTACTGCAAGGAAATAGCAGTTCTGGCTATGAATGGCCATAGTTAGCAACTGTCAAAGTACCCCACAGAGTATGCAAAAACCCTTCTTCCAAAAGTAGTAAGAACAGTAGAAAGCACAGCCATCAAAACCATTTCTTGGCAGAAACAGCAAAAACCCCTAATGCATGCCTTTGGCACAGAACAAGGAATACATCTCTTTCTTAGTTTAAATCAAACAGCAGCCCTTGTTTTTTACAGACAGGTCTACCACTGAACATGTGTTTAATAACATATCTAGTGTTCTTCCAGAAGTCCAGCATACCAACGCAGGTAAGAGCTCACATCATGTCTGAAGAGCAGGTCAGGCATTACGCAGGCAGATGCCTCTTCATCTCTTCTCTCTAGCAGCCCAAGCCAAAATAGCCATGGAGAGTAGTGACCAGAGGAAACGGAGTATGCACAGCAACCTCAATAGACCAAGAGATTCTCAGCAGATGCCAGCCCTTGACTGCATCTACTCCTAGATTGTGAATGAGGCATCCTAGATTGTACCTAAATAAAGATTTGTCTTGGGAGAAGATGGAAAACACTAAAACTGGAACAGTTGTGGACATATTTAGGCTGCCTTTGCAGTGGGCTAGGGGTGAGACAAAGGCTGCATCATGAGGACATGTCCTCAAGAAAAAAAAGTGGGATGTCTTTGCGCAGTGGTTAGTGGAATGTGTGGATGAGCCCAGAAACACACAAAACCAGGGTGCTGGCTTCTTACTGTCTTTACAAAAGGGAAAACTCAACTTCCAGTCCTTTAAATAAGAAATTAGAAGAGACACAAAAATCTTGCTGCACCCATGTGTGTGATATGGCCCCATCAGCTTTGCATTATTGCTGTACCCACTCTGGCTCTTAGATCATGAAAAAGTGTTAAGGGCAATCTCTGGCTACCAAATGTTTGCCTGTCCTTGCTATACAGATTTGCTTGGGAGAAAGTTCCAATGAATGCAACAGGATCTACTTCTGAATGGAACTGTGTACAGTTGCTCTCTTAGAGGATCTTCCTCCTTTCCCCTCGCCAGTGTCCACTGATGTTGGATGGAGAATGACAGAAATGCTCATTATGAACCACAAATATACTAAACGCTTCCATCTGTTAGTGTAAGCAACGGGAGCAATCTTCTTTCCTCCCTATTTCTACCCTGCCATACTACAACAAGGCAGGGCTTTAAAAATTGCTGGAGCACTCTTAATTACACAGGATCCCAATTTTTGTGGCTATTGATAAGTGGACCGCATCAATACGGCTCAAGGCAAATTTACAGCAATGTCAGATGGGAATAGGAATAGGTTATTCAGCACTTAAAGTTATATCAGTGAGGAAAACTTTTCCCCAGTTCCATGTTCTCCCACCCTTTACCAAGAAGTTGCTACATTTGTTTTTACCAAGGAAATGGTGGCATAATTACTGAGGTGACACCAGTATAAGAGATAGGCTTTTCAACTGCCAAGAAACAAGACTCACGAGAAGTTGTAGTTTCTGGCCAAGTTTGAAAGCAAACAGGGAAATCAAATGATTGTGGAAAGTTTTACATAGAATACAAAATGCCCCACCTTCAGTCTTTCTCTTTTTCTCCCTGACATGCGCATATGGCACAAAGCCATTCTTGTCCTATGAGCAACAAACACAGTATTAATACAGGGTTTGCATATTACTGTTAATTATGGCAGAATACTAGCATGATAAATTTAAATTTACAGGTCCAAGGGAAGACCCTTTAATTTACTGGGAAATGACAAGGCGTCTGTGGCCAACATGTGTAAAATTTACTCCTTTCTACCTGAGTTACATACCATTGGATATTTACTTTGTGTCTGAGGATGTATTTACCATTCATTCAATGTCACAACTGATCAAAGGAGCTTACTCAGGTTCGGATGTGTTGGTCTCTCACTCTTCTAAATATGAAACTTTCCTGACTTTAAAAGGAAAAAAAAATATTTCCAAATGTTTGACAAAGAAACACATTCCTGGAAACACAGAGACAAGTATTTAAGGTTAAATGAGGACATGTGGTTGGGGACAAAACATAGTTGAGAATTGTGAGGAAACTTTAGAATGCTTTTCATTGTTCATACACAAACTGGTCAAATTTTGAACAACAAAAGGATTAAACTATCCTCTTGACTATTATTTATATTTATTCTGAGAATGTGAGTTAAACCATTCAAAATGCTAATTACAGGACATCTTTAAATCTGAATTATTTTCAGCAATATGCAAATGAGAATTATGACTCCATCCCTTTCTCTGTATTCTAATTTCTGTCTGCAAAAACAGGCAGATGAGGTTAACTCTGCCTTCTCTGGGTCATGGATAAAGAAAGACTGATAATAGGAATAGGGATGTAAGAACCATCAGAGATCTAGTTTCTGCATTTAAAGGAAATACAAATAAATATCTGAACATATGCAATCAGTAGTATTTGTTTTAATTGTGCACGTGAATTGATGGCTTTCTGGCACCCATCTTATTTACTGAAATGTGTACCAGGAAATCTACTGCTCAGATGTCTGACATCATTATGTTATACTGGGTCTCAATATACTCCAGATTTTGAATACAATAGATAGGTAACATTTGGCAACTATTAAGAATCCTCAAACATTATTTTTCTTATGCTATATAGAGGGGTGTGTGTGTGTATATATATACACACACACACGTACATGTACACACATATATTTGTATTTGTAGTTACAGTTTCCCCAACCAAAGCTCTTAAAGCTGATATTGTTATTACTGATTTTTCTTCTTTTGTTTTAAAAACATGGTTGTATTCACCTGGAGCTGCCATGGTGATTGAGGTAGCTTAGAAATTGATTTAAATAAACCAACAAACTTCTGGGGGTGGAACCTGGTAAACGGTTGAGTGACGAGTAAGGAAGGAGTTTCTGGAGCTGAGGGTCTCCCTTGGCTGCAGAGTTAGTTTGACTCTGGAGCTAAACTATAGGAGCAACTCTGGAGCATAGGCTGGAAAAACCAGAGTATTTCTAACCTATCCATGGCCTGTTTATCTGTGACTAAACTATTTTAATAGTTTCTTCTTAGGGACTGTAAACCTGATCCAGACTGTCATATCTTAATTAACTTCGGTTTAGAACTGCCTTTCTCAACCTTCGGACCCTGGAGGAACCCTTGAAATATTTTTCAGGCCTTGGGGAACCCCTGAACATTCAGGCTCAAATATAGGCCAGAAGTTACAAAATTATTATATTCGTTTCATTTGTAGGCCTGTATATATGCATTAACAGTGTTCTTAAATTAAAAATAAAGAATGAAGCTTGCCTCTTCAATGTGAAGTTGCCCAAATTTGAAATAATTTTTTAAATAAATCGTGATCTCCCAGGGAACCCCAGTGACCTCTTGCAGAACCCTAGGGTTCCATAGAACCCTGGCTGAGAAACATTGATTTAGATTCTGCAACATATTCTGAGGGTTCCTTCAAAAAGTGTTCTGGAAACTTCGTTAGGGAAAATGCAATGGCCAGACTCTTATCTGTAGTGCATTTTAAACGCTCTGTTTCACCAGTTTTGAATCAATTACACTGGCTTCCCATTCATTCCTTAACTCACAGATGTGGGGTTTGACTTTTACAGCCCTAAATGGCTTAAGTGGAGTCTTCTCTCATATGTGTACATGTCCATGATTTATTTAGTTATGAAATACCTAACAGATATTTCATAACTAAATAAATCATGGACCCTAGGTAGTTGACATCTATGACTTTCAGCAAAAGCCTGCTGTATGTCTCACCAAGAATTCAAGCTGGATGGTAGGGACAAAGGCTATGGAAAATTCTTCCAAAGAAGATGAAATTGGTTTTATTGCTCCTGAGTTTTTAGACATACAGTAAAAATTGTATTCTACTGAAACTCTGATGGGCTCTAATGGGTTTAAATATTGCTTTGGTTTCTTTTCAGAAATGATCTGCTCCTTTTACTGACAATTATATTATTGCATTTTCAAAAGTGTATACATTGCTTTCAAGGTCAGTGAGTTGAAAAACAATCTTCCCTTTTGGAGACAGACACACACAAAGGCATGGTATTTTTTTCTATTTGGCCTATAGAAACTCCCAAACTTAAACATATATATTAGATAAAGTCTCCTTCAAGTCAGACTTGAGTCGTGGTAACTCCATGGGCACACCTATCTTGCTTTCTTGGTACCTAACCAACAGGCCTGGGATTTTCTGGAGGTTCTCTATCCAAGTGCTCACAATCTGGCCCTTACTTTTTTCAAGACATCCAAGCTCAGCTACGTGCTCCATTGTAATCATGATTTGATGAAGCTTTGCCAATTTTATGTGTCAAATCACTTCATTAAATTGAACTGACAAATTAATGCAATTTTAACTGTTTTCAGTTTTCTCTGGACTTTGGAAATGACCCTGATCATGTGTTCAAATTAACTATAGCACTGGAACAGAATAAGTTCAGATGTTCAGTTTGACAGTTCAATTTTTCAAATCAGTTTGGTAGATCAGAGCACAGAATTTCACAGGCCCCACATGTATTGCTTACAGGCATACTGAGAATCCTTACCAATGTTGGCTTAGAGTAGCTCCATAGGTAGGAGCTTTATTTCCTTCCATAATGAACTTTGCATTATCAGCAAGTGTTCCATTCTATTCACTCTTCAGAAAGGAAGAGGTTTTTTTAAAGTTATTTTGGGTGGAGTTCTGAGGGTTTACTTTGTTTTTTTAATAATCCTAAGCCTATTTTAGGACTTATGTAACTGATGTCTAATGTGGGTCCTATGGAGTTAGACTGAAATAAAACTTGCAGGATTTTGAGTTTTAAAATTTCTTTAGTTAAAACCACATAATATAACATCTTAACAAACAGGAAATTAAACACACATGATCTAAATCAACCCAACCAGTTCAAACCAAAAATCATTCTTTGTCCAAAGATTTTGTTTCAACGTTATGGTCAATCAAATGCTTCTTTGGCTCCTCGGTATGCATAGAACAGGACAGGGACAACTGGTAAATTAGGATTTGCAGCTTGAAGTCAGAGGCCTAATTCAAGGTTATGAACACAAGGAATCATTATATAGCTTCCCAACAGAAGGCCACTAATGCTTTTACCCCAAGGTTCCTTTAACAGTGACTTTACCTTTATAGACTAGTAAACAAAGGATACACTTAAATGGCTTTTTTTTCTGTGTTTGTCTCAAAATGTCACTGACTTGGCTCAGAAGGTCCCTGAAGGCACAAAAGTTAATTCTGGGATGCATGTGAGACTGGGTTTTGAATTGCCCATTCCTACTTTAGTCTATGTTTATGTGGTATTTTATGTGAGCACTGGTGATTTTAAGTTTTGCCCCTTCACATCCCAATTAAGCCTACTTTTAAAATGTGGCATAGACACATTTGCCACTTTATCTTCTGGTGTTGCTACCCCAGATTTTCTAACAAGAGACAATCTGCTCCTGCTAAATGGGAAAAAAAAAGCCTGCCTCTCTAGCATTGGAATTAAATACTTCGTCAGCTTCTGTTTGAAAACGTAATAGGTTTTAACAAAATAAGTAATAAATGCAGCATCCCTCTAAATTGTAGAATAGAAAATTAAAAGGAAAAGCACTGGTCCTGAACAATGTGGATGACTACACATGCATATTTTCCTGGGACTGCATGCCTACTGTGTGACCCCAAGGATGCAACTTCTTTAAGAAGGCATTGACAGGTGTGACATTCCCTCCAAAGCACCTTTTCTGTTGCAGATCCAAAGTGTTGCACATCCCTAATTTTGTTAAATCACAGAACCTACTGGTTGGCTTGAGATTCAGACCAACACATGCATGTGCTTTTTTTACTGCATTTTTTTAAGGGGCCTTTTCCCACTGTCAATTAATCTGAGTCAACAAAAACTAACAGCGTAACATTTGCTGTCTCTTTGCCAGTCCCTATCCTGCATCCATTGCCTATGTTTTGGTTCACTGTGGAATAGTGATGTCTTCATTTTAGGTGCACCAGATATGTTAAGCAAAGTAATGTGTTAAACTCCTTAGCTTTGCTGCCCAACCTTTTTCAGAAGATTACCAGCTAGTGGAAAAAACATCCTTGCATCCCAAAACTGATGCAAGGATGGGGCAAAGATATGGATTGGGGGATGTCTAGTTTTGATAGGTAGTCTGACCCTGCAAAAGAGGGTGCTCCCTCTGGCAAAAGAGGAGAGGATAAGTCTAGTTGCCAGCAGTTCTGCTGGCAAGTGGGCTTGCAGAGTTTGGTGTTTGTTTGTTTTTAAAAGACCCATGCTTTCATGCTTTTGGGAGTGCAGCTTTTTTAGAACCAGGTACCTTTGGAAGTCTGATGAGCAGCTGTTCAGCAAGCATGTGGAGGTTAAAAATTTTGACAGAGTCATAATCTCCTATTTCCAAGAAAGCATGGCTCTTTCAAAACCAGGAAACTCCCCAACTCTTTCTGCAGGGAGGGAGGGGAAAAAGAATGATGGTGGAGAAGAGTTCTCAGAATCTGTGCATGTCTACAAGTGGTCAATAGGTGATGGGCTGATCCTGCCCCCTGTGGATCACCTGATTGGGCTGCCAACAGCATGAACGGCCAAGCACATCAGATCTGACACATCTTAACTGCTCCTGGTTGCTGTTGGTTCAAGGAGAAAAGACTTTGGCACAGCGGAGGAGGATTTAACGCTGTCTCATGAACGGGCCGAAGATGTGATGAAGGAAACATCATGGGGACACAGCAGAAAAAAAAATGTTAGCAGGGCATATTTGTTCTGTGGTTAAATGCAAGAACGGAAAGGCCGTGACAAAAGCAGCTTACTCCACTAAAGCCTAAAATAGCTAAATGCAATAAAACATGGACAAACAAAATACATCTAACTGAAACAAATGCATATGGAAGAAGCAGCAGTAATACCAACAAAATGAAAAGGTATTAGCAAGTGCCCTAACCACTAGATATGTCACTGCCTTCTTTGACTTATGCCAAATCTGGAGCTGGTATAGTTTAATTTCTTCCCACTGATTTGCAAGTAGGGCAGGGGAAAGTGGAAATACTATTCCTCCTTTACTTTTGCTCTGCCAGTCTGTAACTGACAGAAGCTCTGACATTTTAATATACCCTGTCTCTCACTCACACATACACACACATGCATACAAACAGCAGATAAAATATTCCTGATTAATCACCTATTCATTATTTATGTAAAGATGGCCGAATTATAATTCACAAAAGCTGATGGGAAAATGCCTGTCTGTTCACAATAAAGCTTTAGCTATGAAGAGAAATTGCAAATGTTATGACTCACTCTGAATTTATACAATCAGAGAAATGAAAGCTGAGGGACAACAGAAACATCAGGAAATACGTTTAAAAAAAAAAGAAAACAATCACCTTGATTTCAGTTAGCTTCTCTTGAACTTCCTTTGTTCAATGATATGATTATTCTTCTGTTGTCCAGTCTCAGTGTTGTGGACTTCTCTAGACCTTTAGTTTGTACTTTCAGATTTTGTTCTTTGTTGACCAAGCAAGCATGAATTTTCAAGCCAAGAAAAGGACTGTAGTTAGCCATATTTATTTTCAGTGCTAGACAGAATCTTTTCACTCAGTTCTACGAGAAAATCCATTACACCTTTCAACTCAGCCAATTCATGCAAAGATGTGTCCCTGTTTACATCAACAAAATACTGCATGACATAGATTCATGTAGTCATGATGGCTATAATGAACTATCAGAAGCTATACTGTTAACCATTAAATACCAGCTGCTGTGGAGTTCCAGTGGAAAACAGCAAGATTCTTCATCATGTCCTGCTTGAATTAATCTCAAATCTGGTTGGTCTATATAGGAAAGAGGATACTGCATTTTATTATATTCTCATCTCTGAGTCTTAGGGAACATAAAAATAATGTTTTGTGTTTCTGGGTCAGCTAGAATTGGCCATTGGCCAGCTGGATGGACAGAGGGATGAAGGGACAGATAATGACATACATGTACACAGACACATTCTCAAAGAAGTTGTTCTTACATATTTTCCCTTATATGCTTACAATAAATATAGAAATCCCTCACTAATGAGCAAGGACATGAATATAACAGTGGCCAGGAATTCATGTTAGTGACATATACAAATGGTCTAGTTCTAAACTGACAGCAGCTGTAAAACCTGAGAGTAAGATAACAAAAATGGCACAAATTCATCACTCTACTAAACAACTAGAGGTGGATGTTGAGATGCCCTCAGACAGGTTTTCCTCCAACACTTCCTCACATCATTCTAATCCCAAAGATAACTTCTGCAATAATACAAGGAAGTTCTAGCATTGAAATCCACACAAGATAGGGCCAGATCTACCAATATGCAAACTGAGGCAACTGTCCTAGATACACTTTGCTGGTGAGAAGGCAGTATTGGGGTTTCATCCTAAATAGATCAGAACTGCTTGACCCTTGCTTCAAATATGATAGAAGATAATATCTAAGGTCAATGCTTTAAGAGTCAACTATCAGTCCAGCCAGCTCTTGCACCTGGAATGGAGTAGGGCCCTCTGTCTCAGGCAGAAAATATATTGAGTCAGCTCAGAAAGGGGAGACTCAGTCTGGCTGTATGTGATTGGTGTACAAGAAAAGACAGGTTTATGTGTATAATGAGCAGGCTTGTGTGGCGCAGAATGGTAGGCAGCAGTATTGCAACCGAAAACTCTCCCCGCAACCTGAGTTCAATCCCAGTGGAAGCTGGATCTCGGGTAGCCGGCTCAGGTCAACTCAGCCTTCCATCCTTCCGAGGTTGGTAAAATGAGTACCCGGCTTGCCGGGGAAGGTGACGACTGGGGAAGGTAATGGCAAACCAGCCCGCTCTATAGTCTGCCAAGAAAATGTCGCGAAAGTAGCGTCCCCCCAAAAGGGTCAGACATGACTTGCTGCTGGCACAGGGGACCTTTCACCTTTACCTTTCATGTGTATAACAGAGAGGAAATGATGATAAACAGACAAGTGGTCATCTCCAGAGATAGTGGCTGGGTTCCCACAGCGCACCAATAGTTTGCTTAACTACAATTTAGTAAGACATAATACCCAGAACTACTTAAGACACTAGGCCATAATTCACCACCCATGATAGCTAGGCTCACACAACACAATAATTCCAAACAAATTGCACTATGGTAGGGATATGTGTTATGTGAAAACGGGCTATAATTAGCACTGTATACTAAGCACTCTTGGAGCAAAAGTTCAGCTGGAAAGTAAAGCCTGTAACTAAACTATTACACAGAAGCAGAGATCCAGACTGGCCCAGGTAACTTTCAAACTTTGAGGCCCCTTGCCACAATAAGCTTTTTTTTTTTTTAAAGAGAAGTAAAAACAAAACAGTGAGATACAAATTCAGTATATTAAAAGAGAAAAATCAGCTAATGCTTAAATATGAGAGCCCTTTTGAATCCTAGGCCAAATATCTCTCCTTTCCCGATCAGTCTTGCATAGATGTAATTTCTGCAGTTCTCTACAGAAGACAGATGCCTCTGCAGGTTTATAATAATCTGTCCATGGGAAACATAGATATTTCTTCTCCAAACGTTAATTTTCCACAGACATTTACTAGCAGCTCTTTGGGTAGAATACAAAATTATAGAAATGGAATAACACTATTTATAATGGAAGGGTTGTTATGACAGCTATAATTACGACTGGACAACCTTCCACCAATGAAAAGTACCACATAAATGAAAACTTGTCAAAATATACAAACTCTAAGACGGCGTGGAGGTTAACCCAGCCTAACGATTCCTCCTGGTTGTCTCCAAGGTGTGCTAATTGTGCGTTTCAAAAATTAAGCCCAATTTTAAGGAAAGGCCTTCAAAGGCCATCTCTGGGGTCGAGTCCTCCCCAAAGCCCGGGTCTGTCCGCCCCCACGCTAAAATCGAGCGGCACGACTTCTCGCACGAGTGTGGCCGAAAGGACAAGGTTGCTTATAAACCTGGGTTACCTGGAGTTGCTCTTAGCCTGAGCTTCAGAAGCAAAGGGCTTCTGAAGCCTGAGCTTCAGAAGCAAACCTTTCTAGCTCTCCAATTCTGGCTCGCCCCGGATTCTTTCTAACCTAAGTCCTGACCCTTTGCTCTTCTCCGCCATTCCTCCTCCCCTCCTCAACAAGAGGATGCTCTCTTCAGATCTCTCCCACCGCTCTCCTTTCCCGCCCTCAGCTCGAGGTGCAAACAACCCCGGAGCCGCTCTGTCTGCCTGCAGAGCTCTCCGTTTAAAGAAACAGACGCACATTTCTCACTAAGAACAGTTAAGTAAACAATAATATTTTTTTAACACAGAAAGTAACTCAGCATTCGCAGCGTGAAGTCAATGTGTCTAGTAAACCCCAAACTAATTTTAGTCCACTGGCATCTAGGGGAGAGGTGGCTTCCCTCTTCCCCTCCCCAGTCTTTAATTTACATTTGTGAAAACTTGTGGCTGCAAATATTTGCTAGTCTGGGGCAAACGGGAGGCAAAGAAGCAGGTTTAAAAATAGCCTGATTTCAGGAGGGAGAGACTGTCTCTTATGCCAGTGAGCATCATTCAGGCTGCTGAAGTTAGGACGGAACCGCGTATCAGTGGCAAAAGCAGTTGTGGCTTTTTAGGGGATTAAAAGTACAAGATAGGCGGGTTAAATCTCATTCACTTTCTTAGAGCCAAAAAAAAAAAAAGCTGAAAATGTCTTAGGCAAAAATCGGTACACCTGAGGAATCACATGCGTAACCAAGGGTGGGGCATAAATACACCTATCTCGCACCAAAGTCCATTCTTACACTTTTGGTAGCGCTTCGTGAATTTAGAATGCAAAACTGGACATGCTCTATTGTAGAAAACGGTGTGTGAATGTTTTCTCTCTCCGAAGGGCTGGTATTCGGTCTGAAAAAGGAAATGAGAAAGGTAAAATTAAGGCAGGGAGAGAAATACTACGATTTCCAGGCTTTTGCACAATACTACTAAACACCATGATTTGTGGTACTGTCTCGGTGATGCAGGTTTTTTATCTTCGCCCAATGTGGAAAACTATCAAGGTCCAAGGAAATTTGGAAAATATATCTTACTTGTTCCCCCATCCATACAGGATGATTTGTTTCTGGAAACTAGAGGGTGCCACACGTATTGTGGGATGGTGGGGGGGGGATGATAGACAAGGTCTGAGTAAAAAAGATCTTGGCAGAGGGTGAGGGAGGAAATTAATACAGAAGCTACGTGGGGGAAAAATTGCGTAAGTTGAGAAAGTGACGTTGTGTTTACTGTGGCTCTGTAAATGTGGGAAAAGGTTTGATTGCATAAAATTACTTTGAAAGAGTAAGTGCCCAATAGATTTGTTAGTAGGAGCAGACAACCTTTACTGGGGAGACAGAGGAGAAAATCCATATATCCATCCTTTCTTCCTTGCAAGTCTGAGATTAATCAGTAAAGCCCTTCCAACCAATTTATCAAGGGAAATCATGCCTGCCTAATTTTCACTTTGCTAAATAAGTAGAGTCAGGAAAAAAACGGAAATATTAGGTGATAGGCAGATGTTCCATATTTCTTCTAATGCAGTCCTGTGATGCAGCCAACTTTTCCTAGGCCCTACCCAAGACATTTAGTGTCTTGTTTACCTTCAGGTATCAATAGAAAAAGCAAATAAATACATATTTTTTATTTATTTACCATCTTAAGTCAATATAATAATATAAGTATTGGGGGGCTAAATGAGTTCAGCCCATAGTTTGCATGTTGCCCACCACTGGCTTAGCATTGTATATAACTGTGGCTTCTTCCCTCCCTCACATACTATTTTCAAGTAATCTACCCTTTCCTGGTCTACTTCCAGGCAAAAAATTGAATAAAACCTTGTATTGGAAGCCAACCTGATTTTGACCAGTTATCTTCATATACAGGTTGACCTCACTTAGTGACTACCTCATTTAGCAACCGTTCAGTTTCGACAGTGATGACAAAGTAACTTTCCAACCAATCCTCACATTTATGACCTCTGCAGGTCTGTAAAGCAAAGGAAAGCTGAAGTAAAATCATAAGCACAGTCACAGTTTCACTTAGCAACCGTTTTGCTTAATGACTGAGTTGCCGATCCCAATTGTGGTCGCTAAACAAGGACTACCTGTATCTGTAATTTAAACAAAAAACAAATAAACAACCCTCCACTATAATTGTGTTAATGCTTCAATAGCCAGAGATCAGAAGGCAACTGATAAGCTACTAAACTGCCTGGGGGACAAAATAGCAGACAGTATCTTTCTATTCAACTAATACACATAACTCAGATAGGTGTCCCTACGGTTTTGGCCCCTAGGCAACTGCCCAGGCTGCCATCACGGTTAGGTTAGCTTATTAAACACACATGATTGGATTAATAATCAGTTTGGTGTAGTGGTTAAGGCATCAGGCTAGAAATCAGGAGATTGTGAGTTCTAGTCCTGCCTCAGGCACGAAGCCAGCTGGGTGACCCTGGGCCAGTCCCATTCTCTCAGCCCTAGGAAGCAGGCCATGGCAAACCACTTCCAAAAAAACCTTACCAAGAAAACTGCAGGGGCTAGTCCAGGAGTAAAAAACTGGCTTGAAGTACCAAAACAAAAAATTGGATTAATCCAGTGATTATATTGATGCTTGGGGACACCTTGGGGCCTAGATTACAATGGTCTTTATGCATCTGCTTTTACATTATTCCATGAAAGTAAAATTGAAACAACGTTTGCTCAATTGTCTAGGCATGCTGAAGCTATGGGGCAAACCTGTACGTGGAGGTTCACAGCCGTGCACAGGGTTTAACTTTCAGATCATGCTCACAAGCATCATTTGCCTAAATCTTGCAAGCGTGTAGTCGGTATACATGGTCTGGTTGTCTTAGGTAGGAGTGCTGTTTGCTTTTCAAGCAGCCACTGTCCATGTGAATCACAATTCAATGAGAAAGGAGTCTGGACAGCTCTCTGCCAGTACAACCTGGTCTAGACAGAAGTGCAAATGGTCTGAGCACTTGAGTAAACAAAAAGAAAAGTCACCAGAGCCAATATGCTGCATCATAAGAGATGCAGTGACCCTGCCATTAGAAATGTGATGTGGTTTTTAAAATGCTGTTTTAACTCTGTACACCATCTAGATTCTTTGGATGCGGGCGCCTATACACCTAAACAAATGAATAAATACATGCCCCCAAAGCCCAAGTTCAGTCAGTGGGTGTAAAGATGCAAGGATGGTGCTTTGCTTTGCTTTGCTAGGTTTCATCTAAAGTATTTAAGAGTTTACTCAAAAGGTAGCTAAGGATTATTTCTGATAGGACCTATGGGGTTTATCTGGTAGAATCTAACAGATTTTGGCACTCATTCACTGGATTCATACACTGTGCTCAACCATATGTTACTGAATAAAAGCATTTAGATGGGTTTGAGCAACACACTAAACCAGAATCAAATTATGACTTTGTTTAGTGTGTGAACTCAGACATTATTTAATGTACACATGAAGCTGCTAAGAATTATTTGGTCTGGACTGAAGAGTCATCATCAGTATGTTAATGAGGTCCAGGACTACCTTTCTGTATAATCTAACCAAGAGTCAACAGGACATTCTGAAAGACAAATTTTGAGACCATCCTGAGGTGTGGGCAAAGCAAACCCCATTTAGTTATTTTTAATGCGATTTAAGCTATCAAACTTTTCTGCAGTCTCTAATGGCCAGAGGGAGCTTGGAAGACTCCCAGCATGGAATAGCAGCATTTGGAACCATACGTAAGAGGTCCCAGATACATTGCTCAGCATCTCTAAACCTGGCTGAGAAACGGGGTAGTGACTGATAGTGTCTTCTAGAGTCATCCAGCCATAGGTGTGCCAATATAACAATAATGAGATGCCAAAAGTCACTAGTGAAGAAATAGCCACCACTCCTAGTCAACATGGCAGTCCCTAATGAGAAAGGTAGGTCCTGAAAGCAAGGAGGAGTTTTGAAAGCTAAGTTTAGAAAGCCAGAAGGCTTGTTGGGTGAGCGGGAGGCCTTCTCTCTAGAGAAAGAGGCTTAGGGGAAAAGATGTATAGAAAAAGGGATGGTTTTGTGGTAAGGAATTGACAATAAAGCTACTGTGGTTTCCATCAGCTGCCTCACAATCCTCTCCGAAAAGCTGCTCCTTTATCAGCAGCAGAGCCACCTAACAATAGTGAGCTAGATGGACTACCTGTAGTGATACAAGACAGGAGCTGCTGAGCTTGGTTGAGCCCCCCATCCTCCCAAATGCTAAGAAAGCTCAGCTCTGGTTAATAGTATAGGTATGGCTAGGAAGTTGAAAAAAAATCCCACAAGAAGACAGTGGTAAACCATTTATGAATTGTTGCCAGATTAACTGCATAGAAGCGTCTGCATAGTCACCAGGAGTCAAGCTTGACGTGTGGGCCCAGAAGTTGGGCTATGTTTTTCTTCAGTGGCTACGCTTCTATTAATTTATTTTCAGCTTCAGGAGACTGAAAGGAGTATGGTCAGTGATACGGTGATATCAATGTTAGCACATTTTTCATTTGGGGGAGGGGGTGTGTGGTTTCAGAAAATAAGTTTGTGAAGCTTCCCAGAAGTTAGACAGGTTAAAGGGTTTTAAAGAGACAAAAAGAGTCCCTCTCTTGGGGGAGATGGGCGGTAATTAAATTTGAATAATAAATAAATATTGTGTAAAAATGGGGCTCAGAGCTGTATACGCCTCTGATGCAGAGACTCCGAGTTTTTTGAGCCAGCACTCAGTGACAACATATTACTACAGGTAGTCCTTGACTTAACGACCATTCGTTCTAAGTTATGATGATGCTGAATGAATGTGGTTATGACTGGTCCTTGGAGATGCAGCAGTCCCAGCACCCCTGTGGTCACATGATCACAATCTGGGAGCTTGGCAACCTGTTTGCACTTACGACTGGTTGCAAGCACCCTGCAATCATGTGATCGCCATTTGCAACCTTCCCTGCTGGTTCCCCAGAAAGTCAGTGGGGAAGCTGGTAGGGAAGGTTGCAAGTTGCTGGGGTGTCTCCCCCACTTGTGCACCCCTCCAGCCCCTCTGCACTCAGGCTGTGCCGACCACTTGCACACCCCTGCACACCCTTCCCGACCTGCATGGTGCCTCTTGTGCACTCCCACGCACTCCCGCACACACTCCCCAACCCACACAGAGCCTCTCGCACTCCCCCCCGCACACCCCCTTTATGACCGCATTGCTTAGCAATGGAAATTCCAGTTCCATTTGTCATAAGTCGAGGACTAACTCTACTGGATTCATCAGTGACAAGCCAAATGCTTCATAAAACTCATCAGGTTCAGTTTCCAATTAAATGGATCTTGGGTAGCTAGAAAGGAAACAGCCTTTCCTAAGCATTGGGAGTGATGCTACAGTAGATACAGCTATCCTAGCAATGTTGTCAAAATTAGGCAATGTCTAGTTCCTAAACAGAGAAGAGACAGGGCAACCTGAACAGCAGAAGGCAGGGGAGCGGGATGAGGAAGGTCAACACATTCAGAGTGGGGGCTTCCCATTGTGGGGGAGGGTCTCCCTTGCTCCCACTTAGGTCTGTGGGCAGTGAGGAAAATCGACCCATCTTATGCTTAGTATGCCATGCTTCAGGGCTTCTGACATTGCCAGCTACCTTTGGTGGAGAAGTGCCACTGTTCCATTGCACTTCTATAGGTGCTTCCTGCCACATCCAACCAAAGGAGAGATGTCCCATCCTGGAAAAATGTACAGGCCAGATTGGACTGGCTAGATAATCCCCCTGAAGCTTTCCTCCAATCCAGGTATATTCATATAGAAATATTTTAATGGAAAGGCAGTATAGCAATATTGTTAAATACAAATACCTATTCAACCTTAGGAGACTACTCATTCCCAGATGTTGCAGCTTTCAATTAGTATGTTTTAAAGTTTATTAAAGGCTCAAAAGCCACTATCCCTAGTGTTGGGTAAACAGCATTATTAGCTAGAATAAGTTCCATTTCTGGACAGGGCCACCCCACTTTGAGAAGAGCATCTGGAAGAGATACTTTAAGTCCTTTGGCTGCAGAGAGAATTGCTGAGATACATGAAGCGATGCCACAAGCCAAGGGAGTATAAATTAGAATGATGGGAATGAGATGGGACTATTTGAATGGGTTCTTTCACAAGACTGACTTCTCACAGAATCAGAAAGGATTTGTTTGAGCATGAAAGCTTTTATAGAAGCCTGAAATAAATATGAGTATTTTTCTTAGCACGAAAGAGTTACATCGAAGAACTGGTAAAAACCATGCTTGTATTTGCAAGGGGGATTTGCCAGAGAGTCACATAGGCAAGAAAGGAACATGAACTATAATTATCCATATATTTCTTTCATTTATGTGCTACTTTTCTCCCTAATGGCATCTGAGCTGAAAGCATGTGTGTTGGAATATGTAGCCATAGTTACTGTTAATGTGACTTAGCTATTTCTCTGTTGGGCTATGAGAGCAGGTACCCTTTGAAACAAAGATTGTCTTTTTTGACCATTCCCTGCCCAGAGGCACAAGACTCAGGTGAGATCAAGTGACTTTTTTTCAGGGCATCACAGCACTGAATTTCTTTTATAGCCCTTTAACATACACACAGCCTATTGTTCTCTGTAGGCTAAATTCTTCAGAAACTACGTTGAATGAAGATGTTGAACAACTGATTGACAATTTCCAGCTGGAGCCCAAGGGGTACACAGAAGGAGCCTCCTCGAAGATTGTTGAAATAATACAGTTGGGTGTACCCTGGAAACGGTGAACTACACCAGTTTATCCTTCTAACACCAGATCAAACCACAGTTAAGCAGAAGATGAATCCACCAAAATGGCCATTTTTACGACCAACCTTGACAACGATTTCAATAAATATTGAGGGATTTTCTACTCATAAGATATTTTATTAGCAGACATGTGCAGGAAGCACAAATGTGATATACTTTTGGTCCAGGAAACACATCGGGAAATGAGTAGTCGTAGACCCAGAATAGCTGGAATGGAGGTGGCTATTGAGAGACCACATGACCAGTATGGGAGCATAATTTTCACACAGCCTGGGCTTCATATATCAACGGCACTGACAGAAAAGAATAATATAGAAGTCCTCACTATTCGAACTCCCAAATTCTCAGTCACTTTGATATATAAGCCACCAGATACTACCTTTGTTTTTAATGAACCAGATAATTTTAAATATGATCAGATAAATTTTATTATGGGTGATTTTAATTGTCATAGTGAAACATGGGGATACCCCCAGACTAATGAAGATGGTGCACAACTTGAAGCATGGGCAGATGCCAATGATTTTCAACTTATTAATGATCCAAAGCTGCCCGCATCTTTCAATAGCGGTAGATGGAAGAGGGGATATAACCCAGATAACATCTTCGTGAGCAGGAAAATGGCAGCACAGCATACAAAATTTGTTGACATCCCGATCCCTCGTACTCAACACAGACCTATTAGGTGAGTGGTTAACACTGTAGTGAGACCACAAGAGGTCCCCTTTCATAGGCGGTTTAACTTTAAGAAAGCTAATTGGACAACTTTTCAAGAACAACTGGATAAAGATGTAGGGAGAATTTTTCCACACCCAGAGAAATATGATCAATTTATTGACCTTGTGAAACAAATCTCAAGGAAAAATATTCCAAGGGGATGCCGTACCCACTATATCTCAGGGTTGACTAAAGAGGCTAAACCTCTGTTAGATAGATACCAGTCCTTATTTAATCAAGTTCCTTTTAGGGAGGATACAGTTGAGGTTGGGGAACAACTGATGGAAGCAATTGCTGAAGATAGGAGACAACGATGGTGTATGTTAGTAGAGGACCTTGATATGAAACAGAATAGTAGATGTGCATGGAAATTGCTTAGAAATCTAGGTGGGGATCTAACCAAACCTCAACAAAATCAAAGTAATGTATAAACAGATCAAATAGCTAGTCAAATCCTGAAAAATGGGAAAATCCAAGGGAAAAAAGAATGAGGACCAGCTATTAGGGCGGAAGAGCAAGAGGGCAGGTTTCTCAGTGTGCCTTTTACAATACTCGAATTAGAGTGAGCCATAAAAAGTCTGAAGCAAAACAGAGCCGCGGGCATTGATGATTTAAGGGCAGAACAGATAAAACAGTTTGGACCTAATACTTTGGAGTGGCTCCGACAAATGATGAACACCTGTACTGCTGAACTTAGAATTCTGAGGCTTTGGAGACAGGCTAGAGTGTTAGCCTTGTTGAAGCCCGGAAAAGAACCAACTGATCCAAAGAGCTATCGACCAGTGTCACTCTTACGTCATGTTTGTAAGTTGTTAGAAAGAATGATTCTTAATCAAGTGGCAGAGACCCTTGATGTGAAGATCATGAAGGAGCAAGCTGGTTTTAGACCAGGAAGGTCATGTTGTGGACTAATACTTAATCTTACACAACACGTAGAGGATGGTTGTGAAACAAAATTAATTACTGGAGTGGCGTTCACTGACCTTACTGTAGCATATGATATGGTCAATCACAGAAAATTGCTGCATAAGATAGACAACTTTACTGGAGACCATAAGTTCACCAGGGTTCTAGGGAGTTTCCTTCAAAATAGAAGGTTTTATGTAACTTTGAATGGTAAGAATAGCAGATGGAGGAAGCCAAAGAATGGATTACCAGAAGGCAGCATATTATCTCCAATTTTATATAATATATACACTAATGACCAACCTGCCCTGACTGATGTGCAAATGTTTATATATGCAGATGATACAGCGGTGGCTGTACAAGAACCAAGTTTCGATGAGTGTGCTGAAAAATTATCACGGGCTCTAGAAGAACTGGAGAGGTATTATAATAATTACTTAAAACCTAATCCAAGCAAAACTCAAGCATGTGCCTTCCACCTTCATAATCGAGATGCAGGGGTTGAATTGGATATAACGTGGAGAGGGAACAGATTACAGCACTGCCCAACACCTAAATATTTGGGTGTTACATTGGACAAAACACTTTCTTTTAAGCAACACTGCTTAAATACCAAGGCTAAAGTATGTGCTAGGAATAACATCATCCAATGATTGACAAACTATGCATAGGGAGCCCAGCCAACTACGCTACGAGTATCAGCTCTGGCCTTGAGTGTCTCTACTGCCGAATATGCGGTACCAGTATGGAACACATTGGCACATGCGAAGCAAGTAGATATTGCTGTGAAAGAGGCAATGCGCATAGTGACGGGATGCCTCAAACCTATGCCCATTAATAAATTATATCCCCTTGTAGGCATTGCTCAACCTAAGATTAGAAGGGAAGTAGAAGCAGACACCAAAAGAACCAAGCAAGAGACTGATTCTCATCACCCTTTAAATGGATATGCTCCTCCAATTCGTAGACTTAAATCTAGAAAGAGCTTTATGGCAAGAACTAAACCCCTAGAGGGACCCAAAGAACAGAATCGAATAAGTAAATGGAGGAATGAGCTCACCGATTTAAGAATTCTACCAAAGGAAGAAATGGCCGCAGGAAGCACTCTCCTGTATACAGTTCGGAGGACAATGAATAGGATGAGGGTGGGGGTACCAAAGTGTAAGATGAATCTATTTAAGTGGGGGTTGCTGGCTGACGGCAATATATTATGTGAATATGGAGAAATCCAAGATCCGGTGCATCTGATGGTGTGCCGATTATTGCCAGAGCCTTGTACTGTCAATGACCTACATCAAGCTAATGACAAAGCTGTGGTTGTGGCTACATTTTGGCAGAGCAAAGTTTGATCTGGACATGAAATAAATAAAAAGCTAGAGCCCAACGAATCAGTATGGGCAACAGTTTTGACATGCAACTATAGGATATCTTCTAATTATTTGGCAGCAGGAGCACACAATTTGTGCCCCCATATATTTGAAAACTTGCTGTTGAACTTTAATTTTAATAGGGCAAGAAGTAAAAAATACTAAATGCATGGAGAATAGTCATGTTGCTCCCACTTAAAGGGAAAGAATAGCCATTTGGCTCAATGTATATCTACAGCATGCAGTCAGATGTATCAGAGGATGCCTAAAGAAAAGGCATTCCTTTCTGGATAATTCCATGCTCCCTGTTGGAGCCAGCCAGGTTGGCATGAATTTTTCCTTTCTCAGAATGCTAAAAGAAAATTCCCCTTGTTGCAAACCAAATCTATCCTCTTTCACACATGCTCCAAAATCTGAGCCTCAAGAAACTCAAAACTATGTTGGTTAAGTGCCCACTAGGACACAAGACAGGCAGAAGCAAAATTGTTATTGTTATTATATTTCTTTCCCTTTCCATGAACTATACCAGTTCCTGCATTAACAGATTTCTGCCCACATTCTATGGGTATTTCAGGGTTATGGGAGGCTGTGGACCCTTCTCCCAGAGACACATTCCTGATTTTCCCCTTTTCACCTTTCCCAGAGTTTGAGTTCCAGCTTCTAAGGAGATAAAAGGTTGTGGACAGTTCTGTGTGGGCTGAAAAGCAGTGAACAAATCTCTCCCTCTGAGGGTGAGTTCTCTTTGCCCTCAAAGGAGCGTCTGAAAATGCTATGGCCCCTGACATGTTATCCAAACATCTATAGAACTATAGCCTTAGCTCACTTACAATGCATCTAACATGTTTAATATTTGTTTTTTTCTGCCATCTTTACAATCTTATAAGCAAAATAAGACACTTATTTAATTATCTAATCTTATCACCCATTGGTGTCTGCATTTATTTCTTTGCTTCACAGTGAATTTCCAACCTTCTTCAAAACTAGTTGGGTTGCCCTAGACCATCCTTCCCTTACCAAATAGTCTGTAGATGTGCTGGATTTCAGCTTCCAAAATTTCCATCTAGTATCTAGAGGCACTAGATTGGGGAAAGGTGCCATAGAACAAGGGGGGGTGGGGAGGAGGAGGAGGAGGAGGAGGAGGAGGAGGAGGAGGAGTAAACAACAATACTGGGCCAAAAGTTTGTGGTCCTGCTCTCCTCCATGACTTCCTTATGTTACCAGATACATATCTTGAGGCCCTTGGAGGTAAAAAATAAAAAGTTGTGCCCCTTGATCAGAAAAAGTTGATTGCCTCTTCCCTAAACTACAGAAGAATGTTATCGCTTTCTGAATATTTGATTTTCCATATACAGTAAGCACTAAAGGTACTTGTAGTTATACTGGCTGTGAATGTAGAGCGTATGTCACATCTTCAAGCAAGGAAGAAAAAATGAAATATTAATGGAAGAGTTAAGCAATCATACAATTCTGTGGCTTTTGCCTATGTACCGGAATCTTGGAATATAAAACAACCCTTGGCTCCTACATTGAGGATTTTATAAGTCCATCAATAATAAATGGGGAATAAAATTTAGAAATCCTGGAAGGTATTTAGGAGCCCTTTAACCTTTTGTTAAAATTAGAACTAAACAGTATTCACATATGGGAGCTGCTACTACAGATACACATATGAATGTATAGCAAGGATGAAGGTTGCATGTTTAGAGTTTCTTAAAGTCCTTTTTGTACATGTGGGATACAGATTTCATTATGTGAATCCTTTTTCTTGGTATACTAACATATAATTCTTGTCATTCCTGTAAATTCTGCAGAGCAAAATACTGTCTCTTGTCCTAGCTTTCAGCTAGTTTCCTGTGGGTGACAAGGAAGCCACCACAGAAACTTACGATTTTTTTTTCCATATAGAACATTCTGTAGCAGTTTCTCAAACTATGTACTGTACCCTCCAGTATTCCCAAACAATGTGAAGCTGTTTCATGAGCTGTTCCAGATGTTGGATCCATTTACTATCTAATAGGTATCCTAGGATTGGTCCACATCTTCAGTGCATGATCTATTCCTTTCATAGAAGAGCTATATTCAGGTGGTCTGTGTCCAGATGAAAACATGTTTGGTCTGCAAGGGATCTGAAACACATGTGTTTGATCTGGGTATGGATTCAAAGCATGTGTTCTGGATGGATGCTTTTTGGGAAGAGAGCAGGAGAAAGCCAGGACCTTCAGTGACAGTGGCTAAGGGGAAGTAGAGAAAGGGAAGTTCTGGGAAGACAAGTGGAGGGGTGGGCATGTTGATTAAGCCAAAGGCATTAGTCCATAGGGGAAGTAGGGAAAGGAATGGTACCTGGCAGGTGTCATGTTCACTGTTTCAATGTAGAGTATACATCGTAACGTTTCACATGCCATGGCGCTGACGCGCGTTTCTGTTTGGGAGGGAGCTGCTGTGAAACCTTGTACCAAGCTCTGTATCTGTGTTCATTACAATGGAATGTGTTTGGGTTATGTTCTCTGTTCAAGGATTTTTCCTGCAGACCATCAGAAACCATTAGAAGCACCTGGGATTGTGAACTTGAGAAGATTCTACGGGGGGAGGGATTTCATTTGCACCGAGGGTTTTTAGTTTGTATTTGGCGTGCTTTTATCATTCTCAGCTTTCTTTGTGATCTTGCACATTATTCTTTAATAAATCAGATATCTTTGAATTCCTGCTCATGAGTCTGATAGTGTTTTAGAATAGGCAACCATTACATAAAGCTGAGAATCACCAAAGTTGTACCATTAGCTCCTACCAAGATTAGTTTCTTGCAAAGGAAAATAGTTAACGATGGCCGAATCCAAGCTCATGACCGGGGGACTTGAGGAGACAGCTAGCTTGATGCCCGAGTCGACAGTCAAGAGCGGAGAACTGAGCCTCACCCCAGAACCTTCAGATTTCCGGGATGAATCGAGTTCCAGCCCTGAGGTGGAGGAATCTGACGATGGGGGAGAACCAGAGCAACCAGCACCCAGCGAATCGCTCGCAGAGTTGATCACCTGGGATGAAGTGGGAGAACCCCAGCCAGGGACGTCCCAGGCGTCCTGGAAGTATCAGTTCCTGCTAACCCCAGAGAAAGAATCTGCTATGGTGTCCACAGAGAGAAAGCCGAACACGCGATGGAGAGAGGACTCTCAAACCCCTGAGAGACTAAGAGTGGTGGAAGCCAAAATAGAATCGATAGAGTACATGTTAAGAAACCTCTCTCTATCACTGGAGGAGCAGGGAAGACGTGAAGGAGATCCCAGCTTCCCGCAACCATCCCCCATCCTCCCATCCGGGCTGCCGGCGGAGTGGGGCCGGAGACGGCTCCGGGACAAATCTCCACCCCACAGGGCTCGATCACCAGTGTCCCCACCCCGAAGAGGGAAAGCTAGTGTAACCTGGGGCCCAACCACTCAAGTAGCTGCCGATTCCGCTCCAACCGGAGTGGGGGTGAGAGACTTTCCTGTCAAGTTTGATGGGGATCCAACAAAGTTATCTTTCTTTTTAACTAATGCTAAAAGTTACATGAGGCAGTTTGGAGCATATTTCCCTTCTGAAGAGGCTAAGATAACTGCCATTGCCACCAAGTTGAAGGGTTGAGCAGCTGACTGGTATGTTCAATTAAGTGAGTCTGACTCCCCTGCACTTGATTATTTTGATGAATTCATGTGGGCATTAAAGCTGAATTTTGAGGATCCTCTGGCCAAGGCAAGAGCTAAGCAGGCGCTGAAGGATCTTACCCAGGGCCAAATGTCCGTAGCTGATTACGCCCTAGAGTTTAAGGCTCTAGCTGGGAAAATCCCCGACTGGTCTCAGTCAACCTTAATAGAACGGTTTAAAGAGGGACTCAACCGGGACGTCCTACGGTGGGCGTTGTGTAGAGACAACCCAGAGTCATTGTACGAATGGATCTGTCTGGCAGGCAAGGCTGAGCATGCTCAGCATACCTTCATGCACGCTAGAAGATCTGAAAGACCACCTGCCACCATGAGGGGACCCCGAAGTGCTGCGACTGTGCCCGGCCAAGCTATAGAGCCTGGGATGAGGAGAGAGATAGGTGCTATGTGAGGGGTCAGTGTCTCCGATGCGGAAAGGAAGGGCATCGAGCAGCTGATTGCCCAAAAGCCAAGGCTGGAGATCGAGTGGGGAAGCCACTGGCCAAATCGCCTCCCCCCCTCATGGCGGATGACAGCAGCCAAGGGTGCAGCCGACGCTGAGGAAGTATTCTTCTTGGGAGAAGCTGAAGACGACTCTAAGGAGCCAGCGGGAAACGCCAGCCACCTGCCATGAAGAGCGCCTGCGGGCAGGTGGAGGAGGATGGGCGCGAAGATGCTACGGTGAGTGCTGACTGTCCCACTTTAGCAGTAAAAGTGAAATTGGGCTCCCGCACGAAAACTGCAGAGGTCTGGGCTTTAGTTGACTCTGGGTGTTCCAGGTGTTTAATTCACCCTGATTTGGTTGCTGCTTTGGACTTGCCTAGCTTTCCCCTCCAGCAGCCTTTGATCTTCACTCAGTTGGATGGTTCAACGGGGGGGGGGGGGGCGGCGACCCATTTCACTGGAACTGTGGCAATGCAAATGGGCAGCCACCGTGAGACTTTGAAGTTCATTGTAGCACCTGTTGGTGCTACAATCAGGTGTTCCCCTTGGTAATTCTGGGGGTCCCCTGGTTGACCTATTGAAGCCCCTATATACACTGGGAACACAGAACTATGACTTTTAAAGATGGGTTTTACCAAGCTCCTACAGCGGAGAGAGCTGCACATGCGGGGCTTGGAAGGGCTGTGATCGCCACGCTGCGCCCTAACTTGGCACCTTTAGAAGGCTTGCCCGATTGATACCAAGACTTTGCAGACGTATTTGGGGAAACAGAAGCAGATCAGCTACCCCACCCCCCACCGGAAAACTGACTGTGCAATAGAGTTGGTTCCCAATGCTCAATGGCCCAAGCCAAAAATCCATCCAATGACTCAAAAGGAGCTTGAGGCATTACGGGATTTTATTGACAAAAATCTGTCAAGGGGATTTATTGAACCTGCTAATTCCCCAGTTGGGGCCCCTGTGCTATTCCGGGAAAAGAAAGATGGCATGCTTCGACTCTGTATGGACTATCGAGGGTTAAATTCCATCTCAATTCTCAACAAGTACCCTCTTCCGCTCATGAAGGACATGTAGCTCATTTGTCAAAGGGCAAGATTTTCTCCAAGCTCGATCTTCGCGAAGCCTATTTCCGCATCCGCATACGAGCTGGGGATGAGTGGAAAACTGCTTTTAATTGCCCACTGGGTTCGTTTCAGTACAAAGTCCTTCCTTTTGGGTTAGCAGGGGCACCCGGAGTCTTCATGCAGTTGATTAATGAAGTTTTACGTGATCATTTGTTTAAAGGGGTCCTGGTTTACTTAGATGATGTTCTCATTTACACTGAAACCAAGGAGGAACACAAACGCCTCCTCAAACAGGTGTTACGCAAGCTTAGAGATGCCAAACTCTGTGCCAAACTTTCCAAATGTGAATTTCACAAGACCCAACTTGACTATCTGGGCTATCGGGTGTCTGACAAGGGCATTGAAATGGACCCTGCAAAAATTCAGGTGATTTTAAGTTGGGAACGTCCCCGCACCCGGTGGCAATTGCAAAGTTTCCTAGGGTTCAGTAATTATTATTGCCAATTTATCCAGGGGTTTGCTGAGATTGCCTTGCCCCTCACTGATTTACTCCATACCAAGGGCTTGGGGGAAACACGCAAGGTAAAACACTCTGGAGCCGTGCTGAATTGGACGCCTGAATGCCAGGCAGCATTTGAAAAACTGAAATCCCTTTTCACTGCTGAGCCTATTCTACAGCACCCCGATCCCGAACGCCCCTTTGTAGTCTAAGTTGATGCCTCTAACTCCTCAGTTGGAGCTATTTTGTTACAGAGGGATTCTGAAAATCATTTAAAACCTTGCGCTTATCTGTCCAGGAAATTTTCTGAAACCGAACGCTGTTGGCATGTTTGGGAAAAGGAGGCATTTGCTGTAAAAGCCGCTTTAGAAACCTGCCATCACCTCCTTGAAGGCGCTAGATGCCCTTTCGAGGTTTGGACCGATCACAGGAATTTGGAGGCTCTCTGCACCCCCCGGCGTCTCAGTCCTAAACAAATTTGCTGAGCTCAGTTTTTCAGTCGTTTCAATTTCCAGTTAAAATTTATCCCAGGAAAGAAAAACTTTCTGGCAGATGCTTTGTCGCGTTTACCTCAGGACTTTGACCAGGGGGCAGATGTGGTTGGGACTGTTCTCACTGAGCCACATCTAGGCTTGGTTGCTGTCACTCAGAGCTAGACCGTGCACAGGCAACCCCGCCCCCAGCTCAGTCTGAAAAGCAGAAAGTGCAAGTGCCTTCTCAGTTACAGAGGGACTTTATCCAGGCAGTGAAATCCGACACTTGTTTGCTAGCTAATAGAGACACTGTTCCTTTTGAAAACGGTCTGGCGTGGGTGGACCATCGCCTTTATGTGGCTGAAACTTTAAGAGCTGATGTTTTCCAGTGTTCCCATGATGATAAACTTGCTGGACACTTTGGTTTTGTAAAAACCCTACATCTGGTTTGCCACCAATTTTGGTGGCCAACATTGAGACATGATGTAAAAGATTATGTTGCTTCCTGTCCTGTTTGCGCCATGTCAAAACGGAAAGGGGGGAAACCACAGGGGCTTTTACAGCCAGTGGCCAGTCCTACCTGTCCTTGGGACGAGATTTCTATGGATTTTATTGTGGATCTTCCTCCCAGTCAGAAAAAAACTGTTATTTGGGTTGTAAAAGACTTTTTCTCCAAGCAAGCGCATTTCATTCCCTGTGCCTCCATCCCGTCTGCCCCACAATTGGCATGCCTATTTCTCCTCCATATCTACCGCCTCCACGGTAGCCCCTCCCATTTGGTCAGTGACCGCGGGACACAGTTTACTTCCCAGTTTTGGCAATCATTTTTAAAATTGATTGGCACCAAACAAGCGCTGTTCACTTCTTCCCATCCTGAGACTGACGGTTCTACTGAGATTTTGAACTCCACCCTTGAACAGTTTCTTAGAGCATACATCAACTACCATCAGGACGATTGGGTGGAGTTATTACCTTTTGCTGAAGTGGCTTACAACAATGCTGTCCATCAAAGTACCAGACAAACCCCTTTTCGTGTGGTTTCTGGTCACGACTTTGCTCCCATCCCTGAACTGCCACAGCCCCCTTCCCAAACATGTTCTGCATCTGACTGGGCTGTTAAGCTGTCTGATTCCTGGCCAGTGATTCAACAAGCTTTGGCTGATGCCCAAGCTGCTTACAAGTTCCAAGCCGATAAGCATCGTTCCTTACAACTCGACTTCAAGGTTGGGGATCAGGTGTATCTATCTACTCAATTTATCAAATCACCTCAACTCTCTAAAAAACGTGCTCCCAAATTCATTGGTCCTTTCCCTATTGTTGATCTTATCAATCCAGTTACTGTTAAATTGGACCTGCCTCACAATTTGAAACGCTTGCACCCTGTTTTCCATTGCAGCTTGCTCAAGCCTATGCACCACTCCTCCCGCTGGCATCCTCAACCTCCTCCTCCTGCTCCAATCATGATTGACGGCCAACAGCACTTTGAGGTCAAGGATATTGTTGATTCTCGCAAGCTTCGAGGCACCCTTCAGTAACTGGTCTGAGGGAAACACTTTCCTCATCCTGAATGGGTGTCTGCCCACCATGTTAATGCTCCTGATTTAGTTTGCCATTTCCCCCTTGCTTACCCATTGAAGCCTGCTGCTTAGTGTTTTCTTTCTTTTGGGGGGGCAGTATGTCATGTTCACTGTTTCAATGTAGAGTATACATCATAACGTTTCACATGCCATGGCGCTGACGCGCGTTTCTGTTTGGGAGGGAGCTGCTGTGAGACCTTGTACCAAGCTCTGTATCTGTATTCGTTACAATGGAATGTGTTTGGGTTATGCTATCTGTTCAAGGTATTTTCCCGCAGACCATCAGAAACTGTTAGGAGCACCTGGGATTGTGAACTTGGGAAGATTCTACGGGGGGAGGGATTTCATTTGCACCGAGGGTTTTTAGTTTGTATTTGGCGCACTTTTATTATTCTCAGCTTTCTTTGTGATCCTGCACACTATTCTTTAATAAATCAGATATCTTTGAATTCCTGCTCATGAGTCTGATAGTGTTTTAGAATAGGCAACCATTACAGCAGGTCACAGCATAGGCTATATATAATAGGAGGGGAGAGGGGCACAAGATGCCAGCCCAGTCCTACCAACTGCATAAGATCACTCTGGGTTTGGGTTTTGTTGGACTGCAGTTGCCTGGGGTGATCCAGCCAATCTTCTGAAAATATGCTTGCTCTGGATTCAAAACAAAATACTTGTTCTGTTTTTACCCACATCTCTATAGTACCCTACTGATAAATGAAGAGAAGATGTTGGTGGATCTTTTCTTAGATGTCACATTGAAACAATTAAAAAATGATCACTAGAGGACTTTTGGATGCAAGTTCACTAAGAACATGAGCTTTAAAATGAAAAGGTATTAAATGTCTTACTACCATTTTCTTCAACAATCTCCTAAAAGAGAATTTTCAGCACTCACTGAAACTAAGGCCAAATACTGAAGTAGGCTAAATATAATGCTGATTCTGTGACTTTCTTTAATCACATTCCAGATACTGATGAAATAAGCCATCATGTGCAAGATCATAGATCCCATTAATATTTGTAATGCATTAAATGTATAGGAATTTTAAAAGTAAAACTGAAATGTGGTTTAGTTCAAGGTTTCTTTAAATTTTTCTTTTTTTAAATAGAAACAGTCATAGGTGTTCCTCATTTAAAAAAAAAAAGTGGACTTTTCTATAGTCTTGAAAAGTTTAAAAAACACTGGTATATAATTTTTCAGCTTAAAGTCCAAGCGCAACAAAAAAAATTCTACAGCATCTCCTGTAAAACAACCAAGAAAGTTTATAATAAACAGGCCCAGAGGCTAATAAACTATTACTCTGAATTCTTTAACAATCAAGGAGACTGCTGGTAAAGGAATGCATTGAAGCTTGCCACCAAATGGGTATAAAAATTAGCATGGAAATACTTAGGATTTACTGCAATTTATTCCGTAGAGTGATTTCTCTAAGAATAGTACTCAGTATGGGTGTACTACATCTTAGAACAGCCTCTCTCGTATGGCTGTTATAGCTCTGGTTGCAGGCAGTCTTGCAGTACTACAGAGATGTCTGGTTTCATATTTCAGACCAAAGTAAACTAGTTTAGTGGAGGAGTAAAACAAATCTGAGCAATATTACATTGTGTTAAGATGAGCAAAGCCTTTCCTTGTCAGAGGGCAACATTTCATCTACTTTTGAAGCCCGTATGTGTGTTAAGTTCTGCCTTATACCCAGAGAGAAAATGAGTACAATGTCTTCTGTAGGCATTTGTACACAGCACAAAACCACCTAATAATATGTCTCAATTCATCACAACTCCATTGGACGTCTGCTTTATAGAAACCAAAACCTGGAATAGCTAGAATGGCATTGGCCAACACAGAGGTACATTGGCAGGGCTAGAAGGGGGAAAAAACCCTGCCCATTCAGTGCCTAGTTTCCTCTGACTCTTGAAAGATGGCGACATTCCCAGAAATTTTAAAAACAAATAATTGGGAAGAAGAGAGTATGAGAGTAGAGAAAAATAACTGCCTGTTTTGCTTTCACTACTCAGGAACTTCCTACAATGTGCTATGTAGAGATTAGAACAAGAGCTCATTGTAATTCCCAGATTCCCACATCATGATCTTCTCAAACCCAATTAGATCACAGAAATAGTAAGCCAACCAAGGGAAGCTTAATCTGAGCCAAGGCTTCCAAGAACTCCACCCTGGAACCTGGCTCCAGTGCCAGTCTAATGCTGAGCACTGGAAGCCAGCTGGGTGACCTTGGGCCAGCCACTCTCTCTCAGCCCAACTCCCCTCACAGGGTTGTTGTGGGGAAAATAGGAGGAGGAAGGAGTATTAGGTATGTTCCCCATGCTGAGTTATTTGTAAAAATAATAAAGGCGGGATAGAAAATTAAATAAATAAATAAATAAATAAATAGCATATAATTAGGCTGTTTTGTTTGCACTGTTACCATTGGAGAATCTACTGGTATCATTTCCACCCACTCTTCTTTTTAAATTTGTTAGGGGTGAAAAGTAACATATAGAGTTGCTTTTTATTACCCTTCTTCAATAAACTCAGACTACTACTTGCAATTTGGGAGGTGAAGTGTTCACTCTTCCTTTCGAAGAAGACCTGCAGATCAGAACAGGGAATGCCTTTCCATTATATTGGCAGCAAGATTCCCTTTTGTTGAATGTATGAGTGCAGAATGTATGGTCCTTCCTATGTTGTTGAATTCTGAATCCCATCAGCCCTAGCCAGTCAGTTGCAGAAGATGCTGAGAGTGGCAACCCAACAATATTTGGAAGGTGAGTCACAGCCAATCACTGAACTAATGATCCACAATTATTTACCTTATTTATTGATTTGCTTATTTATTTACTCACAGGCTTATAGGCTGCTCCAATCAACTGACTCTGATCAGTGTACAACTCCCCAATATATAATTGGGATTAAAAGAACAATACAAATCAAATCGAAATGTAAATTAATTTATCAAATTTGATTAACACAAATCAAATTTGTCATATTTTAATTTAATTTAATATATAGGGACACATTTTTGCACATATATAAAATTATCCCAATGATACACAGGCTTACTATCTCAGCTTCATGAAGCTAGCTTAATCTGGGTTTAATTCTGATCCAGATGTTAAACTGGGTTGGAGTTACCACTATCAGTTCACAAGGGAATGTCATCATTGCAGGAGAGAGATTCCATTTCAGGAATCATTGTTTTCTGTAATCTACTTATTTTCCCTCTTTCAAAATTGCTCCTAAAATGAGCCATCTCGGACAAAAGGGATTTACTCCTTCTTTTCCACATTAATCAGATTGTAGAATAACTGAGATTGAAAAATTCCTTTGGTCTTTGCCTGTAAATTAAATAAAGTAAAAATAAAGCCCTGTGGAATATATAAAACTAACCACAATCTTAATTAAAGGCAGCATAGGAGAGCAAAGTCTTCAAACTTAGAAAAGCTGAAAACCTCTAGAGAAGGGGAAAAATAGTGGATTTGTACCTGTCACAGTCAATACTTCTTGATGGTTCATAATACAGCAATACTATACAATAAAACATCCATGCTACAGAATTAGAATTACTAAATAAAGCAAACAACAAAATACAAGAATGCACCCAGCCCAAAAGCTGATGGCATTAATTTTATCCTTCAAAGGCCAGGAAGAGGATCTAACTGCTTCCCTGTTCCCCAAAGGAAGTCGCAAAACAGTTGGAAGGAAATGACATAGATTTGGAGCCACCACTGAGAAGTCCTGTGCAGATCATAAAGGAAAGCATTTGAATGACATGTGGGACACATTTTAAGTTATGAGAATGAATGCCATCCTTCAACTAAATTGGCCTCAAGCCATTTAGAGTTTAAAAATTAAGGTCAGCGTTTTGACAATGCTGCAGCCTCTTCTTTCAGCTCCTGCAAGAAGACTCTGGCCACAAGGACCAGGACCAGAGTTGTGCCTTCAGAGGGTTCCAGAATCCTGGGATCAGATTCAGGCTGTATTAATCCAACTGCTCTTAGGAAAATGCTGAGTCTGAAAGTTCAGAACTTCTGCAGAAGGGGCCACTACACGATAGCCACTCTACAGACTAATTTCCCAACTGTTACCTTATACATGTATTTTTAACTAATTTTTTCTTTTCCATTCCACTATTGTATTCAAGTCTTTGGTCAAGAAGGTCATTACTTCTGGAGTCTTAAGTGGAAAAGAGAGGTAGAGCTATGTGTTATCTGTGGTGGTGATACTGAAATTGAAACCTCTGGAAGATTTTAGGATCACGGAGTTCTTAAGAACATGGGGTTAAAATAGGATGCATGGCATCCCATAGCCAAAGGCCATACGATGGAGTACTGTGCCTCTTAAGTTTAGGCCAAACATTTAGGATAGAAGGATATGATCAAGTAGGTCATCTCATGTAAAATTGAAAGAGCACACCCTAAAAAAATGGGTGGTGCAGAAATATTCAGTAACTAGACAACCTGTGACCCATTGGGTCATTCTTTTTCCTACATATAATATAGGCTTGCACTGTTTCCCTCCCCTCACAACCCTCAGGAGAGCCCCAGTGACGGCTCCACCTCCATTTCCTCCTCCTTGGCTGACCAGAGGAACTGCCTGCCACTTTGCTGGGGAGAGGTGGAAGAAAGGGAGCCTGGAAAACTGCACCCCCACTCCCCATTCCAGCATGTCCCCAAGGGCCCCCTCCCTTGAGGGAGGAAGAGGGCTCACCTGTCAACTGCCGGGGCCCCCAGCCAGCCCTACCTTGCCAGCAGGCATCCAAGTTGCTCCCTTGTCCTTCTCTCGCTGCCCATTGCCATTAAGAGATTTCAAATTTTGGCCTCAGTTCCAAAGCAGCCAATCTCCACTTGCCTGTTAGGCCTTGCTGCTATAGGAATTGTCCAACTGAAGTTCCTTAACTGCACTTATTTTTCATTAACCGTTAGTTTAGGAGTCTTTCCCAGTCAGCTTGTAGGATCTGCATGTCAAGGTCATTGGTACTTTCACGTAAGCACAAGTTACACAGAGGCAATCTGGGAATCAGGTTTCCAATTTTAGCCCACCCAATTTTCACCTCATCAACTGATTTCTTAATATGAATCACAAGCTGCATACATTAAATTCCCCCCCAAAATTGTGATTCAATCTAAAGTCAATTCCTATGCAGTGGTTTTCTCGATTAAAGTAACTACTTCTTGCCAAAATTTCTTAATTTCATTACATTGCACCATATGTGGAAAAACCAGCCTTCTTGGGTTACACTTTAAACCTTTTGTCTGCTGGAGCCTGCCTTCTCATGGCTCAAATTTATTTAATCTTTAGAAATGGGGAAAGACTTCTGCTGTATCTTCTTTCAGTTTCTTATAACTGCTGCAGAATGCTCAAGATGTAATATATGGTGGTTTTAAAATAATCCTTCTACAAGAGAGATAATTTTGAAGTATGTTCCCTGATTCAGCAAGGGATGGAGGTGTTGAAAATCTACCAAAGGGAACTAGAACTATTCTGCAATTTCTTCCTTTGCAGAGTCTCCAAGATCTAAGGGGAGAAGATCCATCTGCTTTGGAAAGATAAGAGGGGTGAATTCTCAGTCGTACTATCATTGATCCCAGGAAACCTGCAGATAGGCTGCACATGACATGCATAGCTCATAGTCTTACTTTACCAAATATATTTGCAAGTAAGCTATAGCATCTTATAGCACCATCAGTGTGCAATAAATCACTTATGAGGACAGGCTTTATGCTGCCAAAGTGATGATTGGGTGACTCAAAAAGACACCCCAATCATTAGTGAGAAAACTGCCCTTTTTTTGAAACTACTTTTATATGGGTCACCCACACATGCTATGATCCAGTCAGCAGCATTCTGCATTTTCCCTGCCATTTTTTTCTCAGCATGCAGAGAGTCTGACTTTTGCAGAAAAAGAGAACAGTAATATGATCTTTGCTGGTGTAGATATGCTTAATGCTACCTTTCCATCTTTTTTTTAAAAAACAGTGGCATATAGCACACATATCACAAACCTGTACATGTATAGTATAACAAAGGGAACCATTTTATCACCCCTTTATTGATAATCATTTAATTAGCATAATATTTTCCCAATTCTGCTAAAATATTAATGAAATGCCACTTAAATTAGTGGAATTGTGCAATAATAGTAAATTGTGACAATGCTACTTTTAAAAAATGTGTTTTAGATTATTAACTATCTTACTAAAATACTGTTTTGCTATTGCTAATTTTAAACAAGAGATTTCAGGCAGGAAAGTATGCTAGCACTAATTAAAAGATAATTGAAAAGAATAACATGTGGTGTGATACAATCAGGGCTGGCTTTATGCTAAGGCCAAGTAGGCAGCGGCCTAGGGCACCAAAACTTCAGGGTGCCAACATCTCCTCTCCTTTCAAGTCATTCTCAAAAGTATCGGTCAACATGGCCTAAGGATGCCATATGCCTTGAGCTGGCACTGGATACAATAATACCCATCACGAAAGTTATCATTAATCTGTGCTTTGCTTCAAATAACTGGTTACGTGAACTGAACTTTCCCTTTCACCCATAGAAGAGTTGTGACAGTCACTGGTGAGGTTCAGGTCAGTGAGCTAGAGCCAGACATCCTGAAGAGTGAGGTTGAGTGGGCCTTAAGAAGCATTGCTAATAACAAGGCAACAGGAGACGACGGCATCCCAGCTGAACTGTTCAAAATCTTGCAAGATGATGCTGTCAAGGTAATGCATGCTATATGCCAGCAAATTTGGAAAACATAAGAATGGCCATCAGATTGGAAAAAATCAACTTATATCCCCATACCAAAAAAGGGAAACACTAAAGAATGTTCAAACTATCGAACAGTGGCACTCATTTCACATGCCAGTAAGGTAATGCTCAAGATCCTGCAAGGTAGACTTCAGCAGTTCATGGAGCGAGAATTGCCAGATGTACAAGCTGGGTTTAGAAAAGGCAGAGGAACTAGAGACCAAATTGCCAATATCCGCTGGATAATGGAAAAAGCCAGGGAGTTTCAGAAAAACATCTATTTCTGTTTTATTGACTATTCTAAAGCCTTTGACTGTGTGGACCATAACAAATTGTGGCAAGTTCTTAGTGGTATGGGGATACCAAGTCATCTTGTCTGCCTCCTGAAGAATCTGTATAACGACCAAGTAGCAACAGTAAGAACAGATCATGGAACAACAGACTGGTTTACGATTGGGAAAGGAGTACGGCAGGGCTGTATCCTCTCACCCTACCTATTCAACTTGTATGCAGAACACATCATGCGACAAGCTGGCCTTGAGGAATCCAAGGCTGGAGTTAAAATCTCTGGAAGAAACATTAACAATCTCAGATATGCAGATGATACCACTTTGATGGCTGAAAGCGAAGAGGAACTGAGGAGCCTTATGATGAAGGTGAAAGAAGAAAGTGCAAAAGCTGGTTTGCAGCTAAACCTCAAAAAAACCAAGATTATGGCAACCAGCTTGATTGATAACTGGCAAATAGAGGGAGAAAATGTAGAAGCAATGAAAGACTTTGTATTCCTAGGTGCGAAGATTACTGCAGATGCTGACTGCAGTCAGGAAATCAGAAGACGCTTAATCCTTGGGAGAAGAGCAATGACAAATCTCGATAAAATAGTTAAGAGCAGAGACATCACACTGACAACAAAGGTCCGCATAGTTAAAGCAATGGTGTTCCCCATAGTAACATATGGCTGTGAGAGCTGGACCATAAGGAAGGCTGAGAGAAGGAAGATAGATGCTTTGGAACTGTGGTGTTGGAGGAAAATTCTGAGAGTGCCTTGGACTGCAAGAAGATCCAACCAGTCCATCCTCCAGGAAATAAAGCCAGACTGCTCACTTGAGGGAATGATATTAAAGGCAAAACTGAAATACTTTGGCCACATAATGAGAAGACAGGACACCCTGGAGAAGGTGCTGATGCTGGGGAGAGTGGTGGGCAAAAGGAAGAGGGGCCGACCAAGGGCAAGGTGGATGGATGATATTCTAGAGGTGACGGACTCGTCCCTGAGGGAGCTGGGGGTGTTGACGACCGACAGGAAGCTCTGGCGTGGGCTGGTCCATGAAGTCACGAAGAGTCGGAAGCGACTAAACGAATAAACAACAAAATAAGCATTTCAGGAAACTGTCATTAATTATCATGCTTGGTCAGATGATAAAACAACAAATGTTAATGGACCCAGTCCATGGCTATAGAACCTCTCTCCCCAGACAATAGGTGATGGGGACAGTGGCCAACATGTCTTCCTTCCAGGTCCACCTTCAGTGACATAGATGGACATGAACACATTTTAGCTAACACCACCATAAGTAAATTGTATGGTGCAGTTATGGTTTGAGTCTGAAAATTAATGTATCAAAGACCAGGGTACTTATGCTTGACAAGGAAATGGAACAAATGATTACAAGTTACACATATAGTAGATGGTGACAATTAGAGCAAGTAGATGAATTTGTGTAACTCAGCAATATGTTAACTAAAGATGGAACATGGTGGAATACATTTTAAGATGTACAAATGTTAGTAGAAAAGTAGTGTGTAGTATATTCTGTTCTGAAGAATACTGCCTGCACACTCAGGGGCTCATTTTTCTTCAAAACCGACTGCACCTTTGGGGGAATGGGTGGGGAGCTTCCTATAATGTGAACTCTCATTCATATTATTGGAAATAGTACAGTTGATACACAGGGATATCATTGGCTGTATTAGAGCCATGAGCTCCATTGTTCTCACCTCTTTAAGCATATTATTATGAGAAATTATAGAACTAGAAATTAATTTTTAAAATGACTGATGAGACGGTCTTTTTGTTTGGATTGCACCTACTTTGGAAAGACATTCCTGTGTAAATTCACTTGGTCCTTACTCTGATGTGATTAGCTGCCCCTTCCATTTAGGCACCCAGTATCACATTCTAAGCCAGTGTTTCTCAACCCTGGCAACTTTAAGATGTGTGGACTTCAACTCCCAGAATTTCCCAGCCAGCCATGCTGGCTGGGGAATTCTGGGAGTTGAAGTCCACACATCTTAAAGTTGCCAGGGTTGAGAAACACTGTTCTAGACAGTGCCTTTGCTCCCATGGATTTCTATGCAGTCCTGGGGACTTTATTCTTTTAATAAGTTTTTGGATTTACACGGTGGATATTAGTGGGTAAGGAGGGAGTTCTTTCTTTTCTATCAGCTTCTCCTAAACAGCTAGAGACAATCTAATGTTTACATTGACTCTGTAAGCTGTCTTTCACACATGCACATTGTCTACATACATAGTTAACACACGCAAAGTTTGCCAAAAAGAACCATTAACTAACCCAGATCTCTTTCTCTCTGTCTGCCTCTCTTTCTTTATCAGTACACAAGTGAGATTCAGTGATTTCTGAAGAAATCTTGGTTCTGTCAAATGGAATTTTCCCAAAATAAATTCACGTAAACAACTTGCCACAAAGAGGCAGTCAGAGCAGTCTGGAATGTGTAAACAGCTTGAACAGTTGAGAATATAATCTCCTTGAAGGCTGGACTGGATGCAGCATAGTCTTATAGCAAACCACCTTTGGCTCTGGCCATTCTGACATCATAACATTTCATGACTCCCCTCTCCCCTGCTTTTACTTGAACATTACAAGCATAGAGGAAAGGCTGCTGTTGCTACAGCTTCAAAAGCTGAATACTTTCATGGGCAGCGTTTTTTAATACCCAAAGTCAGTGAAAGAGACATTTCAGTCAGTAGAATGGTGGCTGTGGTCAGGGATGGCAAATAAAGATGGTGGCCTTGTCCATTTCCATGTACAGAAACATAGTGGCTTGGTCTTCGTATGGCTTCTTATACTCCAACTGCACTTGGACTAGTCAGCCCTAAAAAATAAGGGGTTCTTTTTTTTAAGCAAGGCCACAATACTTATTTTGGGGAGTAACCTGTTCTCAAATGCACACTTCACTTTTTAGTCACTTCACTCTAAGACAGTGGTTAATGAGACAGGCAGCCTTATTCTCTCTCTCTCTCTCTCTCTCTCTCTCTCTCTCTCTCTCTCTCTCTCTCTGTGTGTGTATGCCAGTTTGGTGTAGTAGTTAAGGCACCTGGCCAGAAACCAGGAGACTATGAGTTCTAGTCACACCTTAGCCACCAAGCCAGCTGGGTGAGCTTGGGCCAGTTGTTCTCTCTTAGCCCTAGGAAGCAGGCAAGGGCAAACCACTGCCAAAATCTTGCCAAGAAAACTGCAGGGACTAGTCCAGGCAGTTGCCAGGAGTCAACACTGACTCAAAGGCAGAGATGCTGGACCCTTATGTTGTTGACCTCATCTTGACAGTGTTGAACACTAATTAGCTATCATTGAACAAGACTGAAACATCATTTTATACACACTGAGCAATAAAAGCAGTGTAGCTGCCAAGCCTGAAGGAGATCAAAAAAGGATAACTCAGGGAGCCTTTTACCATCTGTATGAAGCTGTCTGTTGCCCTTCTCATGCCCATTGTTAACTCATCTTTGGCCGCTGGAGGAAGACAAAAACCGAACCCGACCGAACACAAGCTAGAGCTGTGATTAAGGCCTACCTTGTGGCGGTAAGAGAGGTGAAGCGCCAGTACTTCTCCGCTCTTATTGCATCTGCAGAATACCGCCTGATGGCCCTGTTTAAGATTACCCGATCCCTTTTAGGGAAAGGGGAGTCAGAAATCCATCTACAGGGCCGTGCGGAGGAATTTTTGGGGCACCTGCAGGATAAAATCGCTCGGATCCAGACCGAGTTGGACTCCAAGCATGAGATAGAGTCGGAGGAGATACCCAGGGAATGTACTTAGCAGGTTATCTGGGACCAGTTCGATCCCGTTGAACCCGAGGAAGTGGACAGGATCCTTCGGACTGTAAATGCTACCACGTGCCAATTAGACCCATGCCCCTCCTGGCTGGTGAAAGCAGCGTGGGAGGTGACATGTGGCTGTGTCCAGGTGATGGTAAACACATCCTTGAGAGAGGGGGTGTTCCCAGCAGCCTTTAAGGAAGCGCTGGTGTGCCCCCTCCTCAAGAAACCATTGCTGGACCCTATTATACTGGACAATTTTCGCCCAGTCTCCCACCTCCCCTTTTTGGGGAAGGTGGTTGAGAAAGTGGTGCCTTTGCAGCTCCAGAGGATTCTGGATGAAACGGATTATCTAGACCCCTTTCAGTCAGGTTTCAGGCCCGGTTATGGGAAGGAAATGGCATTGGTCGCACTTATGGATGACCTCTGGCGGGAGTGAGATGGAGGCAGTGCATCCATCCTTGCTCTTCTTGACCTCTCAGTTGCTTTTGATACCATCGACCATGGTATCCTTCTGGACCGATTTAGGGAGTTGGGGGTGGGCGACGTGGTTCTACGCTGGTTCATCTCCTTCCTCCAGGGTCAGTCCCAGTCGGTGTTGATAGGGAGCAAGAGGTATGGCCCGTGGCCCCTCCTTTGTGGGGTGCCACAGGATTCGGTATTCTCTCCGCTCCTTTTTAACATCTACATGAAACCACTGGGCGAGATCATCCGTCACTATGGGGTGAGGTATCATCAATATGCAGATGATACCCAATTATACATCTCCATCCCAGGTGAAGTAAGTGATGCTGTGGCCACCCTTTCCGAGTGCCTGGGGGTAGTGGGGGCCTGGATGGGGGACAACAGGTTGCGGCTGAACCCGGGGAAGATGGAGTGGCTGTGGATTAATGCCTCCTTGATTTCTGGGAAATTGTCATCTTTAGTTCTGGATGGGGTTGCGCTGCCCCAGACAGACCTGGTGCATAACTTGGGGGGTCCTCCTGGACTCCCAGCTCCTGCTTGAAGAACAGGTGGCAGCCATGGCTAGGAGGGCCTTTGTGCAACTTCGTGTTGTGCACCAGTTACACCCCTTCCTGGAGCGAGAGGCCCTTTGAACAGTCACTCATGCCCTGGTTATCTCCCATATAGACTACTGCTATGCGCTCTACATGGGGCTACCCTTGAAGAGTATCCAGAAGCTACAGTTGGTGCAAAATGCAGCCACACGGGCGATCTTGGGTTTCCCAAGATCAGCACACGTCACCCCTTTGCTCCGCGAGCTGCATTGGTTGCTAGTATGCTTCCGGGTTCAATTGAAGGCGTTGGTTATCACCTTTAAAGCCCTACATGGCACGGGTCCAGGTTACCTAAGGGACCGTCTCCTCCCCATCACATCAACCCGTCCCACCCGGTCGTGCAGAGAGGGCATGCTATGGACCCCGTCTGCAAGAGAATTCCATCTGGCGGGGTCCAGGAGGCGGGCCTTCTCTGCAATAGCCCCTGCCCTTTGGAATATCCTTCCCCCAGAAGTGAGATTGGCTCCCTCCCTCCTGGACTTTAGGAAACAGCTAAAGACCTGGTTCTGTAATTATGCCTGGGGCGGGAGAGAGAGTAGCCATTCCTGGGGATGGTTAGTTTCTTAGAAGGACCCTGCTCTGCCTACAAATCATAAAGAACTTCCAGCCATCAAGGTTTTTATTATATTTATTTTATTATGTATTATAGTGTTTTACAGTTTTATATTTTTATTTATGTTTTATTGTAAACTGCCCAGAGTCCCTTTTGGGAGATGGGCGGTGATAAATTTGATTGATTGATTGATTGATTGATAGATAAATAAATAAATAAATAAAAAAATACATCTAGCCCTTCATGGAATTTTCATCCCCCTGGCAACTTGCTCACCCATGTGCCAACTGGCCTGCTCTGCTGCCTTCTTATCTGAGGTCAAGAAATTTTTCAGTCAGTAATGTGAAGCATAATCACTTACAAGTCTATTCCTGACATTCTTTTAACACTGTCCCTTTATTCCGTGTGAGCAAATAATGCGACAGTATTAGTTCTGCAGAAGGAAGCTGATGAGCAACAACCAGATCCTAGCTTGCTCTGGCTTCATGAAGAATGGATTTTGCATTTGGTTGCAAGTTTTCATTTTGAACATCCCCAGCATCCTTTCGGGAAAGAAGAAGTCATGCTGTACTCAACCCAAAATCATATGGATAATTAAGGGGGATTTGATATTACATTAAACCCATGGGGATGGAATGTAGAGAATAAGGAGCTGACATGGGGGTGGGGGGCAGGGGAGAAAGGGCTATTCTTATTCACTTGCAACTGGATGTCAACATTATGCCAATTAATTATGCCATTAATGTATCCTTTGAGAAGCCTCCCTTTAGATATTGCGATATATTATGTTTTGTATCTTTTCTTCTGCCTTGTCAATGAAGACAGGTTGAATAAATATTCAGACTTGAAATGAGGAATATTGTAGTTGTACACATCCCATCATATCCTCTACACGTCAGTCTTCAAGGGAACTATCACACCATAGTGTGATTTCCTCCCTTAAAATAAGTATATGCTAGAATTGAAACATGGAATTTTATTCACTTACTACATTTTTAATCTCACTATTTTAAATATAGGGTTCATACTTAAAATATAAAAAGCTATCCAGAATGGATACATACATTTTAATTTACTATCTCTGATATTATATTCCAATAGTTTGGCATTTTTCTTCCTCTTGAAACAAGCGGAAGGGAATGTGGAATGATGGTTTTGTTCCCAGTTACTGCTTTATGACTGTTGCTTTTTATGGAAGAGTTGTTCTTTTAATTTTGTGAAACCACCCAAAGATATTTGGAGTTGGGTGTCCTGGAAATTTTTAAAAATTAAATTAAATAAATCAGTAATGGAATTATGAAAAGCAATGGAATTATAAAAAGAAATATGGAATATTGGAATTAAGACAAAACCCTCAGTGTGATCAATTAATAAATGAAAGCATTTAAGAACAACTAATTGCATTTTCCGATTTTACCTTTTCACTACAAATAGTGCCCAATGGCTCATGAAAATTATAATTAAAAGCTGAACATTCAAGAACAGAAGCCCATCGGATGAAAATATGTTTGTAAAAGATACACAACAACACTGACAGTAAGGTTACCCGGGGCCTGCTCACCATCCTTCTCCGTAGCTGAGTCCACAGCAAAAATGAGAGGAGTGAGGTCTGGGAGGATGGGCAGAAATGGGTTTGTCTTCCCGGTTTGGAGCTATAAACCCTCCTTGCTTTTACACAGTGGCTGTGTGTGTTCATGTGGGTGGAGAAAGGAGCCGCGAGAATGCAAACAGAGCCAGCTGCTACTGACATCGTGGCATGATAATGAAAGTCACCTCTGCAAGCAAGCAAGCAAGCAAGCAAGCAAGCAGATGCCGAAGGAAATTCTGCATATCCAACTGAGCAGTAACTTGAGCAGCTCTCGCCTTGGGTCTTCAATTGTAGAATGTGAAAGCAAGGACAGGGAGACCTTGGTCTGAATCAAAGATCTCCCCGCAACCTCAAAGTCTTAAACTTTGTACTTATTTCTAATCTTTTACTTGGGACCTGACCTTAACTCTTGGGAACCTAATAGATGAAACTTGAAACCCCTCTGAAACCTTAAGGTAAAAAATAATAAAATAAATCTTGTCCTGTGGGGAGGCTGTACTCTGCTTACTTAGCAAAGACCGAGCAAAAGTGCCATTCTCTTTCTTAGACCTCTATTCAAGGGTTCTTCAGACTGCGTTGCATGGAACCCACGGGTTCCACAAGAACTTTATGGAGTTCCGTGAGAGACTAAGGGCATAAAAATGTTCACTTGAATGTAGCCAATTTTCTACAGTACCACTAGAGCTTTGACCAGGGGTTCTGGGAATATTTCTTTTAAACTGCAGGTTCTGTGGCCTGAAAAAGGTGGAAATTCCTGCTCCATTCCACAGTATAAGTCTGACGTTTTCCTATCCAAGCACCGTTCATTTGTCCATCAGCATGTTTGTACTGTACATCCAGGAACACACAGGTCTGCAATACAATACATCTGCAGGGTTTCTTAACCTTTTTCTCCCATGGCATTTTAAATAAGGAAGCTTTGATTGGGTAGTCAGGTTTATAACTGAGGCCCCAAAATGCCTAAATTTTGGTTCATTAGGCCAAACAGGAGATCCACATACATGTTTGTAGCAGTGATGCAGCAATTTTAGATTCTGCCAGGATGGAGGTTGAGTCTGGGGAGGAGGAGGATCAGCCCATCGCAGAAAAAGCGAGAGAGAGCCTTGAGCAGCAAGATCCAGAGCCGCCGATTTAAGACAGACAGGAGGCAGATTCTCCGCCTCCTATCAGTGTGTGAGAAAGGAGGCTGGAAAGGCGGGCTGAACAGCGAGAGAAGCGATTGGCTCCTGCGCAAAAAAGGTGGGAAAGCTGAAGATATAAAGAACACCTGAAGCCAGAGCCAGTTGTTGGAGACAACCCTTCTCTTCTCCCTGCCTTGCCCTTGGAACGCGCTGCCTCAGTCGACCTCCTTACCTTGTCTGCCTACCCTGAGCCTCCTGCCTCCGCTGCCTGCCCTGCTGTCGCACCGCTGCTTGCCTCAGAGCCTTGCCTGGCTACCGAGCTCTGCCCTGCCTCAGAGTCTTGCCTGGCTTCCGAGTCCAGCCTTGCCTCAAAGTCTTGCCTTGCCGCTCTCTGATTCCAGCCTTCCAGTCCAGCCTGTTTTTGCCTTGCCTTGCCGCTCTCTGATTCCAGCCTTCCAGTTCAGCCTTGCTTGCCTTGCCCTGCTGCTATGCAATTTCCAGCTTCCTAGTCCAGCCCTGCTTCGCCTTGCCTGCCACCTTACTGACTTGGGAAATAGCCTGTTCCATATTGCCTTTGAGTTAATGTGTTTAACAAACTGCAAATAAAGAACTTTAGTGAACCTCTTCCGTGTCTAGTCTAGTTGGCCAGGACAGATTCTAGAAGTGATGGAGCTATATCTCTTTCCTTTTAAGATGACAGTACATGCACTATGTTTGTATTTGCAACCACACAGATCACTAAGCTGATCCCTTGGACAACTGACTTTCCCATATGCTCAGCCACACACATGCAGGCCAGACAGCTGTGGAGCTAGCGTTTGTACTTTCAACACTTTCTTCCCATTTCCTAAGTCAAGAAATAAAAAAGTGCTGGAAAAGACCTGCACATGAAATACCTAGAGAAGGTCCCATCTTCTGGAACCCATCTGCCAGTTAACCACTACTTTGACAGCTGGGTGGGACAACTCATCTATCAAATCTGCATTTGTTACATGGAGGTGAGTTAGTTTCATCCCATATGCCCACCACTCGGATGTGTGAGATTGTAGATTTGTACAGTTAGATGATCACCAAATTTATCCATTGAGGAAGCAACCAGGGCCCAGCTGGTAATATTGCCATTACTGTAATCATTTTGAGTACACAAAAGTGATCTCAGCAGTGAGAGTTACATTCAGTCTTCCTTCTCCATGTCACCTCTTCCATTATCTATGGATGGATTGCCAGTGGAAAAATTACACATGCTGTGTGGGAGTGTTGAGCCCAGAGGCAGACAACAGAGGGAAAGGTGATGATTTCAGTTTTCACAGAGATGCCCATCCACCTTGGCCAATTCACAGAACTGGGCAAGGACCAGGCTTTATAATTTTCCATGACAGCCAAAATCCATCCTACCTCCTTTAAAGTTTCCCCTAGGTAATAGGATGAGGAGAGAAAAGACTATTCAAAGACAGTGAGGAAGTATGCAAGAGACAGAGAGAAACCAGTGGACTCTTAATAAGTGACACCTTGATGGGTAATGGATTATGGATGAGCAAAATGGATAATAGGAATTCCTCTTTGAAACATGTATGAAGCTGCCCCATAGCACATCAAGATTGCCAATAGACTTAATTCAGCCTTTTCTGCATTGAGCTTTCTGGGGTCACAACCAGGAGCCATTCCCAGACAAGGTGAGCAAAATAAAGGTGACAAATGGCAGACTGTGGAAGTCCTGAAATGGATTAGACCAGGGGTCCCCAATCCTTGGTCCGTGGCTTGTTAGGAACCTGGCCGCACAGCAGGAGGTGAGCAGTGGGCGAGCGAGCAAATTTACAGCCTGAGTATTTACAGCTGCTCCCCATCGCTCGTGTTACCTCCTGAACTCCGCCTCCTGTCAGAGAAAGCAAGCCCATTGGCTGCTATCTCCAAACGGCACGAAGAAAAAAGAATAAAAGGTCGGGAAAAAGAGGAAGCACTTGACTCATCCCGAAACCATCTCCCCCCACCCCCGGTCTGTGGAAAAATTGTCTTCCACGAAACCGGTTCCTGGTGCCAGAAAGGTTGGGAACCGCTGGATTAGACTGTTCCTGACTTAATGCATGTGATTGGAAGTACAGTTGAAAGGACTTCTCTCCTGTACTTCTATAGTATAGTCTGCCTGGCAGGAAATTCCTTTCCTAGAGGGTGGAACTTCAGCTGAGGGAACCACCATCCCTGAGATTAGACTATTGCATGTCAAGTTGTAGGGATAGCAAGGGAGTGCAGATGTGTTTTGGATGCACGGTGAGGGGACAGCAAGAGTTAGGGCAGCAGAATTTCCTTCCAGCTGCAAGCAGCTGTGTGGATGTGGTGGCCTCAGTCAGTTAACACATCTCTTTGGTACTTAGGATCTCTTTGGTACTTAGGATCATTGCATTTAATGTGCATATCTTAAAAAGCAAACAGCAGGGTAGGGGATGAATTTCTAGGCAGCCACAGCCAGAGAGATTTAACCCTTTTCTTCCAGTTACACTTGGGCTGTGATGGATACTACCACGTTCTCTGCAAACCTCCCAAGCATGATGCCACATCTTTGCCCGTACTGGATTCAGCTGGCCCAGCAGTATTTTACAAAACTAGTTGGTACTGTAGAACCTTTTCTCCCACTTGGGTACTTCAAGGAATATAGATAAGATGCAAAATGCTGTGCAATTTTTAACGAGATACGTATCTCATTATATACATTTTAAATAACATTCTAGAGGCCTCACTGTTTTTCATATTTAATGTCAGATCCCAGGCCTGGCATCTGTTTCTCTTTTTTAGTGAAGAAAATGAGCGACTATTTACATATTCTTAAGGCTATATCTTCAATTAAATCTTTTTCAGAGCGTGCTCCCAACATTCAGTATTAAATTTCTTGGCAGACAACTATCTTTTTCTTTTGAGATTTATTTATTCAGTTCGCCTGGATATCTAGAGTCTCCCAGTTTACCATCCTATAATTAGAAAAAGGACCATACCTCAGACATCTCCAAGCTTTGCTCTGAAATCTCTTTTTCTCAATTCATTTATTTATCTACTATGTTATAGATGTGGATTTTTTTGTCCAGCGTTTGCATCTGTAATATGGCATGAAGTGGTGCCACAAAATAATTGAATCTGGGGAAGTGATTATCTCTCAGAGCTGACACTGAAAATAGAACAATAAGGAAAACAGAGAACTTAATTTATGGAATTGTACCTTTTTAATTTTCACTATTGCATAACAGGCAATGCTACTGGGAACCATTGATGCTTAATTTGTTTTCTTTTGGATGGTCAAAAGCGGTTTATGTTTTTGTGTATAACTTGTGCAGTGGGATGGAAAGAAATGTCAAGCACAACAAGTCTGAACTTGTTATGATAATTCAGTATACTGGGAATTGAAAGCTTACAAGATGTCATTCTTCTTTAATTGCAATGTGAACTTATCTGCATCTTCCAGACTAATTTATGGATTGGAACACAGCCATTGCTTGGATTCCTCACTTCTCTTCTAAACCACCACCACTGCATCACAATGCATATTCTAAACTAAAATGAATTTAGAATTGTGTACAAGAAAATTTGTTTTGACATTCATTTGTTGCAAGTGTATATATTAAAAAAAACATGATTTCTGTGTGAATTTTCATACACATATTAAAAACAACAGCAGATTCGTGTGAAGACAGGACTGTAGATGAGCACATGTAAAATTGATAAAGACAACCATCTCTCTAGCATGAGTGAAGCTGAGAAAAATGATTGCTGCTCAGTTGGACAAGAACAAGCAAACCAGAGTTTGGTTTGGATGTTCATGTCTGGGAATCCAAAAGATTATCTGTCTCATCTGAATGAGACACATACTGTGCATACTCATTTATTCACTTATGAAAATTGATACTTAGCAAAATTTCAAAATGAAATACAAAAGAGAAGTACCACAGAGCTCACTGGAGGGTTTTGGGCCCCTTACCTTTCTCTCAGCCCAACCTGCCTTACAGGATTGTTGATGTGGGGATAAAATGAGGGGAGGCCTATCCTTCCACATTAGGTTCCCAGTGAATTTCAATACAATTTCAGTACAATAATTGTTGTTGTTTATTCGTTTAGTCGCTTCCGACTCTTCGTGACTTCATGGACCAGCCCACGCCAGAGCTTCCTGTCGGTCGTCAACACCCCCAGCTCCCCCAGGGACGAGTCCGTCACCTCTAGAATATCATCCATCCATTTTGCCCTTGGTCGGCCCCTCTTCCTTTTGCCTTCCACTCTCCCTACCATCAGCATCTTCTCCAGGGTGTCCTGTCTTCTCATTATGTGGCCAAAGTATTTCAGTTTTGCCTTTAATATCATTCCCTCAAGTGAGCAGTCTGGCTTTATTTCCTGGAGGATGGACTGGTTGGATCTTCTTGCAGTCCAAGGCACTCTCAGAATTTTCCTCCAACACCACAGTTCAAAAGCATCGATCTTCCTTCGCTCAGCCTTCCTTATGGTCCAGCTCTCGCAGCCATATGTTACTACAGGGAACACCATTGCTTTAACTATGCGGGCCTTTGTTGTCAGTGTGATGTCTCTGCTCTTAACTATTTTATCAAGATTGGTCATTGCTCTTCTTCCAAGGATTAAGCGTCTTCTGATTTCCTGACTGCAGTCAGCATCCGCAGTAATCTTTGCACCTAGGAATACAAAGTCTTTCACTGCTTCTACATTTTCTCCCTCTATTTGCCAGTTATCAATCAAGCTGGTTGCCATAATCTTGGTTTTTTTGAGGTTTAGCTGCAAACCAGCTTTTGCACTTTCTTCTTTCACCTTCATCATAAGGCTCCTCAGTTCCTCTTCACTTTCAGCCATCAAGGTGGTATCATCTGCATATCTGAGATTGTTAATGTTTCTTCCAGAGATTTTAACTCCAGCCTTGGATTCCTCAAGGCCAGCTTGTCGCATGATGTGTTCTGCATACAAGTTGAATAGGTAGGGTGAGAGTATACAGCCCTGCCGTACTCCTTTCCCAATCTTAAACCAGTCTGTTGTTCCGTGGTCTGTTCTTACTGTTGCTACTTGGTCGTTATACAGATTCTTCAGGAGGCATACAAGATGACTTGGTATCCCCATACCACTAAGAACTTGCCACAATTTGTTATGGTCCACACAGTCAAAGGCTTTAGAATAGTCAATAAAACAGAAATAGATGTTTTTCTGAAACTCCCTGGCTTTTTCCATTATCCAGCGGATATTGGCAATTTGGTCTCTAGTTCCTCTGCCTTTTCTAAACCCAGCTTGTACATCTGGCAATTCTCGCTCCATGAACTGCTGAAGTCTACCTTGCAGGATCTTGAGCATTACCTTACTGGCATGTGAAATGAGTGCCACTGTTCGATAGTTTGAACATTCTTTAGTGTTTCCCTTTTTTGGTATGGGGATATAAGTTGATTTTTTCCAGTCTGATGGCCATTCTTGTGTTTTCCAAATTTGCTGGCATATAGCATGCATTACCTTGACAGCATCATCTTGCAAGATTTTGAACAGTTCAGCTGGGATGCCGTCGTCTCCTGTTGCCTTGTTATTAGCAATGCTTCTTAAGGCCCACTCAACCTCACTCTTCAGGATGTCTGGCTCTAGCTCACCGACCACACCGTCAAAGCTATCCCCGATATTGTTATCCTTCCTATACAGGTTTTCTGTATATTCTTGCCACCTTTTCTTGATCTCTTCTTCTTCTGTTAGGTCCTTGCCATCTTTGTTTTTGATCATACCCATTTTTGCCTGGAATTTACCTCCAATGTTTCTAATTTTCTGGAAGAGGTCTCTTGTCCTTCCTATTCTATTGTCTTCTTCCACTTCCGCGCATTGCTTGTTTAAAAATAATTCCTTATCTCTTCTGGCTAACCTCTGGAATTTTGCATTTAATTGGGCATATCTCCCCCTATCACTGTTGCCTTTTGCTTTCCTTCTTTCTTGGGCTACTTCTAGTGTCTCAGTAGACAGCCATTTTGCCTTCTTGGTTTTCTCTTTCTTTGGGATGTATTTTGTTGCCGCCTCCTGAACAATGCTGCCAACTTCTGTCCAGAGTTCTTCCGGGACCCTATCTACTAAGTCCAGTCCCTTAAATCTATTCTTCACCTCCACTGCATATTCCTTAGGGATATTAGTGAGCTCATATCTAGCTGATCTGTGGGTCTTCCCTAATCTCTTTAGTCTGATCCTAAATTGTGCAAGAAGAAGTTCGTGATCTGAACTACAGTCAGCTCCAGGCCTTGTTTTTACCGACTGTACAGATGTCCGCCACCTTTGGCTGCAAAGGATGTAATCAATCTGATTTCGGTGTTGTCCATCTGGTGAAGTCCATGTATAAAGCCGTCTCTTAGGTTGTTGGAAGAGAGTGTTTGTTATGCAGAGTGAATTGTCTTGGCAAAATTCTATCAGCCTATGTCCTGCTTCGTTTTGTTCTCCCAGGCCATACTTACCTGTAATTCGAGGTGTCATTTGACTGCCCACCTTAGCATTCCAGTCTCCTGTGATGAAAATAACATCTCTTTTGGGCGTGTTGTCCAGTAGGTGCTGCAGATCCTCATAGAACTGCTCTACTTCAGCTTCTTCAGCATTTGTGGTTGGGGCGTATATTTGGATCACTGTGATGTTAGATGGCTTGCCCTGAATTCGAATTGAGATCATTCTGTCGTTTTTTGGGTTGTATCCAAGCACTGCTTTAGCCACTTTACTATTAATTATGAAGGCTACTCCATTTCTTCTGTGGTCCTCTTGTCCGCAGTAGTAGATCTGGTGGTCATTTGATGTGAAGTGGCCCATTCCAGTCCATTTCAGTTCACTGATGCCCAGAATGTCTATCTTTAATCTTGACATCTCACCAATAACCACATCGAATTTGCCCTGGCTCATAGATCTTACATTCCAGGTTCCGATGGTGTGTTGATCCTTAGAACATCGGATTCGCCGTTCACCACCAGCACCGTCGGCCGCTAGCCGTCCTTCCGGCTTTGAGCTAGCTGCGTCATCACGTCTGGGGCTAGTTGAGCTCATCCTCTGTTCCTCCCCAGTAGCATTTTGACCATCTTCCGACCTGGGGGTCTCATCTTCCGATGGTATACCGACATATCTCTGGTTGTACTGATCCATTTAGTTTTCACGGCAAGAATACTGAGGTGGGTTGCCATTACCTTCCCCAGGGATCGCATTTAGTCTGACCTCTCTGTCATGACCTTCCCGTCTTGGGTGGCCCTTCACGGTTTAGCTCATGGCATCATTGAGGTGCTCAAGCTCCAGCACCACGACAAGGTAACGATCCTTTGCTGAAGAGTACAATAATAGATACTTAAAATAAATAAATCAAAACAGTGAGGCAACTGTCATGCTTCTCCAGTAGGCTAGACTGGAATAATTCAGCAGCTTACCTCAAAGGAAGCTTTTTCCTAGGTTAGAGCTGGGGACTTCAATATGGACTTGGGGCTGAATTCAAATTTCACTTCCTCCAGCCGCATGGATTATGTTAGGGAGGCAGGGCTTAATAAATCACCATTAGCCTTCCATTAAGTCCTATCCTCTACATGCTATCTTGAGAAAGATCATTTGTCATGCATAGAGAATCCCTTTTTCTCTGCAACAGAGAAGCTGGGAGTTTGTTCCCCTGCTGTCAGACGTAGTAATAAATCTCAGCTTTCCAAGGTTTCAACCCCATACTCAATAGTTAGCTAACAGCAGAAGTTTCACTGACTCAACATAGCTTAGAGAACATGCCTTGTTGCAGACAAAAAAGAAGCCATACCTATGCCAAAGATCTGCCTACTGCAGAACACCGAAATCAAACTGTATGTCAGGGTTTAAGTCATAAGCCGTATCCTCCTGCTACTTTGAGTCAATGGACTTTTGGCTATGGAAGAGTCCCAGCTTCAAGACTGAGAGGCACCTGTTTAACGTTGACACATGGTTCTGTCTGGCTTGAGTACTGCTTGTTCTTGTCTCTCCAGCTTTAGCCAGTACAACTTAGTTCTACACACACACAAAGTTTTTCTCCACGCACTGTTTGCTGGGCTTGGAGGAAAGCTCAAGCAGATCTTGTTTGATGCTGTGTTCACACAGAAGTCTACCATGGGTGGAGTGTCCTTATTCATTCTTTTATACCGGCCATGATAAGATATGGCACTGCCCTGTGATAAAGCTTCTGGTAGATTGCCAAAGTCTTCCTGACTCTAATGGTTCTTTAGATCCATGCCACAAAAATATAAGAAAAACAAACAAAAATTACAAGTTTCTAATTACAAAACAGAAAGATTGCCTAATAAAACAGTCTTAATAACCTGGTTAAAAAGAGACATTTCTGGATGAGCATTTGAGCTACAGCTTAGCAGCCCCTGTGCTAAAAGCTAATTCAGGAAAGGGCCCAGTCTAATAGGCCATGAAACTACAAGACAAATCTAAGTGTCTAATCTTCAAGGATGGGAAGCCATGTATGGAAGGAAGACTGTGTCAAGTATTGTTGGAGCATACTATAACATTTTTTAACAGTAAGCAGCTGTCCCTTGAATGTACTCCCCCCAGACGTTAGCAACCAGTAGGTGACACGTGAAACAGAAGGAGGAAGGGCCTTTTGGTAACAACTTCCTATAGAAATCTATTTCTGGGAAGGCAAAAATTAACATACTTAAAAGAATGTTTCAGAATACTTTGAAAGCATTTATTTTAGAGCTTCTTAATGTTGTGGTTTCAGCATGCTTCCAACTGTTTGTATTAGTTGATTTCTGGTACAAGCTTTAGCTTATGATTTTGATGGTTTTATGGGACTGTGTTCAATAGAAGAATGGATACCACTGGTGGATCAGATTTCTTCCCTCCACACGGTGCCTTATGCATGCCTGAGGTCTGAGCTGGGAGGTGGGAAGACTTTCTGAAACAGCTTTGAGGAACCTATGGGAGAGGGAATAGAGGAAGGCAGAAGACAAAATAAAGTCCAATTGAGGGAATTGGCATAATTGATGGAGAGAGAGAGGGAGGGAGAGGGAGGGAGGGAGGGAGAAGTCATTGCTTTTATAGGGTATTGTGCTGACTTCTAGAATATCAAAAGATGATGTAAAAATGTATTAGTCAACATAAACCAGGTAGATAATACAATAGCCTCATTTATGGTATCTCCAAAACATTTTTTAATAGATCATAATTTAGAGGAGCATAGAAAGGTTGTTTTCCCCCTCTTTTCTTCCTTTGCTTCAGTGGCCTGAGCAGCAGCTGAATAGTTTGTGAGGAAACTTCCTCTTCACCTGCTTCTTGATTTTGGAAGTTCATGTTGACTTGCTGGTGTTGACATCTCTTAAGGGCAGCTGTTAGAACTGCAGAAGACTGCATATCGCTACTTCTGGATTGGGGATGTTATGATCCTTCTTGAGTTCATCGATCAGGAGGAACTGCAAGGAGGTGAAATTTACATCCATTTTAAACCCCTTATCCATATCATGTTTTATCCCCTATACTGAAGATTAAAGAGGAGGCTACAGTTCTATCCTGTGGGGAGGATGTGCTATTAGAACTGTTGATAAAAACGAATGACTTTGTTATTGTGGATCATGAAGTCACCAAACGGAGCAATGGAATGGCAGCCTTGGATTAAGCTGGGTGTATATTATTCTAAGTAAATAAGATCTTTTGAAAGGTGAGCTTATGGATTCTAATAACCTTAATTTGTATAATTTCTTTCTCATGTTAGCGCTTTAAAAAATATTGTCCCTCCCCCGCCCCCTCAACTCCATCCTGGCAGCAATAGGCTCAGAGCTGGCTATTAGAATAATCCTTTTCATTTCTACTCCAGAGATTTTGGACTATTCACATGGCCATTGTATACATTTGCCTTCATTAATTACTGGTGAGTCATGATTATCGTGGCTAATAGAAAGGGGATTATCTCTTAAGTAAATCAGATAGGATGATGCTTTTGTTGACTTTTCTCTGTCCCCCCTCCTGGTTTTAACTCTTTAATTCCCCAGATTCTGGAACAGGCTTTTCCCCTTCTCTCCAAGAAGTCAACTTAAGGCATATTTTGTGGTTGAAAAGTACCTTTACAGCATGTGTGTGGCCCTCTGCTGATGAAGTTATCAGACTGCTGCACAGTCATGACTAAATTTCATCCTTCTGTGAGATAGGGCAAAGGCACTCTATCTGTTAAGCATGCTGTGGCAAAGGGAGCCCCTGATCCTCAAATTGCACAGTGGAGGACTGTAATTGCCCCCATTTAAAGTCTGAGGGGGAAGAACAGGGCGCGGGGAATCCATATGCTGGCAGACCACAAGGCCACAGGCACAGCTAAATACGCAGACAGCCCTGCCGGGCAAATCACATGCTGTAGCAATGGCACAGATACCATAACAAAGCCTGAAGCATGCCAAGTGTTTGCCCCACTGTCAAGGAATCTAGGAAGGCTTGTTAGAACTTGGGAGCTGCCATGAGGCATGGAGGGGGGGATTGATTCTACCAACTGTGTTATGGCAAGCCTCTTCTTCTCTCCTCATGGGCCAATCTCCCCCATTAATTCTCACACTGTGCACACAGACACCCTTTGCAGATGACTTAGTCCTACTATATGGCTGAAAGATTTCCAGTAAGGCTTTTAAGACCTTGGGAAAATGTGCAGCCAGCTACATTCGGTATTTTACAGATACCAGGCAGCAGCAGGACTTCTCTATGGCAACCCCCGTCCTTCAGTTTGAGGTGTTCCTTCCCCCCTTGCGTTTCATAAGGCAGGGAAAACAAAATTTTCCATAGGGTTTTGAATCAGGATTGAATGTTTCTGATGGCCATCTGGGGTTTTCTATTAATTCTGTTATTTGTATGACTTCCTTTTTTTTATTCTGTATTTTTACTCTGTTGGACACCACACCGAGTCTCCAGACTAAGGCAGGTCACAAAACTATTTAATAAATAAATGAATAATAAGAAAGCTGGTCCACTCCAAATATTTTAAACTTCACCCCCACCCCACCCCACCCCCATCAGCCCCAGACAGTAGCAAGGAATTGCAGGATGTTTTTAGTTCAAAACTTCCAGAAGGCACTGGGCTCCTGATTTATTCCATGTCCCTGATCTGTCTCTAGCCTTGCCCAACTAATCATTATCCAGAACTAAAATACTTCTGAGAGGATGTGTATATCTGCCTACTTCAGATGGATATCCAGCCAATACAATGGGACACAGGTAATCATGGCAATCCAGATGCACATATAAAACCTGCAACTTTTGCATTAGGCTGTGTGAACTAGGGCCAGCTTTCCCACCTGATGGAAAAAAACTGGTATTTTAAGTATAGTCTGGCTATTAAACATGAATAACTAAGAACATTGCTAGAAAAGAGAAATGCATTTACATTTTTGCAAGTAAGCTTTAAATTAGAAGTAGTGCTTAACACTTTTCCAGTCAAAGTACTTTCCATCATATATATCATACCCCTTTATGGTAAAGTCTTATTTAAGTTGAGCCCAGCTCCTGGTGATGAAGTAGAGAGACCATGTTGGGTCTTTAGGTATCAATACAGGAGTAGTTTGCCATTCTCTTTTTCAAGTAGGGTTGGTTGATTACCCAATCTAGCTCACAACTCAGGGATTTTTGTTGGACATCCTGGCAAATCCAGCATGCCTCATTAGCTTATGGATGGTTGCTCTAGGATGCAAGCTCTCTGTGCTTCTGAGGAAGCTGTTTGTTGCCACTCCCACTTCCTCTCTCTCTCTTCCTCCTTCACCATTGGAGAAGATGCATGTTTTGCTTCTGTCTCCATCTTGGGCCTAAAGCCATGTGCCCAGCCCTTTCTTCCATGCAGCTTTTAGCAGCTGTAGGGCTGAGAGATCACCAAGTATAGGTAAAGAACAGAAGAAACAAGGAACATCCTTTTCCACCAAAGATGAATGTAACTGGACCAAAGAATAAAGTCAGTATGACTCTTTTTTACTTTACTTTGAACCTACTCTGTCTAAGCATGTGATTCTTTATGCTTGGGAGGACTGAATGTGTAAGATCCGTAACCTGTGTTTCTTTGACATGCTCATTAAAGCTCTCTAACATAATAGTCTTTTTCTATGCACAGCTCCTCCACTGTGTTAAACTCGGCTCCATTAGGTGGTTCTAGCAGGACACTAAATGGCTTCAATTTTATGGGTACTTCCCTTCCAAGTAATAATCAGGCCCAACCCTGCTTAGACTTTTTGAGTATTATCCAAGTTCAGTTAGGTGCTACCACCTGAGCTGGGCATCTTACCCCTTTAGAATTTAAAAGAAATGTATAATCTTAGTATTTGGTTCAGTGATATAGATCTCAGTAAATCACTTCACCATCCCTCTGATACTGAAACTCAGACTGGCTGAACAAAACAAGACAAGGTAAACAACAGCAAGAAAAAAAGCAGTCACGACAGATGGGAAATCCAGAAAGGCATCCTGTGATTCAGTTCTCAAGCCAATCACAATACCTTCATAAAGAAAATGTGTCTGTTGTTATATGGTTGCCTTAAAGTGTATTGTGGAGATTAAGGTACTGGAATGAGACCAGGAATATCCAGCTTCAAGCCCATCTTCAGCCGTGAATGTTTACTAGGATCAGTCACTCTTAACTCACCCAACCTCAGATGTTTGTGGTGAAGATAAAATTGGAAGAGAGAGCAGTATATGAAAGGCAGAGCAGTTGTCGAGCAAATAAATTATAGTAGGATGTTTCCCCCACTTTTCTGTTTCTTCCCAACAGGAGCGAACCATTTGTCATTCCAGTTAGTGCCAATGATCTCTTCTGTGCCCAAAGCTCCTATTTCACCCACTAAGAATTCCAAGATTCAAAGTGTATTCTCTACATGGGCAGTGGGGCTAAAGGTCTGTGGACTTCCTCTGTTTGCAATTTGGAATGTACACATACATGGGTACAGGGGGAGGAGTTAAGATGGTTGTATGGAAGCATCATTTTATAGGAATTCCCCAGCATATTTTATAAATTGTCTCTTCAGTTAGAGTTTTTCCCCTTTTGTCTTGTCTGCCTTATTGCACTGTTGGATTTTAATTGAACTTGGACTTATTTGCTGCACTAAAGTGCCCCCACATGTTGGGGGACAGAGGAGGAGATGGGTAGCACAAACAATAATTCAAGAAGAAGAACAACAACAAGTTGAAGATTAAAAAGGAAATCAAATCTAAGAAGGATCATAGGAAAAGCTCCACGTTGCAGAGGAATCCCTGCATATTCCAAACTTAAAATAGTGGATTTACTGCAGCCTAAAGATCTGACAAGTGAGTCACTATCTTATAGACAGTAGACCCTGCCAATAATAAGCAGGCTAAGTTGGACTGGGAAAGTGGGTCTGCACTGGATTTGGAGAGTGAGGAACTGCCCTTCCTTGAGGATGGGCTGGAAAGGAGAACGAAGGGGCCCCAGGCTTGCATTTGCTCTGCTGGGATATAGACACAGACCCGGATCTGGTGGCTAGAAACTGTTCGTTAATAGCACATATGGTTATTTCAATTTGTGATCCGATAATGGCTGCTACTGATAAAACAGAGCTGAAGAATCTCCTCAGCAACTATATCTTAAGATCATCTGAAGTAATTTCAAAGGCTAAGCTTATGGAAAAACAGAAAGTCAAGGACTTTGTAAAAAATGACTTGGAGAGATTTGTTGATGCAGCTGTAATGAAGGAGGAGGTGGCGTTACAGTCCTCAAGGCTGAGCACATACGTTGGGATGGATAAAGGCCACTCTTGTTCTGGTAACCAGAGTCATGTGGCAGAATGCAATGACTGCTTTGAATAAGGAAAGGTGGCTAACCATTTGCAGTCTCTTTCTCAGTCTTACTTGCCAAATATACTACAGGGAGGGCCTATTCGCTGTCCTATCTCATGTTTTTGTTGAGGTAGATGGTTATTTCTGTGGGCCTGGAATAGCTACATACTCACATACATGCTTATATCTTGCAAACCCAAAACCACTCAGTTTAGAAACAGAGCTGGGTAATTGTGTCTGACATTTTTAAAGTAATAAACAGCTGTGTGAACAGAGAAGGTCTGGGAAATCAGTCCTGAAACTAACTGTAGGAAGCCACCTACTTGTTTGTGCAATACTACCTCAACCCATGGTGTGAGTTGAACCTACAAAGCTAAATTTAAGCACGATGGAGACTCCACACATTGTAATCCAAACTCCTTGCTTATGCTACTTCCAGAAGAGCATTTGATCTGCAAAGCAATTTCTAAAACCTTTGATATCTGTCTGGTAATCTCCCAGGCTCCACTGGTGTTTCTTGGGAAGAAAGGGGCATTAATTCAGACTGTCATCAGTTGCAGCTCTCACTGCCAGAAAAAGAATGCTGCCCATTCCACCATAATCTGAAAAAAACCCCTACATATTGTGAGACAGCCGACATGAGACAGAATCAGGCTGCCCAGAAGCCTTTCATTCTATGCTGCTACTGCTCTATCACATGCTTTAAGCATGTGATAAAGAAAATGAGATTTGAAACACAATTATCATTATGCATAGGATGGTAAGAATGCTAAAAAGCAGGTTTATCCAATGTTTGTGGATAAATGAAATCTAGTTTCTTGAGCAAGACATATTTGAGAACTATACAAATATAAGATGGATGTGTATAATTTATTTAGATCACAGAACTCATTTTTTTTGTGCATAGATTTTAGAAACAATTTTTGTTGTTAAATTCAGAATAAGCAGGCATTGTGTAACTTGGAAAGGTATGCTGTCTAATAGTTCACAAAGCATAAGCAAATTTTCTGTGCTATGGCCATAAAGGGTCCGTAAATGCTGTCTATTACTCAGCATTGAACCTGATCACAATGGAGAAGATTTCATTATTCAGAGCATGGACCGATGTCCGTATGCAAATTCAGATCCTGTTTCACTTTAAATTAATGAACAATTTAAGAGAGTTGAAGTCCAGCCTAATTTTTCTGTTTCTGAATAGTTGGCTCCAATATAGTTTGTTGCAATTCAAGAGATTGCTTGGATCAACAGGTAAACACTTTGTTGGATATAATAGTCCCAGAATCAGAGAATATTATCTTATCTAAGGGACTCATGGAAGTCTTGTTAAAATAGTTCAGAAACAGTCAAGCCATTCTGCATAGCACCACCTGGTGGGTATTGTGCAAATATAGACATGATCATCGAGATATACCACCCAACCTGACCATTTAAGTCTGTCTGGGAACCACACATGTTTTATTGCTTGTTCCAATGAGATAGCAGCATGTTTTTATTTCACATTGCACTGAAGTGTTTTTTAGAATGTGCCTGCCAGAACTGTCACCTCTATTACAGTGGCCTGATATTGGCTATTATTATTTTGCGTGCAGTCATTCTTTGTGTTCAAGTTATTCTTCATTTATAACAACAGGGGACTTTGCTCTCTCTTCATCGAAAGACAGCTGGATTTTTGCAAGGGCCTGATCATCAACCAATAAAGAGGCAACAAGCAAGTTTTAAGAGGTTTCCTTGTTCTTAGATCTCTTGAAAGTGAGTACAGTGACTCAACTTTCAGATACAGGAGGGATGGAAGGCGGGCCAAAGTATGATGGAAGAACGAAGATTTCAGTACTCATGATGACTGCAAACTTGCAGCCATTTTCCCCACTGAAAACATTTCCAGAACCATGTTATGTAAGAGAGGGTGTATCCAGTTGAGGGGGATTTGTACAAAAGCTCTATCCATTTGTTGGGGACATATAATAACAAAAGGCGGCCACCACTGGTGGCTGCTATTTTACCCATATCACTTATCAGAGTAGTGTTACATAGCAGCATAATGTCAACCAGTTTTGGGGGTGGGGTGGGAAGAGAATGGTAGGTAGCAATGTATAGTTGCTAGGAAGACTTTGTTGAGCAGCACTGACGTCCTTCCCTCTACCCAATTTTATATCCTAGCCCTGAAAACTGACCCAGTTCAACCATACTTTCATGGCCTACATAACTAGGGCTAACATTTCAATCCAGTGTATAAATAGATCCTGAAACTGCCTGCCAGCTTTCACTGTGCTATCTCAGTATCCAAGGAGGAATGTCAACAAAGCTAGTAGAAGTCTACTATACTTATGGTGCAGTAGTAGAGCAGAGAGGAAAAACCATAAACTGGACAGGACCATTTAGGTCATCAGGTTAATCCCTATACCTAATGTGGGAAGCTAAATTAAAGCATCCTTGACAGATGGCTATCTAGCTTCATTGGAACACTCCCAGTGAAGGAATCCAGGATCTTTCTGGATAATTGGGCTCCACTTAGTGGTGTCTGTGGGAAGGGTGGTGGGGGTGAGTTGCAGCATTATAATACAAGTCTCTTTCTTTTTGTAGATGCATCCTGATGTTGCATGTACAAAAGAGGCAGAATTTACAGTGCAATGCCTTGATGCCTGATGAAAGTATCAAGCTCCTGCAGATGTTCATGGCTCTACTGTTAAACTGCTCTAACTTATAGAATATTTTTGCAGACATTTAATTGGAATCTGCCTTCCCCTAACTTAAATCTATTATTTCATGTCCCTTTCTGTGGAATGTTGGAGAAAAAGTCTTGATCTTCAGTGTAGCATCCTATTAGGTGTGTGAAGAGTGCTATCATACCTGCCCTGGCAACTCCCTCAGGCTAAACATTCTCAGTTCTTTTAAACCATCCTCATAGCTTCTATTCCCCTGATCATCATCATTTATGTTTTCTGAACCTGTTTTGGTTGGTCTGAATCCTTCTAAAAGTGTGGTGCCTAAACTGGACAAAATACTTGAGTTAGACTCTGAATACCATTAAGGGACAATTCTTGCAGTGAATTCAGTTATCCTCTAGCATGGATTCTTAACTCACCAGACACCCAATGTTAATGCTTGTGATGTGTATGCCAACTGTGGCTGTCATTCAAATGGTGGGTGAACTTGTGGTAGCTAAACCAGGATCTTCAGAGCCTTGGTGGTTCATACACATATGGCAAGAGATGTGGGAGGGGCACTGGAAGGTTGTATTAAATTTTCCCCCCTTTGGGAGAGAAGTAAACATTGTCACCTCTAGGGATTGCATAGCTTTCCCCTTTTAACCATAGATTCCAACCTCCCCAAACCCATTTTTACCACATCCCTGGAATGCCTCTTCTTTGCTCTCTGTACCTTCAGAGCAACAAGAAAAAGAGTGGCTCCTTCCAAGGGTGAATTTCCCTCTCTGCTTGTAGAAAGGGAAATGCACACAAACTCTCAAGTTGCTCTTTTTCCAGGAGACTACTGTAAAACCTATAAAAAGAAGGGGGGGGGGAAATCTTCATATTTACATGGACCAAGCATACAGTACAGCAAGCTCCATCTTAGAAGAGGCATTCCTCCTGTGTGAGAAAATGCCTCTTCTATCCTTAACCCCTTCTAATTTTAAACTACTTGTGTTAAAAATAGCAATTTTATTTTAATATGTCACTCCCTTAATCTGGGCCAATATTTCTGTTTGTTCAAAGGATTCTTACCCACTGAATCAATTAAATCGCAAACAATCCTAGTGCAACTGTGCACCCATGTTTGTGCACACACACACTTTTCACTAGGAGAGAAGAGCAACTGCAACTGGCAAAAACTCTTGCAAGCAGAGTGATGCATGCATTTCTAAGCGGAACTTGAAAACCCAAGAAGTAATTTCAGGAACCACATTAAATACTTAAATGTTTAATGGGACCCATGTGTCCCAAGCAGAGAAAGAAAGCAAGAGAAATGTAGCAGAGGAAATCAAGGAGACAATATGTCTGTGGGACTTGTTCTAATTAGGGGCCACAGTGTTGGCAAGTATCATTCATTATAATTGTAGCTAAAATCTTTAGCACGGCAAAGGCACCTCTGCATTGCTGTATAAAACAAAAGACGCCCAGTTGTAAACTGAATTAAGGCCCACTGAAGGGAGGTTAATTCCAGTCATTTGCAAATGCTTAAGGCAGCCCATCACACGGATGCCTGGTCTCCTTTATTACCACCAACTTGTATTCCAGCTAGCAGATGTCTGCCAATTTGGGCTGGGGAGGGGGCTAGAAGGGAAGGAGTTGATCATTGTCTCCAACTTGTCTGATGCTGAACTCAGTACAACTGTCTGTGCCACTTAGCAGGGGTGGGAAAAAAGTTCAAAGAAAGCATTGAAACAATCCTGACATCAGAGTCTGGCATAGTGAAGCAGCACCCAAATATCAGCATTGCTGCTTTGAAACAAGAGAATACAGGATGATTTGGGGTGATCTGGACATTGGCCACATATAGGACCCTCCCTGCAGGTCTGTTTTAAAAACTAAAAAATAATGGAAATAGTCACTGATTTGGGAAGATAGAGATTTCTCTTGCTAAGCACAAGGTGCAAAGCAACAACAGTTACAATAACAACAACATTATATAGGCACTGAAAATTCTTAACAACTGTCAAATAATGCAGAATTAGCTCTTCATTGCAAACATGGGACTGAGATTGACAAACAGTGCCTCCCCTAAATTCAGTTAATACATTTTTGGCAGAGAGAATTAAACTGAGCTCACCTTTTTAGCCTCTAGCTCTCTTCAGCCTTTCAACAGTTGGTATGTTTTGTTTTTTGTTTCTGTTTTATCTTCCTGGTGGAAGGAGAAAGTATCCTAGAATGGTAAGATTTTCACTCCAAGAATCTTGTGCATGTTTGCACAGAAATTGATCAGATATACCCTTAGGTACTGTAAGTATATAAGGAGGAATAACTTCAGTCAAAGAGCAGTGGTTACTTTAAACTGCATCCAATCCTTCCAAGTGAGAAGAAAGGCAGGCCAGTTGACTCAAAAGTAGATTCTTGGCTTTCCAGCTAAAACTTTATTTAGTTATTTATTTATTTAAATCTATTGGCCGCCCAGCTCCAGTGTTTCCAGTGTGACCTTTTGGGGAAACGATCATTGTGCTGATGAGTGGTATTGTGAGGAGGCTAAAGTTTTCTTCACCTAGAAAGTGGACTAGTGCTATCAGTGATAATTGGATAAGGGAATGTCTGCATGTACTGGCTCAGAAGTAGAGTGTGTGGTACCTGCTGGCATAAATGATCCACATCTTCCTTTTTCGCCATACATACAGATAGAAATTCTATACAAATATAGAAGCCAGCTAGATATCACATGCCCTGTTTGTATGGCAAAGAAAAAATCTACAGGTTTCCAGGCTAGAATGGAATTTAAGTTTTGACTTACATTCTCATAGTTCTTTTCTGCAATTATGGTGATGTCAAATGGCCTGTAGTTAATTGCTGGATTGCTGGATTGATTGATTGATTATGTGCCATCAAGTTGTTTTCAACTCCTAGCAACCACCAATGACTCTGTACTTATATTTGACATTCAACATTCTTGTTTTTTATTATGAATTTTATTAAGTTTAAAGAGAAAGATAAAAGCTACAAAAAAACAAAAAACTACAAAAAAAGAAAAACTAAAAAGGTATAAAAACGCAAAAGAAAATTTTTTTACAACATTACAGAAAGATGTGACTTTTGACTTTTAACAGCAAAGATATACAAAAATTTTCCATAATCAATCTCTTACCGTATATTAAACCAAAATCACATTTTATAAATCATTTCTCTTTAGCACATTATAAAAATCACTAAGTACAATTACTCCCTCCCCTTATACTAAAATAAAGAAAAAAAAATCATGTAAACCTCCTGAACAACTGGCCCCCCCCAATAACACTTATTTAATTATTCCCTTCCTACTACTATTCTATACATTTCTGTCTACTATAATAAAAGTCAAACTAAGAAGCACATATTGTCTGCCATTATACTAAACAATACAACAGTTTTAACAGTTCAACAATCTTAATCTTAATAAATCCCAAAAAGAAAAGCAATTCGAAACAATGACCTTAAATCAAATTCTTAGAACCATCCAAATGAACATTTTTATGCCCTAATAATCTTAATCCATAATCTTAAATAACATCAGTCAAACCCTGATCCAGATAAACATTCTTTAATCCTTATCCCACTTCAAAATAAACCAAAGCATATACATATCCCCACAATGTGCAGAGATTTTCTCTTGAAAAAATCAAACAGCCCAACTGCTCCCCTCAAAAATTCCAACTTCTCTTCAGAAAACCTCCCATATATAATGATCCCTTCTTTTTCATGACTTTTCACCAAAAAGTCAATTTTACTTATTGCTTGCAGATCCCTGTCTCCGTTGAATTTCTCCAGCTCCACTATCCAATCTTCATCCAGCATCTCAACCAAAATCCCAATCTCATTCTTAGAAGAAACATTTCTATCACTGTTGAATTCCTCAGTTTCATCCACTACATCTCCAACCAGATGAAACATTTTAAAACTCATATTTTCCATAATGTCCTGAATGTCTTGTATAAAAACTTGAGAGGAGTCAGAAAAGATATGTTTAAAATCTTGATGGAAGTCAGAAAAAATCTGTTTAATCCTCCATGCCTCACAGTAGATTATGGTGCCCCCTTGGAGCTTAACCAGAGAAAGTTGAAGATATGAAAAAGTTCTGGAGTATGTTTACACAAAGTGAAAGTGAGATAAACAGACAGTTCCCAAGGGAAAGTAGAAACAGAAAGCTGAAGTTTAAATCAGCCGATTCAACATGTAGAAAAATGCTAATATCTTCAAATTTAGTACAAAAATAATAACAGAAAGACAATTAGGTACTCTCAATCCTCCTTTATATTTGGAAGGGAAATGAATTCCAAAACTTAAAAAAAGATTTTTTAAAAAAAGTAATCCCAAAAATAACAATAAGCACCAAGAAAGCTTGCTTCTCCTTGCTGTAGAAAGCCTCTCTTAGGGTACGCATACTTAAAAAAAAATGTATGTATGTATATTTGGTGATTTAGAAATGGGGTGGCTGGTCTTAGTGTCCCTTTAAGGCTACAGTGTGGTTTAGAAAATGGTGAGGTCCCAGCCTCCCAGCTAGCTCTTACCAGTCAAATGCGAAACGCTGTTTGCGATTTTCTGGCTGCAAGCAGCTGTCCGGAGGACAGATGGGGTGATTCCTGGTGTTTTCCTTGATCTGGAGAACACTCCTGGGCTTCAGGAAAACCTGCCTGAGCCCGAAAAAGCTTGCCATGTTGACAGTTCCACCTGCGGAGCCTGCAGGCACAGCTGCTCAGTCTACCATGTCCCCACCGGAAGTGACATTCAACATTATTGTTGATTTCAGTCCTACTTAGAATTTTTCATATTTGCTATTTGCAGATGATGGAATATCAGAGAGATGGTGGGATCCCCTTCATTTAATGTACTCAAGCAAAGACTAGACAACCACCTCTCTGGCTGATTTTAATTTGGATTCCTGTATGCAGCAGGAGATTGGGCTGAGTAGCCTCAATGGGCCTTTCCAACTATGATTCTATCACATGGAGGGTTGTTTCTGAATAAAGTTCTGCACTTTACATGTGCCTTCAATACTGTGAAATAGAGCCTTTAGAGGACAAGGAGAAGCCATGGGATGTGTTTTAGTCCACAGAAGATAATTGTGATGGGAAAGCATGATAGGAAAATAAATTTAGCTTAAAGAAGTTGATATCTGCATCAGCAGGCAGATGTACTGTATGTTTATGTAATTTTTTTCTCTGCAATGACCTCTCCTTTAAACTCACATACTTCTTCATTCACACATAAAAATTTGGACAGAGTAATCACATACAGTGCTCTTGTCATACAGTATTCATACTTATATATGGAACATTCACACAAACAGCTGAACAATACTAAAGGTGTTCCTTTTCTCCCATCAGCTGCATACGGTCCCATCTCTCTCAGTCATGCATCCAGCAGATTTTTAAATGGCTGATCAACCTGAATGCTTATATGTGTTGAAGCATGGAGGAACCAATGGTTACAGCAGCAATTCCCAGTCCTCCTCTTTTTGTGCACCACTATGTTGTCATCAGTAGATTTTGAGAACCAATGCATAATCCAGGGTCATCAACACAGCACTTGTGGGACATGGGACCATCCTCAGAGGGCGCCCAGAAAGCCCACAATTAGATTAAAATTAATTCTTTAAAAACAGGTATTCTCACCTGAAATCTTGCAAGCAAGAATGTCCAAACCTCACAATATTTCAAGAAAGAATGACAATATATGTGTTCTGGCTCCTGCACCCAGGAGCACCCTTACAAACCAAAAGTGATCCCCAGACTTCAGGGTAGAAACCACTGGAGTAAAGACTTATTTCAGTCAAGTAAAAAAATAACAAAAATAAAACTCAGCCAATAACTATGATGGTTCCAAAAATTGGTTTGCATTTATCTCCATTATCTGTCCTCAAGGTTAGCTGCTATTTGGGAAAAAATGGTAAAATCTGATCTTTCTGAAAACCCATATATGTCCTGTTTTATAGCTCTGCAAAAGTCTTCTCCAACCTGGTATCCTCCAGGTGTCTGCTGGACTGAGAATGAGGGAAATTGATTGTTGTAAACCACCCAGAGTCCCTTGATGGGAGGAGATAGGCAGGGACAAATTGGATGGATGGATGGATGGATAAATAAATAAATAGTAATACAACACTACACACAAACAATTGTGGTTTAATATCTTACCTTCTTGAAGGGTAAATACTGCAAAATCCCCTGAGCTGAAAGTCTTTGTCCCTGCAAAGATGGGAGCATTGAATCAGGATCCTATCCTGCTCTATTGTAATTTTTACTGAGATACCCACAATGAGTTACTAACACCTCTTCTTAGCCCACTTCTAGGTCTGACAGAAGGATTCTATGTGCAGGTTCCTTTGGCAGCTAAAGAGCCCAAGATAATTTTGCTTTAACTTTATACTTGAAGGTTGTAGAATTCATGCATTGCTGACAGCAAAGTAGCCTATGCATGACTACAGGCCTTTTTAATCATGCATGCTATATTATAACTTGTATTACATACTGTATTTTTTTTAATGAAATCAGGGTTACTGACCCATAAAAAAGTTCGGAGGAAAAAACATAATCCAGCACATCTGAAGGACATCAGGTTGGGGAAGTCTATTCTAAAACCATAGTAATCTACTGTATATGTAAAACTGTTTTTGACTTCTCAAGTAAACATAGACCAAGAGGAATATCCTAATCATAATCTTTCCATGGAGGCTTTCAAAAGTAAGAATAATTAATAATTGGAGGTCAACAGAAAGAGCATTACGTGTGGAATGGGAAAGGGGATTGAATGAGGTGGTCTTTTGTGTCTCTTCCAGTTTTGAATTCTTATTATACATCTACTTTATTGGATGCTTATATATGTTGAAGCATGGAGGAATTGGCTTATCTGTTCCTAATTTACATGGGAGAAACCACAAACAATTGCTGCATCCAACAACAAAATGAGACACAAATACACAAGTTACAGGGTTTGTGTTGTGACATTACAATGCACTATTCCTCACAGCTCCCCCCCACCCACTCCCCAGAGATATCTATTACTGCTAAAGCATCCTAACTCCATTCAACAAAAGACTCTCTTTTGTCCATTTCCATCTCGGTGCCCCTTCAAGATGAGTTGGACTTGGACTACAGCACATTGGCTAGACATCACATCATCTTTGGGGATCAACAGATTGGGGAAGATTATTCTGTTTCAGGCTTGTGCTATTTCTACTCAAGAACACCCTGTTTACCCTTATTTCAGCCTTCTGGTGCCTTCCATACTGGCTGGGGAATTGAATGGGGATTGAAATCCAATACCTCTGGATGAGTCCAGATTGGAAGAGGCTGCTGTATTGCAGGTATCAATCTCTTTAATCTAAAACTAATTATGGTGGTTTTTCCCCTGTTTTTGTGACTGGTGTGATACAGAGAGGGAGCATGCTATTATAGCAATTCAATCCAGTCTTAGTTTCCATGAATTAAGATCATATTTGTAGAGGCTGCTTCTTACATTACCGGTAGGGTAGCATAAACTTGCACTATACATTTGCCCTACTTTTAACATGAAAGTCCACTAGAGGGCATGGTATGCCCTCACAATATACTCCCCGCTAGCTACGCTTTGGAGATCAACAAGTAGTGAAGTCCTGCACACATCAGATTTTTGACTAAGAGTGAAAAATAGGATAGGAACATGAAAGGTAGATTATTTATTGGGGGAAAATCTTGCTCAAGATTCATATTCAATGCATATTCATTATATATTTTAGAGAGTTGGGTTTGGGCATTTTGGCTTTTTGATGATGGTGGTAGTGAGGATTCCCCATCCAAATATTTACCCTCGAGCATTTGCAGAAGTCTTCTCAGCTGGTGTCCCAGCTGAGAATTCCAAATCATCTCAAAGGAACGATGGGAAGAAATTTTCTTAACCAAACAGACCCATAATTAGAAAAATTCTAATTTTATAGTTCTATTTGCATCTATTGTTCCCTTATTTCCTTCTGTTTCAGTGCCATTTTTTTCTAAATGAATACAACTTTCTATTTCTTAGATTATCTGATCAGGATTCATGGAGTGAGAAGAATGATGTAGCGATGTTATGAGGTATCAGTGAAAATAATAAAATCAGCTAAGAGTGAGGTCAATCCTCATAACATAAATAACAATTAATTGGGGATCATGTACAGCTGGGATTTCCAGTCTGGATCCCATGGGCACCAATGGACATCTCCTTTGGTACCCTTCAGGCTCTCTATTCCACTTGACTTTTAAAAATAATTTTAGATTCTTTTAATTTAAAAAAGAGGGAATCAGCCGTGGCACAAAATCCAACCTCCAGCAATATCCTTATTTCCAAGATTATATCAGGGTCTATTAGGTAAATCGGTATGTTGTTACTAGCAATCAGGACAGTTATTCTGTGAATGAGTAACCACTCTGTGATAGTCATTTTGGGAGAACATCCTTGTGCTCCCAGTTTTTGAAACATGTCCATGGGTTTCAGAAACGATGGGTGCGCTAATTTGCTGAATAGTGTGATGTTACACAGTCAAACAATTGTGGCTATATGAAAATAGTACGGAAGGCAATAAAGCCAATTCAGAATGAGGTTAATAGGGAAATGCTTTTGTACACCTTTGAAATTATTGATAAGAAATACTTTTTCTACTTTCAAAAAATGCAATATTTGGCTTGAACTCTGCAGATATTGGTGTATAGTTGTAGAAGTCTTGAATATATTGCTGTGGCGATTTGTATCTGTATCCATGGTCTTTATTTGTGGCCTAGCTGTAATAACTTTATATAGAATGTACCCAAAATGGAGAAGGAAGAAGTGTTCTTCTCTGGCACCTTTAAATAGGGAGCAGTACTTTGGGGACAATGAAGATAGGGATTAAGGAGCTAGAGGGCTTTGAGGACTGTTGTGCCAAAAAGCAGACCACTAGCCCTTGGATCTGGGAAACAGAGGCTTCACACGTTCCTTTTGCTACAAGATTTGAGGCCCCAGAAAGTAGAAACTTAAACATCACAAAGTTTGGTACAACCCAATCCTTAATAAAGGCTGTCTGGATTTCTTTTCCTCTTTCTCCTAGTGGCAACTGTCTGCTTGAAGCAAACAATGGAAATTGATTTCCCACCCAGCCCTTTGGGTACATATTGCTGAGGGCCAGACGAGAAAAAGCCTAACACTCTTTCTATCCTTCGTCTGTGTCTCTGACGGTGTGAAAATTATGCCATCAAGCTGCTGAGCTGTCAGAAAGTTTTCAAACAGCTCCACAGAGAGGAGCCCATGGAGATCTGAGTGAAAACCCTCATTCTGTAGGATTTTATTAGTATTAGTATTTTTAAAAAGCTGCATATGTGTTTGTGAGCCAAGACTGGAAGCGCCAGAAAGACGGAGAGAGAGGAAAAATACGATTTCCCCCCCCCCCCCACACGTTTTGGCGTATTCTTCTCTCCAGCCATCAAGCAGAACCAACAAAAGGGCTGGCCACAGGCAAACTGCCACAGCTTCTGAGGCTTGCCAGATTGGCTTGACTTGTTATTTGATTTTATTTCCCAACGGACCTCTCTTCTTCCAAAATATTGGAGCCTCCTGGAGCATACTGGGTGCCCCTTGTTTCCGCACTTCGTTCTTCTGCAGGACCTATTAGATCAGCAACACAACTGTAATACCCCTAAGACTGCAATTCCTTGGCCCCCGATGCAAGCTCCTCAGTGCTCTCTTCCTAGGGGAGGGCTGCCCCAGGGAGGCTGACCTGTTGGGGGTCTTGCATGGCCTGACTTGTCTCCCTATGTGAGTCTTCTGCTCTTACCTGCAGCAGAGATTGGCATTTGGTCTGTGCTGAAGGAACAGTCAGTTCCCAGCTCAGTTGTCTTTTCTCTACATGGTGTTGTCTGGTCCTTTCCTTTCGGCAGCAAAATGTTTCGCTCTCTGGCAACCTTTGAAACTGGACATGTATTTGTTCTCCAGTCTCGAAGCTGGGCGACTGCTGCTCCCTTTCTATGCCTGTACATTAATACTTCTGAGATTCCAGGGTGTCTCCATGCTGGAGGGATACTGTAGGTCTCCAGTATGCTGGTAAGTAAGCCAAACCAGAGAGTTATTTCTGGGGTGTGTGGTAGGTTGTCCTGTGAAAGAACTTCCAAAACATCTCTTTCAAGTAATATTTTTTCTTAAAAATGGACAGGGACCCCACTTTTAAAAATATATTTGACTATTGTCTACTGCTACACTTTTTTATTATCCCACATATTATTTTAAAACTGTCAGGAAAATTACGTTTTACAGCAAAATAGTAAAATGAAATATGAAAATAATATTTTATGACAACCTGGACAGTATTTTTAATACCAGGTTCCAAAATTTAAATAAAAGTATCTTGGATGGCAAGCAATAATCAGTAGGCATTGAAGGATATGCAGCAGAGTCAACTATGAAATTAAATGAATGGATTTGGACAAACGAATGCCTATGGAGGCTTTCACTGAGTGACTCATTCGGAGAAGGTAGAAATGTATTTTTCCAATTAAATGAACCAAGATTGTAGTGGTTCCATACTGCATCACAGCTTCTTCATTTTGAAGAACAAGTCTTCGATATAGAATTGTATGCAATGCCGTATATTCTCACACTGTGTATATGTGACAGGGAGATTTTAAAAATAGCAAGGTAAAATCATGTATATTAATACAATTTTGCAAGGAATGTTTTATTTAAGGATCTCAATGTGAAGTTGAATTATATTCCTAAAATATGGAATTTATCATTTTATGAAGAGCTTCGGCTTTGTCATGCTTGGGGTACTGCAAAGGGGATAATCCTACATACTGGAAAGAAAGTCATGTTCCTGATTTTAAGGAATGGCTATGAGTTTGCTGTCTATTTTTAGAAAAACTTTGTGCTCCAAAAATGAGACGATGACACATTAGCTTACTACATAGTCCAGATTTTATGGTCAGCTCCATGATTGATCAATTCCATATAAGTATTTATACTTATCAAATGGATGTTTTCTTTTTGTTAATTGATTTTTTCTTATGTTTAGTTCATCTGACCACTATAATATAATTTCTTTTAAAATATCACTATTCCAGTGTAGACTTTTCTCTTTGTATTTCACTATTTTAACAATAATTTTTTTAAAAAATTGAAATGTAGCACTCATCTCCCCCCCTTCCCTGTGTTTTTTTTTACAACTGAACCCAGGACTTTATGTGGCAGAGGAGCAGCTTTGCATGTAGGCAGACTCATGCTCACTTCCTGCCAATGATGTCCTCAGAGCCCATTGATTTCACTGGAATAATGAAATCAGTGTTGTGCCATTGGGCAATGCATATGGAAAAGGGGCAGGGCTTGTTTTGTCTGCCCCTCCTTTGTCCCTCTTGTTGGTGATGGTGATGGGTTCTGCTCATTTCTTTTTTTCTTTTAAGGAATATTATAACTTGTGGATATGGGTCAAAATATGCCAGAATTAACCACTAGTGTCCTTACTGTTAGCAGGGAATGTTGCATGTCACATGGGTACAGCTAAGATTAGTAACCTAAACTACTTAAAAATATTATTTGAAAGCCTCAATTGACTAAAGCCATTATGGGTGGGTTAATATCTATGGGCCATATGATACTATGGTTCTAGGCATGAGATGGGAGAGTATAGAAAAAAAATTGGTGAGTTCATTAAATGAATAAGAACAGTGAGTGTTTGGTGAGCATCTACTTAGAAAAAGGTCTGTTTAAGCATAAGTCTATTCATATATACATATGGGAAAGGGATGAAACAAAATCACGATTCATTTGATTGTTTAAGATGAAAGATTCAGAGAGTTACAGAAGACTGTCAGCAATATTTCTGCTCATTGTCGTTCATGTGTCGGTCACCTTCCATTTGGAATATTGCAATGCACTTTACATGAGGCTGCCTTTGAAGAGTACTCAGAAGTTGCAGCTGGCCCAGAATGTGATAGCATGGGTAGTTATGGGCATTCCTCAGTTCACCCACTTAACACCTCTACTCCACAACTTGCACTGGCTCCCAGTGAACTTCCAGGTGCAATTCAAGGTGCTGGTTATCACCTATAAAGTTCTGCATGGCACAGAGCCAGGCTTAAATCTGTACATGGTACAGGCCAGGTTATTTGCAGGACCACCTCCCCCTGAGGGCATTTGTCCATCCCATGAGGTCAGATAGGATGGGTGCACTCTAGGTCTCTTCTCTTACATTGTCACCTGGTAGGGCCTCAGAGGCGTGATTTCTCTGTAGCCACTCCAGCCCTTTGGAATAGTCTCTCAGCTGAGATTCAGGAGGCCCCTACCCTTTCAGCTTTCTGGCCAGCTGTGAAGAGCTGGCTTTTCCCATAAGCATTGGGCTAGGATGGGGCTGAGTCAGGGGGTCCATAGTATGAGTGCTCTGGCATCTGCTGGGAAGGGTATGGTCATTTTTTATATTGTTGTTTTGGTGGTGGTTGTGAGCCTCCTAGGATCACTGTTTGAGGTATATACAACTATATACTGTAAGTTCTTTAAATAACTACATACATGCATACATAGGCTGCATGAGAAAGGATGCTTGGTAGAATGAGTCTGTGCACAAAAGAAAAGGCATGTAAGATAAATGCTGGAAATGATGATGAGAAAAAAATATACAGTAAAATGAGTATAGAGGGAAAAATACATTTGCATATAATTTAGTCCAAAAGCTAGTAATAAAAGAGGCAGAGAAGATGGAGACTGATTTTAATGGAGATTTAAAAATAAGAATTTTTGAAGGGGGTGAAGAGGGCTAAACAAGGAGCTTCCAACAAAGTGAATAGAACTAAAAATATGCTGAAAGAACTATGTTAGAGATCTGTATTATAGAAAGCAGAATTGAATTGAACATAAATGTTAATGCCCAAGAAAAAAAATGTAGTAAGAAGATCACAAACATTGTGAAAATGTCAAAAAATGATAAGGCCGATGGTGTAGCTGGTGTAACTGAACAAATGTTAAAATATGGGCACAGTTTCTTCTTAGGGTGGCTGTGACTTGTTTAAAACATTTGCGTTTGTGTCCAACAACTGGAAGAATGGCATTATTTTTCTCTTATGTGAAGAAAAAGATAACAAGAATGAATGCAAGAGTATGATGCACCATGGACTATGGATCCGAAAATTAATATATCAAAGACCAAAGTACTTGTGCTTGACCTGGAAAATGGAGCCAACAATTGCAAGTTATATAGAAATTGTGACAATTAGAGCAGATAGATGAATTTGTGTACCTTGGCTGAATATTTAATGAAGATAAATGGATGAAGAAAATTTAAGATGTGCAAATGCTGGTAGAAAGGCAGCGGATAACATGTAGTTTGTTGCAAGAAAAGAGTGGTTATTGAAATAAGTAAAAATGGCTGTATAAAAAGCCATGCTTCTGCCCTTTTTGTTATATGAAGAGTCCTTTAAGTCAGGAGCAAGAAAATTAAGTTGGATGGAGTGGGAAGTGGTAATGGTATGGTAAAACCGGAAGAGGGAGGATCAAGAATAGAGCCTATTTTTTCCTTTGAGAGAGAGAGAGAGAGAGAGAATACATACAATACGATACAATACAATACAATACGATACGATACGATACAATACAATACAATACAATACAATACAATACAATACAATACAATACAATACAATACAATACAATACAATACAATGGAGATTTTAATATTAAGTAATTAGATTAAGATCAAAACCATTATCTTAAAACCAATACTTTAATGTGAGTTGCAGTGGTTCTTTTTTTAATATTATATTTCACTTTGGATTAAAAAGCCAAATAATGTTATGTTGATCATAGTGCCATAGTAAATTGTAATTAATACTGTTAGCACTTTTTCTTTATTTTCTCTATTTTCAAGACTTTAAGCTATCTAAATAACAGAATGTTAATAAACCCTAATCATATCTTATAAACATCACTGTACTGAAACAATACACCGTATCAAGATTTATAACAATATAAGGAAAAAGGAAAAAATGAGTTTCAAGTTCACTTTAAAAATTCTCCTCCTCCTCCTCCTCTTTTTTTTTAAAGTACTGGACACTCAGAAACAAGAATCCTTGAGGGAACCACTGGGACTCTTGTAATCTTAAATAAAATGTATGTATTTTGGATAATACTGCTTCAATAGCACATTGCCCTTCTCCAACTTTTTATCATCAAGCAGATACTCGGACTAGAACAATTACTTTTCTGTCTCATTTGAATAATTCCCACATATATTCCAGATGTTGCCTGCATGGCCTAGCATACTTTAAAAAGGGGGGCTGTGTGGGGTTTTGCCTGGTGATCCCACATTTAATTCTGACACAGATGTTTGTAGTTGTACCGGTGGAGGGGGGAATATAAATCCAATTCCTCTCCCATTCCCAATACTGAATAAATTTCATATTAAAAGAGATAGGTATTCAAATCTAAATTGGTGCTAAAATAATTGAACTCAGGTTAATGATTCAGGGTAAACAAAGAGCTAATAAACAATTGGAGAAGGCAAGAATTCTTAATATAGCTATGGTGAGACAAGAACAGATGCTTTGATAAAGGCATTATCTTTTATTCCACCTTATTCCAGGTTCCATCCCTACACCTATCTCTAAAACAACACAAGTTTCTGTTTCTTATGCTGAAATCTGAGAATCATTGTAGGGTACTGATTAGATGGTTATATTAGGACTGGAAGGGAAAACTTGGGATATAAATGAAATAAGTACATCTTGCCCAGCAGTGAATTCAAGAGCTGTCTTATAATGGAGGTAATTTTAGTGTCAGACAATGTAGATCTTATCAACTGGGAGGGGTGAGTACATCATTCTATTGGCTGACTTTTTTTCTACGGATTCTCTATCAAAGACAATCCAGTCAGGGTGAACTCCTGACACACTCTACCCTGTCCAGGTCTGGAATTCTTTGTCTTTCTACCAAGGGTTTCTCCTGTCAAGTCTAGCCCTAGGGAAATTAGAAGAAGTGTTCCCAAAGGCTTAACATGGCAGAACTTAACAGACTGTGTGCTAACCCTGCAATACAAGGAGTAACTATGTAAGCATCCTGTCTTGAACATACACCTAAAATTTGAAATAAAATCAGTGCAGTCAGCCCGGCTAGATTTTTTATTTCCTGCTTAAATAAGATCTTGGGTTTCAGCCCATGTTTAGAGTTAATTGCGGAGGATGATAACAGAAAGATCATCTGGACCTCCTGCTTGGGTGCTGTTAGGCAAGCCACTCCTGTTTCTTCAGCTGCTGCTACTGTTGTTTTATTCCTGTAAGTTCTGTTCCTACAGTTTTAGAGTATGCAGAGAATAAATGAAAGCTAGCTGCTTGGGGAGATTCACTGTTGATTTGCCCAAATGACACACTCCGGTAACATAGGTCTAGCCAGCGAATGAAAATTTTCTTGTGGTTGAACCCATTTCCCTAAGACCTCTGAGGTTAAATGATAAAGTTACAGAATAGAATCCATTGTAGAAAAATGTTATGTGGGACTAGCTTAGGGGAAAACAAGCAAAACAAAATTATAAATTCTGTGTTTCAGCCTCTTCGTATGGTGTCAACTAATCAGGTAGTTAGGGGGCACTATTGTGCCATACCAAAACATAGGTATTCTCACAAGATCCATGCCTTCAAATATTAAGAACACCCATCCATCCACCCATGTAAACATGGCTAACGGTTATATCCTTCACTCATAACTTTTCCTACACTGAGGCTGCACACAGGACATAGCAATTCTCTTTACAGGAATTACAGTTATACCTGAATAATCATACATATGCAATCAAGACCATAAAAACGCTTTGCTTCAAGGGGAAGTGGCCTTTCAAAAGTGCCAGGGCGGCGATGTTGGAAACAGTGATACCTGCAAATGATGGAATTTAAGCACTTGTGTCAGATATCATGACATTATTACATATTCAGGCCATGAGGATGCCATCACATGTGACATCATTTTGATGTCATTGTGACTTGTTACAGTCTCCAATGCAGCCTCTCTACTTATTTGAAAAAGGTTTCAGAATCTCCTAGATGTAATACTAGTTCTGCTGAGAAGGGACATGCAGTGTTTTTCAGGGACCATGGCAAAATGCTCTTTAGGAATTAAAGCAATGATTTTAGAATGGTGGACTCTTGCTATCTGGGAATAGGTAGCCTTGAATTTATACCCCCTTGTTTTAAAGGAACAGTATATTTATTTTAATACATTTTTCCACAGTAAAGCTGAAACCTAGACTTGCAAAACTGCTTCAAGTATGAGAGGGTACAGCACTTGGTTCTAGTAAATGCCGCAAGGACTAGCCAGCAGCAGCCAGTGACTGCATTATATGTGCAAGGTCATCCACTGTTCTACGGAAAGAAGGGGGGAAAAGTATTCAGACATTTTGAATACCACAGCATTTTTCACAAAAACAAATCTATCACAGATTTAGTTTATATCTGAAGCTCAAAACACTTCATAGTCCTTTCATTTGGTAGGGTACTTCTATTCCTTGTTCCAGGATGGCAGAGAATTTATCTTAAATTGCCAGCTGTAGCTGACCTCCTTTGCTTTACCAAAGCCTTCCCCTAAAATAATATAATCATGTATACAAAATGGAAAGGTAAATACTTTTTCAATTTGAGCTTGACTCCTGGTGACTACATGGATATAGCAATGTAGTTTTCCTGGCAATGACACGGAAGTGGTTTGCTGCACTGCCTTCTTCTGGGATATTTTTCAATTTTGCAATCTAGCCTATAGACCTGGAATTTTCTGTGGGTCTCCCCTCCAAGCAGAAATATCTGAGGACTAACTGAACACCTAAGGTGCAAAATCAGGTTTTATATTCCAAGGCAGGGACAAACCTGTCCCTAGAAATGATGCATAATTTTCATCCCAGCATGTTAAGTTTAATCAATGTGCATTTTGAATCAGAGATTTACAAACATCTCTATTGTCCACTCATGAAATATGCAGGGCAATCTAATGCTGGGACAAAGGGGATTCCTGGATCAATTTATCACAGAATGTTGAAGAATCGTTAGGGTATAATTCCTACTTACAGCAGAATTTCTGGGTCTCCAGGCAAATGTATGTGGATAGTTGGACTCTATTCCAGTTTGCCCAAAGGTGCAAAGCAAAGATTGGAAGGTCCATGGGATCAGAGTTATGATGGAAGCCAATGATGGAATCAGGTGATTACCACTCTTCCTCATCTGTACATGGATGGAAACCAGCTTGCCTTTAAATATAAGAGCAAAAAGGCCAGAAAAATGTGCAGGCTGGGCTTCAACAAGAGAAGTACAATGCAAAAGCAATCTATTTCTCTGCAATCAAAGAAATGAATGACCCTCATACAAGTTCCAGGTGACTGAAGCCCAGCTTTAAGTTTATCCAAACTGAAATCATAATCTTGGCCTGTTAATCTCATGTGTCTTTGATTTCCCTCTGATGCTTGTTTACTGAGAAGGCAAAGTTTGTTACAAAGATACAGTGGCTTTTGTAGATATCTTTTACCCGATTTGTCTCAAAGTTACAAAGTCTGACTGTTCAGGGGAATGTCTTCAAGCAGCTATTTTCACCCCTACTCAACCAATAAATAATAGAATAACAATTTGGAGTGTTGTTATTACATTTGTTATTAAGTCTTCTTTGGACTTACTGTTTTGGGAGTGGCTGGGTTGCGTCGGGTTATTGTTATTGGAGTGTTTCCATTTTTACTGTATATTTTTCGTTGCTGTAAATCAGGGAATCTGGAAGGATTTGGCAGCATATACATTTAATAAGTAATAATAACAACATATTAATACAGTTTGGCCCTATCTAGGCAAATCTGAGTGGTAACAACAGTTACATGATCTTGTTTTGGTGGTGTTGCTGGGATTTAGAAAGATCTTGCTGATTTAAGTACATTGCTCAGATTTAGCTACAGTACTATAATGATTAATCATTATAGTGAACCACTGGTTCTTAATGTATATCATTACAGAATGTTTAGAAGCTGTTGTTTTAAATGTAATCATTTACCTAACAATTGTTGATTCCACATTTTTGACTAATGATTCTCCCTCCCAAAGAATTGCCACCTTGATGTGGTAACTTCAGTGAAGTGAGAGTAAGCAAGGTTAAAAGGATGTGTGTGTGAAGGTAAGAATAATCCACAATAAAAATGAAGGCAAGTGGAGCTCTGCAGGCAGGAGGGAAGTAAACTCATCTGGGAAAAGGATGGTACTCCAAAATAAAATCTAGAAGAATGCAGTGGCCAGCAACTTCTGTACGTTTGTCAAGAAAAATGTACAAACATGGCTGAAATAATTAGGTAAGCTCAGCTGCCAGATAATGAGGTCTCCAGGTAGAAAATACTTCCCTGGTTATTGAAGAATGCCAGACTTTCAGAAATTACTCTGGAGGTGAAGATGTGGCCAGACCAAAAAGTCCAGTCACTGATACTGTAATGCGAGTATTGAAAGAGCAATTTCTCTCTTTATAAGGAAATATACAGCTAGAACAAGGAACCAAAGACAATTTGGAATTGTGGAGTCCGTGGTGCTCTCTGAGCCTTGTTGTTTTCTTGCAGGCATTTCATTGCCAGACTAGGCAACATCTTCAGTGTGAAAAGGGAGTGGGCCTAGAATTGCCAAAACAGTAATGAAGTGTATTAAGGGAACTTGTAAGGCCCAGAATGTACTGCTTTAAACTAGATTAGTGTTTTTCAAACTTGGCAACTTTAAGATATGTGGACTTCAACTCCCAGAATTCCCCAGCCAATCCACTCATCTTAAAGTTGCCAAGGTTGAAAAATACTGAGCTAAATGATTAAATAATAAACCATTCAGGGCATTCGATCAAAGAGATGAGCCAGTAAGATATGAAAAAACATCGCTAAATATGAGAAATTCTATGGCAAATTGCAAGAGGTGCTCAGTGCAACACAGAAGAGAACTTAATGGCTGATTGAAAAAGGAGAGAAATTGAAATTGCATAAAAAATTGGGTTATTGGGAAAATGAAATAATGCCAGAGATGGGGAAGAAGTTTTTCAAAAAAAATCATTTGCTTTGATTGAGGGCAATCCACTTAGCCAGGACACTTCTAGATGCACATTGTGGAACAGACCATTGGGGTCATACATACTGATTAAACCTAAAGAATGAACATTTGACTTGGATGACACAGTCATAATATAAGATCAGTGTAAGGAACAGATTTAGTATGTTTAATTTCCAAGAAAAAGAACCTGAGGAGATATGGGAAGAAATAAAAAGCATTGTGAAAACTGAAAATTTGGGGGGGAAATATATTCCCAAAATTTCATGAAGGGAAAGATCTAAGTGGATTTCAGAATCAGTTATCATAATAGCCAAATAAAGACAGAAGACAAAAGCTTTGTACAACATAAAAGACATACAACAATTGCAACATCAAATAAGACAAGAAAAGGTATTTTAAGAGTGTCGACAAATAGATGAAAATAGCAAAAACAGAGAGACAAATTAGAGATTTTTAAAAGAAGATCAGAGAAACTATAGGAAAATGTAGAAATATTTGAATAATTACAGAGGAAATTTAATAGAGGCAAATGAGATTAAAGGAAGATGGAAAATCTACACTGAAACCCTTTACAAATGGGACTGTAGAATGGCAAAAACATTTATAGAGAGCAATGTGTTCATGAACCTATGCGATTAAAGTTGAGGCACAACAGGAAAAAGATCACTGTCAAATCAGAAAGCATCAGGAGCAGATTAAATAACCACTGAACAGTTTAAAGCAGCCTTTCTCAACTTTTTAACCCTGGAGGAACCCTTGAAATATTTTTCAGGCCTTGGGGAACCCCTGCACGTTCAGGCTCAAATACAAGCCAGAATATATGCAGTATTCTTAAACTAAAAATAAAGAATGAAACATACTTCTTTAATGTGAAGCTGCCCAAATCTGAAATATTTTTAAAATTAAATCATGATCTCCCAGGGAACCCCTAGTCACCTCTCACGGAACCCTAGGATTCCACGGAGCCCTGGTTGAGAAACCCTGGTTTAAAGCTTCAGGAGAAATTCAAATGCTAAAGCTCTGTGTTAACAAATATGGAACAAATGTGGCTTTGAACCTAGAAAAGATCAGTGTGCATATCTACACTGAAAAGGGAGATGCAAGATAATTTGCAAATTGGCAAAGTATTGCACTAATTCCTCATATATGCAACATTTAAGGAATAGAGATATACATGGAGGGTGAAATGCGAAACAAACAGATTTCAGAAAATACAAAAGGACATGAGGTCAGATAGCTAACATTAAAAGGATAATGGCAGGAGCAAGAGAATATGAGGTTTACCTTTGCTTTATTGACTACAGCAAGGCCTTTCATGTGGAGATCATGCCAGAATGTGGAATATATTAAGGCTAATGGGCATGCGAAAACAACCAATTATGCTTCTGAGGAACCTTTACAATGAACAAGAAGGTACAGTAAGAACTGAATTTGAAGAAACAGGGTGGTTCAGAATAGAGAAGGGAGTGAAACAAGGATGTGTACTGTTCCTGTATCTGTTTAACTTACATTACAAATATATGTGCAGCCACCCTATTATTATATGCAGAATGCTACTAATATTACTTTAACTGCTATGGACATTATTATTTTAACTGGAATTAATGCAGTTCTATTTCCTGACTAGTTTCTAGCACTGTATCTATCAGCCTTGTGAGGCAGTCCATACAGGAAGCACACCCAGATGAACTAATTCTGCTTTTTTGTAAGGTTACATTAACAGAATCTTGCAAGTCTGAAAGTACATTTCTCCGCTGTCATCTTTACAGTCCAAGAAACCAGGGAGGGCCCCTTCTGAGATGTTTGCCACACCCACATTCCATCTGTGGGCTCATCTGCCTCTTGTCTGACCATTCCCCTGGCAGTGGCTCTTCCCCTGTCTCCCAAGGTCATTCCCACATACCATTACAATACCCAAGCTGTACTTCTCAGCAGCCCTCATTCAACCAGAATGCAGTGGAGAAGAGTGTCAACCAATGAGAGACATTGGTGCCTTTTGGGAAGGTGACTGGGTCTAGAAAGGAGCAGGTTCTCCAAGGAATATACTGTATATAGATTCCTTGTTACTGAGAAAAGCCTGGGATGCTGTCAGGAGCAGCTTTCTACTCAGAAAGTAAATGAAGATGTAGAGAGAGGCCTGCTAACAAGGTGATGTCTTCAGAGAAGAGGGAGAACACTACCACCAGCACATTTGTGGACAGTGAGTAAAACACTGCAATGCATGCAAGTAATCCCTATGGAAGGAGTAAATATTGTGGATGCTATAATTCATTAAGATATCGGAATTTCCAGATTTGCATTGAGGGAGAAAGTTAATGCATGAGGGTTGAATGAAAAGTAATGGCTTTTCTCTATAACTTTAGTTTAAATTGGTAAATATTGGTATTTTAATAAATGAAACAAGAAAAGAATTCTTGACATGAGCTCTTTTATTACCTGTATGTACTGTAGATATATCTGTATTTACTTCTTGTTACACACTTCTGCCAATGATGGACAAGGTTCTTAAAACTATCACAAAGGAACTCCACACTTTGTCTCTTCAACCAGGTCTTGAGAGTCCTTTCCATCTCTTCATTTGAGCCAAACAGATGCTCACAAAGGTATTCCTTCAATTTTGGGAAAAGGGAAAAGGGAAAAGTGGTGCCTAGTTTGGACTGTATGGCAGATAGGGTAAGATGGTGAGACCCAACTTCACAATTGCCTCTTGGGTAGCTCATGACTGAGGAGTTTTGCTTGTTGGTGTGTGAAGCCTAGCATGTTGCAGAAAATTTTCCATTTTATAATACTGGACTCTGCTTAAACTCTTAGACATAGTCGCTTGAATTCGTTCACAATTGGATGCTGGCCTTGTTGCAGGTCCTGAGGAGATGCCTGGGGCAGAGCCTTGCCCTGTTATCTGGGAACAGTTTGAACCTGTTGGGCCTAAGGAAGTGGACAGGATCCTCATGAGTATGAGCTCAGCCACCTGCTTTTTAGATCCATGCCCTGCCTGGCTAACTAGAGCTGCTCAGAGGGTGTCATGTGAGTGGGTTCTAGCAATGGTGAGTTCTTCATGGGTGACGGGGTTCACCTCTTAAGGAGGACTTGGTGCACCCTCTCCTCAAGAAACCATCACTGGACCCCATCATACTGAAAAACTCTTGTGCAGTGTTCAACCATCCCGTTTTAGGGAATGTGGTAAAGAAGGTGGTCGCTCAACAGCTTCAGAGGATCCTGGATGAAACAGATTATCTGGATCCCTTTCAGTCAGATTTCAGGCCTGGGTATGGGACATAAATGGCATTGGTCAAGCTTTTAGAGGATCTCTGGTGAGAGTGGAATGGAGGTGGTGCATCCATCCTTGCTCAGCTTGTCCTCTCAGCGGCCTTCAATACCAGTGACCATGGTATCCTTCTGGACCAACTTCGTGGATTGGGGATGAGTGGCACTGTGTTGTGCTGGTTCTCCTCCTTTCTCTGGGGTTGATACCAGTTGGTGGTGATGGGGGGGAGAGATCCTGCCCTCAGCCCCTACTATGTGGGGTGCCGCAGGGTTTGCTGCTCTCTCCACTCCTGTTTAACATCTACATGAAGCATGAAGCCGCTGGGTGAGCACATCCGTCACCAGTGAGGTATCATCATCAGCTTGCTGATGATATCCAATGATACATCTCTGCCCCTGGCGAATTAAGCAATGCCACTGATGTCTTATCCTGGTGCCTAGAGGCTGTGATGGAGAACAACAGGCTTCAAGTGAACCTTGGCAAGACTGAGTGGCTATAGGTTTTTAGGCCTGCCAGTTCGGGGGCTATACCATCTTTAGTTCTGGATGGGGTTACACCTCCCCAGACAGACCCTGTCTGCAACTTGGGGGTCCTCCTAGGCTTGTGACGCCTGCTTGAAGAGCAGGTGGCAGTCCTGGCTAGGAGGGCCTTTGCGCAACTTCATGTTGTGTGCCAGTTGTGCCCGTTCCTCATTATTGTTTTCATTTAAAGGGAAGTATTTTGTTACATCCATCTTCTCTATCCCATGTGGTCCCAAGGCAGCTGCTCAGGCTGCCCCTGCTTACTAGCCATGGTATATATACTTAAAAAGAAAAGAATAAAGCCAAAGACAACAGCTTTCCTTTAAGTGACATCATACTAGATTTCATCAAAATCCTTTAACTCTTCCTAGAGTTGTGGCTGACCTATGAAACTGTCCAAGCTTCCAAAACCCATGACCTGGAGCCAAGTTTGTTAACAAGAATAGCTGAATTACACTATCTGCTTTGCACATGTTATACATTGAGCAAACATGCACTAGATAAACACATATTCTTAGAATTGTAAGATCTAACCAACTTCTTTTTCAAGAAAATCCCAATATTTAAGAAGCTGAATCCCGTAGCCAGGAACACTTATCTGGCTATATCCTCTGAAATTGCAGAATATAACCAGAGATGAGAAGCTAAATGCAATCCCTAGGATCTCCAATTTAAATAAAGAGGATTGGGGCAATGGGTGATGGGAAAGATTGTTTTGCCCCATATCTGGAGGGCTATGTCTATTAGAGTGCCCTGGCTGAAGGCAGCCTGTCTTCCCCTCTCCCTAGAAGCCAGAGTTATATAGCCCTGTGAAGGGCTGTATTTTAATGGGTGTAAACAAGAACCAGTGTAAACTTGAATCATCTTTTGTAGTAGGCGTACTTCTAAAACTTTTGCAAAAGGCTGGAAGATTTAAGCTAATCCAATTAATTTCAACAGTTTCTGAATAAAAGTACATAATCCAGGCAGATTTTTTTTCTTCCCAATTATATCTGCCCATCCCATCAGATCTGGCATGACATTTATTTATTTATTTACTTTCAATGCTTTAAATACTTATAGAAAAAAGACATAAGGCTGTCATCACTGAACCGGATCTTGTCTAGATGGGCACATCTATACTCAACATGAGTCAAATTCATGATGAAACTTCATATATATATATATATATATATATATATAGTGTGTGTGTGTGTGTGTGTGTCTGTGTCTGTGTCTGTGTGTGTGTAATCTTATGTCACTTTATGGATATTAATAATTCTTTGTCTGGTAGAAAATTCTGTTATCTGGTACATGTCATTAGTACTGAAACAGGAAGTTCAATGACATGAGACATAAATGGAACAAGAGCCTTTGCAGTGGATGGGCAGAAAATGACAAAGAACCATCACTTTTTTAGTCTAATCCTTTAAAATGAATCAACCAAATTACTTGAGATTTATCTTGTCAATGTGCGCCAGCTGCGCAACTTCCCTCATTTGATATATACCACACATCATCAACCTATTTGTATAGGTGTACATTGAATTCAGCCAAAGTATGGATCAGGAGCATGTGATGTAATTTGGATTAGATTTTTGTTTATTCGGCCCAAAATGGAAAGGTCTGGATCTGCTCTGTTCTGACTCCAGACCTATATAAAGCTCCATTTTCTGCAAATATATGTTGCAGAGGGGTGACATACTGTAATAGCCATGCCAGTGATCCAAAAGTGATTCAGTGATTGGTAGGTCCCCTCAGATCAGAGGGAACCTTATGCTCAAACCACACTTGGCTGCTTTAGGGAAGGACTGAAGTCTTTGTAGATTCTGGGTGCTCTCATAAACATATGCCCACAAGATATGTCTATAGGTAAATGGTATACATTGTAATGTACAGTACTCAATCTATACATCTTGTTTTTGGTTTCGGTTTTGAGTCATCTGAGATTGGCAGGAGCACATTTTATAAGTCTTTGAGAGCTTTGTAGATGCATAGTAGCCAGTGTCTATTTCAGCTTGGGCGACCACCATCAAGTGCCTTGGAGACTCGAGAGGTCTTGGGGATTTAGAGTGATTCTTAGTTATATTACTTGCTTTGCCTCATTGTTGCCCAGCCAGTCACCCTGGAATGTGCTGTTTTTCTCCTGGAACATCCTGATCTGACTTTCCCGGGAGTGGGTCATAGTTTTCTGGGAGTAAATCTTACAGAACAGCAAGTGGCATCATCGTTCTTTACAAACAAACCCACCCATTACATAAAAGCCCCTCAATGTATTAGACTGACATTTGCCATGGATTTTTCTCTCTGTAGAGATTATTTTAGCTGCAAATTCAATCACATGCTCTCTCAAAGGAACAGTCACGTTCCCAGTACTTTTTTTAAAATTAGATTTTAAAGAAACTCAAAAACCCTGGCACCGCTTTACATGACACTTGGCATGCTTTATTCCTTCATGAGTCTAGCTTCCCTATAAGTGTCTCCATACTTCTGACTGAATAAAAATTGATTTAATTTGATTTGTGGCACCACTTATAGGGAAGCCATTTGTCTTTCTCTTATACTAGACCATGAGAAATGGAGTTTCGTTTTGCTGAATTTTATCCCTGATCTGGGCATCAAAGTAGAGTGGATTACTACTAGTAAGGACCAGATACATTGAGGGGATTTCCAGGTCAGAAATGGCACATTCTTTTCAGTGGCCTCAGCCTTGCTTAATTCCCCCTCACTGCCCTAAATATGTATACTTTTTCTTTTATTCCCATCTTACTCTTTCAGGTTGTGTTGGCTTGCAAACATTGACCATATGATACTTCATGTGGAGGAGGGTCCCCATTCTTTTTATTGATTAATGATACTTTGTTATTTTGTTTTATGATGTTTAACCATTTTATTATGACATCCAAAGATCGTCAGTCATTGGGAATCTAATAAATACATAAAATAACAATCTGTAGAGCTGTGCAATGCTTCAGAATTGATTCAGAAGAGGTTTTGCAGAACATACTGGAGTGAAAATTTAGCACCTGCCAGTGATACACTAAAGCAAACTTTTATTTCTCTAGGATTATACCTTAACAAGTCTCCTATTGTCTTGACATAAATGTTGTAGATATTGCTCCATGTGATATAAACCTCATATACAGATATAAGTGAAATCTGTGAAGGTAAATGCTTTGTAAAGCTACACAGGGATAAGAGAAGAAACTTCCCTGAATTTTGGAGAACTGGAATATAGGAAGGGAATACCGTTTGTAATAGAAGTCTTCTTAGAAAATAACAAGGCAATGATGACCCAGCACAAGGCAATTTATTCTATCCTTCTCCAGTTTGGTGGTCTCTAAATCTGTTCAACAGATTTAGATAGCCCCAGTCTGGGGAATGGTGGCCTATTTCATGCTGCTAGTTATTTCTTTAAAATATATTGTGACTATTTATTATATACCTCTGTTGTGATATATCCCTGTCAGTATCTTGCCTCTGAACACAAAATTCCATTTAGATGTTACATGATTTATATATTTGAAATGTTTCAAATAATGGCCAAAACAATACAAAATACTGCATACACAGCTGAAGAAAGTTCATCCTATTATATCTAGACAAAGTACAAGTGGAATAATAAAACTGCTAAATCATAAAAAGTAGGATTGAGTCAATATTCACATATCACTCGAATCCTCATTTGTAAAAAGAATACCTGGAACAGAGATAAGAAATTGAAAAGTCCACAAAAAACTTCCAAAAAGAATTAGCCTTTGTGGTACTTGACTTCTAGCCAAACATTGACTATTCATTGCCAAATACTATTTACTCTTCAGTAAGATGTTCACTGCTAGGGAGGGTAAATATTTATCTTGCCCAGTTGTAACTGAAGGTCACTCTACATTTCCCCAAGGAAAGCATTTTTTAAAACAAAACCAACTCTTCTGCCTCTTATTTTTGATTTATATCTTTCTGAAATCCTTTAGAAAAAGCCTAGCTCTTAAATCTACATTTCTAGAAAAAGTTAAATTTACTTATACACATATAAACATAAAAAATCAAGTCAAATGAAATACATTGAAGAAATAACCTGATTTCTTATAAAATTACTTTTTATGGTGTTGCTCCATAATAAATAATTACTAAGTTGTATGTTCATATGTATTTTAAAATATTTCTAGAATCTTTCCACCTACAAAGACCTTTTCCTGTTTTGTAATGTAGTCAAAACCATTAAAATCATTGAAACACAATTAAACACAAGTAAGGAAATGATACAAAATAGAGAAGATAGTCAGCAAACACTCCAGGTTCAGTGGATTTTTATTTTATGCTTTATTATGTTCTTATATTTGATCATTTTAAGCTGTACTTGGTGAAGTGTCCAGAGACACTCAAACTATTGGAATGCGGAGAAATTAGATGAATGATTTAAAGCATAAATAAATAAATAAACAAATAAAGCTATTATAGTAAAGCACCAACAAAGGCCAAATGGAATAACAATGTTTTTTGCTGTTTAATTAAAAGTCATCAACAATGGTTCCCTTCTCAGTAGACAATTCCACTAGAAATGAATTTTTTAATTGTGCTATGGCTGTGTGTGTGTCTGTGTGTATATATATATTTAATAAATACAACAAAAAGGCTCTGTCTCACAGTTCTGTTAGCCAAACCTCCTTAGGTGGTTGAGCAGAAATCAAGGCCTCCAAAAGTAATACCTTCTTAATGCTGGTATCTCATATGAGAGGAGACGGTTCTTTCACTTAACTTCACCTTAACCATTTAAAGCTTCATAGAGAAAAACAAACACTTTGAGCTGGACTTAGGAAAAAAAATAAAATGTCAGTGCTGTTGACACAGGTTTTGGTGAGGGTAAATAAAATAATTTGGTTGGTTGGTCCTCCACAAGATACTGCTTTGTAAAATGTACTGTTCTGATGGTTGAGAAAAGGTGAACAGGAAAATACTTGGTATAAGGAAGTTTGTACAGAGTTTGCCTTATTTTACATTTTGGATATACATCTTGTGTAAGTTTCCTTATAGCAAGTTAGACTCTTACTCAGTGTAGCCCCGAATTGTCAGTGTAACTACAAATGGTTTTACCAGCCCTATCTGGAGATCCTGGGAGTCGGATTTGAGACCATCTGCACGCAGAGCAGATGTTGTACCATTGATTGGTGTCCTTAAATGGTTGTGAGTCTATACCCACCTGCATACTGGTAAGAAACATTTGTAACTACATTTAATGGAGCTGACTTTTGAGTAGACACAGAGCTACTAGCTATGAACTGAAAAAAAAAGGATCAACCACAAGATAGCAGCAAAGAGCTAGAAATTTCTGAGGCTCTTTGGTGCCATCTAATGGCCCTTCAGGTTCTGTAACCCAAAACTGTTAATGCAGAGAGCATTATACTTTCTGATCAAGGAAGAATTGCATGTATCATCTGGAGCATCCCTCCATATTAAAGCCCATTCAAAGCATTCCAGCTCTTTGATAAGAAATGAGATAAGAATACTTCCAGTCCTGTTGCATCTTCCTCTGGGCAACTTAGTTTTGGAAGCTGGATGAAAAGGCTTGGGGGAGGAGAGCATTTTTGACCTGTTCTCAAAGAGGTAAGAGATAAGAGAGAGGCTTGAGGTGAATCAGCAAATTGCTAAGGAAGTGAAGGCCGAGTGCTGCTGCTCCGGCTGCTGAGGTTCCTGGCTGGGAACTTGCGAAGCCCTAGCCCCACTCCATTTAATCAAAGACTCACTTCCAAGAGCAGTCTATTCACTCATAAATCTTAATCTGGGGGCAGGGAGAAGAGTGTAAATGGATCTTTCAAATCAGGCTTTAAAAGACTTACACAACCTTACCCTCCACTCCCCCACCCCCCACTGCCCTGAGAGCTTTGCTGGGTGATTGGTGTGTGTGTGTGTGTGTGTGTGCACATATCAAGTTATGTTTGAAACTACTCTAAAAAATAAGCATTGGGTTGCATTGTGTAGAAAGCAGAGGGAGAACACCCTCTGAAAGAGACCTCTGTTGGCTGCTTTCACATGGGAAGCTACCCTGAAGCAGACTAAATACTGAGAGCACAACACCACTTTGTACGGCAAAGACCTCCCATACATTCACCTTCAGGCGAACATTTCTGAGATGAATAATTAAGCTGGCTACTTGGCAACAATAATGGCCATACTTACATGGCTGGAGGGCTCAGCTAATTTGTGTCCCTCTTCCTCAAATGGAAGGAGGATCCATTTCAAATACAAGTCCAACTCCACCTTAGAGGGGGCCTTGGATTGCTAGGCCTCCAGCTATGTCAATACACTCTAGATGGCCGTCTTACATTCTCCCTTCTGCCCTGAAGCTCTCAAGATAGTTCTTCAAGCCATTTGGGGAAATTTAAAATGGTGGCTCCCGCTTCCAAAATACAGTAGATGATATTGAGCAATTAAGAGAGACCATGTAAAGGAACATTTGGCTGTTCAACACTAATCCCTTAGCTATGATAAACAGGAAGCAAAAAAGAAACAAGAAGGAAAGGTAATTAACCTTGGAAGGAATGTTTGTTAAATGGGATTTACTTGTGAGTAAAAATTATAGAAGGCTCTTGGTGAATAAGTAGGCCATTGCTGGATAATGTAGGGCTGTGTTAAGCGCAGCACGGAACCTCTACTTTAATTCCTCGCCTAGCTAATTATGAACAGGCAATCCTTTAGCGCTGCTGAAGGTCTTTGTGAGAAAATAAACCTCTACGATTGCAAGGACTACAGGTGGCCTGCCCACCTTTTGGTGGATGGGGATGGGGGCCGAAGGGTCCATTCTCAGAGCAGTTTATGACACCTTCAGGAAATCTGGCTTGCACCCTCTCCTAGTGGGCCTGCTCCTTCTCTAGAAATTTGCCCCCATTTTGAAACAAAGACAGGAACAATTATTTTAAAGTGGCATTTTGATTCTGAAAGTTCTGTTCTTTAATTGCGTTTACTGGAACGAATCAGGAATCCAGAGTTTACATGTGGTGATTTACAGCAATTGTCGGTTTATTTGACTTCTATCCTGCCTCTCATTCAGAAGGTCAAGGCAGCATCCATAGTGCTCCTTCCTCCCATTTTCCCCCATAACCCCTGTGAGGCAAATAGGGCCAAAAGAAAACAGCTGATCCAAAGTCATCCAGTGAGTTTCTGTGGCTGAGGGTGGACACCAATCTGGGCCACCTTAACCTCTTAACCAGTGCACCATGTTGGCTTTCCCATATCATAGTTGATCAAACTAAAGTATTTAACCTGGAGAACACTTTAATTCTTGCCCTTTCCCCAAAAACCTTACAAATGTTTAAAATCATCACAAAACTGTTTTAAGTGGTCTTTTTAATAATAATGAAAGCATTGGAGGAGCCTTCTGCATGTATATGTATGTGGCCAGGGAGCAGCAGGGATGTTGCGCTTGGTCTGTCCCTCCTTCCAGGGTCACTTCCAGCAGAAGCCACTGAGGAAGCTCTACCTGGCTTCATGGCTGTTCCCCCAGAAGGCGTGAAGGGCTCTTCTTTCAACCCTTGTGATGATCACCGGGCATGATAACTGGTGGTGAGGGGGGAGTTTAGTCTGCAGTCCATCCCAGACTCTGTTCTTCAAGCAACACGCTCCCAACAGCTTCCTTTAGTATCCTACTAGCTATACCACAACCTGCTGCAAGGCCAGGCTTGGCGGGGCCTTGGCTTGGCAGGATGGACATTACGATACCCTAAGAATTTGGACGCATGTGAAAAACTAGATCTCTGGAGAAGGCTCTAATGTTGGGAAAGGTGAAAAGAAAGAGAAGAAGAGGATGACCAACAGGCAAGGTGGATGGACTCAGTTATAGCGGTGATGAGTGCACCATTGGAAGACCTGAAAGACCAGGTTAGGGACAGATCATCATATAGAAAATCTATCTGTGGGGTCTCTAAGAATTGACAACAACTTGATGGCACATAATCAGTCAAAAGGAAAATACGGACTCTAAAAAAGGAAGACATGAAGAGAGAAAGGAAGACAAAGCAAAGGAGTGACTTTTTCTACAACTAAACATACCTCCAACGAAAAAAAGAACCCTAGAACAATAAAGAGTAATGTTAGATGTGTCCTTACCAAACCTATACAGACTGTCCCCAACACACACAACTTTCTCTGTTTGTCCCCTCCCTCCCCACCCCATCACACATATGTGGGATTTTTAGCATTTTTACTAGTAGGATATGAGTCGCCAGGAGTCAACACTGACTTGAAGGTATGCACGCACACACACACGGCAGTATTAGTTATTCTGCTAATAAATTCTTAATTTGCACTGAGAGCTGCCAAGAGAGAAAAAACAGAAATGCTTGGACATTTGCCCTAGAACTCAGCTGTGTTGTGCCTTGCCTGCCACCTTCCATCCCAGACCATTCAGCCTCATCACCACGCAGGCTCCTTGCAGGCCAGCAAAATTAACCTCTTGCCTGTGTGTACTTTTACTGCCTCAAGCGCTGGTCCAGCAGAGTTGGGGGAAGTAGTACTATCATGGATGGGCCCAACAACACCTTGGCATCAGAAAGATAGAGAAAACTCTAGTGGTCATCTGGATGTTTGCAACCCTACAGGAGAGGAGATAGAAGCAGAGTGTCGTGCTCCTAAATCAAATGTTCATAGAACATCCAACTAGATTCACGTGCATGTTCCAGTTGACACGTGTACCTGTCTTGTGAGTCAAAGGCACAGGAGGGGGAACATCGTTGGAGTGAGAAATCATGTTGTTTGGACTATCTTGCAGGGCCAAGGTCATTTGTGAGGAGCCGTTGGACGCAGCTGCAGATTCTTACACTAACTGGCGTAAGAGGGGGGGGCATGCCTGAGAAGGGGAGTGGGGGGGAATTTGAAATCACTGAAGTTGTTTAATGGGGTAAAAGCGCGGGGTTTCCATTCACAACTCTTTCCTTTGTACTAAATGCTTTGCACCATTGAAGAAAATTCTATTTAATTTGCTTACGAGTTGGATTTAATGAGAAGTTGAGTATTCCAGTCATTACACAGAGGGGAAAAGAAACAGCAAAAGATGCATCCACTAGAGCAGTGTTTCTCAACCGTGGCAATATTAAGAGGTGTGGACTTCAATTCCCAGAACTCCCCAGCCAGCAAGTCCATACCTCTTAAAGTTGCCAAGCTTGAGAAACACTGTACCAGAGGATGGAGATAGATGGAGGGCAACTTCTAAAAAATCCAGAGGTGTGGACAACCATAACTAGCATCCAGAGACCAGATTGAGCAACACGAGTGATAAGATTTCAGTATTTCCCATGGTGTGAAGTATTATATTTCTATTAATCACATCTAAACTTGCATATTTATGCATAAATTAGCATATGTAAATATTAGTATACTTGTTGCTGTTACTTCTGCTTTTGGGGGGCAGGAGGCAAAGCATAAGTGGCCACTTGAGTCAAAAAGGGAAGAGACCTACTGTATTTATTTCTTAAACCAATTGCTTGTTTTTTTGTTCTGGCATCGCATCCAAACGATTGCTCAAGAATTGTGTTGACGTGAACTCTGGGCGCTTCAACCATGAAATTGCACTGACTCCAAATGATGTGCTTCTGAGAGCTTTGGGCTTGCTGGTCATGATACCAAGTTCTGCACAGTGACTGACATAGAAAATCCTTACCTGGATTCAGTTTTCCTGTTCCTCATGACAAATACCTTACTATATTACATTTTTTAAAAGCATACCATAATGGGAAGAGGATTGTTCTTTATTTTTTTGCTTAAACACAACAAATTACCGCTGCAAATGTGCAACACCACTTTATATGCGTGCCCTGGCTTTTTATATGAAGTAGAGCTTTTGTCATTCATTGTGGAGCCTCCATACTGCAAAGATCTGTTAGAGGAATTCAGAAGAAAACTGCTGGAGCTTCAGGTAGAACATCACAATATGAGATTCTAATGGGTTTCTGTTGCTCAAGATGTTCTTGCCATTTTCAGCCTTATCGTTTAATTTAGTCAAGGTGTATCTGACTTGGGAACTCATCCATAGTTCAATTTACGATTGCTTATAGTTGGGCTCTTCAGCAAAGGATCGTTACCTTGTCGTGGTGCTGGAGCTTGAGCACCTCAATGATGCCATGAGCTAAACTGTGAAGGGCCACCCAAGACGGGAAGGTCACGACAGAGAGGTCAGACTACATGCGATCCCTGGGGCAGGTAATGGCAACCTACCCCAATATTCTTGCCGCGAAAACTAAATGGATCAGTACAACCTTGATATGTCGGTATACCATTGGAAGATGAGACCCCCAGGTTGGAAGATGGTCAAAATGCTACTGGGGAGGAACAGAGGATGAGTTCAACTAGCCCCAGACGCGATGACGCAGCTAGCTCAAAGCTGAAAGGACGGCTAGCGGCCGACGGTGCTGGTGGTGAACGGCGAATCCAATGTTCTAAGGATCAACACACCATTGGAACCTGGAATGTAAGATCTATGAGCCAGGGCAAATTGGATGTGGTTATTGGTGAGATGTCAAGATTAAAGATAGACATTTTGGGCGTCAGTGAACTGAAATGGACTGGAATGGGCCACTTCACATCAAATGACCACCAGATCTACTACTGTGGACAAGAGGACCACAGAAGAAATGGAGTAGCCTTCATAATTAATAGTAAAGTGGCTAAAGCAGTGCTTGGATACAATCCAAAAAACGATAGAATGATCTCAATTCGAATTCAGGGCAAGCCATCTAGCATCACAGTGATCCAAATATACGCCACAACCACAGATGCTGAAGAAGCTGAAGTAGAGTTCTATGAGGATCTGCAGCACCTACTGGACAACACGCCTAAAAGAGATGTTATTTTCATCACGGGAGACTGGAATGCTAAGGTGGGCAGTCAAATGACACCTGGAATTACAGGTAAGCATGGCCTGGGAGAACAAAATGAAGCAGGACATAGGCTGATAGAATTTTGCCAAGACAACTCACTCTGCATAACAAACAGTCTCTTCCAGCAACCTAAGAGACGGCTTTATACATGGACTTCCCCAGATGGACAACACCGAAACCAGATTGACTACATCCTTTGCAGCCAAAGGTGGCAGACATCTATACAGTCGGTAAAAACAAGACCTGGAGCTGACTGTAGTTCAGATCACGAACTTCTTCTTGCACAATTTAGGATCAGACTAAAGAGATTAGGGAAGACCCACAGATCAGCTAGATATGAGCTCACTAATATTCCTAAGGAATATGCAGTAGAGGTGAAGAATCGATTTAAGGGACTTAGTAGATAGGGTCCTGGAAGAACTCTGGACAGAAGTTCGCAACATTGTTCAGGAGGCGGCAACAAAATACATCCCAAAGAAAGAGAAAACCAAGAAGGCAAAATGGCTGTCTGCTGAGACACTAGAAGTAGCCCAAGAAAGAAGGAAAGCAAAAGGCAACAGTGATAGGGGGAGATATGCCCAATTAAATGCAAAATTCCAGAGGTTAGCCAGAAGAGATAAGGAATTATTTTTAAACAAGCAATGCGTGGAAGTGGAAGAAGACAATAGAATAGGAAGGACAAGAGACCTCTTCCAGAAAATTAGAAACATCAGAGGTAAATTCCAGGCCAAAATGGGTATGATCAAAAACAAAGATGGCAAGGACCTAACAGAAGAAGAAGAAGAGATCAAGAAAAGGTGGCAAGAATATACAGAAGACTTGTATAGGAAGGATAACAATATTGGGGATAGCTTTGATGGTGTGGTCAGTGAGCTAGAGCCAGACATCCTGAAGAGTGAGGTTGAATGGGCCTTAAGAAGCATTGCTAATAACAAGGCAGCAGGAGACAACAGCATCCCAGCTGAACTGTTCAAAATCTTGCGAGATGATGCTGTCAAGGTAATGCATGCTATATGCCAGCAAATTTGGAAAACACAAGAATGGCCATCAGATTGGAAAAAATCAACTTATATCCCCATACCAAAAAAGGGAAACACTAAAGAATGCTCATACTATCGAACAGTGGCACTCATTTCACATGCCAGTAAGGTACTGCTCAAGTTCCTGCAAGGTAGACTTCAGCAGTTCATGGAGCGAGAATTGCCAGATGTACAAGCTGGGTTTAGAAAAGGCAGAGGAACTAGGGACCAAATTGCCAATATCCGCTGGATAATGGAAAAAGCCAGGGAGTTTCAGAAAAACATCTATTTCTGTTTTATTGACTATTCTAAAGCCTTTGACTATGTGGACCATAACAAATTGTGGCAAGTTCTTAGTGGTATGGGGATACCAAGTCATCTTGTATGTCTCCTGAAGAATCTGTGTAACAACCAAGTAGCAACACGGAACAACGGACTGGTTTAAGATTGGGAAAGGAGTATGGCAGGGCTGTATACTCTCACCCTACCTATTCAACTTGTATGCAGAACACATCATGCGACATGCTGGGCTTGAGGAATCCAAGGCTGGAGTTAAAATCGCTGGAGGAAACATTAACAATCTCAGATATGCAGATGATACCACTTCGATGGCTGAAAGCGAAGAGGAACTGAGGAGCCTTATGATGAAGGTGAAAGAAGAAAGTGCAAAAGCTGGCTTGCAGCTAAACTTAAAAAAAACCAAGATTATGGCAACCAGCTTGATTGATAACTGGCAAATAGAGGGAGAAAATGTAGAAGCAGTGAAAGACTTTGTATTCCTAGGTGTGAAGATTACTGCAGATGCTGACTGCAGTCAGGAAATCAGAAGATGCTTAATCCTTGGGAGAAGAGCAATGCCAAATCTTGATAAAATAGTTAAGAGCAGAGACATCACACTGACAACAAAGGTCCGCATAGTTAAAGCAATGGTGTTCCCCATAGTAACATATGGCTGTGAGAGCTGGACCATAAGGAAGGCTGAGAGAAGGAAGATCGATGCTTTTGAACTGTGGTGCTGGAGGAAAATTCTGAGAGTGCCTTGGACTGCCAGAAGATCAAACCAGTCCATCCTCCAGGAAATAAAGCCAGACTGCTCACTTGAGGGAATGATATTAAAGGCAAAACTGAAATATTTTGGCCACATAATGAGAAGACAGGACACCCTGGAGAAGATGCTGATGCTAGGGAGAGTGGAAGGCAAAAGGAAGAGGGGCCAAGGGCAAGGTGGATGGATGATATTCTAGAGGTGACGGACTCGTCCCTGGGTGAGCTGGGGGTGTTGACGACCAACAGGAAGCTCTGGTGTGGGCTGGTCCATGAAGTCACGAAGAGTCGGAAGCGACTAAACGAATAAACAACAATAGTTGGGCTCTTTACTACTCTTGAGGGAGTGATTTCCACAGTAATCTTAGATACGGAATTAATTAAATGCCAGTCAGAACTAGCCAGGGCCCCACTTTTTTGCCAGTGAATCCCACAGGTACTCTGCCCACCCACCCACCCATGCCATACCTAACTAAACTGAAAGTCCTTTAACACGGAAGAGCCTTTACTCTGGCACAATGTCCTACCTTCTCCTCAACTGTCCTAGAAGGCCAATACAGGAAGACTCCCTACTTGGAGGGGCAGTGCCTACGCAACTTTGGACACACAGAAAGAACAGAGATTCTGCTTCTCCAGGGCTTGCGCTACAGAGACATTCACACTACTCTCATCTTACCATCTCATAGTACATAAATGCCAGGGGTACACTGGACAATTTTACACCCTCTGCTGCTTTCAGATGTCAGTCTTGCTGCAGCACACAACCTTGCTAGGTTCTGTGCAGCAGCGCTTAAACTGCTCTGATGATGACTTCTGGCTTATGCTTGGGCTCAACATTACAAACTAGTTTGCCACATTAGGGTGCTTCGTAACCTAATCGATATTGTATTTCACATACTACCTTTTCATTTTCCCCTGCATCCATGTAAAGCTCCCATCCAGCCATTTTAGATTCACACTTTTTAAATCTTTTCTGCCTTCTATGTTTCTTATACTGTATATGTTTATTTTTTAATTTATATATCTTTTATACCTTCTATGTATTTCAATGTTTATATCTTTTTATATCTTTCAGATTTTTATGCTTCTTTTTAATTACTGTACCCTAATGCCTTCTGCTGGTCTAGGACCATAATAAAGATTGATTGATTGATTGAGATGGAATTAATATGGATTCACGTGACACCTGTAGCACATTAAGTAATTTTAAGCTTCAGATTCACTGGTTGGGGAAGTTAGAATGAGGTGAGGCTTCTCTTCTGCCTGCAAAGAAGAGCTGCCTTTATTTTTTGGCCTGCTTGGGGTGTGCTGACAGGGCTTGGAATGAGAGGATTGTTTGCTTATCAAATCTATATCCTGCTGCAATCATAAGTAGACTCTCGGCAACTCACAGAAGAAGGCAATAACATAATCACAAATAATTAAAAATACAGTACGGACAGATCTCAAAACAATACCTGGTGTTAACACCTTAAAGATCTGTCGTCAGCTGTTTCTGGAAGGTGGATAAAGTTGAAGCCAACTAAATCTCCTAGAGGCTGGCCCCATTATGGAAAAACAATGCCTCTGGTCTCCCCACCCCCTACCTCTCAAAAATGGGGGTTAGCAGCTACTTCTCCCAGCACGATTGTAGTGGTTGAACCATCTTAAGTAGAGAAATGTGGTCGTGCAGACAGCCTGGCACCAAGCCATAGGGCTTTATAGGTTAAAACCAGCACTTTAACTTGCAAACAGGGAGTCAATCAAAATAAGTGTGATATGGGCCCACTGGCAAACACCCGTGAGCACCCTGGCCACTGCATTTGGAACCAACCGAAGCTTCTGGGTGGTCTTTAAAGGCAGCCTCATTGCAGTGGTCTGGTTCCTATATTGCATTCCACCCTGGAATGTAGCGGTGCCTCTATATCCTTTTATAATTGGTGCTCACAAGTTCTGCTTTAAAAGGTTTCCTTGCAATATTAATTAGCTGCTTTCTCTTCACTGGCTCTGTCTTTGCTATTGGTTCCTGTTCAGTGTGGCTAGTGCCTACGCATTGCCCATTAATTGGACAGCTGCTGCTCCCTAGTCATGCAAGTGATGCTCTCCACTTTCTATCCTGTTTTCCCTCCCAAACACATCTTTATAGTGGATAGCACTATTTCACTGTGAAAGAAAGATGAAGGTGAAAAAAGGGTGAAACCAACATATAACAGCCCCCAAATAGAGAACAGAAGCTGACAAATTTTATGGATTTTATGAACTTTGTTGTAAGACACATTGAGTTTATTTTATAACGAAGAGTGCAAAAATGATAAACAATAGTTAAATAAATATCCTGATGCAACTCCCATAAATGTTTATCCTGTGATGAACTATCCCCTCACCACATCTTTTCTCTGCAATGTGTTATGTTGTGATTATACACAAAGAACATGTGATGGTGGAGAAATGTAACTTTGTTAACCCTCTTACCAGGCAAATGCTTTTTTGCAAATCCTCTTGGTTGTGACCAAGAATTCTCTCATTTCTTTTTCTTTTACATAATTTATACAATGGGGTGTATTAAAGTGGCTTTTTATAAACACAGCACATGAGGTGGGTGGTTGGCGCCACATTTAAGTCCCTCTGTACCCTAAATCTCTACAAAGACTCTTGTGTAAACATTTCTGTTCTAAAAATGAATACAAAACCAGGCATATTTTGTGGCATTATCACAGGCACTAAAAATATCAGGTTAACCCTTACAGAAAATTAGGCCAAGCTGCACGTAGGTAGATGGGGGCCCTCCATAGATAAATCAGCCAGATGTTTTGGAAGATGCATGTTGCTGTTAGGATGCATTGCCACCATGGTTTATTTCTATAGGAAAGTATCATCTGTAACCATAATGCTGTATGGAAAACGTAGTTTTGAAAAAAGACACGCTCATTTGGCCCAGGAGACGAAAGTAAGCATCTCACTTTCAATAGTTTTATGGGCTTAATTTCATGAGCAAACAGGAGTTGAAAGTTGAAAGGGGTGAAAATTCAAAATTCCCTGCATTTGGCCAAAACTTTTAAGTACAATATTTTCTATATTTATTGACTGCATTGTTTGCTCACTTTTTCTTCAGGATCTCTGGAAACTATGTAAGGGTCCTATCTTTCACAATTCTGTTGTGCATTTTGTGTCCTATTTTGTATTTCAGCAATCTTGTGACAAAGGGTTAGGGTAATTTGGCTATATATCATCTCATGGCTTTAAATCTAGTTCTCTTAGTCAAAAATTGGCATACTCTCAGTTGAACTACTTTATCTTTATAAACCCATCCTTCCCCAAACAAGTATTCTCCAGATATTTTGGACTGCAATGCTCATCAACCCCAGCCAGTGTGGTGAACAAGAAGGGTTTGTAATCCAAACTATCTAGAGGGTACCTTGTTGCCTACCTCCGTCTTAGAGCTATATATTTGAAATCAAGAGCCATATGGTCCTCTCCTCAGTTCCTAAAAATATTAGCAGACCTCACTTGGAGTTCATGGAACTTTCCATGGACCACAACAAGATTTCCTGTCTTACTGGCTCTTATGTTATACATTTTCTCAATAATTTTAGCACTGCTCACTCATTTTTTCTTTGACATGTTCCTCCAACCTTTCTGTCCTGTGTTCAATTATTTTCTACCCCAAGAGTATAACATGAAAAGCCAAGGGCAGGGATTTGACATTTTTTTCATCATAACTGGAACACTTCCTTTAATTTGCTAAGACCTGGAATAATAGGTAAAGGTAAAGGTTTCCCTTGACGTAAAGTCCAGTCGAATCCGACTCTAGGGGGCGGTGCTCATCTCCGTTTCTAAGCCTTGGAGCCGGCGTTGTCATAGACACTTCCGGGTCATGTGGCCAGCATGACGACTCGGAACGCCGTTACCTTCCCGCCGAAGCGGTACCTATTGATCTACTCACATTTGCATGTTTTCGAACTGCTAGGTGAGCAGGAGCTGGGATTAACAACGGGAGCTCACCCCGCCGCGCGGTTTCGAACCGCCGACCTTCCGATCGACAGCTCAGCGGTTTAACCCGCAGCGCCACCGCGTCCCTATAGATAGATGCTTCTATAAAACCTATAGTCATGGAATTGGTACTTATAACCAAAACATGCCAGCTGTCTCCTTTGTGGCTGTTTCTAAGGCTATAACACTAAGGAGAATGTAGTATGAAAATGGCTTTTAGTCTAAACATGAAAAGGTTAGATTGTATTACAGTTCCACAGCTTGGCTTGACTTCGTTTTGTCTGACTCCATTATTCTCCACCAGAGACCCTAAAATAGTTTCCTTCTTTGGGGAAAAAGTATTTTAACTCTGGCAGTGTGGGATTACTACCACAGCTTTTTTTTTAAATGCAGATACTGACTTAATCAAAATCAGTATTACTCTTCTACTATAAAGACAAGGCAGTAGCCAAAAAAGTGATTTTCTGCTTCTTTAGAATAGACAAAATTTCTTCTCTGAATTTTTTTTTTCAGATTTGGCAGATGCAAGAAAGTTTCTACCCTTTTATAGGGATATAGGAGAGAGCATGCCAGCAGTAGTCTAGCCCAGGGGAAAGTGGTTGAGACTTCTGGCAGAGTTTTTGGGGACTTAGGGTCACAATCTTGGCTTCCACAATCTTTGAGCAGCTGAGCACCTTTTCTTCTGACTCAGCTGCCCAGCATCTCAAATTGCAAAATGTTTGTTTTGTGATTTGAGACACTTAGTTTGTATTAGGATATTGGTAGGAATGGTTTTGTGTGTGTAAGGATTATGAACTCAGTCCTTAATTCTAACTGTGCAATCACAGTTTTAGAGTTACTTAGAAGTAAAATGCATTATATGCAGGTCTTATACACATAGACATACATAGGATTGCAGCCTAAAGATACTTCCATACTGCCACTGTTTTCACTCCCCCTAATTTCAGAAGAAGTGTGAAGGTTATCTGTGATGATCTTCACTTCTGCTGACTTGTGATGAATGAAAATCACTATTCCATCAGCTTCTTTTGGGCTGAAGAGAAGGGGGAAGCTGGCCATCTGGGGGGGGGGGCTAATCCTCAGGGAAGCTGCAGAGCTATTCAGCTATCATATTCCTTACAGACTTGAAGTTCAGGTACTGGAAAAAGTGTTGGAAGTCCTGGAAAATTCAGCATGCCTCATAAGCATGTGAATTAGCATGTAAATTGAGTTGTCCCACAATGCAACTCTGAGGAAGCTGTTTGTTGCCACTCCCACTTCCTCTTTCTCACTTCCTCCTTCTTCCACCCAGGGAGAAGCAAGCATGCTGCTCTTGTCTCCATTTATCAGGGCCATGTGCTTGGGCCTTGATGAAGGATTCTGCCCTTTTTCTTCCACACAGCCCTTGGCAGCAAATAGGGTTGAGGGTTAGGGCAAACTAAGTATTTAGAAAGGAAAGAAGAACAAAGGAACTTCATCTTTTCCACCAAGACAGATGTAACAGAAGCAACAATAAAGTCGGTAAGAAAGTTTTCTTATCTTAACCTAATCTGTCTAAGCGTGTGATTCTTTATGCTTGGGAGGGCTGAATGTGTAAGATCAATAACCTGTGTTTCTCTGACATGCTCATTGAAGCTATCTAAGATAATTTTCTTTTTCTTTGCCAGCTTCTTAGCTGTGTTATAAGCTCTGCTCCATTTCAGTGGTCCTAGCAGGCCACTAAATTGGCTTCAAAAAGGAGTGAAATGAAGCAAATGTTCTCTGAAGTGGCAATCAAATTTACAGCAGCTCAAGCCATTACAATAGCCTAGCTCTGCAGTAGTCTCAATTGCAGAGCAGCTTAGCCAGAAATAAATTTGCTCAGCTTTGCAACTCTGCTGATATCATGGGAACACAGAAGTCTGAAGCTACAGTACTTTCAAACTGAACCAGAATCTTTATTTGGTGCAGCACTTTGGATTCAATCTCCAAATGTACTTTGGAGGGTATGGGAAAGGAAATGTAGCCCCTGCTTGCAACCCTCTTAAGGCAGCTGTGCTTTTCCCCAGGATTAATCCCAGGAATGTGGGCAGTTTCCATCTACAATCACTCTTGTATGCATCACTAAATTTCTCAGTCTATGATCATAAACAATTAAATCACTAATACTTTGAGGTTTATATTCATTTCATTCCCCCGTGTATGTAAAAACACTCTTATCCATAAAGCATGTATTGGAAACAAACAGACCTTTTTCTAAGGAGATAGATTATGTGACATCAAGTTGTTTTTGACTCCTAGCGACCACAATGATAGATTTTCTCCATGACTATCTGTCCCTAACCTGGTCTTTCAGGACTCCCAACAGTGCACCCATCACCACTGTAACTGAGTCCATCCACCTTGCTGCTGGTTGTCCTCTTCTTCTCTTTCTTTCCACCTTTCCCGGCATTAGAGCCTTCTCCAGAGAGTTACGTCTTCTCATAATATGTCCAAAGTAGGATAATTTGAGCCTGGTCATTTGTGCCTCAACTTAGAACTCTGGGTTGATTTGTTGATCCATTGGTTTATTTATTTATTTATTCGTTGGCTGTCCATAATATTCTCAGGAGTCTTCTCCAACACCAAAGTTCAAAAGGGTTAATACTCTTCCTATCCTGTTTCTTCAAAGTCCTAAGTTTCTAAGGAGATATTGAGCAAATAATTGTTATTCTCATACATTCTTGGGACTCCAAAAGACCAAATCACTTTTTCAGTATTCCCTTATTTCATTGCCACCCATCCAAAACTCACCTCTAGTTCTTTCATGATCATGGAGTGGGACAGGCAATGATTACCAACCTACTGATTCCTACTTTCATGCAAATCCACAATAACACCAATTTGTATTTTCTGACATATTTGTATCTCTACTTCACAAGTTCAGACCACCTTCATTCCTATCTATTACAGCTTCTTCTTTCCCTTAGTTTAACAGACTAGTTTTCAAGATGGGTTCTGGATATCTGCTATAGCAGACTAGAGCAATGTGCTTTTGTGCCAACACATTGTGCATATTACTTTGTCCTGCAATGCCAGTCCAAGTCATTTTTCTATCTGAAAAAAAAAACAAGTAAGTTTTGGTACCTGAAAATTCCACAAGGATTTTACTTCATTCCTGATAGTAAAACAACAACAACCACCAATAATTGCTAATTACATAATTGACTATTAGCTGCCTTTAGTGATACCCCCAAATCTGCTGCCTAAAGCAGCCATCTGATCTTGCCCAATGGTAGGACTGGCCCTGGTCATCCAGTGTTGCTTGTGGAGAGATCTAACCCACAACAGCCAACAATGGCCCTTTGACTCCTACCTGAGGGTTCTACTTGCTGAAGATAGGCCTCAACAGGGATGGAGGAGAGATTTGAATGGTGACCCAACTAATCTGAACTTCCTGAACTAAGATGTGAAGTGACCCTTTAGTACTTGCAGTTCTCCAGTAAAAACGAAAAACAGTAAAGCTGCACAAATATTAGAGGAAGGTGGACACAAAAATAAGTATATGAGTAAAAATAATTAAAGTGCATCCTATTAGGAAATAGTGATTAACAATGCATGTACATGTAGCAAAATTGTGTGCAAAAATGTGTATATTAGGAGAAATGCATACAAAAGCTGCAACTGCATTTTTGTGCAGACTTAAAAAAAAAATCACCTTTTTTAAAAAAGGAGAAAATGGAGTAAAGTAAATTTAAGACTGGAAAAACAAATAAAATGAAAATGACAGGTTCCTCCTCCCCAACCTATGATTCTATGATATGGACCAGTGTTTCTCAACCCTGGTAACTTTAAGAGGTGTGGAGTTCAACTCCCAGAATTCCCCAGCCAGCATGCTGGCTGATGAATTCTGGGAGTTGAAGACCACATGTCTTAAACTTGCCAAGTTTGAGAAACACTGATACAGACACCTTGTGAAGTGTTTGTCTCCTGAATAATGAATTGAAGCCTGCTTCTTTATGTGTGTTGTGGAAACATTTTAGTCAGTAATCCTGTCTTTTATTTATTCCAAGAAATGGAATATTTTGAATTGTGTAATCTCGTTGTTATACTGAGATGAAGACCTTTTTAAATGTTCCTTGCCATATCACTGATATTATTACTTCAAGTGACCGTAACAGAAATCCATGCTTTCTTTACGATGAGCCATTCATCTAGAAGAGCTGTCTTTAGTTGCATCTTTTTGTGTCTGCAGTAGAGCTGCTTCAGCTTTTTATGGTGTGGTGAGATATGTGCTTTCAAGGTTCTTAGTTGCTGCTTTTGACAGTCAAGATGATCCATAAAACAATTTGATATGATACTAAGCCTTTACATTATAGAGCGATTGAGATGTATTTTGCTGTAAGAATTCATACACTTGAGAACTAGCAGTTTGAAAACATGCCAATGTAGATTAATAGGTACCGCTTCGGGCAGGTAACGGCGTTCCGTGTAGTCATGCCGGCCACGTGACCACGGAACTGTCTACGGACAAACGCCGGCTCTTCGGCTTTGAAACGGAGATGAGTACCGCCCCCTAGAGTTGGACATGACTGGACTTAATGTCAAGGGAAACCTTTACCTTTACTATACCTTTACTACCTGGAGAAAGGCTTGCTGTACTGATTTACTTACTGACTTATTTATTTTTCAAATTTCTATCACCACCCATCTCCCCCAGAAAGGGAGATTTACTCATAAAAATCTCTAGGATTGCATAGAGGTTCTCTGGGTCTTGGGTGTTTGGTTCTGATTTTGAGAATATCTTCTATTTTATTCGCTTTTAATTTACATCTACAGACTTATTACATATGACACCAGCATAGCATATTGTTGGATCCAATCATTCAATTGCAGAAGTGTTCATTAGTGAGATTTATATATTATTTAGGTTTCTTACTGTTTCTGAAATGGGGTGACTAATACTAGGTCAGCCTTCCCCAGCCTGGTTTCCTCCAAAAGTGTGGACTTTGCATTCTCAAAAACCTCAGGACAAGTTGGGGAAGATTGCATTAGATCTTGATTGTATTTGTGTATATATGGGCATATTTATAGAAGGGATCTGTCACATTTTGAAATTGGACTCATTCTCATGAGATACATTGCCACATCTGCTGTTCCCCATTACTGCTGATCTAATGACCTCTTACGCTTTTCAAGGCACTGGGAATTAGTTCCCTGGCTTGGATCTGCTTTATGTTTAGACTTTTTATACCCCGAGTTTCTACTTCCAAGAGTGATTTTCTAGAAATTATCAAGTTTTTCCTAAGTAGGATTGAGATTTTTCTAATAGCTGTTTTTTGTTCTATACAATTATATATTGGATAGTCTTCAGCGAAGCATCAGTAGTTATTCTGCTGCCCTCCAGAAAGATTTTCCTTTCTGAGCCTCTTTAGAGGTATAAAGCAGAGGGTTAAGTTTCCTATTTTTACTTTTATTTAATTAATTGGCAGGGCAATTGTAATAGAGTGCAAAGAGAGGGATGTTGTGGTAGGTTCCCTGCCAAATCCAAAAAAATCTGTTTGTTTGACCTGGAAAATGGTGGAACAATGTTACTTATACTTTCTTGCCTCCCTCGTTTCTTCTTAATTCACTTCCAATGCAGCCAGAAAGAGCTTTAGAACATTTTGGAGTAAGTGTGACTGAAGAATATGGGGGCTTAGTATCTTACAGATCTATGGCCTCTTCTGCCATGCCATGCTGGATTTATTTATTTAAATCCTGCTTGAACTTGTTTTACAGTAGTAATAACACACATGATAAAAAGGTAAAAATAAAACAAAATATTAGTGTGTGTCCCCATTTCCAAGCATTAACTTAAAAGGCTGCTGCTTGCAGTGGAGGGAATATGTTAATATTATAACATGCTGGCTGGGAGTTATGACAGATTTATTTATTTAGCATATTTGTATAGCTGCCCATCTCATAAACACGTGACTCTGGGCAGCAGACAACACAACAACAGTTAAAAACTATATAACAATCTAAAAATGATCAAAAATAAATAAAATAAACATATAAAGCAAACATATACATACTTCTCCACCCTTATTGCCTCTGTGGATTGCCACCCAGTGGCCTTGTTCCAGGTGACCTGAGCCTTTTTGGGCAGGGGGGACCCAGAGATTCACCTACAAGGCTGCACAGAGGAATTTTCAGAGCATCTGTTGGACAAAATCTCACGAACTCATTCCCAGTTAGACTCCAGCCTTGGAGCAGGTCCTGTGGAGATGCCTGAGCACTGTCTTGTCCTGTTATCTGGGAACAGTTTGAATCTGTTGGGCCCGAGGAAGTCAACAGGGTCCTTATGACTGTGAGCTCGGCCATCTGCTCTTTAGACCCATGCCCTCCTGGTCGGTCAAGGCTGCCTGGGGGTGAAATGTGGGTGGGTTCTAGCGGTGATGAATTCATCCTTGAGAGGGGGTGTTGTCTCTTCACCTCTTAAAGAGGTATTGGTCTGCCCCGTCCTCAAGAAGCCATCACTCGATCTGACCATATTGGACAACTTTTGACCAGTGTCCAACCTTTCTTTTTTAGAGAAGGTGGTCATGCAGCAGCTTCAACAGACCCTGGATGAAGCGGATTATTTGGACTCCTTTCAGTCAGGATTCAGGCCTGGACATGGGACAGAAATGGCATTGGTTCTGCTTTTAGATGATCTTAGTTGATTTTATTGTATGCTGCCCAGAGACACCTTGGGTGGCCAGATACATCTGATAAACAAACAAATAAAACCCAGGAAAGCAGGAGAACAAACATCACTTAATCTCATACAGCCACCTTGCAGGATCTCCTTGAGATCCCCAAGGCTGGTGAAAAGACCATGTTTTGAGGGCCTTCCAGAAGGCTAACAGAGATGGGGCTAACCTCACCTTGGAGGGAATGAAGTTCCAGGGGGCAGGGGCCACAGCAGAAAAGGTACACTGCCTGGGTCCTGCCAGACAGAGCTCCTTTGGAGACCAGACCCACAGCACACCCCTCCTGCCTGACCTGGCGGGATGGGTAAAGGTAATCAGGAAGAGCTGGTCCCTCAAATAACCTGGTCCCATGCCGTGTAGGGCTTTAAGGGTCAAAAACAGCTGCAGTCACACACAAGGGCATGTTGGGTAGCAGAAGACTGCTGTTAAATGCCATACATAAAGTTTCTCAATACATAAACATTGCATATATTATTTAATGACATGTAGGAACAGCAAATATGTCTATTTCCTTATATTTTCTTTCTGCGAGAATCTCTGCCCTTTTGATTGCATCAGTACTAGCCTAACCAGTCCTTAAGAGTATTTCAATTGTGTCCTTCCAAATTTTCATAAGCAATAAGCAGCCACCATTCTTTTTTTAATGTTATCTTTATTATAAATCCCTTGTGGGGGGAGATGAGCGGTGATAAAAATTTGATAAATAAAAAAATAAAAAAATAAAAAAAATAAATATTCACACACGATTAGCTAGCTTGAGGTCCTATTGTCAGAAAGGCGTGTCAGAAATACCTTAAACTGACAAATAAATAAATTGAAATGGCTTTCTTGAACAATCTTGACTGTTCTTATATCATTAGGTCTTTTGTTTGGATCAAGAGATGGCACTAAATTAGAGTGCTGAAATGAAGAAAAATCGAATATCCCAGGGTAGATGAAATAGATCTGGTGAGGCTGAAGTCCGCCTATCCCTGGAAAAGGCAAGCAGAACTCTCATTTTTTTTTTAAAAAAAGGAAGTAAGAAAATGAAGACGTGACAAGGGAATCAAGTACTGATAGCAAATAAAATTGCTCATGTAAAAATCGTTAGCTGGAGATGGCAAAAAGAAAAGTTCATGCTGTTGAACTGAGGCTTTCATTCAAAAATTAAAGTTTTTTTCCACAGCTAGCTACTTTTTTTTCTTGAGTCGTTTTGTTTACTACTGACCCATGTTTCTTCTTTATCATTAGCTCTCTTGCCACCAAATGAATGGGCGACAGTAATGGGGAGGTCTGTTGAGGCAGGGAATCTTGGCATGACCTGCTGCATGGCAATACGGAGAAAAGGAGGTTTTTTTTTTCTAGGCATTCCCATTTTGCCAACTGTACATTCCAACTAGCTTAAGATCACTGATCATTTATGGCCACTTCATAGTTATAGAGGACTCTTCTGTCCAACTATTTATTTACTCAAGATTCCAGGAATTTATTTTTAACAGGACTTTAAAAATACTGTATATATAGCGCTAACAAAGAGCTTTCTAAACTACAGGTAGCTTCTTTCTCAGCACAAACCTGGAGTAAACAAAATAGAGCTTCACCGCCTTTCCCAAACCAAAACTTTCCTGCAATCTGCTGAGTGACAATCTGCACCCAACATAGTAGACAACACCAGGGTCTAAAAGTATACCATTCATGGTTATTGTGAGGGAGCAGCGGCTGACCAGTTAATGCAAATGATACTGGATTTATCTGGATGGGAGGCACACCATCAACGTTACTTCTTAGAAAATCCACCAATCTGGTTGGACATTCATCCAACACGCAAACAGTAAAACTAAAACAAACAAACAAACTAAAAATCAGGTTGATGCCTGGAGTGTCAGCTGGTAGATATGATGGCACTATTAATTAATGATCACCACCATGACAAAATGGTTGGGTGATATTAACCAAAACAAACAAATTCATGGACCTTATTTCCTAATTTGTGTAACAAGGTCAAGAGAGGGTAGATTTCCCTCTGTGAAATATTTGGTAGTCCTTGGTTTTTTCCTTAAAATGCCTTAGTTAATTCTGTTTAATTGTCTTTCCATCTTCCAGGAAAGTATGTTCTTTTATCAAAACTTAGTTGATTCTCTAAGACTGCATTCTGGAGAGACAGCTGTGTTGATCTTAAAAATAGGTGGCAGTTGTTTGTACCACAAATACTAAACTTATCGTGAATTGAGTAGGAGAGCAGACTGGATCCAAGGCATTTAATGCATGTGGTCCAAACTTCCAAGGATAATTTTTAGGTATGTGAAACAATTGCCATTTTGCTGCCCGTTACTGTTAGTCGCCCAGAGTCACTGGTATGAGATGGGTGACTATATTAATACCCACCTATTCTTACAAATTGGGTATAGAAATCACAGTATGCTGATGATACCCAGCTTTATATCTCTACCCCGGGCTGTCTGAGTGATGCCCAGGCTGTAGGGGCCTGGGTGGGGTGCAATGGGCTTTGGCTCAACCCAAGCAAGACTGAGTGGCTTTGGATGTTTGGGCCTCCCAGTACCAAGGTTTTTCCATCTTTGGTCCTAGATGGGGTGGCAGTTTGGGGGTTCTCTTGGACTCACAGCTGTTGCTGGAAGAGCAGGTGGCAGCCGTGGCTAAGAGGGTCTTTGAACACCTTCAGGTTGTGCGTCAGCTGCATCCATTCCTGGACTGGGAGGCTCTTCATGGCTTGGGGCCAGGTTACCTGGGGGACTGTCTTTTCCCAGGTGTTTCTACACATCCAATCTGGTCTGGCAGGATGGGCATGCTCTGGGTCCCGTCAGCCAAGGAAAGTTGGCTGGCAGGGACCATGAGACATGCCATTTCTGCTGTGGCGCCTGCCCTCTGGAACAGCCTTCCTCCTGAGATTAGGATGGCCCCGACCCTTTTGGCTTTTCGCAAGGCCTTGAAGACCTGGCTTTGTGCCTGGGCCTGGGGCCCCGAGTGTGTGAAAGGCCCCGTTTCATGGTTGTGTTAACACCAATGGCTTTTAAGATCTCTTGGCTGTATTTATATTTATTTTTCTGTATTGTTTTAACTGTTTGATTGTTTTTTTATTATTGTTAGTCTCCCAGAGTCACTGGTCTGAGATGGGTGGCTATATTGATTAATTAATTAAATGATTAAATAAAATAAAAAATAGCTCCCAGCTCCCTTTTGATGGACCCTAGAAATCTAAGATTTACTACTTATTCAGCAGAAAATTAAAACGTATTTGTTAGGTAGGCAGCTGTGAAAAAGAATAGAATAGGTCAAACCTCCCTGGAAGGCTGGAATGGCTTCACATAGACAATAGTAAAGGTAAAGACAGAGCCAAAAAATGGAAAAGTCCACATTAGCAGTACAACAGGTACCATGCAACTCCCTAGCACAGTTTGCACCCAAGGAATGAATTGCCCTTCAAAAAAAGAGGATGGAGCCCTTCTAATTAAGAAGTACCCATTTCGTCAGTTCAGCTCAAAGATTTATAACTGGGATTTAAATCAGTCCTGGATCTCCAGCAAAGAACCTTTCCGATCACCTTTGACGCATACTTTTCAAGTGATAATGCCAGAATTTGAACCTTGGAAATCTAATGCAAAGGATGGACTCTAGCTTTAAGCCACGTACCTCCCCATATTTGGAAAATATATTTATTTCTATATTTCAGGACAGTGAAAGCAATTAATACTTCTTAATACCAGGAAACCTATGGATGAAGTACACATATGTATCATGAAGAAGTATATGTCATGAATGTAGATTACTGATGTCCAATATACCAAATCCAGTGATCTTGCTATATTTGGGTGTCAGAACGCCATTAATTAAACTAAGTAGTGGAGTGCAACCTACCTGAATCCGTACATCCCCCCATGGATTTGATCATTTTTAGAAGTGAATAAAGAAGAGAACAGAAGAAGGAAGTGACATTGCAGGAGTGCAGCAGTTCCCGTTTCAGGCTGAACACCAACAATGTGTATGACTCATTCAGAAAAGAAGTTTGTCTCTGTAGACAAGCAACTCCTGGAGTCTCTGTCAGTCTTCAAATCTCATGTGAAAAGGAGTCTTTGTCCAGACGCTTTCTGTTTTCTCAACTTTTACCAGATCCTCCCCCACCCTGTGCCCCTTATTTCATTCCTAATTCCATTTCTTCCCCTGCAACCATGAAGGGTAGAGATTGATTTATTTTTAAAAATGAAAGCTGACATTCTTTTGAGGATTCTGCATGAGTTATGGGATTTCGTGTTAAAAAGCCAGATTCCACAGTCTGTCTCTGCTCCGCTATTTATGGCCAAATGTGGATTTCAAAGCATTAATTTGACACTCACCTAGGAACACTGAGGTCTATTTATGTCTTAAAATCACAAGCCATATCTGTGTTCAGCACATAGGGATGCAGTACACAGGACAAACAACGACTTCCAGTATGACATAAAGTTCCTTCTCCAGTAAGTCAATGGAAAACAAGCCCAGTCTTGTGAATGGGTTCAAGGCACAGTTTAATTGCAGGCCATTCTAGGTTGGGGCAGCCTTCATATTTGAGGCTATACCAATGTGTGTTGGCCTCCCATCAAAATAACCATTCCTATGGCCCTAATCCACGCTGACTCTACGGTAATGACAACTGTAGGAGGTCCATTCTACAATACTGTGCATTTCTTCCTCTCCGTAAGAAACATCTTCATGGGTTCTTTCATGTGTGTTCTTGCTTAATAAGCATTCTTTATTAGTAAATATTTCATAGTTGGTTGGGTAGACATTGTTTTCAATTCCAGATTTCATCTGAGTAAGGTGATCGGACATTGTAAACATCTGATCTCCTGGTGCTGGTGAAGATGAACTAAATAGGCTATAAAGAAGTAGATTTGGATGGGGCATCAGGAAACATTTCCTAATCATAGGAGCTGTTCCACAATGGAGCAGGCAGCCTCAGAAAGTGGTTGATTCTCAAAGAGGCCACCCAGGGCTTCTGGGGGAGGTATGGAGCACTGAAGACAGCTCTGCAAAAGTGGAGCCAATGACTGCAGCAAAGACCAAGGAACCGGTGAGCAGACCTGTCCCTTGAAACCTCTCTGGATAAGGAGACGATGGGAGATTGCCCACATCTGCTCCAGACAGCTGCTCCTCACAAGGAGACAGCAGTTTTTTCTGCGGGTTTGAGCACCAGGAGATGATGGGATCAGCCATCTTGCTTGCAACTGCGGCAAAAACTTGTAAAGGACAAACCTCACAACCTTAGCAAACCTCACTTTCAGAAATTGTTCATTAACTACTTCAAAGCTGTTAGAGACCTTCAGGATGACAAGTTTGAAAACGCCGGGTGAGTCTGCCTTTAATCCCGAGTGAAGGAGAATTTAATTATAAGCATAAGAATGTAAAGAATCTGAAGTAAACAGCAAAAAGCCAAATAAGATTTTGATCTTAGAAAGTTATAAACACACTAAGGGTCCAGATAAAATTGGCATATTGAAACTTTTGCAATAAAATTTTGGAATTAATTATAAAGTACAAACAGCTTTTTCTGGGAAATAGATCCTGTTTTGGTTTTTAGAAGATACAACATAGATAAAGAATTTCATGATTTCAAAAACTGGACACTGGAGGGGACTAAAGATTTTAGGTAGAGGAAAGATATACAGGCCTGCAAGATGGTGTAAAATGTTATGACAGTAAAAATACTGAAGGAGACTTTTGAAGAATTGAATCAGAAAATAGGAGCCACAATACCAACCATGTCAGTAATGACATCTGCTTCTATGGATAGACTATGTCCAAAATATTGGAGAAATGACAGATGTAGAACAAATTTTATCTGACAAGATAGACATGGCATTGAAAGTGGATTTACAACTGACAGGCTGAGAGAATGATTTAGAAAAGGACCTTTCACTGGATCTACAAAAGGAACTGGTTTTAAAATTTAAAATGGAAATACAAATGACAAACCAAGATAGTGACCTGGATACTTTTTTTCCTACTGGATTTATAAAAGAGGCATATTAAAGCCTTGAAGAACTCTGCAATGGCACAAAGAAGAAATTAAGAGAAATCAAATCCTATGACAATATTTGAACAAACTAAAGATTGTTAGAAATAAAAGGAAGGAATATAAAGTTGGTTTATTTGATCAAGGTTAAAATAAGATATATTGTTACTTCTGGCTACCCTTTTTGGACTTTCTGCTGATTCCAGAACTAAAAAGATGATGCTTATTGGATTTGTTAATAGGTAAGAGATGGGATATAGAATGAAGCAATAAATGTTTATAACTTTAAAGAGGGTGCAGTGTTATTAAATTAGTTTATACTTGTGATGAAGGTTGGAAGTCACTTCTTTATATATTTCTTTTCTTTCTTTATTATATTCTTATTTTTCTCTTTCTTCTCTTTTTCTTTTTCCTTGCACTTTTTACTCCTATTTTCTTTTCTTTCTTTAGTTTGTATTAGATTTTACTATTATAATCAAAATTCTTAATAAAATTATATACAGGTAGTCCTCGCTTAACAACCATTTGTTAGTGATGGTTCAGACTTATGATGGTGCTGAAAAAACTGACTTATGGCCAGTCCTCACACTTACAACTGTTGTAGCATCCCTGTGGTCATGTGATCATGATTTGGGCACTTGGCAACCAGTTCATATTTATGACCAACACAGCATCCCATGGTCACGTGATCTCCATTTTCTAGCTTCCTGGCCGGCTTCTGGCAAGCAAAATCAATGGGGAACTGCGTGATTTGCTTAATGACCACCCCAAAAAAGGTCATAAAATCTGGTTGGATTTGCTTAATGACTGCTCTGCTTAGCAACTGAAATTCTGGTCCCAGTTGTGGTTGTTAAGCGAGGATTGCCTGTATATAAAAAAAGAAGTGGTTGATTCTCCTTTGCTGGAGGTGTTTAATCAGAGCCTGATTGGCTATCTGTCAGAGATGTTGTAGTAGAGGATTTCTGCATTGGGCAAGGAACTGGACCAGATGATCTCCCAAATTCCTTCCAACCTTTATATTTTCTGCTTGTATAAACAATTCACTTTTCTTTCCCAATACACAGTTCACATCTTATGCAGTATAACCTAACATCTGTACTCATTCAGTCTTCAGTATGCTGGCAGGACTGCAGATTCTTCCGAGATGCACAGGTCAGCTTCCTGGTGCAGGAGAGAACATTATGATACATAGCTCCATCATCGAATATATTCCTGCCAGCTCTCACAATCTTCTGCTTACTTCATATAGAAATTCCTCAAGGTCCATAATTAATCCCTTATGATATTGTAAGGAGTGGCAGTAAGGGAAATATAACTGAAGAGCAAAATGAAAGGTGGGGAAGAGAAACATGACCATAAAATACTGGGAAGCCACAGGTGAGAAAAAGCCTTGATTCCATCTTCTGACCAATGCAGTCTTTACATAAACTACCCACCATGTTTCAAAAGTTTGAAAGTTCATAAGAATTAGACTTTGGCTAAGCCCGTAACAAAATCCGGCAAAATGTGAAAGCAGAAATTGTGTGCAAAATTTGGTAGCAGTAGAAGAATTTATGATGGATTCCCCACCCCCATCCCTGGAAGAAGCTCTTTTGCCAGGTGACAGATAACAGATGCGTCACAAAGGGACATGGAGCTAAAGTAGGGTTACCAGACCTGGCCTGCAGAGCTGTATATCATCACTAGAGGGCTCCACAAAATTACAGTATTCCATTTCCTTTTGCTACCCTTTTGCGGTTGTAGGAAGTTTTACAGTCCAGGCCTGGCAGCCTTAGCCTAAAGTGTCTTCATGTGTGGGATTACAAACTGTATTTACTGGACTACTATCTAGGAAGGTTGTATCCCTGTGGAGAGTGTCTACTTTTCGCTGTGATCTCCTATCATGAAGTGTCATCAGTTCTGAGTTCAGCTGTCTCCAGGGGCCTTTTCCCCCCCCAAAGATCAGTTCTTTCCTTTTCTTTCTTGGGTGTTCGCACCTTTCATTGTTGTTCTATATTTTGTAGTTGAAAAGACTTTAGGTGGATCATGCTACATGTGCAATTGATTATTTGTCAGCATACGCTATTCCTGTCTTTTTAAAAATTATTTACTTTATTGTTGGTTAATACAAGTACAACATCAACAAAAATGTATGCACACATACAGATAGTCATCGCTTAGTGACTGCCCTGTTTAGTGGCTGTTCAAAGTTATGACAGCCCTGAAAAAGTAATTTTACAACTGGTCCTCACATTTACAACCATTGCAGCATCCCTGCAGTTCCGTGATTGAGATTTGGGCGCTTCACAAGTGATGGGTGTTTATGACTGTCACAGTGTCCCATGGTCACATGATCACCATTTGCACACTTCATAGCCGGCTTCCGACAAGCGGAGTCAGTGGAGAAGCTGACAGTAAAATTGCATGTTGTGGTCATGTGATGTCTCACTTAACACCTCAGCAACGGAATTGCCAGTCCCAACTGTGGTTGTTAAATGAGGACTACCTGTACACATAAAATATAGTGGTTACACACACAGAAAGGATGTTATAGTGATGATTAAACCTAACAAAAAAAGAAAAAAAGTAACAAGAAAGGAAAATAATCCATATATTGTCTATTTAGTGTCCATATAAAATTAATTCAGTCCTTAAGCTTGTCATTAATCAACCATATACAAACATACTGGTTTGTCTTCCCATTTTTAGAACATAAAGACTTTTCAAAAATAGGTAACAGACTCATATCCAGAATCCGTTCCTTAATATCAGGAAGAACTATTTCTGTCTTGTTACTGAGACTAGAAACTTGAAATGGTGCACAGCGTGAGAGTAAATACTGTAGCAGCTCCCGGTTGGCTATGGGAAGGGGTGAATCAAGAGAGAAAAATGATAATCATGGTTGCTATAGAAACATTCCCAATGAAGTTTGGGGATATTAAGTGTAACAGAACATCTGCAACTTCAGCAAGTGGTGTTTCAATTTTGTGTCCTTCTTCCTGAACAGTTTATTCCCCACTCAGATAAAAGACAGCTAAAAGAAGGAAAAACAATGTCAATTTGCTATTAAAATTTTTGGGAAGTTTCATAAATTGCATTGACCCTCTAGATGGCAGAACCCCGATCAACATGGGCTGATCCTGAAAAGTTAAGTGGAGCAGAACCTGGTTAGTACTTGGATGGGAGACCACCAGGAAATCCCATGGCTATAGGCTAAGCTGTTAAATTGGAAAAAAAAAATCTGGAAAGAAAGGAATAGCAAAGCATTCCTGCTTTGTTGCAAGGGAACTACACGGATGTAGCCATAAAGTCACTAGGAACAAGCCTGATTCAAAGGAGACCTTACTTTAATTACAAACTAAAGGTCCATCAAGACAGACTTTTTATTATCTTGATCTGAGCTCCTGATATTTTGGGAAAACTTAAAATGCTCTGAAAAAAAAATCTAGTGACTCTTCCAAACCTGTAGAGCCAAATTGGCCAAAATTCACTATGGAGACCTGGTCTTTGGCATCCTATATAACAGGATCCCTAATCATTTTTTTTCCTACTGCAAATACTTCTTCCGGATCTTTGTCTATTGCTTAAGATGAAGTATAATCAGTGTTATAAAGGTAAGTAAAGGCAGTATTTGCTGCAGGGTCTTGGTTTAGTTTGAAAGCCCATGCTTTTTCCAGTCCGTTTGGTTTTACAAGTTTCGAATTACCATGGAAAGTTGCAAATCCTATTTGAGTGGGGGTAGTCCTGCCATTGGCAACGGGGCTTCTGTCACGCAACTTCTAGTTCCCGTCTATCTTCGTATTCTATCTCTCCCGGCCTAAACCGAGATCTCGGTGTAAAAGAATAGACTCTGCTTGTTGTACTCCAGTTCCAGTGATACACAGCTTGTATTATCTACCAGCCGAGACTCTGTGGTGGGGAGTGTTCCCTTCCTCTTTTTCCCCCTGAGAAAGGACTCACTCATGGCCCAGACTGAAACTTGCCAGTGATTAAGAAATGTTTGTATTCTGTGTTCATTGCGAGAATCACGGGGTGTTCACCTTGTTAAGAAAAGCCAGCTTGTTTCTGATACTGTGCCAATCTTCTAATTGGTTCTACTGCTCTGTGCCAAAACTCAGACACATGTTTGTTTGTTTATTTGTAAGAGGGAGAAATAAAATTTTGGATAATTAATGGAGCCACTGGTTTCTAAATTAGCAACTTAGAGTAACTTGCAAGAATGGCTCTGTTTAAGTGTTTGTATGTGTGTGTATATACACTCACACATACACACACACAAACGAATGATTCCATTTCAGTGCACTACCTTTCTCCAGGTAAAATTGGATAGCATCCTCTGGCTATTGTGTGTGGATGTCTTAGCAGGTTATTAATGCTGGCACAGAAACTTGGGGCATTTTTTACGAATTAAATTGTTGCTTTTGAAAAAAAAAGTGCAGGGGCATGCTTGGCAAATAGGATTATTTACTATAAATTAGAGGCACATAAGGCCTCATGGTGACAAGAATGTTCCCCGCCCCTTCGCTATGCATAGCTCTGCAGAATACGGTTCGGCACCTTGACAATCTAATTCAGGTATGGAGGGAAACTCTCTCATGAGTTCCATGGGCACTTCCTCATATAAGCAGGGAACAGATCAAAGGGAAGGGGGGTTAATTCCATGAGTCTCTAGACCAAGCCCTTGGGTCGAAGATCTGTCAGTTCCAGCAGGCCAAGCCTTCTCCTGGGTGGGGGCTCACAAATTCATCTTCCTAATGAGAACTTTAGAGCTACCTGCCAGCTGTAGTCTATCCTGAGTGTTCATGTTGTGCTAATGGAATACTTTTCTCTAGAGCAGAGTTTCTCCACCAGGCTTCCGTGCAGCCCTGGGGTTCCATGAGAGGTCACTAGGGGTTCCCTGGGAGATCCCAATTTATTTAAAAGATTATTTAAATTTGGGCAACTTCCCATTAAAGAGGCAAATTTCATTCTTTATTTTTAGTTTAAGAATACTGTTAATGTATATTTATTTATTTATTTATTCATTTATTATTAAAATTTCTATTATCGCCCATCTCCCCCCAAAAGGGAGGACTCTGGGCGGTTTACAATAAAATCATCCTCTTAAAAACATCAACATATAAAATCACAAAATAAACACCCAAGATATTAAAATAATAAATATAAATCTAAAATCCAAGTGGGGGAAATTGTATTCGGTAGGGAGGACTCTATGCCACCAGCCACCCCCAGGAAGAGCTATTGCCCTTCCCAGCCCAGGCGAGGCAGCAGAACCAGGTCTTCAAACCCTCCTGGAATGTCGGGAGCAAAGGGGCCTGCCCCACCTCCAGGGGCAGAATGTTCCAAAGGGCGGGCACCACTGCAGAGAAGGCCCACCTCCTGGACCCCGCCAAGTGGAACTCTCTTGCCGACGGGATCCGTAGCATGCCCTCTCTGCATGACCGGGTGGGACGGGCCGATGTTATGGGGATGAGACAGTCCCTCAAGTAGCCTGGCGCCATGCCATGTAGAGCTTTAAATGTCATAACCAACACCTTGAATTGGACCTGGAAGCAAACTGGCACCCAGTGCAGCTCGCACAGCAGTGGTGTCACATGTGCTGATCTTGGGGCACTCATCACTGCCTGTGCGGCCGCTTTCTGGGCCAGCTGAAGCTCCCGGATACTCTTCAAGGGTAGCCCCATGTAGAGTGCATTGCAGTAGTCTATGTGGGAGATGACCAGGGTATGAGTGATTATCTGGAAGGCATCTCAATCCAGGAAAGGGCGTAACAGGCACTCAACATGAAGCTGTGCAAAGGCCCTCCTGGCCATGACTGCCACCTGCTCTTTGATCACTGGAACTGGAGTACAAGTTCTGCACCAGTTCTGAATGGGGCAGTGCAATCCCATCCAGAACTAGAGATGACAACTTCCCGGATACCGAGGTGCCGTCAATCCACAGCCACTCCGTCTTACCAGGGTTCAGCTGAAGCCTGTTGTTCCCCATCCAGGCCCCCACAGCCCCCAGGCACTGAGAAAGGGTAGCCACCACATCACTTACTTCACCTGCGATGGAGATATATAACTGAGTATCATCAGCATATTGATGATACCTCATTCCGTGGTGATGGATGATCTCACCCAGCGGTTTCATGTAGATGTTAAATAGCAGAGGGGAGAGAACTGAACCCTGCAGCACCTCACACAGAAGAGGTCGAGGGTTGGATCTCTCATCTCCTATCACCAACGATTGGGACTGGCCCTGGATGAAGGAAATGAACCAGCACAAAACTACACTGCCCACCCCCAACTCCCTGAGCCGCCCCAAAAGGATACCATGGTTGATGGTATCCTTTTAAGAGGTCAAGAAGAGCCAGGATGGATGTACTGCCCCCATCCCGCTCCTGCCAGAGATCATCCATAAGCATGACCAATGCAGTCTCTGTCCTGTATTCTGGCCTGAAACCTGACTGGAAGGGGTCTAGATAATACGTTTCATCCAAAATTCTCTGGAGTTGTAACGCCACCACTTTCTCAATCACCTTCCCCAAGAAGGGAAGGTGAGAGACAGGATGAAAATTGTCCAACAGAGTAGGGTCCAGTGATGGTTTCTTGAGGAGGGGGTGCACCAGCGCCTCCTTACAGGCAGCCAGGAACACCCCCCTCTCTCAAGGATGCATTAACCATTGCTTGGATCCAACCACATATCACCTCCCGGGCTGCCTTCACCAGCCAGGAGGGTCATGGGTCTAGATGACATGTGGTAGCATTTACAGTCCCAGGAAGAGGATCCTGTCCACTTCCTCATGCCCAACAGGATCAAACTGTTCCCAGATAACTGGTTAAGTACATACCCTTGGCATCTCCTCAGACTGTGCCCCACGCTTAGAGTCCAACTTGGAACGAATATGAGCGATTTTATCCTGCAGTTGCTCAGAAAACTCCTCCACATGGCCCTGTAGGTGGGTGACTAAGCCCCCCTGACCTAAAAGAGATCAAGTAATTTTAAACAGGGCTGTCGGGTGCCATTCTGTGGACACAATAAGAGCAGAGAAATATTGACATTTTGCCTCTCTTATCACCACAAGGTAGGCTCTAATAGTGGCTCTAGCTGTGTTCGGTCAGATTCGGTCTTTGTCTTCCTCCAGTGGCGCTCTAGGCATCTCTTAACCCTCTTCAAAACCCGCAACTCCTTCATAATCCACACGGAGTGTTGGGAAGAGTGGGGCAAGAGAGGCCGCACAGGCGCGATCCTGTCCTATTCCAGGTTGTGGCCAGGACCTCCGCTGGACAGTGCAGCAGATCCCTGTATAACCCCCAGCAGATCCCTGTATAACCCCCAGCTCCTTCTGAAACCCTACCAGGTCCATCAGTCACCAGGGGCAGACCAATTGAATGGGTCCAGCCTCCCTGTGGAGTGGGGCAGCACAAGAGAATCCCAAGGCCTCCAGGGCGTGCCCATGGAACTAATATAATTTATGCAGGCCTGCCCATGAAACTAATATAAACATTTTGTAACTTCTGGCCTATATTTGAGCCTGCATGTGCAGGGGTTCCCTGAGGCCTGAACAATATTTCAAGGGTTCCTCCAGGGTCGGAAGGTTGAGAAGGGCTGCTCTAGATTATGTTAGCCCACTATTTTTCACTAATCCAAAATGATGGGTAGCCAGACCCTGTTAGCCCTTTGAGACAGTCCAGACAAGAAGCACAACTATGAGTACTAACTGCCTTTATTCTAAGGTTACATTAACAAAATCTTGCCAGTGTGAAAGTATTTCTCCAGTCCTTTACTTTTACTCTACAGAAAACTAGGGAGGATCCCCTGTGTTTCTGTAGGCTATCTTTGCATGACAGCAGTGTAGTCTGCAGCTCTCCCTCCTGTCTCCCAAGATCATTCCCGTATACCATTACAGACCCTGCCCACTAGTCTTACCCACCGAGTCAGAGATGTGGGCCTGTTTAACCCAGTGAAACACAGCAGGCTGTGTCTCCCTGAGGGCTATCTTGGACCTCAAGATGCTCTTCTGGTAGCTACTGTGGATCTCCAGAGAGAAAGGGCAAGTGCCTTCAAAGGTGGCCAAGACCTGGTTGGTGTATAGGTAGGGAAAACAGGACATTGAACTAAGAGGACTTTTGAGGCGAAAGAGCATGGAACTTGTTAGGTTCTCAGATCATACTTACTCCAATTTGCTGCACTCTGGGAGGTTCAACAACACAGAGATTGTGAGGAGCTTTCTTTAAGGAGTCTATGTTCAATTCTATTGCCCTTAAAGACCATGCAGGTTCCCAGTGTAGCTCTTGAGAGTTTAGCATGCCCATGAAGGAAGCACAGAAGCAAGGGATCCTCTTGCAGGCCAGGGCTTATGGAAGCCACAGTCAAAAACATTTGGAGAGCCCCATGTTACTTGATCCTGGCTTAAAGGAAGGCAGCGAGAAGCAGCTGTGGCGGGTGCTGGCTTGGGGGTTGTGAGAGGGACTTTTATTTAGAATAGCTTGGCACATACAGCGCAGGGCCAAACTTGCAACACTTCATTAGGCTTTATACTCTTTTGGCAATACATAAGAAAGGAAAAACCATCTCTCTTGAACTGCAGCATCTTGTTTCGCACAAGGGGGCTTGAAAATGCCTGATAAGAATGACTCTGCCTCAGAGTCTTGGCTTTGTTCAAGAAGAATGATTAAACAAGGCAGCTCTGCATTGCTTCCTTTGCTGAAAGAAAGCTTCAGTCAGCTCCAAACGTGTTCCATTTATGTGCCACACGCCACGCTTTTAATGGCCAAAGGAGTGAGGGGGTGGGGGGATTGTTTAACATATACACAGCCAACACTCAGCTGTTCCTGGTTAGCTTTAAACAATCATCCGTGGGACACCCAGGCTGTTTATAGGAGTGGCGGAATCTGTCAGTGTGGCTTTCTCCCACCTTTATATTGTAAAAATCTCAAATTCTGTTTTATTCCGTTAATGAAGAAAACTGTGAGATTTGCTACAGTCAGTTCCAAAAGCCAAAGGCGGTTCTCACCTTCTTTGCCAGCCAAATTCAAGTGGTGCCATTTAGGGAAAATCATGATGCACCTGTTGTTCCTTACTGTTCTTACAAATGTAGCGAAGTCTGGAGGAAAAAACAGAGTGGCACCTTAATTCAGATGATTAATTAGGCAGGGATTAAAATTTCACTTTTTCAGAGGTGAGAACTCAAAGCCTTCTCCTGCTACCACTTCTTTTTTTCTAAGAATCTCAAGTTCCTTAGGCTGCATTAATGAAGCAATGTATGAATGTTGGCAAGTTCTTAACCTACAACAAACAAACTGAGGACCATTCTCACCCAGTGACAACTGGTTTGAGGAGAAGGATCCATAGCTACCCACTGCTTAACGTTTGCTGAACATTAGAACGATCTGCTCAGGATCCAGCAAGCTCCTAAAACTGGAATTAAACATCTTGTTATTGAATTTTATCTTGCCTTTATCTTTTGCTGAACTCAAGGTAGTGTACAGACCTAATGCTCCTGCCTTCTGTTTTCTCCACAACACAACCTTGTAAGGTTTGGCTGAAAAAGAAGAACTGTCCCAGAGTCACTCAGCTGGCTTAATGCCTCGGGTAGAACTAGAACGCCCAGTTTTCTGTTTCTATCCTAGATCTTAGTCACTACACCAAACTGGCTCTCTTTTGAAATAAATAAGCGTTTGGTTGTCCAAAGACAGTAAATCATAATAAAAGATAAAAAAATAAGCTGATTTGGTAATACTTCAGATTTAGAAAATGAGACTGATTTGCAGTATGCCATGTGCTAAAATGTATATTCTGAGCACTGAGGATCCACTGATCCACTTTTTCTCAGACTTTCCCCCTCCCCTGGAAATCACAACTTTCTGTACCTTTTCCTACAAAGTCCAGAATTCATAACGTTTTTTGTTTTATGCCACTGCTAATTTTTTTTTCTATTTTCATTGTCTTTTTCTGGCCTATCTTTCCTAAAAAGGCAAAAATGAAGAGATGGCATGTTCCTTAGAGTTCAACAATAGTTGGGGGAACATTTCAAGTAAATTCAGATATACATCTAACATACTTTTATATGCAAACCAAGTTATACACAATTCACATTATAAAGTTACCTAGTGACTTTATATTTATAAAAGTGCTATAAATAAATGTGGCATACATTTCCATTTTTCCCAAGTTTGGGGGGGAAAGCATTTTTTTCTGTTGCTTTGATATTTCCAGAAATACATCTTTTATCGAAGATGGGTCTTTCTGGAAGAAAGGTAGCTTTCCTTTATCATTCCTGGGCCTGGATGGGAATTGGATCCCTTCTCTACTCCCAAACACTATTATACATTTTGCCCACCAGTTCCACAGTCTTAGCCCTTGCGTTCTCTGTCTCCTCTGTGGCTGGATTTGGATGAAGACCCGCTCCACATAAATTCAAAATTTACCACCATGAATCACACAGTGAAAGCAACTTTTGATAGCTCAAGATCTCAAAAGGGTTTCCTTCTGCTTATTCTGACAGGATATTATCAGGCCAGAACAATTAACTGAAACTAATTGCACAGTTAATAATCTTGCCCAATCAAGTATAAGGCTTTCATTGTTGTCTTTGCTATTCAACCCTTTGATAGCTTAATTTTGTGGTGATTTAATTTTGCTTAGGAGATTCCTGGAAAGGGAAATTTGTACTAGAATGCCAAGATCACCCAAGAAACAAGTTTATTCATAACTGGGACCCCACCACTCTGCAGCAACATAATTTAAGGTTTTGGAGGACAATCCAACCTGCCTGAGAGTCAACCCAGGAGAAAAGTAGGGGAAAAGGGAGATGGGCTTCCTGTCTTTTAAACTGTCTAGATAGGGGTTCCAGAGATGATTTTGTAACTTGCAGGCTTATCCATTATTATTTCGAAGACCCACCTTCTTGCTAGTTCACAGTAAATTATGAATGGCTCTACCCTGTTATCTTAAGAGATAAATTGGTTCTCAATGGGAAATAATTCCATTACTGAAATTCTCATAGCTCTAACCTTTCCACTTCAATAAATCTTGTTAAGAAGCCTGTGATTTGTCCTGGGGAAAAGGATTACTTTGGGTTTGAGTCAGCTGCCCAAGAGCCTGACAGCTGGGCTATAGCCATGTCACAGAGACATTAAATCAATAACTTATAGCAGAGTCAGTAGAGAGTCTCCAAAATTATGCATATGATTCAGGAAAGTAGGAAAAGCAACGGGCAAAGACAGATTCGCAAAGGAAACTCGGACCAAGGGTCAAACCCAGGTATTTTCAAGAAAGGCAAATTGAGGAGTACAATAAGGCCAAGCCAAAGCAACAAAACTAGTTTCCTGTGCCTTGTTCGGAGATGAGGGCTTACGCACTTTGAGCTGCTGGGTGCCATACATTCTCCAGATGATACCACAAAGGCCTTGAGAAAAAGGTTCCTTCTCGTATGTAAGCTCCTGAGTAAGCTGCTATACCCAGGAAATGTTCTTCAGATGTCCACTGGCCTGAGTTCACAAAAGTCTATGCTGCTTAAAACCTGGTGAGACTTTGACCTCTGTCCAATTTGAGGCTGGTGCTCTTGATTTTGGGATGAATCAAGCCTGATCCTCAACTTCCTGAGCAATTTACTTCCATTTCTAAGACAAGCAGTGGCCTGCAAACTGATTTACCTTTGTACCCAGATGTGGAGTTCAGGAGCATCATGGCATGACCCAAGGATTCAGCGAGAATGGGTCCTTTGTGCTGAAAAATCTACCACCATGCCAGAGGAGCAGCAAGGACCACGTCAACTTTCTTTTGAGGGCTTGGAGGGATTCTTGTTCATCTAATGGGGGACCTTTTGAATCTTCTACTCTTGGTCACCTTCTTGGATCTTCTGGGATCTCTCTCAAAAGATCTCTAGAAAGAGTGCAGAGAAGAGCAACAAAGATGATAAGGGGTCTGTAGGCTAAATGCTATGAAGAACAGCTAAAGGAACTAGGTACGTTTAGCTTAATGAAGAGAAGACTGAGGGGAGACATGATAGCAGTCTTCCAATACTTGAAGAGCTGCCACAGGGAAGAGGGCGTCAATTTATTCTCCCTAGCAGCTGAGGGTAGGACAAGAAGCAATGGCTGGAAGCTCGTCAGAGGGAGATCCAACCTGGAAACAAGGAAGAATTTCCTGAAAATGAGAACTATTAAGCAGGGAAACAACTTGCCTCCTGGAGTTGTGGGTTCTCCATCACTGGAGGTTTTCAAGAAAAGATTGGACAACCATTTGTCTGAGATGGTATGAGGACTCCTGCCTTGGGCAGGGGGTTGGACAAGAAGACCTTCAAGATCCCTTCCAACCCTATGTTTCTATGATTCTATGATTCTTCCTTTTCCAAACAAAAGGACCACTTTTTAAGTCTTTTTAAAACCCAAGAAACTTTTCTCACTGAACAAAGGATAGCTTTTGCATTCAAAAAAGACCACAGAGTTGGCATTTATGTATTTCTGGGTACCTTTGGGAAATCTTTCTTCTCCATGTCTCTTATGGCAGCACTTGCTCACTTTATCTGGGCTGAGAAGCTAAAAGGGATTTGGTCAGGTTAGTGCTTGGATGGGAAACCACCAGGAAATCCCAGGATGTAGGCTAGATTGAGATGTCAAAAATCATTCCTGAATAAGATAATCACAAACTGTTTCCATATTGTTACCAAGTGCTCATGGTCACTAGTTGAGCCTGACCCAGAGGGGACCTTACTTTCACACTCTTCAGCTAAAGCTGCTTCTTTATTTCTGGGTACTTTAGGAAAGCCTTCTTTATTGAGTCTGTACTTCTGAGAAATTGGGGAAGAATTTTCCCTCCAAACAAACGAAGACCTTTAGTCTTCAGTAGGAACTTTTCCATCCTGCCAAAGAGTCAGTCATTATCTCCTGTTGTGAAAGTTCACATTTTTTGATACCATATTCCTCACCCTGCTTTCAAGAAGAGTGATGTCCTTTCAGACCAACAGATTTTTTATACTTTCATTCTTCCCCTAACCCAAATCAATTTTGCTCCAGCACATACAGATGTTTTACCAAGCAGCATCCTTCGGCCCTGCTATTTTGGAGGCATTCCCTACCCTGAATTTGAAATTCTTCCGTTTGAACAGAACCTTCTGTGTACCTATCTGAAATCTGGCAGGAGTCATCTGCACGCGGGGGACAGCTATATTGGTTTCAGATTTCATGAAATTCTATCTCAGATGATAAAAGTACAGGGACTTTTTCCCCAAAGCATCAGAATGCAAAGGAGGCTGGCTCCAAATCCTCTTAGCATGGTCCACAATAGGGACTGGTACCATTCCATTCTCTTAAAAAGTGAAAATGCATTGCAGTTGTTTGTGTTCTTGAAATTTCAGATTTCCAAATCTCTGAATTAGGCTCCAAAATAAATATTATGCTTGGTGCTCTGCCATAAGGTGAGGTGCTTTAGAAACGCACAAATTGTTATGTGAATATTATGTATTATTCCTATAATATCTCCAAATGAAGATTTTGGATTGTTTTTTTTTTTTTTAGAAAAAATTCACTTCTGAAATTTCTGCCTTGTCATTCTGTATGTATAATCACATCAGCATACAAAGAATACGACAGCATTTAATAACACTGACGCAGCAATTAAAAGGATGGAAGACATTTCCACCAAGTTTATAATAACACCATATGAGATTATTTTTGGCTGGGCTCAGCTGATGAATAAATGAAGTGGCTGAAAAGAAGATAATACCAGTTACCAGCAGCTCCGACTCCACTTGGGGTGGGGTGGGGAGATGGGCAGTGATAAAATTTGATAAATAAATAAATAATAAGTGTCTTTTGCTCTTTCCCTGACTATTGCAGAGGACTGGCCCAAAGGGAAGAAACACTCTTGGCTCAGCAGCTGTGGCACTTCAGCCCCTTGAGACCTGGCGCCTCCTGGCTTCCCATCCTGCTCCCCGGGTTCCATGTGTGCTTTGAGTTGTCCGCCAGGGGTCCCTGCGAGGGTGGCTGGATCATTCTTTTCACCATGCCCCCCTTTTATCTCCGACTGTTCTTCTGAAGCTGACAACAAGCACATTGATTAATGGGTTGGCTTTGTGATGCAGATCCCTGTCCAGTTGGACTCATACTGAGGCTTACAACTCACTTTGTCCAGCCCAGTGAGCATGCATCGGATGATGGTGGCTTTCTCTTAACTGCCTCTGCTGGAGTGGAGCCAGCAGCTCAGAGGTGAAGAGCTCTTTATATCATCCTTTGGAAACTAGTAGTCCTGGGCCACCTCCACTCCTCTCTCTCCACCCTCCCAATCCCTTCTTATTTGGACTTACAGCATTGTGAATGTGAAGCTCTAATCAGGCCCTGTTTTATCTTCCCCGCTGCTGTGTGCCTACACTGGACTGTGGGAAATACTGTAGCAAGAGGGGTAAGGCTTGATCGACACTTCCCTGCTAGCATGATTCAGGGAAATTGTTTTTTTACATACATGGGTGCCTTTTTAAAATGGAGGGAGCTGTGGCAAGTGCTTGTGGGCCTGAGCATAATCCTGTTAACTCTCATGGCCCTGTCCTGGCTACCACCTAGCACAGCCTTTCTCAACCTTTTGACCCTGGAGGAACCCTTGAAATATTGTTCAGGCCGCAGGGAACTCCTGCACATTCAGGCTCAAATATAGACCACAAATTACAAAATTATATTCGTTTCATGTGTAGGCCTATATGTAGGGGTGTGTGTGTGTGTGTGTGTGTGTGTATGCATTAACAGTGTTCTTAAACTAAAAATAAAGAATGAAACTTACCTCTTTAACGTGAAGTTGCCCAAATTTGAAATAATTTTTTAAATAAATCGTGATCTCCCAGGGAACCCCAGTGACCTCTTCACAAAACCCCAGGGTTCCATGGAACCCTGGTTGAGAAACCCTGCTCTAGCATCTACATTCTAGCTCATAAAGGCACAAAGCCCCAGCTGAGAGGCCGTGCAGGAATAAGTCTTCTATCAGTAGGCAGCTCAACTCTCTGGGCAAAGTTTGATTTCTTTTTTCTTTCAGTGACAGTAGGATTCAACATTTGAACCAACTTCAATCAATCCTTTTTCTGGAAAAAAAAAGTATCTGTGCAATGTGTGAGCAGATGTAGGTGAGATTAGTGATCATAAAGGAAAGAATATCAGTTCTACTTGTCCATTTGACTGGAGTTCAATTTGATGGGATTTGAAAACGAGAAACTTGAATGCATGCTAGATCTTAGAGGACAGTCTTCTAACTTCTTATCTACTAAGTCCAATAACATCAACTGATTTAATCAGATATCATCACTGCAGTCCTGCCTTTGGTGCCCAGGTTATCTCTCGCCCCATTTCAATAAAGCCCTAGAGCCGTCTCATCATGAATCACGGTTCTTCCAAACAGCAGGTGCCAGGTCAATGAGCAGGGCCTGGGAGATAGTGGTCTATAACCACCAGTTCACTGCCATCACCAGTGAGAGCTTTTTTCCTCCATATCAAACACCTCCTGTTGGAGAACACCCCTTGACAGAATGCCAGGCACCAGTGTCAGTGCTGATGCTAGTTCCTCTTATTAAGCGCTGAGAAAGAATAGGCCTTAGCTGGTCTCAAGCTTATCTTGGAAAGCTAAGTAGGGTAGAACCTGGTTAATTTTTAAATGGGAGTAAAAATAAAGATTCTCTCAAATTGGATTCAGTTTCTGATCACTACATGAACACAACCATGCAGGGTCTTTTTGGCAACATTACAGAAGTGGTTTGCCATTGTCTTCATCTGGGATGCATTTTGACTTCTCAATCTAGCCTACCACCATGAAGTTCTCTGCTTTTAACTAGGTCTGACTCTACTTCACTAAATTGAGCCAGGGCATCCCAAAGTTGTAACCTTAAGTCTCATCAGTCTGAGGCAAACTTTCCAGTCGCTGATCTCTATTGCAACCCTATTTCAACAAATACTAGTTCTCCCTTACACAATGAAGCACAGCATAAGTTTGTATTCAAAGGACTACATCAAAGAAATTCAAAGGTTGAAATGCATTGTATAAGCTCATTTTAACCAAAAAGGCGCATATCAGATCACCGACTGCTGTTGAAACTCCTTCCATTTCAAAAATAGTTTGTTATTGTGGGATGTGTACATCTCCTTAAAAAACCCAAGTACAGTTTCTGGTGATTGGCTCTCAGTGGCTCCAGCCACTTCTCATGGGATGTAAAACTGAAATTGACAGGAATCCTTCTAGTGACTTATAGCATTTTCCACCATCAGAGAGAAGACTCGTTATGAGTCAATCCAAACTCTCCCCTCATTACTGTTCTACCAGCACAGTGATGGTGAACAATTACTTATAGTGGGAATCTTGTTTTAGTAAGGAACAGCTTTCACCCACACCCTCACCCTGTGTTTCATCCTAATAAGGACTGGTGATCCTGCTCAATTCTAGCAATTACGAAGAGTTTCGTGATGGGAGGACCTGGGGGACAGGAGCAGCCCAAGGTTCTAATTTCATCCTTTGCTTTCCTATTGAAAGCTACTCTCTTTCACTTGCTTGACTGGTAGGGAAAAATGCATGATGAAAGGCTTGTCTTCAAACTTAATTTTGAAAGCAGGAGTGAAGCTAATCTGATTCTGCAGTCTCTACATATTGCTAGTTCCCCGTGGACTTTGCTGGGCGTGGAGGTGGTGGTGGTAAAACTCAGTATATACCTAGGCCTGATGTTTTGCTTCTATTTCTAGCCCAGCAAGCCTAGCAGGGGGCAATTACGTTGCCCTGCGAATGCAACTTTGGTTTGGCTCCTTTGGCAAGCGCTGGATTTACAGTTTCAGGATGATGTCATGGTAGCAATTTCAACTTTAGATAGCAAAAAATGTGCCCAAAGTCTGAGCTAAAATGCCTCCTTTTTATAGGAGACCAAGGTCTTATAAACATGACAATACTGTATTCTTCGTATGGCAGGCCAGCATTAAAGCAGATTTTGCAATGCTTTCCTAACATAATTCAAGCTCTAAACAGATTCTCCTGGCTTACGTACCTTGGAGCCTACAGTATTTCTTCTGTTTTCCTTCTCAGCCTTTAGACTCAACCAAGAATGCCTCTATTATGCCACTTGGATGCCAAATCTCCACCTGGGGCTTGACCGAAAGGCTTTCTTCAGGGTGTTTGATATCTGGGAAGCTCCGTTTCTTTGGAAATTTGCCCAAGTCGAAGCCTGAGCTTATTCTGGAAGATTTTTTATTTGATTAAATTTGCTTCTAATAATTGCCAATTTATGATAAAGCACGGTGTTTTAGATTTTGAAAAATCTTATTTTCTCAGGACTTTAGGGATGAAGCTGAGATCAATAAACATGATAAAAATGATCAGTAATTGCCTTTCAATGTGTCTGCAGAGCACTTCCCTTTCAGCTGGGAAGAGATGGTCTTCAGTCTTCCAATGTAGCTGTTGAGATGTCGTACGTGCACAGAGATCTATTACTCACTTCAATGAATTCCCTAAGTGAATCACAGAAGATAATGCCCTGTCCAGTTATACTCCCTACTATGGATGTGTGACCCTACCATGCTTCAGTTGCATCTTGGAAGTGACAGCTAGCAGATACAATGTACTGAACTTGATGAGGCAGGACTAAGGCTCATGAGTCCTTAATGCTGGACCAACAGGAAGAACATCATCTTTTTGATATTTCCCCTACTCCCCCAGAAGCAGCAGGCTAGGGTTTAAGTCACTTTCTGCTTTGCTCTGTGAAGAATGTAGTCCAAAACGAGAAGAGGGGAAGAGGAAATCAAGATGGAGTAGTGACTCTACCCTCTCCTTGCAGAAAAATGGCTGAGTATCACTTCAGCTGTCCTCCCTTGCAGCATTTGTAGACTATCTTGGAGAATTATGCCTGCTCACTTCCTGCATTTCGCAAGCAAACACCTTGGCACCCAAAGGTGCTGAACCATCAAAGACATTTGTTTATCTGGTTTCATGCCTGAAGGGAAATCTCAATGGCTCACCACTATTCTCTACTAACCCTTTGCCTAATATATTCATTGATGAGCCATGAATGTATTTCTCCACACCTTCTATCCTGCTTCAAATGTATGTTGTTGAATGGTGGTTGGAAAGGATGTAGATTTCTTGTTGTCGCATCTGTATTAGCAACAGAACTATGTAGACTCACCTGCAGAAAAGGCATGCTGATTAAACCAATGCCACAAATTTGGACGCCGTAGTGGTGCAAAAGCATCCTATTCAAGCAATTCCAGGTCACGGAAAGAGAGATGAGTATCTGAGAACTCATCCCATTCCTAAAATGTGCAGATATAGGTCAACAGAAACAGTATAGACAAGAGATGAGAACACGAGACAAATCCTGTAAGTCAAACAAAATAATGTGGGCCTTTTCCATGTCCTATTTTCAGTTGTGATTAGTTACCTATTTGATGCCCTTATGACAGAAGTAAGTTTTGGAATTACACATTTCATGAATTGGTCCAGCCATATGGGCTACGTGTGCTGCTTTTCCTTTCTGTATTTTCTGTATTTCCTTTTTTATTTTATTTTGTTTAGAAAATAACACCCACAATGGCCTCAGGACTGAAGACAGGATCTGTGGGAAGCAACCACTTGTTCCCCATCTTCTCTGTCCAGAAAACCCAGGACAGTATGGGTTTTCCATACCATGTGTGTGCAGGAGAGAAAAATGTATTTCCCAGGTTAAACTCAACTTCTTGCAGCAGTTTCCTTAAACTTGCAGCCTGAAGAACGGGGGAAGAAGTGGGACTCAGTGATGTGCCCAAGAGCGTGATTCCCCCCAAAACACACCCACCTTCTTCAAGCCTACACCTTTCCCAGCATAAGTCCTTCTATGTTTGGGCAAGTAACTCCCATCATTACTAACTACGAGTTGTGTTCGCTGGGTCTGCTGGGAGATGTAGTCTGGCACATTCATGGAGGAAAGCTAAAGACTTAATATGCAGTCATTTCTTGCATGCCCTCTGCTTTGCCTCCTGCAGTCTTCACATACCCTTTTATTATTTTACAAAACAATACTGGACAGAGATGGACTTTTGATAATGTATAGCGGACTGTATTGAGCCTTTGCCTTGAAGACCAACATCTTTAAAGTGAAGCTTCAAGTCTTTGGACAAGTAGGGCTGGTAGACTTTTTTGTGGGGGGGAGGTAGTGAGGAAGAATATTTGGATTGGAATTGGTATTTATTTCCACTCTGTGTCTTTTTATATGGATCTTTCTTTTTCCCTCTTGAAAAATCAGTGAAATGATTATGCCCCCCCAAAGGTTTTCCAAGATGCAAATTACACCCCTTTACCCCCACCTAAAATCCTGAGATATCTGAAATGAAAAATATTCTGAACATGATCATCCATCCAGCATGTCTTTCAGGCGCCACTCAGATTAAATGAAAGAATCATAAGATGAAGGTCTTTAACTGTTAATCCGTTTACAATGAACCTTTAGATAGTCTTGGGGGCAGGGTGCTTTATATGAGTACTAGTGCCCCTTGTTCCTGTTCGTGAAGTTAATGAATACAGGCAACAGTCAAGGTACCTGGACCCCTCCCCTCCTCCCCGCCCCCCTTGGAAGGAAAAGTGCAGTAAAAAAAGGGAAAGGGAGAGGATCAGAAAACTTTACACGAATAGGGTTGGATTCCAGGAGGGAATGAATCCTATGCTTAACATTATTAGCATAATAGATTTTTACAGACCCTTTTAGAGTTTGCTATTAAGGTGTTAGATTGCAAGATAAATACAGAATACAGATACATATCTACACACCAATTTGGTCTCTATCTGTAACAGTTCTCAGAAGTATAAAGTCACTTTGCTTCAAGGTGCCACTTCTTTTTTTCCAATTTTATTCCAAAACAGGGATGATCACAAAATAGAGTATATTAGATTGCGCATGTTAGATTAGCAAGATTGCGTGTGTGTGATGCTGTGGTTTGTGGACATTCATATGGTAGCACAGCATTGTTCTGCCATGCCCAAGTCATAATCACTGATTATCCTAATACTGATTTACAGATTGTTTTTTTTTTAAAATGAATATGCATGTTTTGTATATCATGTCAATATAGGGGATGATACATGAGAGGGACAAACAAAGGAAAAAACATTGCACTACCGAACTCGTATCTGACGTACTTCCACAATCTAAAGCTGGCCAAATGTAACTTAATCATCCTGATGTCTATTAGGAGTAAAATTCAGTAGTGTTCAGCTTTCGGAGAAGTAAGTAACTTGAGAGGTGCAAGGAAGCACGTTGAACAACTGGACAGAATGAACATATCCTGCAATACAACTCAAATATACTGCTACACAAAACCTTCTAGCTTATTTGCCCTTCCCTACCTAATAAATATAACTTGTGGTCAGGAATTACGGGAATTGCGTTAGAAAATATAGTGGGGGAGGGGGGTAACACATGGCCTCTCCTTGCATCATAGGCCTGATACTTTCATCCATATCACATATTGGTTAGGCAACAGCTGAGAAGTTACTGCCGAATACAATATATGAGCTGCTTCTCCATTGGAAAACATTGGTTGTGTCCATACCACACACTTTAAGCTGGTTACTGAGTTAACCCAGTTTCTGGGTTCATGCAATACAGTGAATCATAAACTAATGAAAGAGATTGGGTTCACCCAACACACAAAGTCACCCCAACAAAACACAAAGCGAAATAAAAAATGAATGAATCTTAGGATGCTGTGCTCATGTCACAGCTAGGCCTTTGACTGGTCAAGTGTGTTCTGTGAACACATCCTTTGTTAAAATAAACAGTTCTTCCCTAACTAATCTAAGATAGGTGATTTATATGTATGCAAAAAAATCACTTGATGCTTACATCTACTCATGAGTGGTGGCTCCAATTATCGGACCTGGAAGAGATTCAGAATTTGATTGATTCTATTTATTACATTTCTGCCCTCCAGCTTCCCTTCAGGAATTCAAGACTCTGTAATTAAAAAAAAAAACCAGTCAGTGACTCAAGACTGAACCATGGGTGTGTCTATCTGTGTGTGTGTGAGAGAGAGAATATTTAAGTGTAGCGCCAAACTTCCCCTTTATCCTCCAGCCACTCACCTTCTCGCATCATCAGCCACCAGTTTCACATCTGGAATCGGCAGGCTCAGGATTGGAAGGCTTGTTTGGAGGCACAGCTCTGAGACAATTTGTTATGAGGAAGCAAACTGTTGGTGTGTCCTGATGAATTAGAAGCATGAGGTTTTGTAGTCATTAGCCTAGGTTAATTGGTTACAGGAAGTTGCCTGATAAGGCATTCCTTGCTTTTGGTAATGTTGGCGAGGATCTGGAGAGGAGGTGAATTTTACCTAAGATTACCCTGGGTGGCTCATGTGATCCTAAGTACTATTTTAAGCTGATCCACAAGGCCAATCTTAGTTCCCTTACTTCAGAGTAAGTTCTTGGAAGGCTCTTAATCAGTGTGCTAAGGGTCCCTGGGATGCTGCTGCTGGGAGTCATTTCCATGCCAAACAAAGTAAAGTTGATTTAGGAAAACAAGTAAATATGCATCACAGAAGAGTGTGTAATCTTGGAAAACTCTCCAAGTGACCTTTGCGTTTGTCCAGCAAAGGATTCGCCTTAAGATGGAATTGGACTTTTCTTCCTCCTTGGAGCCAATATTTGGTTTTTCAGACAAGTAAGGGCACAGGAGAGATGCCGCTACTCATGTTGTGGAAATAACTGCAATCTAGATAGATCACACTCCTGGGTACCAAAGACAAAGGAGGAAAAAGCAAAGCCCCTCTGTAAGCAAAGCGTTTAGACCAATGTTTCTCAACCTTGAGAACTTTAAGATGTATGGACTTCAAATCCCAGAAATCCCAGAATTCCCATGGCTGGCTGGAGAATTCTGGGAGTTGAAGTCCACACATCTTAAAGTTCCCAAAGTTGAGAAACACTGGTCTATAGGAACAAATTAAAGGCTCAAAAGATCCTGTATTAGTCCCTTCCTGTTTTGTGGACAGCGCCTCTCCTTTTTCTATGCTTATGACCACATGATTATGCCTTTTAGTGTATCAGTCCTAGAACCACTAGGCCCATCTCCTGGAGATGAAGATGCTAACCAGGCCATCTCTCAATTTAAAACATGCTTTCCACTTATGTGATTGTTTAGCATTACTGTCATAGCTCTGAATGCTGCAAGCAAAGATGTGCGCATGTTATGTTGAGTAACAGTATTGCTAGAGTGCCATGTAAGTTTCTGACTGACCCACAGTTGTTTAAGAAGCAATCATAGAACAGAGGCAGCTTCTGTACTTGCCTGAGGCTATGCAAACCAGTGGTAGATGCCACCAATTGTTGAGTGTGTGAAAGGAGCTTTCTTAAGCATTCTACATTACATTGCCTGGAGAATTCACACAGTTAGCTGCAAATTAATTGGCTTTTGAAAAGAAGTACCAGCCTTGCCTGGCTCTAACACAAAGGTGAAGGAGGAAAGTTTGCTTGCAGAAGCTTTAAAGGCTGCCTTGGTTCATCCTGGATGGGGACAGTTGGTGGGTGCCTCTCCTGCTTTTCAGGCTCCAGTCGGAGGCAGGAGACCTCCAAGGCCTGGATTGGGACTTGCTTGCTCCCTCCTTCACCGATGGGAAGACAGACAAAGATGCTAACATTCACATCTCCCAACTTTTTCACCCCCTTCAGCATATAATGAAAGTTACAACAGCAGTGGGGTGACTAATGCAGCTAGGCTAAAGGGTTTCTTCTTCTGCAAGCGCATTCAGTCATTTGGCATTATGTTATCAACAGCCTGTTTGTACAGCGGGGAGGGGGGGAGGGGGGAGAAGGCACATCTTTTGAGTGGGGGGGCAGGAAAAAAGTTCCACCTTGGGCCAGTTTGAATGCAAAGGGGGGGGGGGAGAAAGCCAGCAAAAGGCCCGCTCTGATTTCACGAGGGGCAGCGCTCCCGTTTCAGAAGGCGAAGGGTTAAGGGAAAAGGGGCGGATAGGCGGAGAGGGGCGCTGGCTCGGTCCTGCCTAGGATAGGCGACTGTCCGCAACGAGCGCCAAAGAGCGGCCGCCGGGGCTCAAGTTTCAGCAGGGCTCGACCACAAGGGTAGGTGTCAGAGACACGTGGCTCCTGGTAAATGAGATGTCAAAGCGGCAACCACTCGGCCCCCCTCCCCGCCTGGGGCCGGCCTCCAGCCGCCGTCTCTCCGAAGGCGTCTACCCTGCGCCTCCCAAAGGGGGTGACCGCCAAATGCGGGGCGGCGGCGAAGGAAGGAGCGGAGCGTTTCCCGGGGTTCTTCTCCCGCTCCAAGGCGGTGCAGGCTGGCTGCGGAGTCGCGCCGGTCCGACTCGGCGGGACTTGCTTCCGAGGAAGCGGGGCTAACGTGGCGCTGCTAAACAAGGGGTGCCTCTCGCCTCTCAACGACCGCCAGAAGCGGCGAGCGGGCAGCGCCCTTTCCCACGTCGATTCCCCGAACGCCTCCACCGCCTCGCGAGTAGCGCCCCCGTCCCCGACCGCAGGAGTGCCCAACAGAATCCAAGGAGGGTCGTCATTTAGTGGTTGATTTTAATTTTGAACTGAACTTTCGACTACAAGGGAATGAATATAAAGAATAAATAGCAGACTCTCTTCCATTTACAGAGGATTAAAGACATTCCAAGGAAAACAAAACAAAACCCGCTATGTACAATAGTAACACCGTGTCCTAAGCTGTCATTATAACAATATTATTAGTAATAATCTTGGGAGTCCGTAAAAAATCCACACGCAAATCACTCATAACATTTTCCGAAGAATGGAAAATATTTTCATATAAAATAAAATGTTTTATGTTTACCAAAAGTCCTCGTTTCTTTTCTTAAAAAAAAAGCCTTCGCAAAAAAAAGTTTGAGGAACGTTTGTTTTTAAATCCTCCAAACGCTTCTTTCTGGAATATAAATTAAAGAGAGGGGGTGGGTGGAAAAAACAATACTTTAACTGCGATGATTCAGGCGAATATACTCTTAAAACTACAGTAGACGAGAATGAGTTCACGTTGCAACACTGACCTTTTTTCATAGGCGTTTGGGTGGTCTCGATGGCAGGGTATCCGTGCACGCACGGACTCTCCCAGATCTCTCGCGACACACGCTCGTCTTATACATAACAAAAAGTTGCCTGTCTTGCACAATCCGGAGCAGTGCAATGTTTCAAGGGGGCGGCCAACGTCCGTCTTTTTTTTTTTCTTCATAGCGTCGTGAAGTCGACCGAAGCCTGGCTGCACGGCCAGGACGATCTGGTGAGGACAAGAGGCGCGGTGTCGTTCTGCTTGCCGTGTTCTACGGGACGCTGGCGGTGACGGGAGCGAAGGGCACGCGTTGCTCCCCCGCCCGCCTAGCAGGAGCATTTGCACTCGGAAATGATCGGGTACTGGATGGGGATCCACGTGCAGCGCTGCCCCCCGCGGCGCTGGCACCTCCACCGCAGAATGGTCAGATGCACGGATTTGGCCGGCTTGCAAATCATGCCTTCCGGGACGGAGCAAGACCTCTTGCTGAAGCAGCTGCCCACCTTCACGTAGCGGGGCCAGAAGCGGCTGCCGAGATCGTTCCACGCGTAGAGTACCGGGCAGAAGGTGTGCGACCACAGCCACAGCTGCAGCTTCCGACGGAGCTTCTTGCTCAGCCGGTGCTTCTTGCTCGCCTGGAGCCCCCCGTCGTAAAACTCCAGGCCTTTGATCTCGCTAGGCATCGCCCCGGACGGTCTCTGCCGCAACAGCAGGTCCAGCTCGGCCAGGTCGTCGCCGCCGAGGCGATCCTCGGCCAAGGAGACTGCCATGAAGCTCGGGTCGAAATGGGTGCCCAGGAGGGTCCTCAGCAGCGTATCGTTCAGGTCCTTCTCCTTGGGATCGAAGATAGGGTCCGGGTGCTCGATTAGATCCACCAGGGGCAAATTGTCGCTGGGGACCGGTCGGATGTGAAGATAGTGCTGGCAAGCGCCCTGCTCCAGCCGGAGACCCAGGAGAACCGCCAATGCGTAAAGCGTCACCAACCACTGGGGATGACCCATGCTCGAGAGAGAGGGAGGGGAAGGGGAAAGGGGACAGGGTTCACCCAGAAGCGGGCCCGGGCAGAGGCATCGGTCGGAGAAGCTCGCGCTGGGAAATGAGGGTATCCAAGCAAGGAGGGGCGGGAGAGCAGGGTCGGCCGCTGCCGCTTCCCCTCAACGGCTGCAGCCCAAACGCCTTTCCTCGTGTCCGGTGAGTAGGGAAGAGCAGCAAAAAAGAGCACTGTTTAGAAGCAAGCAATACTAATCGTGAAAGGAGGCAGCCCCGTGCAGAAAACCAGAAGCCTCTGGTGCTCCATGCAATTGTTCTGCCTCCGGACTTCGGGGGTGCGCGCCGTGTCACTCAGCAGAGACCTCTGCAAACTTCCATTCGGCTCCCGTCTCTTTGCAGTTTGCAACAGCCGCCGCCGCCGCCACGCACGTTGGCACCAGTTTGTCTGCTTCGCGAGGATCCAGCGTCTTTAAATTTCCTGCACTTTCTGTTCCATCACTATGGGAACCACCGACTCGCTCTTTTCAGGCACTTCTCCTTAAAAGAGGGAACTGGTGGGCGTGGAGGGGGGAGGCAAATGCGATTCCTCTACTACCGAAGTCCTGGCGGCAACTCGGTTTCTCCAACAACCCCCAGCCAACGGGGTAGGTGGTGGGGGGGGGGCCCACCGCGTTGCGTCCGTGGCGAACTCAAAACGCGGCTGGGAAGTGATGGTCTCTGTAGGAGCCTCTTCAGTTGCTCCTCCGTAGCAAAAGAAGGCTATCCGATAATCGGGCACGCTCCTCGCTGAGCTGTGTTAGGAATTAGAAGGCGGCCTTACAGCCAGCTTTTATACTCCGCGAGGTCAGCTCCAGCGACAGCAAGTCTGTGCAACCTTGCAAGGCACCTCGTCGCTTCACGTGCATCCTCCGGACTGGCTTCTTCCTAGCCGCTCACGCCCTCTTTTCACTTTCGCCTCTCAAACTCTTTCACCTCGTGCCTTTTTCCCCCTAGGATTGCCCTCGTACCTGGCTGCCGCTGCATTTATTTGCACGGCTCCACACATGAGCCCGTGATGTAATTCTAGTTGGCTTCCAGCTCAAGAAGGTCTCTGCAAACGCCTCCTTTCTCCAAGCGTGAAATTGCTGGCTAATGCTAAGTCAAGGGGAGGGGGGGAGGAGGAGGAGGAGGAGGAGGAGGAGGGGGACGGGAGAACGCCCTCTGCTGGCGGCCGCTTGAGCTCGCATGCCTCTCCTCTTCTATTTCCTCGCGGGCGCACACACGGAAAAAGTAAATGAGAATTGCAGACCGAAGACAACATTGTTGCCTGGACACTGTGGTAAGGCTGTGTCACTCGTAGCGTCCAGAAGACTTCCTTAGGCAATTCCGTCTACTGTTATTTAATCCAGTGTTTCTCAACCTCACTGCTGGCTGGGGGAATTCTGGGAGTTGAAGTCCACAGGTCTTAAAGTTGCTGAGTTGAGAAACACTGGATTAATCTCTTCTGAAAACTAAATCTGATTTAGCAAAGGTATAATGAAATCATTCACCTTCTTACCTCACTGGGAGCCACCCAGAGTTGTGATTTTAGATGGGAGGCCATACAAATCTTTTAAATCAGACAAGCAAACTTGTGTTGACTTCACGGATACACCATGCAGTTTTCTTGGAAATGGTGTGCTGTTGCATTCTTCCTAGATGTGATGTTGATTTTTTGGTTTCCCAGTTGAGCCTACAGGCCTGGGATTTCTGGATGGTGGCCTGTCCAAGCACTAACCAGGCCTGACCCTGCTTAACTTTGCAAACCAGATGCTGTCACCTGCTGGGCCAGTTTTGCAGTGCTCCCAAACTGGACTCTACCAGTACTCCATATGACCTCTTTTCCTGAATTTTAAAAATGGCAATTGCCTCCCCTGTCTCTCTCACCCTTTTATGCCTAGGTAGATCCCTCCCTTTGCCTTCCCTTTGTCTCCTGCATTAGAATCCACCACTCAAAGGTCTCCTGCTTGGTCAAAAAGGAAATTCCTGAGACAAAACGGTATTTTTCACAGACAGAATCTGTTTGGACTGACAGTGGAATCTTATTGTTTCCACTTATCCCTTGAGGAAGGGATTTTTTTTTTCCCTTACAGTTGGAGCTTTGGAGACACAGGGAACATTTACGGTAATTATTTGTGGGTCTGCTTACTGTGATGTCTGTGCCACTCTGTTTCTGAAGACTGAGAGGTTTACAACAGAACACAAAAACAATAAACATAACAAGAAAGATTAAATAACTGGTCCCAAGAAAATGATGTCTCACCATTTGTGGGAGCATGGCCTTCACTCACCGACAAATGCTGTCCTGAACAGTCCTGTTTTTAGGGCTGTTTGGAAGCATAATCAGGACAGGGTGATCTGAATATTCAGGGGTAGGTTTTTCCAAAGGGCAGTGTCATTGTTGAGACTTTCAGCTGTGGGTTCTCTGCAGAAGGCATTTCCTTGGTGGTGGGATCCTCAGGAGGACTACTGTCTCTGATCTCAGAGGGTGGGCAGGTCTAACCCAGAGAAGGCAGACGGAGGGAGATCCAGGCCCTGAGCCAAATAGGTATTTAAGTATGAAATTGCACCTGGGTCAGAGCTAAGTGGCAACTAATGCAGTTCTTGTAGTAGAGGTGTTATGTGAACCTCAGTGCTCCATTGGTATCTGGGTCACTGCATTTTAAACCAGCTGAAGCTTCTAAATGGTCTTTATGGTCAGCTCCATGCAAAGTGAAGTGCATTTGACTCTGAGCAACACCTCCAGTTCCAGAAATGGTTGAAACTGGTACACAAGATGCAACTCTGCATATGGAAATGTAATGGAGTAGCAACCAGCATCTGCTACCTGACTTCATACTGATTATTGATAGGGGTGGAATGACTTTAAAAACATCTGGTTCTTGATTCTTTCATAATCCCTGTTCAAAAATCAAACTTTTCTGCAAAGCCTTTGAGTCAACTTCTTGATTTTCCTGGCATACCCCTATAAAGCCTATTGTTGTTTATTCATTTAGTCGCTTCTGACTCTTCGTGACTTCATGGACCAGCCCACGCCAGAGCTTCCTGTCGGTCGCCAATACCCCCAGCTCCCACAGGGACGAGTCCGTCACCTCTAGAATATCATCCATCCACCTTGCCCTTGGTCGGCCCCTCTTCCTTTTGCCCTCCACTCTCCCCAGCATCAGCATCTTCTCCAGGGTGTCCTGTCTTCTCATTATGTGGCCAAAGTATTTCAGTTTTGCCTTTAATATCATTCCCTCAAGTGAGCAGTCTGGCTTTATTTCCTGGAGGATGGACTGGTTTGATCTTCTTGCAGTCCAAGGCACTCTCAGAATTTTCCTCCAACACCACAGTTCAAAAGCATCGATCTTCCTTCTCTCAGCCTTCCTTATGGTCCAGCTCTCGCAGCCATATGTTACTACGGGGAACACCATTGCTTTAACTATGCAGACCTTTGTTGTCAGTGTGATGTCTCTGCTCTTAACTATTTTATCGAGATTTGTCATTGCTTTTCTCCCAAGGATTGAGCGTCTTCTGATTTCCTAACTGCAGTCAGTATCTGCAGTAATCTTCGCACCTATAAAGCCTATAACTGAATCTAAATCCATGTAACTGAAAGAATAGCATATAGTACTTACCTTTAATTGTTTAACTCTTCTCCACTTCCCTTCCAGGTTTCCTATGTAGGGAATTTAACATTTGATGTTCTTCAGGCATGACTGAGCTCTTGTAGTTTCTTTTCATACGCATGGCACCATATGAATATATCAATCCAGCATTCCATGCCAATTTGGCCATTACTCAGAATTCTGGGGTTTGTTGTCTACTTATTTGAAGGCTGCCAAAGTTGAGGAAGGTTGATCTAAAATATACTGTTGATTTTAGAAGGTAAGTTCAAGTTCAAATCCAGCTACAAAGGTTGTTGAGGAGAGGATTATTTCCTTCATGAGTAGGATATAGTGGGATTATAACATCTGATGTGGTGTTCATAACCCTCTGGAGACAGATATGAAAAATGGTATTTTCTGCTAAAACGTATTTAATTAGATTGTCCATTTGCTCAGATTGAAAGACAGCTCATGCCACGTTCCTTTACTATCTTTCTTCTTACTAGTAGGCTGGCTTACTACCAGCATTATTTAAATGCCAAGTGTTTAAAGCAAATTTAGAAAAAGCAAGTAGGCTAGGAAAAAGTGGAAACGTCTATTTCTGTTCCAGAAAAGCTTGAACAATTCCAAATGTTCAGTCTTCAGCCTTAATAGGATGTGGGAATTTCTACAATGTGGTAGAACCTGTTGCAGATATGCAAAAGTTAGAAATCTGCATTGAACCACTTGGGAGATATTTTTGGAGATATTCTGGGCTGACCAATCAAGCCAAACATTATCAAGTTCCTTCTAAAACTTCAGAAACAATCTAGATACAGATATGCAGAGAGTTCGTTTTCAAAAAAGGATGTGTTTTCCTCCAAGTGCACTCTATCAAAAAAAGGAAAAGAAAGAAGAGTTTTTGTGAGTGACAATTGCCAACCAGGGTATAACACTGCCAAGGCCTTTTCCCAGACAAAGTGCTTGTTTTTATGACATTTATATTTTTAAGAATTAACTATGCCTCTGATGAGTTTGACAGTTTTTAAAAATTAAGAGATTATTGCTTCAAGAGGGCACATCTGTACAGTTTCCTCACCCTGGTAATCCTTCTCTGTGTGCCCTGACCTGTACCTTGAGATCAGCCAGAGGCTGAAGCAGCCTGAGGATGAGTTAAGTGCTCTACTACTGAAATGGTGTTTTCTGTGTTATCATGGTTCAAATCACTCCATGAAGTCAATATGGGGTACACTGATACACAAAGAGGAGGTGCCTTGCCATAACCTGTTCTGGATGGTGATCTGGTGCTCCCTTCCAGCTGTGCCGTGGTCCAGGTTTGTCCCCTTCCCTCCAGTCCCTGAACACTGCCAGCTGCTCATTCTTATTTTGCCAGATCAGACTTCAGTGTGTGGCATGAGGTGCACTACAGTAGCAGCAAAGTTTAGGGCAGGTTAAGTCCTTGCCAGCTTTGGTAAAGGATGACAGGAGGGCTCCCTGGCTGTGTGAATTAGGCTTGACTCATCCAGGTGTTCTGGTCTTAATCTAAGGGATTCTAGGTTAAAATGAGAGGCCTCAGCTATATCAGAAGTTCCAGACATCTACGTAGTAATCATTTCTGTGGCTCTGTACAAATATGGCAATTTGATCTAATTATTTTTTACAATGGACAGTCTTATTTACAAAAAACTATTTAATAATGTGTAAGTTGCATTTGATATGGTCAGACCAGGTCTGGGATGATAGTTCCATTGCCTACATACTCTTGCTTGCTTGCTTTCTATTTATTGATCAAATTTATCACCGCCCATCTCCCCCACATATCAATACATCTTAATATATTTATCCAAAGATATTACTATTATTACATGGCAGACATTATTAAGGTTACTTGGGTAATATTTCCACTTATTTTATTTTGCCTCACTACCATTAGGTAAAGGGTGTCATCTGTCTTAAGAAGCAGTTTATTAATTTCTATTTTATTTATTTTTTAAAAAAATGGCTGCCCATCTTCACCAAATAACTCTGAGTGACTCTGAATAAAACATGGATAAAATAACACATTATAAAAGCCACAATGCAACACATAATTAAAAATAACAGAATTTCCTCACCAAAATCTCATAGCACAGAACAAAACACAAATGCTGAGCTCCACTAACATCCTGGCCCCAGCGCCAGAGGAAAAAGCCAGGTCTTCAAGGCCTTCTGGATGGCCAGCAAAGGCAGGGCCACCCAGTCTTAGCAGGGCGGCTGTTCCATAAGCCAGGTACTGCAACAGAGAGGACATACCTCCTGGGTGCCACTAGATGACGTTGTATCCCAGAAGGGACCTGGAACATGCCTACATCTGGTGGGATGGGCAGAAACCATTGAGGACAGGCAGTCCCAGTTTCTGGCAGGAGTAATAGCTGTGGAACTCTTCTGCTTGTTCTTTCTCAGCCCCCTCCTGTCTGGTTTCTCTGATGGAAAATAGAGCTAGGGGTCAAGCAATCTCTCTTGAGCCTCTAAACTAGCCTCCTGCCCCCAGATATGTAAGATGGAATTTTGTCAGCATCTACATCAGATCCATCTGACCCTTCAGCCAGGTTTTACATCTGGAATGGAGGTAGAACATCATCTTGTCTTTCATCAAAGGCAACAGAATGGCTTGGGCCAGCATCAGAGTGGATCATTGCTCTCAGAAAAAACACACAAGGAACAATCTTTAAAGTAAGGCCCTCTGCCTTCTTCAGTGCAAACTTTTTACTGAAGAATGGTGCCCTGAACAATTGGCATCCATCAGTCAATAGTGTTTTTCAGAGAGAGAGAGAGAGAGAGGGAAAGATATGGAATATAACTAAAAGAGAAGTGAAAAGTAATTTTGAAATGTATGCACACAAAATTAAATGCATGCATATAAAAGTGTATATAAATAAATGTATATATGGGCCTAGCACACTATATCACTTGGAAAGCCCACGCACCAAAAGGAGCTTGACAAGGATACTAATGCAGAGGCTGCTTTTTATGTGATTATTTATGTAAGTAATACAGTAATATGTAATATGTAAATTATATGTAAATAAGTGATATGTAAATAATCCTGCCAACCTAGCAGTTCGAAAACATGCAAATGTGAGTAGATTAATAGGTACCGCTTCAGCGGGCAGGTAATGGCGTTCCGTGTAGTCATGCCGGCAACATGACCACGGAAGTGTCTATGGACAAACGCTGGCTCTTCGGCTTTGAAACGGAGATGAGCACCGCCCCCTAGAGTCGGACACGACTGGACTTAATGTCGAGGGAAACCTTTACCTTTACCTAATACAGTAGTACAAACTTCTTCCAGGCTCAGATATAGGATAAAATATTTGGATGTCTGTAATCTTGATCTTGAGAGCCAGTTTGGTGCAATGATTAAGACACCAGGCTAGATACCGGGAGACGGTGAGTTCTAGTCCTGCCTTAGGAACGAAGCCAGCTGAGGGACCTTGGGCCAGTCCCTCTCTCTCAGCCCTAGGAGGCAGGCAAGGGCAAACCACTTCTGAAAAAACCTTGCCAAGAAAACTGCAGAGACTTGTCCAGGCAGTCGCCAGGAGTCAACACTGACTCAAAGGCACATACATAATTGATCTCTCCTCCCTTTGGTTCTTTGCCATTCATATTCCTGTCATAAAATGCTATCATTGACTACATACTGTAATAAGCTGCGGATATTCCTACTTAAAATGACATCTGATATTTGCTGTGGACTGTGTTTTTTTTATGTGTGTTTCTTAACATTCTGTCTTAATGATTACCTCTGATTTGATCTGGATTTTTCTAGTGAAAATGAAATCCTGTGTTTCACTAGTAGTACTAGAGGTAGTGTCACAAATAGGCATTGTTTCTCTGATACTACTTCTCAGATCTTGACATTATCCTGAAAGATTGTTATGGGATATTACACTGTATGTATATGCAAATGTAAGTCTGCTTCATTAGGAGATAGAGTAATTAATAGGAGTTACCTTCAGACTTAGTTACACTGAGTTGGCTGCTAAAATCTGTAACAGTCAAAATGGCTGTTCAGCTGATGAAGTGTTAGAGCTCAAGGACAAACTGCATATTAAATTTATGTGTATTTAATATTTTTTACTTTTAAAATAGCTGGCTGGGATTGGGGAAGCAGGGCATTTGGATCAGGACTGCATAGAAAAGTTGGCTGTTAGCACTACAGTATCAGTTCTGGATTAAGAAAACAGGATAAAATTCACAGCTAATAATTAGATCCTTATTATTTAATTATGCCATATAGAGTTGGGACTTGCTAAACCTTCAAGGCTTAATTTCAGATGAAGAAACTACAGCGCAGAAAGAGCAATTGACCGAAGAAGATGTAAAAAGGGCAACCCAAGTGTTTAAAGATCAGTGGAAGATCTCAGCATGTCAATATTGACTCTGAAGGTTGAACTTTGAAGGTTTGGATTGGAGTATTGAGTGATATTTTCAGCAGATCATTGAGGGGCTCAAAATGTTCAGCTCCTGTTGACAAAATGAAAGGCCAGGAAATATTTTACAAATGCCTCACTTCAGAATCAAAAGAATAACCTTAACATTCCTGTCATTCTGCTTTGTTTACCAAAGAAACATCATTTTTTATGACTGTTTATGCTGTAGAATCAATGAAACAGAGGTAGAATGAGGCCCCATGCACCATTTACCTCAGTCCAGCAAACATTCAATTACTCAAATGGTTCACAAGTAAACAGTCAAGCGTGTCTCATTGTGTATATACTCAAGATCATCTAACACAGATTATTTAGCAGTCTTCACGTATCTTTTTGTGAGCATGGCTACCGACAGGCCTCTTTTAATTTGATTGCTCATGTTTTATGGTTGGCCTTACAGTATAATTGTGTGATGTTTCTCCAGATGTGAGTCTGGCTATGATAGATTTCTAAACAATCATTCAAATGATATTAAACAGGTTTGTTGTTGCTGCTATGGAGAAATAAAGCACTACACAAGTATCTCTAGTTCACTCTGCCACAGCTAGCAATACCCATCAGTTTATTTCATTGAGTTGGCCAAGGGGATCGCGTTTGTTTCATTCTGGGTTTTGCACCCCAGTAGAAGCAATCTCTCTGAGCCGTGGGAGCGGTTTGTGCTCCCCCAAACCTGGCAGTATTCCAGGTTGTTTCTTCCCAGATTCCCACCTGTCCCAGTTCATTTCTTCCTGCACACACTCATGCTATCAGATGTTGAAAGAGATGCATTTGCCTCACACCCAATAACAAGCCCGTGGATGAAAATCACAGTCAGTCCTTGGAACGGAGTATGTTGCCACAGATGAGCCTGAAAGAATGAATACCTGTGAGAGCATTCCCCCACTTGAAATCTGAAATTACACAGTCCTCAGGTTTATGCAAAGAGGTCTTTTTTTGGGAGTGAAGTGACCTGTGTGGACAAAAAATGTACCAGTTGATGGGAATATCAAACTCTGAGAGTATCCATCACTCAGATATCTGCTCCCTTGGCTACTGTCTGAACATACTGTATGTATGCTTGCTTCAGCAAGTTCTCTTGTAAAATCAGTCCTTGCATCATTTCAGGACTGGATGTTTTGGTGCATATAACGTGGAAAGGAAGAGGGCCGTTTGTTGGCTTGCTTTCAGGCATACAATCTGAGCATTAGAGTCATGGCAGGCAAGGAATCAGGGTTAAACATGACCATACATGAAATACTTCTATGCAGTCAGCATCAACATCCTTCGATTTTAATTTAAAAACAGCAGCAACAGGAGCATCTTGGAACAGCAGCCTACAGAGAGTTGAGATGTAACAAACAGAAGATTCTCTGAGTGGAATGTCAGCTCTGGGGAAGAGATGTTTGCTTCCCTCTTACTTTCAAGTGGGAAGTCATAATTTCTAGATGTCAGAAGAGGGGTTACTGTCTAATTGGTGAGTAAGCAATAGGGAGTATCAGCTCTCCAAGTTACAGAATTGTTTTAGAGAATGAGGTGCACCTTGGAATGTAGACAGTAGAATGTGTTTCCCAAAGTCTTGGGGTGTAGCCTCCAGAAACCCAATTATAAATGTTCATGTGACCGAAGGGAAAAATATTAAGTCCGTGACTGGACAGCAGTCATATTAACTATATTTATCTTTAATTAAGGTTAAATGTAAATCAAATCAAGGTAACCGAGACTAAGTTTAGTTATTGTTCTGATTCCACCCACAGGTTTAGAGAGTGTGGCTCCTGGCATACCACTCCAGGGCCAGGTGTGCCTGGCAGAGATGGGAGGAGTTGGACAGGAAACTTAAAACAGCCATGATAAATGACCTATAAATAAGTTTCATTTCAAAAACAAACTTCAAGATGAAATGCTTTGGGGTTGAGGAGACAGATACACCACTGCAACCAAATGGAACCACCATCTGAAACTGCTTTCAGTGACAGCTAGCTGTGACATTTCCAGACCAGACTCTAGCAAATGCTTAGGCTACAAATACAAATACCAGACTGCATTAGCCAGTCTTCTACTTATGCTCTAGCTGAGAGGGAAAACTGCTAGATCACCATCAAGACCTTTGATCCCCATTTTTGGGCTAACAGTCCATCCAGGCAAGTTGCGAAGAAAACTCTTTTGCCAAGATTAAGATCTTTTCACAACAGAGGTAAAGATGAAAAAAATCAAAATGACAGGACATGTGCCACCCCCAGATTGGAGCACACGTTGTCATAGACATTTGGTACAAGCCACAGTGACAACAATGTGACACACATGGTATCACTTGGCCCCCTGCAGATCCCCATGCTTGTTCTCCTCTTTGTTGAAATGGAACAGCACAAAAAGACAGGCATTGGAAAGAGGAAAATGTGGTTCTCAAGGACAGCCTTGAGCTCTTTGTGCTTCTCTGCTGCTACGGGCCCGAAGGCCGACCATAAGAGGGATTTACGGTGATGGTATGGTTGAATGGCATCTATATCCATTGCACGTCTGCACGTGGCACTTTTCTAATTCTCCACATCTCTGTACATGAGAGGCAGGACTCTTAGCCACACAGTATGTACGTGTGCAGGCACTGCAGAAACCTATTCTGCTCCAGGATATTATAGGTACCTTCTTTATGTTAATGGTTAAATTGTGTCCCTTAGCCTTGTATGTATGGATTTAATGGAGTGTGTGTATGTGTTATGCAGGCCCCCTTCTGCCTTATCAACCAGTAAGAATTGAGGAACACTGCTTCATTCTGCCAAGTCAGTTCCCAAGACTTCACATGGCTTGCAAGGCCTTTGTTTTAGGGTAGCCATTTGTTCAATATTTAAACATTGAGGAACAAGTAAGCATCTAAAAAGCAGTCTGGTCAGGCACAAATGTCACGCAATAGCCACCTCTGTGGCATAAATATTGTAATGCTATAGAAATTACAACTGTTGTTTTTTGTCTCTCTGTGTGTACATGTGTCACAGGTGGCTTGGTTGATCATAAAAAATGGTATTCAGGATTGGATTTGGTGATTACTTGATAGGGGACCGCTTGATAGGAATTCCCAGAGTTAGGAAACCTAAAAAAACTTCCTGGAAAAAGGCAGTGGCAAACTATTTCCATGTTGCTGCCAAGAAAATGGCTCAGATGGGCCCATGAAGTCCCAAGAGAACTTGATCAGAGCTGTGTGTGTTTGGGTAGGCAGGCACATACACATACAGTATACACACAGTTCAGTGTGAAGAGGGTGGGCATGCACATGCCTGTGGAGACAGCCAGGAGCAGCTTTCAGAGCATCTATGACTCAAGAAGAGGTACCTTTCATAGGATTTGCATAGCCCCAATGTATAGGCCGTGCAGGTCTTTGAAAAGGTATGATGGAGATCCAAGAAAATGCCCCTTTGAAACATCTCTGTCACGGTGGCATCACGCTTCCAACTGGTGGATGGCAGTGTCACATCACTTCACAAATAAAAAGTGATTCCTACACATGCACCAAAGCCACTTCCGCTGGCTTTGTGAAATAGGCAATGAGGCAGATCGTCCCTGCCTCAGTCCTTCACTGCATCCGGGCAAAGCTACTTGTTTCCATGAGATAAAATAACTGATTGGCATGGTTCAGCTGCAATCCACACAAGCCTGATATTTGCGGCGGAGGGAGGGGAGAGAAAGAGTTCCACATGCAAATCTTTGTTTTCTGTTTGGTGATGCATAAGTGGCCACCCTACTTTTTCCCCTTATGAATGAATGCCACTCACTTCTTTATATGCTAAAGCTGGAGATAGGACTGGAAAACTCTCCCTGCTGCCCCAAGCAATGAAGAGCGACCAGGGCTTTCCCTCTGCTTACATTTGTTAGATCTTCCTCTATTAAAAAGGAAGAAAAAGAAACAGCCTGAATTCTGGTATCTTTTCCAGGGATTAGGCCCTGACTGTGTTACATGGAATAATAGGAGACTTAATTTGACATGTATCCTGCTTGCCATTAAAAAAATCTCAAAGTGGTGTACAATAAAACCTCTCAGTTCTCTCTCTCTCTCTCTCTCTCACACACACACACACACACACACACACAGCTGACTCCTGCGTGTGTACCTGTTTGCTTGTATACAATACAGAAAGTGGGACAGTGTTTTTAAATTTCTCCTTTTGATGCCTGGCTGACCCATTCTTGCAGCAATGGCTCCTATGTCTTTTAAGTCCATGCTAACTAGAATCCAGTCTGGAGAGGTAATTTCCCCCCCTCTCCCTTTCTGAAAGGCAGAGAGCTTTGTCTTCGAAACTGCAGTTGGGCATCCATCTCTTGATAAACTGTTTATCTTAGTTTTTATGAGGGCGCCTTACAGCAAGCCAGCCAGAGACAAGAGTGTTGGGTATTTGCCTTCTTTCTTAAAGGGAGAAGTGGTGTCAATGGCAAGGTATTTATACCCCTCGCATTTGGCTCAATATATCATCGTACTGGATTTAACCATCTCAGTCTGCCTGTCTTTTTCCCTACCATCTTCTGCAATAAATCCAGCATGTTAGTATTTCTTTGGACACAGCTCACTGTGCTTGGACAGGAAAAAGAAATTTAGGAGAAAAGTACTTTTATTCCTATGCTTCTATATCTCATTGTTCTCAGCAATGACTGAATAGGTAAAAAATGAAAGTGCTAAGACCAGAGTAGTTTTAGAGGGGCAAAGTGGAGAAGAACATCAGAGCGCTTAGGGTTCTGTTAAGATCTCGTAATATAGATGAATTAATCATTGACACAAGTTAACATGTCATATTTGGAGCATGTCTCTTCATTAGCTGGTTCTCAGCATGACTGATATCTCAATGTCACTAATAAAGCTGGTGCAAACTACATTTTGGGGTGTGTGTTTTTCAACCAACAATCGTTATAAGGACAAATTGTTTTCATATATAAGATATTCTAGAAGCCCACATGGATATTGAATCCTCAAAAGAACCATTTGGGTATTCCAGCATTGCACACCCCCAAGTCAGTCTCAACCAGTTTCAGCAGGAAAATTGATGGGCATCAGAATGGTTGGCATCTTACTGAATCACTGATCTGTCTCTGATCCAACACTGTGTACAAACATTAGACCAGTTGCTGAAAAGGTGAATCTTCTGTGAGGGGAAAAAGATTCATTACAGACATCAACCACCTTCTCTGCAACCGTCCTGTCTGTATACATACTTAACTACATTCTTGGATGGGCAGATCTGGGTAAGATCAAATTCACCCATTAATATGCTGCTTTTTGTCTTTACTTTTTTTTTTTTTGTTCTGGAGGAAAATACAAATGGAAAGAGCAGATGGAAGCATGTCAGCACATAGAGATTTTGAATTTCATTTTATTATGTAGATTATGGAACTTAGGCAACACATTATGCAAATGTATTTCATACATAAACAACCAACATACATAATGTCTATAAACATAAACAGACTGATGTGGCTTTTTGCAGAATTAGTTGTCAAATGCCATTTCAAACACAAGAGAGCACTTAAAACCATTTCACACTTTCATTTAATAAAATGGGGGAGGAGGACCCAGGAAACTACTCATCTTAACATCTGTCATCTTGACATCTGTACTGAGCAAAGTCTTCAAGCAATTCAATTCTTCTGGAATTTAAGAGGGAGAGATGTAAAGTTCTGCATTTGGGTTAGACTGTAAAGCACAGTTATAGAATAAGGGAGACCTCGCTTGGTGGTAATCCATGTGAAACAATCTGGATGTCCTTGTCATCCATAAGTTAAACATGAATAGCAGTGTGATGCAGCTGTAAAAAGATAAATGCTATTGTGGGACACCAGTGACATGAACACACAGGTCAAAAGAGGTAATGGTAGACCCCATTTGGAGTACTGTGTCCTGCCCTGGGCACCACAGTTCAAAAAGGACCCTGATAAATTGGAGCAAGTTGAGAAGAAGGCTACTAAGATAATGAAGAGTCTGGAAACTAAGTCCTATGAAGTACAGTTAACAAATCTGGGTATGTACTGTATGCCTTGAGTTATTTATAAAAATAATTAAGGCGGGATAGTAAGTAAGTAAGTAAGTAAGTAAATAAATAAATAAATGTTTAGCCTGCAGAATATATATGATAAAGTTCTCAAATATATGCCGGGCTGTCACACATAAGAGTGAGTGGACTTACTGTCTTTGCTCCAGAGGGCAGAACAAGAAGCAATGAGTTAAAACTAGAAGGAAGCAGGTTCAGGGTAGTTAGGACATTGCAGTCTGTATGAATTGTCAGCCAGTGGAACAGGGTGCCACATGAAGTGGAGAATTCTTCTTCACTAGAAGTTTTCAAACCGAGGCTGAGTGGTAATCTGACAGAGATGCTATACTGTATTCTGCACCGAACTGGGCTTGAACTAGATGACCTCTAATATTCCTTCCAACCCTGTGATTCTATGATGAAAAAGTGCTGATGGGGAAGTGGTTAAATGGTGAAAGTAAGCATAAGAACTCCCATCATTGCTCAAACAAGCAAGCAGGAAGAGGTATTCTTTTTCTTTGCTGGGGATCAGATTTCTGGGGCGGTTCCTTAGAATAATCCTAGGATGAACAATGGCCATCCTCCAGATACCACTGAATGCCACTCCTAGTGAACACATGTTACCCATTCCTGGAATAAACTCTCTGAAAGCAATCATGCACCTAAGAGTAATGATCATGCTGAGAAAATGCTTACCATGGTTATGAGATTCAGGATGCCAGAGATGGATATCTTGTTCTGGTAGTGCTGTGTAAGAAGATTTTAATAGAAAAAGGTCAGCCTTTGGAGAACATGAACAATACCAAGCAACCAAAGAAACTGGCAAGTGAAAGTAAAGGTAAAGGTAAAGGTTTCCCTTGACGTAAAGTCCAGTCGTGTCCGACTCTAGGGGGCGGTGCTCATCTCCGTTTCTAAGCCTTAGAGCCGGCGTTGTCCGTAGACACTTCCGGGTCATGTGGCCAGCATGACGACACGGAACGCCGTTACCTTCCCGCCGAAGCGGTACCTATTGATCTACTCACATTTGCATGTTTTCGAACTGCTGGGTGAGCAGGAGCTAGCAACGGGAGCTCACCCCGCCGCGCGGTTTCGAACTGATTTGATATAAGAATGACCGGTAGACAGAGGAGAAATTGGAAACCGCTTCCACTGATAGAATTTTTTTTAAGAACTATTTCATAGCAGCGTGACAAGAGTCCTGAGCAAACAGGCATCCACTATAAAATGGACATGTATAGGAAAGTGTCACCCAATTTCTCTTCCTCTGTCCCTCCTCCAGTCTTTCCCAACCTGGGTACCCTTAGATATGTGGAGTTCAACTAGCAGAACTCCCCAGTCAGTGTGGTTGTTGCCTGAAGTCCACATGGCAGGTGAGCATCCAGTTTAGAGAAAGCTCTTGCTAAATATCTGGGATCCCATTTGCTGAAGGTCCTACATACATGTATGTTTGAATATGCATGGCTCTTCATGAAAGATTGTTGCTCTCAAAAAGTGGAGGCCATGAAATGTGCAAATGGAGGACACGTGCTCCATGGAAGTAAAAAGTGGGCCAGAATGAATCATCACAAGGATGACCTTTTCCCCATGCATTCATTTCTCCAGCCACCCATCACCTGCATGGGACTGACTGAGATGGTTAAGGAAAGAGGAGAACAGAGGTTACAGATCTTGAGCAATTGCCTCTGAAAAGGATTCACTGACTTCATATCATAAATAATATCAAAAACACATCCCAATTATGATGCTGATAACAGTGTTTCCCTCACACCAAGTTTTATTAAATTACAGATGGGCAAGTAGCTAATTAAACAAAACCTTCCTTGTTCTTTTTTCTCTCTCTTCCCTGGCCACCTCCCCCCACCCTCACTTTAGCTCCAGTGCATGTGTGTCAAAGCTTGATTCCAATTTCAGCCTAACAATCCTCCTTTTGCAACAATTGCTTTATGAGTCTCCTTTATGAGACTTGGCACAGCAAGATCTGAGACAGGGGCTGAATCCTGAAAGGATCAGAGACTATACAGGAAATTGAGCTGGGATATTTTAGATGCTGCCTGTTTCTTAGGAGAATAACCCTTGAAATTCTACCTGTGCAGATCTTAGATTATCATTAAAGAAATAGGCTGAACCATCAAAATAGCCTGATGTAAATATGTAATTGTACTGCTTATGTAAAGCAGCTGCCCCAGATTTATACTAATTAAACCACTTATTATATTGTTTATTCCCAAGGAGGCAAGGGAGATATGAACAGTTTAACTCGCTTTGTCTAATAAACCAATATAATTCCTTGTATGCTTGTGAATAAGGCTGATATTGCTGGATCAGGCAGACTATCTACAGATTGTGCCATCAGTTCCATTATATTTAACCCTTAGTAAAACAAGTTTGTTGAGCCACAATCTGGAAATCCTCTGTGAGTCCTTAAATACCCAGAGGAAGCAGAAAGCAGCCCTACAAAACCACATACCTCAAAAGTTGTCACCTTGCAAAGTTTTTACTAGTCTGATACAGGCTGCTGGAGGAGGGAGAGAAAGACTCATCCTTCTTTGTCTTGCTCCATGTCTTGAATTAGGGTTGCAGGCCTGGGCTGCAAAAACCCTGACCACCAGATGGCAGCAAAAATAAACAGAACTCTTTGCTGCCCTGTGGTGGTTCCCTGCATTTTTGCAGCTCAGTTCTGGTGGACCTCACCTCTAGCAACAGGCCTAATGGTTAAATTCAAGGCTTTGGGGTGGCCCTCTTCTTATACAGTGATGCAGCAGCCTGAAGCATAAGGGTGAAAGTGTCAAAAATGGCAGCAAATGTGTAATAATTGTACAGGGTTTTTTTTCCTGCTAGAAAGGGGAAGGGGCCTTCCTGCACCTTTGCCTCCTCCTCCTCCTCTTCTCATTCTATCCAATCCTAGAAGGATTCTATGGAATGAAAGGAGCAGAGCAGAGCAAAGCAAGGAGAGAACCCCTCTGCCTCCTTTGAGAAATGTAGTTACAGTACCGAGCATGAAGAGGCACCAGGGAAGATGGCGGAGCGAAATCCATTTTCTAGGCAGCCAAGCAGGTGCCTGCTTCCCAAACCACATCTCTGAAAGGCCACAAAGTAAACACTTCACTGCTTGTGGTAATGAAGAGCCATAGGTTGCCCCTGAGTTCATATAAAATATATTTTCTGCCATCCAATCAAATAAAATATTGCTTCTGTTATTTGAAAGGAAGATACTGAAGACATAGGCTAATGTTCTGTATAATCAGAAATGAATACCTTAGATGGAATCATGGTTACTGTTATTACTATTATTACCCACCTTTTGTGGAGCAGCTCAAGATGGCATATAAGTACTCACCTCTCTATTTTTTTTTCTCAAAAAGTACTTAGTGAAGTAGGTTGGACTGAGGGAAGTGATTGGCCCAGAGTCACTCAAGGATCTTCTGGGCCTGAAGCTGAACTTAAACCAGGGTCTCCCCAACGGTAGTCCTCTTAATCACTACACCACACCAGCTATTTCAGACTCACAGTGCTGACTTCTATGTTATGTATTATGTTACAGTTTTCATGCGTGCATTTCACAAAATGGCAGAAACTTTGCTGTCAAAAACCATGCTAGAGGTCTCTGAAAGCCACAGAAATGGAACTCAAGAGCCACAGATTAGGAGCAACGCCAATTTAGGGCTGTCACATCCTTAAGTTAAGGTAAAATAGTCTCCCTGCCTCTTCCAGACACTTCTGGAGGGAAGTTCTTGAAGGTTCCAAGTATGCTTCCTCAAAACACTTAAAAGCAACAGGGTACTTTTTACCCTGGGTAATAAGCTAAAAGCAACAATATACACCCTATGCACCCTAATCCTTTACCCATTTGGAAGTGAGAATGGAATGGGCAAACCTTTACATTTTTCTTTCCCGCAATCTTTTACAAGAACCCCTTCAATTACTTTTATCCCACTAATGAATAAATGTGTAGGTTTTTCTAAGTTCTTGTTAAAGAAAATGTCATCTGCTTAGCCTGATTTTACAGAAAGCTAATTTGCTGAATTTGTCTCTCAGGTAGCTATTACAGATAAGAAGCTGGGGGACTGAGGGGAGATGCAATGCAAGCACCAGAATCTTAATTAGATATACAGGGAGTCAAAGCCAATCTTCTAACTGCAAAGCGTACAAAAACTTCTGGCTATCACTGGCACCATTTCCCACATCTTAATTGTTTTCATTCAGTCCCAAATTGTTCCTCTTGCCCTGATGAAGTATGAGAGTTTAATTGTGTGGGAAGTGAAATAAACCCGGGGTACATTGAGACACTTTTTCTGCTTCCTGTTTGGTTCCTCACTAAAGGATGGATAAGGAATTCTGAGAAATGCCTTCCGTCAACTGGGAATTGTGGCACTCTACCATTTTGCCTCTGGATTTCTCTGGAGAACTCATGGTAATGGAGGTATTTGGCCTAAAAGATCTCTCTACTCATAAGCTGGTCGCATGGGGACTGGGCATCCCCTCCCTTTCCTTGCTGCCTATAATGAAGCATGACTGTAGTAAACCAGGTCTTTTGATCGGGCCTCTTCACATCCATCTGAAGAGAAAGCAAGTCTTTCTTCCCTCAACCCTCCTTACCTCGCTACTGTTTTTATTTCATTTATAGAATTGCATCTTAATTTTGCACACATCCTAGGGCTGCAGGCCTACAATCTATACTTTTCCCCCTGATTTTGTATGCATGCTCCATTACACTTACAACAATCAGACCAGCAGTAAGAGATTGGACAATTCTGTATGCCATTTTTTATTTCACTTATATAAAACATTTATATGGCTGCTCATCCTAAATCAAACTCTGAGAGGCTCACAACCCAAGGATGAAACAATATATACCGACAATAAAATAAAAACAGTAGAACAAAGCTGTGACTTGTTTTAGTCCGTTATAAAGAAAATCTAACTTTTAATGGCATTTAAGCCTGCATGATCATGGGGTAGCCATGATTGCTCAATCAGAGAGGTGGAGTGAGCGAGAAAAGCTGGCCTTTAACTCCCAACGGCATGCTTTTGAAGGCCCAGAAGCCCTGCCGCCCCCAAAGCAGCACCATATGCATTGTCAGCCATTCTCCCCACCATTCTGCAATTCTCTATCAATAATCCCTCCAACAGTTTATGAATTCCCTTCCTAGCTGCTCATGTCCCTCATCTACACTGGACCCTGACTGCTGTCTTTTAATGCCCAGCCTGATACTTCTTCCTCTCACTCATGCTTCAAGCTATTGTTTCAGTTCTTAGTGGGGCTGCAAAATTCTGAACGGTCACTACCTGGCAACAAATAGCTCGAGTTTTATGTATCTCTTGATTTTTGCAGCCTACTCTGGTAGCTTTAGATCCTGTGGGGTTATTTTCTCCCATATTCCCAGTAGGACTTTCACTGGCCTCAAGGAATTTTATTACTCAAGGCAAGGAAGATGCTGCCCCCTCAGATTCCATGTACTGAATCCAAATGGACTGAAATTTGAATCAGAAGTTCAACACTAAAGGGGGTGGGGTGAGGGGTATGTTGCTGCAGCCTGGGGTGCTGCCGGATTACCATCAAAGGTTGGCCAAGATTTCATGATCAGCAAATCTTTTTTTAATCAGTGATTTGTTGACCACTTCACTGTGGTTAAGTTCAACAAACATTCTCCAAGTTATTTGATACTTGGATTTTGTATTTTCATAAATTTTACCCTTATACATGTTCAATGAGTATATTCGTTGAAATGTACAGTATATACTGTATGTATGCAATGTCCTGGGGCAATTTTTAAAGATCAAAACCATTAAAAGGAAATACTTCCTAACGTATTTACCTATTGATTTTGCCATAGGGTGTCATAATAGCCACCAACTTGGACAGCTTTGGAAGGAAGCTAGGCAGATTCACCAAGGATTAAGCTATCTATACCTTCCCATCCCTTTTGCTAGCTTCTGTTTCTTGGTATTGGTTCTCATTCCTTTTGCCTCCTTTCCTAAATCCCACATTCCATGTTAACTCTATCCCACAGCTCACAGCTCCCTAACAGCAGATGTAATTCACTGGTTTGGTTCTTCAGTTCCTTCACATTTGCTTAGATCAAGTGTTTTTCAACCTTGGCAACTTTAAGATGTGTGGACTTCAACTTCCAGAATTCCCCATGCTGACTGGGGAATTCTGGGAGTTGAAGTCCACACATTTTAAAGTTGCCAAGGTTGAGAAACACTGGTGTAGATCCTAAACCCATTCAATCCCAGAGTTTCTCCTCAATGCAACAGGCACAAAGTGCCTAAGATGGCACTTTTCTGCATGCTCATCTCACAACAGACCCCACTGAATTCAACCAGGCTTTTCATAGAATAAATATGCATGGAATTCATCTGTCTGCAGATTGCAGTCACAGTATTCTGGTACCATAAATACAAATATGAATTCTTGAGATGTGGTGCTTGCTCATTCTGTTCCCCATTTTCCATACATTGGTAGAAAGATCTGAACAGAAACCAAGACAGGTACATTTGTTTTTTAATAGTAATTTTATTAAACATTATAATTAAAAAGATAGAACTAATACAAACTAAAATAAAAAGAAAAGATAAAAAGTGCAGAAAAGAAGAAAAATAGAAACAGAAAAGAAAGAAAACATAAGAATATAGGAAAGAAAAAGAAAGAAATATATAAAGAAATGACTTCCCCCTTCATCACAACAAGTATAAGCAATTTTAGGAACTTATCACTTCCTCTTAAAATACAACAGATGATCTCTTCTTTCCCTATCTCATCTGTTATCTATAAACAAATCCTTAAAGCCTTATCATTCAGTCCTGGTCAGCAAAAGTCCATAAAGAGTTACTTGAAATAACAACATATCTATTTTAACCTTGATCAAAGAAACCAACTTTATATTCCTTCCTTTTACTTTTAACTATCTTGATCTTTAAGGTACACTTGTGTGCATATGATAATTGTGCAATTAAACCACTATCGGTGCTCTGGATGGAAAGATGGGTCCCAATTGCTGTAGAAACCACTCATTTTGTCCTTCCCCATCCAGAGCTTCTGGAGCTGTTACTTAAGGCAAAGGCGGGCTTGGAGGAGCAGCTGTTAAAACAGAGGACAGCTTGGCATTTACCTTCAAAAGCCTCCATTCTATCGTTATTCCATTAGGTACCTCTTCGTAGATCTGTCAGTAACTAATCTGGGATTTATTTATACAAATTCCCAGACTGTTTGCTGGGTTAACGAAGCCATCAGAAGGAAATGATGAGAAAAGTGGGCTGGGGAGGGAGTTTCTTTTAAATTTCAATAGGATTCTCTCCTTCCCGCCTTTCAACCCCCCTCCCATCTCCCTCTTCCATTCACATTCCCCTCGCCTAAGTTGGCGCCAGCATCTGAGGTTTGCCTCTGTGTTTATGTCATGGAGGCGGAGGACAATATTTCAGTTTGGAGCCGAGCCACGGGGATCCGCTCTGCAAACCCTCCCCCTCCTTGCCCACCCCTGGGAATAATCGCCTGCACCCCCTGCCTCGGCTCCCCCTTTAAAACCGGCCGGGCGAGCGTGCCAAATCGGCGGAACCTCCTCGCCTTTCCACCGCCGGCCGACGCACCCCGCGCCTCGAGTCTCCTCCCCGCCATAATGAAAGGAGTCAATTAGCAGACACCTCGGTGGGAGTTAAATTGCCAGAGCGGGACAGCCGACCCCCGTCTCCCCGCCAATACAGCGTTGTCAGTGGGGGGTTTCTGCCAGGAACAGCAGACGAACAATGGAGGGGCCGATCAAACACTCGGGCGCACCAATGGGGATCCGAGCTTGTTGAATAACATGCGCCAGCCTCGGTCTCCTGAGTTGAAGGCTCAAGACGCGCTGATGGCGAGGCCAAGCCAAATAGCGCCGGGGATGGTGGTATTTGGCTTGGAATCGGGCACATTGGAAGCTGCGGTACCCCAATCGCTATGAAGGGCACCGTGTTGGGGAAGGCTAATTCGGCACTGTCTTTCTGAAGAGCCAGCTTGGTGGCCCCAAGTCTGCCAGCAAGGGCAGTGACAAGAAGGGGCCCACCCGCAGGCTCACCTGAGGGGTACCTAGAGAAAGTCGGGGAGAGGACTTCGCTTTAAAAACAATAACAGTGGTTCAAAATCCCCTTCCCGTGTGGATGGCATGGGCACAGTTGCCTTCTTCCTCCTCTAAATTGTTAGATGAGGCTCTGAATTAAGGAACAGAATGGACCAACATTTAAAACCTTTTAATCAAGGGCTCAGATCTGACTCTTGCCTCTTGATGGAAGGGACTTGTGGGGACAGTAAAGAGATACAAAAAGATATGGTGATTGAAGAAGTGTGCAGTTAGAGGTTGTGGCGTCTGCAGCCTTTACTCTGATTCCTCCTGCCCTATTGGGCGGAACCAAAATGAAAGAAAATTTTCCCCTGGTAAACCCCATTACCCATTTTCTGCCATGTCTTGGCAGAAACTTGTCAGTTTCTTTCACACAGTTGAATTGCCACTCAAATACATGTTTTGGACATCTGAACTGGTGATTTCAAAAAGACTGTTCAAAACCAAGCTAAGATCTTAGCAAGGTACGTATTTCCAGATTAAAAACCTGGTCTGTTTAAGAAGACGGGATTTAGCATACACTCTTGATGATCTGTTTCCTCAAAGAAGCTCACAATATTTTGGTTAGAATTACGCTAACTCACAATGACAAGGTTCATACTTCACAAAGAGTGGTTTGTCTGGTTTGGTAGTATGTGACCCAGCCACTGAGGTTTGTAACTTATGTGCTTATTGCTAAATAGGCTGGGATTTATTTAGCTAACCATAGTTTTTTTTAAAAAACTATGGCTTAGCCCAATACATGTATCCAATCTGTGTTTGGGAGCAAGTGAATTTAAAAAAAGAAAAGAAAAAAGCTACTAAGGAGGAGTTACTGTAGCTCCATGTTAGCAGGACTTCCTTTAAGGGGATTATTTAATGAATTCCTCAAGAGCTTCCCTGTATTTAACAAACTCCACAGGTCTTCACATTATCTTCACAGTATTTCCAGTTGCCTCCAGTCTTAACTACTAAGTCCAACGCTGCTTTCATTTTCAAGATCAGCAAAGTTATTATGTAGAGCCTTTTAAAAATCACATTATGGGTAGATTTTCTCTTTAGCTCCCATCACTGTTTACTCATATGAAACGCAAGGTGTTGTGCGGCTCACCCTTTCCCTGTGGTTATGCAACTTCCACCTCCAATATCTATTTTTTAGGCATGGGAAAAGTCTATGATCCCAGACTGATATGTGCACAGACCTTCTTAAAAAGCTGGATAGTGCCAAGTTCGGAGAAGTCTACAGAGTTAGGAGAAGTCTACATACAGGCTTCCCTGGCACATATACCATTATGGAGAAGAATACTGTGCAGTGCCAGAGGTGAGGTTCTGAAATGCGGATGGGGAAATAAAATGAGAGGTGCACCATTGTTTCAAAACTTCTGATGTGGGTTGGCAAAATCTCTGAATTGCCAGGAGTCAATTCTACCTATCATTAATACACCTAGCCCACTTTTGTTGACATTGACAGGTAGCAGCAAGCCAGGTTTTGGGGCAACCATTCTGATATTCTGGATTGAACATGGAACCTTCTGTAAGCAAAGCATACGCCCTATCACGGAGCAACTCTCTCTGCATAGTGTGTCAGAGGAAAAATACATGCGCTATACTATGTTGCTGTTGATTCCTGCTAACATTACAGGCTGCATCTTTGGTGGCTTGGGCCATGTCTCCAATTGTATTTAACCACAGTGCAGTAATTCCTTGACCATTGCACTGAAAATACAATCATTTGCTATCAGAATAGTGTCATCAGCATAGCACAGGTTATTAAGAGTACTCCCTTCAATTTTATAACCGCACAGCTTCCATGGGTTGGAGGCCTGTTTTTCTGAGTGAGCAGTTTCAGGCAATACTAGGGAGAGAGAAGGGTTCAAACCTGTGGCCATTCGGGGGGGGGGCATCATAGGGTTCAGCATTCCCCCCCATGTTATCTAACATCTATTTGCCACTGTTGGGGGAGTAGTCAACATGCAGATGTTACTATCTATGTGTGTGTGTGTGTGTGTGTGTGTGTGTGTGTGTGTATCTATCTATCTATCTATCTATCTATCTATCTATCTATCTATCTATCTATCTATCTATCTATCTATCTACCTATCTACCTATCTACCTATCTACCTATCTATCTATCTTCATCCAGCAGGAGTTGCAGTAGACATTCTACCTCAGTGTCTGGAGGCTGTCAGGATCTAGATGAGCTAAAAAAAACTGAAGTGGAATTCCAGGGGAACGAACTTGCTGTTAGTCTAGAAGGCTTTGGAGCCTCTGCTGTCTCCTTCAGTAGCTGGGTGGATTACTGCACTGTTCTTGAAGGAACAGGTCTGTGCCGTAGAGGGTCCTCCTGGACGGACAACTACCGCTAGAGCAATAGACAATAGGTAACAATAGACATCTGGATCTTGCCCAGTTTTGGCTGGCGCGAGAATCCCAGCCCTCAGCAGTGGTAACGCACACCCTCGTTACGTCCTGACTGAATTGCTGCAATGTGCTGTACCTGGGCTTGCCCTTGTAGATGACTTGTAAACTTCAGCTGGTGCAAATGCAGCAGCCTGTATATTGGCAGATGAGAGCAATTTTAATAACAATCATGTTGCAGGCACTGCACTGACTATACGCCTGATTCCGGGTACAGTTCAAGGTGTTGGCTATTGCCTATAGTTAATTATCCAGTGCAGCTAAAAGACTGTTCTTTCCCTTTGATCAGATCAGGGGGTGATGCTCCAGGCTCCCCAGGATCAAGAGGGAATGGACATGGAAGCGAGCTTTTTCTGTGGCTACCCCATACCTTTGAAATATTCGGCCCCTTGAAACTTGTAGGTCCCCCACACTCTTGTTAGTTCTTAAGGGCTCAAAGACCTTACTTTCTAAAAGGGCATTTGGAGAATGTTTGCAGAATAGGACTGAGGTGCAGCTCATTTTAAAGCAGGGGTTCTTAACTGTTTTGTGCCCTGGACCCCTTTGAGAATCTGGGGAAACCTATGAACCTTTCTCAGAAAAATGTATTTAAGTGTATAAAATAAAATACATATAAATTCTTTTACAAAGGAAACCAATGATGCTCAAATACAGTTATCAAAATATTAAAAAATAACACATATGTAATATAGTAATATATGTGCTTCTGTATTAACATTTTAAATCAGTCACAAGCAATATACCTTTTGGGGTATAATAATTTTACTGAGATTTATTGAAGTCAACAGGCATGTTTGGGGTTTAGAAGCAATACATTATTCTGTGGCCTACATACTTTATTTAATGAAAAGCTAGATTTCAGTTAGAGCTTAGTGAAAATAAGATAAAGTTTTTTCCCCGCATCCAAGTTCACAGACCCCATGAAATCTACCTGTGGACCCTCCAGTGTTCTGTGGATCCCAGGTTAAGAACCCCTCTCTTAAAGGATTTATTTCTGGCTTTGTTTGCTTGCTTGCTCGTTTGTTTTACAATATTTATAACCTGCGTTAATTGCACAGGGCTCTCAATAGCATAAGACATCATGCATTGTTTTTATGTTGTATTTATGTAGATGTTTGCATTACTTTATCATATTTATGAAAACTGCCTTGACTCAGGAACAAAGCAGGTTATAAATGGTTGCAAACATTCTATCTCCCAGAAACCACTGCCATCAATTCAGGATTCTCCCTTCTTGCTGCATGCTTTATTGGACATTTTATGACAGAATGGGATCTAGGACATGAGGCAGACCTCCTAACAGAGTCCTAGTGTTGGGCCCACCCTTGTTCCTGCTGCAGCATCATGGTTGGTAGGTGTCTTTCTCCCTGAATGGCAATCTGTTGGGGGGGGGGGGCAGCAAACCTGGAAGATTCAATCAACAGCTTTGCCTATCATACCCTGCACTTGTATAATCACAACAACCCATTTTGCAGGGACTTCAAACAGATGCAGTAGAAACAATGGGGATGGGTGACTTAAACTTCATGCTGGCATAGTTTTCTCCTGACGCAAGAATGGGGTAGATAGCTCTTTAACTCAGTATAATGGGGAAAGGCCCTTATTCTGTCTGGCAAGTTTTTCATCTAAAGTCTCCTTAAGACCTTTATTGAATTAAGGAATAAAGCTGTGTGCTCTGCATATTACTCATTGCCATCCCATAGCATTATTTTTTCATCTCTCTTGTCTATTTCGACTCATTGCTATATTTTGTATTACTTCTATTTGTATAATACTTCGGCTTTATGATTGAACATCTTATTCTTGCACTGTTCGATTCTTAAATGTGGATTCAGTGTCCTTAAAACCTACTTTCATGAAGTTGGTTACTGCCTCATAATCTAAGAAATGTGATTTGAGTGAGGCCAAGGACAAATCAGGCAGACAGCCAGGCAGACAGTGAGTGGTATCAGTTGAACAAACAGAGGTTTGGCAGTCTGGATTTATCAAGTTGGTAACTCCATCAGATGGTTTGGTTAATCTAACCTTTACCACTCAGACAATCTCTAGTTAAGACTGCAACCTCTACAACTCCTATATTTTAAGAAGGTTGGCTTAAGCCAGTGTTTCTTAAAGTGTGGTCTGAGGACTTCTGAGGGGGGTCATGAAATCAAAATTATTTGCCAGATATTGAAGATATTTGCAAAAATTTAAAACAGTCACTGTTCTCATTATTATATTTGTTAAAAAAATATAGGGTTGTTCCATGAAAAGTATTTTATTTATGTTTATTTATGTTAATATCTAATATCTAATATTATTTTACATGATTCAACAAATAAATAGTCCACGAATTCATCAATTTTAATTTGTAATATGATAAATATTGGTACACAAGGCATACAAACAAAAGCTCTTTTGAGGTCCTCCATAATTTTTAAAAGTAGGCAAGGGTCCTGAGAACAAAAAGTTTAAGAAACACTGGCTTAAGCTATGGGACGGTTTCAGGAGTCCCATTACCCTCACAACACAATGTCCCAGATGTGACAAAACAGGCTGTGCCTACTGATTTCATAGGTGCTTTTATTTTTCTTTTAATGCCTTTCCTCTGAGTTTTCTTCTTTCTCTTTTTCTTACTACAGGCCTTCAGGATCCCATCTAGGAGGATCCCATCTTTAAAACAAGACACACACACTGCATTCAACTGGAAGGTATAAAATCAGGCTGTATAAAACATGTATGTCAGTTATCATTTAGGCAAGCTCTTTGGTTCTATCAGACTTTTAAACAGTCTGAACTGTATTGGGCAAGTTCTTTTAGACTGGATGTTGTTAACCCTGGTTAATAGGGCCTGGAAGTCATAGGACTTGGCAATACTCTTTATCTCAGCCTTAAGGACAAATCCCAGGGATACTGATGCCTTCTCTTTTTATTTTGAGAGGTGACAGAAGCAGCAGCAGCCTCGTTTGTGAGATTACCACACGGAGAACTTGCCCCAACTTTTTTTAAAAATTGAAAAATGCTGCACAGAATATTTTCTGAGAGAAGAATAAACCCTCTTTCTTCCTCCCTTCTCAAAAGTGGAGGGATCTTTTGCTGCTAGAGCCTAACCTTCCAAGTGGGTAAGAACAACCTGGTTTCAGAGGAAGCTCACCTCTGACTCTGTGTCTCTGCATGAGTTCTGAGAGAGCCCAATCTGAGGAATGCAAGGTCAGCGGTGATTCAGAGAGACATTTAGCCTCTTCTGTTGAGTAAGACCTTAGAGCCTCCATGAGCTTTCAGCTATTTAATTAAATAATCTCCCCATCCATGAAGACTTGGCATTGCTTGGTTTACCACTCTGTATATTTTTTGATGCTGGAGCTAGTCCATCTCTCCCTGCTTGACTCTTAGTCCATTTACTTATCTGACTTTCTGGACTGCTGTTGCCAGGAGTGCTCTGATTTTATTCCACAAATTGAACTGATAGAAAAAGAGGGTCCAAGGGCCACTTCATTCCCTTCTTTGTTCTCTCCCCCTCGAGCCTCCTCTTCCTTTAGGTCTGTGAAAAACCAATTAGCAATTTCTGTTTCTGACACATTCCTTGTAACATTCACCTTCAAGGAACTGGGATTTGTTAATAACAGGGGTAGCAACTTTTTCTTTCTCATTGAAAAAGCCTCCCAGGGACCATCTGTTCACATAGAGCAAGGCAGCAGAGGGAATGCAGCCCGAAGTGGTAAGGATACTATCCTTTTCTGACACCCCCTTTATCTGCCATTCACTTCTGTCCCAAAGCAGCAGCTGCAGAGAAGGGACAGGTCTTAAGTGAGGATGGAGGGCTTCTCCCCACTTGCCCCTGACCATAGCACAAACCTGCCATGATGGCAGCATCTTTTTTTCCCTGCCATGTCCCATGAAGTTGCCTCCATCTCCTCTACAACCCATGGGTGAGACACACGTAAGTGGTCCATTATTATACCATGTTAAAACAGATGATGATGATGATGATGATGATGATGATGATTCCAACTCTGTCCAAGAGCTGCCTCAAGGTATATAAGATCAATTCTTCCAGCTCTTCCCCATGGTTGCTTTAACACATGTTCCTTCAGTCCTTGAGTGAGCAGACAAGTGTGCTGGTGTAAACCATGTGGCCCTGACAGCTGAGCCCTCTTCAGCCTCACTAACAATGAATGATGCTGAGCGTAGTTTGAAGAAAGCCCCTGGCTTTGCTTTTCCTCTTACCACATGTCTTTTATTTATTTTTATTTTTATTATTACAGTCCAAGAACATAAGAAAGAAAGAAAGAAAGTAAATACAGCAAGTATAGTAAATAAAGAGTAAAATTACATGAAAATCTTGAAACAAGTAATGAGACAGAGGTATCAGGCGATTTCTGTAGGCTATGGCTATTGATAGGAATTTTACAACCTTCTTAGAAGTTTCTGATGATTGATCACAAAATCACAGGAGCAGTGAAAATTATTGACAATTTTGACTCTATGTTTCAATCACCTTTGGGTACTCAGCAGACATTTTAATTGCACATGTGATACAGATGCAACCTCCAGGTCTCAGCACAGACAAATGTGGCTTCTGTATGGGAGGTTAAATATCTTCTGATTTATTCGCACCCAGTTTGTATCAGGATGAAAAGTCTTTTGTGGGGAATATGTAAATTATTAAAGAAATACTAGGAACTGTTCAAGGAAGAGGGCCAATTAATCTGTAAAGAAGATGGGAAACACTGGTTCTGTCAGTTTGAACACCTGAGTCCCAAATCTTTTGTTTCCATTCAGCAAGAGTTTTATGAAGGCTGAGGGCAGAAAGTGACAGCAAGGAGAAGCCGCAGTATGCCAAATCATAGCTAATTTGTCTCCTTAAGGTAGATCTGAACCTATTTAACCAGGTGAAATGAACTAAGGATGGACTTGCTTCAACAAGAATTTGAGTTGTCAGAGTCTTACTTAGGCCCCAAAGGAGATGCAGCCTAGTTCTAATCATTTAAAGCATTAGAGGTTGAGTGAGGTGGGCATGTTATAATTTTAAGAATTTTGGTTGAATGGCTTCTGGCTTGGGGTCTCAAGTGAGCACAATATTGTCAGCCCCACTAGGTAGACCAGACCAGGAAACCAACTCCAGAGGAAGGCTAAAATTACTTTTATTGAGATTAGCTATAATAACAGAATCTTGCAAGTCTGATGGGGCTGTTTGTCCTCCTCCTTATACTCCAGTGGATTAGGGAGAGTGCAAGATGTTCCCAAAGGACATCTAATCCAAGAGTTTGTAATATAAGCATCTAGCATATAATTTGCTGATTATGGGTAAAAGACTAATTGGGTGGTAATTTGCAAGACCTCTTTTATCGCCTTTTATACATATTGGAGGAATGACAGAGTGAAGCTGATCTCTGGGGAAAAGCAGGGATTTATTTATAGCTATAAAAAGGGGGACTAGCACAGCAGCCCACCATGCTAAATTTAGTTTTAGAATTTCTGGTAAAACTAGGTTTTTGCCAGGAGCTTTGGAAGTTGTCAATTGAGAAATGAATTTTGGGGCTTTGGAAGGTGAAACTGGGCGTTATTCCGGGACAGATTAATCAAGAAGCTCAACCTGAGCTCCCATGCCATCAGGAAAACCAACCACCAAGCCTTTTATTTTATTTATTTATTCAATTTTTCACCTGCTGCAATTGAGAGACTTAACAGGGGGTGGAATTTGTCTCAGTTGCTAGGTTCTGCCTTCTGTAGCCAATTTGGCCTGGGTTTGCTGTGCAGGCTTGGCTGGCTGCTAGAACGTAAATTAGCAGGCTATAAATCTGCCACAGCCAGAGATAAGTGAGCTCAGGCTGTTTCACAGTTAGCAGAGAATAAGCAGCCTGTGAAAAAGCCCTTTTCCAGTGCCTTGAGGCTAGCCTGTGCTTGTGGCCAAACAAGTCAGGCACAGATTGAGACCAGTAAACAACCAACCAGGGAACAAATCCAGAGGGGAGGCAAGAGACAAGGTGAAGCAAGGGTCTAGGGTCCAAGACACAGCAGACCAACATGCATGCAGGTCAAAGCTGAATTTTGAAGAGATGTTCTTAGCGTTTTCCCAAGAAGGGAGTGCAACAAATAAGCCACACTGACCCTCCATCAAGTGCACAGTTGAGACACATCACACAGACACTGCAGAATTTGCTCTCCTATTAGCACACCCATTTCTTTTGGTTAGCCTCTCAGATTTATGACGTTCAGCTCTCTGCTCCTGAATCTTCCTAAGGCACCTCTGCCTAGGCCTAAGGGACCGAACCTCTGAGTCTGAGAAACTGTCAGAGGGTATGGGTAAAGGGTCCTGAGAACTTGCTGGGTCTGTCAAAGCCAGAGTGGAGTCACTGGTTCCAGAAATGCTGGAATCTCCAGCTACAGGACTGTTGCTGCCAGATGCCTCTGGCCCCACTCTTCCCCATCCTCCCCATTTGAGGACACGTCCTCCAACAAGGCCTTAAGATTTGGCTGCTAGGGAGCCTGGATACCTTTGTTCCAGGGAGATATATGCCCACATCATGCCTGACAAGGACCTCTGAAGGCAGCAGTCACACAACTTTGAAGGAGCACTAGACCTGTTTTATAAATGTGTCTTTAGCACACTTCTGAAAGAACACTAAACCTTTGTTTTAAAATGGCCTGACTGAGAGGTCACAGGCATGGAGAAGGATTGCAAGGAGTGTCAGAGGTGCTCCTCCTGCTTGACCTGATGCCCCTCTTCTGCACTTGTGATCTGTCAATTGGACTGGAGCACAGAGATACAGGAATTCAGTAGTTATTTGAACCAACAGCAATGAGTACATGTAATTGAACATGTTAGTTGAATTTCTTTACCTATCTGTGATTTGCTGCAAGTAAGTGCTGGTGCTGGCAGCAAGTGACCAAGGAATCTAGTTCTGATGTCATGACTGGCAGCACCCAGAAGTTGCTCAGGGAGTAGATCAAATAGTTCAGATGTAGGCAAAATAATAAAAATAGTAAAAAGGTGGGGCTATGTGAAACCCCTTGTCAGTAGAAGCAGCAGAAAAATTGGGACAGAACCAGCAACATCCAGTTGGCAGAACCCTGCTCTCTTCCCCACTTTAAATTCTATAGAGTTGGTGATATCTCTAGAGAGCACTTGTTCTGTTTTTTTAAAACACAGATGTAATGTTCTTTCTCCAGGCAAAAATGGGTATGATCAAAAACAAAGATGGCAAGGACCTAACAGAAGAAGAAGAGATCAAGAAAAGGTGGCAAGAATATACAGAAGACCTGTATAGGAAGGATAACAATATCAGGGATAGCTTTGACAGTGTGGTCAGGGAGCTAGAGCCAGACATCCTGAAGAGTGAGGTTGAATGGGCCTTAAGAAGCATTGCTAATAACAAGGCAGCAGGAGACGACGGCATCCCAGCTGAACTGTTCAAAATCTTGCAAGATGATGCTGTCAAGGTAATGCATGCTATATGCCAGCAAATTTGGAAAACACAAGAATGGCCATCAGATTGGAAAAAATCAACTTATATCCCCATACCAAAAAAGGGGAACACTAAAGAATGTTCAAACTATCAAACAGTGGCACTCATTTCACATGCCAGTAAGGTAATGCTCAAGATCCTGCAAGGTAGACTTCAGCAATTCATGGAGCGAGAATTGCCAGATGTACAAGCTGGGTTTAGAAAAGGCAGAGGAACTAGGGACCAAATTGCCAATATCCGCTGGATAATGGAAAAAGCCAGGGAGTTTCAGAAAAACATCGATTTCTGTTTTATTGACTATTCTAAAGCCTTGGACTGTGTGGACCATAACAAATTGTGGCAAGTTCTTAGCGGTATGGGGATACCAAGTCATCTTGTCTGCCTCCTGACGAATCTGTATAACGACCAAGTAGCAACAGTAAGAACAGACCACGGAACAACGGACTGGTTTAAGATTGGGAAAGGAGTACGGCAGGGCTGTATCCTCTCACCCTACCTATTCAACTTGTATGCAGAACACATCATGTGACATGCTGGGCTTGAGGAATCCAAGGCTGGAGTTAAAATCGCTGGAAGAAACATTAACGATCTCAGATATGCAGATGATACCACTTTGATGGCTGAAAGCGAAGAGGAACTGAGGAGCCTTATGATGAAGGTGAAAGAAGAAAGTGCAAAAGCTGGCTTGCAGCTAAACCTCAAAAAAACCAAGATTATGGCAACCAGCTTGATTGATAACTGGCAAGTAGAGGGAGAAAATGTAGAAGCAGTGAAAGACTTTGTATTTCTAGGTGCGAAGATTACTGCAGATGCTGACTGCAGTCAGGAAATCAGAAGATGCTTAATCCTTGGGAGAAGAGCAATGACAAATCTCGATAAAATAGCTAAGAGCAGAGACATCACGCTGACAACAAAGGTCTGCATAGTTAAAGCAATGGTGTTCCCCGTAGTAACATATGGCTGCGAGAGCTGGACCATAAGGAAGGCTGAGAGAAGGAAGATCGATGCTTTTGAACTGTGGTGCTGGAGGAAAATTCTGAGAGTGCCTTGGACTGCCAGAAGATCAAACCAGTCCATCCTCCAGGAAATAAAGCCAGACTGCTCACTTGAGGGAATGATATTAAAGGCAAAACTGAAATACTTTGGCCACATAATGAGAAGACAGGACACCCTGGAGAAGATGCTGATGCTAGGGAGAGTGGAGGGCAAACGGAAGAGGGGCCGACCAAGGGCAAGGTGGATGGATGATATTCTAGAGGTGATGGACTCATCCCTGGGGGAGCTGGGGGTGTTGACGACCGACAGGAAGCTCTGGCGTGGGCTGGTCCATGAAGTCACAAAGAGTTGGAAGCGACTAAATGAATAAACAACAACAATGTTCTTTCACAAGAATCCTAAACCCATGTTTAAAGAACAGGAGTGCTCCTTTAATGTGGAGGAATCAGATATTTGCACTGACTGGGAATAGTGACAACCCAGGTGGAAAGGGATCCCAATCAGGACAATAACATGCTGGTATAATTTTCTGCCAACTCAAGGATGGGTGGATAGGATTTCAACTTGGCAATGGGGAAAGGCCCTCAGTTGATGTCTTGCGTGGGATGGGTGTGGGGGAGGTAGAAATTAGGCAGGAGTCAGCTTTTTTAATCTCTTTCTTTGGTACATGAAATAAAGTAAGAAGAAACAGGAACATCTGAACCTCAGCGTAGTTTATGCAATGGGTTGAAAATTATAATATTCTGTTAAGCTTGAAGTAGATCAGGATCTTGAATATGTTTTTAATATAGAGATATTGCCAGCCAAAATTCTGAGACAAAGATGTAAGATGGGAAATTATTATAGAAGGAGAAAAAAGTCTAATTGTAGAAACCTTTGATGGCAAAGCAATCTGTTTCCGGGACAGTATTTTTTAACATGACTTTTTGATTTTTACTGACCATTTAACTTCTGGAGACATGCTGTTTGAAGGTTTGTCAACCCAGGGGAGCTTCAAGATTTTGTTATGTTCCTGAGCATATCTGAAGATTAATAAAATCTTGGGAATGGAAATCCAAACATCTGTGTTAATGTACCTTCTCGTCCGAAACTAGTCCTAAATTCCTGTGTTGCCTTAGGCCATTTTCACTCATACAGAATGTCACTGAAGATCTACAGGTCTTTGTTATTTCTGATACTGATGGCCTTGGCTGTCTTTGCATTTTAGCACATTGTTGGTCTTTGCCTTGATGGGTTGGTGAGCTCCCTTGAACGTGTCTGCTGAAAGCGCCTCTTCCCAACCCCTCCTTTGCTTTCTAGCAGACCAGGAGCACACATACAGTGCTCTGTCTTTGCGTTGGCACATGGACAGCTCTGCCCCTGCCATTGCCCTGTAGTCTTCAGGCAGCTGAGGAATTCCAAAATAAATGAGCATGTTGTAATCAGGAGAGAAAATATTGTGTCCTTGTAGTGTTGATGTTGATTGCAGCTCAGACCCTTTGGTGACAGACACTGCCTATTTCATTATGCCGGTAAACTTGGCCGGCTTCGCCGTGCATAGATACTTCAGCAGCTTCCACATTAAGCTCCGGTTCGACAGTGGGCTGTTGATGAGCTGGGTTAGGCCAGGTGAGCAGCTCTGACAATCAGCACACAGTTTACCTCCTGGGCTCGGAGGGCCGCCAAGCAGGACTGCTGGCCATGAGGCTCTCCTGAGCTTTTGTGAAAGCCAAAGGCTGACAAGGTTTTGGCAGGAAGAGAGCTTTGAAAGAGGCAATGCTATTGAGCGCAGATCTTCCCGCCCCAGACATATTTTAGAAACCACATAGGCAAAATGAACCAAGTAGGTCATTTGCAAATATGCCTGCATGACTAGTAAAAAGAACTTTTGGAGGAGAACAAGCTGACATTCAGAAGCACAACTTGTGAAAGATAACTACAAATCTTGCACTGCAAAGATTGAAATAGTCGTGCCTTCTTTCCCGGCCTCTGTATACAAGGATGTGTAGTCAACAGACACAAAGTGACCAGAGCAGGATAGATAAACCATCCATTTGCTATAAGGCAAGCATTAAAAAGGGATAATATTTTATCTCACCACGGACTGCTAGGTCAAATTGCCAGATACCCTATAAGAGCCTACCAATCAGGAAGCTCTCATCTGCTGTCATAGATTGTTCAGCTGTGTTTTGCAGGGGTACCTCCATTTATTTAAGGGAGTAATTTCAGTCCGTGTTGATAACAATTGTATAATTAAGTATAAATGCCACTCTTCATACATATGGAAAATGAATGCTTTTAACACAGAGCTGGGGTGAAATCTTTCACAGCCCCATTCAAAAGCACTGAAGTTATGGGGAGGGGATTTTTAAAGCGAGCATACAATTTTCAAGGGAGGTATAACCATAGTGGCCCCTCATAGAAAAGGTAATAGAAAATAGTCTAGTCTAGTGACAGATATTATGACTTAAGATTTCAGTGTCACCATAGCCTTTGCTGACCTGAATTCACTGCCTCCTAGTGTCAGTTTCTTATCTGTAAAAACCATCTAATTATTTCCATTTAGACAGGAATTTCAAGTAGGAAACATGAAGAACTGAAAACACCCAGCCTGTGATATCTCTACTGTGCTTCATACAATGTGCCAAATTAGCCATTACAGAATTTGTTTAGTTTAAAGTTAGCATATTGTGTTCATCCTGTCAAGTTGGTTAGTAAATTATGTTTGTGGTTTAGTGTTGCTGTGTGTACCCACCAATTTGTGGTTTATTGGGTAAACCATGATTAAGCAAATCATAGCTAAGTGTGATGAATGAATCCAGCCACAGATGGATGGTCGGAATAGCACAGACAAGATAATATTTGGTATTTTTAAGTTCAACTTAGCTATATTTAGAAGAGTAGGGTCCTCCAGGGCACTGCTAGGTCTATAAAACATGGGTATTGATTATAAGAGCAATAGTAAAAGACTACTGCCATATGGCTGCGAGAGCTGGACTATAAGGAAGGCTGAGCGAAGGAAGATCGATGCTTTTGAACTGTGGTGTTGGAGGAAAATTCTGAGAGTGCCTTGGACTGCAAGAAGATCAAACCAGTCCATCCTCCAGGAAATAAAGCCAGACTGCTCACTGGAGGGAATGATATTAAAGGCAAAACTGAAATACTTTGGCCACATAATGAGAAGTCAGGACACCCTGGAGAAGATGCTGATGCTGGGGAGAGAGGAGGGCAAAAGGAAGAGGGGCCGACCAAGGGCAAGGTGGATGGATGATATTCTAGAGGTGATGGACTCATCCCTGGGGGAGCTGGGGGTGTTGACGACCGACAGGAAGCTCTGGCGTGGGCTGGTCCATGAAGTCACGAAGAGTCGGAAGCGACTAAACGAATAAACAACAAACTGCCATATTTAGTTAAACTCCCAAAGTTTCCAGAATTAGGACTGACGTAAGAGATAAAAATGCAGCAGACGCCGGAATCATGGGGGGAAACTTGACAGACTGATCTTTGATATTTATTTACTTACACTATTCATGGCATTGCTTAAAGCAATGGGTTCCCTAACAAAACCCTGGTTTTTCATCCCTCTGATGGCACGGCTTCGCAGTTGAACATCTCAGTGGGTTCATGGAAAAGCCTTTTGCCTGAGGTGAAGTGAGGTGAGAAGATATGAACACCAGAAGTTAAGACGTACCGCACCTTGGTACATCAGATGAGAGGTATCCATCCAACATCCTGTTTCTGGCACTACACAGTCTGATTTCATCACGAAGAAGTCACACTGTCATGAAATTGGGAGTTCAGAACAGGGATCCAGACTCTACTCAACAGAGTAAGCAGGAAAATCCCCCCAAATGCAATAGAGCTGGTTTATCACATTTTGCAGTAAACAAAATAATAATACAATCCAGTGAGAAGTTTCTATAAGATGACTACATCTAGAATCTAGAATGGCTGAACTGCTCTGCTGTGCACAAGCAGCAATAGCCTTCTTTCTGTTTCACCCTCACAACTGGTTTTCAGAGCAACTGAAGAACCTGGAAGTGCCATAATGACTAATAGCCAAGTTGCTTTTACCTGTCCTGCACGTATCTCGCGAAGATGTTGCAGCCACCCACTAATGTGAAGCTATGTCAGCAAAGGACGAGATGAATTTAATTTTTTAAAAAAAATATCCAAGACAAGTGCTAGAGGAGAAGAGCAGCCATTCCCTAGCTATATCTCTGCACGATCTTCTTATGCAAATGAAGGCTGTCATTATCCTCCTGGCTACATTTAACAATAATAGGTTTGTCCTTTATTGGCACCATAAGTGCCCCATTGCTTTACTACTGGCATTTAGGCATTCTGCTTGCGGTTTCTTTATGAATCCATGGTATTAATTTCCGCAAAAGAGAAGATTGTGCTTGCACTTTTATCTCATTTCAAATCTTGATTTGGCACTTGGTGGCTTTGTTAGAGGTACACAGGATTTATACTGTTTTCAAACAAAGTCAACCCTAATGTTGCTGTGTGGGTCTCCCCCCCTCCCTGCTTCCCAAATTGCTCCTACCAGCTAATCGAAGTGTAGCTGTGTGGGGGATAGATATTCTCTTCTCTCCATGTGGCCTCACAAAGGATGGTGCTCATGTTCAGCCGTCCTGTCTCTAAAGGGGGGACCGTGCTATTTGTTTTCTTTCTAGACGCCTTTGAAGATCTACTAAGGAGGCAGTTTTTATAGTTGATTCATTAGCTGACTGGCTCTGTTTAGCTTTCATTTGCAGAAATGCTGGATAATAATTTTCCAAACTCATTGCAAGACTTGCAAGAGAGAACAATAAAACAAAATTTTAAAAATGGAGGAACTTCCAAGTTTCCTCCTTTTTTGAAAAAAGAAAAAAGTTGCCACACCCACTTGGGAATATTTTCCAAATTCATTGTCTCTCGATACTATTTTAAAAGCAGTTTGCATCTTCCCATGGTTTACAAAAGGTGGCACAGAATCCATTTTTTGCCAAATGGAAGTGAAGTGTGTAATTGAACCAGTTGGCAATTTTTAAAGCAGGTTTTGAGTCCAGTTGAGAGCCTCTCTTGATAAAGAAGCAGAAGTTTAGCCATTTAAGAGCATTAATATTTGTATTTCATCACAAGAAGAAAACAAAGTAATATTGGAAAAAGAGGCAAAAGAAGCACAGGAGGATCAGATAGAAGGAGAAAAAGAAGAGGATGGGAGGCATTTAAAGCCATCTTGGCTCAACCAACTTTGAATGCAGTAAGAGAGTTGTAGTAAAGCTTGACAAACACCGGCAGTTTTTAAAGCTTCATTTCCTGATGGTCCCCAATATGGCATTTGCTTTTTCCACAGTAGCCACATATTTTCATTTCCACTGAGCCAAGTGTCTCAACTGTTGCCGCCTTTCCTGGTCAATCAAATCCGTTCAACATGTGTATGACATCAGGATGGTCTCTTTAATTTGCCCTGGTGTGGACGTCTGCGTGTTTTCATGGCACAGTATTTCTCCTTTCAATGTCCACTCCTCCAGCTTAGAATGATCTTTTGCTGCCCCCTTTTGTTTTAACCACCTTAAAATATTTGGTGAGCTCCACAGATTTCATTCTCTGCTCTGCCTGATTCAAAAGTGCTGCTCAGAACACAGAGCAGAGGGTTCCTCCATTCCAAGACCAGCCGGTTCCTACTTTCATGGCTTAACCCTTTTCTGCGTAATCCATGACACCTAGATTTGCTCAGGAGTTTTTGTTACTTTTTTCGTGAGGGCCTTTTTCCAAAATCCTTTCCAAGGCCCACGCAGGGTTTACCAGACTATCCCTATCTTCATGTTTTTTGTCACTCTCAAAGAAACCTAAAAGATGAACAGGTATTACTTTAGAAAAAGCTGGGGTGAATTTTCTTTTTCTTTGTATGTGCTTTATAATTTGTTTTTCAAAAAATATCCCAGCAGCTGACTCAGGAAAAAAAACATACTTTTAAATTCCTTTTATATATGGTAATTGGTTTGGTTCTCCACCCCTATCCCACCTAAATCTCTTTGAAAAGATGGGTGTTTGCCCACTTCATTTCAGTAGAGAGGCTGATGTGAGGGATGGTGTCTCATATATAATTTATGTTGGAAGATCAGCAATTAAATAAATTGCTTCAAGATGGGTATCAGCCAGATTTGGCAATACGTTTATTTTCAGTTTGTCAATAAGGACTGGACTATTATCTCTCACCACCTTGATTCAGCAGAGGTCAGATGAATCTCTGCCCTACATCTTTGGCAGTGAAGATGCAGAGAATTTACTTAGCTTATCTGTAAACTCATTTATATTCTCTGGTTCTCCTCTACTTATCATCCACTCTCCTTCCAATCTAGTTAAAGAATTTTGCATTTCCTAGATACACATTTCTAAACAGGCTGCCCTTTTGATGTGACACAAGAAGTCATTTCATTGAGCTGCAGAAACTACAGCTTTTCTTTTTGTAGGCAAGTAGGAAACCTGGCTTGGTTGTTAGGGATGAAGAGAGGAGGTGCTTATGGTGTTGTGTGTGTGTCACAGTCTGCAAGATGGCAGGCACCATGTCGTGATCCAAGCTGACAAATAATGGAGAGGCATCCACCCTAATTAGACCCTCACACAGGGACAACATGTATCCACACTCCCTGACTGGTCCCCATGGAGACGGTATCTGCCTCTGTGCTAACATACATGCACACACGGGCAACAATTATCCGCTCTCCCTGCCTGGTACCTGAGTAGACAGGATACACGCACAAACATACACACGCGTGCATCACAGGTCCGCATTCCCTGATTAGTTCCTGAGGGCAAAGTATACAGACACACACATATACACATTAGCAACTTATATCCACATTCCCTGGCCCCTGAGGAGAAAATATGCACACACACATTGTTAATTTGTTACCCAGAAGAAAATGCAGATGCCTCCTGTGGCCACTAGCGGTTAAGGGGTTGAAAGAATTGGAGAAGCCAGGCTCTGCCTGCTTTTCTAAAAAAAAAAAAGAAAATAGAACGAAATTCACTAAGAGGATGCTGTAAGAGCTCCAGTGTTAGTAAGTAAATGGGTTGCTGGATTTACAGTAATGCAGCTTTCACATGGAAATTAATCAGGACTTCTATGGAATGAATTAATGAAGCAACATTTAATCAATGGAAATGACTTATCATGCCACGTTTCTAAGGTCCATCGAATTCAATAAGTATATTTTGACCTCTATATCTCATGTATAATTTTGTCTCTACTTTGAATACAGGTAGTAAAACGGAGTAGTATATGTTTAATGAATACAGTCCTCATTTAGCGACCACACTTGGGACCAGCAACTTAGTTGTTAAGCAAAATGGTAGTTAAGTGAAAAATCACATGACTGCAACTGTGTTTATGATTTTACTTCAGCTTTTCTTTGCTTTACAGCGTCAAAAGGATACGACCCCAAACATCTGGGTGAGCCCAAACGGAGGGGACGATTTCCAGAACTCAGCTCATGAGGAAGCCAGGTAAAAAGGCAAATCTTGCAGCCCTTTTCCCCCACTCCCCCGCCCTATGGAATGCTCACCCCAGTGCTGGGATGATTAGCAAGAAAAGAATTGATGTTTGTATTTACATTCATTGGAGGGGAAGGGATTACAAGAGAGTAAGCAGGCACACAATGGGGAACACACCTCAAAAGGAATGCACTCGCACTGGCTGTTTCCCTAGCAGCTCCTGGCTGGGAGCCACCCACAGCATAGGAGGCAAACAAAAGCCTTTAGTGTGAAACTGATTGGGGTCTTGTCAATTGCAGGCAGCAACTGGGGCTCAACTGATTAAGGCCACAGAGCTGAGCTTGTTAACTTGCCCTTAGCAGTTTTGAGGGACACAGGAGAAAAGCAGCTCAGGAAGAGATAGTGTCAGCCTTGCATGATAGTCCAGACAGGAAGCACCTCCCAGATGATCTAATTCTACTTTATTGTAAGGTTACATTAACAGAATCTTGCAAGTCAAAGTACATTTCTCCCCTGTTGCCTTTACAGCCCAAGAAACTAGGGAGGGATATAGATAGATAGACAGACAGACAGAAGAACGTATATAAAGGAAAGTTAAGAAAAAGATAAAAGAAAAAGTGTGAGAAATTATGATGGATTTCGAGGCTGCCGCTGGTTCTCAGGAAGGAGAGAGCACATTCCAGGAAGATAAGAGGACTCACGGTCCGGAGAGGATTGGTGGGAAAACAAAGAGGTTCAGGATAGCCCCATTTTGGAAAGTCTTGGCAGAGAGACAAAGAAAGGTAGAGTAGCCCCACCCTCGAGTCTCTTAGGTTATTTTCCCCGTAGGTCAGTTAGGATAGCTTTAGTCTGGCAAGATTCTGTCTATTCGGTGAGAACAATAAAGAACTAGAGCTGGAATACATTGACTCAGTGTTGTTTCTTGGTCCGGTCCTGACAGAAATAATACAAATAAAGAAGAAAAGAAAAAGATAATTAAAGAAGTGACTTCCGATCTTCTTTACAGCAGTTACAAACCAAGTTATTATCTGTTCTCCCTCTCTAGGTTTATATCACATAGGTCCCTCCCCTTCCATATTCAACCCTTTTAATCAACAAATCCAGAAATCACCATGTTATTTTTTTCCTTTTTGAGCAAAAAGTCCATAAAAGGTTTCCAGTCTTTTATAAAAGTACTTGTTTTATCCCTGATCAAACATGTCAGTTTTGCCATTTCTGCAAATTCTGCCATCTTCACAATCCATTCCTCTGTTGCGGGTATTTCAGTATTTCTCCAAGGTTGTGAATATAATAAAGTGCAGGAGAGTCCCTTCTGAGATGTTTACCATGTCCACATTCCTGCTGCGGTCTAAGCTGCCTCATATCCGACTGTTCCCCTGGCTGTGGCTCTTCCTCCTGTCTCCCAAAGTCATTCCCACATACCATTACAGGTAACTTGTTTAGGCAGTCTCTCTGCTCTGCGAGGAGGGGGAAAAAAAGGGTCAGGCACAGGACAATATGTACTAACTGACTGTAATGGCAAACACATGACTGAAAGGGAGACACTGCAAAGGTTGTAAATGTGAGCATTGGTTGCAAAGCTACTGTTTCATCACTCTCATAACTGTGAAGAGTCGCTGTCCGAGGCAGTTGCTAAATGAGGATTAGTAAAGGTAAAGGTTTCCCTTGACATAAAGTCCAGTCGAATCCGACTCTAGGGGGCGGTGCTCATCTCCGTTTCTAAGCCATGGAGCCGGCGTTGTCATAGACACTTCCGGGTCATGTGGCCAGCATGACGACTCGGAACGCCGTTACCTTCCCGCCGAAGCGGTACCTATTGATCTACTCACATTTGCATGTTTTCGAACTGCTAGGTGAGCAGGAGCTGGGACGAGCAACGGGAGCTCACCCCGCCGCGCGGTTTCGAACCGCCGACCTTCCGATCGACAGCTCAGCGGTTTAACCCGCAGCGCCACCTGTATTTTAATGGAATATATTAGCTCATCAGGTCCTCAGATTTGGGGGTGGGCCTGATATGCTGATGATACTTGCCATTAGTTCTTCCCATCTGTCATTTAGATTCAGGTGAGGCGACACAGATGTTGGGCTGATATCTGGATGTGGGATGGGCTGGATGCCAGCCAACATGCTGACACCGATACCCAACCAGATGGAGGTGGCAGTTCCTAGAGTGGCAGTTCCTGGGTCTGGGAACCCAGACAGTCTCTCCCTTGGGATGGGGGTGCCGTTCCCCTGAGGAGCAGGCCTGCAGGAATGTTGGTGTAATCCTGGGCTCTGCATCTCTGTCCCTGGAGGCCCAGGAGCTTTCAGTAGCTGGAGTGCATTGAGCCTCATACATCTTTTGCTCCTGGCTGAGACCTTTCCAGGACAGGTGGGCCTGGCCACGTAGCCCTTATTCTGGCCATCCCCCTGCAACCCGCTTGATGTGGGTCTGAAGCTACTTGGAAAGGGCAGCAAGTGGAGCTCCCATTGGAAGACCTGCCCTGGATGCCTAAGCCTGACTGGCTAGGTGCAGCAGGGCTGGCACTGAGCTGCCAGTCCCTTAACCATTTAGGGCAGGGTTTCCCAAACGGTGAGGGGTCCCTCCCTTGGGGAGGTGCAAACAGAGTCCAGGGGAGGTTTGAAGAACCTTTAAATTGTAAAGCAAATCCCCCTTTCCCAATGTTCCATTGTATTGTGTACATTGTTCATTTGTGTTCATGCTGGTGTTTGGATTTTTAGGGGAGATGTATACCCTAAGATTACACTAAAGGGAGGTGTGATGGCAAAAAGTTTGGGACCCCCTGGTTTAAGGCTCCCAGGCTTGATGGTGTGCCTCTCCCCGCATGTATCTGATTGATCCATACGATCCATGGCCAGGGGAGGGAGCAGGGGGCTCCCATAATTGGGAGAGGTGCATTATATCAGGATGTGAGATGGGGCCTTTGTGCTTGTGGTACTGTCATGTTCCCCGTTGCAATGTGCATGGTACATCGTAACGTTTCACATGTCAACTTGCTGATGCGTGTTTCGGTTGGAGGGGAGGAGGTTTCTTCTCCTGGGTTTGTTATCTGTATTCAGCTGTATGGAATGTGTTTGGGTTATTTTGTGTGTTCAAGGTTTTCTTCCCAGGACATCAGCAGAAATGGTCAACAGCACCTGAGATGGGGAATTTGAAATGGTTGGGAGAGGGGAGGGATTACGTTTGCACCGAGGGTTTTTAGTTTGTATTTGGCGTGCTTTTGCTGATTCTCAGCTTTCTCTGTATTTGCATACTATTCTTTAATAAATCAGATATCATGAAGTTCCTGCTTGTGAGTCTGAGTCTATTAGAGTAGGCAATCATTACATAAAGCTGAGAATCTAAAAGTTTACTGTTAGCCCCTTTCCAGATTTATCTTGTGAGGGAGTAGTGCTAGCGATGACTGAACCAAAACCCCAAACCGGTGGAAGCAAGGACACGAGCGATGGGGAACCCGATTCCATGGTGAGGAGAACGGAGAGGGTCCCTATGTGAGAACTATCTGAAGTACAGGAGATTTCGAGTTCCAGCCTGGAGGAAGAGGAGGTTGGAGAGCAAAGAGCACCTGAACCCACTGGAGAGTCGCCAGGTGAGCTGATCACTTGGGATGAAGCACAGGGACCCCTACCAGGGACGTCCAAGCACCCTGGATGTCCCCAATCGTGGTGAGGCAGGACAGGGGAAGGAAAGAGGATTCCCAAACCCCTGAAAGGATAAGACTATTGGAGGCCAAATTTGAGTCGATGGAATATATGCTAAAGAAACTGTCAATGGGCTGGGGGCCCCGGGAGAGGAGTAGAGGAGAATCAAGCACCAGGTATTTGTCCCCTTCTCCCCCCCCGCCTCCTCAGTGGAAAGAGGCAGGAGACGGCACAGGGCTGAGCCAAAATCTCACAGCGTGAGAATTTCAAGGTCCCCTCCTCGAGAGCGAAGATACCCAATAACCAAAAGGAAGACCGGCCGCCCAGATGTGGCGAGGGGCCCACCTGGAGCGGGGGTTAAAGACTTTGCAGTCAAATTTGACGGGGATCCAACTAAGCTGTCATTCTTCCTTACAAATGCAAGGAGTTATATGGACGAATTCGGACCGTATTTCTGTTCCGAAAGGGCCAAGATAAATGCCATTGCCAACAAACTCAAGGGGCGGGCTGCTGACTGGTATGTCCAGTTAAACGAGGCGGATGCTCCTGAGCTTGGGGATTTCAACGAATTCCTATGGGCATTGCACTTTGTAGACCCATTAGCCAAAGAAAGGGTGAAGAGGGCTCTAAAAGAACTCAGCCAGGGGCAACGGTCCATAGCAGACTATGCCCTGGAATTTAAGGCTTTGGCTGAGAAGGTTGATGACTGGTCCCAGTCTACCTTAATAGAGCAATTTAAGGAGGGTCTGAACATGGAGGTCCTGCGGTGGCCATTGGGCAGGGATGACCCAGATACCTTGTATGAATGGATACAGTTGGCAGGGAAGGCTGAACATGCCCATGAGACTTTCACACACAGTAAGAAGGCGTTGAGACACGCGGCGCTCAGCAAGGGATCCCGATCCACTGCCACGATTGGGAAACCTGGGCAATGTGCCTGGGAGGAGGAGAGGGAGCGCCGTTATGCCAAAGGGCAGTGCCTCCGCTGTGGGAAAGAGGGCCACATGGCGGCTGCTTGCCCAAAACCCAGGGCAGAAGATCGGTCGGGAAAAGCAGCGGGCAAATCGCCCTCACTGCCCAGGAAAATGAAGGCAGCCAAGGCGGAAACCGAAGTGGAGGTGGTTCCTTACTTCGGGGGAGAGGAGGAAAGCCATCTTAAAGAGCTGGCGGGAAACACCAGCCACCTGCTCTGAAAAGCGCCTGTGGGCAGGTGGTGGAAGACGGGCGCGAAGATGTTTTGGTGAGTGCAAATTGTCCCACGCTGAATGTGAAAGTGAAGTTAGGCTCCCGCACTAAGACTGTTGAGGTTTGGGCGTTAATCGACTCGGGGTGTTCGCGATGCTTAATGCACCCTGACGTGGTGGCTGCTTTGGACTTACCCAGCTTTCACCTGCAGAGGCCCATGATTTTCACCCAGCTGGATGGGTCAACTGCGGGAGGGAGACCGGTGACTCATTTCACGGGAACGGTGGCATTGCAATTGGGCAGCCACCGTGAGGGGTTACAGTTTGTGGTAGCACCTGTGGGTCATCCCCTAGTCATCTTGGGGATTCCCTGGCTGGTCCAACAAAACCCCTACATAACTTGGGAACACAGGACTTTGACCTTTTCTGATGGCTTTTACCAAGCCCCTGCAGTGGAACAAGTTCCTTGTGCGGCAACCCCGCATTTCAATGTGACACCACTGGAGTGCTTGCCGGAAAAATACCAGGAGTTTGTGGATGTGTTCGGGGAGATGGAAGCGGACCAACTTCCTCCTCATCGAAAAACTGACTGTGTGATAGAGTTGGTCCCCAACGCTCAACTGCCCAAGCCGAAGATTTATGCAATGACTCAAAAAGAGCTTGAGGCACTGAGGGATTTTGTTGATAAAAACTTGGCCAGGGGGTTTATCGAGCCAGTGAGCTCTCCAGTCGGAGCCCCCGTGCTGTTCTGTGACAAGAAGGATGGCACGTTAAGACTTTGTACAGACTACAGGGGATTAAATGCCATCTCGATATCAAACAAATATCCTTTGCCAATAATAAAAGACATGTTAGCACATCTGTCAAAGGGGAAAATCTTCTCAAAGCTGGATTTGTGGGAAGCCTATTTCCGCATCCGCATCCGAGAGGGGGATGAGTGGAAGACTGCTTTTAATTGTCCATTGGGTTCTTTCCAGTATAAGGTCTTACCTTTTGGGTTGGCGGGAGCACCCGGGGTGTTTATGCAACTGATAAATGAAGTGTTACATGACCATTTGTTTAAAGGTGTACTGGTGTATCTAGATGATGTTTTGATTTACACAGAGACTGAGGAGGAGCATGAACGCCTAATTAGGCAGGTGCTTAGCAAGCTTAGGAGTGCCAAACTGTATGCCAAACTGTCAAAATGTGAGTTTCACAAAACTTGACTTGACTATCTGGGGTATAGGATATCTGACCAGGGAATTGAGATGGACCCTGGAAAAATTCAAGCGATATTGGGGTGGGAACGCCCACGTACCAGGAGGCAACTCCAAAGTTTCCTCGGATTTAGCAACTATTATCGCCAGTTCATCCAGGGGTTTGCTGAAATTGCCTTGCCCCTTACTGATTTACTATGTACCAAGGGGTTGGGGGACACATGCAAGGTAAAAAACCCGGGGGCGGTACTCAATTGGACTCCAGAATGCCAAGCAGCTTTTGAAAAACTTAAAAGCCTTTTCACTGCTGAACCCATCTTGCAGCACCCTGATCCCATGCGACCCTTTGTGGTTCAGGTGGATGCTTCTGATTTTTCAATTGGGGTGCTCTTGCTGCAAAAAGATTCTGACAATCGTTTAAAGCCTTGTGCTTATCTGTCCAGGAAGTTTTCTGAAACTGAACGGAGGTGGCATGTTTGGGAAAAAGAGGCTTTTGCAGTCAAGGCAGCTTTGGAAGCATGTTGCCACCTCTTAGAGGGAGCTAAATGCCCTTTTGAAGTTTGGACTGACCATAAGAATTTAGAGGCGCTCCACACACCCCGAAAACTCAGTCCTAAACAGATTCGATGGGCTCAAATTTTTAGTCGTTTTGATTTTCAGTTGAAGTTTATTCCAGGCAAGAAAAACTTCCTGGCTGATGCTCTTTCTCGCTTACCCCAAGTTTCGGTCCAAGCGACTGAAATAGTGGGTACTGTGTGGACGGAGCCCCAGCTGGGTCTCCAAGCTGTCACTTGCAGCCAAACCCGTGCGCAGCTGCCTCCAGCCTCGCTCTCGCCAGCTGGAAGGAGGGCGTCAATTCCCTCTCAATTGCAACAGCAATTTCTCCAGGAACTGAAATCCGATACTTGGTTGCAGGCAAACAGAGACAATGTAACTTTTGACAGTGACAGTGGGTTAGCTTGGAAGCAAGACCGCCTCTATGTGCCTGAGAAGTTGCGAGGGGAAATTTTAAACTGTTCTCATGATGATAAAGTGGCTGGGCATTTTGGGTTTGTCAAGACGTTGCACTTGGTGTGGTGCCAGTTTTGGTGGCCCAGTCTCAGGCATGATGTAAAGGAATATGTTGCTTCCTGTCCTGTGTGTGCAATCTCAAAACGGAAAAGGGGTAAGCTGCAGGGGCTCCTGCAGCCAGTTGTGAGCCCATCCTGCCCTTGGGAGGAGATTTCTATGGATTTCATTGTGGACCTACCTCCTAGTCAGAAGAAGACTGTGATTTGGGTAGTCAAGGATTATTTTTCCAAGCAAGCCCATTTCATTCCATGTGCTTCTATTCCTTCCGCCCCACAATTGGCCCACCTTTTTCTAATCCACATCTACCGGATCCACGGTAGCTCCTCCCGTTTGGTCACAGACTGCGGGACACAGTTTACTTCCCAATTTTGGAAATCATTTTTGAAATTAATTGGCACCAAGCAGGCATTGTCCACTGCTTCGCATCCTGAGACTGACGGATCTACGGAGGTTTTAAATTCGACCCTTGAACAATTTTTAAGGGCATTTATAAACTACCAGCAGGACAATTGGGTTGACTTGCTCCCTTTTGCTGAAGTGGCTTACAAAAATGCTGTCCATCAGAGCACAGGGCACACCCCTTTTCGTGTTGTTTCTGGGAGGGATTTTGTGCCCATTCTGGAGTTGCCGCAACCTCCCACCCAACCTTGTTCTCCTTCTGATTGGGCTGCTCAACTGGCTGATTCATGGCCGGTGATTCAGCAAGCGTTAGCTGATGCCCAGTCAGCTTACAAATTGCATGCAGACAAACGAAGAGCCCTTCAACCTGATTTTAAAGTTGGGGATGAGGTGTATCTGTCCACCAAGTTTATAAAATCCCCACAGCCATCCTGGAAATTGGCCCCAAAGTTTGTGGGTCCTTTCCCCATTGTTGGGGTTGTCAATCCTGTCACCTTTAAATTGGATTTACCTCACAAACTGAAACGTTTGCATCCTGTTTTTCATTGCAGCCTGCTCAAGCCTGTCAGCCATTCTTCCCATTGGCAGCTGCAGCCTCCCCCTCCTGCTCCGATCATGATTGACAGGCAGCAATATTTTGAGGTGAAGGAGGTCCTTGATTCTCACAGGCTTTGTGGAGCCCTTCAGTACCTGGTTCGCTGGAAGCATTTCCCCCACCCTGAGTGGGTGTCTGCTCGTGATGTTACTGCTCCTGTTCTAGTTAGACGCTTTCATTTGGCTTACCCTTTGAAACCTGCTCCCTAATGTCTCAGGGTTTTTTGGGGGGGGGCGGTATGTCATGTTCCCCATTTCAATGTGCATGGTACATCGTAACGTTTCACATGTCAACTTGCTGATGCGTGTTTCGGTTGGGAGGGGAGGAGGATTCTTCTCCTGGGTTTGTTATCTGTATTCGGCTGAATGGAATGTTGACAGTTTGGGTTATTTCAGGTGTTCAAGGTTTTCTTCCCAGGACATCAGCAGAAATTGTTAACAGCACCTGCGGTGGGGAATTTGAAACAGTTGGGTGAGGGGAGGGATTACGTTTGCACCGAGGGTTTTTAGTTTGTATTTGGCGTGCTTTTGCTCATTCTCAGCTTTCTCTGTATTTGCATACTATTCTTTAATAAATCAGATATCATGAAGTTCCTGCTTGTGAGTCTGAGTCTATTAGAGTAGGCAATCATTACAGGTACCTTGGCTTTGGACAACTCTCCCCCTGGAAGCCAGCCTGCCCCCCTAACATACTCTGCCTTTCACGAATCCCTAGCTTCTCACTCTCACATTTCAAACTTGGCATCCATGCCCTCCCTGTGTTTTCTGTATCTCTTAAGAACCCCTATGTCAGGAACACCTTTTTCTGTGTATGTATTTTAAATCAGTTTATTGGTTCTTTACTTGGCCTGAATGTCTTACATTGTATCTCTGGATTGTAACACACCACACGATCCCTTGAATAGTGGGTAGGCTATAAATAAATAAATACATAATAAAATCTATAATGCCCATGGAAGCTGTGTTACCATTAATATAGATTGAATTCCATTTCTTTAGACCCAGATCCTCCCAATATGTGAAAGTAATGTTGACTCCATGTGCACCTAAGTGTCATGTTCATCGTTCCAATGTTCTGAATACATCGTAACGTTTCGCATGTCACTTTCTTGATACGTGTTTGCAGAGTGGAGATTTCCAGCCGTGCCAGGCTGTAATCTCATTACTGTAACTGTGGAATGTATGTTTGGGTTATGGAATGTCTTCAAGGTTACTTTCTCAGGGCGATGTGGGCAACCGTTGCTAACACCTGGGAGGGGGTGGCTGCTAAGCGGGAGCGAGGGCGGAACCAGGTTTGAAGCGAGGGTTTTTAGTTTGTATTTGGCATGCTTTTGCTCATTCTCAGCTTTCTTTGTATTTGCATACTATTCTTTCAATAAATCAGTTTTCATTAAGAACCTGCTTGTGAAGCTGAGTATGTCAGAATAGGCAATCATTACATAAAGCTGAGAATCTAAAACTCTTACCACTAACCTCCTTCCAGTGTTACTGTGAGGAAATAAAGTTAGTGATGACTGAACCTACTTCTCGCTCGGGAGAGAGTGAGGATTCCAGCGTGGGGGAATCGGATTCCATGAGGCAAAGAAGGGAAAGGACCCTCACGCCAGAGTTGGAGGAGCTGTCGGAGACCTCAGACGCCAGCTCAGCTACTGTGAAAGCGGTAAAGTCCAAGGTGGTCAGAAAGGATGAGGTAGCCCGGTCCGGAACGCCCCAGGCACCTGGGAAGCCAAAGTATCCGCTGTCCCCAGATGTGGCCATAAGGGTGAGGAGTGGGTCGGATGTCTCCGAGGCCAGTGAGAAATCACAGAGATTGGAAGCCAGGGTAAAGTCTCTAGAAGACAGGATGGCAAGGATGTCATTTGCGAGGGGCAGCCAGGATAGAGGAAGAAGGGAATATTGTTACAGACGGTCGTCTCCATCTGTTTCTCCCTCCCCCCCCCTGAGTGTGAGGAGGAAAGACCGGAGGAGGTACTGGGGGGGATCACCACTGCGCAGTCCCCGGCGGGCATCCCCGTCGCCCCCGCGGTGGGCCGAGGATGCAGGGAGGGGATGAAGCAGAGATTGGAAGAAAAGTCCCAAAGTCGGAGCTGCGAGTCCCCTCCCCCCTCGGGAGAAGAGGTCTCCAGAGCCCAGGAGGAGGGCTGGGAGGAAGGAGAGGAAGAGCAGCCCACAAAGAGCCAGGTATAGGGATTTCAATGTCAAGTTTGATGGGGATCCCACAAAACTGTCCTTCTTCCTGACTAATGCAAAAAGTTATATGGAGGAGTTTGGGAGGCTGTTCCCTTCGGAGAGGGCAAAGATAAATGCTGTAGCTACCCAACTGGAGGGGAGGGCAGCTGACTGGTTCGTCCAATTAACCGAGATGGACGCCATGGAGTTGGATGATTTCAGAGACTTTCTGTGGGCGCTAAAAATGCATTTTGCTGACCCGTTAGCAAAAGAAAAGGCTAAGGTGGCTTTGAGGGAACTGATCCAAGGATCAAAGTCCGTGGCAGATTATGCCCTAGAATTCCAAGCCCTAGCAGCCAAGGTGGATGATTGGTCGCCAACCACACTAATAGAAATGTTCAAAGACGGAATGAGACCCGACTTACTGAGATGGGCGTTAGGAAGGGCAGATCCACTCACCCTATATGACTGGATTCAACTAGCGGCAAATGTCGAGCAAGCCCAGGCTAGGTTTGCACAGACCAGGAGAGGTCCCAAGCAAACAGCCATGGCGAGGACAGCTAAACCACTGGCCACCACTGGCAGAGCGGGACGTACGGCCTGGCAGGAGGAGAGGGAGAGCCGTCTTGCGAAAGGGCAATGCCTGCGATGTGGGAAGGAGGGGCACCAAGCAGCAGCATGCCCACAAAGGAAGACCGAGGAGCGTCGGGAAAAGCAGTCAGGGAAATCCCCCTCCGTGCCCAGGAAGATGAAGGCAGCGATGGCTGAAACCGAGGCTGAGAACATTCCTTTCTATGGGGATGAAGGGGAGCTTGAGCCGTCTCAGCCAGCGGGAAACGCCAGCCACCTGCCCTAAGAGGCGCCACTGGGCAGGTGGTAGAGGAGGGGCGCGACCACGCTTCGGTGAGTGGAAACTTCCCTACCCTGACCATGAAGGTAAAATTGGGGTCACGGACACGGACTGTGGAAGTGTGGGCAATGGTTGATTCGGGGTGCTCACGGTGTTTAATGCACCCTGACGTGGTAGCTGCATTAGAGTTACCCACGTTCCCTTTGAAACGGCCCATGATCTTCACCCAATTAGATGGATCTATGGCGGGGGGGGGAAACCAGTGACTCACTCCACAGGGATGGTGGGATTGCAAATGGGTAGCCACTGGGAGAAGCTGCCTTTTGTGGTAGCACCTGTGGGGGGGCCATTTGTCATTTTGGGGATGCCTTGGTTTGTTCAGCAAAACCCACACATAAATTGAGTGCACAGGACTGTGACTTTTGCAGATGGATTTTACAAAGCCCCTGAGGGGGATGAATTGGACAACGGCGAGGTGGGGACGGCGGCAGCAACAACTCCACATCTCCTTACTGGTCCGCTGGACGGACTGCCGGAGCAATACCAAGACTTTGCAGATGTGTTTGGCGAAAAGGAGGCGGATCAGCTACCACCGCACCGCAAAACCGACTGTGCCATAGACTTTATCCCTAATGCAAAGTTGCCTAAGCCAAAAATTTATGCTATGACCCAGAAGGAACTGGCAATGCTAAGAGAGTTTATCAATAAAAACCTAGCCAGGGGTTTTATCGAACCAGCCAGTTCCCCAGTGGGTGCTCCTGTTCTATTCAGACCCAAGAAAGATGGGACTTTGAGATTATGTACGGATTTCCATGGATTGAATGCAGTGTCAATATTAAACAAATATCCCATCCTGTTAATCAAGGACATGTTATCACATCTGGCGAAGGGGAAAATATTCTCTAAGTTGGACCCGAGGGAGGCATATTTCCGCATTCGTATACGAGAGGGGGATGAATGGAAAACTGCTTTCAATTGTCCTCTGGGCTCTTTCCAGTATAAAGTGTTACCTTTTGGGCTGGCGGGAGCGCCGGGGTTTTTTATGCAACTGGTCAATGACGTCTTGCATGACCATTTATTCAAAGGAGTCTTGGTATATTTGGATGATGTGTTAATCTATACTGAAACAATGGAGGAACATATAGAACTGGTCAAACAGGTGCTCAGCAAGCTTAGGAAGGCTGAACTGTATGCTAAATTGTCCAAATGTGCTTTCCATAAATCTCAAATTGACTATTTGGGCTACAGAATTTCAGACAAGGGTATTGAAATGGATCCAGCCAAGACTGAAGCCATTCTGGCATGGGAGGCACCACGCACACGGAGGCAGCTCCAAAGTTTCCTCGGTTTTGGGAACTATTATCGGTCATTTATCGAGGGGTTCGCGGAGATAGCGCTGCCCCTCACTGATTTGCTTAAAACTAAGGGGCAAGGGGATACACGGAGATAAAAAAATCCGGGGGCATTACTGAAATGGACGCCTGCATGCCAGGTGGCTTTTGACAAGCTTAAGAAACTATTTACAGCAGGACCCATTTTGCAGCATCCAGATCCTAACAAACCATTTGTGGTGCAAGTGGATGCCTCTGATTTCTCCATTGGAGCACTCCTGCTACAGGCAGATGACTCGGGGTGTTTGAAGCCTTGTGCTTATCTCTCCCGTAAATTCTCTGAGACTGAAAGGCGGTGGCACGTTTGGGAGAAAGAGGCTTTTGCTGTTAAAGCTGCTTTAGACACTTGGCACCATTTGTTGGAGGGGGCTACCCACCCTTTCAAGGTTTGGACTGACCACAAAAACCTCGAAGCACTCAGTGCACCTCGTAAGCTCAACCCAAAGCAAATCAGATGGGCTCAATTCTTCAGCCGTTTTGATTTCAAGCTAAAATTTATCCTGGGGAAAAGAAACTTTCTGGTTGATGCACTTTCCCGCAGACCCCAAGATTCCAGCACTGTACCTGATATTGTAGGTACACTGTGGACAGACCCACAGTTGAGTCTGGCAGCGGTGACCTGCAGCCAGACTCGCGCGCAACAGCCAAACGCTTCAATTTCACCCCGGCTGGGACGTTTGCCAGTTCCCTCAGACTTGCAATAACAGTTTCTTTCCCAATTGAAATCTGACACTTGGTTGCAAGCAAATTTACACACTGTTACTTTTGACCGTGATTTTGCTTCAAAGAACGATCGTCTCTATGTGCCGGATGCTTTGCGCAAAGACATTTTACTCCGTTGCCATGATGACAAACTGGCTGGACATTTTGGGTTTGTAAAAACACTCCACTTGGTTAGACACCAATTCTGGTGGCCAACACTAAGGCGAGATGTTAAGGAGTATATCGCTTCCTGCCCTGTATGTGCTGGCTCCAAACGAAAGGTTGGCAAGCCCCAAGGGTTGCTCCAACCAGTAGCCAGTCCCTCTCACCCCTGGGAGGAGATCTCTATGGATTTTATCGTGGATTTACCTCCAAGCCAGAGGAAAACTGTGATTTGGGTTGTGAAGGACTTTTTCTCGAAACAAGCCCATTTCATCCCATGCGCTTCCATTCCCTCAGCCCAGCAACTTGCCCGCCTCTTCTTTGTACATGTGTACAGGATCCACGGGAGCCCCTCCCATTTGGTGACTGACAGAGGCACACAATTTACTTCCCAGTTTTGGCGGGCTTTTATGAAATTGGTGGGCACCAAGCAAGCGCGCTCCACTGCGTCGCATCCTGAGACTGACGGATCTACAGAGGCGCTTAATTCCACACTGGAGCAATATCTGCGTGCTTTTGTGAACTATCAACAAGATAATTGGGTCGATCTCCTGCCATTTGCTGAAGTCGCCTACAACAATGCAGTGCATCAGAGCACTGGTCAGGTGCCATTTCGCACTGTCTTTGGTTGGGATTTCTTGCCCATCCCTGAGCTGCCGCAACCAACATCACCTCCTTCTTCCCCTGCAGACTGGGCAGCACATCTGGGAGCTCCTGGCCTAAAATCAAACAAGCTCTCGCCGATGCCCAGGCTGCTTACAAACGCCATGCTGACACCAAACGGGCACCTCAGCCACCCTTCAAAGTTGGGGATAAAGTTTACCTCTCCACAAGGTTTATTAAATCACCCCAACCATCTAAGAAGTTGGCACCAAAATTCGTGGGCCCCTTCCCTATTGTGGCTCAAATTAATCCTGTTACTTTTAAATTAGATTTGCCTCATAATCTTAAACGTTTGCATCCCGTTTTTCATTGCAGCTTACTCGAACCCTTCCACCAGTCGGATTGCTGGCACCTGCAACCCTCGCCACCTCCCCCCATTATGATTGATGGCCAGCAACACTTCGAAGTCCAGGAGATTCTGGATTCTCGTCGCCTTCGTTCTACTTTGCAATACCTGATCCGGTGGAAACATTTCCCTCATCCTGAGTGGGTTGCTGCCCGCGATGTTCACTCCCCTCTTCTAGTTACCCATTTTCATACTGCCTATCCTGCTAAGCCTGCTCCTTAATTTCGCATTTTTTTTAAGGGGGGCGGTATGTCATGTTCATCGTTCCAATGTTCTGAATACATTGTAACGTTTCGCATGTCACTTTCCTGATACGTGTTTGCAGAGTGGAGATTTCCAGCCGTGCCAGGCTGTAATCTCATTACTGTAACTGTGGAATGTATGTTTGGGTTATGGAATGTCTTCAAGGTTACTTTCTCAGGGCGATGTGGGCAACCGTTGCTAACACCTGGGAGGGGGTAGTTGCTAAGCGGGAGCGAGGGCGGAACCGGGTTTGAAGCGAGGGTTTTTAGTTTGTATTTGGCGCGCTTTTGCTCATTCTCAGCTTTCTTTGTATTTGCACACTATTCTTTCAATAAATCAGTTTTCATTAAGAACCTGCTTGTGAGGCTGAGTATGTCAGAATAGGCAATCATTACACTAAGTTCTCTGAAAGGTAAGAACTCACCAAATATCCTTTCCTTGTAGGCCTGCATTTCAAGGTCCATCAGACATTTAGGCAGAAGAAGGAGGACTTTTCTGGGGATGGCATCATATATATGGAACACCCTCCCACAGCATATATTTGTTTACTTCAAAATAGAACTTAAAGGCACATGTTTGCTGTTGTCATCACCATCATGATTAAAGATGACAGATTAGATTTTAAGTTATTGCTATTTTCTGTTAAGTTATGGGAAATGCTTTAATTTCTGTTCTGCTGAGCTGAACAAGGGTGTTTTAAATGCTGCTTTAATTTAAAATGCAATTTCTTTTTATTCCTTTGAAGTATTGCTGTGATATTGATTATGCGCTGCCTTGAGAGGGCTGGGTTTTTGCTTTTGTTTTCCTTTGCAAGGTGGCATTAAAAAAACAACAGAGGAATTAAATGAATATCTGTAGTGACTATGCTCAGGAACATAATCCCATGTCACTGTAAAGTTGTTTAAAAAGTTTATTTAAGCTTCCAGGTGTTTGAGGGTTCTGGATTTCTTCCAAGCCCTCTCTTCTATCCATTCAAGAGCATAACAAGCTTGCCAGATGTTCTTTATCATTAATTGCTACCTTTTATTTCTTGCCTTCTTTCAGAATAGCAATTGTAAAACTGAATAGCTTTCATGAAAATCTATCAGATGTCCATCCAGGCTAATATTCCCAGGGCTTTCCTATTCCTTACTGTTTTTTTCCTGCCAATATGTAGTCAGAGGAAAAAGTGCTGAATATGCTTTAGGGCCCTGTTTCTCAACCTTAGCAATTTTAAGAGGTGTGGACTTCAACTCCCGGAATTCCCTAGCCAGCTTCTGGGAATTGAAGTCCACCCATCTTAACGTTGCCAAGCTTGAGAAACACTGCTTTAGGCATGTCTTAGGCTTGTAGATCAGTGTTTCTCAACCTTGGTAATGTTAAGATGGATGGACTTCAATTCCCAGAATTCCCCAGCCAGACAAAATTTGTCTCCTGGGCCTTCTACTATTCAATATTTTTATTAGCAACTTGGGTGAACAGCTGGAGGGAACACTTATCAGATCTGAAGGAACAGGAGAGGAGAGGAGATTGGGAATGGAGTATAGTAGTATTTTTCAAAAACCTAAAGGACATGACACAGAGGACAGGCAGCACCTCCTTTTAGATAGAGGTATTTGTTCTTACATTTGACAAATTATGCTATATCTGCATTAGCCTCATCTGTGATTGCACCAGTCCATAGAAATCAATGTATGTTGTTTAAAATGACATCACATATGTGAGCATGATTGTTTCAGGTAACTGAATTGCTTGAGTATATTAGTCACAAGAGCACTGCCCAGTAAGCAGAAGGTCTCCACTCTTGCACTAGACATGCATGTGACATGCTGTTGACAAACCAGTATATCTATCTATATGTACCTACCTACCTACCTACCTACCTATCATCCATCCATCCATCCATCCATCCATCATCTATCTATTTATCATCTATCTATCTACCTACCTATCTATCTATATCATCTATTTATCATCTAATCTACAATTTGGTCAATTTAAGGCAGTGAACATATCTAATACTCCTGTCTCCTGTTTTCCCCATGACAGCAACTCTGTGAGGTGGGTTGGGCTGAGAGTGAGTGACTGGCCCAAGGTCACCCAGCCTAGCTCTCATATGCATATATATAGATATAGATATCTGAGAATAATCCTGTATTCCCAAATATCAGATAATGATCACAATATGGTCAGTCCAGGAAGTGCTGTGATGGAGAAAAAGCTACTGAAAAGGCCTTTCCTCTGCTGGGCATTTTTATGTTACAAGAAAGAAAAATTCAGAATCCTGGGCATCTTGTATTTTTTTTGAGCAGTAAGTACCACCCATTACTGCTCCTAAAAGGTCCACTGATTTTATGTTTGGACATTTGAATACAAATCTAGGCATATGCATGGAAACTGCAAAATAAAACAGATCAGATTTAGACCGATCTGCATTCCCACACTGATAGTTGAATTCTTGAAGTTTGCACAGGCCTCAACTGGACCAAAAGTTCAGGCCCGATTCCTCTTTTCTGTTACAGAAAGGTAAATATGTGCAGAATGTGCAGAAGAATATGTGGTAATTAGGAGTGAACAGTGACAGACTTTATCTTCGTTTTCTTCATAGTCTTTACAGGATACAGACTTTTATGCGCACCCTCTATGAGTGATTGCGAAAACCTTCCTATGGATCATGCATGAAAAGTCTGAGAATATTCCAATCAGTTTTTCTCTTAGGTATTAGGCAAGCCAATTTTACAGATTAGGAGTTAAATGGAGAGATTAAATACATGCAGTAAAAGCTTCATCTTTTCCCTAAATTTCACTTTATTAGCAGGACAAGGGAGGGGGAGTGAGGGGGAAAGCACATTTCCATGACTTCGTTAAAATGTTCAGAAATTGACATGCCTAGCTATGGCAGGAGCCGAGCACCCATCAAAAGGAATGCCTGTTGTCTAATATATGAATGAGATTCACTTAGACATACTGCATTTCCTTCTCCCATTACAGTTATGGCCATGATAATTGATTTGTTTTGTGTGATTTCTTTCTGTAGCTAAGGAGAACAAGTTTCTCCAATAAAGGTTACAATCCCAAAATTATTGGAGGGGGTGGAGTTCAATGCGGACAGCATCGTTGATGTGAAGCTATAACCTCTTCCTTAATCACGGTGAACTGATACATCTCGCTTACTTTGGGGGGACACCAACATGCATGTTTGGCTCAGCTAGAGAAGCCTTCATTCAACTGATTAAACTAGATCCTAGGACTTGGTTTAAATGATAAATAACCACATAAATAAATAGTTTCAAGGTAAAATGATTTCCTAACAGAGGAATACAAAGTGGTCCAACTGCTGGAGCTCTGAATGCTGTAAGAATGAACGCAGACTGTTTTTATCCTCTTCCATGTTTCTTTTAAAATAACTTTTCCATTGCAAGCCATGGGAGTTTACGATACCTGCATTTCTTCAGTTTATGGCACGGTGGACAGAGGAAGGGGCACTTCTGATCATTTGGATCCTCAGCCCCTTTCTATCCTGCCCAGCACCCAGTATGACTTTGGGGGGGCTTTCCAAAATCAGTGACAGGATTTCCCTCCCTTAATAAGCCAGTATTGGAAGCTTCAATTTCAGTTTATACCCCACCCCTTTGAAGGTCAGAGCCCTGTCTGTGTGTGGGATGGAGGGGAGGGGGAAAGAACTGAATTGTCCCATGGTTCCTGGGATTAGGTTTTAAACTGCAAACTGCCTTGTCCTGGCAACCTTAAATAAAGTTGTTTTCCCTTGGAAAAAGGCTAGGGAAAATGACATTATCCTTTCATCCGTGCTCCACTTCGAAAGTGCAAGTGAATAGCCGCCCCATCATAAAAGTTTTGTGAACTTCCACTGATCCATTCTAAAAACCATAGCAGTGCACAGCAGATTCTCTCTTCACAACCAATACAGCATTCACAGCTTTGTACACTACATATCCCACGGAACTGCGGTTTTGTTGTGTTTCCCAGAAATACTGGGACCACTGTACCCTTTCCATCTTTTCATTTAGCCTAGGGCAGAAGGGAGTCTCTGGTTGCCAGCATGTGCCAATGGCTTTGAGCCAAAGGTGTCCAGAATGGGGTTAAGCTATCCGTGCAGCGAATCATAATACATTTCTGATTCATTGCAGTACACCCCCCACTCCCATTAAAATAGCTCAGTTGGTTGTAACATCCAATGAGGTATTCTTTTAAATAAGTGATACAGATCTGATTCTGGGGAAGGCAGCACCCAGCTGACCTTGGCTTACTTTTAAAAGCAAAGCAGGGCTGGGCCTGTTTACTGCTTGGATGGAAGACCACTAGGAAATATTAGGAAGCCTAAAAAATCTCCTGGAAGAAGCAGTGGCAAATCATTTTCATACTGCTCCCGAAAAGCGATAGGACTGTGGCCATGAAGTCACCAGGAATCAGGTTCTACTTGAAGGAGACCTTATATAGATGTCGCTTTCCCAAATGCTAAAATTCAGCATGGACTGGACAAGGGTCACCTATTCTATTAGCCAAACACTGAGTGTCCAGTAATGGAACCAACCATTGCTGGTTCAGTATTAAAATCTATATGGTAGACTCCAGCAATTGGTACCACACTTGAGTATGTTTTCTCAGTATTTCTAAATACCGTTCAGTTAAAACTCACATTATCTTTCAAATCATCTGCTGACAAGTAGTTTTTTCAGCCAAACATGTTTCGTCTGCCACTTATTCATCAGTGCCCCTTTGGACAAGCACTGTCAGGAAGGGTCTAATGGCCCTGCCAGCTCTCTTTGCAGGATCAGGACTGGCTAAAGACTTCTGGAGAGGGAGCCTGTCTGTCTGGAGATGGCATCATCTGTTCCCAGGCATCAAGGAATGGGTGACCTGTCAAAAGGATCAATGCATCTTGGTTATGTGCCAAGAGGGGAGAGCTAGGACTCGAATGGGGGAGGCGTTGCACATGTTCCTTGCCTTAATACATTGGGGCTTGGTGTCATTAGATGGGGACCATGGGGAATGGAGCATGGCCTGGGAGCAGGAAAGAGTACAGTGGAAAGCTGCCACGTGGCCCCTATTGGGAAAGGAGGACAGGCTGGTGGTAGGTCCCTTGCTTTCAGGCCAGTGACACCTGCAGGGGACTCAGAAAAGTCAAGATGGTGGTGGTAGCAGTGAATTACTGAATTACAAGATCCTCAGGAAGCAAGACAAAATACAAACCAAGTGTTATTTAAACAATTTGAAGCTCCTTTTGATGTTTTAATTGTATTCTTTTATTTGAAGACAAAATTAAAAGTAAAGTGAGGTTTATTAAGGAAAAGCGACATTTTACTTGGGAAAGGACAACACATCTGAATAAGAAAACAGAAAAAGTTCAAACTGTTGCTGCTGCTGCTGCTATCAGAAGAGCAAGTCACAAACATGCTGTTAGAAGCTGGTCCATTTCACAGCTGCTTTTTTCTCTAGTTGGTTTTAAAACATTTCAGTGTACAACACGAGAGGCAGTTAGAAAACGACACAGTCCTTCCTTTACAACAAGGCATGACTATCTGGAAAGCGTTTTACAGAAACTGTAAGTGCTCACCTGGATTCTCTCTTGTGCAAAGAAGAGCTCGTAAGCTCTGGTAAGCATAGACAACCAGCCAAGCAAATCCCAGGGAATGCATCATGGTCCATGCAGAAATGCACCAGTCCCAGTAAAGACACATGCACACATACCAGGTTTTGTTTTAGCGGCATGGCTTTGGGGTGACGATGCAAGGTAGGTCACCGTGATGTGACCATTGAGCATTTAATGATTTATTTACTTGTTTACTTAGGCTGGTACATGCAACAAAACTGTCATCTTTGGAAATTGAAAGCTCAAGGAAGGACACACGATGGTAGCACACTTTTGACGTTTGTCTGAGACTCCTCGGCTGCCTTTTTGTACAACCCTTTCTATTGTGTCAAAGCAGACTCACGAATTTAAAATGCTCCTGGTGATGGTTTGAAGCCTGCAGAGTACATTTCTTTTGTCTTGCAGTGCTGCACAGTGACTTCAGTAGGAAAACATGTTACCATATATACTGACATGCAAACCCCCAAATCTGAAAGGAGGAGGAAGCAGCATTATGTAGATGGGCCAATTTCATTTCATGGCTCATTATTCCTCCAGATCGTTCCTTGGAATCTCCAACTTTGTGATGGAGGACTGTTGATGGCGCCCAATCAGTACTCCACTGATCACGAGTAATATAACTACTGTAGCAGTTCTCTGTGGAGACTACATACACACACTTCCATCGTACTGCTTCCTTTCAGGGCTAGCAACATTGTGAAACTCACAGAAAAGGAGTAAAAACTAGTAACCAAACCAATTAAAGGCAGGTGATAAGAAATCCAGCTACACAACTTTATGCCAATGACATGCACCCTCTCTCTCCATATTTTTCTATCTTTGCTTTCACCACTGCATACCCTGCCTTTTGTTCTTTAAATTTTTCACCTCTCAATATGAGGATCTCATCACCTCTACCCAACTATGATTTGTTCAGTCTTTCCCATCCTCTCAACCCCATTGCTCTTTTTTCAAGCAACTCCACAGAGATTTCCTTTTTCCCTAAAGAACTTGGTGGGACACAAGGTGCTATATTCTTACATTAAATATTTGAACCAGATGAGGTTGAGATACAGAGATTGATCTAAAATCACCTATAGGCTTCATAACTGAGTGAGATTTTTGACCCTAGTATGTTCAACCCAACGGTCTATCAGCTGCACCACACTGCTGCTTGGATAAGCATCAAGACAGAGATTGAGGAAGGTGTCCAGAAATATATTGTCAGCAATGGGTGTGGTAAACAGCTAATTTATGCCAGTGTCTCATGTGGGATAATGCTGAGTGTGTTTTCTGAGCAGCTGCAATGACAGACATCCATGATGAAAGTAGGACACGTTGATACCAATCATCAAACAACTTGTAAAATGAGAATGCAGCCGAAAATTGGTGTAGCCCAGCTGAAATCCATAATCCACTGGAAAAACTAATGCTTTGCAAGTCCCAAATCCCAGGTTCAATCATTTGAACTACCAGATAAGAGAACCCGCAGAGCCAATGCAAGAAGAGGTTATTGAGAGATCCATTCACTGTTCTAGGGCAGCTTCCTACAATGATAGAATTGGGACCACAGAGGCCTTTATGGCATTTTGTAGAATGGCCCATAAAATTCTATGGCCTATAAAATTCTATGCCATCACCTGCTCCCTGAAACTTTTGATTCTCCTGCAAATGGGGAGACCCCATAACCCATTGGCAGAGCAAAAGCAACTAATAAATGCTCAGCTTCCTTCGAGACCACACCAATTACCTTTCCTTGGCTTTGTGTAAAAATGTTTTGGAATAGGTTGATTTGCAAAGAATTCTAGAGATGTTTGTAATGGAGAAGGGCAGCTGGTTTATAATCAGTACCTGTATATATGGTAACACTTAACATCAATTCCAAAAGCAGGAAACCAAAAGCAAATCATATGGAAATGAACAAGTGACCTGAATCTAATATTGGAGAGCAAAATAAACTAAAAATGCAATTCAAACAAACAAATAATACCTTTATGTTTTTTAAATTTCAAAAGGACACCTTGTCCATGATACCTTATTAGACACAAAATCATATTCCAATTAAAAATAAAATCTTACGGTTGTATGGTTGTGAATACCATTCACTCCAATAGATTTAGTATTTCTTATGCTGATCAAATTTTCCATTAAAAGAGTATTTCATACATTTGAAGTTATCAAAAATATATGTTGAAAATTAGATTCCTTTAATATTCTGTGTAAGAGCCAGGCCTCTTTCCAAAACACCCATGTGGAGAGGCACGCAAAATACAGCAGTATTTTAAAACATTTTTTAAAGAGACGTATACATGAAAATACTATTTGGGAGGCAAAATTCCCCGAGGACAATTAGCACACAGTACTTACAGTATTGTGCATCCGTGTATGTACAGAAATTTAAAGCACACAAAATTGTGCATTTAATGTACCCAACTTGAAACTTTTAACATACACTTAGTTGCATGGACAGCAACAAATTACAATAAGAATCAGAACAAGGACAACCAATCAACAGCCAAATTGCTTTATATAGACAAAGCTAGATGGTATTCCACAGGATTGGCTGAAAACATGTTGCCTCCCAAGCTGCTACACACACACACACACACACACAATCAAAAGTTGTGCCCCAGCATCCTCTGCTTGGGGCATTGCAAAGGATTGGGGGTGCCCTTTTGGATCCCATGCTGGTTTAGTGGCAATCTTCAAAATATTGCCATTGCATGTAGCCATTTTGGCTCTTTTTGTGATCAGGCTGATCCTGGTATTAAACACATCTCAAGAATCTCATTTACAACTCTTTTTCTAAGATGCTTTTTTTCCCTAAGGGAGAAGAGTAGGCATAATTCTGTCTAGTGGCTAAACTTTCAGACAAGAGAGTGAAGATTGGGAAATGCTACCTGGTCCCTTCCCTTAGATAGCACCTTTGCCACCCAAACACATTGTCTTTCATGACATTCATGTTCCAAGTTCCCCATGTACCATAAAGTTCTCAAAGGCATGGGAGAAGTTACTATAATACAACATGTCCTCTGCTTGCACACCGTGGTCTTTTAATGTCTGAAGCACGTGTCTCCAATCACCATCCACCCCACAAACTCTTTAACCCTTGAATAGGGCTGCTTTGTCTTTGGATCCATAAAAGAAGTTGCCAGTTTCCAGCTATCTAAATCACAGTTCTGGAAGATGGTCAGCACTGCACCATTCCCCGTTTTCACACTGACAAACTGTAGGGCCAAAAACTGTCATTGCAAGAAGAAAATGCAACCAATTTTTCCAAGGTGGGGAAAACAGAAAGGACCCAGATTACTTCCTTGTGGTGGCTTCAATTGTGTCACTGAGGGCTGTGTCACTGTGTCAGTTTTCTTACTTGCTTGGGCCTAAGGTGGCCTTCCCCTTCCTGAACCAATGGGGGGACATGGGTCAGAATACTAGGCAAGTGGTTTTCATCCAACCTGGAGCAGGCAGAACAAATGCAGTAGGCATCACATTCTTCTGAGGAGGGCTATTCCTCACTTTAACAAGTGTAGTATTTGGTGGTTAAAAAGGGCAAGCTGCAGTGGATGTTTGGGGCTCTGGTGCCAGGTCCAGGCAGGAGAGGACTAAAGGACACAGTCAAACAAATTATGTTTAGGTGTACTGGAGAGGTTCTGCGTAGCAATCTGCATTCTGGACTTTCCAAGTGAGAAAAGCAACAAGGAAATGGTTCAGCGGTCCAGCTCACCAAGCATTTGCCTTAGAAGATGTCCCTGGCTTCGGCAGAACTATTCTGGAATAGCTGGTTTAGCAATTCATCCCAGCTGTCTTCCAGATTTTAAAAAATAGGAAAAACATCCCCCCACCCCGAAATATGGCTTGGTAACCATGCCTGCTTACCCCTTAGTATGTGCAAGATAGATTTTCCTTTTTCAGCCTCAATTATCTCTTCCTCTTGGATTTGAGGAAATTCAAGCAAAAATTATTCCCATCATAATGGAGAGTAAAACTCCAAGGTGGGCCAGAACATAATATTTCCACTGTGTGCATGCTACAGAGCATTTTGCTTTTGTCATCAATGGCACTGAAGAAAACATGGTGATCATATTTCCAGAACTAAGTTTCTGTCTGTTTTACCAATTCAAGGGGTTTTTATCTTTGCAAGAAGGTAACACCAGGAGAGAAGCATCCATTTTCCTGCTACGTGGGGTGAGGATGCAATGGCTGAAGGAAGAAGAAACCAGATCATTTGCCACAGTAACCAGATACAAACACAAAAATGTGTTTGGTGTGTGTGTGTGTGTTGTTCTTGTTGATGGCAAAAGTTAACTCCTCCTGAAGAAGCTCTTGAAAAATTGTGCAACAACTTTTTTCAAATATACCAGAAACCTTTTCATAAGGCAGCATATATCTATATCTATATCTATCTATATCTGTATCTACTGTATACCTGTATCTCATCTATATTTATCTACATCCCATAACAGTCATGAGCCAAGCATTTAAAGAGTTGACCAGCAACTTAATGCATCATTTTGGTCACTGTGTCTGTAACACATAGAATAGAAAGATGCATATATCTTTTTAAAACATTTGGGAATAAAACATCCCCTTACCTGTGTGTGTGTTTGTGTGTGATTGTGTGTGTGTGATTGTGTGTGTGCATGGAACTCCCCTTTCTCTTCACACCATTTCAAATATTCATTGGCTGTATGGAAAAAAAATTTACACTTCAACAATGAATTGGAAATTTATAACTTTCTGCATGGGCACTGTAGTACCTAGGCATTAATGAAGGTGTGGTACCTAGTCCAGCAAAAAACTGAGTGCTGCTGTTGTTTTTGACACCAGTATTTTGGAGGCAGATTTTCTGCAAGTGAGCAGACACCAATGAATGCTAGTTGCAAGTTTTCATAGTTACATAGAAAACCTGGCATTTTTCCTTAAAATTAGTAGCTTGCTGCAAATATTTGCTCTGCACATGCATGAGATGACCAGTCCCTCTGTAGACATCAGTGCATTTAACAACATCTGTAGGTTATTAGTGTATTCAATTGGCTCCAGGATCTGAGTGTCTCCTGATAAGGTCGGGGTCCTGATCATCCAGAGACTTGTAAGCATGCTTGGTTCCTTCTGCCTTCCCTACAGATCAGTGGGCAGAGAACTCTAGAGGTACCCATGTTCTTATGAACAGTGCAGGTAGGTACTTTAAATCCTGTGGAAGCAGACTCTGCAAAAACATTTTGATGGTGGCCACATTTACTTGAGTAAAACCTTCTCCATTTCCTCCATTCTACTATCAGTTAAAGTTACCCACAAGTGGCTTGTACCCAGAACTGCAAAACCACCTAGCAGCACCCTCCCCTTTGCAGGTCCTATAACATATATGGATGCTTCCCATGATATATTCCCAACTAAGAAGTGGCCCAAGGCAGTATGTGTCAAAGGGACATGAATAGCTCCAGGAGTTGAAAGTCACAAACATTTTAAATTTTGAGCAACATTTCTAGTTTAAAAAAAATGAATTCCATTTTGGATATCAAATATCACCTCAGTGGCTTCAAAATGTCATTACTGTGTGGCCCTGCACTCTCATTTCAATATAAACATGTAGTCTTAGACAAAACATTTTGATCTTGATAGCTACTAAATCCAAAATCTCACAAAATATGTACTATTTGTTAGCTATTAACAACTACCCATTATTAGCTTGAACATCACTGAAACCAGATTTTGAGATAATTGAATAGCTTGACTATTCCACAAATATGTGAGCTTATGGAGAAATAAAAGATACTCAACATTTGCAGGTTTTTAAAAAAATAATAAACTTGTTTCAGATCTAGCAGCCCTTGCACTATTGAATGTGTTTCCCCCCACCCTAATAACCTGCCATGAACCGAACATCAAAGTCTACATGGCATCACTTTTTGCTTTGGACTGATGCTGTCTTCACCAACCCCGAAGTCTCACTGAGAGTTGATTGTGAAATTATTGCAGCCCACTGGCATTAGCAAGCTCAGTGGCTTCTGGAACAAATCCAAACCAATAAGCCTGATTAATGGCATTATAGAACTGATGAGGGTAAATTCTAAGAATCAGAAGAAGGTAGAAAACTATCACTGCTTTGAAAATATAACTTATTGGACTAAATTCTGACGTTTCTGTAAGAGGCGTCTAAGTCTGTTGACAGGACAGTATCTATGCAAAAATAGATGAAGCATGAAGGTGAAAAGAAGACGTGCACCATTTATGATTTTTCAGGGAGAAAACTGCTAGAAATATTAACTCTTCATGCTAAGTGTGCTCATCTCACTAACGTCTCTGGCAAAAAGGCTTGGCGTTATTGATATACTACTTTGCCCAGAGATGGCAATGCAATGAAAGCAAGTAGTATCTTTCATAGGGTGGTATCCTTATAGTAGAAGTTTTATGATTGCAGTCTTCTCAAATCTCTCTAAAAATACTGTCAACTTCATGCGAAGCTGAGTCCATAATACTTTTTGTGAGATAAGTGTTTATATTTCTCAAACTAACATGAAAATATTGCATTCACTTAATGCTATAACTACAGCATCAACAAAGTGAGAAAATCAGGAGTAATATGCTTGTGTATGCATTAATTTGTCAAGGACTCAAACCTTTGTAATATGCTTGTGTATGTATTAATTAATTAAAGGAGTCGAACCTTTGTTCTGTTATTATCATAGAGGGTTGGTTTGTAATGCCAAAATGGCCATGACAGCAAATTTACTCCATTTTCAACTTAGGATTCAGTTAATTAATTTCACCTTTCATGTGTCATGATTCAAAATGTCCTATGTAATATGAGTTAATGCCCAGATTTGGGAAACATACTTTTTTGCTTCACAGGTCCAAGCTCCCACCTGGAGCCACCTGGAAGATGAGATCTGATATGAACCTCCATCTGCATACTGAGGAGTTGTATAAATCAAAGGGCGTTCAAGGGAGGGTAATCCAAAAAGTGTACTTACATTCAAAATGTTAAGATCAGTAGATTTTACAAGAAACAAATAAAGGCGAACTGTGAATGGAGGCTTTCATTTTCAAAATAGCTAATTGGTATACAATGATGACAAATGCAACCTGCCATTACGGGACTCTTGAGTGTGCCCACAAAATTATGTTGCTCATTCTGCATTTTTGGTAGGGTGAACTGTCAGGTCCCATTGACAGAACAGCTGAAATGTACGAGAAAGGATAAGGCTGCCTTCTAAATAAGATTGTCAACTCCTGTCTCAGGGGCTGTCTCTAAAAACTGTATCTGTTTATATCACTTATCATGGTTTCCCCCTGAAGAACGTTGGGAATTGTCAACCTATAATGTGCAAAGAAATATTTTTAAGAGTGAAAGTGGACTGATGCAATGCTTTAGGGTAGCTACGTCCTGAAAGAATTCTTCTGTTCAAGTGGTATGGCTAAAAAATGCTGCAGGTGCAAAACTGCTCATGCTGTTAGATATTAAAACTATGACAGAAAAAACAATGGGTGGGCTTTTTTGTCTCCCAGTAAAACTTTGGGATCAGGGAAAAGATCCTTTTTGAGGATTTTTTCCCCCAGAGAGTTACAATGGAGGGAAAAGGATAAAATCAGATGCAGGTGGTCCTTGATTTATGACCATTTGCTTAGTGACTGAAGTTACGACAGTGCTGAAAAAAGTGACTTATAACTGGTCCTCACACTTACGACCATCACATCTTCCCTGCGGTCACATGATCAAAATTTGGGTGCTTAGCAACTGGCATGTATTTATGGCGGTTGCAGAGTCCTGGGGTCACATGATCGCTATTTGTGACCTTCCCAGTTGGCTTCTGGCAAGCAAAACCAATGGGGAACTTTGTGATTCACTTAGTAACTGCCGCAAAAAATATCATAAAATTGGGTGTGGTCACATGCTGCCTCGCTTAATGATCACCCTGCTTAATGGCAAATCTTCCAGTCCCTATTGTGGTCGTAAGTCGAGGACTACCTGTAATTTTTGCGGCCTGCCCCATTTTGAATTTGTCTGCAGAGACCTTGTTGGCTGCACCACTGGCATCTTGTTATTCTTAAAAATCAATGTTCTTTTTCTGAGCAATTGCTATGAATTATTCATATTCATCCTTACGGATGTTGCATTGCCCAGTCTGGTGCAACATGATAAAGTTCCTGTTGCTCAGAGGAAGAATATTGTTTAAAAAAATCAGCTCCCAGGGGCTGTAAATGCTATCCAATAAGCAAAGGACAAAGCTGACTGTTTGGGATGGGAAGATTCTGTCATGAAACATTTTAAGCCTCCTGCAAGCTTCTTTTTCATGTGAAAAAGATAACATTTCTTTCTGGCCTGTTAAAACACCAGATAAGCTTAAAGAGTCAGCAATCAGTCACCTTACTTTAGAAGTGGTAGTGCAAGTAAGCATAGATGCAAAAGTTAAACCTTTCCATGTCTTCTCTTAGAAAACCATACTGAAAGTCTGCTCTCAGTCTGGCAGAGACATGAATTGGGACTTCTGAATGCCAAGTTTGTTCTGAAGAACTGGTCTCCCACTTGTGGTGACTGTGATCGTATTTTGAAGGCAGGCTGGAGGAGCAGTGCTACTGGCAACATGATCTCCTAAAGATCACTACTGAACACTTCGGTGATGTTAGAACAAGACTGATCTTCTGCCATCCTGCCCTGACCCAAAGGGCTGTGCAAATCTGTATGATCTCCACACCGGGTGTTGCTACCTTCACTGGATAATGTGGTCTTATAAGGCTCAACATATATCCTGCGGATGTTTGGCCTCAGTTCTTGGTATTTGTCTTTCCCTTCTTCTGGGAGGCTTGAAGCATGAGGTAAGAAAGTGCTGCGGGGACAATCAATAGAAATGCTGATTTGCTCACCAGGAGTGGGCTCTTGAGAGAAGTCCATGGCTTGTGTGAGATGGGGAGTGTAAAGACCTTCAGAGAGAGAGACAGACTGGGTCTCACTGTGTACACGAAGCCAACGATGGTGTCGGCTGAAATAACTGTAGTGCTGATGTTTCCCGTGTTTCTTCTTCCCTAGGAAACTCAAGGATTGCCTTGAGCTGGAGTTCTTTTCTGTGCTTTTTGGTGAAAGCCTTCCTATTGACAGGCTCTGCATGTTCTCTGTAGACTGATCAACATCTGTCTCTAAGACACTGCTTCCTCTTGGGTTTTGTTTTGGAGTTAGGCAAGGCTTGATATCATGGACATGGAGGACATCTGGGGCACTGCCACTCAGACAACTCACTGCCTGATGGGAGATATCCTGGGAGGATGAATAAACCAAATCCAGCTCCCTCGGACTCAAAGCATCACTAGAATCATAGTCACTGTCGGTTGGGAGGAACACTTCTGAGCAGCCTTCTTCATCAGAATATGGCTGGGAATCTGCAAAAAGAATAGAATTGATTAACCTGGGGCAGACTGCACGTCTTAGCTGCATGCCTATCTTCTATGTCCAAATTAATCTGAAATAGAGGGTTTCTTTGTTACTGAATGCATTTCTACTGTCTCCTGAAGACAGGAGGTTAAGAACTGTTTCTAATGTTGGAGGCATCATGTCTACTGAAGAGCTCCCCTTTGGTGGAGGAATGTATTGCTGAAAATATTGGTGTTGATCAGGATGGGGCTGGTGGGATCATGCTCCTTTGAGGAGATAGCTTTGGACTGCTGACTCAGATGTACCAGGACCCTCATTTATTCTGAGAAGGAAGCCAAGCTAGGACTGTGTAGAATTACTTGGTCATCAAACACAGAAGGGTCCATTGAAGAAACAACAAGATGGGTTTCTTCTGAAAAAATCTACTCAGGAACAGTTATGGATGGCTCATCCTTCTCTTATGAACTACTACTTGCTATAAACATTGACTTGGCTCACATGTTGTCCTAAACCAGAATATAGTTTATTGGCTTAATGGGGTGACTGAATCCAACTGTTGTGGTTTATAAACAATAGTCTGTAGCTTAGTTTTATGGGTGAATCTAGTCAATATGGCTTATTTAACAAACCATGATTAAAAACTACGGCTTAGTGTGATACATGAATTCAGCCAGTATCTTCCAATAGGACTACCATTTCTGGGCTGTGAACATTCAGATAGCCACTAATAGTCATTGTGATTATTTTTCAGCCCAGAATGGTAGCCCTTTTATTCTTGAGTTACCTGTTTAGTGAAACCTTGGCTTTTGTTTCTTGGACCAACTCCTGCATCTGCTTTTGATCTCTGATTTTGTTTGATGCTTCATCTCTTGCTTGAAACTCTGGCATGGAGCTTGGATTGGTTAATAACTTCACCATGAATTATTGGCTTCATGCATTATTGACTTCTTAATTGGTTTGGGTGTTCAGTTGTCCAGCCCCAGGACAAGAGGAGCCCTTATAGTTTTAGGCTTGCTTAAACTATACCTCTCATTTGCATGCTTTGAAACTCTGACAACATGGAGAAAATGAGTCCATTAGAAGAATGTCAAATGAATGGCTGTTGTGCTAGGTGCATTTTCAGAGCAAAAGCAGGTCTTAAGTAGTCCCTAATTCTGCAATGCTTTTAGTCTGAATGGAAATCTGTATAATCTCTACTCTGAAATTTGTTTATGATAACAAACAAAAGGTATCATTAACCACTACTGTTATTCATTTAGATCCTGCATGCTAAATTCCACTAATATTAAGACAAATAGGTTAAAAGAATCTAGCAAAATGCAATTATGTGTTATTTGGAATCTGAATGGTTTGTATATTGTATTCTGCACAGAGTTTTAACTACATTAAATTGGGCTATATCCTGTCCAAGGAATTATTTTATCTTTATTTAATAATGGAGTTTTCTATTTAATTTTATCACAAGACTTGGTTATATTACTGTTGGTTGCATATTTTTTTTGGTAAGTTTGTTAGACTGGACAGAATTAAAACTGCAGTCTTCTGTGCCAGATTTGGGCTCCACAGTACAGCAGACTTGCTTGTCCAATGTGGAAAGGGAGCTGTTAGTATGGAATAAGAGGTTCAAGCACTAACTCCGCTTCTGGGGCCATTCTACAAATATGAACTGTGGGTGCCACTAAAAAGAGAAAAGGAGAATGGACGGATGGATGCCCATAGAGAGGGCTCAGACCTTGATGCGGAAAATTGACTGTTGGAGCCTCTCACTCCTGCTGGCTCTCCAAGGAAGCTGAGGCTGGAACCTGCAACACTGGGAAGCTAAAAGGAATTATGACAAGGTTTGGGAGAGGCTTCTTTGGCCAAGCAGATACAGTCCCTGTTGCCACTCAGAAAGGAATGAACTTTTTTTTTTAAACTAAAGGGGAAAAGCACCAAAAAGCTTGCTGCTGTTTCTTCCTGCATTTTCTGGACTGCCTGACTCTAGACAGTTGGTCTAACCTTTTGGGGTTATTGCCAGCCGCAGGGTCTTGGATTCTTTGGAAAGTCCCAAGGCTGGTACATGATGCCACTCAGCACCGCATCTGTTCCCAACACAAAACAGACTAGACTAGCGCTGAAAAAACCCAAGCCAAACCAAAATAAAAACAAGTCTTCAATCTCAGAAGGCAAACATTAGCCACATGCTCTTCCTGCAGTAGATTTATTCTGATGCTAGACTGTGTGAAAGAGGCTCTGTTTTTATGTGCAGGTCTCAGTTTTCAGAGTGCATGGCATGGGGAATAATTAATATCAACTTGTTACCTGAACTTTGTACTGGGGGGTGGGGTGGGAAAGTGAAGAGCATTATGTATTGATTACGTGCATCTGCATTTGTATGCTGTGAATGGATACAGAGATAGCCTATATTCTGCCATGACAGATTGTGCACAATGGAAGGAGGTAGAAGGGTAGGGATTCTTATAGGCCATTTACTTCAATGGAACATTAACACCCCCATTGTGCTTAGCAGGACAGTGATAACTTACACTTGTGTTCCCCTGCCTGGCCCTCTTCCAGCTAGAAATGAGAGTTGTTATGCAACACATCTGGAGGGCACTCATTGGGGAAGGCTAACATGCACTATCTGCTTTATTATTGTGAAATGGTGATGGAGGGGCCAGGGGTGGGATCTAAAAGATAAAAGGGTTTCATATCTGTCTGTTCACCCTCCACCATATTCCCATTATTCTGCTGAGAGTGTGGGCCCTCTGACAATGTTATATTGACAGGTACATCACAATGCCATTACCCCAGGGTAGCCATCAACCAGTGTGTCCCTGATGCTCACCCAGCACAGATACTCTGGGGGAAATGCATCTTTCAAAATATTTTGTTTTGCTAAACTACTCAACCAAAGGAAAGGATTAAAAAAAAAAGGTAACAGCATGAAAAGATAAGCACAAGCTCAAAACTGTTCAGCCTAGCAATTCAAAACAAGGAAAAAAGAAAGGAAAAAGAAAAAGAATAAGAAATTAAGGGCTGGAAATTACTGTATGTTAGAAACAGAACAAGTCCAAAACACTTTGACCATATTGCTCAAAAGTCTTCCTTGCTCCTTTGTTGAAAAAGACTAATTCAAATGTTGACAGAAAACATATATCTACAATCCATTGCTGCAAGTGTATGTATTATATATTTTGCATTCCACTGTTGTACAATAATTCTTTTAGCCAACTCCCATGCCCACCCCCCCAATCCATAATTCTTGCTATTTTGATAAACTCCAAGTCCCAGGAATATAGACATGAAGAGCATATGCATCTTTACCATACAGTGATTGATCCAGAGTCATGTTAATAATTCTATTGATGTCATCCCCAAATGCAACAGTAATAAAACAAGACTAAACTATGTGGATTAATGTTTTGGCTCCTGAGTTATGCCTCCAATATCAGGAGGATGGTAAGCAACCTTTACTGTACATTCTCTATGGTGCACAGCATACATTACACATTTTTGTTGTTGCTGTTATACTAACCTCATTTTAAGACCATAGGAAATTGATTTCACATTGTTTAATGCTCAGATGGTTGTATCAGAATAGGAGATTCAAGCTCATTATTTCACAGGTCACATTAGCTAATATCAATTTCACCTACTTCTTCCTATTTCCTATAAAGAAGGGATACGGAGCTTAGAAGCCACCGATAATTCTCCCCAGTTTTTTACCACCCAAATAAGAATCCAAATAACAACTGCAAGGTGCATCTTAAAGACGTTCTGCCAAACGTAAAAGCCCCCAAGCAGATGTATTTGGAGAATAACAATGTACGTTTCGAATAGTCAACTCACCATGTACAGCCGAATGTATGTACAGCATTTGCGTGTGGTACCCTATTCTTGTCTGTAAGGTATGGGAGTCAGGTTCTGCAAAACCTGAATGAAACCAGATTGGTGGCACTTCACATTAAAAGAAGGGGCAGAGCTAGTTTTAAACTTATCCCTGAGAAACACGGGAAGTTTGGGGAGAATTGTCCATAGAGTGTACTGAAAAGATACTTTATTGCCCAAATGGGGGTGAGATATGAAGAGATTAAAGCACATAGTAGCATGCAAGAGCTAGTTCTGATGGCTGATTGCTATCCTCAATAACAGAGATACTCCATATCAGTTCCTGGAATGTGGATGGTAACAAGCTGCTGCTTGTGGGTTTGCATCGATACCTTTCCATGGAAACACATGATGGCTAGATGTGCTGTTTGGCTTTCATGCTTTCTGATAACTCTGTATCCCTAACTGGCCTCAAGTGTTGAATGGGTTTGTTTTTTTTTGAAATGTGCAAACTCTTTTGTGGAAAAGGAGATGGAGAATTGTGAGACTCCAAGTATTGTTGGTAATTTTTTCTTTATGTGGAGGTTATTCTGTAAACTATCTCACTACAGCCGACTAGTGTAAAAGCCGGGGTAGTTTTTGGGGGGAAGATCCATGAGAATATCTGTCACAGAGGTTAATATTTGGTATTACGCTGTGCCTACTGTATATAAACCACAAGTTCCATTGACAGAAGCCTATGAAGTCATTTAACTTTAGTAAATATTAGTCAGAGCTAATTGGAATTTCTTGACACAAGAACTCTAAAGAGAAAGCCAATTAATTTGCTTTGCTGTCCTGTTCTCTGAAAACTCACCTCAGATTTGTTGTTTCTACTAGAATAAATCTGGACACGTTCCCTCTTTCTTATATTTGATATCTGGTTGCCAAGGCACTATTCTGTGTTATTCTTACATTTTAAAGTAAGGGGATTATTAGGATTATATGGATAAAAGGATTATTAGAGTGGAGTGTTAATTTACGGTCTTTGTTATAACATAATAAAGAGATTGTCCAGATTCGAGATTCATTTAGGTTGCATTGCCATGTCTTAGGTCATCTGAATGGATTTCCTAGATGCAGCCAAGAAATGACGGGCATTTGAATGCCAAACAGATCCGTATAGCTCACGGGCAATGTTAGTCTGCTTCCCAATAAAATTCAATATAACTGTAAAATCTCAACATCAGACATTTCAAAAATAGCTCTTTAAGATTTGGAGCTAAGGCCAAATAAAATACATGTCCAAAGGCCTGTACTACCTTCTGGCTTCTGCATTTTGTTCTAGCGTTTCATTAATCCATTATTATTTTCCTGGGTCACAAGCATTGCGCAAAGGAATCCGGCAGAAGCAGGTGTAACAGTCAAAGACAGCTGCTGGGCCGGGGGTGACAACATGTGGTCCTACCAGTGCTGTTGGACTACAATTCCCATAATTCCTCAGCATTAGCCATGCTGATAGGACTGATTGGAACTGGGGTTTCACAACACCTGGAAGGCCACAAATTGTCCATGCCAGTGCTCAGAAGATACAATTATGCTGTTTGTTGCCCAGACAATGCCGAAGTTTCACCCAGAAGTACTTTATAAACCTGGAAGCAAATGAAATTAGCTGAGACTGGATGCTCAACTCCGCAAACTGAACACACTATACAATACTGTCCAAGATGAACAAAGAAACAAGTTCAGTCGCAGTTTCTCAAAATGGAGTGAAATCACTAGGATGCTTCCAGATGGAGGATCCCACAGTGCTACCAATCAGAAGACATTGTGCAGCTATTCTGTCTGTCCTTCTCTGTTGATATTCTGCAATAAGAAAAAAGCAGCTGGACAAAACATGAGCATTCTAAGAAAGAGACAGAAAGACTGCACAGTATGTGATCACCCAGGTCTATATTTTCTGGGCTGTTTAATGCTTCTGAGACCTTGCCTGAAGTTTTCAGCAAGCCTCTCTGTCCTTCAGCTGTGCTCCAGATTACATACAACTCCTAGGTTTATGCAGAAGGTACTTCCATTCCCAGTGTTTTCTCTGATCAGAAATAAGTCCCGCCCCTGCACAGACCAAGGTGTGGAACACCTCTTGTTTTCCTTTTGTAGCTAAGCCAGTTAAATTCTGACTCAGCCACGGGACAAGAGAAAACCATACTAGAACAATTTTACAGCAACTAATTCTTGAGTTATGCTGGACTAGTAGAAAGTTTTAACTTGATCTCTGAGCTTGTGAGTTCACCCTCCAACTCTGAAGTCAAGCTGTCTTGCTGACCTGCCATTTCATGGGCTTCATTTAAACTAGTTTGAGCAATGATTATTATGGATGGATGATTATTTTAATGTTCCACTGCTGGTCAGCAAAAGTAGTACTGGTTAGGTCATGGGTGGTGATGGAGAGGAGATTTGGGGCGCAGTGTGAAAATGTTTCTGAGGGTTGAGAAAGATGTGGAAGTATCCCAGTTCTTTCTGTTTTGTAAATTCTGTACTCAGATGAAGAAAATGCAGATTTTTAAAATGTATACATCTACTGTCTCTATCTATATCTATCTATATATACTGTATAGATCAGACTCAGTACTGTGAGATTACATACCCACAGATATTCAAGCAGAACAGTTGCAATACTGATTAGAATACATCACAGGAGTTGTGCTTATTCTACATTGGTCACACTGATGGGGTATACTAGAAGCCAGACTTGGATGATGCCAAGTTAGGGAAGGGAGCACTGGTTAATTTTACTGAATAATATGTCAGGAATGGAGACCTATCATAGACATGCCAAACCCAGGGGCAAACATAACACAGCCAGCTTGAGTTCTCCAGGCAGCTCTAGCTTACAGTTGTGACTATGCTCTACTGAATCAGAAATTGTGGAAATTTTGTGCCTTGATGAAAGAGATGAAAGTATTTTCCCCTTACCACTCACTGCTTTTCTCCTTTGTATCTCCATCTCTGGGGAGGGAGGTGGGGATGGAAGACAGTCGAGATGGGAGGATGTTGAGCTTATTTTCTTCTGCAGGGGTTCCTCTGAGAGATCCAAAATTTTCATGAGTGGCAAGCCAGAAGTTGTTGGTCGATACCGTGCATACTGCAGTGCTTCATTGATCCACCTCATTTCACGCCATATCTCATCGATTTGCTGCATGAGGAAGTAATACAGATATAAGTTAACAAGCAACTTTTGCTTTGCTTGACAAATGGAATTGATTTCTGTTAATTGCAAGAGAAAGATAATACGAGTAGAATTTGACAATGATCTCTAAGATGAACACACACACACAGTAATTTTATTAAAGACTACAATTTTCAACAATAAAAACTAATACAAGCTAAAAGAAAAAGAAAAAAATAGAAGGCGCAGAAAAGAAAAAGAGAAAAAATAGAAAAGAAAGAAAAATAAGAATACAGCAAAGGAAAAGAAAAAAACATATAAAGAAGTGACTTTTCCCTTCATCACAACAAGTATAAACAAGTTTAGTAACTGATCACCTTCTCTCAAAATACAACAAATGATCTCTTCTTCCCATATCCCATCTCTTATCTATAAACAAATCCTTAAAATCTCATCATTTCAGACCTGATGTCAGCAAAAGTCCATTAAGGGTCAACAGAGATAGCAACATATCTGTTTTAACCATGATTCAATAAACCAACTGTATATTACTTCCTTTTACTTCTAACAATCTTGATCTTTAGTCCCTTCAAATAATGTCCTAGTACTTGATTTCTTTTCATTTTTTCTTTGTCCCTTCTCACAAAATTCTTCAAAACTTCAACAAGTCTTTTCTGTAAATTCAATATAGGAAAATTATCCAGGTCACTATAGGAATATTGATATTCACATAGGAATATTGAAGTTCCTATATCAAAATAGAAAAAAATATCCAGGTCACTCTGGAAGAAATGGTGAACTGAATTCTGGCTTTCTGACTGAAAGGTGGCATGAGTAATTCAATAACTTCTAGCATCTAGATTGTATAGCAAGCAGGCCCTTAGTTTGATATTGCCTTTGAAAACTAGTCATAGGCTATTGCTGGTAACTAACACAACAGCCTATCTCCTAAAATATTGCAATGTTAGGACGGAACTCCTAACGAGTGTAGCAAAACAGGAACTCAGAAAAATTTGTCAGAAAAAAGAGAGGTGAGAAAACCCAGATCTTTAATTTCATCCACCCAATGACTCAGCTTTACAGAAAGTAGGTCCTTGCATGAATTCCCCAGAGGACGCATGACATCATCTCTAATTCCAATCTGTCTCACAGGGTTGTTGTGGTGGTACAGAACTGGAGAAGGAAGATCTATGGGCACCAGTTTGAGCAGGACAAACATTTAACAAGCAAACTAATATATAAACAATTCATGTGCTGGACTACTTGGCACATCTCCTTCTCCAAAAATGAAAAAAATCTGAACACCTACAAGTCTTTAGGCTAAGAGCAATTAATAAACACGAGTCTGGCTGCTGTCCCAAAATACACAGCCACTTCTACCATGTCCTTCCTCACAAGATTTGCCTACATATTAGAGTAGGGGAAAAGTTTAAGCCTCACATCCTCAGCATTCTACTTCCATTTCTATCTCTGCAAAGTGGCATCTCATTAAGATTTCTGTTATCTGAATTTACCTGGAACATTGTGCTCTGTTAAGGAGCTTATGAAACTGATTCTCAGATCCTTAATGATTAAAACAGATGAGAATTAAATAAGGGGTTGAAGGGATTTTGAGAAGAGTTAAGAGAGAGGGGAGATGATAGGTTTGTTAATATATATTGAAGAGAAGGTCTGAAGTTATATTTCATAACTTTGTTTTAACTTTGTTTTTAAGGAACTGTTTAAGAACATGGTGGTAGTTGCTAAGAGAAGTAGGATATGGTATGTCAGATGGCAGAGGACATAATTAGTACCTTGAATTACGTTCAGGATCTGAGAATCAATTTATTCTTTTCATTTATTCATTTAAATCTTCAATTTATTGAAGATTTTATATAGAGTAAAAGACAAGTCTAAAGAAAAAGAGAGAAAAGAAGAAAGAGGTGCAAGAAAAGAAAAAAAAAGAAAGAAAACAAGTTATGAAATATAACTAGTTTTTTTCTTTCTCTCTTTTTCTTTTCTTGCACCTCTTTCTTCTTTTCTCTCTTTTTCTTTAGACTTGTCTTTTACTCTATATAAAATCTTCAATAAATTGAAGATTTAAATGAATAAATGAAAAGAATAAATTGATTCTCAGATCCTGAACGTAATTCAAGGTACTAATTATGTCCTCTGCCATCTGACATACCATATCCTACTTCTCTTAGCAACTACCACAATGTTCTTAAACAGTTCCTTAAAAACAAGGAAGACGTACCCATTGTTAACCGTCACCCAGTGTCATGAGTACGTACTAAGCTGTAACCTGAAGACAGAGACACAGCTATTTCATGGGGCATCTCCAGGAGGTGGGGGTGGGGGGTGGGGGTTAGGGGAGTGTTGAAAGCTGTGTGAAATGATATCACCACACCCGTGGGGCAGTGTTCCAGTTTGTTACAGGTAGTGCTATATTCATAACCATTTATTATCTGCTTTTTAAATGTACATTATTGTTTCCTATACATTAAAATGGGGAAATTAATCAAAATGCTCTAAAACCCAAAGTTAGGACCGAATATAAAAAAGCAACAGTCAAATTTGAAAATAAATAATGGAGCATTGCCACCATTTTTTAAAAAGGTTTGAACACTGAACTACTGATTGGCAGAGTGTTCACAACATCTTCCAAGTGTGTTATATGTTATATATATGTTATATATTTCTGGTTGGATTATTTTAAATTTGTCTGGTTATAGGGTTTTTAAATACTGTTTTGTTTGCTGTTTTTTTGCAAACTAGCTGTTTGCCACCGAGAGTTATGGGAAGCCATATAAATTTTCTAAATGAATAAACAAACAAATAAATCTTTACACTCATGTGACATTACCCAGTCTATCCTGATAATAAAACCAAAGTACAGCTGCTTAATTCTGATTATGCCTTTAAGAGTGTCTGACACATAATACTATACATTTAAATTAGGACTTACTTTCAAATTCTGCTTCAGATATTTGTTTTATCTTAGTCAACCTTGAAAAACTTCTTTCCTCACGATTCCATAGCCTGTCTAGGTACAACATACCCATCGCCTACATATAATTTTTACTTTCTAGTTTCTCACTAGTTCCTTTTTCAAGACAGCTTTTATGGGCTCCTTCACTCTTTACAGTGTTTGGTTTGTATAGCGACTGTCTTAGATCTGGGATCATACAAATGCTCTTGTGGTTTTGTGGTTGCCGCTGAAGATTGTGGTATGTGGTGGACTGAATTAGTGTTTCTTTCCCCCCTTCTTCTGCTGCCAGTAGGTGGAATACAGCTGGTTTTCATTTGAGAAGGAACCTGACAGGTCCAATATGCTGTCACAGTAATTTGGTACAAACATGGTGGTTTAAAAAATGGCCACATTTTCATCAATCATAAACAATCATGCAACCCGGGGCGTAAGTTTCTGTCTTCTCTATGAAATGTTTGTCAGGAGCAGAACAGACCTCCCCACTTGTTAGAATCCTTAGTATTTTCTGTTCTTTTAAAAAAAATGTCCTCAAACAATTATACTATGTGAATGAACATAATAATTTATGTCTTCTAACTTTTTTAGCATATGTACAAGGGTTTCATTTTTTTTTAATTTAGCCAACTTTTGACTGCCATTACTTTTTAAAAATACAGAAATAAAAAAAAATGCTGACAATTATGTATACATCTCTCTTAGCCACACTATATTGCTAAAGCACTCAAGAAGTAACAAGTAATAAATGCAATGATTGGGAAAAAAGAAATCACTTTGTGGGAGGGTGAAGCTGCTGGGAAGATGGAGGTTAAAAGTCAGGGAAAAAATAGGTATCCAAAGAAATGACCTATTTGGATGGTGAGAATTAGTGAACAGGTGGATGTGAGTATAATCAGATTAATACAAGTAAATTTAAAAATGGTTAAAAGCCTTGTTTATTAAGTAGTGTGGAAAAGAAGGCCCATCGCGGAGCATTTGCTTCAGAGTTCTAGACTAAGGACTGTTTAATAAGGCTAATGATTTATTTACACAATAGCAATGTCAGAGAAGAGAAATGGATTGCATCCTAGATTAAATTTAAGGTTACTTGCAACTATCAGAAGTGGCTAGAAATATCTTCTAAACAACAGCAGAGTGGGAGCCATCCAGATTTCAGGGGAAACCTTGTTCCAGAGAGCAGACACTGCTACAGAGAAGGTGCCCTTCTGGGGTTATGATTGATGACATTGTTTAACCTTGAATGTTGGCATCTCTACTGTACAGAATTTGACTCTTTCCACCTTTGCTTGATTTCTTGGACTTAATTACTCTATGTCCACTGTCATCCTTTAGCATACCAATTCAAGGCTGGAACTTTTTTCTGACTTCGGAGATCTTTTGGAAGACTTTCCTTGCTTTTCTGTGTCTGTTTCCATCTTCGGTGTCCTTACAGATGTTGTCATGATACTGCTCCTTCTCTCTTTTAACAGCTCTGTGAAATTCTGTGTTAAGTTCCTTCCTGAGATCTTTGGCTTCTCTTCTCTTCTTGGCAATATCCACCTTTTGTTCTGATACCCAGTTACATTTTGTCTGTTTCTTGGTTTTTGGCAGTGTCTTTTCATCCTTAAATAAGTTTCATTCCAAAGTTTCTCTGATTCTCTATCAATGAGATTCTGGGCTTCAAAACAATTCTGGATTTCTACTTGAAAACAGTATTCAGCCAGGATATTGTGGAAACTGGGTGACTTTGTTCTTCTGGTTTGGCTTGACTTAGAACTTGCACATTTGTGATCTGTTTCACAGTCAGTCCCTGGTCACATCTTTGGTGTTACAACTGAGCTTTTCTACCTTCCTGTATCCAATAATATAATCATTTTGATTTCTCTGGACTCTAACTTTGGCATTCCAGTCTCCAATCACAAGCAGCACATTTTGCTTGCATGTTCTGTTGATTTCATATTGAACTTGGCCATAACGTTCATCAACCTCCTCTTCTGCATCAGTGGTTGGAGCATAAACTTGGATAATGTCATATTAAAAGACTGCCCATGAAGTCTAACTGATATTATTTGGCTGCTGATGGCACTGTGATCAAGTATTGTTCTTGCTACATCTTTCCTGACTAAGAAAGCAACATTATTGCTTCTTTGTTTCTTGGGTCCTGAGTAATAATGATTTTTTGGCTGAAAGTGTCCAGTTCCAGTCCATTTCAATTTGATGATGCCTAAGATGTCAATGTGTAGTTGGTTCATTCCATCTTTTACTGGATAGATGTTAATACTTACGTTTCATGTTCCCACTGTAATTCTTCCTTTGCAAATTTGGATTGTTTTTTTCCTGCATGGCAACATCAGCAACAAGCCATCCTGAAGGCTTTAATCTAGCCATTTCATAAACACCATTAGTACTTTGAAACATCCTCAGTTCTTTCTCAACAGCTTATTGATTCCCATCTGACCTGAGGGGCCCATCTTCTGGCACTATATCATCAGTCACTTTATATTGTCTATCCACGTTGTTTCCTTGGCAAAATACAGGAGTGGCTCACCATTGTCTTCTTCCATGCAGTACGAAATGATGCCTTCAGTGTTGTCAATACTATGATTATCTGATTCCAGCATCTTCCTATGTGGCTGCTATAGGTGCCTGTTTCCTTTAGCTGGGTAGCTGGGATAACCTTCATGCCTTGGGTGACACTGTTGAGATTGTACACCCCTGGTGTTCTTTGCTCTTCCCTCCCAGGAACAACCACCTTCCATGAAGAGGCAGCACAACAGGATTTGCAGGAGTGGGGAGGGAGGATATTAAAATTAGGGGTACCATATTGGTCTGCAAAAATCTAGACAACTACTGGATGGTAGCAAACTCTGGATTTTGGTACATCAGATGTAAATGGCTAGACAAATGGAGAGTTAAAAAATAATTCAAAAAATAATTCTTCTAGATTTCATATCCAGCTCCCCAAACCTGGTATACTTCAGCTATAGTGGTCTACTGCTCCCAACATGTTCAAGTAAGGAAATGGAAGAAAGATGAGAGTGGACTTTCTAGAATCCTAAAGCTGGAATGCCCCATTCTTTCATGTTGATTCAGCCCCAGGGTATGTGCAGTTGATTCTCCTTTTTGATTACCTACTTAAGGGCAAAGTTCAGCCATGTGAACCTTTCTGGATTTTAATCCTTTTTCCCCAGCTATCCATAATGAATAGAGATAGAACTGATGCTCAAAATTCTGTGTGGATTCATATGACCAGGTCCCAGGATATAATTTCTTAAATGCTTATTGTGCGGCATCTATAATTACTTGCAGGAAGTAGTCCTCAATGTCCTTCAATTACCTGTACTTATTAGAGAACGAATAGACAGGTATCATGTATTTAGCTTTGCAACAGCTGTTCTAAGACACATACAATAGGGAATGGCTTTTGGAAAGTACAGCATCATCTTTGTAGGAAATCCAAGAGGGAGAAAAGCCATTTTTAGCAAGCAATAAGAAATGGAGGGACAAAGTTCACCTGAGAGTAGCCTGGACTTCTTTATCAGCCCCTCAACCATTTTCTATTTTGGCCTTTGAGGGCCTATGAATCAAAGCCTGGAAGCTGGAGATACATTTGATACTGTATGTGTTTAGTTACTGGACATAATATTCACATATCTGGACAACCTGCAGCTCGTTTTATCTGTAGGAAAGAATTATAAAGGAGATCTAAAATTCATATTACACTGGATGTCTGGTTCTGCAGAATGCAATCTCTCAAGGTAAAGATATTTTATGACTTAGAAAAGCCAACCTTTGCTAAGGGATGCAGACACAATCTCAGGTATTTCTGGGAAGCATACACTGTGTGACAGAAGGCAACCCTGTATGGAATCTAGAAGTTTTTCTATGCAAATGCCCATATTCAAAAGAGAATGGATAATTCTGAAAGTTTTATACAAAAATGTATACTGGGGAGTTTTAAAAAAGTGCATAAAATGGGGAAATTATATGAAAAAAGCATACATCAAGAATATGTATGTTTGAAAATATTGCTTCAGGAACATCTATTTTTAAAAAAGAACATCACGGAAATTTGCTTTAAAAAGATATATTAGAGAAAGCTGACATGACAGCTTTATATACTAGGAAAACTTATGAACTACAATGTGATATTAATATTACGTACAATTTCTTTCTTAAAACATCCATGAAAAAACTATTGGAAACCTTCTTAATGCACCAGTAAAATAGACTATATATTGACCTACATCTCTAGTAGCATTCAACTGTGTTTACTTTTGAGTAGACGGGTATAGACTGTGTTGTAAACAGCCTTGTATTTCAATTAATTAAGGCCGGGAGAGAGCAAACAGGATCAGTCTTTTATGTAAGCCTCATCAAATTGAATAACAGCTCTGCCAGCACACAGCTCCTTTTATTCTAACTGGGTTTATGGAAGAGAATACGCTGGTGGCTTGTCCCCCTCATCTGAACGATTCGTCTCCCACTTAGCCACCTTCAAGGTACCCAAACTTGTCTGCCTAACACTGCTGCTTCATGACAGGATCACCTCTGGCAAAAGAAGTGAGCAATTTGGATAATGTTTTCCATTGCAGACTGACAGCTGGCAGGGGAGGAGGGGAAAGGAAGAAGGGAGAAGCTTCACCTAGGGAAGAAAAAAAAGAAGGGCTCTGATCCAGGCTAAATTGCAGTGTGCAGCTTTTGCCCACATTGGAAGGGGCATGGGATTTACAACCCAAACTGACACGCTTTTCTATAACATTCCAGTACACTTGTCATATGATTTTATCTATGAAATTAGTTCAAAAAGTAAGCAATCCGAAGAAGGAGAGAAGGATACGTTGCATGAAACCTTCATAAAACTCAGGTTGAATTGTGACATTCACCTCTTTATGCCTCGCCTTGCCCAACAATTCTTTGCTTAGGTTCTCATATGCAGCAGCCCCTGCTAGAAATTAACTCTGAGTAGCGAGAGAACAGATGGTTACCTGTATGTAATCTAGGACTTGTTGGTGTCTTTGTTTAGCAGCGTTGACTTCACTGTCTGAAATGGCTTCCCTTAGGGACTGCTGGGTGCTCAGAAAATCTAGCTCTATGACAGCGGAAAGGCGGCAATAGAGACTAATAAATTTTTCCTTGTAACTGCAGAAATGAACTGCGGAGACAACAAAGCACAAAAGCAAGTGTGTTAAACAGGGGACCCTCAAAGCCTTACCTTTTGGAGGGGCTTGATCAAGATCAGTTGTCACAGCTTACATTAGTCCCTAAAAACAAGGATTATGGGAAGAGCTAAAACTGCAGAAGGGCCAGGCCCTACGAGTTTGTTGCAGTGAAAACGCAGTATTGTGTAGGGCCTTAACATCAAACAGATTTATGTGGCTTAAGCTTTTGTGGATCAGAGACTACTACAGGTATTAAATTAGACTAGCAGAGTAGAAAGACAGCAGTAGTATATCTTGCAAGTGGCTATATTTGTTCTTAGTTGGATGTGCTGAAGATCTGCTCTGAAATTTTACAGAGCAATTCTCGTCATTGTTTTATATTTTGTTCTGCTTGGACTACCTGGGTGAGTCTGCATTGCCAATTGCCAGCTAAGAATCTCTGCATCTTATGACATTTAAAAGCTTTTGCCACACATACTCTATCTGTTAAGTCCTTAGGAAAGGTAAAGGTGATTTTTTTTCTATTGGATAGTTTCCTGTTGATGTAAAGAGTATGCAGGCTTCAGATGTACATAGAAATCTCAATCAGGCAGGATGAAAACACAAGCAAGGCTTGCACATAGATGTTCATCAGGGATGGAAATTCAGATAAAGCTTTCTGCTTCAAACACTATACTTTTCTGTATAGGCTATTCATAGACTGAAAAATGACCAAGTACTATTCATGCATTATTTGAGTGAAATCCCCAAAGTTCTGCTGATGTTAGCAGAAACTCGTCAGTGGTCAATGAGCAACTGCTTTGGATCAGTTGGATATCAAATGTGTGTTGATGTGCAAAAGACCAGTAAAATCCATTCTAAACTGTACCTGACTCCTTGGGCTACACATCTACCTCAAGCACAGCATTGCTAGAAAGGCCTCCCATGCTTTATTATGGTTCAAGTAGTCAGAATCCATGGATAACGGAGGTTCTAGTCCACCTGGAGGGCACAACTTCCCAACCTCTTTATACTTACACTGCTTTCGTTTCTGCAGTGAGGTATGGGTTCACATCTATCTATAAGAATTTCCTACAGATGAAGATGCTGTGCCATATGATTTCTCTGCCTCAGTAACACACATGAGGCAGACCTCATCCCACCCAGAATAGCAATTATATAAATGTGTGACGAGGGAATTGGACTTCAGCTGTATGATGGATCAAAAAAGGAGCACTGGACACTGCCGTAGACCAGATCAGACTCTTTGTCCACTTCGCCCACTGTTTTGATATTGCCCATAGCAGGACACAGGTAGAAAGTCCATTCTGTCACCTGGGACCTCAACCCCTGCTGTTTTTGTTTAATGTGGACTGCAAGGGATTGAACCCAAGACCTTCTGCACAGAAAGTATGTTCCCCACCAGTGAACTATGAACCTTCCAATCCAGACCTCATATATTTTAAAACGAATCAGAAAATGCTGATCTACTCACCAAATGTTTCATATTTCTGAAACAGAAGCTGTGGCAACCCCTGCTGTCTATAATATACGTGCTGAAAGTTTGGTGGTACTATATATCTCCTTTTCAGGAGAGATGGGCAGTGATAGAAATTTGATAAATGAATGAATGAATAAATAAATAAACATTTCTGCTGTATTTGCAGCTGGTAACTTCCCCCTCCCATCCACCAGTGCCATACATCCTGATGTGCCATTCAAAGCCTCTGTTCTACTAGCTTTCCTTTAACAGAGCATCACAGATTGTGTTTAGGAAGATACCATGTTTTTCAAAGGACAGCCACCGATCAGTTCAGACAGTGATATAGAATGCCCTTCCCTCTTTGGGGTCATCCAGATGTGTTAGAATAAAACTCCCATAATCCCCAGCAGTACATCTGGAAAGACCAGGTTAATGAAGTATAGATTTGGATAAGGTCTTTGAAGTTACTGAACAATACTATTTATGCATTCTGCCTGATAAGGAGTTCCATGCAATCTGTAAATGCATAAACTTCCATTACATCTACAGATACTGACCCAATAAAAATATCACCTTACCTAGTTGTGTATACCTTTCTGAATATGGATTTTCAATTCTGATTAATCATGGTGCTTCTCTCTTTTTTCCCCCATAAAACTGAAAAAGAAAATACAACAACAACAAAAAGTGAAGGGGTGCAAGTCTGTATTTCTGTTCATGCTGCGTATTTATAAAAAGCACGTTGCCAGATCTATGTCTTGGGTGTGATAATGTATTCACTGGTCACAATGCTGGCCCAGAAGCTCTATCACATGATACACCTGTCTCCACAAGAGAAAGAAGTAAAGCTAAACTTGCTGTTGGGAATGGGGGAAAGAATGACACTTTTTGAATACCCCCTCACCCTTTGATCATTTTCTGTTCTGAACAGTTACTACTGGAAACCATGAAGTACATCCTACAGGCAATTATATGCAACATGATGTTTTATCACAGCTTTCTCAGATAGTAAGCTTTCTCCCTTTTGAGAGAGATGGGCAGTGACGAGAGTCGAAATATAAATAAATAAATAAATAGTATCAGTTCTATGCACATTGGCTTCTTCTTACACAAACCATTACCACTATATGTTAATATTGAAAATTTATCCATGTGGAATGGCAACAAATAATATAAGGAATAGGCTTTTGTAGCATGTTGGATTCAATCTCCAAAAAGGTCCTTGGAGCACGCAAGAGCATGGAGGCAGCACCTCTGTGCAACCTATTAAAGCAGCTGCTTATTTTCTCAGAAACATGCAACTGTCCTTTACAGGTGCTGCATGATCCAGGAAAAGGATAAGGATGCTTTAAGGAGTTTCAGACAGGTGTTATACTCATGCTCTGAGGATGGCTAGGGAAGTTCCTACAAAGGCTTCTCAAGGTCATTGTGATGACAGTTTCTATAAGTTGACCTAAATGTATTATGAGTTTTTAGCAGAGCCATCTTCTCAACAGAGTTCTCCATTGAACAAAGAATTAGCCTCTGATAGACTTGTTTTCTTTCTATTCACTGGGTCACCAACATATTGTACTTACAAACTTCCATGATCAATGCTGCTTGTTCAGGGTCAGCACATATTTTGTATCAAAACATCCCACATTCAATCTTTGGTATCTCCAGGAAGAACTATTAAAGAATCCTGTCTAAATCTTGGCAACCCACTTCCAATCATCAGTGTCAAAAATACAAGGAAAGATGCACTAACAGACTCAGGAGAATTGCAGCAGATTCTGATGAGCCTGCCTCTGACCTAACGTGGGTAGTATGCTAGTGCCAGCAAGTCTTCACAGTGCAAATTAAGTGGGTGTTTTGTTCAGCACTGACTATTTGAAACATCTCATTGATCTTCTTGATAGAATTTTAACTTTCCTCAGTTGTTTTACAGGTTGAGCAGGTTTTCTATTATTCTAAAGGTTTGCAAAGCTATTCCACCTGAAATTAAGATGTGGTGTCATGGGGCTGCAGGTGAACTGTCACAACCTCCTTTTGATTGTTTGAAAAACAGTGGGTTTTTTTTTAGCCTAGATATATTTTTAAGATCTCCCCAAAACCATTATATCTCTCTTTGATCATGCCAGCATTGTTTCAACCATGACTGAAAAAAGAGAGAGACAGTACTGACTTTTTTCATCATCTTCCAACAGGGCTAATTTCTATAGGACTCTGAGAACAGGGCTGCAACGGGGGGGGGGGGGAAGTGGGGCATGTGCCCTGGGCGCCGCAATGGGGGGGGCACCAAAATGAGTGCTGGGGGGTGCCAAAATGGGTGCAGAATCCATCTTTGCCCTGGGTGACACAGACCCGAGTTGCAGGCCTGTCTGAGAATCATGAAGTCTTACGGATTACCCTACACAGGTGGCACTTTAGCAAAACGACACTGCTGTTTTAGCCTCAGAGCTGCATCTTCTTACTGCGGTGTGGTTGAAAACCAGGCCTATAATGTTAGTATAACAAATGTTACTTTAGCAGAGTCATCTGTGGTTTCACAGTTAAAGATCCAGTAGCCACCAACTAATAGGGAGTGGAAGCTTCCAATATTTGGGAGGTGAATCACAGCTATATTATAGGCACTAGGGAAAAATGTGCAATAAATCAGAAAATGGCTCCTGCTCGAGGGCATGAGATCAGTTACTTTTTGTTTGGAAAGTAAAATTGAGCTGTTACTAGAATTCTCCCTGGAGTGCTTACAACTCCCGCATTATAAATTCACTGCATTGAGATGGATGAGCAGGGCAGCCCGTATTCTCATTGTTTACGGCAAACTGCTTTACTACCTGTTGCCTGTGCAGATCTATGGGGGATATGAAATGTGGTTCTAATCCTACTGGAAGCATCATGATTTCTGGGTTTACTTTTTTGTACAGTAGCTGGGGATGCACTTAAATGGCTACCGAGGAGGTGTAGCCATTTTGTGAGTGTGCGAATCACATGCTGGAAACAGTTATAAATGTATCCCTGACCCTGAGGAATCAAAGCCTATCTAGTTTAACTTCCTATCCTTTGTGGTTGTATCTGGGAAGCCCACAAAATCTAGGGAGGAAGCAGCCTCTTCCTGCTGTTGTTCCCCAGCAGCAATTCTTCCAAACAAATAAAATGGTATTATTCCAAAAATGACTGATCTCCTCCAGAATGAACCCAAATTGGCAACATTTGTCACAGAAACTCTTTCTCTCCTAAGTAAAATAACAAATGCATACATAAATGCATGTGTCTGTCTGAGGTCAAACTATTCTGAGTAGGCAAACAGGAGCAATTATGAAGAATGCCTTCTCCACCAGATGTCAACGTCAAACGCATTGCTCAGCCAGTCTGACCCACTTTGCTTTCATCCAGCAGTGCCCGATTTACCCATTTCAGAATGGCTTTATTCTGAACGCCTTTACTACACTCAAGGGCTGTGTGCTGCGTGATATCTGGCTGGCTTCTGTGTGCCAAGAATGATGACTAGCACATGTAATCCGGTAGCTGGGCTCCCTCTATTACTTATCTGGAGTCAGAGGGAAAAAGTGATGTTGCCAAGAAATCACATGATTTATTGACTCTCTGCTGCAGCGGGGGAGGCAAGGACCGAATGGGGAACAGATACAACTTTGTGATTGTATTATAAGGCAACTGGGTTAATATTTCTAGGAGAACCAAGGTAGTATACCGAGTTCAAACATCTGAAGAGGGAGGTTAAGGAATCCTGTGTGTGGGGTGTAAGGGTTATTCTGTCCTGGGGCAGTGCAGACGTCGTCTGAGGCAGGGAGCAGGAGAAGAAAGGACACATTGTGACCCAGTTCCAACACCTCCTGTGTATACAGACGGAACAGCTTAGCCTACAGAGGGACACGCAGAGAGAAGAAAGGGGGGCGGGGGAAGGAAAAAGTTATAACACAGCACTTGCATTATAAATACCCCACCACTGATACAAAACAGTAGAGCAAGTTTTCACAACATCCAGCAGATTGGCATTTTTATAAAACATAGGCAAGTGGATGTGGATGAATGCGTGCCCACGTATGCGCGCACACACACTGATGTGTGCTTGTCTTAATCTTGCTTCAGAAAACTTTTAATGCTCCAACGTTCCACATTAAAACTCACACATACACGTACAACCCCAAGCTCCCCCAGAAAATAACATCCATGTTACTTATTAACCAGAAAACTCACCATGAGCTTTTCAAGATTATGATGGTACTGTTTATGTGGAAACGTGAAAATGAATTCAGTTAAAAACCTTTTAACACTCGGAAATTCATTAAGAAAACTAGGTAGTATTCTGAAAGATGCGTTGCCTGCTTCCCCCACCCCCACCCTTTGTCTCCACCAGCCTGCCACAAATTGGGCCAATGCAAAAAAATTAACATGCCACACTGGAGAAAAACATTAAAGTCAAATGACAGTGTGTTTTTATTAAAAATTCTTTTTACTCCCAACTGAAGTATGGCTTATATCTACCCTGGTGCCCTTTCCCCCCACAAAGCATTGCCCCCTATTACAGGATATGATCCTCGGAGGAAAAGAGAAGAAGCTGCTTATTCCAAAATGGGATGAATGCTGTCCAAATATTTCAGACGTAGATGTCCATATTTATCAATACTGGCTGATGAGAAATTCTAGCTCTTAAATTTGAGATGATGCTGCCTGCAGGATGCATGACACAACACAAGCCTGCCTCATTTTTCAGTTTAGCCTTAGTTATTTTTAAAGGGCTGCAGAATTTGAGAGATGATTCAAAACAGGTTCCACCTCCCCTCAACACAATATGCCCAATGGATGAATCATTCCAACCTAAATGGATGTGTGTTTGGGGGAGCAGAGATCAGGTTGTTCCTTAAAAGAGATGCTAACCATGTGGAAGATAGTGAATTTGAATGCAGCTTGGAGTTCTCTATATCCTTGGCCATCTTTGTGTAGGCATAATCAAATGGGTTTATACAAAGTAGCTTTTCACCAAAAAAAAAAGGAAAAAGAAAAAAAAGACTTGAGGGCTGTTTACGAGACTGTTACTGTTCATATTAAAAAGTGATAGAAAATAATGCACTACTTGCCAACAATTTATTTGTTTGTTTATTCACTTATCATGTTTATATAGCCTCCCAGGTCACATAACAGTGATTCTGAATGAATTTAACATTCACGATGTCATGTGCTGACGGTTATGAGGACAAATTTGCTCCAACCCTGGAAAAAAAGATACTTTATCGACTGGGAAACCAAATTTGGGGAATGTGCAGCAATGGCAAAATTAACAGTATGCAACCAGAACACAAGTTTGACTAAATTTAAATTTAGCAAGAGCACCAGCATTTATTTTAGGAACAATGATAAACAGTGCTGACATCTGTCTAAACATTAATGTTTTATTGTAAACTGCCAAGAGTCCCTTTTGGGAGATGGGCAGTGATAAATTTGATTAATAAAATAAATAAATAAATAAATAAATAAATAAATTTAAGCATCTTACATGTTTAAACACCAGCCACCTGCTATGAAGTGCGCCACAGGGCAGGTGGACGAGGATGGGCGCGAAGATGCTATGGTGAGTGCTGACTGTCCCACTTTAGCAGTAAAGGTGAAATTGGGTTCCCGCACAAAAATTACAAAGGTATGGGCTTTAGTTGACTCTGGGTGTTCCAGGTGTTTAATTCACCCTGATCTGGTTGCTGCTTTGGAACTGCCTAGTTTCCCCCTCCAGCATCCTTTGATCTTCACACAGTTGGATGGTTCAACGGCAGGGGTGGGGGGGGGCCCGGTGACCCATTTCACTGGAACTGTGGCAATGCAAATGGGCAGCCACCGTGAGACTTTGAAATTCGTTGTAGCACCTGTTGACAATCCCTTGGTAATCCTGGGGATCCCATGGTTGACCTATCGAAGCCCATATATAAACTGGGAGCACAGAACTGTGACTTTTACAGATGGATTTTACCAAGCTCGTACAGTGAAGATGATTGCACATGCAGGATTTGGAAGGGCAGCGATCGCCACACCGCGCCCTGACTTACCCCAATTAGAAGGCTTGCCTGCTCAATGCCAAGAATTTGCTGATGTTTTTGGGGAGATAGAAGCAGATCAGTTACCCCCCCACCGGAAAACAGACTGTGCAATAGAGTTAGTCCCTAATGCTCAATTGCCCAAGCCAAACATTTATCCGATGACTCATAAGGAACTTGAGGCATTACGGGACTTCACTGACAAAAATCTCTCAAGAGGATTTATTGAACCTGCTAATTCCTCAGTTGGGGCCCCTGTGTTATTCCGGGAAAAGAAAGATGGCACGCTTCGACTCTGTATGGACTATTGAGGGTTAAATTCCATCTCCATTGTCAACAAGTACCCTCTCCCTCTCATGAAAGACATGTTAGCTCATTTGTCAAAGGGCAAGATTTTCTCCAAGCTCGATCTTCGCGAAGCCTATTTCCACATTCGCATAAGAGCTGGGGATGAGTGGAAAACTGCTTTTAATTGCCCACTAGGATCGTTTCAGTACAAAGTCCTCCCTTTTGGGTTAGCAGGGGCACTGGAGTCTTCATGCAGTTGATTAATGAAGTTTTACATGATCATTTGTTTAAAGGGGTTCTGGTTTACTTAGATGATGTTCTCATTTACACTGAAACCGAGGAGGAACACAAACGCCTCCTCAAACAGGTGTTACGCAAGCTTAGAGATGCCAAACTCTATGCCAAACTTTCCAAATGTGAATTTCACAAAACCCAACTTGACTATCTGGGCTATCGGGTGTCTGACAAGGGTATAGAAATGGACCCTGCAAAAATTCAGGCGATTTTAAGTTGGGAATGTCCCCTCACCTGGAGGCAATTACAAAGTTTCCTAGGGTTCAGTAATTATTATCACCAATTTATCCAGGGGTTCGCTGAGATTGCCTTGCCCCTCACTGATTTACTCCATACCAAGGGCTTGGGGGAGACATGCAAAGTAAAACACCCTGGGGCCATGCTGAATTGGACGCCTGAGTGCCAGGCAGCATTTGAAAAGTTGAAAACCCTTTTCACTGCTGAGCCTATTCTACAGCACCCTGATCCTGAATGCCCCTTTGTGGCCCTAGTTGATGCTTCTGACTCCTCAGTTGGGGCTATTTTGTTACAGAGGGATTCTGAAAATCACTTAAAACCCTGCGCTTATCTGTCCAGGAAATTTTCTGAAACCAAACGCCGTTGGCATGTTTGGGAAAAGGAGGCGTTTGCTGTAAAAGCTGCTTTGGAAACCTGGCATCACCTCCTTGAAAGCGCTAAATGCCCTTTCGAGGTTTGGACCGATCACAGGAATTTGGAAGCCCTCCGCACCCCCCGGCGTCTCAGCCCTAAACAAATTCGCTGGACTCAGTTTTTCAGTTGCTTTAACTTCCAGTTAAAATTTATCCCAGGAAAGAAAAACTTTCTGGTCGATGCTTTGTCATGTTTACCTCAGGACCTTGGCCAGGTGGCAGATGTGGTTGGGACTGTTCTCACTGAACCGCAACTGGGCTTGGTTGCTGTCACTCGGAGCCAGACCTGTGCGCAGGCAACCCCGCCCCCAGCCCCATCTGGGAAGCGGAAAGTGCAAGTTCCTTGTCAGTTACAGAAGGACTTTCTCCAGGCACTGAAATCTGACACTTGGTTGCTAGCTAATAGAGACAATGTTTCTTTTGAAAATGGTCTGGCGTGGGTGGAACATCGCCTTTATGTGCCTGAAATGTTGAGGGCTGCTGTTTTGCAGCATTCCCATGATGATAAACTTGCTGGACACTTTGGTTTTGTAAAAACCTTGCATTTGATTCGCCGCCAATTTTGGTGGCCAACCTTGAGACGTGACATAAAAGATTATGTTGCTTCCTGTCATGTTTGTGCCATGTCAAAACGTAAAGGAGGGAAACCACAGGGGCTTTTACAGCCAGTGGCCAGTCCTTCCTATCCCTGGGATGAGATTTCTATGGATTTTATTGTGGATCTTCCTCCCAGTCAGAAAAAAACTGTAATTTGGGTTGTAAAATACTTTTTTCTCCAAGCAAGCGCATTTCATTCCATGTGCATCCATCCCGTCAGCCCCACAATTGGTGCGCCTATTTCTCCTCCATATCTACCGCCTCCACAGTAGCCCCTCCCATTTGGTCAGTGACCGCGGGACACAGTTTACTTCCCAGTTTTGGAAATCATTTTTAAAATTGATTGGCACCAAACAAGCACTATCCACATCGTCCCATTCCCAGACTGATGGTTCTACTGAGATTTTGAATTCCACTCTTGAACAGTTTCTTAGAGCATACATTAACTACCATCAGGATGATTGGGTGGAGTTATTACCTTTTGCTGAAGTTGCTTACAACAATGCTGTGCATCAAAGTACTGGACAAACCCTTTTTCGTGTGGTTTCTGGTCATGACTTTGCTCCCATTCCTGAACTGCCACAGCCCCCTTCCCAAACATGTTTTGCATCTGACTGGGCTGTTAAACTGTCTGATTCCTGGCCAGTAATTCAACAAGCTTTGGCTGATGCCCAAGCTGCTTACAAGTCTCAAGCTGATGAGCATCGTTCTTTACAATGCGACTTCAAAGTTGGGGATTAGGTGTATCTATCTACTCAATTTATCAAATCACCTCAACCCTCTAAAAAACTTGCTCCCAAATTCATTGGTCCCTTTCCTATTGTTCAGCTTATCAATCCAGTTAATGTTAAATTGGATCTGCCTCACAATTTGAAACGCTTGCATCCTGTTTTTCATTGCAGCTTGCTTAAGCCTATGCACCACTCCTCATGCTGGCACCCTCCACCTCCTCCTCCTGCTCCAATTATGATTGATGGTCAACAACACTTTGAAGTGAAGGACATTGTTGATTCCCGCAAACTTTGAGGCACCCTGCAGTATCTCGTCCGATGGAAACATTTTCCTCATCCTGAATGGGTGTCTGCCCACCATGTTAATGCTCCTGATTTAGTTAACCATTTCCACGTTGCTTATCCTTTAAAGCTTGCTGCTTGATGTAATCTTTATTTGGGGGGGGCAGTATGTCATGTTCACTGATTCCATGTAGTTTATACATCGTAATGTTTCACATGCCATGGCGCTGACACGCGTTTCTGTTTGGGAGGGAGCTGCTGTGAGACCTTGTGCCAAGCTCTGTATATGGAATCAGTACAATGGAATGTGTTTGGGTTATGTTCTCTGTTCAAGGCCTTTTCCCGCAGACCATCAGAAACTGTTAGGAGCACCTGGGATTGTGAACTTGAGAAGACTCTACGGGGGGGGGGTGGGATTTCATTTGCACCGAGGGTTTTTAGTTTGAATTTGGCACGCTTTCATCATTCTCAGCTTTCTCTGTGATCCTGCATACTATTCTTTAATAAATCAGATATCTTTGAATTCCTGCTCATGAGTCTGATAGTGTTTTAGAATAGGCAACCATTACAGCAACCATGTCTTAAGCAACAGTAAATTGAAATGGACTGGAATTGGACACTTTTAGTCAGAAGATCCTACTGTTTATAATTCAGGACCTGAAAAACAAAGAAGGAACAGTATTGCTTTCATAGTCAGGAAGGATATAGCAAGGACAATATTTGGGTACAATGCAATCAATGACTGAATAATATCAATTAGACTTCTCAGACAACCCTGAGATTATCCAAGTTTAATAGGATGATTATCTTAGTTTATTCTCCAACCACTGATGCAGAAGAACAGGAGCTTGATGAACTTGAAGTTCATTCTGAAACTGACAGAACTTGCAAACAAGATGTGCTGCCTGTGTTGAACTGGAATGCCAAAGTTGGAAATATTAAGGAGCAAAATGTAGTTGGGCTGTATGACCTAAGAAACTAAAATGAAGCAGGAGAACAACTTATTAATTTCTGTCAATCCAGTGTTAGTGATTTTTTCTTTGTTAACAGTCTTCCAACAATCAAAATGATGCTTATATACATGGATATCACTGGATAGAGTCCACAGAAATCAGATGACTATATTACTGGTAGAAGGAGGTAGAAGAGATCAGTTTAGTTCAGGAGCTAAAGACATAGCCAAGGGCTGACCTTGGAACAGATCAAGAACTGTTTGTGTATAAGTTCCAAGTCAAGCCAAGCAGAAGAACATGGCCAACCAGTTTCCACAATGTGAACTTGAACATCTAACCCCCCATTTTCAAGAAGAACATCCAGAGTTACTTTGAAGTCCTGAATCTCATTGATAGGGAACCAGATGAACTGTGGAATGAAAGTTGTTAAGGATGAGTGTAAAAACAGACTGCCAGTGACTAAGAAATAAAAGAAGTGAAACTGAATATCAGAACACTGAAACTGCTGAGAAGAGAAGTCAAAGTCCAGAAAGACAGAGATCTCGGGAAGAAACTTAACAAAGTAGTTCAGAAAGTTGTTAGAAGAGAAAAGGAGCAGTATCAGAACAATATCTGAAGATGGAATCAGACATGGAAAACCAAGAAAAGATTTCCAAACTCAGGAGGAGTTTCCCACATCAAATTGATATGCTAAAGGACAGTAATGAAGAGAAAAGTCTTCAGGAATTGATGGTATATCACTGAAATATGGCAAACAACAGTAGAACAATCAGTAGAGGTTCTAACCAAACTAGGTTAGCACAGTTTGGTTAGAACAACCAAACCTAACAACACAGTGGCCAACAGAACTGGAAGAGGTCCATCTGCATAACAATACCAGATTAAAGAAATTTAACAGGGTGTGTAAACTATTGCACAATATCCTTAAAATTCTCATATTAGCAAAATAATGCTTAGGATCATCTAACTCAGATTAGAGCCCTACGTGGAAAGGGAGATGCCAGATGTTCAAGCTGGCTTTAGAAAAGGCTGAGAGCATGAGACTTTATTTCTTATGCATGCTGTCACTATGTACTTCACTGACTATAGAAAGTGCTTTGATTGTATTGACTATGTTGTGGAATGTGCTTAGGAAAATGGGAACCTCATTGTCCTCAAGCAAAACCTAGACCCTGGTCAGAAAGTCACAGTCTGAACGGAAAACAGACTAGCTCCAGGCTGGCAAAGGAGTGAGGCAAGGCCATGTATGCTCATCTTATTTATCTAATGTATATGCTGAATACATTGAGACAGTCTGGATTGGAAGATGATGAACATAGTTATAAAATTGGAGGATACCTTATGCTATGCTGATGATGTTACTCTGATGGCTGAAAATGCAAATGATCTGCAGTCTAATAAGGAAAGTCAAGAAGCACAGTGAAAAAATGGGACTAAGGTTAAATATAAAGAAGACTAATCAATCAAATCATCATCATCATCATCATTTCAGGAGACTGTGTAAACTATAAACAAGTCACCACTGAAGACAGCTGCATTTGGATGTATGCACTCAGCTCTTGTGAGCTGAATCTGGATGCATGGCAAAGGCATCGGGTGACAGCTAGATCATGTAACTGAATATCATTCTGTTTTAACAGAGTACTGCAAGAGATGCACCTGTGGGGAAAGGCTTGGGACTGGGACAGACATAGAAGCAGTCATGCGCTTGCTTCACTATATGCCTGTGCTCATCCAACGTCTCACCCAAATGTTGAAGGTGCGAATCCAATGGTACTGACTCTTCACCACTTCATGACCTACCAGTCAGACAGTCGGCAGGGTGCAGACAGAGAGTTAAAGGTTTCCTCTGTGTTCCCGCTTTGTTTCTCAGTTCACATATTTCTTGCTTAAGAGGTTGCTAGTCTGAGGTCACTTCCTTTTGTCTCTCTTCCCAGAGACACGGCTCCAGAGCACATGCTCTTTGGCACTCCTTCCAGTAGATGTAGCTAGCTAGGTACTAGGCACTGCCTATCCCTATAAGTTATTACCTACAAATAAATCACCTTTCTCTTACAGTCATAAAACCTGCTTCACTAATCCTTGCCCAGGTTAAATTCCTGCTCTCAGGAATGCTCTTTCACATGTACACATATACTGTAGGTCACTTCAACCTCCAACACAAACCATACTTCACACACTTTCAGAGGTATAGAAGAGCAATTTCTATTGCCACTTACAGCTGGCCATTTATTTTATGGCACTGATCGCTATCTTGATTGAAATTAAGTTTTATGTGAGGTTTCATCATGAGCTCACTGTAGGTTAGAGCATCATTTTTGAAAGCTTGCAAAGGCAACAAGGCTATAAACTATAATACACTTTTGTTCATCTGTCTTAAGGCAAGCAAAATGCAACTCCATCTTTCCTTAATTGGTAGCACAATCTAGGCAAATCAAATTTGACACTGAATCAGCTCAAGTTCAGTGTTCCTGATCAGCATACACATGCACACAAATGCACATACATGCATACACACATACACACACATACATACACAGACACATGTGTATTACCAATATTTTCCCATTAATGACTTTAACTACTTGAAATGAGAGGGATGACAAGGGTAACGTTGCATAATACCTGTTGTAGAGGTAGATTGATCTGTTTAAGAAGAGCTTTCATTGCCATTTGGAGCTCAAAAAACAGTCGAGTTGGGCACTCTGCAGAATGATCCATATTTTCCATAGATTCTGAGCCAGAAAGTCTTTGGATCCATTCCCATTCCTCTCTGTATTGGGAGTGAAGTTAAAATTAGAAGTATAACAAAAGTTCATTGCACAAGGAAGAATTTACTGAATGTATGTTTGGGCTTTGTCGAGGTTTTTGTTCTCAGATAGTAAAATGTTCTAAACTTGTAACAGGCCCAATTGCTTGTGGTTAAAAAAAGGGCCAACTTTCTGATTTCATTCTGAGTGTGCATATCAAGCTGAAGACTTCCTTTGATGTGCAGGCTGTTCCATGTTTCTATAATTTTTTAATACACATTCCTAGGGTTCCCATGGTAGTTTTCCAGGGGGGCTCAATTTTCTCATCAGGCATGTTTCAGCATTGGGTGTAGCCAGTAAAAACTGCTGAGTTTTTATTCTTCCTCTGTTCTTAAGATTTTAAGGCATAAAGCTGAAACAAGGAGATTGTTGGAGTATATGTACTTTATTGGGTCTCTCCTGGTTGACAGGTTGTAGTGGTAAACAGGAGCATCCACAGCAGTAGCACAAGTGGGGGTTAAAGTGATGCAAACACCACCCATTTTCTGCATTTGTCACGATGTTGCCTGGACACCCCAAAGGGACAGAGTTTGAGGTATAACTGGGTGATGCTGCCTTGGTCAAGCTGTAGGTGTCATTGGGGAAGGCCTATGTAGGCTTTAGGTAGGCAAAACAAGTAGGCCCAGCCTCTCTGCAAGTCTGGCTTCTCTTGATCTTTGATTCAACTGAAATCAGATGAACTGAATTACAGCGAAAGGGCTAGTTAATCCCTGGGTGATGGCAAGTAGAAACTCTATCCTTGGACCTTACTGTTGATAGCATGTGAAATTGGCTGTTTATTTCTTTGCTTACTTGTCAGGTTGCATTAGTCTGGCTAATAGTATATTTTTTATAAGAACCCTGTATGGGAAAATGTATGTAAACCAGGAAAGCACTGGGGAAATGGTCATAAAAAGCCATGCTGGGGAGATTTAAGATTTTTCCACATATTAATGGAACTTACAAAAGTTCCATGCTATGGAGAAAGTTGCAGATATTTTAAAAAAATTCCAACAGCCTGCCACCTTGCATTTCTAACATAGTCAGTAAAACAGACCAGATTATAATGATCTACACATTCCTAGTGAAAACTTTATTAGGCAATGGCTAAAGTTTATCAGGCAACCAACACTGCATTGGGAGGTCAGGTTGAGTTAAGCAACTGATAGATGCCTTTGTAGCTCTACTGTTCTAATTAATGAAGTTGTAGCTTGTAGCCTACAATAATGTTTTTCTCCTTCAGCAAATTCCAGCAATGCACCTTCCATTATTTCTGTGTTACTCATGTACTCTGCTATCCCCGTATCATTATTGGTCTGTGAGGCAGCCATATCAAACCATTTTTGAGGGGGGTAGGGCAGGAACTGAAGAAAGGAAGAAAAGTAGAGCTTGATCACAATCTAGTTAAGATTTGGCTTTAGCTAAATTACGTTAAAGCAAAAGATCAAAAGGCATGACATAAATCAAGAGAAATGATGCCATTCCCATTTGACTCTAGACACAGAAAACAGGCGGGAATTCAACTGAAACATAACCTTTATTGGAAGTATTTTCTATGTCCCTACATCAGTTGCTCAGTAATAATTTGAGAAAATCTTCTGTAATAATTTCAATGCATCTTATGAAACAATAAAATCTAGGCCTGGTTGGTATATTGATGCGGAATCAACAGGTAATCATTGCTATGATTGTCTCAGACAGAAAGGACATGAATTTGACATGTAACAGATACATGCATGTCTTTACAAAAAGTAAACTGAACAATCATTTCAGGTTTACTAGTTCAGCGTGCCAATACGTTCCTGTAGGCAGAAAACTGGGTATTGGAGCTGCTGAGTTCATCTGCTGCTATTGATCCTTTGTCTGGTACAGGGTCAGCTACAATTTCTCACTTTTAGTTCTTGTCATGTGTGAAATGGAAATTACAACACTGTAGCAGAGCATACAGACCAATCCAGCTTGGAAAGCAAATTAACAGAGTGGCTGAACAATGGGATTGAGACCACATCAACTCAGAAGTAAATTCTGATCAGCACAATGGAACTGACCATGAGGGGGAAAGGTTCCTCCACTTACTTGGACACATTGCAATTGTCTCGGATTTTAACATGACACAGGATGTTGGGCAGCTTTTGCAATACAAGCACTTTTATCTGATCTACAGAACTGCAGAGTTTTAAGTAGCCCAAATAAAGGCCAGGAGCCAGACGCTGTTGGCTCCTTCTGTGATAGGAAAGTGTATCCTGCGGGAGAAAAAGAAAAAGACAACAGTTAAGTTCAAAAGTTTTCCTGACTTTTCTTCCATATAAAAAAGAAAAGGAGGGCTCACCAAGCAGTTGGCAATATTATTTCTATTATTATTATTATTATTATTATTAATAATAATAATAATAATAATAGTAGCAGCAGCAGCAGCAGCAGTACAATTTTGTTTCCTAAGTCCTGTATTTTGTTCCAAAGCAGACATTTAAGGGCCCACTCTCCTTGGAATCTATGCAAGTAATCCTCCCAGCTTTTAATTGGAGCATAGGAAGGGAGTTATACACAGAAGCTACTATGCAGAAAGTGGCTTCAATATGTGGAAGTCAGATATACAATCCCAATTCTCTGTATGTTCCTTTGTAGACTAATATAAATATCTTCACAGACTGTTTTCCAGCAATAATCTGACTGCAACAGCAGAAGGAATCTGCCACAGTATTCAGAAAGAGCTTCTCGCCTCCTAGTCCTACCTGGTTCTAAATGGGTGATGAAAGCATTTTAAATAACACTTGGAAGATCCAGCACCAATTAATCTCCCTCCCACACAGACTGGTTCTACATCAGGAGGCTACCACTGACAGTCCCATAGCAGAACTCATTTAGCTCGCTTGCCAGGGTCAGAAAGTCAGGATTATGGGGTCCCATCTTTTGTGTCATTACTGATATTCTCTATTATGGCTAAACTTTTAAAATGGAAAGAAAAAGAGGGGAAAGCAGGATTGGAATTCAACCATATAAAAAAAAATTCTGGTGTGAATATGGAGAGGTCTGTTGAGACCAAGTATCTGCAGGGAAGAGGTATGTTATTAACAGATAAATGTGTGCAATCTGGAGAAAAGAGGTTCGTGTGATTTTCTACCTATTCCTTTAAAAAAAAAAGATTATAGCATTTTACTATTTCAGAATTTAACCTAAAAGTGAATTTGGCAGAATCTGTCAAGGAATTTCAAAAGACAGAGTGGGGGGTGGGGGGGGGAAATTAAAGGTGTCAGTAGCTGTCAGAATAAGCTTCCGGTTGCTAAGCTTGAAATGCTACTGGTGTGGCTGTGCCTCCTGAAGCTGACATTTGACTCTTTTCAGCAGAAAGGGCTACAGAGACTCCCCTGCTCAGGCTCTATAAACCAAAGATTATTATTAGCATTTTTTTTCTAGATTAAATTCTCAGTATTCCTTAAATGCTGGTAAATGCGTCAGAGGTGTACTTCCAGGGGCATTGAATCTTCAATGCCTCATGACTGATTGACCACAAGGGGGCAGTGGGGTGTGGATAGCAAGTTAGGAAGGTAACCTGCTTTCGCTCTGTCTAGCTCTGCCCACTTCTTGTTTAACAAACTGCTAATCTGAGGTCACTTCCTTCTGCTTTTCTTCCTAGGCACGCATGCATGGAGCACATGCTTCCCAACTCTCCTCCCAGTAGGATTCAGTCATCCGGGTGCTAGGCTTTGTCTATCCTATCATTTACTTCCTGGGAATAAATTTCCTTTCAATGATGGTTCTAAAACCTGCTTCACCAATCCTTGTGTGGGTCAGGTGCCATCTCTCAGCAACGTGGGCACACAGAGGGAACACTTCAACCGCAAACAGTTTCTGACACTATTTTAAAACTAAATTTTGAGGGTCTTCCTGAGCTTGAGATGGAGTATATATAAAATAGATTATGTTAAGGCTGACAAAATTTGTCAAGGGCATTGTTCAACTTTGTGGGCAAGATGTCCTACACATTTTGGCACCCCAGGTGAAAAGCAGATGCCATCTTCTCCACAGTTGCTGGGCCCTCGAAGACCGATGGATGGGGAATACCTTAATTTTCAAAGCAGGACTATTTTTGTTTAGTTTGCTGACATTGGTTGTCTTTTGAGTGACCTTAACTTTAACGTTGTCCTAATTACTGCTTTGTTGTATTTTTTAAAATCATTTTTAATTTCTTGTAAAATATCATAAACCTTTTAAACAGACTTCTGAGTCACTTAAATTGGTTTGTTTACTACATTTAGATCCTTCTTTCTCACAGCAGCATATACAGTGCTTATTTTTCCCAGCAAGACCCTGTGAAGGTAGGCTGGGCTGGGAGAGAGAGTGTCTGGCCCCAAATCCCCTTGTGAGCTTTTATGGGTGAGGGTGGACTTGAACTGATGTTTCCTACTTCTAGTCAATACCTAATCATTATACCAGCCTGGCTCTCTCACAAGGATTTCATTTAATGATTTTAATTTTAGTGGGAACTATGTTTGATTAACTTGGTTTGGATGCAGGATGGGGACACAGTCTTTTGGGGTGGGAGGCCATAATCAATCCATTAGTCAATCAAATAAATAAATAAATAAATATATAAATAGTTTAGTTAATTCTTCATTTTTAACTGAAATGACTTACAGTATTCATACTTCCTGACTAAGGGACAGATTGGAACAATCCAACAGATACGAATATGTAATATACGCTGGCTGGCAAGCTGCATTTGAGTCCCAAAAAGCCTATGAGAAGGAATTTTTGGTTACTTGTGAAATTTAACAAGTATGGAAAAAAAAACAGAGTACCTGGATTGTGATAAGCAAAATGTCTAATGCTGTTGGCTCCTCAGGTGTTGAAAGGGATTTTCTCTGGCTTTGTAGCTTAGATATCTGCATCCATTTGCCATTAAAAAAGGAATAGAGACTCTCCACTTCTCTTATTGTAATTATGATAACATTGCCATGACGGTCTTTGATTGGTTCATAATAGACTTGGCCCAAGTTGTGTGTACCTAACAGGTTCTGTGGTTGGAGAGGGAACAGTTGACTCATTTTCACAGGTCATAATGCATATTTTCAACTATCAGAAAAACAGAAGAGCTTTCAACAGTTGTTCACAGAAATAAAAACAGTGTAATAACCAAGCCCTTTAAATGATCGTTATTTTAATATTGAGCCTTTCTTACTTCAACAGGATGGTAAATCCCAAGTAAGAGTAGCAATTATCACAATGAGGGAGACCCAACAGTTGTGTTTGTCTCATATTGATGTCTATCCCATCTTTACGTAAACAGAATTAAGAATGTATTAACAGAACAGAACATGTTGGACGGAGCACTCATTATTCACACTACTACCTTGTACTGAGTCTAGCCACTGCTCCATTTAGCTCAGCATTACCTGCTCTGATAGGTAGCAGCAGCGTCTGGGGCAGATTCCCAATGCTACCACTATCTGAGGTGTTTTTAACTGGAGACTGGGACCTTCTGCAAGACGGCATGTGCTTCTGCCACTGAGATGTGCCCCTTCCTATGGCATTAAATAGAAAATGATGGAAACCTTCTGTACAGCTCTACTACTGCCAATCAGTTGGCAAAAGGAAGGATTTTTACCAAATGGCATGCATAAGACTATAAAATCACACCCCACTGCAATCAGTGACCATGTTCCCAGGGAGTTTTAATGGAATTGGACCATATCCATAGGGTTACAGTAGATCTCTTCTCACAGTTGGGAGCTTTAGCATTTTCTTCAAAGCAGAGAATTAATCCAGCGTGAGGATTATTTGAAATGCCCTCTGTGTCCCTTAGCAGGATGTAGGAAACTTTCTGTTAGGACAGCTGGATAGAATATGGATGGACGGTTTACAGCAATATTCCCCACCCTGGTGACCTCCAGATGCGATGGAAATTCCCAAAATTCCCATGCTGGTCACATATTATGAGAGCTGCTGTTCTAGCATACTTGGAGGACTCTAGACTTGGGAAGGCTGCATGTCTTAAGCTTGGTTCACCTGTTAGCCTCTGAATTAGTCCCCATAGATACAGTATCCTCTCTTGACAATGCTGGACTTCAGATCACACAAACTGATGGAGCTGTTTATCTGCATCTCTATTTTTTAAAAAAATCCAATCTTTAATTTGAAGGGCATAAACAGTATGGGTAACTTTGAAAGCTACTCTTTGCTGGGAGTTGACTGGTACCAAGCATTATATCAGTTACATATGTGTATGAGAGAGAGATATCAGTATTTCAGAAAACAACTAGACTATGTATAATTTCTAGAACAAAATTCCTGCAGTGGTCATGGGCTTGACAACAGAAGGGTGAAAACTTATTAAAAGGCAATGAGACAGGATCATCCTGGAGGGAAAATAAGTGGGGAAATCTGCAAGCTCCCACTCATGTATTGTTGCTTTTCCTGTTGTCAATACATTAAATTGTAGACCTTAAATGACAAATAATTGACAATAACACAAATATCTATGAAAGAAGCCCAATCCCCCCCCCCAATTGGTACACTTTCTGACTATTGTTTGACATACCCAAAGCAGTCTTTCTGGAGCATATATGATTTTTGTTTGTTTTGACACAAACATTTTTGTGTTTGTGTTTGACACAAACATTTGACCCAAACATTTTTTGCAGCAGTTACCATGTTTAAGATTACCCCGGCATCTCTATAAAACACGACCATTGCATTTCATGGAGGCTTGTGCAGGACAATTTCACATCAGAGCATTTGGGCAGTCTCCTGAAGGCATATGACTGCCCCCAGCACTGGGATCAAGATGTTTTCCTGGATGAACTCTTGATTTGATCCAGTTTAGCTTTTTCATACCCTTCAGTAAGCCACCTAAGGCTGAGGACCAGCATTTGGCTCCTGAAGAGATGCCCAGGTGTCTCAAAGAAAAATCCCCAGCATTCTAAACGTGCTCATGACTCTGGAAGTTTTCAAAAGATCTACAGTACCAAAGTAATGGGGGGCAGGAGTGGTTTAAAAGGAAAAACTGAATTGACAATGTGGCACATTGTTCATTATGAAAGCAGAGGGGCTGTACATTAACCTTAATGACATTCTCATTTGATAGATAAAGCCACCCTGAGCTGACTCTATCTGCACTTAGCAGACACTATTTACTTCTGAGCAGCATTATTAAGATTGTTTATAACCAAAGCACTCAGAACAGCCAGCACAGTGACTGCCATTTAGAAGTGGCTTTAAGTAGCTATTTTAGCTTTAGGCATCCCCATCCAAGGCACACAGTAGGTGTTCTGTATCCTTATGGGCCCTCTGCTCTTTTGCTGCCTGTACAGATTTGCTCAGAGTCAGCTAGGCTCATTTTATTTATTTATTTATTTATTCGTTTTAATCATCCAGGAATTGCAAGGACTTGCTTATTACTCTCTCTGTCCATGACGGCAAGAATGCAAAACACAAGGCTTGTAAGTCAGACCTGTTATGCAGCTAGACAGGTCCACATGTGTTTTATTTATTTATTTATTTGTCATATTTACATAGCAGCCATCTTATAATCAAGTGACTCTGGGCAGCGTTATCAAGAAGCATGTGAAATTTAGAGTTGGGTTCCTATGGAGTTTATTTTTCACACAATGGAGAGCACATTGGGATGCAGTATTTAGCTTTCTAATCTACCTGGCAGGTTAGGGTGCATGTGTACGTATAAATCTGCAAGCACAGCTTAGCATTAAGAATTATACTGCACTAGGAGAAAAAATGGAATCATTACTAAAAATGTCATATAGTACTACATTCTCCTGCTTCTGGGCAACGTGGTCAAACCCACTGTATGCTTCCCCCCATTGACTGCTCTTTGGCAGCTACTACTGGAGGCAAGAAAAATGAACAAATCCCTAAGCTGTGCAGGAATAAGTGATTAAACTATCACCAGCACAGCTTCTCTGTGGTTAAGTAGGTAGACAAGGCAATGAGGAGGCAGGGCAAAAGTAATGGGGACGTGTCACCACTTACACATTAATAAACCATGCTCGCTGTTTAAATCAATGAGCAAGTGGAAGTGGTTTTGTGTGTTTTATAGGAAATAGAAATGGCAGTCTTTGGCTTACTATTGTTCATTTCAGGTCTAACTGATTTCATAATACTGCCGTTCTTTTATTTGGGCAGGCCAAAGTTGTGAAGGCTGAACCCTTGCCTGACCAGTCCCAGGCTGAGGTTCAGGATACAACTAACCTGTTTCCTGGGTACCACTTGTGGCTGATCAGTTCCATGACCCCAGTATGCCCTGCATTAGGCAAGTTAATAAATTCATACAATAGTATTAGACTGGAAAGGAGGACAGAGTAAAAGAAAACCATCCAACCATACTCCAATGGTCAGACCACACCTAGAATATTGCATTCAGTTCTGGGCACTGCATTTTAGGAAAGTTATTAAATAACTGGACTAAGTCCAAAGGGCAGCAACCAAGGTATAAGGGGCATGCAAGGAAAAAACGTATGTGAAATGGTTAGAGATGCTGGATATGATTCACTTTAAGAGGAGAAGAGCTGGGAAGACATGATAGCTGTCTTCAAGAATCTGAAAGGCTGCCATGGAGAAATCAGGGCAGAATTGTTCAGAATTGTTCCAGAAGAGAGGATAAAAACAGCTGCGTTAAATTAGAAGGAAGCAGATTTTGGATAGCAGGACAAGTTTCAAGAATGGAGCTGATTCCCTTGGGACATGGTGGGACTTTCTGTCCCTGGAGGTGTTTAAAGAAAGTGAGCTGGCGGTCTGTTGGGGATACTGTAGCAGACTGTATCATCCAAAGTCTGTTCCAACCTTTACATTCTATGGTACTTTGATTCTCATATGGAGGAAGAATCGGAACAGCAACAGTCTGCCAAACACTGCATTTATTTTTATGGACTGTTGTGCTTTGGGAAAGGAAACAATTTCCCCCAAACTACTGCTTATCCTATCTAACACTGGCTTTCATCATGCCAAGATGTCCACTATCAAATAGAACAAGTATTTTTACTCCCATCCACCCACCTTCAAAACACTTAGGAGGTACTGGAATAGGGTTTTCTTCTGAGTTTGGTGAACACAAGTCAGTCTTTTCCAATCTGTTGCCCCCAGGTAAGTTGAAGCTGAAGTTGCAATTTCCAAATTTCCTTTTAGCTGTACTGGTAAGTAATTTCAGGGGTTGCAATTTCAAAAAATTTGGAGAGCAGCACATTGGAGAAGGCTGTTGTAGTTAATGGTGAATTTCCACAAAGATCCTTGAGGCTCAACTCTGAGTTTTGTCAAAGTGCTTGGAGGCATATTGGGCTAGAGAAGATATCCTGTCTGAAATCGCACTAGAAGATGGCCGTCAAAGGAAAAAATGAGCAGATGCCCCAGGGATCATTATCCTGCCACCTAATTAATTATCTGCAACGATCTCTTGTTTGATGCTGGCCTGGCTTTGCTGCCTAGAACTCTGCCCCGCAATGGCAAGTGTCTCCACCAGCTATGTGACTGAGCAGGTGACTTGCTTTCTCAGATTATCCTCCTGGGCAAGCTATTTATTCACTGTGTCACATTTAATTCCACTCTCACCGATTTCTTCCTATTTTGCAGGTTTATTGATGACCTGTTAGCTCTGGCTGGGCTATCGGACTGTGCTGCCGCTTGCCTGCTTCACAGCGGATAATTCTCCCCTGGAGGACACACCAGAAAGAAGTGCTGAAGCAGGGGACAGCTGACAGGTCTTTTCCCTGGAGGCCATACCCTCGCTGAAATCTGCTCGGAAAGGGTGCGGTACCACTAACCTGTAACTGGGCTGCTGCAGAGAGCATTTTCTGCCTGGCTTGAAGCGCTGTGGAGGAGGACATGGAGACAGACATGTTCTGCCTCAGCCATCTGATATCATCCCACATACAAGACAGCTGCAAAATATATAGCACAATTGGCATGGGGTGAGTGGGGGGTGGGGAGAGAAAGGAAGGAAGGATGAATGAATGAATTCATGAATGAACGAATGTTATCTTCCCAAAAAGTAGCTGTTGTTCATTCCATGATTCTGTGGGTGGCAGTGTGTTGACAGCAGTTATTAAATGAGCAGAGACGTGTTGCATCTAATCAGCATAAACACCATTTATCTCTCCTAATACATCTGTGTGCCACACTACACAAATAATCAGTTTGGGCTCAAAGGCAATATGGGGTGAGAGGAGGAGGTACGTCTGCATCGGCCTCCTCTGACTTTTATTAAACATCCTGGCCATTCTTAAGGATCTTCCCTTCCAATCTGACTAAGACACTTCTGTTAATTCCAGTTGGTATTTTAAGTACTCCAAGACCCATTTTGTACCCTTAAAAATTAGTAGTAGGAAGAAAGGGACTTCCCTGAATTTATTTAAATCCTGGATCAATTAAAACTGGTTTATAAGGGCAACAAATAAAACAAGATTTGGTATGATCTGGGATGAATTTGAGCCGGTGATTCCTGAGGAAGTGGATAGGGTCCTCTGTGCTATTAGCTCAGCTACCTGTTTATTGGATCTAGGCCCTTCCTGTCTCACAAAAGCAGCCAAAGAGCTGATCTGCAGTTGGACCCATGCTGTGGTGTTGGCCTCTTTGACAGAGGGGATGGTACCTCTGCCTTGAAAGAGGTGGTGGTGCACCCCTTCTCAACAGGCTGTTCTTTGACCCCACAGTTTTTTATAACTATTGTTCAGTCTCCGACCTTCCCATTCTCTCCCCCACCCACCCAGGATTTGGGGATATTCTACCTCTGACCTTGGATGGGGTTGCACTTCTACGTTCAAGAGTGGTGCACAATTTGGGGGTCTCCCTGGATTCACAGTTACCAATCAATGAGCAGGTGCTAGCTGTGGCCAGGAAGGCCTTTGCACAGCTTCATCTGGCATGTTGGTTGTGCCCTTTCTTAGGTCAGACGGCTCTTCAGAGAGTCATTCATGCCCTGGTCACCTCATGGCCTGAGTACTGCAACATGCTGTATGTGGGGCTGTCCTGGAAGACCACCCAGAAGCTTCAACTGGTCCAGAATGTGTACTATGGGCAGTGCTGGGCATGCCTCAGTATGCCCATGTAACACCTCTGGTTTGTAAGCTGCACTAGTTGCCCCTTTGCTTCCAAGTGCAATTCATGGACCTGGTTGTTACCTATAAAGTGCTTCATGGCATAGGGCCTGGTTACTTGAGGGACATGTACCTCCCATAGTATCTTCCTGGCCAATTCAGTCTGGCAGGGTTGGTGTGCTCTGGGTTCTTTCAGTTAAACAATGCCATCAGTCGGGACCTCTGAAGCCCATCTTCCCTGTAGCAGCACCTGCCCTCTTGAATGAGGTCACCCCCAGGATCTGAATGGCCCCCACCCTGCTGGTGTTTCTAAGAGCCTTGAAGACTTGGCTCTTTGCCCAGGCCTTTGGCGAGGGGGAGTGAACCCCCCTTGAATTGTGTGGGTTTGTTTCTTTTTTGTTCCTATCTGGTTCTTGTCATCTTTCTTTTATTTTTGTCTCTTATTGTATATTTAAAAATGTTTTTACTTGTGAGCCTCCCAGAATATCATTGGGAGCCAGGCAGAATAATAGTAATAGTAATAGTAATAATAATATCTAGAACTAATTATAGGAAAGTAGTGCTGATACAAACAAGAGTCCATTGCTGATACATTAGGAAACCCTTGTGGAAATTGTTCCTAGCCAGACACTGTACATATGTTATAGAGAATGGGTTTGTTTCCTACCTGTCCTTATTTTAGCCTCCAGCTAGAAACAGGATTTGCAGCACTCACCCTTTCCTGACAGACAGGTATATCAGTTACCCTTGGAAACATCCTCAGTGGTTTATGTCTCCCTCTGCTACTCAGCACAGAACCCCCAAATTCTCCTCCTTTGCACTGTAACTTTTTTTCTTGCATGCCCTTAGGACTAAATGAGATGCAACACCACTAGATTCACAAATTTAAAGGCAGAACAGCTTTGATTGCACAAAAAAAGGAGGAATTTAAGACTATGCTGGGGTGAGCACATCCTTGCAATCTACTACCTGAATTGTATTTTTTGCAAACAGGCTGCAATGTGAAATACACCTCAGATGAGAGAAAGGTGCCTAGAATGCAGGACTGCAAAGAGTTACGTTCTGCATAGGGGGAAGGATTCACTCCCTCCACTTTACCTACGTGTTTTCTTTGCTCTATAAAGTGGATGTTACTGCATGCTTTCTATTCAATTGTACACATTCAGATTTTAAAACGTGGGTCTGTCTCTCTGATATCTACTGTGATCTGTAGCCATATACCATATAAGCCTTCTAATCCTTCATCATTCTTTGGCCTTTGCCCATCTAGAGTTATTGAGTACTCGGTTTAGCTGGCTACCAGATTTCATCTTAAAATGCAGTCATGGAAAACTGACTTACTGTCTCTTCCCAGACAAGCCTGCTGGATAGCCTCTTTGCTGCCTCTGCCCCGCACCCCCAGATTCCCTAGACATCCTTTGGCCGTCCAGATCTTGTACAGTGATTGCTCGACATGTGGTCCTACATGACTGCTGGTCATGATGATTGGGGCTGATTGGATCTGGAGTCTACCACCTGGAGGGTCACAGGTTCCTTACCTCTGCCCTACATCCGGCAGGGCTCACAACAATGTTTCGTCACACAACGCAGGCATGCATGTGGCTAAGAAGGGGACCAACCAGCTGTTTGTGTATAAAGAGAAACAGAGTGCAAGGATCAGCCCAGAAATACCCTCCTGTGTTGGGGAGTTCAATCAAGTGAGAAAATGGCAGGTTGCTACTTACCTTTGTGAACCAGAGAAAATCTTGCATAATAGAACTGGCGTGAGAATCATCAATTTCCACTATTGGTATGTGATCTTCATTGGTTACTAATATGTTGTCTTTGTAATAAAATATCACAGCTAAATAAAGCCCTCTGAATTCAGAAATGAGAAAAACGGAAAAGAGAATGATTAGGTGCCTGTTTCAGAGTGGCCAGTGATGTGTGTGCTGCAGAGCAAGAAGTCATTATGTTCCTATAAAGGGGCCTAGCACTTGATGGAAACAACAGAATTCGCTTCATTGCTCCCAAGAAGGAGAATTCCCCAGAAATGTTATGGTGTTAAACTCTAGCAAATACTGCAGAATAACTCCACAAATGTCTGAACTAATATGGGCTTCCTTGCATATGCAAAACAACACACAATGTCATTGTCATTGGAATTCTGTTTGGACAAGTAGTAGCAAAGTATTTGGATTTGGAAATGACAAATCAACACAGAGCATCAGTATCTGACAACTAGCTAGCCTAGTTTGGACTTGGAAGGGTCAGGTCTGGGTAGATTTGGATGGGAGACTTTTAGAGAATTCCAAGTCTGTAGACTAATCTGGGAAGTTGAAAAAACAAGAGCAAACCACTTGCTTTGCTGCCAGGGAAACTACATGGATGTAGCCATGAAGTCACCAGGAGTTAAGTTCAACTTGGAGATTTTACTTTTGACAAAAGGCTGTTGTTTTTTTAATAGTCAAATGTGGAAAAGAACAACAACCCAAATACTGTATCTTCTTATGCTAGTCATTTTCTTAAGTAAAATATTCCCTTAATATACAAAATTAAATATGAGCCAATTATTAAATTAATTATCTTTGCCCACATTAGTGTGAATACCTTTTCTTTTTCCACTTTTTCCACTTGTTTTTGCCAGAATGGCAACAGCGCTGCTTTTCCAGCTGCTGTTTAGCACCTATAATTTTGTTTCTCCAGAGAATCCTGGCTGTTGCTTTGCTCCAGATTCTCTTAGAAAACATGACTGCCATCACAAATACAGTACTCTCAAGGATGTCCAAACAAGTTATTGTGAGAAAATAATACAGTGATTATAGGAAGCGGCTACCTAAAATCAAGTCCACTGCTCTCAAAAAAAGAAAAAAAAAGAATCACAGGGTTGCAAATAATTGAGAAAGAATGGAATCATGGAAATGACATAAGCCATTCATTCCTTGCATTATTCGTTTTGAAATAAATGAAAGTTGAGCTAAACAGACGCTGCTGGGTTCAATTTTCTTTATTATAACTCTCTCTTCTTATTTTTCAAACTCCTGCTTCCAGGTAGCACTTCCCATAAATGTATTTGTTTAATAAAAATGGAGGCTCCAGGGGTCTAATATGGGAAGTTCTGCATTGCAGAAGATTCTAGGATATATTTTAGGGTTTACAATCTCAATTCACCTCAGGTGCTACCCACTCTATTAGGCCTTGCCATTGAACTACTTCTATTCAGTGTATGTCCACACCCAAGATGTCCTACGCTGTTTTTAAGGAATACTTGTCTCTCATTTCTGATTTTTCCATTGTGGAACCTGACATTGAGGACCCTGACATGCCCTTCCATGGTTTATCTGAAACATCAGTGTAAAAACTATAAACGCTATTGCTATTTGCTATTTACTATCACTATTTATTAGTGATATGTAATTTTATAATGCATTTTAATATATTTATTGTTTTAGTGATCATTTTGTTGTAAATTGCCCAGAGTCCCTCTGGTGGGAGGAGGTGGGTGGTGACAAATTTGATAAATAAATAAAAATAAATAAATTTATAGCAAGATGATCCAGAATTACAACCACCTGAATCACTGGGGTTATTTTGGATTTTGCCCAATGTAACAGCCCATCATTGTTGTACCCCTTGGCTACACAAATCCATTCCTTTAAAATATTTATACCTGCAAATAGTTAAATACATTAATCAGCAGATTTAGTGAACTGAATGATCACCAGAGCCTCTCTTTGGAAAGAAATACAAAATACAAAGAAGAAAAAGAAGAAAAAAAAATCAAACTGAACACTGCCAGAGATGGAAGAAGATATCATCCAGGACCAAAGTTTTGAGATTCAGAGGGTTAGATAAGTTACACTGGGATAGAGGATAGTCCAGATTATGAAAGTATCTCAGCGTCAGATCTGCTAAAGAAGTTATTTAAAAGGTTTACTAATGCCATCTTTAAAGCCAATTTGGATTTGGATTTATGAAATCAGTAATCTGCTTGCACACAATGTGACTTAGTGATAACAGACTTAACTGATCGGGCGGAGGGGGGAACCAGATATATTATGGAAACTCCCTAATTCATACAAGTGATCCATTTAACAAACTTCCCCCTCATATAATGAACTTGTTTATTAGACAGATAGTTAACTCTCCTCACTTCGGAGACTAAGACAATATTCTGGAGAGAGCCCACAAAATAGGCGTCACTGGAAACTCCTCTCTCTGCCTCTTCTGTAATTTTCACTCCGCCCCATGTCCACACAGGAGAGTGAAAAAGGGGCAGAAATGAGTGGAGAGATGGTCCCAACTGTCCCCCCTCCCTGTCCTGGGGGAAAAAAGCAGACATACAATTCATCATTTATTAGAGGGCAAAGGGTTAAGTCAGCCTTGCCTAATCTGGGGCTCTCCAAATACTAGAACAATTCCCATAAACCCCCTCCCCAGCCAGCATGGGAGTTGACATCCAGCATATCCAGGAGACATCAGCTGAGGGAGATTATTGTAATTGTCTGCCAGCCAAACACCTATTGGCCCAAGCCATATGGAATAGGGACCAATTGGCTTCACAGTGAGAAATTAGATGGCAGAGTATTGCCTGCATATATTTTTCTTCTTCTACATAACTAGATTCAGTACTTATGCAGTACAATCCTATACAGAACAACTTCCCCTGTATTCAAAGGTACGTATTCCTGGTAAGCATGCCTATGATTGGTCTTAGCCGGTGGCTGGCTTTGTCTGATCTCAGAAGCTCAGCAGGGTAGGCCTACTTAGTACTTGGATGGGAGGTTACCAGGACTGTTGCTTGGATTGGGAAGTTTAAAAAGCATCCTGGAAGGAGGCCATCGCAAACCACTCCCACACTGTTAGCATGGATGTGTCCAAGTAGCCACCAAGTGTTAAGCTAGACTCAAGGTCATCTTTACCTTTTTATGCAAGTGGTTTCAGCCTGACTCAAAAGCTTTCTGAATTTGTCAAGGAGGCAAATTACTACCTGTGAAATGAGAGGATTTCATGCTGCTGGTAAGGATAAAGAAGCTGTTGAAACAAAGGATTGGACAAGAGGAGCAAACCCCTGTGAAGACGGTTGCTGAAAAGCATAACTGCTTTTGAAGATTACTCTGAAGATCAGCTGCTGTTTAGAAGGGGCTGCTTGCCTGCTAGATTTAATCCTTTTTGGCACACCCAAACAGCCTTCCCTGCCCTGCCACCCCTTTCTCTTGTCTCCTCTTCCTCCAGTTCTCCCTTTCATTTCCTTCCCTTTACAGGGACTTACTAAAGTTGTGCAAAGATCTAGATCTAAGAGCAAGATAATGTCATGGAGCACATGTGGGTGTACACTTGGCACTTTTAGGGAACACTTTAAAGCATCATCAACTTCTCCTGGCCCTGCTGTATTTTGGAATCTGGCTTTTGGGAGATACACATACCCAGCCATCCATAACCCATACATATATACAAGTGTCCCAAGTACATATTAATTGGGGTGGAAGAGGTATCTTCAAGAGTGGTTTCAGCTAGAATTGGTAACCCTAAGTTGACAAGGTGGGAAGCTGGGCATTGGCCAGGATTTTAGTCTATCTTTATGCATTTTTGGTCTTGTTTATCCTTTGTTTTGGGGGAGGATTGTACTGAGCTGAATTCTGGATCATCTTTTCAGGTGAGTGATTTTTTTCTGAATAGACTTGAACTGCAATAGAAACGGAAGCTGAAATTTGAGTGAAGAATTCTAATATATCTCAGCACATTCTTTCAGACCCTGCTGTGGTTAGTGTCTCAGCCCACAGTGTTTTCCAAAGTACTAAACAATTTCAGAGTACAGAATGCAGATTATGCAAGGAAGAGACCTTTGGGAGTTTCAGATATAGAGCTGTGATTTCATTAAATCAAACAAACCTTTTCAAAGTCTTCACAAACTTGTTTGAAGAATGGAACAGATGCTTCAGGCTTCTGGAGACAGACTGCTTGCGACCGGCATTCTGCAATTTAAAACTATCTAGAGTGGAGATTTAAGGGAAGAAAAACAAGAGAAAGAGAAAGCGGATGGAGTGGGAAAGAGGTGTACCTCTGCATGACAGGGTATATCTTTGTTGAGGTGATAGTGGCAACTATAAAGTTATACATTTCCTGCCTCATGTCCTTTTATTCTAAAGTATGGCCTTTACAGTAAGGAAAAGAAGGAAACTGACGGCAAGCAAAAAGGGTCATCCAGAAAGGGGACAATTTCCCGCAACATAGCTTGGAGGGGAGATTTTGATTGAGGAAAATAATGGGAGCAAATCCCAACCCATTTCCTGTTTCTTACTATACACACCTGCATACTACAGCTTTACTAAAATCTGAACCCACTGTTGCAAAACTGCTATCAAGTAGAAATAAAAATACAAAGATATGCAGGCTACAGTTTATGATTCCCAGAAAACATGTTCTTTAAAACCTTTGTCTATTGAAAAAGCAGTATGAAATGTGGTGCAAGAATCTTTTAAACTCCTGGAAGAGAGAGGACATGGAAAGACTTAAGCAGATCAGAGCCATTTTTCCTCAAAAGTCATTGATGCCAAGCTCCAGAGCAATGGAAATTTATAGCCATCTCACTCTAACAGAAATCATTCATGATTAACCCCAGTTTAAATGACAGAGAATCCCCTGTATCCCTGCAGTTCTTGCTTGTTGCTGCTCTCCTTTGTCAAGAAAAAAATAATTAGAGACAATTAGAGAAAAAACAATTTGATTTACTCCAACAGCTGTTTCGACTGGCAAAATAAAGTCTGCATAAATATACTAATTAAATTTGAGATGGTTGCCAGGCTTACTCTCATTGCTACTGTGAGGAATATAAAAATCTAACATGCTGCCAACTTTTCAATATTCTTAAAAGAGGAACTCTCTCCTAAATTTGTCATACTAAAAAAAAAAATCATTTGACTGCATATTCTTAACTACATTTGAACATATTTATTCATATTGCTAAGCGTTTGGCATATATTCAAGAAGATAGATAGATTTACACTGTGATTTGCAATTGATGGAAATGAAATAACATTAGCACATTTATCTTATACAATGAAAAGGGAAGAGACTTTGAAATGAAAATTAGGTTTTTCACACACACACACACACACACACACACACACACACACTTTATATTTTAGAAAGGAAAGAAAATAGAAGATGCATGGATGAGTCTCTGATCTACGTATACATTTTTTCAGTGTTTTCCATAAATGAGACACAGCCCTAGAGGGTATGAAACCTTGGCTGTTTTCATCCTAAGGAAGGGATATCTGTTGTGGGGGATTGATTGCACCTATTCCAAATTGCAAATGATCTTCTGAGGCAGGGGTTTTCAAATGTGTTCTGCTGAACCCTTGAGTTCCACAAGAATGTGATGGGGTTCCATGGCAGACTAAGGACAAAACAAAACAAAAAATCATTTGAATGCAGCCAATTTTCTATCATGAGAGATCAGAACTTCTAGATCTTTTTTTAAACTAAGAGGTTCTGCAGCCTGAAAACTTTTATAAATCCCTGCTCTAAAGCATCTACTGATGTCCAGTTTAGAAGTGTCTGGGTCATAATGAAAGAGGTCTGCCATATTCTTCAGGCATACAATTCAACTGCATATCTAGATCTCCATTATCTGCCAGGGTTCCCCAACCATTAAAAGAACAAAAGCATTTAATGAAAGTATCTACCGACCTGCATGGCAATGTCCTCTCAAGTGCATTTGCGGGGGGGGGGGGGGGGGTTATCAGTTTGTACAGGGGATGCTACACTTGGATGAAGATTTTAAAAGGTGAGGGGTCTCAAGGAATTCAAGGAATTGTGGAGATATAGAATGCCTCTCTCAGATGTTAGGAAGGAATTAGGGAACGAGGAACACATCAGGTTCATACGAAGCCTGAATCCTAAACTGAAGCTGATTTGGACAGATTCAGAAGGTGTTCAAATTAATACAGAACCTGTGCATGTTGGAGCTATGCAGCATTTTAATTTTGAAGGGAAAAAAGGGTGCTTCAGAGCATATAGGTGTACTCATGCAATTGCTCTCAGTGCGCCTCCTCTTTTTCTGGGGATCACAGGCCTGATTCCAGAAAGAACTGTTTGGTCTTTTGATGACCAAATGCAGAAATTTCGCAGTGTGAAGTGGGGTGGGCTTTTTTTCCTACAAATTTTTAAATGAAAAGCAAATTAAATGCCTGTTGTATTAAGACATGTATTTTACATTTTTAATAAACAAACACATAAACAAACCCTCTTCTGTCCACCAAAGATTCCCAATATTTCTGCCTGCCATTTGCAGTTGTTATTCTGACACCGAATACTCCTTGAAGAGCTCAGAGGCCAGAGTTTTTCCCCTCATGGAAACTAAATATATGAAAAGGAGATTAGACCATGCCCCAATACCCCTGCTGCCAAATATCTGTCTATTATGGGATATCTGAAAAGGGCATTCCTATGAATATGCACCTGTACGCATTTAAGCAACCTGTGAAGTCTGGGTCCCTGCACAATCAGTGGTCTGATTAGCGCTGGCACTTGTAAGCATTGGGCACCTGTGCAGATGTGGCCCTTTTCAGATGTCTCTAACGGCCTGGATAGCAAAGCAAGGCAGCGATGTTCAAAACAAGAGCTGGGAGTGTGCTTAAGCATGTACGGTTGAACTGAATGGAGCACAGTATAGTAACCAGCACAATGAGCCCAGGTAGATTAGGGCAGGCTTGAATTTTGAAAACTGGATCACTGGGGCAGGATTGTCATTTAGCTTTGAGTAATATCAGTTGATGGTCTCCCTCCAATTTTCTCAGGATTTCTTTCCAGTAAGTGAAGAAATTCAAGAACATCTGGTGTGGGACAAGGAGAGGGCAAATTGATTTTCAGGTGATTATCTGGTAACAAAATGATCTGAAAGCTCTTTATACATATTCTTCCTATTTGTAAAATGTAGTTAGAAGGGACAGCCACTACTGTTATAGTATATGGGAAGGTCTCAAATACCCCAACATGAATATGATGTATCATTTTTCCTAGTGATATATTATGAGTCCTTTGGGTCTAGCCATCTTTTTTTCTGTACAATGTCCTTGAAAATAATACTATACTGTTGCTTACCTTCATCTCTAGGATCAGTAAAGCCCCCTTTAAAATTTGTAGGAACGGAGTCCCTAGTCATTACAAGCAGCTTTTATCTTTAAAATACAGAGGACCTGTAAATAACTAAAATAGCATTTCGATCTCCCTGCATTATCGTAATGTTCCTAATCTACCTTACTCAATCATAATTCCTTAAGATTTTAAGGATGAATTTTGCTCTCTGGTTCCCCATGTTCAACCTAGTCAGTTAGGCCTGACTCTGAGTTCATTTCTTGAATACACTCCATTACTTTCTGAATGGAAAGTGAGTGGTTATTGTACAGGAAAAAATACAATGCTTACACTTGGGGACACAACTGGCCTCCACTTAAGAACAATCTGGCCCCCTAGCTCCCTTCTGAGGTGACAGAGCAAGATGCTGCAGAACAAGACCAAGATTCCCTAGAGGCCAGGATCTGGAATATGTTAAGATCTAAAGTGGTGCCAAGGAATGCTGGAGGGGCCTGTCCTCAGTTTAAATGCATATCCATTCGCTCAAAAGTCTGAACAGTGAAAGCTCATAGGCTTATCCTGTGTTTTGTGGTGGGAGATCAGGATAAAAATGGGTGTCCTGGCAGGTTCTTCATGCTTATTTTCAGCTGGGAGATAAGTGACGGTTGAGTCTATTAACTTCAGGACATCTAGGAAAGACTTACGAGCAAGCCTCCAATCAGGAATCTCCTTCTTTCAGACTTCTGGGGGAGGTATGGCAAACTGAAGACGGCTCTGCAAAAGCAGAGCCAGGGACCATGACAAAGGCCAAGGAACTGGTGAGTAAACTGGAGAGCCAGTTTGGTCTAGTGGTTAAGGCAATAGGCTAGAAACCAGGAGCCTGAGAGTTCTAGTCCCGCCTTAGGCGTGAAAGCTGGCTGGATGACCTTGGGCCAGTCATTCTCTCTCAGCCCAACCCACCTCACAGGGTTGTTGTTGTGGAGAAAATAGGAGGAAGAAGGAATATTGGGTATGTTCGCCGCCTTGAGTTATTTATAAAAATAATAAAGGCGGGATAGAAAACAAACAAACAAACAAACTTCTCCAGATAGGAAGAAGATGGGAGATCACCCACATATTCTCTGGAAGAGAGCTTCTCACAAGGTGACCAAAGGATAGCAGTTTTCTGTGGGTTTGAGCGCCAGCAGACAACAGGATCAGCCATCTTGCTTGCAACCACATCGGAGAGTTTTAAAGGACTCTAAGTTTGCAAAACTCTCTTTCTAATCACTTTAGGAAATTGCTCATTAACTACTTCTAAGCTATTAGAGACCTTCGGACTGACACATCTGAATAGGCTGGCTGAGTCTGCCTTCAATCCTGAATTAAAGAAAATTTCAGTCATCAGCTTAAGAATTTAAAGAATCTAAAATAAACAGCAAAAAGCTAAATAAGATTTTGATCTTAGAAAGTTATAAATGGGCTGAGGTTCCAGATAAAACTGGAATATTGAAACTTTTATAATAAGATTTTGAAATTGATTATAAAGAACAAACAGCTTCTTGTGGGAAATAGATTCTGTTTTGGTTTTTACAAGACAAAACAAAGATAAGCAATTTCATGATTTCAAAAACTGGACGCTAGAGGAGACTAAAGTTTTTAGGTAGAGGAAAGATGTACAAACCTGCAAAATGTTGCAAAACATTTTAACAGTGAAAATAGTGAAGGAGACTTTTGAAGAATGGAATCAGAAAATAGTAACCACAATATCAACAATGTCAGTAATGATGTCTCCTTCTATGAATAGACTATGTCCAGAAGATGTTACGAAAAAGTGACAGATGCAGAACAAATTCTAGCTGACAAGATAGAGATTGTATCAAAAGTGGATTTAAAACTGACAGGCCAAGAGAATGACTTAGAAAAGGATGTTTCAGAAGATCTACAAAAGAAATTGGCTGAGGCTTTACAATTTAAAAGGAAAATATAAATGACAAACCAAGAGATTGACCTGGATAATTTTTTTCTTACTTGATTTACAAAAGAGGCTTGTTAAAGTCTTGAAGAATTCTGTGCAATGGGACAAAGAAGAAATGAAGAGAAATCCAATCCTACGATAATATTTGAATGAACTAAAGATTTATTTATTTTTATTTATTTATTAAATTTTGCCACTGCCCATCTCCCCCCAAAGTGGGGACTCTGTGGTTTACAATAAAGATTAAGACTGTTAGAAGTAAAAGGAAGGACTATAAAGTTGGTTTATTTAATCGAGGTTAAAACAAGATATGTTGTTACCTCTGGCAACCCTTTGTGGACTTTCTGCTGACACCAGGACTAAAAAGAGGATGCTTTATGGACTTGTTTATAATAAAAGATGGGATATGGGATGAAGGAATACATGTTTGTAATCTTAGAGTGGGTGGAGAGTCACTAAATTTGTTTATACTTGTGATGCAGGTTGGAAGTCACTTCTTTATATATTTCTTTTCTCTTTATCATATCTCTACTTTTCTCTTTCTTCTCTTTCTCTTTTTTCTTGCACTTTTCCCTCCTTCTTTCTATTCTCTTTTCTTTCTTTAAGTTTATTTTGTATTAGATTTTACTACTATAATAAAAATTCCTAATAAAAATACATCAAACTCCCTTCCTTCCTTCCTTCCTTCCTTCCTTCCTTCCTTCCTTCCTTCCTTCCTTCCTTCCTTCCTTCCTTCCTTCCTTCCTTCCTTCCTTTTCCTTCCTTTTTTTCTAATGTGTTACAGCAAAAAACACAACGCAATTATAACAATATTTATTTTATTTATATAATTGCTTTGTGTTTTTTGCTGTAACACAGGGCACATTTACAGTGGGGAAGTACACCACCTGTCTAGTCAAATGGTTCGGCTTCATTCCATGAGCACCTTAATGGCCACTACTAAAAAACCAAAACACTAGCACTGCCACAGCTATTCCCACCCTGGTGATAGGCTTTGTTTTTATAATCTTGAATAAACAGGGACCAGAAATACTCGAGTGGGATTAAAAAATAATTTGGGATCCACAGGAAGAAACATTGAAAAGCCTGCCATTTAATTAGCTAATAAATAACATAGTGTGGTACTAATTGTATGACAGCAAAGCTATATTCAGAAGCGAAGCTGCATCAATAAATGATAAGGCGGGTGAGCTATAAAGCCATAAAATGAGAAACTTCCTGCAAATACTTAACATAAGACAATACAAAGAGTTCTGTCAGATCAAACAAAATCATTCTATATCTTGTGGGATTCTCAAAGCTCATAAGATTTCAGTGATCACCCCCTCCCAATGGATTTTAAGTTCTCATGTAAGATTTCAGGTGAGAATGCGACAATCTTATTAATTTCAATCAGTTTTTAATTAGAGTCTAGGAGTTTTGTGGACATCCTGTAACTTGCAGGCACCGCGTTACTGACTCTTGATCAGTGCAAAGCCTATCAATAAAACTTGAGTTCAATAGCATGTTCTGGCATATGTTCCTTTCTATAGATATGAGACCCTTTCCCACAGCTACTCTGAAGCACGCTCCACCCATTCTAGAGTTGGCAGGAAACTATGTCAACATGAAACTTGCTGTCCCCATTGCCATTCCCTCTTTTGCCTTTATTTCTTCTGTTCCCAGTCGATTTCCCTCCAGGATGATGGGTGACAGAGCCTAAAAAGTGTATGCCTCATGAGACTGCCTGGTATAGCTGAGGATGACCTAATGCTGTCTCACTCAAGGGCTGGAGATGAGATAAAAGCAACACTATAGGGACATGGCAGAAAAAAGATGTTGCCAGAACATATTTATATTTATATTTAATAAATAAATAAATAAAATCTTTATATTGTGGTTAGGTGTAAATGGAAAAAGGCTAATTGAGAAGCATACTCTTTCTGATACTAATATATCGCCGTCCAACAGTATTATCTTAAACTGTTGTCCTCCAAGAGTAAAGATTGATGATTAGGCAACAGCCAGGGCTTAAAATTTTTATGGGAAGACCCAAGGCATAAATCTGTTCTATGCTAAGTAGTTAAAAGGTTTGGCAGATGACATCAAAATGAATCCTTATTATCTCACTAAATAAATGCAAATATAACTCACATAGGGAAATATAACTCACATAGGGAGGAGAGGAGAGGAGAGGAGAGGAGAGGAGAGGAGAGGAAAAATTATGAAGAATTTCTGGTGGATAAAGAGATTATTTGAATGCCTGCCCTATGAGTTTGATGTATCTCTCATTGATAGCAAATCTGCAGAAGATGGGGCAAACACAATTGCAGCAAATCTACAAAGAGCAGATGGCATGCACTTAACTTTAATTATTAGTGTGCCCTTATTTAGAAACCCTGGTCCTCTGTGGAGCCATCTGGGGACACACCCAAGTATTCTTGCCTCATGGCATCGTAGTATTTGGGAAATGCAAATCGCAACAAATAAATTTCTGGTTAATAGTCAATGCATTTCTTTACTATTTTTTAAAAACATTTTAACAACCTATAAAAAATCAATAGAGCCAGTGTGGTGTAGTGGTTAAGGCACCAAGCTAGAAACCAAGTGACTGTGAATTCTGTTCCTACCTTACGCACAAAGCCAGCAGGATGACCTTGGGCCAGCCACTCTCTCTCACCCCTAGGAAGGAGGCAATGGCAAACCACTACTGAAACATCTTACCAAGAAAACTGCAGGGACTAGTCCAGGCAGTCGCCAGGAGGCAAGACTGACTTGAAGACACCAAAAAATAATAATAAAAAAATCCATACCAGTTTTGTTTACCATTTTTCTTAACATATGAATTTGGATGGGGGAGGACAAGAGAGCTTATGTAATGAGAAGGTGAGAAGATGGAAAAGGCTAAACACAGGTGGTTAACGGATGTATGTGAGGGTGGGAGAGGCCAAGGATGTGAAGAGGATGGGAGAGGAGAAGCAGGGTGCAAGAGTAGTGTTCTCCAAGACAATTTTGTGTATTATGTGCACAAGTTTTTAAGCAAAGAAGGAGAGAAACTGGGGGGTTGACTCCATGGTGGAGACCATTCTGTTGGAATCTGCAAATCTGGAAGTGCCAGAATTTCCATTGCTAAGCGGCACAGTCACATGATGTTGTGCTTTATGACCACATCACTTAGTGACAGAAATTCTAGTCCCAATTACTGTAGTTAAGTGAGGAGTACCTGTAATGATTTACAAACAGATATTTGAAGTGCATGCATGCATAACAAAGAATCAGGCTTCTAAAACTCACTGTCTTTGTATCTTTAAAGAGAGCCAGTTGGTGTAGTGGTTAAGGCATCAGGCTAGAAACCAGAAGACCATGAGTTCTAGTTTCACCTTAGGCATGAAGCCAGCTGGGTGACCTTGGACCCATCACTAGCCCTAGGAAGCAGACAATGGCAAGCCATTTCTGACACCTTGCCAAGAAAACTGAAAGACTTGTCCAGGCAGTTGCCAGGAGTCAACACTGACTCGAAGGCACACAAACAAACAAACAAGTAAATATTTAAAGCTGTATGTACATCGATGAAAGTTTTTCATAGTTTATGGCTGGGAAACAAGCAGATACACTACACTTAGAACAACTTAAAGCAACCCAGGTATTTCTCTTGTTCTTATCCTGGAAAAGCAAAGAACATTCAGCCAGAGAACTGAATGACATGATTTTGTCAGATTTTGTATAGCATAATCAACATACAGAATGGAGGTTTCTAGAAGAATTGGTATACTGCTTTATGTTTAAATATAGGAGATAATGGGTAAGTTTATAACTTATAGTCAAGAGCAAAAATCCCTCATCATTGGCTACTTCTAAGCAAACAGAGAAGTGATTCAAAATTATGTTCAAATACATAAGAGAACTTGGCTGTCATGGAAACTCTCCCTGGCATTTATCTCAGCATTTGTAGAATTTCTCAGTTAGGCATAGCATCAGAACAATTTCTGTCCACAGGGCCACATCTTAAGGTAGACATCTGCAGTAAGGCATTTTAAGAGTGGACTTTATAGTACAAAGTGTGAACCCGATAGATGGATGCATGCATCGCATAGGTCCAGGTAATGGGAAGCTGCAACTGGCCACAATTCCTTGCTCTTGGTAGCAAATCTGGGACTGATTATGAAATGAACCACCAGCATAATTGAGGATTAAAAGTATATTGGGAATAAAAGTGTTCATGCCTTCCACTTTCAGATTCATTGAAGTTCCCTGCTTCTCTGAGTTGGCACTGAGTAATCTTTGGGAGATCAAAAATCTGCACTTCCACATGGGAAAGTGGTTGGGCTTGCATGCTGCCCATGGAGCAAGGCCAAAACCCAGAATGGGCAAGTCCAAAGGAAGAACTGAGTGGCAATGCCCCTTTCTTTTTCTTTCTCTTCCACTTATTTAATCCTTAAGCTCTCTTCCATTCACTCTCTCTGGCATATACAAGCATGCACATCCATTCCCACACAGCCTCTCTCACATCTACCCACAACCCAATGATCCTGATGCAGCCAAGAAGCAGCAGGGAAGGAACCATTCTGACTGGATCACCCTCACTGGGAAAGGTAAAGCATATGCAGCAATATCATTTATAATGGTTGTTTTCCTTTTGCCATTAGTAGAATGGAAGGAGTGAACTTAGTTGCATGGGATGACTAGAGGTGTGGGGAAGAGCAAAGTTTCTCCAGGAACCCCAGTGCAAGGTACGGCCTCCATATAACAATAGCTGTAGGAGATCATAACTTCTCCTCTACTGCCCAGCTGATTAGGGGAAGCAGGAAAAAGCGGGCAAGTTTCTGCAAGCCACATGCAGCCTGCAGGTTAGAGGTTGCCCAGCTTAAGTCCTCTACTGTGGATAGTGTGAGTGAGCCAGGATCAGTGAATTGGATTGAAAGGGTATTGAGAACCAAACCTGCTTCTACCTTTGAATACTGTACTCTGTGTAACAATGAACACTCTTCCAATATACTTAACAGGTAAGAAACATGTTGATGTTCCACACAATATAATCCCACAATACAATAAGCAACTGCATTGCATTGGCATTGATATTGCTAACTCAGCATTCAGTAACATAATTAAAAGTTAACATGCATATTGAATAGGGCCTGGGGCTATCACGCCAGGGGAAGGTCAAGAGAATAGGCCCCAGAATTTGTGCTTATTAGACGTACTTCTTGCCTTGAAGGAGGCTGTTGTCCAAAGAGTTGTTGGGAGTCGGATGGCATATAAATTTAAGAAACTATTATAAGTTTAAAATATTATATTATTATTATACATTAATATAAATTATTAAATTTACAATAAATTACTAATTTTGTTGTTGTTATTGAGCACCTCTGTCTTTTGCAGAATAAGTACGAAGAGCTGGTTCCACTGCTCACATTACTATTCAAATATTTTTATGGACTAACTTTGGAATTGAAAGGTGAAAGTCCCCTGTGCAAGCACCGAGTCATGTCTGACCCTTTGGGGGGACGCTGCTTTCGCAACATTTTCTTGGCAGACTATAGCGGGGTGGTTTGTCATTGCCTTAGCCATTCAGTATCTTACTGGATAAGAAAAGCATTACATTTCTCTCTCTCTCTGGTTTCCTTAGATCGTCACACTGATCTGTTCAACTACAAAAACTTATTTGAAATGAAGAATCGTAAAAGGGGAAGAGGGGAAATAAAAAATTTCCAAGGTTTTAAATCCCCAAGCAATGCCAAGTGATCTGCAGTTGCTGAAACCTGCTTATACCAGTTCTGAAGTCAAAGGGATGAATTTGTTGCTTGCAATCATTTATAGGTTGATCTGTGTGGATGAGTGTCTGCCAGAAGATTAAACCTAGAAAACCAAAGATCTCTCCCCAAGGATACTAATGTACTGTAGAGCAAGTTCAGAAGGAACAGATGAACTATTTACAAGCCCTTTTGAAAATGCTGATATCCCAGTACAGTTGTCAAGATTTTCTTTTCCCAGATTGTTTTTTAAATCAATATCTAACTGGGCCATCTTTATATCCAATATATTGCTATGACTTTCTGCCCATATCTTAGAAATTATAGGTCGGTGAAGAGGTGCCTATTTCTCTAGGAGTGATTTCCAGCTCCTCATAGTCTGTAGTGTAGGTAAGACCTACAGTTCCTATATAAGGGACTTTTTTTGCAGAGAACAATGCTTAGAGATCTACAGAGCCACTCTGTTGTCCTTCTAGCTTCGTTAATGGCAGAACTGTATAAGAAAAAACGTACTTCTTTTCCAGCTTTATCTGTCTATCCATCCACCTCTCCACCTCTCCATTTATTTATTTTAAATACATTTAAAATTTATTTACTAAATTTTACTAAAATTAAATAAGTCTGCCCATAAAAATTGACAAAGAACTACACAGTTTGTATCTAAGTTATTTTAAGGCAGGAGATGAAAGGACGTTTGCTGAAGAAAAGTGATTGGAGAGAGATGTGCTTAAACCTTCTGTCATCAACTGATTCTCTCTTGCAAATATGTTGAGGTTATTTTAAAACATTTTTTTCCTACAGCTTGGCTTGGAGGCCACGATAGAATCTCACAGGAGGAGAGAGGATGTGTATTCACAGAAAACTGAAAGCCTCTCAATTAAGCACCTCTTTTTGTTTGCCAATTTTCTCCTATATATCCTCTCCAGCCACAAACCTGCATTATTTGACCAGAGGTGTGTATCTTTGAATGGTATACTGAGAATCACACACACCAAAAACATACACGAAATTGGAGGAGCCAAGACAAGAAGCAGACAAGGCCAGGATAAAAACTAAATTTGATTTAAAATTAATTAAAATCAGAGCATATGATATTTATGGTTTGGAGGGGTCCTTTAGGAGGGCTGGTAGGGCTGCCCCCATTGTTTGGTCAACCCACAGGTATCAAGGTACACAGGGAGTCCTACTCTATGCCTGTGAAGGAGCATAGTGAAAATGGTTTTCACTTCTGTCTTGAACACATACTACTCTGGGAAGGAAAGGGTTAAGTGGCCTTTTAAAAATAGTTTGCCATAGACTACAAAATCTTTAAAGCTTCCTTTAGGCCATTCATGCATTATTCTTTTCAAGTGGCACCTCATGGTTACAGTGCCTCTGGTACTGGAAAGAAAAACTACGTAAGTAGTCCTCGGGTTATGACAGCGATTGGGACTGGGATTGCCATTGTTAATTAATGCAGTTGTAAAGTGCAACATCATGTGACTGCATCACTTAGCAATGATAATCCTGGCAGTCCTGGTTGCTGTCGTAACCCCAAGATGCAGGGGTCGTTAAGGGGGAAACGGTGGGAGTCCCAGGTAAGGAGTGTGGGGGTGCTATGGGGGGGGGGAGGCTGGAAGAGGTCCTGGTAGGGCTGGTGCAGGCTCCACATAAGTTGGGAGAATCTGGGGGAGGGCTTGGGAAGCCTAGTGCAGGCTGTGTGTGAGTGCAGGAAGGCCAAGGGGACTTACCAGAGCAACTTGCAACCTTCCCTGCCAGCTTCCCCACTGACTTTGTGGGAAGCTGGCAGGGAAGGTCATAAATGACAATCACATGACCGCAGGGCACTTTTGTTGGTATATTGTTTTCTGCTACAGAAATTAATGTTACCATGGTAATTGAGTACTTCCTTAAGTATTGGCAGGGTGAAGAGGTTGAACTTAATTGTCCTCAATTTGGGTGTTAAAAGCTGCATTGCCTCGGGGAGGAACCTTGCCTGGACTTGTTTTAGTTTCAGTTTCCTTCTTTCTACACAGCCTCTCTTCCCAGTGCTCTCTGAGCGCGTGTGAAAGCACAGCTTGTAAAATATGTTTTTGTGCTTTCTGTAAATAAATTTGTTTTTATAGAAATGCCTGGTGTGTGATTTTTCTGATCTCTTGGGCCAAAAGCTTTCCAGCACACTCTGCCACAACTTTGAGGACTGGTTATAAGTACCACTTGTTTAGCACTGTCACAACTTTGAATGGTCACTGAACAAGTGGTTGGTAAGCGAGGACTACCTGTATTGGGAATTACCCCCCAAAAGCACTGCTGTTCTTTGTGAAGTGTATATATATGGTGTGTGTGTGTGTGTGTGTGTGTGAAAGAGAGGCAACTTTTTCAAGGTATTAAATTTTGTTCCAGAAATCAGGCTCTGTCTCTATATAATCCCACACATACAGTATCCACCACGAGGAGCTACTGTTCCACATTCAAAACGCATTGTCCAGAACATTTTCTTCTTGTTATTTAATATTTAGTCCATTTATATTCCACTTTTCTTCTAAGACACCAAAAATAATTCTGTTTATTGATGACGGTATGATGATGGTAAGAACCCACTTATTCATGCAATGTCGCCAATCCTCTCCAAAAGGCACGTTTTTCTTGCATGGATGTTGCCATAGTTACAAAAAAGGGAACATCAGACTTTGGATAGTCAGAACTGTTGCATAGCAGCACACAAAAGAATCAACGCTTCACCCTGTGACCTTAGCCAAGAAACTCATTTTGCCCTTACAGTACTTCAATAAACTCCAATAATTCTGATCCAACCTCAGAGTACGATGGTGCAAACATTCATGCTGAGATTGCTCAATTTCCAATCTGCAATAATCCAGTAGGATCTAGGTGTTTCACTGACTGTTGATCTCTGTCAGAGAAATCAGTGTAGACCTTGGTAGAAGAGAAGAGTAGCACAGTGCAATGGCTTGAACTTGCTACTGGAATTACCAGTCCCTTTCAGGAGGTCAAGAGATCAATATTCCTATGGCTGGAACTTTTATAAAGCACTATGTAATTTGCTGCCCCCTTGAAGAACAGAAGTGGCCATTCCGGCAGCTGGCCTTCCTGGTTGGAGTGGGCAGGGTGTGGGGGGGTGAGGGGTGCAGTTTCAGTCAGCATCTTGATTTACCAGGGAGCTGAGAGTGAAGAAGCAGACAGGTAGAGGTCTCAGTGGAAATGGAAGCACTCTCAGGACAAATCAGACTGAACAGAATGGGGTCTACTGTCAGGCCCATTTGAAATTCTTCTCCACTGTAGTGGGTGCAGCGAAGAGGGTCAGCAACATCTTTCTGTATGGCATGTCACCTTCTCCCCCATCAAGATGTTGTCGGAGGGGAGGAAGTCGAAACAGTTGGAAGCTCACTGGGAGCAATTTTAATTGTTCTTTGAAGACCAGATTCACCTTGGCGTAGATTCTATGTCAGCCAGTGTCACAGGGAGGTAACATTGGCAACCACTTCTCAGATTCATATGATTTTTTTTTTCAGTTTGTGGACCTTGAGGATGTGGGCAGGGCATGTGGAGAGATGAGACCACCTCTTGCTAGCTTGCCCCTTGCGTCCGATGGAATTGGCCAGACTGGAACTGGCACCATGGTTAGGTGTAGAGAATCAGAAAGATGGCCCGGACAGAAACACACAAGGACCATTACATAAGCAAAGAGGTTCCTTAAGGCTCCTCTGTCATGTTCCCCATTGCAAGGCACCCATGCATCACAACGGGGAACATGCCTTTCAGGAAGGGGGAAGGAAGGAGGAAGGAATAATCCTAATCCCTTAAACACTTTAACACTAAAGCAATCACAAGGACAAAGGAGGCACATCTTTGCCCGGACCAGAGGAGCCATCAACATATCGCCCGAACATCTCCACATTACCCCGGGGGACACACCTGCACCGGACATGGGAAGGAGACAGAGGAAACCAGCGATGATCCTCATGATCGCCCATCAACAGACCGGTATCGCTTCCAGATCGCCCATCAAGGGTCTGGATCCAGCTTGTGGGACAATGGGGGGTAGTGGACGGCAAGGTCCGTACCGCGGGTATATATGGGGTACCCCGCAACCACACCCGCATGCCCGTATTTTTTGCGTGTATGCACTCTGTACCCAATAAACGGAAATCCTTAGCCCCATCTAAGTGAGTCCGTGCCTTATTGGGGAACGAGGCAACCATTACATCCTCCCTGATTTATCTGGGATAAAAGAGGGAGGGGAGGAAAAGCACAAGGAGGCTTGCAAAATTCTGCTCTTGGAGCCTATCCTTTGTTGTTGTTTATTCGCTTAGTTGCTTCCGACTTTTCGTGAAGTCGGAAGTTGAATAGGTAGGGTGAGAGTATATAGCCCTGCCGTACTCCTTTCCCAATCTTAAACCAGTCCGTTGTTCCGTGGTCTGTTCTTACTGTTGCTACTTGGTTGTTATACAGATTCTTCAGGAGGCATACAAGATGACTTGGTATCCCCATACCGCTAAGAACTTGCCATAATTTGTTATGGTCCACACAGTCAAAGGCTTTAGAATAGTCAATAAAACAGAAATATATGTTTTTCTGAAACTCCCTGGCTTTTTCCATTATCCAGTGGATATTGGCAATTTGGTCCCTAGTTCCTCTGCCTTTTCTAAACCCAGCTTGTACATCTGGCAATTCTCGCTCCATGAATTGCTGAAGTCTACCTTGCAGGATCTTGAGCATTACCTTACTGGCATGTGAAATGAGTGCCACTGTTCGATAGTTTGAACATTCTTTAGTGTTCCCCTTTTTTGGTATGGGGATATAAGTTGATTTTTTCCAATCTGATGGCCATTCTTGTGTTTTCCAAATTTGCTGGCATATAGCATGCATTACCTTGACAGCATCATCTTGCAAGATTTTGAACAGTTCAGCTGAGATACCATTGTCTCCTGCTGCCTTGTTATTAGCAATGCTTCTTAAGGCCCATTCAACCTCACTCTTCAGGATGTCTGGCTCTAGCTCACTGACCACACCGTCAAAGGTATCCCCGATATTGTTATCCTTCCTATATAGGTCTTCTGTATATTCTTGCCACCTTTTCTTGATCTCTTCTTCTTCTGTTAGGTCCTTGCCATCTTTGTTTTTGATCATACCCATTTTGGCCTGGAATTTACCTCCAATGTTTCTAATTTTCTGGAAGAGGTCTCTTGTCTTTCCTGTTCTATTGTCTTCTTCCACTTCTGCACATTGCTTTTTTAAAAATAATTCCTTATCTCTTCTGGCTAACCTCTGGAATTTTGCATTTAATTAGGCATATCTCCCCCTATCACTGTTGCCTTTTGCTTTCCTTCTTTCTTGGGCTACTTCTAGTGTCTCAGCAGACAGTCATTTTGCCTTCTTGGTTTTCTCTTTCTTTGGGATGTATTTTGTTGCCGCCTCCTGAACAATGTTGCGAACTTCTGTCCAGAGTTCTTCTGGGATCCTATCTACTAAGTCCAGTCCCTTAAATCTATTCTTCACCTCCACTGTATATTCCTTAGGAATATTAGTGAGCTCATATCTAGCTGATCTGTGGGTCTTCCGTAATCTCTTTAGTCTGATCCTAAATTGTGCAGTAAGAAGTTCGTGATCTGAACTACAGTCAGCTCCAGGTCTTGTTTTTACTGACTGTATAGATGTCTGCCACCTTTTGTTGCAAAGAATGTAGTCAATCTGATTTTGCTGTTGTCCATCTGGTGAAGTCCATGTATAAAGCCGTCTCTTAGGTTGTTGGAAGAGAGTGTTTGTTATGCAGAGTGAGTTGTCTTGGCAAAATTCTATCAGCCTATGTCCTGCTTCGTTTTGTTCTCCCAGGCCATGCTTACCTGTAATTCCAGGTGTCATTTGACTGCCCACCTTAGCATTCCAGTCTCCCGTGATGAAAATAACATCTCTTTTAGGCGTGCTGTCCAGTAGGTGCTGCAGATCCTCACAGAACTGCTGTACTTCAGCTTCTTCAGCATCTGTGGTTGGGGTGTATATTTGGATCACTATGATGTTAGATGGCTTGCCCTGAATTCAAATTGAGATCATTCTATCATTTTTTGGATTGTATCCAAGCACTGCTTTAGCCAGTTTAATATTAATTAAGAAGGCTACTCCATTTCTTCTGTGGTCCTCTTGTCCACAGTAGTAGATCTGGTGGTCATTTGATGTGAAGTGGCCCATTCCAGTCCATTTCAGTTCACTGACGCCCAAAATGTCTATCTTTAATCTTGACATCTCACCAATAACCACATCCAATTTGCCCTGGCTCATAGATCTTACATTCCAGGTTCCAATGGGGTGTTGATCCTTAGAACATCGGGTTCGCCGTTCACCACCAGCACCGTCGGCTGCTAGCCGTCCTTTCGGCTTTGAGCTAGCTGCGTCATCACGTCTGGGGCTAGTTGAACTCATCCTCTGTTCCTCCCCAGTAGCATTTTGACCATCTTCCGACCTGGGGGTCTCATCTTCCGATGGTATACCGACATATCTCTGGTTGTACTGATCCATTGAGTTTTCACGGCAAGAATACTGGGGTGGGTTGCCATTACCTTCCCCAGGGATTGCATTTAGTCTGACCTCTCTGTCATGACCTTCCTGTCTTGGGTGGCCTTTCACGGTTTAGCTCATGGCATCGTTGAGGTGCTCAAGCTCCAGCACCATGATAAGGTAATGATCCTTTGCTGAAGGGAGCCTATCCTAGTAAGATATAATTCAATTATACCAGTGAAGTCTCTTTCCTGATCTGGTTGACCCTAAAGGGCTGACATCAATCTTGCAAGCTGCACTGTGCTGATTCTATACAGGTAATTCTTGGTTAACAACTGCCTTCTTTAGCGACCATTCAAAGTTACAATGACGGTGCTAATACTTTACGACCTTGCATTTATGACCGTTGCAGGGTCCCAATGGTCACATGATTGAGATTTATCTCACCAAAAATTGTGGGGTGACTGCAAGAGGGCTGAAGCTTTATTTAACCTTTATAAGCCGAGCACATAGAGCAGCAATACTGTGTGGTCATGTGGTCAACTCCAGGAAGAGCTGGAGAAGTGAAGAAGCTTCTTTGCAAAAGGCCTACAGCTGCTATAAACATGATAGGCTTTTAAAAGTTTCAACCTATCTGGAAGAGGTCCCTTTGTCATCTCATAATTTTTTTGAAAGTTAGCATAATCCCTATCTATTCCTTTCCTGAAAATTGCCCTAGCAATGTAGCTATTTGAATGAATAGGATTTTTGAGGATCTGCACAGCCCTATCATAGAAGTCCCCTAAGTATTTTGTCCCACTGATCCCTGCTAGCTAGTATGTGTAGACTATGAACTTTGGTGTCTATTAACTAGCAAGAATACAGGCAATCCTCGCTTAACAACCACCGATTTAGCAATGGTTCAGACTTATGGCAGCACTGAAGAAAACAACTTATGACCAGTCCTTGCACTTACGACCATCACTGTGTCCCCGCAGTCACGTGATCATCATTTTCAAACTTTCCAGCTGGCTTCTGGCAAGTAAAATCAATGGGGAACTGCTTGATTCATTTAACAGTCATGTGGGGTGCTTAACAACCATGTGATTCACTTAACGGCCACCACATAAAAGGTTGTGAAATTGGATTCGGATTCGCTTAATGGCCGCATTGCTTAATAAGTGAAATTCCGGTCCCAGTTGTGGTCATTAAGCAAGGACCACTGTGTACAGGATAAATGTCATACTCATCAGAAGGGCTGATTGAAATTAAAGCCATGACCCTGGAAGCTTCTTTTGACTATTGTGAGGGGAAGGCCTGGAATATGCAGCAACAAGGAAAATCAGTTTTTATGTGATCCAGGAGGCTGCCTTTTCTTACATATTGTAGGAGTTCAGAAAAACCCCTGATATCCATTTGTCCAAGAGATGGCTAGAGCAAGGCATCAGCTCCAACACTGTCTGTTACCCATTTTTGCGAACAAGCAAGCAAGGCTTTGAACGCTTTAAATGGTTTTCATTTACAAGACTGGGAGAGAGAGAAAGAAAAAGAGGGTGCAGTGGGGGGGGGGGTTCAGGGAAGAAGGGAGAGGAGTACTTTGGTGGAGGCTTGCTTTCAAATGTTTGCTATATTGCCAATTTGGAGAAGCCAGAGTGAGATAGTCTGCTAAAGTGATTCCAGATGGGCCAATATTAATATCTCTCTTCCTGATGAATAGGAAGGTATGACCCAGATAGAAGGCTGCTAAAATTACAGGCGCCACGGAGGCTTCGCCTGGTGCCCTACCGGTGGACACTTTACCCTTACCTCGGCAACTGTAGCTCGGACGAGACACTCTAACCTGCTGCAGCAAACGTTCCAGGGCTTCAATCTGTCCCCTGTGCCTGGGCTCTCTGCCATCGCAGTCTTTCCAGTCTGGTGAACAAAAGAAACAAACAGAGTGAAAGTGGAGCAAAGGGAAGAACGGCGGCCTTGCTCCCGCGTCTGCTGACCGCTGAGAGAACGGGCCCCGTGTGTCTGTTTTCAATGTCCGCCCTTGATCAGAACACTGGGTGCAAAATGCCATTTCCTTTGCAAACGGCTACCAGCCAGCTTGCTTCACTATCCCTTTCTGGGTTGAAAGGAAAGTTCCTTCTCTCTGTAAGGAATAGAGCATTTGGAATTACATTTTTGTGGCATTCTTACAGCATGAGCTGAGAATGGGGAAATTCTACCCAGCCATGAACGGAGTGGGTTACTTTAGATTAGGGTTTCTCAACCTTGGCAACTTTCAGATGTGTGGACTTCAGCTCCCAGAATTCCCCAGCCAGCTTCTTTCTCTGCCACAGTCAGAAGACAAGCATGAGCTGCCAAGGATATGGCCCATCTGGGTGTTGGACTAGAACTGGGGAGACCTGGTTCAAGTTCACACATTTAGCCCTGGAAGCCTTCAGAGTGACTTTGAACCAACCTCCATGTTAAGAGGTGAGCAATCCACAGCCTGTGATTTACATGCCATCCCACCTCATTGGTGGCCTCTGAATCACCCCAAGGGTACACTGTTGGGGTTCAGCAAGAAAATGGCCCATTTTAGTAGTGCAATTTCCACTTCGATCTGAGGTTTGGGGGAGGTTTTAGGAGTGGGAGAAGGAGTAGAAGTCTCTGCGAGAAACATTTCCATTCCCATACCAACACCCTGGTACCCCCCACCCCAAACAGATGAAAATAGACCCAATTTTTTCAGCCCTTCCCTTTCTGATGACATCACTGTGTTGCTGCTGGGCTTTTCTGGCCAATCAACAGGTCAGGAGGCCAAGTGGCAGCTCTTAATTTAGAAAAAAAACTGTTTATCCCAATCTTAGCCAAAACAACCATGGGTGTTTTTAGGATGAAACTGTTGGAGCGAGTGTTAAGTAGGCTGAATTGAACTCCTGGTGAAAAGGTGACATAGGAATCTAAGAAACATACAAAATAATAAAAAGAACAATCTTTTTATAGGCTTGTTACTCAGGTAATGTATTCGGAGAAATTGGGAAACAACCTATAAATACCATGTGGGTGGGGAACTACAATCCGTTGGCGAAATTTTAACTAGTCCAATCATCTGGATTCCATCAAAATGTTCCTCTTCAGAACAAGCTACATATATACCTGATCTCTGAGTCGCCTGTTGAGCATTCTCACATGTCCCACTAGACCAGGATTCCCCAAAGTGGCCAATATTGATCCCCAAGGTTGATGGGACTATCCAAGGGGCCAATGTTGTTGTTATTGTTGCTGTTATTTTTTGTAGTACTATTAAAGTAGTATTTATTAAATTATTTTCATATAATAATTGTTGGTGGGTCAATGAACAATCTGAAACTTTATGAAGGGGTCAATGAGCTGAAGAGTTTGGGGCCCTTTGTACTAGACCAAACTAAGTTTGATTTCATTAAATCTAAAATTAAATCAACTTAATATGTTTATTCCCCATTCCTTTAACATTTTACCCCTTTTCCCACATTAAAATTTAAATATTTTTGTCGACTTTTCCAGGAGCTAGGAAGGTTGCATATGATCCTAGACTTTAAACTGAACATCACTGCTTTAGAGATCCAATTTGGCTCTATAAACTGAGTTGGAGAGCAAGGTACATTTCTAACAACCATTATGCAACCCATGTCCAACACCACACTGATATCATCCATTAAAACGTCTAGAGAATTCTGAAATTGCAGTACTAACAGGCCTGGAAGGCAGCAAGTTGGGGAGCATGTATTAGGCAATAGTCCATCCAATATAAATGGGGCTACATCCATAGTTCCAAATCATATTATTGATTCCATAGACTAATCTCCCTCTCTCCCTCTCCCTCTCTCTCTCTATTGTTACACACACAGCCCCTCTTTAGTATGCCAGTTCCCAAATACTAAATGGCAGGAGTCCTGATAGCTTGATGTGTAGGCTCAGTCTGGACCTTTGATTTACCATCCAAACTAGTAACCAGGATAACATAACAATTTCAATTGGGAGTTCAGTCAGAACTATTTGACGTCAAATCTCCTCTCTATTGCAAGGATTCAGTAATGAATTTGGCCATTCTGAACTCATAGGTAGGAATCCAAAAACTTGCCAGAATCATATCACCAACATTCAGTTTATTTAATTAATTAATTTATTTATTTATTCAATCTATATGGCCAACCTTCTCACCTTGGTGCCTCTGGGCGTGTAATAGCAACCAAGATAAAAACAAATTTGCCACAAGTCAGTAACCTCATGGGCTCCAATTAACATCCAAACCCCCATGTCCAGGAACACATCTAGGTCTTCGAGGCTTTGAGAAAAGCTGCCAGGTTTGAGGCCAATCCAATCTTGGGGGAATAGGGAATTGGCAGGCCCAGCAACAGAAAAGGCACTTTCTAGGTCTAGAAAATGACAGTCCTTAAACTGATGGGAGCCACAGCATGCCTCTCCTGACAGACTGAATGGAATGGGGTAAAGACAATTAGGGAGAGGCTGTCCCTTAAGTAACCCAGCCCCATGCCTGGAAGGGCTTTATATGTGACCACTAGCACCTTGAATTGCACCCGAAGCACACTAGCAGCAAATGCAGCTTGGTATAATACAAGTGCTTGGAGGTGTGCTCCTAACTGCCTGCATCGCCACATTCTGAACCAGCCACAGCTTCCAGATGTTATTCAAGGGAAGCTCTACATACAATGCACTGTACTAATCCATTGCAAAGGTGACCAAGGCATGAGTGACTATGAGTGCTGCCCCTAGGTCCAGGAAAGGGCACAATTGGTGAACTAAACAAAGTTGTGCAAAATTCCTCCAGGCCACAGTTGCCAACTGCTACTTGAACAGGAGCCATGAATCTAAGAGGACCCCCAAATTGTGTACTGGCTCTGTTGGGGAAGTGAAACTTAATCCAGAACAAGACATGGGAAATCCCCAGACATAGGTGGCCCAGCTTACAGTTCCAAGAATCCTGTTTACTTTATCAGGACTAGCAGGATCAAATTCATCCTAGATAACCGAATCATACTAAGTCTCAGTTACCTCTGTGTGACCTGTCTCAAGGCCACCTTGGAGGTAATCGGAATGACTTTGTCTGACAAATGCTTAGAATATTTGTCACAGTGACCCTACAGTGAACCTCTGGCTCCATCTTCTCCAGGAGGGCCTGGATCATCCTAAACAGGGCTGCTGGGTAGGCATCTCTGGACACATTAAGGGCAGAAAAATCATTGCTGTTTTGCTGCCCTTACCACCAAGAGGTAGGCCTTAATAGAGGCTCTAGCTGTACTTGATCAAGTCCAGTCCTCACTGTCCTCCGGTGTTTCTTCTCCTGTAACATCTCCCTCAGCTCCTCTGTGAACTAGGGAGAGCCCCAAGATCCATGAGAAGGGAAATGCTGCATAGGCTTGATCTGATCCAAAGCTCTAGCTGCCTATCATTCCAGGTGGCAACCTAAGCTTCAGTTGGACTGTGTACAGACCTTCAGGAACAACCCCAAGCTCCCCCTGGAATTCAGTAGGTCCTTTGGGTGCCTTGGGCAGACCAATCAAGAAACTCCAGGCAGATCATAATAGGGGAGTGGTGATCTCCCCCATCTGCCACTGCCTCAACACGAAGACCAGATTCAGCATATGACCACCATTATGTGTCAGGCCCTCAATGACCTGGGTCAGGTCCATGGCTCTCATGGTGGCAATGAACTCCTGACATACTTCAGACTCTGCTCATACAAAGGCAGGTTGAAGTCCCCAAGACCATAAGCCTGGGGAACTCCACTGCCAGTCTGGCCACAGGGTTCAGATGCTCAGGCAGGGAGGTTGCTGTGCAGCAGGGAGGCTGGAACAGAACCAACAACCCCAACTGATCCCTAGAGAGCCAATTGAACAAACAGGATCTCCCATCCAGTTATCTCTGAGGCAGCACCTCTGAATGCCATCAGAGTATCCCAGATGATCATAGCTACTCTACCACCCCTACCCTGGCCTCTCAGCTGATGCCACCCCTCAAACACAGGTGGGTACATCTCCAAGAGTGAACTCCCCATTCCATGTCCAGCCAGGTCTTGGCAATATATACTAGGTTAGCCCTTTCATCTGTGATTATCTCACAGATGAGGGGCCTCTATTACAGACTTACCTGATGTTCAGCAGCAGCAGCTGAAAGCTGGGGCCTCTGATACCTGGGTCTCTTACAGTTGCAAATTACCAAACATCAGAGGTTCAATATGCTACTGAATTCAAGAGGAAATTATTTGGTGGCCTAAGCCCTTGAAAAGGGTTCGCACACCTTGAACTGCAAACTTCCATCAAATCATGGCTGCTTTGAAAAATACCCCTAAATGGCCCAAGAGAATATTCAAAGATGTATAGTTCCCACCTATTTAAAAATTACCCAACCTTCTTTAGTCTGTCATGTCCTGCAAAGTTGTCTTGGAGTTAATATGGAAAGAAACAAATAGGCCACTTTTCTTAGCACAAAACGATTGATAAAAAGTCATCTTCACATGTTGTAAGTCTGCAGTGTCTCCAAGATGGTAGGTACAGCAGTACAATCCAAGCTCCCCCTGTTTTGTACATGCAGTATATTACAAATAAGATGGGGCTTGGACTGAAATACTGTGCCTGCTATCTGGCAGATTTTGACATCCCCCTGCAACCCCCACCCATGTCTTTGTCCTGAATGCAACACAATAAAGTCAAAGGCGGATATACCATTCTGAGTGCCTTGGCTACATGCAGTTATAAAACTGTTAATCTGCTAATAACTGCTCAGTTATTAAAATTCCAGTAAGTTGAGTTTTCTTGCTGAGCAAGAATCTGAATCTAGGCCACTCTAGCTAATATCTGACATGCTGATGCCATAATTAACAAGTGGGATTTTTCTGCCAAACAGGTCCTATTCCTTGGATAATTATCTGGCACCTTTTTATTGGCTATCAGCTAATATCCAAGCAAAATTCATCTCTCCCCACTCTACCCCAACGTTCAGTCACCAGTAAGAGGGAAATTCACCCAGAGTCACAGCACTCATGACCTCAGTAAGCTTTGATACTGTTTTTCGTATGCTTTCAATTTACAAGAATGAAGCTAATAACCATCTGCAGTAATGTAAATGAAAAAAAAATACAGTGTTACTGTTTGCAGATTGGCTCTGCTTAGCTGGGTGAGTGCATTCAGTGCTATTGCCTGGCTGTCTGCTCGTAGAGGAGCTGGCAGCAGTAGCTGACATGGCAAACTCACAAGCCAGCATTTCATTGGAGGGACCTGCTGCTGTTCCAAGAAAAGAAAGCATCCCTTCCCCCAAATATTTCTCCTCTTGCTACTGGGGGATTCTGGGGTTGACAGCATGACTATTTCATCTTTTCATAAAATCACCACTTCTGAATTACATACAACACGGTGACGCTCTGGAACCACCCCTGATAAAATAATATGTAATTACGAGCATTGGAAGCTATTTCAGAATTAAGAGGCCTGAAAACAAAAGGCAGCTCTTCTGAATGGCAGACAGATGAAAAAAAGATGTTTGTAGAAATGTAAGCTCCTCAGCATGTGTGTGTGTGTGTGTGTGCATGCGCACCTTGGAGTCAGTGTTGACTCCTGGTGAGTGCCTAGACTAGTCCCTGCCAGATTTTTGGAAGAGGTTGGCCATTGTGTCAGCCCTTCGAGGTAGAGCAGACTAGGAAACCAAAGTAATAAATGCTACTACTACTATTATTATTATTACTGTTACAAGGTTACAGTGAATACACTCCCCCTGCCTTTATCTTCATGAGAACCAGGGAGGGTCAAGTTTGACCTGCTTTCTCAAATTACATTTCTGCCTTGGACTCCAGTTTCTTTGACCTGACCATTATCTTGGTTGCAGCTCTTCCACCTGTTCCTCGAGGTTATTCCTACTGCTGATTACATGTTGCCTGCTTCTTACGGCTGAGAGAGAGTGACTGGCCCAAGACAACCCAGCTGGCTTCAAGCCTAAGGTAGGACTGGAGCTCTTGGTTTCTGGCCTGGTGCTTCAACCCCTACATCAAACCGGCTCTCCCTCAGCCTGAGCTACAGCTTTTTATGACAAAACAAAGCTGCAATCCTATACACTTGGCAGGGCAACCCAAATGTGCCATTTCTGACTCTACAAAAAGTTATGCCTCTCTATCTTGCCATTCTGAGGCAGGAAGCACAAATACTGCATGGGAAAACCCAGAGCAGATTTAACACACTTAAAAACAGGAAACTTTCTCTAGAGAGGGGTTCTTGAAAAAGTTATCTCTTGGAGAAGATATTAGCTGGTGCCTTCACATTTTAATTTCTTCCCTACAAGGATAAAAAGATGGCATCAAAATCAATCAAGTGATTTTTAAAGACAATACTTCAAGAATGTAATCTGTATCTTCTATCCATCCATCCATCCATCCATCCATCCATCCCTATTTTTCATTTTTTTAATTATGACCGGTGATTAATCTGGTTGGACATGGTGGGCTTAGATCTCAGTAAACATGGACAGGATTGCTGGATAACTGTGAAGGATCAGCATGTTTAAAATCTGTACAAGCTGCTGAATATCACCAACACAGAAGCAGGACCTTGAAATACTTCTTTTGGGAATCTGATGAAACAAATATAATGATTGCTATTCTTTTTCTACTTCTAGTACTGGGAAACCAATACTTTTCCCACTTCTTCAGGAAGCTAGAGCTACAGATGAATGAATCTGTTTTGGTTTTCTTACTTTTCCAAACATATGTATGATTTTGTGCATACATTTGGTGAAAGTTTTGTTTAAAGTATGCATAGAAATGTGTCTACATTTTGTTTCTTTTCACGCATATTTCTCTGAATCTATGTGCACTTAATCTATGTTCCTGTAATTAATGAACTTATTTTCACTGCTATATGCAGTTTCACACTCTTCCCCATAGTATGTAGATTCTTATATTTTTGATAGGAGAATATTAAACTGTGAAGAACTACAACGGTTGAAGGAAGGGATAGACCAATCAGCTTGTATCAGGCCATGTCACTAGCTCCATTCTGTCAACTTCAACATTGGTCTGAGCATTTCTAAATCACACTAGATTTCAGTTCATATTTATGTTGGCTTATAGTTTTTCATCAAGTATTCATTTTTGTATGAAACTTTCCAATATATACAATTTTGCTCAAAACTTCAGGCATTGTAAAATTCTAAGAAGCATCCATTCCAAACAAAATTGCATGAAATAGGTTAGGGAGTACAAGTAATTCAATTTTCTTACAAATGTCCTCTAAGAAAAAATATCTGTATAGCTGTGTGTGTTCTTTTTACTGTGATCGTTAATATGTCATGGTGTATATTGATTTTACTGCTTTATAGTAATTTTAACTGTTGTTTAATTTTACTTGTTAATTTTGGTTGGTCTAACATATTTGTTTGTTTGGTGCTTATAAAGCCTAGTTAGGTCATAGCAGCTAACCAAAGGTGGATGAGCTAGAAAGTTAAGAAAGATTGAGTCTAATTAATGTTTGTAATAGTGGATTATCTGAGGTGTCCAGAGCTGTAGGCTAGGCTGGGCATCTGAATAAACTTCCTAGAAAAGGCAAATCAGTGTTGTATCGTGCCAAAATATGCCACAGATGTATCTATGCAAGTCACCAGTAGTCAAGCTCAACTCAAAGACAACCTTGTATACTTCAGCAGGTGGCAACATCTGGTTGACCTTGCCTAAACTTGGAAGCTAAGCAGACTTGGGCCTGATTAGTACTTGGGTGGAAGACTGCCAAGGAATACCTGTATTGTAGGCTAGGCTGGGATGCAAAAAACCAAAATCAAAATCCCAGAAGAAGACAATGGCAAACCACTTCCATACTGTTCCCAAGAATTCATGAAGTCACCAGGAACTAAGCCTGACTCAAAGGAGACTTTACCTTTCTTCCTTACCAAACAATAAATACTATATAGGGTTTTTGTGTGTGCGTGTGCGCATGCATGCGTATACAGTACTGGTTTGAGAAATGCAAATTAAATAGATTTCTCATCAGAAGCTGAACATTTCTCTCTTATTCCTGTGGGTTGCTTAAATTCAGCCATTGCCAATCATTTGCCAAGCACTGATTCCAGAGGGCTGCATCCCTAGATGCTTTCTGCTTCATGTATATGAGTTAGAGCATAGCCAGCCAGGAGTCTTGAAGGAGGCTTTCAAAATATTCATACCATGAAATATGTTTGGATGCAAATGAATTTCATCATGACAGGATACAATATTTTGAACATATGCCCATGTTCAAAACCCTCTTCTTAAGGAAAAGATTGTTATGGAATATCTCCCTCTCTTGTTTGCTGAAACAAATAGCTAAAAAAAATTGTTCAAATATGGACTGATCACAATCAGGCATATTTACTAATAGCTGCCTTCTAAGGGTCCTTCCCATAATTTCCAATTATTATTATTATTTGATTTTTATCTCACCTTTATATTTGGTCAACACAATGCAGTGAACATAAATAATAATAATTATGGAAATTAAACTAGTAAAAGTATTATTATTATATAATCAATATGGACTTTTCATAGAATTACAGAATAAAAAAGAAGGCAAAAGCCTTTACTACAATAAGTTTATAATTTAAAATTTGAAACGGCAGACAATAGAGGAAGATGGAGACAAGAATATACAAGAGAAGAATAAATAATAATAATAATAATAATAATAATAATAATAATAATAATAATACAGACTTTCTGATCAGTATTTGCAATATCAACCAACTTTCTTCCTTAAATGCTACATTATAGAGAAGATGCCAAAGATATTATTTGGCTAATGCTTCGAAGCCAGAGATCAGCAAACTTTTTTTTTTGTAGAGAGACCATACTAAATAAATATATTCTAAATAATTGAGAATAGAAACAAACAAGCAAACATTCACCCATAAATTTATGTCATGCCAGTGAGATAATGCAGGCTACATCCTGTAGCTTCAATGCAAATTATCAGTCCTTGCAACCTGGCACCTTCTAGATTTATTGGGAATACAGCTCTCAGAACTGCCACCCAGCCTGCAGTGTAACTAGGAGTTATGGCCCCAAAGATCTAGAGAATACCAGGCTGGGGTAGTATCCAATAAAATGTTATGAAGCTCTCGTTGCAAATTAGTGATTCCTCATAGCTCAGTTGCTTTACTTTGGAGATCTGGGTTCTGAGTGGTCTTTTGAAGGGCTTTGGGGCCAACATTAGATTTAGGCTTGAATGCCAGATATTTAATTCTACAAACTTTCCTGAAACCATGATTATTATGGTACATTTGTACATGTACCAAAACTTCTAAATTTAGATGATAGCTTTAAGCCAAAATCAGCTCTGTTGTAAAAAGGATGGATTCCCCAACATTAATGGCTGAATTTAAGAGCAGAATCCATCATCCTTTGACAAACACAACTATTTCCAAGCTCCAGTCCCAGAACGGTTCATCTAACAGGCCAGACATATTCAGTCTAATCACCTTTCTGTAATATAATAGCCACATACACACCAACAACTAAGGCCAAATAAAACCTTTCAAATCAGTGGAAAAAATTAAATATAACAACTCTTACAAGCAATAATTTACAAACCAAGCAGACCCATTTTCTTTCAGTTGGATTGAGTTAATAAGTTTTATTTGGCCTCGCTTGTGCATTTGTATCAGAATATTTATAAGAGGGTATAAAATCATTAGAGAATTTGTAAATATTACTAGATCAAGCTTAGTGCAGTAAGATAAGTAAGTGTTCACAAGAGATATTAATTAACATAGCACTACCAAGATATTTGCTTTCTCATCAACACTGCTTTATGAATAGTTGTGGCATTCATAGATTATATGCTTAAAGTCTTTTTTTTTTATTCACTGCCTCTTGACCTCAATGTTAACATTTTTTCTCTGCACCTGTTTGAATGGTATGTACCCTGCCAACTACAGTTAACACATCATGCTCTTTACTCCAATTGTGTAATCTTCCCAGTCCAGAAAAGCTTATATGGTTACTAGCAGTGCGTAGTACATTTTTTATTCATCCGAAGCCTGAGTTTGCTTGCTTGCATATCCATCCACTCATCCATCCATCCATCCATCCATCCATCCAACTTATATAGCCTCCCATCTCACTGCCATGACTCAACCCTCAAAACAGAGGGTTAAAACCCAAACTAGCAACATAATATAAAAGATAATACTCAAACTCAAGTAACTTCTGAGATACTTGGAAATTCTGAGACCAAAACTAAACAAATCAACCAATAGGGCTCACTTAACCTCCTGGCCCCAAAGCCTGGGGGAGCAGCCAGATCTTTAATGCTTTGCAGAAGGCCAACAGCATCAGTGCCATCTGGATCTCTGGGGAGATGCCATTCCATAGGGCAGAAGTTGTGACAGAAAAGACACAACTCCTAGGTCCAAGAAAATGACACTGCCTAATAGAAGGGACCCGAAGCATGCCAATCCTGCCATTACTGGTGGCATAAACAGAGACAATCAAAGAGAGTAGTCTCACAAATAATCTTTGGGCAGATTCCCTGAATATTGTGGCAAATGCTCCCCAGATGTTCTTCAGTTATCTACATGCAGATAAAGGTACTCCTCGTTTAACAATGTTAATTGGAACCAGAAATGTACATGGTTGTAAGTAAAAAAACCCACATGATTGTGCCACTTAGCAACAGTAGTTCTGGCAGTCCCAGTTGCCATCATTAAACAAAGTGTGTGGGTTGTTACGTGAGGACCTCATGTGACTGTGACTTTGGACTTCCTGCCTGCTTCCCCATTGACTTTGCTTGTGGGATGCCAGCAGGGAAGGTCACAAATTGTGATCACATGGCTGCCGGGATGCGTGACAGCCGTAAGTACAAAGTCTGGTTGTAACCACCACTTGTTCTGTGCTGTTCTAATCATAATTTAACTACCTGTATAACAAGGAGGGAGTGCTTTTACAGTAAACTCTCTTAAGTACAAATATGCCATGGGTTTACACACGTAATACAACACCATGCAGAAACAGGTGATTACAGAAAGAAAGTAACATTTTCATCAACTGCTTACCTTTCTAGCTGCACTCTGAAGTCCATATTGGCATGGAATTAGATTTAATCTTAAGACTTAGAATTTAAAAACAGGTATGTGGTATCGAACAGTCACTCATACCCTTGTTATCTCTCAGATAGACTATTGCAATGCGCTCTACATTGGGCTACCCTTGAAAAGTATCCGGAAGCTCCAGCTGGTCCAGAATGCAGCTGCGCGAGCTGTTTTTGGTGCCCCTAGAAGGGCACATGTAACACCACTGCTGCGCGAGCTGCACTGGGTACCAGTTTGCTTCCGGGTCCAATTCAAGGTGTTGGTTATTACCTTTAAAGCCCTACATGGCATGGGGCCAGGTTACCTGAGGGACCGCCTCTTCCCCATTACATCAACCTGTCCCACCCAATCGTGCAGAGAGGGCATGCTGCGGACCCTGTCTGTAAGAGAATTTCATCTGGCGGGGTCCAGGAAGCGGGCCTTCTCTGCAGTAGCTCCTGCCCTGTGGAACATGCTGCCCCCGGAGGTGAGATTGGCCCCATTGCTCCTGGCCTTTCGGCGGAGTCTGAAGACCTGGTTCTGCCACCTCGCTTGGGGTGGAGAGGGGAATAGATCTACATGGGGATGGTTGCTATAGACCACTCCTCCCACACTTGGACTGTTTTAGATTCTTCACCACTTGGATTCTTTATTTTTACTTCTATTTATATTATTTTTTACTGTATTTTATTCTGTGTATTTATGGTTATGGTTTTTAATCGATTGTTGTAAACCGCCCAGAGTCCCCCGACGGGAGGAGATGGGTGGGGATAAATTAGATAAATAAATAAATAGACCAAAGCTTGCTAATTGCTATCTAGTGCACTGTTTCCTTATTTTACTTTTTTGAAGTATTTTTTTGTCAAGTTCTCACTAAAAAAGAAGTAAAATACTTTCTGCACTCTAATGAACTTCGTCTCATGGCTTTTTCTCTGTGTGGACATTAACTATCCCATACACTGAAGCAAGTAGAAACTAAAGTCCATCAGATTCCACAGTAGACTTCTACCCTGATGGTCTGCTGTGTGACTTACCCATGGGATACCCTGGTCCTCAGTAATCATTTCAAGTGGGAACTGAGAAGAGGTGTATTGTTAGATCTTAACTTGACATCAACTGCAATCAGCTACAGACAAAGGAACAGAACCACTGAAACACCATGCCTCCCATTCCCAGTCCCCTGGGTTGGTCCAGAAGAACACCATGATTGATGACATTGAAAGCCATTGAGAGATCAAGCTGGGCCAGGATGGATGCACTAGAACTAGCCCCATTCTGAGCATAAGAGAAGTCACCAACAATCATAGTCAAAGCTATAACCGGGTCTGAATCCTGACTGAAAGGAGTCCAGATAATCCACTTCCTCCAGAGCCCTTTGGAGCTGCAAGCTGACCACCTTCTCAACAACTTTCTCTAAAAAGGGAAGGTTGGAGATTGGACAAAAATTGTACAGTTCCATTGGGTTGAGTGATGGTTTCTTGAGAAGAGGGCAGATAACTGCCTCTCCAGAGCAGACAAAGTCCCTCCTCCTGCAAGGAAACTTTGAACAGATTGACCCAACTATATGTCTTGACCAGTGAGGAGGGACATGGTTCTAAGACACAGGTGGCCAGCCTCACAGCTTCAAGGACCCTGTCCATTTCATCAGGACTAACAGGTTCAAACTCTGTCTGAATCACACTGACTCAGCTTGATCTGTAAGATGTCTGAATGAAAGCAAACTTCCCTGAAGAAGACAAAATCTGAATCTGAATCCTTCTTAAGCTTTGTTAGTTTTTAAAAAAGATTTGTAGAGATATCAGTGTTGCAGTATTTCTACAAAAAGTGTCAGATGTTATAATCATCAGGCTTTGTGATTACAGTACATCCCAGATTATCCTACTCCAGTCATATGTTTTGAACTGTCCATGAAATTTTGTTTTTAAGCAGTGAATACCACTGATGAAACAGCAGCATCTCAATGCATTATATTACATGCGATGGTCTCTGCCGCCATGAGGCAATGCCTGGCTGCCTTGTCCTACCTCCCAGCTCTCGGTATCCCAATGCGGTCAATGAATATCAGAACAGGGGAAAGGGGCCCTAACACAGTATAGCTGTCATGACAACTGCATAAGTAAATTGGAAGGGAGGGGTGCCAGCAAGATGAACATAAAAAGGTCAGCAGTGTAATCTTTTAATTGTTTTCACTTTAAAAAAAAACAAAAAACAAAGGGATTTGTGTTTCAGTGGTAAGCAAGGGGTTAGTTGAGTCATTCATCCCCAGCCAATGAGCCCTGACTGGATGCTAATAAGTTTCCATGCTGAGTTACTGGTACACTGGTTCTCTGCAAAGGCTACAGAGTTTTAGACATGTAAAGATGCCCATTTCTGTCGCATCCTCCTATCTTTACAAATCAAAATACCCTCCTACATTTTACTGTAGAATCAGAAAACTTGGGTAATGGAAAAGCTGGTCAATCCTGAAATCTTAGGCTGTTTCTCCGATCACAAAGCTTCAAGGTGAGAGTTGCTGAATGATGGTCTATGCTAGAGTTCAGCAGATTTTGCTAACTTTCTATTTTGCTGGAATTTTTAAAATCTGGACAATTACAGTACAGTGCTCATAAAATGCAAGAAGGTGTTCAGGTCCTTTTATCTTAGCTACTGGATTCTCTGGATTCCCCTGTTTTTGCACAATGTGATTCTGATGCCAGTTAAACAACAACAATAAACCTTAAACTCTCTCTCTCTCTCTCTCTCTCTGTGTGTGTAGATCCTTAGCCCCTGCATCTATCCTTCTGTAATTCTGTATGTACACTGTATTTATACAAATTGTCAAAAAAACCAATCAACCAACCAAGAGGAAGGGAAATAAATCATCCTTCCCAAAGTTTCTCTAAGAATCATGCTTGCTATTCTTCTGAAAATGTGTAGCTTCCAACATGCAAGATGCTCACAACTTTTATCTCAGCAATAAGATGCACTGCTTCCATAATTTCTCTCCTTCTATTGCTCTTCTTTGTGCAATGTGACTTTCATGTCAACTGAGCAAAAACCAAAAATGAAAAAACAAATCAGCCTTGAACTGCAGGGAAGAATCAGTGGGCACATTGAAACTACTGGATGCCACACAGGGGACCAAGAAGTAACTAAAGCAGGGCTTTCCTTGATAAATGATACATGTGAAAAATGCATTATATGATCTACCAACCATGTGAAACCAGAACCACAATTTGATAAATGGAGAAAACCACTTCAGGATTCTACTCCAGAGAGTCCTGGACCAAAATAGTTGCAGATGAACTGGAACTGTGAGCAGGAATGCCTGGGATAATATTCATGAAAAGAAAAACTGTGATCATGTATCAGCAGTTCCTAACTACAATCTTATCAGACATTCAGGCATATGGAATTATTCTAATGCCTGAATAAAAGCTGGTCTGAACAAAGGAAGTCAGCATGGGCACAATCTGTTTAAGTAGTGAATCATGTTTTATGGAAGGAAGGAACGAAGGAAGGAAGGAAGGAAGGAAGGAAGGAAGGAAGGAGGGAGGGACATATTGCACAAAAATAAGTCTCCAGGTGTTTTTGTAATAGTCTGATTTTTTTTTTCAAATGACAGTTGGAACATAACTAATTATTGTTTAAAGAATGGATTGGAAATACGTAAGATTCACCAGAGCATGTAGTGTTTTTCTGTGTATTGTAGGATCAGATTAAAACTCCACATCTTAAGCTAACTTTGTATATCAGATTGCTTCCAATGCTATGCCAGATTAATCAACTGAGTGAAAGCCTTCTCCTCTGTCATGCAATCCCTTTGCACCACCCATTGCATGAGCCATAATGAAATGAGGAAAATCTTCCATTACCCATACATACATACATACATACATACATATTTGTTTTCTCTCAACTACCAAATATGATCACTGGTTTCTGAAGAATTCAGGATATTAATTGAAAGTTCTGAGTTGGTTCAAAATTTCAGTTTATTTTGAAATTGGTAATTATTCTTCCAGGTTCAGCTAATAGGAAATTGTAGTTTATACTACAAAAAAGAGAGCCAGTTTGGTCTGTTGGTTAAGGCAACGGGCTAGAAACCAGGAGTCTGTGAGTTCTAGTCCTGCCTGAGGCATGACAGCTGGCTGGGTGACCTTGGGCCAGTCCCTCTCAGCCCAACCCACCTCACAGGGTGGCTGTTGTGGGGAAAAGAGGAGGAGGAAGGAGTATTTGGTAGGTTCACTGCCTTGAGTTATTTATAAAAGTAATAAAGGCGAGATTTTGGATTGTATTTGGATTTGGATTGTATCCAAGCACCGCTTAAGCACTTTACTATTAATTATGAAGGCTACTCCATTGTGGCAACCAGCTTGATTGATAACTGGCAAATAGAGGGAGAAAATGTAGAAGCAGTGAAAGACTTCGTATTTCTAGGTGCGAAGATTACTGCAGATGCTGACTGCAATCAGGAACTCAGAAGATGCTTAATCCTTGGGAGAAGAGCAATGACAAATCTCGATAAAATAGCTAAGAGCAGAGACATCACACTGACAACAAAGGCCCGCATAGTTAAAGCAATGGTGTTCCCCGTAGTAACATATGGCTGCGAGAGCTGGACCATAAGGAAGGCTGAGCGAAGGAAGATCGATGCTTTTGAACTGTGGTGTTGGAGGAAAATTCTGAGAGTGCCTTGGACTGCACGAAGATCAAACCAGTCCATCCTCCAGGAAATAAAGCCAGACTGCTCACTGGAGGGAATGATATTAAAGGCAAAACTGAAATACTTTGGCCACATAATGAGAAGACAGGACACCCTGGAGAAGATGCTGATGCTAGGGAGAGTGGAAGGCAAAAGGAAGAGGGGCCGACCAAGGGCAAGATGGATGGATGATATTCTAGAGGTGACGGACTCGTCCCTGGGGGAGCTGGGGGTGTTGACGACCGACAGGAAGCTCTGGCGTGGGCTGGTCCATGAAGTCACGAAGAGTCGGAAGCGACTAAACAAATTAACAACAACAACAATAAAGGCGGGATAGAAAATAAATAAATATACTGGAGGTTTCCTGCTTGAGATGGTTGCTCACTGCAAATGGAGGAGTGAAGGGGCTGCCCAGGAAGGTAAACAGGTTTTTCATATCTGGCCTAGGTGAGCCAAAACATAGTAATCCAAATTGGCTAAGAGCATAAGCCGTTTTTGTCAAAACTAACCCTTTTCAGAATGCCTTTTGTTTAACCCTTCCCGCCCCCACCAGGGAAATCAGTGTTCACATGCTTATTCATTCATTTCCCTTCCCTCTTGCTTTTCTGTCTAACTTCCTCCCTTAATCTGGGAGAGAGGGAAGGGGAAAGAAAGAGAGAGAGAGAGAGGATTAATTAACAGCATTTAGTCAGACATTGAATAAGCTATTGTGTACATGTAGCCACTTTTAAACATTTTGTTTTTTGCTAACAACATTGTTTTACTAATTTTTTTACAGGTGGGACAGATGCAGAGAGAAAACAAATGCTGGTTACATAAGAGTCACATCGACATTGAAAGCTCTTAACCTACTAGAAGGAGAAGCACAGCAAGGTGTAGAAGTCTGAGGCTGTCCCCAGCCTTTCAGGTTATAAGCGTAAACTCTGACATAATACCTTTGCCCCTGTAAACGAAAAATAAAAGACAAAACTTCATGTTGATATACATGGCCAAGGCATATTTTCCGAAGTCATGTAGCTATGCGGTGGCAAAGGTGAATGTAGTGAAGAAAACATTTCTTTTCAGTTGTTTGTGTTAGGCCTATGATGACTGTGTGCCAACTCTGACAGAGCTTCAGCTCGTATTATTCAGCAGAACAAACAGCAGTTTGAGGGATCTTGCTGTTGTCATCTGTGACAATTTCATGCCAGACATTAGTGCCCTGACATCATTAAAATACTCATGGGTCTCCACCCCCAATGAGGATTACATAGCCAGATGGCAAATGAGGCTGAGGACAGTGAGGAGGAGGAGGAGGAGCTTGATGCAAGGATCAAAACCTGAGAAAAGGCAGAGTGAACCCTTTCCTTCTCTGCTCTCACTGGCCTCAGCCTCCTTTGCTCCTTGCCAGAGCAATTCAGAAACACCTGAGTTCTAAGCAGTGATGGAGAGGACATTTAACCCTTTCCTTATCTGCTGTGTTAATGAGGAAAATAAGGAAGATAGTACAGTATTTGTTTTGGGGGAAATTAATCTGCTGGCATCTTCTAAAGCAAATATCATTTTCAAAAGAGAGATTAGCCTGAAAACCACAGTAGCAGATTCAAATCTCACTTCTATGTGCTCTGATTCTGTTAAGTATTAGCTTCTCATCTCCAGACACATTAAATGCAAAATGCATTTCATATAATGTACTTTGGGCCAGAACAGAATCTGTCCCTGAAAATCACCCACCCCAATTTTAATGTTCATTTTTGCACCTTCCTTTTCATAAGTTTGTTTCAGTATGTTTCTTTAAATAGTTTGCAAACTCAGCAAAAAAAGTTTGTACTTTCAGATTTTTTATATACTTGCCCTTATACAAGGTGCACACATTTGCAAGTAATTTCCTGTAATATATATAATTTTCCCTTAAATATGCTTATTTTAGTGTGCACTTGTCCTTAATGGATGCATTTTGGGAGTTGTGACATACATCACAAAATTTTGAAAAAGTTTGTTTCTCAGTATGCAGGGATTAATAATTTTGGGGAAGTGCAAATTGAAGAACCTTATATTAAAAAAGCAAAGCAATTATTTTAAAAAAGCAAAGCAATTCCTTCCATTCCTATTCCATTTAAAATGTACAGGTTTGGTAGTGAGTTGGAGTATACCCCCTCCCACCACAAACGTCTCACTTTTTTTCTAGTCAGTCTAGAAAAAAATTGGAATTTGCCCACCCCACCCTTTGTCCCTGCCAACATTTCTTTCATCCTCAAAACAACCCCTCCCATCAGCCATTCCTTTCCCTTTTTAAATACTTAACTGCTGGGCATTGTGAGCATCAGTAGATCAGCTGAAGAGCGAAAATATTTTGGAAATTCTGAGAAGTAGAAGGGAAACTTGAAATTTTCTCCTGGTTCATATTTTGATCTGAGCCAAGAGGATAATTAGGGGATGCGATTGTTTTTTGTTTTTTCTTATTAAAGGGTAGCTTCATAAATCCCCAAGGCTCATATCCAAACTAGGGATGTATAATTGGGAGTAAATCCAATCTTCTTTACACAGGACCAATTCCTGCTCTGGCTGCTTTAAATAAATAAATGAATGAATCAACCAATCCAAGGTCCCTTTGGAGACAGGGAAATATTGGACTTACTTCTGAAAATGTACAGAATGGCTGGGGCTTTGTGCTTTCTCTTTCTTTTAACAACAAAAAAGTCAGTCCAGGAAGTCCTGCAAAGGAGAGGCAGCCTCTGTGAAAAACTCCAGACTGCTATGACAAGATGGGGTGTTTCTGCTGCTAAAAGAAAAATAAAGGCCTAGATCCCTAACCACCTTGTAAATTTTCAAAAGAAAAATAGACATTTCTTAGAGGGAACGACGAACACCTGTCAAACTTTGTTTCAACTAGCCTTTCCTCCAGGGCAGAATTCTTGTCTGTCCCTAATCAGCAACAAGATATGATGAGATACACTGGCATCTCTGCTTGCCAGAAAGGGACCATCAGAGATCTGGAGCCAAAAGGGGTGTTTCGAAGCTCAGCTGCTAATGCACCTCGATCTGGAGATATAAATGACTGAACCTTCAAAGACTTAACATCCATCTTGGATACTGCTGCTCTATAGTCCTCTCACAAACATTCATGTTATCTCCAAGGTGTAAGGAAAAAGGTCAATGATTTGATTGGGTTCCTAAAGATATAATTTCATAAGACTATTTGTAGAGGACAGTACTGCAGCTGCCCACCGTTTGTCTGAAGCTGAAAGTTTTTCTTTCGGAAATGGCCCTAAGTTATTACTCTATTAAATGTTGGCCCCAGAGCATAAATGCAAGCCTAACTTTGCACAAATTAAATGTCTGAAAACATTTTAAAAATAAGAGATTCAAACTTGGAATTTTAAACTCAGATTAAAATTCAGTACAGGTAGCAATATAATCTAAATCTTTAGTTTTGAGAGCAGTTTTAAAATCAATAATATTCATATCCTGATTCTGACTCCCTGGGATTTGCCATTGTATAAATCTGTTTTAGATTAAATATAATCATGATTGTAAACAGCACAGGCTAGGAGATTATAAATATTTTTTTTAGTTAGCCATTTTGTGAATGGAGAATGTACTTGATTTTTTGGGGGGTGGGGTTAAATTCATTTCAGTTGCTGATATTGATGCTGTTATATTTGCTTTCTTTTACTACTGACAAAACCCACACTCAGCAGTTTATGAAGGACCAACAGAACATGGAGGTAAATGTGTTTGCTCTCCCAAGATTGTCTGTGGGAAGAACATTGCCCATCCACCCACTTTTAATCTCTATAAAAACATACTTCTCTCCTTTTAAGTTAGTCCATCCAGTGACTTTTGTTTCCCCAATGAAGCAGTGAAGACAGAATTGTTATTTTAGCCATCAGACATGGAGTCAGGATTGAATCTCTCAAAGCCTTTGATCTGCCCTAAGATTAGCCCCTGATCCATGGCATGGCGGCTTTCAATCCACTCTTTCTGATCTCTCCGCACTAATATAGCAACTCACACAAAAAACTGTGCCACTTTCCTATTCTTTGGTGATTTTTGAATGCTGGATGGCAAGCAGGATGTGTTTAATGACTGGCAACTCTTGCCAAAGAAATGGCACTCAGCTGCTTCTCTCCAGCAGAGAGTTCTGCTAGCATTTGAAAAAAAAGGCAATCTGAATTAACAACTTTTCATTTACCATTGTGAGGCCAGTAATAGTGCACCTCAAAGACTGAAGGTTTTCCATTATGATTTCTCCAGCCAAAGGAGAAAAGTCTTCTGAACAGCTCCATTCCACTAGAAAACAAATCAAAGAGGGAAAAGGTAAGATTGGCATGAGTTGTTTCAGGAGGAAGTCTGAAAATACTAAAGAATTTCAAGACAATTTCTGCCCTCCAATTTTCTTAGTGAGCTTTTATTATTTTTAATTTTAAAATTACACAGTCCTAAGCAACCTTAGATGGCCTGGGAGCAAGCCTAATTGCAGTCGGTGGAATTTATATCTGAGATATGTGTGAGATTACACTATGAACCAACAAGTAAAAACTGGGATAAAAACTGCAGCCAATAGATAAACACATTAAATAAACACCTAACAATTAAAATATGGGAGAACAGATTCTACTTGTTGGCTTCCAGTTCTTTTCATTATAGTTACTATTTCAGCTAGCAATACTGGGAACTGGGAAAGGATGGAAGTAGTATCCAAGACATTTAAAGAATAGCTGATTGGGAAATGTTTGCTTGATACCTAATGTAGGGCTATCAGATCTGGGCTGCAAAAATTCAGATAACCACTAGATAACAGCAAAGAGTAAAAGTTTTCTCTGCCACCATCTAGTGGCCTCCAAATTTTGGCAGCCCAGATCTGGTAGCCTTGTCTAAAGAAAAAACACAAGTTAAATGTGAACATGAATAAGAAAGGAATTCCACAAGAAATCACTACTGAGAAGGTATCTTTCTTGAGAGCTCTTTCACGTTGAGTAAGTTCTACTTTCTCCTGTATGGCTGGCCAAGAGCAGGGATATGTTTCTTCTACATTATGCTTCCTGTATGTTTTTGGATCTAAGTCCCTCTTCTAAGAATTGGCCCTATTCAGACCTACTATTGTGAGAAGCAATACATCTAAGTTAAATAAATGTTAGCTTTTTTCTGTTAACCTTGTATTCCTGGAGGCTTTAACAACGTAAGTACCAGAAATTTACTAAGAGCCATAGCACTATCTCCAGCCGCCACTATAAAAATTTAGAGGCTGTTAATAGAACATCTTGTAGGGGTTCTCTATTTCCTATGTATAGCTGCCATTCATTATAACATGCCTGTAAGTGTCATTATATTTGATGGCCTTTCACATTTTCCATTGTAAACCACAATTTTTCTGGGCTTTATAACATTGGCTGCATTAAATCACCTAGAAGCAAAGCTGGATATACAAACTGCCAAAACAGACAGGTTCTATTACAGTGCCAGCATAAATTGGAGAAGACCATCCTAGTTGTTTAATGTCAAACAAAAGGAATGTGCAGTCTTGTCAGAAGACCTGTACTTGGAAAAAAAAAAGCCTACAATTTGAGGCCATTCTTTGTAATTCATTGCAGATAATAGAAATCTGCAGTATAGGTAACTGATGGAAAGGAAAGGAAGTAGTACATCAAGAATAATCAAGAATCAGAACTAGATGTATTTTAGTGAGTTTTGGCCAACTGTCTAGAAATCAAAACATTGGAGAGAGGAGGAAAAGAGGAAGTAGAAGAATATAAAATGTTATAATTTTTAAGAAGTTAGTTACTATAATCTTAAAGAATGATTGTGATGTGTCCTATGAGTTTCACGATCCATCCTAAGCCAAATTTCATCAAAAAAGGTGATGGGCCAATATTAGTAGGCTTTAATTAACGTGATGTTAATACAATGGTTTGAGTGGGATATGCATTACAGGCTAAGAATATCAAAGAAGCCTCTTTGAAGTGTGATTTTAAAAGAATGGGCTGATGAATTTTGAAAAGGAAAGATACATCTACCTTAAAGCTAAAAATAATGTGTTCAGAATAAAGAAAGTCTATTGCCTGTATGTAGCATGCCCAGTATTTTTTTTCCCACAAAATCTTCTTGGGATTCGAGATGCCAGTAGGATTGTCTGTCAGATATACAGTATTTCTATTTAAACTGTATGAATTATCTCTAGATTTTATGAAAACTGTATCCTCTTTTACCACTTTTTTGATGACTGATAGGTAGCCCTCCTCAAAGGGATGACCTCACTATGTCAGCTCCTCTTCCTTATCAGCAGCAGAAAAGAAAATCAATATGGTTTATTTGGAGCTTGATTCTGCTCAGACCAAAGCAGCAACATTCTCCTCCCATACAGCGCCAGCTGCCTTGAGAACCAGGTCTTTGTTGCTACTGAACATTTCAACACTAGCTCAGTTCATTAGTACCGGCCAGATAGAAAACAGAGTTTCTGGACAATGACTTTTATCACATGAACAGCATGAGCTGTTTCACAACAAGTGAATGGCCACTTGGTGCTAAGATTGCTCCAGGAAAGGTCAGAGCAAATAATCTGTTCACACAGCTCTAGTCCACGTTCCATTTTGTCCTGGGTGTCTGATGGGATAATCCAGACAGATTATAATGAGCAAAACAACAGTCAAAGAATGCAAATTTGTCTCTGAAGAATTAATATGTGATCACCAGAGTCAACTACTGCACATCGCAGCTTATTCTTAAACAACGGTTTGTGTATTTTTTCATCCTGCCATGACTTTTTAAAATTACTTATTTCATGGAGAGAAATTAAATATTGTAAGCAATCCTCAGAAAGCATTATTAAAAAGTAGCTGTCTTTATAGTAGCTCTTGAAAAATGCTTGGAGAAATAGTTCTAATTTTGTCCGTAAGAGTAGCCCTGTTGGGTCCAAATAAGAACCAATCTGATACCTCTGGGAGCCCAGACATAGGAAGAACCAGGCTGGCTGATGAGTAGAAAAGCTAGCTAGCTGGCTACAGATAAACACTTCTGTCAGTTCCACTTCCCCACACTGGACTTTTAAAATATTGTTTATGATGAAATGTGTGAATTATAGTGTGTGCGTGCGTGCGCATGTGCATTTCTTACCTATCTGTATAGCCACATTTAGTAAGTACAGATAAGCCTGGAAAGAACCAAGTTATATCTGTTGGAAACTATACAGTAATTTAGTACAACTTTTATTATCTGAATGCGCATGAACTGAAACCCAGAGCATTCCAAGCTCTTGGTCTAGGTGGATGAATCTGTCCATTTTGCCTTCTTCTTCTGTGGTATGGTATGGTATTCTACTCTACTCTACTTCACATGTTGCCCATTACATCTTAAGAAGAAATTGGTTTAATTAAGGCTTCCACCCTTATACAAAAGGAAGTGGGGCTAGTCTCTGATAAAAGGCCAGTGTGGTGCCATATTAGGATTAGGCACAGGGAGACTCAGGAGTTAATCTACTCTCAATCATGGACACTCACTGAGTGACTTTGGAGTAGCTGTGCTTTCTTAGCCCAACCTATCTCACAGGGTTGTTACAGGGGGAATTCAGAGGGAGTGCTATGTTTTGATGTGTACTTTGAATTTCAGAGGTCCAAGATGCACATCTCCTGAAACTCCACATACCATGCTGCAAAAACCCTGTATTTAGTTCCCCAGTCAGGGAACCCACCTATCTACCACTGGTAAGTGCTAGAAGAAATCTGAGCTTTCCCCCACACATGAAAAAGGACAAATCTGTCAGGAGCACTGACTGATTTTATGCCTTCATAGAGTATCGTAAGATACACTATTTGGTTCTCCAGCTAAAATAGGAGCTCAGGCTTCAGGTTTTCTTGTTCATACACAGAGCATCCTATTAATAATCCAAAAAGGTAGTAATTGCCCTCATTTTCCCCCTCTGTCACTAAGCTCTAGCCATGTTGCTGCTGAGATCTTTATGTTTAGATTAGCCATCTATTATGCTCTATTTCAGCACTGAGCTTCTATTTTAAACCTATCTATGTCTATGACCTTGATTCAGAGGTAGAGAACAGTACAGGAATTTTGATGAAGACATACCTTAAAGAGGCCTTCTCCACTCTAACCTTCTTCAATAACCTCCAATATTTATATTAATACTATGTCTCCCTTTACCCATAACCAGCATGGCAAAGCCAGATTGATGGGGGGAAAGGTAGGGTTTAATGCCATTTATTCCCTGTTGTGTTCTTTTCTGTTCCACTTTCTGAGAAAGAACAAAACAGGGAATAAATGGCATTAAACCCTACATGAAAGTCAAGACTTATCTAGCTCCATCTAGCTTTGTATTGTTCACATTGACTGCTTGTGACATTTTCTGCATGCAGGCACCAAGTCTGTGTATAAATGTGATCGATCGATCGATCGATAGATAGATAGATGGATGGATGGATGGATAGAGATAGATGATAGACAGATTGAGAAGGGGAATGTCAAGAGATGGACTAACATGCACAACCCCACTTCCCCCCAAACAGAGCTCTGAAGGGAGGGAGGACATAGCTGAACTAGGGAAAGTAGCTTTGCACGTACAAAGATTCAATCCAACACATCTCCAGATAGCATACAACAGGAAAAAACTGCCAGTCAAGGTAAATGACACTAGGCTAAAGAGAGACACAGCATAATTCTCAGTAAAGTGGCTTCCTATGTTTTCTTTTTAAAAACATTTTAGTTATAAATGACACAGAACAAAAAAGGCATGGCATAGGATACAGGTAGTCTTCACTTAATGACTGCAATTGAGACTGGGAACTCCATCATTAAGTGAAGTGGTTGTTAAATGAAACATGTGACTGCACCAGAATTACAACACCTGTTCTGCTGTGGTTGTTAAGCAAATCACCGTCGGTTGTTAAGCATAACATCACGTGACCACACCTTACAACTTACTGCCAGCTTCTCCATTGACTTTGCTTGTTGAAAGCTGGCTGTGAAGCTCACAAATGGCAATCATGTGACCGCGGGACACTGTGACCATCGTAAACTCCCACTGGTTGCAAAGAGCCTGAATGGCGATCACGTGACAACAGGGATGCTGCGACAGTTATAAGTTTGAGGGCCGGTTGTAAAGCTACTTTTTCAGCACCATTGTAAGTTTGAACAGTCGCTAAAAAGGGCAGTCACTAACCGAGGACTACCTGTAAACATGAGTACAGTAGACTCTCAGTTAACCGGCACCCATGGGGATCGGTAGATGCCGGATAAATGTAGTTTCTGGTTGCTTGAGAGTTATTATTAAGCCCTAATGCCCACTAGATGGCAGCAGAAAGATACAGGTTTTTTTGCCAGTTACCTGAGAGTGCCTTTTTTTCTGGTTGCTTGCAAGTGCCGTTTTTTTTCCAGTTCAATTTTTGTGCTGGTTGCTTGAGTTCCGGTTAACTGAGAGTCTACTGTAATAGCAAAACTGAAAATAAGGGCAGCCCTCAGTCTTTGAGTGACCATCTGCCAAGGGCCAAGATGGGTAGAAGTGAAGCAAAAAGTACACTGAATTGAGATTTAAGTTAATGTCACATAACCAGTATAATTGAAAATTTCCCCCTTTCTGGCACATTAAAAATTACAAAGGGTGATTCAGAAAGGGGGTCCTGCGGGACTGTATCCCAAAGTTTGATGGGCAGGAAACCATTCTTGGGCCATTGGTTGTAAACCAGAGCATCGAAATAAACAAGAAGCAAAATCTATAGTGATAATTGGAAAGCCATTGTCATACATGTCAATCAAACAACTTCTGGACTAATAATAAAGCATGGCCAAATGGACACTTTTGAGGATGATAATGAACTATAATGCTAAGTCCAGGAAGAAAAATAACAAGGCCTTAATATATACTTTTTTTCATATGCACTCCTGAGAAAACATACACCTCTGGCACACTCAATGGATGGACCTCATAAATGCAAACAAGACTCTGGGTTAGTTCTGCCATGTTACTTCGGTGCACTATGAATCTTGTCAGCAGTAAGAAAAACCTATGCTTTGCCAAATCATTGAAAATTTTCTGGAGAAAGGCTTGCAGGAGGAATTCCATTCTGTTAGCTAACTCTAGCTTCCTTGCCAACAGAAAATAAGCAACAAGTGTGGGTATTGGCTTGACTTATCACCTCACTATGTCACAATGCAAAAAAAAAAAGGCTGAATTTTAAAAAGACATGGCCCAAGTGATACAGCCAGTGAGGCTTAATAGGTTAAGACAAACAGTTCTGTACAATTTCACCCACCTTCCCATCACATTTGGAAAAAATCGCTCATACGTTTATACCTACTCCAGGCTTCAAATCTAATTTTAAGAATTAGGTTGGGGAGTGCTACACTATCTAAAGAAAATTTTGAATAACAGCTCTTTTAATGAAAGAGCTCCATTAGTCTCCCAGAATGTATGCCAAAATTGTACGTTCCACTTCCATTTCCCAGCTGCAACATCCGTACTCATCAAGTACTATTACTGTCTCTCTGTCAGAACGCATTGCCCAGATCGTGCCAAATTTGCAGATCTTGTGAATGGCTTCTTAAGGCACTGTGCATTATTATGAGATGAGATACCAATCAAGCCAAGGTACCAGAATCATTTCAGCTGTAAATCTGGATACACCTAATAAATATTGGAGCATATAGAAACCCTGAGACTAAATTGGGCCTGAGTTATTTTTCTTTAAGGAATCTGTACAAAAGCTGAAGATTGTATAAAGCATCTGAGATAATCTTTTCCTTCTTCTGAGAGACTGACTGACTTTCCATGCAAAGAAAAATGGGTTTATTTCTTCTTCTCCATTACATTTAAGACCAAGGAGGCATATATCAAACCGACAACATATTTCAAATCTTTTATAAACTCCAGAAATATATTAAGTTAGCAACCCACCATGTATTATCCATACATACTGCATATTACTACAGATCTAGCAAATGAATGCCGTTCTACTTAGCTTGTATACAGATGCTCACTGTTTATTCATTAGAGCTCCAATCAAAAACAGGAGACTCACATCAATTCTAGAATCTAATTCCCAGGCAGAATCTTCTTGGAGTTATGATTAAACATGCCTGGGGGGCATAAACTCAAGAAAGGCTGATGCAGACTTTGCCACCTCATTTTCTTTAGTCCTATGCTACGTTTACCAGGAGACCTTCACCGTCTCCAGAGGAGCTTCAAAGCAACATATTGGCCTGCGGGGCTAGCTTCACTTCCTCTGAATGTTTCTGCAGCACATGGGGTCCAGACAGATTCACAGAAGTAAAGATGATAGGCAGCTGAGGTGTTCTTTTCATTTTGATGCATTTCTGGCCACTTGAAAAATAAAGTAAATAAAATAACTCCTGAGACTAGCAAATGGAGCTGTTAGTGGGGATAGCTGTGTTAGTAAGCACCATACAACCTGCTGCATAATACTAATAACAGTTCACACATAGACTAGGTGGATGAACAGCACCTCAAAGACCAACATAGCAACTGCAATATTTTGCCTAAGATTTCCACATTCATACGATTTAGAGAACTTTCTGTATGTATATACGTAAAACTCTTCTGTCTATCCCCCTCTGCAAAGTGAGAATATTTACTTTTCCAAATCTCCTTCTCTACCAAATAACAGCTCAGATATAAACTTCTCATCAGTGAAACATTTTTATCTTTTTCAGAATTCTAATACTACAAATGACATGCTCCAAAATGGAGGCCTTTCTTGAGAAGAATACACTACTTCTGCTGTTTTTTCTGCCTGACAAAATCCTTGCATTCTTGTTAAAACACAGCTAGATGGTGCTTGGGGATCAAAGAAATTCTCTCCTCAGCATGGGGCCTTTTAAGCTGTGAAATCTTACTTTCCCTGACAAAGCACTGACTTTGAGGTGAAGAATGAAAATCAGAAGCCTCAGAGACTGGAGAAAGAGGTCAGGGTGGCAAAGGCAAGCATAAACACCAACGTAAGCCTTTTAATGACAATTATTGTTATATAATGGCATAAGGGAGCAATTTTAGAATTGCTCAGAATCAGGCCACTCTTTTATGGCATTATCTATCTGAATAGGTAGAATAACACAGGGAATGTGCAGATCAGTCTAAAGCCATTCAATATTTGGATGCTATAATTAACCAATACACAGGTTAAAAAAAACCTCAGTAGTTGTTTAGTGTGGCTGTGTGTGTGTGTGTGTGTGTACACACACACACACACACACACAAACATACATACATACACGCCCTACATGGCATGGGTCCAGGTTACCTAAGGGACCGTCTCACCCCCATTACATTGACCTGTCCCACCCATTCAGGCAGAGAGGGCATGTTACGGACCCTGTCCACGAGAGACTGTTGCCTGGCAGGGCCCAGGAGGAGAGCCTTCTCTGCCGTGGCCCCCGCCCTGTGGAACACTCTTCCTCCAGAGGTGAGGCAGGCCCCCACTTTCCTGGCCTTCCAGAAAGGGGTTGTCCTGACTCCCAGGAAACACTCTGAGACAGGGAACTGGTCTCTAATGTTTTATTGCTAATACATAACAGTAATCCTAACAAACTGAACAAGCATGGGAAAAACCCAGCCATATAAACCCCGCAGGTTAAGGTGGTCCCAATCTGTGCCTCTTGGAATGGCTCACCAATTCCTCAGTGCTACGCATGCGCTTAACAGTCTGGATGGGAGCCCCCTGCTCGCCATCCTTACTCATGACAGGGGTGAAGACCTGCCTCTGCCATCTCACTTGGGGCGGGAGGAGGGATAATCAATCCTGGGGGTGGTTAGCGCCCTGAAGAAGCCCCCATGAATTAAATGTATTTAAATTAAGAACTTTTTAACATCTCTATTTTGGATTTTATATTTATATTTAAGAATATTGTTTTTATTGTATTTTAATCTGCATTTCTCCTAGTTTTGTTGTAAACCACCCAGAGTTGCTCTTTGAGTGAGATAGGCGGTGATGAAATTAGAAATATAAATAAATATAAATAAAATAAATATTTTATCTGGATATTTGTCTATTACACACTTGCTTGTATTCATGGTTCTTTAATAGATGCATATTTGTTTTCAGCTACCCCAAATATGTATATGTATACATGCAGGGGGAGAGGTGGGTGGGTGTGTATGATAACGAACGAACTTTTATAAATGAATATACAGTACACCACTTTTGGACTAGGAATTATTTCAAAGTGAATGCTAGCAGATTTCACACACTGCATGCTCATCTGTGTAGTGAAAGATGCTGTATTGGTGGATCAGAGGGTGTCACCTAGAAACAAATGCATGACAGATTTATTCTGCAGTCCAGTTCTAATGGTAGCTCCTCTCTAGCAGTTCACCTTTGGCCTACAAAATCAGCAGAATCGGGTCGGTCAGCTGGATTGTATGAATGGAAGGAAGTGAAGAAGAGTCATGACTGGGCTGTTTTGGCTTTAAGGGTGGCAACTAGGCACCCTAAATAGTGATGCCTTTGCATATCTTTCTTGTGGGTAGCTTAGAAGAGCCTTCCCTAACCTGTCACCCTCTGAATGATTTAAATCTCAGGATTCCTTAATCAGCACGGCATAGAGGATCAGACTTGGAAAATAATAGATACTACCACTCTAAGTGAATTAAAATAAGATTCATGGTTTTATCTTGGTTTTAAGTTATATTGTGCAAACACAAGCATGCCTTAGAGCAGTGGTTCTCAACCAGTGTGCCACAGCATACAGGTGCGCCACAGGCTTGTTTCTAGTGTGCCACAAGATTTTTGTCTTATGTTCTTTTTTCAATATTTCTTGGTATTATGTATATTCTGTATAATCCGTATATTCAATACAGTGCAGATATTTTTTTAAAAATTGTATAACTTCCTCATGAACCATGTCTTACACATTTAAAAATATGTATATATGATTAATAATTTTCTGGTGTGCCACAGAACTACTGCTATATTCAATACTGTGCTAAGGATTCAAAAGGGTTGAGAACCATTGGCTTAGAGAATGACCAAAACATTGTTATCCCATTTCCTAAATGTACACAAATGATCCTGTGTACATTTGCAAAGCTGAGTCTACTGAAATTTCAGAAAACCATTTTCACAGCTAATAAGAAGACAAAGACATTCCAAAGAAATTGCTTTTAAAATCGGAGTGTAATTGCTATTTCCATGTGGTTTTTTAATGCGTGCTTAATATGTATACATTTGAAGTAGGACTCATTAATACACTCGCATTGTTTTAGACTTAAATGTCACATTCCCTTGTGGTAGAACACTGTAACAAAGCCCTGATGGTTGTTCTCCATTGCTAAGTACCTGAAACAAAATGCTTTGAAGCAGAGGAATAGAGGGGGACTTTAAAACAGTTGTACATTTAATACTGTGAATAAAGTGTTCAAAGTAGATTCTAGAAACAGATAAAACTGTAAAAAAATAAAAATACATCTTTTAAAAGTCAATTTCTCTCAATTTACCACATGTCATTATAAGCCCTTAAGTTTTCTCGACTCATATTTGTAAAGTTAAATTCATGTTCTCAACTTGAATTTGTATAAAATTGTATAAAATCAGCTGGCTTGTATAAAATCAGCTGGGAAAAGAAATCAGGGCTGTGCACAAAATTTTTCAAGTAGAAAATGATGTTTTGTCTTGAGTTTCTAGGGAAATGTTTTGAGTTTACTATGGTCTGATGGAACAAAACATGAATTGATTTGAGTGTTCAGCCATAGGGAAAACTGGAACTCAAAACAAACACCTTACTAATTTTTTTTTCCACTCCATGGCTAAGAGAATAGGTGGAACGATGATATATGCTGCCAGCCAGCAGCCAACTGGCAGAGTACCGTAATTGGACAAAACATTTTTAAAAAAATGAAAACAGATACTCACAGGACACAGTTCCACTCTCACCCCTAGAAAATCCATGAGTTAAGTTTAGAAACTATTATCAGATTCTTCTCCCTTCTTCCTCCTCAAATCCTGAGACTTTGAGCCAACATCTTGACAAGATAAAACAGCTAATCTTTTTAATTTTCCAATCCGGCGGTACCATTACTGCCTGCAGATAAACAAGCCTGGCCAGAAAGGCAGAAATTTGTACGTCATTCCATTCCAATGAAATTTTCTTAATGTTTTTTCTTTTTAAAATCGTCTTGGCCAATTTTTCTGCAGGCACTACCCCTCCACTTATTTAACGAGGTTAAGCTACAGCTTTAGCATGCTTCCTTTTTGCAATCAATCTGCCAGGCACACACTCAGTAAAAGCAACTGATGGCCATGGTGCTTCTGAATTACATGAATGACATTAATATTGAAGCTACAAGACCCAAGAGCATGCACACAGGGCATGCACCAAATGTGAATAATGCAATTTCTTTGGAATTTTAAATGCATCTGGAAGCTCAACATCAATAGGTCACAAAAGTATGTACAGCATGTGCACACACACACACACACCAGTGCACAAGAAGTCTTTGCATTTTGCAATCTCAGTAGCATACTAGAACTTCATATGAAATACAGTGGCAGATGTTTGCATAGACACCTGCACCCCTTTTCTCCACCTACATCCCAGGTAGTACTTTCCAGGTAAACTCTAAGTTGCCCCTTTTTGAAACTAGCAGTCTTCCCAAGCATGCCTGCATGCATGCAGCTGGATGCAGCCTTCTGTTTCTGCTTCACCACGAGCTTCACTGTTGCCTTCCTCTCAAGATTTCGCTCCTACGTTACCCCATCCAATTTAAACTAACAGAACCAGGGATTTGATTACCCCTTGCTGCTGATGAAAATTTGAAAAACAAGCATCCTAATCACAACCCCTAAAATAACAGCCCAACTGCAGAGCTTGGGAATAATCAGAACAGTCGAAAGAACTAAATTTTGTCCTGAGGTTGAAACAAAACAGCTTATTTTGTTCTGACCTCAAAACAAAGACCTTGGAATTCACATATTATGTTTCAGGCTTAGAACACTTCAAGCAGCCAGTGTGAGGTTGGACTGCTTAAGCTTTACTAGTTTTCTATAAGAAAAATTCCTATGGAAAGCAACAGTTGGGAGACAGCTTACCTCTTTCTTGTGCTATTTCCAGTGGCTCTCTCCTGAGTGCATCTTCCCAAGGAAGGAGAGGTTTGCAATCTATACCAGTTTTTTCAACCTTGGCAACTTTAAGATGTGTGGACTTCAACTCACAGAGTTGCTGGCTGGGGAATTCTGGGAGTCGAAGTCCACACATCTTAAAGTTACCAAAGCTGAGAAACATTGATCTATACACTTGCTGTATCAGGGTGTAGTTTTTTTTTTCCTAAGTTTGAGCTAGACATAAAATGAATGCATAAATAGAATAACAGCTGTAGAAAGATTTGTGACAGCCACATCCAAGCTAGTGGATGCCCTCCACTTATAGTCAGACTCCAGATTCCATAGTCCTCAATCACTCTGGTCAGCAGTCATGCTACCTGAGAGAGAATGGCAGGTGTTCCATCCAACACATCTGAAAGACACTAGGTTGGGGAAAATTGGTTTGGGCACACAATGAAATAATGTAGCAAACTCTACCTTTAGGTCAGGGGATCTCTCACGGTCACAACTGTATGTATGGCTCCAGAACCTGAAAAATCTGCATCTCGGTAAAATGGGGCTGTAATCTCAAATGCCACCAGGAAGTAGCAGATAAGAGATTACGGGACTGCTGTGATAAACCTTAGTTACTGCTGAAACAAATAGTCTTGCTCTTATTTATTATTTATCAATTTGTCTCCTGCCTTTCATTCAGGAGCTCAAGGCAATACTGTATATACAGTACATGGCCCTCCCTCCTCCTGTTTTTCCCCACAGCAACACCTTGTGCCATCATTAAAGAATGTGCCCTACTTTCCAGCTTTCTTTCATGCTTTGTCATTTGGGATAGTATCAATTGTTAGGTGAATTAATAGGAGCCAATCTTTAAGGACTTGTGAACAATAAAGGAAATTGTGGCAGGAGCAAAATGAAGACAAGCTGTACTCAGTCAAAACATTATTTTCCCCAAATGCTGATGAAAAGTAAAAAAATTGTGGGCCATAGAAGCTGATACAAAGGAGAAAAAGGTGAATTCAGTGTTACAAATGTTCAGTGGTGAATCCCAGAAAAACCCCCCGAGGAGTCAGTGTCTCAGTTCTCCATTGCAATATCATAGGATATTGAGATGTTCCGCCTGGAGTATATGTGGCTGGTGGTAACGTTTAAGATTTGTTGAGAAACTGAGGGCTCTGATTTTCTTTTCTTTTCCCCCCCTACAGGTTTGGGCAGGGAGGGTTCTGTGGCTTTTCTGGCTTTTTTAATTACTATCAGGTCTGTGTTAGGGCTTAAACATGCTATCATTTGAGAGAGACACAGAAGGGGAAGGAAGGGAGGGAGGGAGGGACACATGGGGCTCTGAGGCCTCAGATTGTCCTCCCATTACTAAAATAAACCAAATATAGTTCAAATCTAATCCATGTTAAATCGGGGAACTACTTTCAACTGCAAAAAAGTTATTAAGCCCATATTTCATTTAACATGCATTAATGAAAGTCATGAAATTGATCCAGATCCATTACCTTTGTATTTTGTCACCACTGCTGAATTGATGCTATGAGGTTCTTGGAAAGTGACAGTGAGTGATGTGCTGCTTGTTACCGTAAGGCAGATGTTGGTTGGTGCCTCAGGGACTCCTGCAAACAGAGGAAAAACACTGTGTTTCATGCGGAACAAATATCTTTCAAACAATTTCTTCATTGAAGAAATTAGTCAAAACCATGCATCAAGGGTGAGCTTTGCACTGAAGATGCTTGTGTTTGTAATGAAAACAAGGCATCTATGCTAATGAGATGGTTGGACACCATTATTTTCTCTTGTGTTCTTTATCTATTTTGGATGATATAGTGTAAGTATTTTTACTGGCATGTACTTATTTATAAGTGCAGTACAAGATTTAGAATACCACCATCAGACATTTCCTCAATCAGGCATGCTCTATTGGAGCTTGCCAAGGGGATAGATCAGTAATGGAAGAGCTAATACATTAATATTCATATTTGCAATTATTTCGACACAGATTATACAACTGGGCTCCATGGCGAGATATTCTACAGGGGGAAATTCCATAGAATATATATGAATTCATAAAATTCATAGAATCTGTATAGGATTTTGACAAAATTATTTCTTAACAAATAAGGGCATTAAAAACAATTTTAGTTGATAGATGACACACAAACATAACATACATGTATAATATGTGTGTGTGTGGGCATATATGTGTGTGAAGTACCACAACTTCAAAATAAGTGTTTGGTTTAGATACTGAAAGACATGAGATAATTTAGAATTTGATAAAAACTACTGGTCACTGTTACAAGAAAATGAATTCGGGGGATTAAGCTGCCCGTATGCAAGTTTATGATTTGTCAGACTGGCCTAGCATTTAAGACCTCCTGTGTGCCAAACACAAGCTATTTGTTAAAGATCTAATATTTGCTGACACCAGCACTGCCAGTGATGAACGTGGCCACACCGGATATGAAATATGTTATTATACCTCAAAGCAAGATGTCCTCCTACTGCTTTTAGCAGGTTCCTTAAGAGATCTAATAACCTTCTTTACCATAAATGTCCATCTCCATGAATAGACCACTGAGTAATTCTGTAACCAATTATTCTGTATTCCTACACTTGCCTTATTTTAGGAACACGCAGGTTGCTTGTTCTATCTGTACCAATTTTTCAAGCTGTAAAATTCAGGGTTAGTTGCTCAACTGAAGCGCTAATGATGAACCACTGGAAACACAGCCTGGGTTATAAGTTATTTCTGTCCAAAACTGAGCCTATCTCATCCGCACATTTCACCCACGGCTCTTACTGGAATGTTCGAAGCCAGCCTTCATGCGTTTGTAAAGCCGGTATCTCCACTCCCAGGCTTTCAGCTGCTTCTCTTTCTCAGAGCTGTCTGTGCCAAGACTTTCACTCACGACTTGTGCAGACAGGCCATTCACCCATTGCTGAGCTTCTTGGACTAAGTTGCTTAGATGGATGGATCTGGTCTCCACACTGACAACTGCTAGGAGAAGGAAGTGTGTTAGGTTCTGGGACTTTTCAAAGGAAAATTCTGAGTTAATAAGCCTTGGGGACAAGTGGAAGGACAATTGGAATATTCACCAAGACAAAATCAGCTGTAGCTAACACAAGCAGTTGCGAGTTGCGATCCAAGGGATTACCATATATACTTGTGTATAAGCCCATCCATGGATAAACCGACCCTTGGATTTTTATCCAAAACACCATGAAGAATGTGCCACCCGTGGATAAGCCAACTCACAGTATTCAGCATATTTTGGCTAAAAATTCGAGGGTCTGCTTATCTGCGAATGGACTTATGGTGAAATACGTGTACTTTTAAAATGTATTACCATACATATTCGTGGATAAGCCCATCCGTAGATAAGACAAACCAGATTTTGGGGATGTATTTTGGAACCTACAATTCTTGGCTTATCCATGAGTCTAGAATCTTTGGTAAATATGAACAACCTGTGTATGAGAGCTGGAGCAGGCAAGGACAGACAAAAAGCGATGGAGATCAGACTGGTCTGTTACAATAATATGTAAAGGTGTCAACAACTTCCTCCACAGAGAATCAAGTGGCTCTCAGTCTATTATAATACAGGTAGTCCTCGCTTAACAACCACAATTGGGACTGGCAACTCTGTTGCTAAGCAATGCAGTAGTTAAGTAAGACATCGCGTGACTGCGACAGATTTATGACCTCACTTCTGCCACAGTTGTTAAGCGAATCATCCACGGTTGTTAACTGAGACATCACATGACCACAACTTGTGATTTTACTGCCAGCTTCTTCATTGACACTGCTTGTTGGAAGCTGGCAGTGAAGCGTGCAAATGGCGATCATGTGACCATGGGATGCTGTGACAGTTGTAAATGCCTGCCAGTTGTGAAGGGCCTGAATATCAATCACATGACTGTGGGGATGCTGTGATGGTCGAAAGTGCAAGGACCTGCTGTAAAGTTACTTTTTCAGCACTGTCGTAACTTCAAACAGTCAGTAAACAGGGCAGTTGTCAAGTGAGGACCATCTGTATAAGGGTGGGAGAAGGACTTATAACATTTGAATCCTTCTCTGGTTCTAGTATTAGTCAGGGTGAATCCTGATGCTGTGACCAACAAAGCCAAATGCTAGGAAGAAGTGCTGATAACCACTATTTTAGATTGAATCAGAAAGTGGTTCAATACATTCATGGAGAATAAATTAATATGAGTGACTAGTAATTGGAACATCCTTCCCCCAGAGGTGAGACAAGCCCCCTCGCTCCTGGACTTCCGCAAAAGATTAAAGACCTGGTTTTGTAGACAGGCTTGGAATGGGAGGGCAAATAATTACATCTGGGGATGGCTAGAGCCATGAAGTGATCTGGAGGGACCTACCACACTGAAGGTCTGATTAAGATCTCTTCGCCATATAGATTTTATTATATTTATATTTTTATTGTATTTTTTAATTGTAATGGTTTTATATTTTAATCTTGTTTTATTGTAAGCCGCCCAGAGTCCCCCCGTTGGGGAGAGATGGGCAGTGAATAAATTTATAAAATAAATAAATAAAATAAAATTATGAAACTTTTATGCAACTTCCATGTTCAGAAGCAATATGCTGCTGAACATCTGCTACAGGACATCAGTAACCGAACATGATTCTGTTTGTGCCCTTTCCAGAAAGAGCTGGTTGGCCATTGCCATAAACATGACATTGGATTAGGAGGACACCAGCCCTGTTGAAGCAAGCTTTCTCTTAAGTTGTTAACCCATAAACGAAGTTTGGTGGCTAATCAGAAAGTGACTGAATTTACCTATAATTATTGCATGTTGCTTTATAAAACAAGCGTTCAGCAGATATGACCTAATCCTCAAGGATATGATTCTGTAGTAAATCTGTGTAGAGGAATTTTGAGATGAAAGGTATGAAAGAACTGTTAAGGAGGGGCTTGAAGAAGTGATTATATAGTCTAGAAGCAAATGTGAGAAAGCAACTCAAAATAACTGTGCCTTGATTGTTTTTTAGAATAGATGGGACAGAGAGGAACTTGGACAGACTTTCAAGATTCTGTTATTATGCGTTACAACAATAACGAAGTGTTCCTGGAATCCCTGTGGTGTTTGTTTCTTGACTTGGCCTCCTTTGAAGGGCTGACAGTTTGCTATACTAACGTGTTGTGCAGTTCTAACCCATAGGACAACTGCAATGTTGTTGCTGCACCCTAAACAGCTAACTGCCACCCCATGAGCTTGGCTGCTTTCAGCATCGCACCAAAAACGCAACCATGTGGCCAGTTTAGCAAAAGCCCAAGCTATTTTAGCTTTCTGGATCAGATGATGTTTTAAAAACCGGTCAGATCTGTTTTAAAGAAGATATTAAAACATAGTTGAGTTCATGTGCAAGAAGATTACAGAACATAAATGCGATATGGAGATTATTCCAAGTGTATTCTTAAATCACATATTTGACCAAATCAAATCAAATCAAATCGCCACATGATGGGTTAGCTCACTGCATCTAGCTGATTCCAATTTGAAAAACCTAAGCAGGGCTATTTGCATCCCATCTCAGCTACCAGCTTAGGAAGAAGGATCCCATTTGCAGTGTTCTATTTATAAAATTCCCCCCTTCAGGTTTCCAATGGATGGAGATAGCAAATGCAGATGGTGATCAGTGCATTACTTAACCATGGAAATGAAATGGCTATAGGTGCCTAGCCTGCGTTCAAGGCATGTTTGCATTAAACACAGGAAATGAATACTCATTTACGATTGCCCCTACATGCCATCAGTCTGCATTTATTCACAGACGAAGTCAATGAAAAATCAGCTTAGTCTTTTCTTAACTGCTGCTTAGAACACTCAAGGCTGTGTTTTCCTGTGGATTTGTCATGCCTAATGAATGTTACTTTAGCCGTCAATCACGTGCTCCAATCCCTGTCACCCTGTTCTTTTTTTTCCCCTCCAGTCACGAACCATGACAGAAAAATAAACAAATAAATATTAAATGACACAACTCTTTTCACTGAACAGTTAAAGTACCCAAGGAGAGAGAGAAAAAATCTCCCAGGATGGTTAGAGGAGGTCAGTTTAAATGATAATATAAGTGCTGTGGACACGGCAAAGCCATAAAAGCACACCGATTCTGCAGACCTGGTGAAAACAGAGAGGGGGGTGGAATACACAGGCATAGCACAGTGGAAAAAAATGCGAGGATTAGTAGCCTCAACATACGATTTCCTGGAGCTTGGAGATTGGCAGATCCATACTAAATGTTGTTAAACAGCAGAATCTGCTAAATTGACCCCCTGAAAACAGTTTCATTATGGGACTTGCTGGGAAAGGTCTAAATATAGGCACTGACAGATTCAAGCAAAATCCATCAGCCTCAGAATATTTTTAGCCACAGGTAAGGTGTCAGAATTTGAGTCACAGTTTAAAATATGATTAATTGACTCAACAAATCACTTGCTTTTCCCTTGCAAGCCAGCAAACAAGAGAAAGAACATAGTGGGACAGTTCCCTGAGAGAAGACAAAGGGCAGTTTCATAAAGCATATGAGGTGTTCCTCAGGTATGCAGTGAACCTTGTTCTGGACAAGGGGCGACAGGAGACCACTCCCCGCAGCACAGACGTTGCAAGGATTCCTGTGGCTGCTGGCCATCCGGTTTCCATCTTCCAGCCAGAGCCCAGGGGTCTTCTCTTGGTGTTTGTTAGGGTCTGACAAGACCAAAACTGTCTCTGGGCTCTGGATTCTCTGCTTACTTACCTGTCGTTGCTTAGTTTCTTGTGAGGGTTGGTGCTCTTAAAAATAAATGTATCCTATGGAAGGTCATTTCACATGCTAGCAAGGTTATGCTCAAAATTGTACAAGCTAGGCTTCAGCAGTATGTGAACCGAGAACTACCAGAAGTACAAGCTGGGTTTCAAAGAGGCAGAGGAACTAGAGATCAAATTGCCAACATTTGCTGGATCATGGAGAAAGCAAGAGAGTTCCAGAAAAACATCTCCTTCTGCTTCATTGAGTATGCTAAAGCCTTTGACTGTGTGGATCACAACAAACTGTGGCAAATTGTTAAAGAGATGGGAGTACCAGACCACCTCACCTGTCTCCAGAGAAACCTGTATGCGGGTCAGGAAGCAACATTAGAACCGGACATGGAACAACTGATTGGTTCAAAATTGGGAAAGGAGTACGACAAGGCAGTATTTTGTCACCCTGCTTATTTAACTTATATGCAGAGTACATCATGAGAAATGCTGGGCTGGGTGAATCACAAGCTGGAACTAAGATTGCCGGGAGGAATATCAACAACCTCAGATATGCAGACAATACCACCCTAATGGCAGAAAGTGAAGAGGAACTAAAGAGCCTCTTGATGAGAGTGAAAGAGGAGAGTGCAAAAGCTGGCTTGAAACTCAACATTAAAAAAAAAAAAAGATCATGGCATCTGGTCCCATCACTTCCTGGCAAATAGAAGGGGAAGAAATGGAAGCAGTGACAGATTTTATTTTCTTGGACTCCAAGATCACCGCAGACGGTGACTGCAGCCATGAAATTAAAAGACGCTTGCTCCTTGAGAGGAGAGCTATGGCAAACCTAGACAGCATATTAAAAAGCAGAGACATCACCTTGCCAACAAGGTCCGTATAATCAAAGCTATGGTTTTCCCAGTAGTAATGTTTGGCTGTGAGAGTTGGACCATAAGGAAGGCTGAGAGCTGAAGAATTGATGCTTCTGAACTGTGGTGCTGAAGAAGACTCTTGAGAGTCCCTGGGACTGCAAGGAGGTCAAATCAGTCAATCCTACAGGAAATCAACCCTGACTGCTCATTGGAAGGGCAGATACTGAAGCTGAAGCTCAAATACTTTGGCCACCTAATGCGAAGAGAGGACTCACTGGAAAAGACCCTGATGCTGGGAAAGACCGAAGGCCTAAGGAGAAGGGGACGGCAGAGGATGAGATGGTTAGATAGCATCACCGATGCAATGAACATGAATCTGAGTAAACTCCGGGAGACAGTGGAGGACAGGAAGGCCTGGCGTGCTATGAGCCATGGGGTCACGAAGAGTCGGACACGACTTAACAACTGAACAACAACAACAACAACAACAACAACAACATGGAAGGTTGAGCTTCCTGGGGACTGTTCCAGAAGCCAATGAATTCTCATCTCCAAACAGTGGTGGGGCATCAATGGGGAGCTCCTTCTAACGTTTCTGAACTGCGGGTCTCAACCAGCAGGGCCAATTAGAAGCAATGTGAGGAGCTCTAGTTAGTCCCATTGAGAGCACCCCAGATCCCTTATCTCTGAATTAACCTAACACATCATCATTGTGGTTATTACACACACACATACACACACCCTGCACACACATACACACACACATATATATACACCCATACACACACACCCATAAATACATATATACACCCCCCCACACATATATACACCCACACACCCATACACCCACACACACAGTCATATACCTGTACATACATACACACACATAAATACATATATACACCAATACACACAAACATATATAAACCCATACACCCATATACACGCCTATGTACACACACACACACACACCCAATATTTTCTAAGTGCTAGTTCTAGCTGGAAGCACCTAGACAACCTTGGGTAATCTTAAAAGCTAAGCAGGGCCAGATCTGGATAGGAGGCCACCGGAAAATCCCAGAGCTATAAGCTAAACTGGGAAGTTGAAAAAATAGCTTGGAAGAATGCAGTGACAAACAACTTTCATACTATGGCTGCAAAAACTATATGGACATATCTTTATAATTACCAGAATTCAAACTTCATTTGAAGGAAATTTACTCTTATTGCCAAACTATAGGATGTTGCTGGTACTAATAGGTAGCCCAAAACTTTACTGCAAAATGTCAAAATTATGTGTTTTGGAGCTACATAGCATTAAAAATACAGGTAGTTGTAAAAAGGAAGCAATAATTTTATATTGTACTCTGAAAGCAATTTAAAAGAGGAGTTTTCAGTTAGTATATCTCACCCAAGCAAAATTATGTGTAGAGCTGGCAGGGATTTTTGCCTAATCTTTGAATTTGTATGTGTAAACAGAATTCAGTATTTTTCAAATGGTGAAAGGTGAAAGGTCCCCTGTGCCAGCACCGAGTCACGTCTGACCCTTTGAGGGGATGCCACTTTCGTAACATTTTCTTGGCAGACTAGAGCGGGCTGGTTTGCCATTGCCTTCCCCAGTCGTCACCTTTCCCAGCAAGCCGGTTACTTGTTTTACCAACCTGAGCCGGCTACCCGAGAGAGAGTCCAGCTTCCACTGGGATCGAACTCAGGGGGTCGTGGGGAGAGTTTTCGGTTGCAAAGCTGCCGCCTGCCCCTCTGCGCCACCCGAGGCTCTACAGTATTTGATATGGTATAGTACAGTACACAGTACTATACATATACTGTACTACTGTACTATACATATACATATAGTACACTATACTATCCTGTATTTGAAATACAGCATTTCAAAAACCGTCTTTGCAAAGTTTGTGTATCTCTATGATTTATTCATTTGTATGATACTAAAACTTACACATTAACACAAGAGTTCATGTCCCATCAAAATTTTGCGACCAACATGCCTTGGTACAATCAGGTGCCCGATGAGAACCTGACTTGTGATACAAACTGCTATTTGAGAAGGCACATTCGTGATGGTTCACTTGTTTGTTTTTACCGCAGCGGTGGTTTAAAATAACTTGCTTCATTAAATACTTTTCTCCAGTCGGATACATACATGAAGGTATTTTGTCTGAAGAGCAGTGTAAATTAAAATTCTACAGGTGAAGTATTTTAAATAGCCGAAATATATAGAAAAATCCTGCTTTATACCACCCCACAACACCACTCCCTTCAAAACATCAAGCCCAGATTCAAATTTTGTTTTGGATGAATGTTCTTAAGATATCCAGGGGACAAAAAACTGTATTGAGCTTGAAATCCAAATGAAATCAAAACTTTCCAGGGCACATCCACAGGGGCTTTATTGCCTAGTCATAGGGGAACAAAGGCATGGTTTCCATATTTGTTACTGTCTTGTTCCATTCTGGCCTCCTGCCACCCAGATGGCTGGCTGGGACCACAAGAGCAGGATTAGTATGCTTTCTTCTTACGGAATTGAGATTGTCTTGGGGACAAGTTATTTATGAATAGCACTGTTCCATTCATATCTGTTCAAAACTAAATTCTACTGGCCGGATTCATAAATTACATTAGGCTATAGTTGGTCTTAACTCTGGTTTACCAGGATTTACATGCTACCATGGCATGTATGCATTATGCTCAATTATTATATGGCTTGTAGGGCTGTACAAGGCTTTTGGATTTGAAAGCAAAAAACAGGTTGGAGTACAGTGGACAGGGATATAATAGCCCCTGTCTACAACTCCTTAAACTAAAAGTATCTTTTCCTTCCACTGTGCTATACTGTAGCTGCAATGAGTGGCTGTATGATCCCTGGCAAAGACATGGCTATTTTAAAAAGTTGCAAAGAAGTGTTATATAAAGTTATGTGAAGTGCTGCACAGCCTTAATGATTTCTTTAGTTTCAGCTTAGCGCATGAAAGCAAGCCCAGAATTGCAGCCTAAGTATTAAAACCCATCTGTGAAATTAACTCTCAAAGTCTCCTATTTTGAATTCCCAAACATAGACAGGACTGCTATAGTTTTAAAAATATAAGCAAATTACGAATTGTTGTTTATTCGTTCAGTCGCTTCTGACTCTTTGTGACTTCATGGACTAGCCCACGCCAGAGCTTCCTGTCGGTCGTCAACACCCCCAGCTCCCCCAGGGACGAATCCGTCACCTCTAGAATATCATCCATCCACCTTGCCCTTGGTCGGCCCCTCTTCCTTTTGCCTTCCACTCTCCCTAGCATCAGCATCTTCTCCAGGGTGTCCTGTCTTATTATGTGGCCAAAGTATTTCAGTTTTGCCTTTAATATCATTCCCTCAAGTGAGCAGTCTGGCTTTATTTCCTGGAGGATGGACTGGTTTGATCTTCTGGCAGTCCAAGGCACTCTCAGAATTTTCCTCCAGCACCACAGTTCAAAAGCATCGATCTTCCTTCTCTCAGCCTTCCTTATGGTCCAGCTCTCGCAGCCATATGTTACTACGGGGAACACCATTGCTTTAACTATGCAGACCTTTGTTGTCAGTGTGATGTCTCTGCTCTTAGCTATTTTATCGAGATTTGTCATTACTCTTCTCCCAAGGATTAAGCGTCTTCTGATTTCCTGACTGCAGTCAGCATCTGCAGTAATCTTCGCACCTAGAAATACGAAGTCTTTCACTGCTTCTACATTTTCTCCCTCTATTTGCCAGTTATCAATCAAGCTGGTTGCCATAATCTTGGTTTTTTTGAGGTTTAGCTGCAAGCCAGCTTTTGTACTTTCTTCTTTCACCTTCATCATAAGGCTCCTCAGTTCCTCTTCGCTTTCAGCCATCAAAGTGGTATCATCTGCATATCTGAGATTGTTAATGTTTCTTCCAGCGATTTTAACTCCAGCCTTGGATTCCTCAAGCCCAGCATGTCGCATGATGTGTTCTGCATACAAGTTGAATAGGTAGGGTGAGAGGATACAGCCCTGCCGTACTCCTTTCCCAATCTTAAACCAGTCTGTTGTTCCGTGGTCTGTTCTTACTGTTGCTACTTGGTCATTATACAGATTCTTCAGGAGGCAGACAAGATGACTTGGTATTCCCATACCGCTAAGAACTTGCCACAATTTGTTATGATCCACACAGTCAAAGGCTTTAGAATAGTCAATAAAACAGAAATAGATGTTTTTCTGAAACTCCCTGGCTTTTCCCATTATCCAGTGGGTATTGGCAATTTGGTCCCTAGTTCCTCTGCCTTTTCTAAACCCAGCTTGTACATCTGGCAATTCTCGCTCCATGAATTGCTGAAGTCTACCTTGCAGGATCTTGAGCATTACCTTACTGGCATGTAAAATGAGTGCCACTGTTCGATAGTTTGAGCATTCTTTACTGTTTCCCTTTTTTGGTATGGGGATATAAGTTGATTTTTTCCAGTCTGACGGCCATTCTTGTGTTTTCCAAATTTGCTGGCATATAGCATGCATTACCTTGACAGCATCATCTTGCAAGATTTTGAACAGTTCAGCTGGGATGCTGTCGTCTCCTGCTGCCTTGTTATCAGCAATGCTTCTTAAGGCCCATTCAACCTCACTCGTCAGGATGTCTGGCTCTAGCTCACTGACCACACCATCAAAGCTATCCCTGATATTGTTATCCTTCCTATACAGGTCTTCTGTATATTCTTGCCACCTTTTCTTGATCTCTTCTTCTTCTGTTAGGCCATCTTTGTTTTTGATCATACCCATTTTTGCCTGGAATTTACCTCCGATGTTTCTAATTTTCTGGAAGAGGTCTCTTGTCCTTCCTATTCTATTGTCTTCTTCCACTTCCGCGCATTGCTTGTTTAAAAATAATTCCTTAAAAACGAATTAGCATTACCTTAAAAACAGCAACATTTTAAACATTTTAATTTTTTTAAATGAAGAAATATCAAGTTCATTCACATTCAAGCTTTAATAAGCCGAATGCAAATTCTGATTTTTTTTGCAAGTGTACTATTATGGTGTGTTTGTGTGTGTGTGTCTATACACATACAGGCACGCACAGACACACACAGACACATACACTAACCTTGGTATGTTTTTAACACCCAGATTTCATCAGGGGAACTTGTCATTTTTGTACAACTAACACCTTCATTAATTTTAGTCCTTTATAGTATTTTAATAAGGGACGCGGTGGCACTGCGGGTTAAACCGCTGAGCTGCCGATCGGAAGGTCGGCGGTTCGAAACCGCGCGGCGGGGTGAGCTCCCGTTGCTCGTCCCAGCTCCTGCTCACCTAACAGTTCGAAAACATGCAAATGTGAGTAGATCAATAGGTACCGCTTCGGCGCGAAGGTAACGGCGTTCCGTGAGTCATGCTGGCCACATGACCCGGAAGTGTCCTATGGACAACGCCAGCTCTAAGGCTTAGAAACGGAGATGAGCACCGCCCCCTAGAGTCGGACACGACTGGACTTTACGTCAAGGGAAACCTTTACCTTTACTTATAGTATTTTAATAATGTGATAGACACATAGTAACTTAAACTTCCTAAAGTTTAAGAAACTCAAACTTCCTAAAGAATTTGCCCCTTACTACCATTGCCACAATCTCTGTCCCTGCAAGGTTTCATAGTACTGTTACTACTACTCTTGTTATTACTATCATTCTTATTTAGATTGAACATCCAACAAGGATGCTTTTCATCCAACAAGGATGCTCTAAAGAGTGATTAAGAAAACAGTAGATCCAGTTTTTAAAAAGCACAGTTCAAAAGATAGTTCAATAAAGAAGTCAATAATGGAATCATCACTGAAAATAGTTCCAAAGACAGAATTAAAGGGAAGGATCTTGACCCCCAAACATAAAATAGAAAGAGTGGGACAAGCTCGTGGAAATCCTGGGGAACTACATTTAATAATCATAGTTTGGGAAGAACACTTTAGTCTTTGTGTAGGCAACTATGGAGCCATCTACCAGCACTCTATGATCCAGACAGGATCTGATATTTCTCCTTGCTGACTTGGTCATATACAAGCACACATACGGGTGGCGTTAAAGAACTATATGCCAGTTCCCATTTGATTTATTTGACCTTTTTAGTATGATTCAGCTCTGTTTGCATTCTGCCATACTCACAGTGTGGACTTTCCTTTGCCCCAACTTTCATGAGGATCTTGGCAATGGGCACATTATTTGTCAGGATGGCGATGTCCAGAGCGGTCAATCCCTCACTATTAGGCGTGTTGAGATCCAGCTCCTCAGGTGTGTATTGATAGAGAAGAACCTGGACAGCATCCAGGTCCTGTTGCTCCACAGCCTCCAGCATGGCTTCACAGCACTGGAAGTTCTGTTGATGAAATAACTGGATGGTTCTTATGGACTTTTACATCAATTAAAAAAAAGTTACACTAAAAACTAAAATAATACACATTGTGCAGAGGATACTTGCCATGCTTATGCACACTTCAGTAACCATGAGGGAGTTGACAACTAAATTAGGGGTGATCTTGAAATGTGTTAGAACAAGATGCTGCAGCTCCTTTTCTGATGGATTTGGTGTGTGTGTGTGTGTGTAATAACAAGTCCAGCTATTGCATTGGATAACTGTTGTCTCAGGCCTTATTCACAATTTTGGCTGTTTATTTATTTAATCAGATTTGTCACTGCCCATCTCCTCCCACCACAGGGACTCTTAAACTTGATACCGATGAAACTGATATGCGCTCTTCTCTCTCTCTCTCTCTCTCTCTCTGTCACTCACTCACTCACTCACTTTCCCTCCCCTTCCCATCATTTTATAAAGCCACAGTAAGTGTCAATTACAGCCATAGTTTATTTCAGAGAGTTCATCTGACATTACTGTATGTTTGGTCAACCGCATCCCAACTGTGAGAGGGTGACATTTAAAGTTCCCACAATGCCTAGAGTAGCATTCATTGGAAGTGTCCTCCAGAGGTCCACTGACATGGAAAACAGCCCCTTTCACTGAGGGCTCTTCAGACTTGAAGCCAGCCCTAAATGCCCTCCTTCAAAGTGCTTCAATACGACTCCCTTTATTTTCAAGTGACTTTTAGTAGCAATGGGAGTTTTGTTACTATGTTCTGGTTGCTGAATTATCAGCTGTAAATTTTCACCATTTGTCATGCTTTTTACATATTACCAAGATTCTAACTTTGATTAGTTTTGCAAAAAATAATGAGGCTGGAAAATAGCTGTAAATAAGTATTTCAAACAAATGAAAATGTGCATAATGTATCTACTCCTGTCAATGATAGTTAATGCTGAGGAACAGGGCTACACTCAGTAATGGCTTAAATAAATCACTATTTATTTATTTATTTATCTATCACCATATCCCAACAGCTGTAGGAACCTTTGTCTGAATGGCCTCAATAAGCAGAAGGAATCACACAGCACGAGTGTTCTTTCAGGTACACTAGGTTTTACAAAATTGTAATGGCTGGCTTCACCTAATGGACTAAGCTAAACAGAAGAAATCATATTATGGCTTACTGTAATGTGTGAACCAGCTTGTCACAATGAAAAGCTCAGAAGCATTTGCAGGATCCAGCACTTCATCAAAATGATGAAAGCTGGGTGGTCAGATAAGCTCTCTCTCTCTACATGAGCTCTAATTTCAGTGAAGGAGAATTTAGGACTGAGATTCTGATTCTGAGAGCTTTTCTGTTAAAACAAATAATAATGATGCTTTATTTTTAATTAAGAGGTTTTGTTGTGGACTGGACTTCAACTAAAGGAAAGAATGGAGGAAGGAAGTTAAGATCCAACTCCATGTGACTCTACCCACCACTTTGCATTTAAGATGCAGAGGTGTTTGCTTTGCTTTTGAAATGCAAATTGCCTGAGCTCAGGGGATTTATGCTAAAGCAAATATGAGCTTCAGAAGAGGGTTGCCCTCTGGGTTTCCAACCCGAGCTAATCCCATGAAATTGGTGGCATAAATTATCAGCTCCCCTAAAGGATGTAATTCACACTGGAGGAGAAGAGAGAAAAGGAAATGAAATTAATATAACATTCATTAAACAATAGACTTCAGAAAAGTTGGGCTTATAATCAACAATGGTGAATAAGAAATATTTGCTAATAGGTTTCTCCTAATGCCCTACAGTATAGTTGGCCAATTTTTTTTAAAAAAGAATGACATTAGTCATTATAGCTAAAAAAAAACACACCAGAATTGTGATAATCCTGAGAAAGAAAATCAGGTACAGAAATGCCCCATCATTATCTGATACTTCTTTATGAGAATTAAGTCCATATATCCTTGGACAGATCCATTGCAATAGAAGTTCACACTCTAATGACTAATAAATAAATGCATTTCATGATATTCCTTGCCAGAAAATCTCACACCTACCTATGCAGAAGTAAGCTCCATATCACTGGTCCAAGCATGTTATCACCCACCATATTCTTTATGCGACAGCAATCTTCCCTGTGATCTGGTATTTCCAGAACATCCAGAACATGACTATATGTAGAAGAAGGAAGGATTGACACTGCCCAATGTCACACAGCTGCACAGCTTGCTATTCAAGCCCAGAAAAAAACCATTAGACCTCCCTTTTAAAGGCAGCTTGTTCAGGTGGAAAAGAACAACCACAGGAAACAAATCAACACATCCTCTTATAAATTGTACTTGAAAGAAGCAGGTGCAGAACCATAATATGACCCATAGGGTTTCGCTTACAAAGACATCCATCTCAGCAGCCCTGCTCTGTGGCAGTGACTTGGCAGGTCCTACAAAATCCCTTTTTCAGTATCTCTTTGGGATAATTAGCCAGTGGCATTCTTCTTATAAAGAAAAAAATGGGCAGAATACTGTTTTTCAAACAGCAAGATTTGGGTGAGCATGTTGGGGGCTCTGTAGAAGGTTGCAACAATATTGTGAGTTGTTTAGCCAAACAAGCCGGATTATTTCTGTGCATATGCTGTTGCTGCACAATTAAGAACAGTGGCACTATTCTCCTGCCTTTAAAGACCACACAAAAACTTAAGCTGGACAAAATGCAGCGTCCCATGTGCTAACTGGCACCATCCATTGTGAGCAAGTCTCAGCTGCTCATTCTGGATGCAGTCTGAAGTCCTGGTTTTGCCTGATAAAGCCCTATATGGCTTGGCACTGAGATACTTGCAGGACTGCCTTCTCCAACCAGAATTGGTTTGTCTGATGCATGCATACCGCAAGAAACTGCTGGTGGTCCCTTACTTCTGTGAGATTCCAGAAACTGGAACTAGGAGACAATGTTTTTTTGTTACAGCCTTGGTGCTCTGGAACAGCCTTATCTTGGAGGTTAGACTTGTCCTGGCATTGACTATCTTCTGGAAGGTCCTTCAGCAACAGAGCTATCAAGTATCCCCTGATTTCATTAGTGTTATATTGAGCATTAATTGTATAACTTAAGAAATTTTCTTTGTCCACTTACTGATAAATAAATAAATGGGGGGAAAACAGTATCCTCTAATTTCAGAAAGCCAGTTTGGTGTGGTGATTAAACATCAGTCTAGGAACCAGAAGACCGTGAGTTCTAGTCCTGCCTTCGGCACAAAGCCAGCTGGGTGATCCTGGGCCAGTCATTCTCTCTCAGCCCTGGGAAGCAGGCAAGGGCAAACCATTTTCAAAATCCCTTGCCAAGAAAACTTCAAGGATTTGTCCAGGCACTTGCCAGGAGTCAAGACTGACTTGAAGGGACCAAAAAAAAAAAAAAGAATTCAATAGGTACATTTAAAGAGCTTTGCCATTGAAGATTTGTGAATATTCTTTGTGCCAATTCATTCTTTAATCAATTCATTCTTTAACCAATAGTCCCTCACGCTATGAAATAAAAGGCTAAAGTAGTTGATAGAATCTAGGATGGAAGGTCATATATGAATTGTGGCTACCAATTTACTATTCCTGGGCTAAAAGATTGTACCATCCACAGATGAAGCACAGAGCCAGATGGAGTCTATTGTTTTACCCAGTGCTATGTTTACTGGGGCTACGTATCATCATTAAAAAAAAAAAAACTCTTAAAAGAGCAGTAATCTGCCTTTACACATGCTCATTTACATGCAGCTAGCCAACCTTAGTTGTTCTCAAAAAGTTAAGCAGAGCTGGAGCTGATAGATCCTTGGATGGGAGACCACCAGAAAATCACAGGTCTGTAGGCTAGACCAGGAAGTCTGAAAAATATCTGAGGAGATGGCAGTGACAAACCATTTCAATACTGATGCCAAGAAAACTTCATGGGCATGTCCATGAAGTGAAGTGTTGAGCTTGACTCAAAAGGGACTAAATTTCTAGGTATGAATCTAGAAACGATGGCTACAATTTAAACGGAAATCTACCACATTACAACTCAAAAGGGAAGACTTGGAAAAGGTGACCAGTGTGTCTGCTCATCTGTTCCAGACCATGGGAGTTTCAAGGCCTTCTATTTTGACAGTTCTTCATCCCTAAACAAAATGTAGCCCCAGTAGACTGGACAGCAGTTCAAACAGGATGCCTTATATTGGAGGACTGTTCTCTATAGGTAGGACACACAGCCACTTGGTGACTTGCTCAGTGATCATCCCTGCTATTCAAGGTACAACTGTAAATATACTTTTATGCATTTCATTATAATAAAGAAATTAAGATATAGAACAGCAACGTGAGAGATCCATGAGATTAGCAAGCCTCCATGTAAGAAATCTAGTACAACAATGCCTTAAATATATACAGGATATAAAAGGGCACCTGCCAGAAACGATTTTTTCACTTTCATGGCAAATTGTTTCTTTTTTCTTTCACTTAGTATAAATAGGCACATTTACATTGTGCCTTTCAACAGTCTGTCAAGAGAGCCTTGCATAAAATTCACACTTTTTCCATTCATCCAGAAAAACTAAACCATAACACTGAGTCCTGAAATGTACTTTTCCACCCAGCAGCATTCAATCAGGATAGAACATCAATCCCTATTCACAGTAAGGATCTTCAAGAAATGTCTTGTTGCATACAGAGTGCAGAGATACCCCTGCATTTGTATGCAACCCAGAAATGAAAAGTTTTGGCCCATCTCTACCTTCCTTGGCATTGTCTTAGTGCTTTTCATTAGAAATTCACTAGAAATTCTAATCCAGGGTAAACTGCCACAAGCAAGCACCAATCTCTAGCATCCTCTTTATCATGAGTGTGCAAGCCCCTGGAGGCACTATTTTCTGAGAGTCTTCTGGCTCAAAACTGTGACTGTCCCTTTACTCAGCCCAAAGAATAAACATCATGGCTTTCTGTCTCCAGCCTTTTATACGAAGACCAAACGGCTTCTGGCAAGGAGAAGCTGAGGAACACCCCTGGCCACAAGACCCAGCAACTGCAATTTTGTTTGTTATACACCACCCAGAGTCACTTCTTGTGAGATGGGCTGCCATATAAATCTGATACATACATACATACATACATACATACATACATACATTCCCTTGCAGCCCTTTTCCCATCTACTGCACTGGATCCTGAGTATTGGAGCAACCTCTGGAAAAGGCAGGCAGGGCAGTGGGGTGGAAGAGAGAGAAGGTTAAAGAAAATCCCCATTGCACAAGCAGAAGCAAGCTTGTTTCCTGTTGGATTTAGACCCTGTATCCCCACAGCAGTTTTTCCCTTTGGGAACTGGGGTTGGTTCATTAAAGAAGGGAGGAAAACAAAGGCTTCGCTCCCTGCAGTGGCTTTCCTTGTTTCGTGCCCTGCATGTGTTAGGCTGAGAGTGACCAAAAGCCATTACTTATAGCTGATGGGTTTTACTGGATGGAAGGAAATGGTGTGGTTTGGTCTCTGTTCTGTGGTGAGAACTGTACCGCATGATACGTTCTTACAGAACCTTGGCAGAGAGCAATTATTTCACAAATACATACAGTATACTCTCCCATGATGCTCCAAAGAGCTGCCTTGAGAAGTGTGACGAAGAGCCACGTTTGAACCTCCCTGCTGGATGGGTCTGTGAAGCTCGTAGAACATACATCCCTGGAGAACTTAACTAACACAAAAGCAGCTATTTAAGTGGGGAGGGAACCGCCAGCTTGAGACAAGGCAGATAAAAGCCTAACTGACCTAGTTAGAGGCTGCAGACAAGGACTCCAGTAAATCCCCTTCCTCCCTCTCCCCACGGCCAGCATGAACTACATGCCATAGAGAATTCTAATCTAGCCTTCTGCTTCCTGTGAATCCCTCACCTGCCATCTTAAATGGTACAACCTGGGAACAATTTTATCACTATCTACAGGAGGTGTGAATGGCTCCAAAAAAATTAATTTGTAAGAAATCTCTCTAAAAAAGAAGGCAACCATACAGTATGCTCTCCCTATTAATTCCTTTTGTGCCTCCCCTCACAGAGCTTACTTTGATAAATTTTCAGATTGTTTTTATTGTTGGGATTCAGAAGAGGCACAAAACATCCCAAGCACCTTATAAAATCACAGGAAAAGAAATGGGCACTTAGCCAGCAAACACTTGTCTGCACATTGAAACTAGATAGCACCATGTTCTCTTTTAATTAACTTTGGCTGAATCCAAATCAATGTGGGCATTGACTAGTTTATCTTATAAACCATTATAAGCCATGTATGGATGGATGGATGTTACTCTCTTTAGAAGTAGATGGAGTTAATTGGAAATGATAGAAATATTGTCCTGGAATAGCAGTTTGCAAAATAACTTGGAACTCTCTTATCACAAGGGAAAAGGGGAATTTTGATTTAAAAATAGGCATAGGAAAGAATCAAATGGAGCCAATCCCTTTGCAGTAACTGAGTGGGGAAAAAAGCACTTTGCATTACTCCCACATGTTAGTTAAAGCGCAAATGCTGTTGCATGATGGGCATTGAATGTTTCATGTAATATTGTCCATAATTGCACCAATGTTGTCTGCATTGGATGCATCCTTTGTCTTACGATAAGGCTGATTGAGTAGCTACAAGAAAATGCGTAAGAGCTGCATCCAATCCCTACTGCCTCCTGGGCCACTCAGACTGTGTTTCAAGAGCATCAGATGCTACTGTCAACTCTGCTGGAAGTTCTGTTGGAACAGCCCCCTCCCCCCGCCCTGGCCATTCCTGTCCCCATTTACTACCACGGCCTGTTCCATGTGGGTTCCCGATTGCACAGGAATCTTTCAAGCACATTGAACCAAGCGCCTTTCAGGTCTTTGCCAGGATATTCAGGTTGGAGCAGATGGGAACCGGAGCCCAGGAATGCTGGATAGAGCACTGTTACTGTGCTCCCACACTCCATCCCCACTTTTGGTCTTCATTTAAGGATTCTTTCTCTCTCCCAAGGCTCTGCTATCACCTTGAAAAAAGACATGGTTTTATCCATGTAATTGATTAACAGAAACTGCTGAGACATTACTTTGTTGATCTGACTAGAATTCAGCGCAATCAGTGGGATCATTTCCTTCAGATTCTTACTATACTGACAGTATGAGTTACTTTCTCTAAGCAAACACTATAAAAATCAAACAAATATCACTATGTCTACATATATCTTTTAATTGCATTTAATATGTTGATGGTCAAGCTGGAATTCTTGACCACAAAATGCACAGATACATACAATGCCATTGACTGATTATGTGCCATCAAATCATTTTTGATTCCTAGCTACCACAAAGATAGATTTTCTCCATGACCATCTATCCCTAATTTGGTCTTTCGGGTCTTTCAGTAGTAACAGTGCCATAATCATGCTTCTGTGCATGACAGAACAGGATGAAATATCCATACCCCTAGTGAGCCAATTTTTTTCACCTTCCAAGTTGGTTTCTCATCTGAAATGTATTATGAATATAATACTATCTTGAAAAAGTGAATCTTCATACAGTTACTGCAATAGTTTATAAAGGAACATTCCCGTCATAAAAGACCACTGAATACATGTTTAATAACCAGTCAATTGGATTTCCAGAAGACTGTTATACCAGTTTATTCCTGAGTAGCATTTTGCAAAGTGCAGGGCAGGCATTACATGGTCAGATGCCTCTGTGGAAACCAAGGATCCAGTTCCCTTTGCAGCCCAAGCCAAAAGGGCCACAGAGGGAAGTGCCTAGTGACCAGAGGAGAGGGGCATGCCTGCAGCAGACTCAACTAAACTGGCCAGCAGATGCTCAGCAGATATCAGTCCCTGACCACATAATTATCAAAATCATGAATAAGGCATTATACATCATTTGTGCACCAAGATTTATTGGCCAGGGGCGGGGCGGGGGGGGGATAGAAAACACTACTTGAAACTGAAATAGCTAATTTAGGCTGCTTCCACAGGGGGCTGTGATGGAGAGAAAGGCTATATCGTAAGGGGGAGTGGGGTATTTCAGAGTCACACTCAGTGTGTCACTCAGAAGAGCCATAACCTTACGAAAAGGCACTAGCAAGGGATATAAACAGAGAAATCCTATATTGTGCTTTATACTGGCTATGAAGATATAGCGTTAGGCAGAAGCCATGTGATATAACGTATGGCAAAGTTATGCAAGCGATGTGATTTAAATAGAATGGATGTGGCAGGCCAGGGACAATTGCCCCATCATGTCCTGCATTCAAGCCTGCTGCTGTAGTGGTCATTCCCTTCTTTGCATCCCCTCCCTCACCCAAAAAAATTCAAGGTCTCTTGGGGGATCTTGAAGCTTTTTCTCAGGAGGGCCATACATAATCTCTGCTAGCGTCTTCCCTAGGGAACAAGATGAACACTGGTATTAGGAATCGCCTTCCTCTCCTTGTGTGACGAGCTCCAAAATGGTATTTTGTGAGAAAGAGATGTCAGTTCAAAGCCTTACCTGAAGGGAGGCCTCTGGGGTGGAAGGTGAGGCTTGACTGCTGGTGATTCTCCTGTGACTGATGCAAGGCAGCTGGCATGTATAACCATTTGCGCATGGCATGTGCTGTGAGATGGGAACTGTGCTGAGTGTATCATCACTGAATGAAGTATTGCAATTCAAATGTGGGGGCAGGTGGCTGTCTTTGCCACTACACTCTGGCATGTGGATTTGGGGGATATTTCCAAAGACATAGGTCCATTTGCTATATTGTGTTACTTGGGGATTTTCTGAGCTGGGCCAAGCATGTGTAGGAAGAGCAGGCAACCTGTGAGCTGTTTTGGGGATGGCAGAATCTAGTTATTTATTAATTTATGGTCCCAGAACAATAATAGCAGAGTCTATTAGCTTATGCCAAAGAAATTCAGTGGTACATATTTTTGATAGGTTGTTTGCTTTTATCAAGATAGGAAATGAAGTACATTTGGTAGACTAATGGCAAACTACTTCCAAAAATATTGCCAAGAAAACTGCAGGGTCTTCTCTAGACAGTCACCAGGAGTCAACACTGACTCATAGGTACACCCACCCACCCACACACACACACACACAAATAATGTTATATTGGCTACTCTACCCACCTAGTAATGGTGTACCTCATCCATAGAAGCTGAATTATAGAATATTTGTGTAAATGAGATTAACCCTTAACAATATAATCTTCCCTCATATTTTTACTGGAATGGTCTGTAATTGTCATCATTTCTGCCCTCCAACATCTTCCTGATTTAACAATCAAAGAATTACACAGGGCAAAATTTAGTGAAGGTAGTTGGCATCACCTGGGGACAGGAATGTAAGAACTACTGGAATGAACTGAGAAGAGGTGTGTGGTGGATTTCGGCAGTGCTGCTGGTTCTCAGGAGGGAGGAAGCACATTCCAAGAAGGGGGAAACGATAAGAGGAAACATAGTTGTAGGAAAACTAAGAGGTTCAGAATAGTCCCGCCCTTTATTTCCCCTTAGGTTAGGTAGAGTAGCTTTAGTCTGGCAAGATTCTGTCTGCACGGTGTGAGCAAATAAAGAACTGGAGTTTGGCTGACTGATTCTTGGTTCTTCTTGGGCTGGGCCCGACAAGATGTGACATTCAATTGCGTTAACGTACGAACACAGGAAGCACCAAAGACTTACCACTGAAGACTTCCGGAGACTGAGACGGTCTGTCCGGGCTCTGAAATACACTTCGTCAAAAGACGAGTGGCTCCCCTTCAGCTTCTCGGAGAGGTTCCGATAGAGTCGCTTGGCGGCATTTGGAGAAGATGGAGGGTTGCTCCTTTTTGTCTGGGAAAGCTGTAAGCTGTGCATTTGCTGGGTCATTTTTCACCGGGCAGTTCCTACGGAAGACGCAGGGACAGCTTTGCTATTAGAACAAGGGCGCTCTTGAACCTGGCAAGCGAGTACATCAGGAATATGGATTAAGATTCTATGTGAAAACAGCCATGTTTGCAAACAAAAGGAGAAATTATGCCAGTGGTGCATATGCAGCCTGTTTTCAACTTGCCTTCCCAGTCCCAAATCAAATTACTTTTGTTCAACTTCTCTGGAACAGACTTGAGGAAAAGTTTGAAATTCCTCATCATGACTGATGCGCTTGCCCTTATTAATGCTGATCGGGGCTTTTTTAAAGCCCTGGAGTAGGATGTTCATCTGAGTACCCCCACCCCACCCCACCCATTCAGCTTTTTGCTCTCTCTGTCACTGTAATTGTTTTCTCCATTAAAGTCAATAGCCCAATTTTGAGAGTGGGCAGAGAAACCTGAAATACCAAAATAACTCTTGGCACTGTGTTTTAATTGATTCGCACTGGGGCCTTGAATGAAACATACTGATCTGATCATTTTGTATGCTGAATTATACTACAAATGCAACTGCCCCCATTTTTTTTAAAAAAAAAATCCCTGGCTCTGTTGTCCCAGGAAACTTTGCAAAAGAGGAACAGGAACCGGATGCTGGTGGACAGGTAAACCACGATTCCTCAGAACATCTCGGGAACTCTGTAGCTCAGAGTGATAGGATGTGTATTTGCCTGGCCTAAGAAAGGCTCAACTTGGTACCTCCATTTGAAAACACCAAACAGCTGAGTGGGAAAACTTTGGCCAAACACCCAAGACAGTTGCTGTCCATCACAGTTAAGTAATATCAGGCTAGAGGGAGCAATTGCCCAGCCTTATGTTAGGGCATTTTCATTGTTTCTTTCATGACCATTTCAAAGAGTGCCCTGCTTCTTTCTGTTCTTGACATGGCCTGTCTCCTGCTTTGATCTGATGGTGCTTCTTTGAAAAGGTAGGGGCAGTCCACCACAAATGATTCTTCAGAAAAAGTAAGCCAGGTTTTTCACATTTAAAATAAACACGTGCATTTCCCTCATTGCTTGTGCACATTTGGCTTGCACTCTAGGGATAGGCAACATTTTGGGGCTCTAGGTACACTTTTGAAAAGTTGAGAGCATGTGGGCAGTCTCATAACATGATGCCAGGATTGGCAGTGGTGGGGCTCATAAAATAAGGATTTGAAAACAACCATTCAGACTATAGCTCCCCCATATATCTTTTATTAGTCCAGATTGTGGTTACCTTTTTTGTCGGCCAGTGGGCACACTTCTGGTCAGCTCTTCAGGGGAGGCCAGGTCAAGAAACTGACTTCTCAACTACTACTGCAACTATACCTTACCAATATAGACCAGTCATCATGGCTGGCTGGGGAATTCTGGGAGTTGAAGTCCACACATCTTACAGTTGCCAAGATTGAGAAACACTGATATAGACTATAATAATAAAATATTGAAAGCCTGGTTGCATTTTCCCTCCTTCCCTCTTATATTCCAGAGAGTTAAGGCAGAGCTAATTTGAATTTCATCCTATTTTCTTCCTATTCTAGACTTAAGTCATGTTTGGCCAACTGCTATTGCAGTTTTTCCAAACACATATCTGTGGCTCTAAAGAAAGCACTGTGCCATACTATCCACTGATTTGATTTATAAGCAGTGTGTTAAGAATCACTCAGATTTCAACATTCACCTTATAACTGGAAAGTGAAAAAGTGTATTTTGTGTAACCAAATTCAGGAATCCAACAATGGGATGTGCAGGATGAAGTGCTTGCTTGGAGAAATGCTTGTCACTCCTTCCTTAGATCCAGTCCATAAGGAAGTCCCCAGCCTTGCTTTGATAACCAGGCATCAGAAGCATTTCTACCTTTCTTCCCACTGAACACTTCTCAGTAATTGGTCATACAATTCAATGGAGGCACAGCCACTGGGATCGCCAACTCCCCTCAACTTTCTATCTGCTAAAAGTGGTGGCAGCAGATGTATGAAACCTGAATTGGCTTAAATCACAAATAGCCTTGCATGCTTCCTAGGCTAATGAACTATTGTAAACAGATGAATTCTCTAAATGGCTAACATATGCCAGGAGACAGGCTAATAATTGGCATGTTCAGTGAGGAAAGTGCTTCATTAAACTCAAGTGACAGTTTCTATAAATGGAAAAGAAACCCAAGAAGTGTTTCCCAGCACATGGAAAAGATAGAAGGAGTTGGGAACAAAAAGGTAGGTGGGAGTTTATCTTGACTGAGAGAGAGAGAGAGAGAGAGAGGGAGAGGGAGAGGGAGAGGGGGAGAGATGTTAGAGATAAAGGTAGAAATTCCCATCTTTCCATGTTTGATAATGGATGTTAATTTTCATAATGTTGATTTCTGTGCTCTTCAGTCCTCATCAAGTTCAGGAGTGGAGAAGGGTATTATTCACTCTATTTTGTTTTAATCTCCCAGGCTTTCCCCTGCTATACTATATAGCCCTAAAGCAGGGCTCCCTTTGGAGATGGCATCTTATGGGCATTCCCATAAGGTAGCCCTATCCAGCTAAAACAACACACCCATTTACTAGAAGGCAAGGTTGCTCCTCACTAACCCCTCTAGCCTCCCAGTATACTGTCTGTCACCTCACCTTATCTCTGTATTTTTTTTTTGCTAAGCAGATGCACATACTTCCAAAGGAAGCCTGGCTTGCCACCATCCACCATTTTTATTTTTTAAGGAGACTTTGGGGATCTCTGGAAGAGCATCTGTTTTAAGTGAGAGGAACCTGGTTGAGCACCTTTGGTGAAGGAAAACTAAGGGAAAGTGAGCTGTAGAATGAGAACTAAAAGAGAGGAAATGCTACGTCAGGCTTACTGAAATGAAGACAGGGCTCCCAGACTTGTATAGATTCCAGAACTAGAGTGATTTTGAAACTAGCCTGGATGTTGGATCCAAGACTATGGTATGGGCAGCTTATGAGGCAGAGTGGGAACCAATCAGAAGTGAAAGTCTACTTGATGTTATGTACCTGGAGGTAGATTCCACTTGATAGAGAAGAGTCCATCTGCAATATTGATCTAGGTTAGATTATGAAATCTTCTGTTCTCCAGCCTTAGCATGCTTCAGCGTTTGGCAGGTCTACCCACTCTGACTGGGTTGACCTCCAGCTTTAGCAATAGCTATGGGATAGGCAAATAATTCTTCAGCAAAGGATCGTTACCTTGTCGTGGTGCTGGAGCTTGAGCACCTCAATGATGCCATGAGCTAAACCGTGAAGGGCCACCCAAGACGGGAAGGTCATGACAGAGAGGTCAGACTAAATGCGATCCCTGGGGAAGGTAATGGCAACCCACCTCAGTATTCTTGCCGTGAAAACTCAATGGATCAGTACAACCAGAGATATGTCGGTATACCATCGGAAGATGAGACCCCCAGGTCGGAAGATGGTCAAAATGCTACTGGGGAGGAACAGAGGATGAGCTCAACTAGCCCCAGACGTGATGACGCAGCTAGCTCAAAGCCGAAAGGACGGCTAGCGGCCGACGGTGCTGGTGGTGAATGGCGAATCCGATGTTCTAAGGATCAACACACCATTGGAACCTGGAATGTAAGATCTATGAGCCAGGGCAAATTGGATGTGGTTATTGGTGAGATGTCAAGATTAAAGATAGACATCCTGGGCGTCAGTGAACTGAAATGGACTGGAATGGGCCACTTCACATCAAATGACCACCAGATCTACTACTGTGGACAAGAGGACCACAGAAGAAATGGAGTAGCCTTCATAATTAATAGTAAAGTGGCTAAAGCAGTGCTTGGATACAACCCAAAAAACGACAGAATGATCTCAATTCGAATTCAGGGCAAGCCATCTAACATCACAGTGATCCAAATATACGCCCCAACCACAAATGCTGAAGAAGCTGAAGTAGAGCAGTTCTATGAGGATCTGCAGCACTTACTGGACAACACGCCTAAAAGAGATGTTATTTTCATCACAGGAGACTGGAATGCTAAGGTGGGCAGTCAAATGACACCTCGAATTACAGGTAAGTATGGCCTGGGAGAACAAAATGAAGCAGGACATAGGCTGATAGAATTTTGCCAAGACAATTCGCTCTGCATAACAAACACTCTCTTCCAACAACCTAAGAGACGGCTTTATACATGGACTTCACCAGATGGACAACACCGAAATCAGATTGATTACATCCTTTGCAGCCAAAGGTGGTGGACATCTGTACAGTCGGTAAAAACAAGGCCTGGAGCTGACTGTAGTTCAGATCACGAACTTCTTCTTGCACAATTTAGGATCAGACTAAAGAGATTACGGAAGACCCACAGATCAGCTAGATATGAGCTCACTAATATTCCTAAGGAATATGCAGTGGAGGTGAGGAATCGATTTAAGGGACTGGACTTAGTAGATAGGGTCCCGGAAGAATTATGGACAGAAGTTGGCAGCATTGTTCAGGAGGCGGCAACAAAATACATCCCAAAGAAAGAGAAAACCAAGAAGGCAAAATGGCTGTCTGCTGAGACACTAGAAGTAGCCCAAGAAAGAAGGAAAGCAAAAGGCAACAGTGATAGGGGGAGATATGCCCAATTAAATGCAAAATTCCAGAGGTTAGCCAGAAGAGATAAGGAATTATTTTTAAACAAGCAATGCGCGGAAGTGGAAGAAGACAATAGAATAGGAAGGACAAGAGACCTCTTCCAGAAAATTAGAAACATTGGAGGTAAATTCCAGGCCAAAATGGGTATGATCAAAAACAAAGATGGCAAGGACCTAACAGAAGAAGAAGAGATCAAGAAAAGGTGGCAAGAATATACAGAAGACCTGTATAGGAAGGATAACAATATCGGGGATAGCTTTGACGGTGTGGTCAGTGAGCTAGAGCCAGACATCCTGAAGAGTGAGGTTGAGTGGGCCTTAAGAAGCATTGCTAATAACAAGGCAGCAGGAGATGACGGCATCCCAGCTGAACTGTTCAAAATCTTGCAAGATGATGCTGTCAAGGTAATGCATGCTATATGCCAGCAAATTTGGAAAACACAAGAATGGCCATCAGACTGGAAAAAATCAACTTATATCCCCATACCAAAAAAGGGAAACACTAAAGAATGTTCAAACTATCGAACAGTGGCACTCATTTCACATGCCAGTAAGGTAATGCTCAAGATCCTGCAAGGTAGACTTCAGCAATTCATGGAGCGAGAATTGCCAGATGTACAAGCTGGGTTTAGAAAAGGCAGAGGAACTAGAGACCAAATTGCCAATATCCGCTGGATAATGGAAAAAGCCAGGGAGTTTCAGAAAAACATCTATTTCTGTTTTATTGACTATTCTAAAGCCTTTGACTGTGTGGACCATAACAAATTGTGGCAAGTTCTTAGCGGTATGGGGATACCAAGTCATCTTGTCTGCCTCCTGAAGAATCTGTATAACGACAAGTAGCAACAGTAAGAACAGACCACGGAACAACGGACTGGTTTAAGATTGGGAAAGGAGTACGGCAGGGCTGTATACTCTCACCCTACCTATTCAACTTGTATGCAGAACACATCATGCGACATGCTGGGCTTGAGGAATCCAAGGCTGGAGTTAAAATCTCTGGAAGAAACATTAACAATCTCAAATATGCAGATGATACCACTTTGATGGCTGAAAGCGAAGAGGAACTGAGGAGCCTTATGATGAAGGTGAAAGAAGAAAGTGCAAAAGCTGGCTTGCAGCTAAACCTCAAAAAAACCAAGATTATGGCAACCAGCTTGATTGATAACTGGCAAATAGAGGGAGAAAATGTAGAAGCAGTGAAAGACTTTGTATTCCTAGGTGCAAAGATTACTGCAGATGCTGACTGCAGTCAGGAAATCAGAAGACGCTTAATCCTTGGGAGAAGAGCAATGACAAATCTTGATAAAATAGTTAAGAGCAGAGACATCACACTGACAACAAAGGCCCGCATAGTTAAAGCAATGGTGTTCCCCGTAGTAACATATGGCTGCGAGAGCTGGACCATAAGGAAGGCTGAGAGAAGGAAGATCGATGCTTTTGAACTGTGGTGTTGGAGGAAAATTCTGAGAGTGCCTTGGACTGCAAGAAGATCAAACCAGTCCATCCTCCAGGAAATAAAGCCAGACTGCTCACTTGAGGGAATATTAAAGGCAAAACTGAAATACTTTGGCCACATAATGAGAAGACAGGACACCCTGGAGAAGATGCTGATGCTAGGGAGAGTGGAAGGCAAAAGGAAGAGGGGCCGACCAAGGGCAAGGTGGATGGGTGATATTCTAGAGGTGACAGACTTGTCCCTGGGGGAGCTGGGGGTGTTTACGACCGACAGGAAGCTCTGGCGTGGGCTGGTCCATGAAGTCACGAAGAGTCGGAAGCGACTAAACGAATAAACAACAAGGCAAATAATTAATTTCCTTTTTGTTTTTAACTAGCAATGAATATAAGTTGTAAAACCAGCATTTAACTCAAACTGGTCTGCAAGAAGTCCTCTTCTAGAGAATCCATACTGTGAGTTCTTGTCCTGGGCAGGGGGTGGACTAGATGATCTCCAAGATCTCCAAGGTACCTTCTAATCCTTACATTTCATACTCAACAATTCTATGAACTTAAGGTAATAGGTTCAGTTCCTTTTCTTTCTCTGCCCTCCAAGTCCTTTGTGCGCATCTGTTTTCAAAAGGTATTCCCACAGGAATCTTTCTAGCAATATTCTACCAATATTCTAGGACATCATAGATTCCTATCATGCAGTCTGGCATTCTCTTATAATGCACAATTACATGTCCTATTGAATGCTTAGGGCATCTCCTGAATATGAGAAATTGTTATCTTATCTTAGGTAGCTCTGTCTGGGTACACCTCAAGGCAGTCACCTAAGTTCATTTAGTTCACTAATATAATGAGGAGAAATAAATAATCATTTATCTCACCTCTAATTATAGCTACCCAATTACTACATACTGGGGATGTGATGTTTTTAAAAATGTGATGTGTAATACATGCATCCTTGGAGAGATTCTTTATGAAGAAAAATGTAGCATCCAGAGTAGCAATTTTGATTGATGTGCTCCCTGTGGTTACATTATGTAAAAATATTTTATTAGGAAAGATAATTTATGCAACTTGCCTGTAGATTACCAAAGGAATGGTATTTTTCCAAGATACCAGCCTCAGCTCATGGAATAAGAATCTTGACCCACAACTTATTTACTGAATCACAAGGCATCACATGAGAATCACATGAGAACTACGATGAGATGAATGCTACTTAAAGGTGAGCTGTTTGTGGATAGGGATCTTATTTTTGGGTTTTGTTAGTCTCGGGCTCAAGCTGGATAAGACCCAGAAGTGTTCAAACATGCCCACATGGATGAGTGGGAAACAGTATAACTGAAAAAAGAAAACAGATACATTTTCTTTTGTGTTTACATTCTTACAAAAACACAAAAAGCCTGTTTTATGGTTTTGAGCATTTGGAGCCAGCCTGGAAAGGAAACTTAGAATGCATACATTATGTGAAATTAACAACTGAGTAAATGATTTCCTAAGGGGAATGTTTTCAGAGGTTTGAAAGTTGTAAAGTTATTTACATTTAATGTTATTTTTTAACCTCTATCTAATCCTAATGATATGTAGAGTATGGCAACATATGTATAGGGCTTCCTCACCCAGAACTGATTAGAAGAGGAGCTGTGGCCCAATGGTAGAGCACTTCTTTTCAGGTCCCTCCTGAGTCCTGAAAGTGGCCATGGAGATCACCTGTGGTTGGGTCCATGCTGTGGTGTTGGCCTCTCTGATGGAGGGGGTGGTGCCCCCAGCCTTGAAAGAGGCAGTGGTCCCCCTCCTCAAGAGGCCATCCTTGGGCTCTGTGGTCTTCAATAACTATTGACAGTCTCCAATCTTCCCTTTCTGGGGAATGTTGTTGAGAAGGTGGTCAGTTTGTATCTGATGGGAACCCTGGAGAAAATGGTCACTACCTGTGAAGCCTACATGGCCTAGGGCCTGGTTACTTGAGGGGCCACCTGCTTCTCATGGTATCTGCCCAGCCGGTTCAACTTGGCAGGGGGGTTGGCTTGCTCCAGGTTCCATTGATTAAACAATGCCACCGATCAGGACCCCGGAAGTGGGCCTTCTCTGTAGCTGCACCTGCCCCCTGAAAAGATATTCCCCCCAAGATTTGAATGGCCCCCACCCTACTGAGATTTTGAAGGGCCCTGAAGATGTGGCTGTTCTCCCAGGCCTTTGGTGAGGGTGATTGACATCCCTTTTCTTCTTTTTCTTTGTTCTCATCTGGGTTTGTTTTCTCTGCCATCTTTGTTTCTTTGTTTTCTGTTTCTTGTATTGTTACTTTTTTAACAATTTGTAAACTGCCCAGTGTCATTGGGAGTTGGGTGGCATATAAATCTAATAAATTATTATTATTATTATTTGGGAATTATTTGCAGGTAGGGCTGGAAAGGATTGCTGGGACAGCTGGACACAATGGTCCCACTCAATATAAAACAAACACTTGTGTTCTTCGAGGGAAACCATTAGTACCAAAGAGTCTTAGGGACACTGGCTTTTATAGAGGGTTTCCCACCCTTCCATGTTCTATTAATAAGGTATTTTGTTCTTTTAATATTTTATTCTTTTAAATGTCCACTCCAAAGCTTTAGATTAAGGCATATTAAGACTACTGTATAAGTGATTAATTTATAGAAATAAGGTGAATGAACGAATGAATAATTTGTAAATTAAATGGTTGAAATTCCATCCATACATCCTGAAGCTTGTGGTATTTATGTGCTAAAAATGTTTAGACAAAAATATGCAGTTTGAAGTGTGAAAATTGGGAGGGGTGGATTTGGTGCTTTCTTTGGGTCTGCCGTAGATTTTACACCTAGCTGACTGGGACTAATGCATTCATTTGGTCAACATAGCTGGACTGCTCACATCTGGGATGAATTTAGTCTCATTGGAGAATGAGTCTAGATGGAGTACAGCTGAATCCCCCAACCATTTTGGGCAGGTAGGCCTCCCTTTGAATTCTGAGAGTGTATTATGGGCACTCTCACAAAATGACCTCCATAGTAGGCATATCAATTCACAAAATACCTGAGGACGCTGTACCCCATCATCATCTCTAGTTTCCCTGGCTGCTCAGCTTATTGATGTCCTTTCTCTGGGCAGGTGGACGCACTTCCAAACCACTAGCAAAGTACTGGGGTACAGCCACCATCATTTTTATTTTCTATGAACGCCTTCGGGTCCCAGAAACATTTTTGGAAATAAAGACCGTGTCTGAGGCTTCAGCTGTTTTGCTGTGTGCTAGCTTCAAATCATATTTTTTAAAACTACAAGAATCTCAAACAAAACAAAACAAAACAAAACACCATCCCAAGGGAAGAGGAACCTGGTGTCCATCAGCCTGTTGATCCCAGGATTGAGATCCAGGGGGCATAAACTATCCATTCAGGCTGCTGAAAAGAGAGGAAAAGTAACTTCTGGAAACATGAGGAATATTAGCCAGGTCAAGCATTTTCCTGAATGTGTGAGAATAAATGTATATAGGAATTGGTCAATTCTAGTTTTTCTCACATTCTATTTATTCCCCCAAGATTTGCAAAGGAATTTAGGACCTATTATCTTTTACTGATTCACTAGCTCAGTAGTTTTTATTCTGCATTTCAGGCAGAAACCCTTCAGCAGGAGCCAAAGTTGAACCTGGAACCTAGAACCTTTTGAATATGTGTGTGTACTCATTTTTATACCCAATTTTGTCTAACGTAGACATCCTTATCACAGTGTATTTCTGTGCTTTATTTTCCATTATATATGCTCTCTTTCTTTCTTTTTCTTTTTTGCCCTAATACATTACTTTGAGCATGCTTTTTAAAATTAGTACTGGATTACACAGTACAAATGTAAAAGGAATCTGCATTTTGATTTGCATATTGAAACATTCAGTTTAACAGTGAATCAACCCAATGTCTACAGTCTCTTGTGTTTTGATAGATGGCTGTACTCAAATGTCTCTCAATTCTTCTTTAGAACCCCAATAAGGCAGGATGCCGAATCACATAGGAGGTTGGAAGTTCTTCTGGCTATATTCACTTAGAAACTTTCTTCAGACCTTTGTGCTCCATCTAAAAGAGGAGTCTGCTCATCAAGAGATACGAGGGGTATGTGTGCATAGCTATATGCATTTAGCTTTCCTACATTCAGTCAGACTGAAGAGGATTGTTATAATGCCTTGAATTACATCTTAATCTGCAGGGTTCAGAGAGCACACAAAATCACGTTGAGGACCCACATGCGGTGTACCTATGTAGGGCTTGCTCAGAAAGAGTAACGTCCCGTTTGTAAGAATTGTTCCCCCAGTATTTTGCTTTTTGAAAAATCAGCAGCCACAAGCCTATACTAGGAGGCTGCAAGGCTGTTATCAGACTCACTGGATCTCAACTCTTGAAATAAAAATGGCATGCATATTTCTATAAATAAATAACGTTTAGCACATCAACATCTTCTGCAACTTTTTAGAACAGGTAGGATTTTTAAAAAGGATATTCCACCAGTCAAACAGATGCTGGCTTGGACCCTAATGTAAGTTAGTTTAAAGAACTTCAGAGAAGGAAAGTCTCTCATCCTCTCTACCTCCATGCAGTCAGCTGTGCCTATCTAGGTCCTCCAAGTTTTGTGGTTACCTGTTCTAATAGTAGATGATCCATTATATAGTGAATGGTACTGGGCGCATCTATGCATTTAACTGACTTATTTGGCACCTACTTGACACACAACTGTATAACACTAATCATTGTAAAACCTAATGCAGTTCCAAAATCCAATGATTCCATAGTTGTTTTGACTGTGTAAAACATTCATTAATTGAGGAAGCCAATCATGCTTTCTATTCACTGCTGTGCAAAGCAAGAATTCATCCAACTCCATCTGGTGATGGAACTCATATGTCTAGTATGGATTCCACGCTTCCTTTTTCAGCTAGGTGTAGCCATGGTAGCCAAAGCTCTTAAACCCTAGACATGAAACGGATCTGAACCCAACGTTTTCCCATAATTTTGTAGTGCATTACTTGTTGCCCTATCTCTTTTCCATCAATTGCTCCCCAACCTTCTCTCACATTCCCCTCACTTGCCTTCCTAAAAACATCTTAGTCCTTCTTTTTCTCATGATTTCAGCCAGCAAGAGTGATACTGTTGTTGTTGTCGTCGTTGTTTTTCCCCTTCCATTTCTTAGGCTTGCTAGCTGCCTGAGCGCATACACAGTTTCCTCTCTTCATACTACTCTTTGCTACTGGGAGCACCCAGGAGATTCACGGGGTACACCAGATACAGTTGGGTCACGACCACCTTGTTCCGCAACATACCTTCACCGATACCACTGTTTGCTGGAAAGAAAAACTGGCATGACTTCACTGCAAAAGCTAACCCTAATCAACACTAGATGGTGCAGTGAGCCAATGCACTGGAGGGCTTTCATCTCTGGAGACATCAGCTTTATCGGAAGTGGGTCCCAGGTGAGACCGGACAATCTGGATGGTAGGCACCATCCCAAGCAGTTCCTCATACTTGTGTTCCAGGCTATTCAGTGCTGTAATCAGAGCCAGTGAAATTGTCAGATAGCTGGGACATCTGTGGAACGCAGCAGGGGGACATGCATCCCAATTGCTGATGTGCTAATTGCATTTAGCCACCACTCTTTTGGTGCTTTTCCCTTCTGTTAAGAATTAATGCAGTAAAGGAATGATAGCTGTTGTAAATATTTCAGTAGCTTAACTATTGCAGAAACCTTACACCGCTGAAGTGGGGGGAGGGGGGAACCCTGTCTACATGCTGCATTTCCCATCATTATTACTATAATTAAGCACAAATCAGCAATCTCCCAGCTCTCATGATCCACAGCACAAAGCATATACTGGAACCATCATGCTGATCAGACATCCTTTGGAAGTAAGTATAGGTTTCTTATAATACGTAGATATATGATATGCCAGTATATTCAGATAGGTAGAAGTGTAACCTAACCTTTGGCAAAGTATTCTCTCTCTCTCTCTCTCTCTCTCTCTCTCTCTCTCTCTCTCTCTCTCATGACGAGTAATTTCTATACAGTTTTCTAACTCAGCCTGGAGAGGGAAATTCCGAAATTTTGTGCATGCATCAATCCACAGACTTATGTGCCAAGCCTATGCAACTCAAGAAGGCACATAGTATCACTGCTGGCTTAACAAGGTGTTCTGAAAGACACATGCACAACAGGTAGAAGGACATTATACAATACTACTATAAGGTCCATCAATCTGCAAGATTTCTCCCTTCTCCCCCCCCCCGCCCGCCCAACGGTCCCCCAGCTTTGCTTATTGTAAACGAGAAGACATGCATGACAAAGAATAAAAGATCACTCACCAGTGTTTTATTATGAAGCCGAAGAGGAGTAAATTAACGGTCCACAGGGTTCATTCAATAAGATCACATTGATTTCTCTTGTGTGATTAAGCTTCTGGACAGAGAGACTACGGATCTCTTCCCGACAATGAGTAACTAATTAAAAACAAACAAACAAACATATTTGCTATGAGCAATTGCTGAAGTTGAAGCTTGCCAGTGTGAAAGCTTTTCCAGAACACAAAGCAGGCAAGGAAAAAGAAAAATCCTTTGCAGCAACACAAGCCAATATCCAAATAAACACTATTGGAGTCTTTAACAGCTGGTGCCCTCCTAACACTGTAGTCAAGACCTGCTATCAAAGAGTCTTATTTGTGTTGCCAAGGAAGCCCTAGCTATATGATGCTATAAGGTATTATCCTCTTGCTTTCCTCTCATTCTCTCTTTCACAACTGATCAACCCATCCGGCAAGCAAGTAGGGAAAAAAAGTAATCATTGTCCAGAGTAAAGGAAGGGGGGAAAAAAGGAGAGAGAAAACAGAATTGTAAGCAACTGCCACTCGGACAGATCAAATAGGCATTAGGGTAGCCATTTAAAAACGCTTAGTTTCATGTGAAATCCATAAGAGGGAAACAAATCCAAGTCCTGGAGCTTGGTCGAGCAGTTCATGATCACATCTGATGAAGAGATCTCTCATTTGCCAAGGTTCTGATAAAGCTGGCTGCAATCCAGCCACAAAAACAAGGCACCAGATCCATCGCACCGGGACATCTGCAAGATCATCTGACAGTCAGATCCTCCAGTCAGCATTAATTAGATTAGCTTTTGAAAGGTTATGAAATCAGTACCGGTACATTCACACTGAAGCTGTAGTGCAAACCCCAAGCCATGCCTGTCACATTGTCTTAAAACTATGTAATTAAAAAAAAAAAGCTTGAGTAAAATAAGCAATTGGGGGGGAAAAAGTCATTCTAGATGGAACAGGATTGTAAGAGTGCAGAATGCTAAAAATGCAGCAATGTCTGTCGGTTTTGTTTTTAAAATCTAAAATAAATACGATCAAATACTGTATGCTATATGTTCTTGGTTCATTGCAACCAACCATAAGAGTCCTATTAAGCACCTAGCAACAGAATAAAATTTAGAGCCTTTAGGACATTCATTTCAAATCCTGCCATTTTCAGTTGTCTGCAACATTGTTTATAATGTTCCTGTGTTTTCTGTAGCTCAGTTATGTAAGACATTAAATGCAATGTCAATTTTTGGGAATCATCGGGGACGAGCTGAGATTCTATAAAATGGGGAACAATTCTATCCCTAGAGTTTTCAGTGTTCAGTATTTCCTAAAATGGATTTATTCTGCAATAAAAAGTGTTATATCAGATTCTCAAATCAGGATGCTTAAAGAGATAAGAGACTTCAATTACTCTTTAGGGGTACAGCGTGGATCTTAATCTACAGCAGCAATTGTGAATCTGAAATCTAAGACTGCAGGTGGTGCTTATTCTTATCAACCAACCTCTTTGTGACCAAACAGGCATCTGAAGAATCCCCCCAATTTAATGATCTTTGCATGGGTTGCCCGTGGAAGACTTTACACTGTGCTTTAACAAAATGGGGAAATTAACTGCAGGATACAGGCCACTGAAACACAGAAGCTCTATTTTGCCGTATGTGACAAAATGGATTGATTAGAATCTCAGCATTTTAGTACAAGCAGAGTATTCCTAACTATTATGAGAGAAAAATTAAAACACGGAGATGGGATCTTCCAAATAAGGAGAGGGGAGAGCACTTTAAGAAAATGGTGAGACTAGCCTTGCAAAGCTAAATACAACAAGATTCCTCTGAGTTTCAGAGGTAAAAGATCAACCAGTTAGGCAAAAGAAAGAATAGATGGGGAGAAAGAGGCAAAGGAACTTAGGAGAAGAAGACAAGAAGGGGAATTTGCCAAGTGTGTGCATGGTTGTACTTGGCTTATGACTCTGCAGTAGTGATGTATTCCCATCTGTAGCCTCCAGATTTTTTTGACTGCAATTCCCATCATTCCATAATCATTTCCTGACCTGAGGAGGGCTTCCTTAATCTTAACCCTGTAGCGTAGGGTTGCAAAACTTCCATCATCTTAAGGGTCATAGTAGGCATATCCAAAGCCTGGGTTTCTTCAGAACTGGACGTTATAAGAGATAGAACAGATCCCTTAAGTAACTGCAAAGCCTGAGCACCCCTGTTGCTCCTCGAAACCCACAAGCCCTCCAAACATACTAAGAGTCAAAATATATTGTCCCAACCACTGTGGGGGCCACCAAATGTATGCTAGGCTCTGGGTCACACTTCTGGCATCATTGCCCTAGGCTTTCAGCTCACCTATAGAGAATAGGTGCTTAAAATCAACATTTCATAGCTTTGATAACATTTTCACCCCCATCACTAATATATCTCCATACCAAGTAGCTGGCCCAAGGTTCAGATACTTTGACAAGTATGGACGACCCTTAAGCACTGCAGGGAGGTTTTTTTGCCGCTCCCTATACACTATTTACAAAGTCATCCTGAAGCTCAGCGTAAGACGCTCAGGTGACCTAGCAACCTATCAATTGCAGGAAATAGAGTAAGTGAAGGAGAGGAAAGGAGTAGGAGCTCTTATCAATGGAAAACCAGACTCTGAAGCTCCAGCAGCTGCAGTTGGGGTTGCATTGCAGGCGACCTGAAGGAAAACCACCTTAGCTGCTCAATACTGATAACGGCATGGGATCAAAGGGGCATGACACCAATTTGGGAGTACCACCAAAGTTCCATGAGAAAGTGCCTTGAGATGAAAGGAACATGGAAGTGAAGCTGGCTAATATGCTACAATGGGTGGGACCCAAGGGGCCTACAATGTAAAGCCTGCAGGTTCATTTGAGTATACAAAGCTGTAAGAAGAAAACTTTGAACACGGAATCACAGAACTCGAAAAAGCCATTTAGGGTCACCGACTATAACCCCTTGCTCAGTGCAAAAATCTGAATTAAATCATCCCCAAAAGAGGGCTGCCTAGCCTCCATTTAAACATATCCAATGAAGGAGAAGAAGCACCATCTCGCTGGATGATTGGCTCTACTGTTGAACTGCACATACTGTTAGGATGTTTTTTCCAACATCCAATGAGAATCTGCCTTTAACTTAAAATCATTCTGTATCCTGGGCCTTGGAAGCACAGAGAACAGGTCATGCCATTCTTCTGTGTGACATTATTTCAGGCATTTGAACAGTGCTACTGATCTGTCAGTCGTTTTTTCTCAAGGCCAAGCCTTCCCAGTCTCTTTAATTTCTCATAATAGTTTTTAGTCTCTTGATCATCCACACTGCCCTTATCTGAACCTGTTCCAGTTTTTCTAAACACTTATTAAAGGGTGGCAGCTAGAACTACAGTAGATGCAATACTTAAGGTGAGGTCAGAGCAGCATAGAATAGAGCTGCTATTTCCCATGTTTTAGTCTAACACAGCATTTGTCTTTTTTACACCGCTGACCCACATTCAGATTGTTCCAGGATCTAGTGCCAACTCAGATATTTCCCACTCCATACCTGTGTATTTGATTTATGGTTCCTCAATCATTTTGCCTTTGTCTCATTTAAATTTATTTCTGTTATTTTCAACTGATTTACTTTAATGAATTTTATTTCTGTTCTCTGTTACCCTGTTTTTGGACAACTTGTATATTTGATAAGCATATCCTCTATCTCTTCATTGACTTGGTCAGGACAGGACCCTGTAGCATCCCACGCTATACTTCACTCCAGTTTGATCAGACATCTTTGATATGATATTCAAACTAGCTATGTATCCATTTAATTGTCAGGTCAATACCATCAGAAGTGGAGAACAGACTGCTAAAGAGGACTACGCACAAAAAGAGGCTGGGTGACCAACTGAAACATGGACAGGCCTTAGAGCTCAATGGAAGAGCACTCTGGATGCCACAATTCAAAAGGAAGTAGGAAATGCATGCAAATCATGGTTTCAGGAATCCTTTCCAACCATTTATAAATAGGTCAGCTCTGGGTCACATCACTAGGAAGGAAGGGGGTGGCCTCAATAGGAGGAATTGGTAATCTTCAGATCCACTGTCCAATTGCCTTCCCCATAAGGATGCATTAGAGAAATTTATTCTGGAGATTTTTCTTTTTCTTTTTTTCCTGTAGTCCCTGGCCAGATCTAGCCCATTTTTGAACTCAATCTTCCTTTTGTCTTTCCACATGAAATTTGGTCCAGTTCTGCTTTGTTTTCAGAGTCTGTCTTGTTGACAGACAAATGGATGGACAGAGTTTAGAGTCCCTTTATATTAATTCTTTCCAACATGCTGTTGGATTGGAAAGAAGAAAAAGCCGTGAAGATGGTCTCAAGGACAGAAACTGACTTCAGGTAGAAGCACAATGAATTCAGGAGGGACTTACAGAAAACTGACTATGACTTCCTAGCTGCTTGATTGAATTGTCTAAGTATTACAAATAACATGCTTTGAATGTCACTTAGCAGGATTGGTAATAAAGGTGTCACAAGTGGTGCTTTATCTATGGAAGTGAGAGCACTCTAGGATTAGACCACAGTTTTAGCCAAGTCTATAAAATACCCAATTAAAAGTAGCCTCATTGATTGCTTGATTAGTCTGGTGATCTGATAGTCAGGAAAGCATTCTATTCCTTTTAACCTAATTTAAGTGGAGTTAGCTTGTCAGGCAATGAGACTGAAGTCAATGAAGTCATTTATAGCTAGTGATAATTAGCCAATCATTATGAAATCTGATTGGATTGGATGAGAGTACCATACGTGGACTCTCAGAATTTTGATCACCCTGAAGCCTGTTCAGTTCTGGAGAGTAAAAGCTTGCTTAATAGTGCACCACTGAGCTTGGGATTGAACTAACTGGCTGTATTTTGTCTTCTATCAACCCCTGAGGGAGACAAAATCCTACACAGGTAGTCCTCAGTTAATGACCATTCGTTCAGTGACTGTTCGAAGTTATGATGGCACTGAATGAGACTTATGACCGGTCCTCAAAGTTGCCGCTGTTGTAGCACCCTTGTGGTCACATGATTGCAATTTGGGTGCTCGGCAACTGACTCACAATTGCAGTGGTTGCAGCAGTCTGTGATCACATGATCACCATTTGAGACCTTCACTGCTGGCTTCTGACAAGCAAAGGCAATGGGGAAGCCAGCAGGAGGTCACAAATGGTGATCACATGACATCGTGTTAATGACTGCATAGGTTTTACTTAACAACCACAACTGGAACTGCCATAACTGCTGTTGTAAGTTAATGCAGTCATGTGATGTTGCACTTTATGGCCACATCGCTTAGCAATGGAATTGCCAGTCCCAATTACTGTTGTTAAGTGAGGACTACCTGTATTCCTTCATGAAATAAGGGGACAGATTCTGGTTTAGGGGATCTTAAATATTTGTTTAAGTTCCTGCTGCAGTACCAAATTCTGATTTTACAAGATCCTATGTTTTCCCTCAATTCAAGAAGATAAAGGAGTTTGGGATTGAACTAACTAGCTTGTTCTCATTATTTTCCCATTATATGTTCACTAGAAAGAGAAACTGATTATCTGAACAAGGTTTAGATTCTCTATTTCTTGCCTACCTTTCACTATCATTACCCTAACTCTACCTGCTAATGACCTAATTTTTCTTCTGCAAAGAGTTTCTACACAACCCTCCCAATGCCAGCAAATCCAGATAAATGGGTGCAATAATCTGATTTGCCTCTTCTTACCCAGCAGGTGGTAGCACCTAGCCAACCTTAGCTGTTTCCAAAGAGTACACAGATGAGGAACTATGAACAAATCCCAGAGCTATCAGCTAGACTGTGAAAAACAATCACAGCAGATATTACTAGCAAACCACTTACATACTGCTACCAATAAAGCTATGTGGAGGAGTCAGTGTAGTAACCAGGATCAGAACTCATCATGAGGGAGTCCTTATGTTTACATTACGGTGTAGATGACATGAAGACACAAAGTCCTACTGGAGGCCAAGAAAATGAGGAATGAAGGATATTTTTCTTTCTCAGTGTCAAGCAAAAAAATCATTGCCCTTGAGGAAGGAATTTCTTCCTGACATATGCAGATTATAGAAACAAAACTCTTGGGTGAGGTCTTCCTCTGACATTTCTATCTTCACCTTTAGTGCCTTCCCTTTTTTAATCTCTTGGTCACCATGCAGGCTTGAGATGATTCTCTTACGTGAGACAATTTCTTTATAGGAATCTAATCTATTTACAGTGGTGTTCTTGAAACATACTGAGCAAGAAAAGCTAGTATGACTCCTTTGAACTCCAAACAATCACACACAACTCCTGAATCTATCCCCACACAAAATAGTTCACCTTTTTCATCATTCTGTTTCTTCTTTCTAATCCTCCACTAATTCAGTGCTCCTGATCCTTATTTCCGCAACTCGTTCACATAGATATTGCTGCCCTTTTGTATATTAGATTATTAGATGTTAATATATTTATGCTTGAAGAAAATGAATACTGTAGTGTCCATGGAGGTCAAGGAAAAGAGGAATGAAGTTACTAACTGTCCCTAAATCTGGTTGGATTGATCTGCCAACACCAACATAGTCAAAACCAACTGAGGGGTAGGAACAGCCAATCGATTCTCAAGCTATTCTTCATCACTTCACCTTGAGAAATGAAATAGACAATTCCTGCCTTAGGCATTGTCACACAGCAACACTCTCTCCACCTCACTGGGCACAGGAATCACACTACACTTTCCCTTGTTTCGGGTGGGTCATCTTACACAGAAGCTCAAACCTAGAGACAGTAACTTGGTTACTGTTTCTTGGCAACAGAATTTATTAGAAAGCATTTAGGGTAGGACTGGGGATTAGGGCCTTGGTTCCTATTCATTTAATAATACTAGTTGCATTTTGTAAGTATGGCCTGATGCCTTCAAGATATTTTGTATTTCAGTGCCCATAATCCCAGCTCTTTGACCTTGCTGGCTAGTGCTGATGAGAACTGTAGTAAAAAAAAAGAATCCAGAGGGTTTGCCAGCCACCTGAACTAAGGGGACTTAGGAAGGAAGAGAAGAACTGTTGCTACTAGGTGACTGTGAATAATTTATATATTTTTATATAAATTATTTTTACCTATATCCTGGGATCAACCTGGAAAGGAAAATTACTCTCACACAAGTGACAGTCTCATCCAAGGTGGTGACTATAATAACTATACTCGCATAAAATCTGCACAACTCCTTTGGAAAAAAATTGGCTGTGATTTTTTTAATGGCAGTGGAGCTGTGATGTGTGAGCATGCATGAATGAGTCTGTGGCTCCCACTTATTTTGGCAACACAAGTAGACCACTTGTATAAACAGGTTTTCTCTTTCCCTCAAGTTGGCTGCAAGCACACTACTGAAATCAATCCAGCAGATTTGGAACCAAACTCTGAACTGGCCTGGTTCTGGGTATTCTCTCTGAGGGGGTGGGGTGGGGTTAGGGGGAAAGGAGGGGGGAATCATATTAGAAGCCCGTGCAAGGTTTTAAAATCAACTTAAAATTGCTAAGGAAATAACAAAGGCATCTTATTTACATCACAGGTTAGACTGAACTATTTCCCCTGGCACGATACAAATAGACAATGAAAACTGTTCAAGTTTTTTGTCAAGAGAAGTTTTTTTTTTTCAAACTGAGAGCAGTCTAATCTCAGAGCCTAGCTATTTTCTAGATCCATGTGAAATCACTCCAGCATGTATCATGCTTAATCTTGTTGTACTTCTAGAGTTGGTATTGACATAACTTTCTTTCCCAATTTTCCATGGCATAAAGGATATGTGACAAGGATGTCCTATTGTGAAGGTGTGATTCAGAATGACACATTATCACTTTAATTTCTGTGATCAGGGCTCTCTGGGATCCACAACCATAGATGGCTTGGGTTGGATAGTATGAAAGTTAATTTGCATGTGTGAATACAGCCTTATCTTGAGGAATCTGTAGACAACCATCAACAATTTTATGTACCATTTAGCACAAGGGTGGGGAAAGATTTTCAATCAAGCACTACTACTGGCATGGCTCCCTATATTTTTCGTGGATGACATACATCCATGCACATACACACTTATACAGACATACTTCCTTCTCAACCCAAATCCCTTTCTGATTAATGCAGATCAATCCAAAAGAAGGCATTTCCTTTTCCCAGGGCTGAGGAAGATTCCATTTTTCAGGGGTGATTATCTCTGATCTGCAGGAAAGATCCTTTCCCTGACTTGTACTGGGGTGGAGTATGAGACTAGTGAGGCCTGAGGAAAATGCTAAACAGGCTATGTGAGGAAATTCCACAGACCAGATATTCTAATGAGGGAATAAGATTGAAGGGTCTAGATTAGTTTCCAAATAAATCCAATAAAGCAGTCAGGTGAATGTTGGCAATCATAGAATCATATGATGCAAGGATCATCTAGTCCAGGGCCGCAACTGGTGGTGGTGGGGCAACTGGGGCATGTGCCCTGGGTGCCGCGCTGGTGGGGCGCCAAAATGAGCACTAGTGGGGGTGCCAAAATGAGTGCTGGGGGGGGGCGCCAAAATGGGCACAGAATCCATGTTTGCCCCAGGTGACAGAGACCCTAGTTGCGGCCCTGATCTAGTCCAACCCTCTGCAGTGTGCAGGAAAATGAATTAAACGATCCATGAGAGGTAGCTGTCCAGCCTTTTCTTAAAAGCCTCTAGAGATGGAAAACCCATACTCACCTTAGGTAGACTGTTCCACTGGGAAGCTGTGACTGATACCTGTTATTCCAACTCATGATTTCTTTGGCCACAGAAACTATTGCTTTTTAAAAAAAAGAACTTTGTTATTTTTTTTCAATATATAGATAAAAACTAAAAAGAATGAAACAAAAGAACCTACAAAGAAAAAGAAAAAACTAAAGTTTTTTTAGTGTGGAAGTACAAACAAGACTACTACAAAGTGACCTTTCTACAGCAAAGATATACATAAATCAGTATCAATGTCATGAGTACTGATGGCGAGCAGGAGGGGGCCCCCATCCAGGGTGGAAAACATGTGTAGTACTGAGGAATTAAGCAGCCATTCAAAGAGACACAGATCAGACCCGCCTTAACTATTGGGGTTTATCTGTCTGGGTTTTTCCCATGCTTCTTCAGTTTGTTAGGATTTTCTGTCTAATGTAGCAGCAATAAACACTAGAGACCTACTCCTCGTCTCAGCGTGATTCCTGACTGTTAGGACAATCAATCTCTTATTCCAATTTAAATTATAGTAAACATTATTTCTATAAAACATTTCAATTCCCAATATAGCATTCCCTTCTAAAACAAATTTTCCCTCCCAGTTAAAGAACATGAGAAACCCCTTCAAACATATTTTTTTCATTTATTAAATAAACATTATCCTTCTTCACTATAATTTACTCCTATCTGCCAGCTAAACTAAAAAATAACCTAACTACATCTTATTACTATTATTTATTTATACAAATATTATCCAAAAATAAAAGCATCCATCTCAACCCTTAAAAAAAATAATCCTGATAAACATATTTAAACAATTATCAAGGTAAACCAAAGCATTTAAAATAAAGCAAAGTAACCTGCCAACATCTTATTACTATTATATATTTAGAAAAGTAACTTGATTATTACCTTTTAACCACAGAAAATATTTCTTGACTGTCTTCCTGTAGCTTTATTTTATGTACCTGAACATGGCTACTATATCTCCTGTAAATATTTTCTTCAGACTGAACCCCCAAAGTTCCTTTAAGTCTTCATAGGATATGTCCCCTAGTCCCTGAAACATCTTCATTGCCATTCTCTGAACATGGGTGTTTTCCTTAGATGGAAGTACGAAAGCCCGTTGTGTCTTTCTTCTATTTCAATTCTTTGGGGAAATGTTAAGTTTCAGGAATAAATGGCCTGAATGGGTAAGAGGGGTCCTTGTATTGAATGTGAAGCAAATCTTTCTCAATATGATTGGGAAACTCTGATAATAATTATATTCTTTTTTAATTGGAAATATTATATGGCCTTAAAACTGGATCTTTCTGAAACCTCAGTGATACATAACTGAATTTATAGTTTGTTGCCTAGCTCAGCTAACCAACTGACACAAAAAGTAAAAAGACTTATCAATAATTTTCAGCCTAGAGCTTGATTATATTTGTTCACGTCAGTTGTTCTTTCACTATTGTGTTTTAGCTATCTCAGTCGTTTTTGTAATAATGATCATTTTTAAAAAAGATTGCTGGTGCTTCTACCAGAAACTCCAGCTGACCTTTGGTGAGTAGAATATGGTTTACCGCCAGTGAGAACTTGTGCTCATACATATTTTATTCTTAGTTATCAACCTATCTTTCCATACAAGAGTCAGCTTCCTTGTGAAGCTATATTCAAGGGGCGGCAGAATGGAAAGTGGCACTTTCTGCCCTATTTCAACACTAGTCCCTTCCATGCATCTTTTTTTCCCCAGGAAACTCAGAATTGGGCAGGATCTTGGGCAGATAGGAGAACAAACCAAGTTGCTAGGTTTGCTTCATAGTATAGATGAAAAAAATATGACTGCTTACAAACTACATTTACAGTTTCAAAAGAGACCCCTAATAGTGATTCATAGGAGTTTATTTTATTTATTTATTTTATTTTCTATCCCGCCTTTATTATTTTTATAAATAACTCAAGGCAGGGTACATACCTAATGCTCCTTCCTCCTCCTCTTTTCCCCACAACAACAACCCTGTGAGGTGGGTTGGGCCGAGAGAGAGTGACTGGCCCAAGGTCACCCAGCCGGCTTTCATGCCTAAGGCAGGACTAGAATTCACGGTCTCCTGGTTTCTAGCCTGGCACCTTAACCACTAGACTTCCTTTTGGCACAAGGACTCTGTATTAATAGTTAACCCCAGTCAGAAGTTCTTCCCTCTTAATTTGCTTCCCTGCACCTTGAATTTATCTGTATGGGAAAAATATCTTGATCAGTGACGAATCCCTTTCATTAATATTCTGATTAAAGATAAGCCTTTTTCTGGATTGCACAGTGGGTGATTTCATTTGCTTTGGCAGCCTTAAAGATGCAGGTTGACAGCTGAACAGAAAAAAAGCAAAAAACAAAACTATAGCCTCTTAATTGCTGAGTATAGCTAGTGGTCTTTTATTTTGCATAAATTTTGTATAATGGCATGTGGCCGTCATTGGCCACAAAACATATTATTATAACCATTATAAATAATGATGATGATAATGCATTTGCCAATGCTAATATAATTCAATCAATATCACTAGAAGCGTTCTGTGGCAAAACAGAGCTTTTCTAGCATGAAAGTATGTTGAATGTGTGCCTCCTGTTTTAACCATGGTTCATTTCAAATAAATACTCGTCTTTTAGATTCAGTGTGTCATACATCACTGTTATTCCCAAGTTGGACTAAACCTGCTCATTAGGTAAACCGGGGCCTCTCATGACACTATTACTTTGGATCAACTTGGTTCTGAAGAAGCCATTTTTAATACTACTGCAGAATTTTAAAAAATTAAGTTGATTTACCCCAGGATGCTTCTTGGAGGCATATTCAAATTCAGCATTTGTTATTTGGTTTATTTGACCCAGATGTGATTCTTGCTTCTGAAGCTCAAAACTGGTGAAAGATTCTAGAGGAATTATCTGATGTTCCTATGCCAGTAACCATTCTTATTAGGAATTTGAAAAAAGCTGATGAAACTGATATTAGTTATTTATCTGACCTTGGAGTAATGAGCTTAAATATGGTAAACCAATGGTGGGTTAAATTTAACAACACAAATCAATTTCCTATGATCTTAAAATGAGGTTAAAACAACAACTATTTTGTTTTAGGTGTACTCAGAATCTTTAATAAAAGTTGTTTATGATCACCCTGCTGCTGGAGATATAAATCAGGAGCTGGAACACTAAACCACATGGTTTAGTCTTATTATTGTTGAATTTTGGGCTGATATCTACTGGCTTGTTAGCATGACTCTGGAGCAACTGTTGCATGTTAAAGATGCAGATGTTCTTGACTATATCCCTAGGGTTTGGAAAACTACTAAAAATACCAAGGACTGTGGAATTTGGGGGTACGGGAGTTGGTAAGAAGAATTATTACCACAAAGGCAAAGTTTATACCTGATTTACAGCAATGGATTGTTGATATATGTAGACTGTTTACATTTGAATTAGGGTTTTTGTTGTTGTTACAAAGGGATAAGGGATAAGAACTTGAACAATATAGAATTTTTGGAGTTATTCTCTTTATAATACAATTTTTCTTTCAGTGTACTGTATATGTACATGTGTGTGCATAATGTGTATTCTTATGCATATGTGTAATGTACAGTATATGCTTATCATTTTGAAGTTGTGCTAATCCTTTAATGCTGTTGTATGTATCTGTAGTTTTTGTTTGTTGATTAATTTAGCATGATAACATAAAATATACCCTACATTTTAACATGATTTTTCAGTGCACTCTATGTGAGATCTGATTGTTCCATAAGCTACAGCTACTGCAAAATATTAAAATACAAACTGAAAGTTCTGCACCAGCCACCAGTTTCCTACCAAGCAAAGTTCAAGATCTTAACATGTCATGAAATATCATGACATGCAGAGTCCTTTATAGCTTAGGACCTGCATATGCTTTGTCAATATACAGTACATGTGCCCATGAACTTGATTGATTATGTGCCATGAAGTCAGTGTTGATTTTAGCAACCACATAGATAAATTTTCTCCAGAGGATCTGTCCCTAACCTGGCCCTTCAGGTCTTCCAACAGTGCACCCATTGTCCCATAACTGAGTTCATCTACTTTGCTGCTGGTTAGGATTAGCCGCCTCCTCCTCCTCCTCCTCCTCTTTCCTTGCACCTTTCCCAGAATTGTAGACTTCCCAATGTTGGCAGAATGCTGGGAAAGCCTTTAGCCCAGGAGAGATCAGAAAAGTCACACACCAAGCATTTCTATAAAAATAATTTATTTACAGAAAGCAAAACAAAAGCAAAACATATTTAAAGGACTTAGCTCTCCTGGCTTGCTACATGCCGGCAGAGAGAGAAAAAAGGAAGTAAGAAACAAGTCCGGGCAGGATCCTCCCCCCAGGCGATTTGCATGAAGCACGTGAAAGGAGACAATCAAATACAACCTCTTCACCCGGCCAAAATGATTAGATACAATAGCAGTCTTAATCGTTAGTAGGAAAACATCAACACTCCCCTTTTTACACTATAGATTAAGATGCAAACCAATCTTCTCTGACAACTCTTTGTGTCTTGGTACAGGAAGAGGTTTGGTTAAAATATCAGCAATCATGTCTTTTGATTCACAATATTTTAACATTATTTCTCCTTTGCTTATCATATCTTTGATATATTGATATCTAATATCGATATGTTTTGTTCTATTTCTGCAGGCTTCAGATTTTGCCATAGCAATGCAAGCTTGATTATCCTCATAAACAGTTATAGGCTGGTTCACTTCCATGCCTATGTCTTTTAACAAATGTTTAAACCATGTAACCTCATTACAGGTTTGTGTTAGAGAATAAAACTCTGCTTCTGCAGTGGAAAGAGCAACAAGTGTTTGTTTTCTAGAATGCCAGCCTAAGCTAGATCCAGCAAATTGAATTAAAATCCCAGAAGTGGATTTTCTGTCACTGACATCTGCTCCCCAATCAGAATCGGCAAAAGCCTGCAATTTCTCAGTTCCAGAGGCATTTAGCTTCAGGTAATAATTCTTTGTTCCTTGCAAATACCTCATTAACCTCTTCAATGCTACTTTTCCAGTAGATGTAGGCTTCTCTACCTGTCTACTTAAAATGGCCACAGAATTTGAGATATCTGGGCGAGAATGATTTGCAATGTACAGTAAACTTCCAATTGCAGATCTATAGTTCTCTGCCTCAGTTAATTGAGTTTCTCCTATATCTTTCTGAAAATCTATTATCATCGGAGTAGAGACTGGTTTACAGTCTTGCATATTAAAATCCTCTAGGAGCTTTTGAATTTTACTACGTTGGTTTAACAGAAAGCTACCATCCTTGTCTCTGTGTACTTCCAAACCTAGGTAATTGGTCACAACTCCAAGGCTTTTTAATATGAAATGGCCTTTCATGCAGGCTTCAAAATCAAGCCTTTGTTTTTCTGTTGATGTGAACAGCAGCAAATCATCAACATAAATGCACAGATACATACAGCCTTGTTTGTCCTTCTTCATATATACACAGGGATCTGCTTTTCCTTTTTCAAAACCAAAATTCTGCAGTTTTTCATCTACTTTTTGGTTCCAGGATCTAGCAGCTTGTTTTAACCCATAGATTGACTTCTGCAGTTCACAGACTAGATTCTCCTCTTTTTCAAAGCCAGGGGGTTGCTGCATGTATAATTTGTGATCTAAATCTCCATAGAGAAATGCAGTCTGAATGTCATAGTGGTTAACTGACATTCCTTTTAGTGCAGCAACTTTTAACAGTAATCTAATTGATTCACCTTTAGTAACTGGTGCAAAAGTCTTGTCAAAGTCTAAATCTTTCCTTTGAGTGAACCCTTTTGCAACCAACCTTGCTTTATATTTTTGGATTTTGCCATCAGCATCCCTTTTCAGTTTGAAAACCCACCTACAACCCAGACAGCGTTCATTGGGAGGTAGATTTACCAGTTTCCATGTTTTATTTTCTTTCAAGGATGCTAATTCCTGTTGCATGGCAGAATGCCAATTTTGTGCAATCTCAGGTGGTAAAGCATTCACTTGTTCTAAAGACTCAGGTTCTGTGAATATGTGAAAAGCCTTTACTGTTTCAGCCTGAAAACGTGATGGAGGAATGCCTTTATTACTCCTCTGAGATCTGCGAGGTAATACAGGGCTTAAATTTTGACTCCTATCACTTTCCTGAGAAGCATCTATCTCATCAGACAGATCTTCAGTTTGCTTTTCTGGTTTAATGTCCTCATCAGGCAAAAGGTCACCATCAGCAAGTCCTTGCTGTTCTCTTGTGGTGGTCAGTTCAACTGGAGAGCTAGAATTTAATCTCCCCCAGTTTTGTTCAGCAAAAGAAGCGCTTTTGCTAATTATTAATTTCTCTCCCATTATGAACCTGTAGCTCCTCTGGCTTTGTTCATAGCCAACAAAGATGGCTTTCTTTGTTGTGGGGCCTCCTTTCCTTCTCTGCTGTTTTGGAATATGAACCCAAGCAGTGCTACCAAACACTCTAAGATGGTTTACCTTTGGTTTCACACCATAAAACAAATGGAATGGAGTGTCCTGAATCACAGAGTTATACAACCTGTTCTGTACATAAGTGGCAGTAGATATGGCCTCTCCCCAGTACTTAAAACATAATTGTGAATCTTTTAACATGCATTCCATCGCATTTTGCAAGGTTCTGCCCTTTCTTTCAGCAACACCATTTTGCTGAGGGGTGTAAGGGTTAGAAAGAATTTGTTCTATCCCCTTTTCCACTAGGAACCTTCTGAATTTGTGAGAAAGGTATTCTCCTCCTCTATCACATTGGAGTGCAGACACAGGCCTAGGGAATTTTCCATTTGCCCATGTCACAAAACTTTTAAATTTCTCAAATGCCTCATCTTTATGTTTTAAGATGTAGATAAATGTGTATCTTGAGAAATCATCAATAATGGTCATTGCATACCTTGCTTGTCCAAGACTTGGAGCAAAAGGACCAATAATGTCAGAGTGTACAATTTCCAAAGGTCTAGTTGTAACTCTGTCACTGTGCTTACTCACAGGAGCTTTTAGTGTTTTGCATTCTTTGCAAACTACACAGTCTAAGTATTTATTACAGGGTTTTATCTTTAGGTCAGCACACAGCTGTGGCATTTGTGCTATATACTTGAAATTAGCATGACCAAATCTCCTGTGCATCAGGTGTACACATTGGTCATGATATGGAGTGTTGCCAACTGCAGCCTTGCAGCTTGGCTTCCTTGCATTTTGCACAATGTACAAGGAGTCTTTTAACATACCAGTAGCACACAATTTCCCATTTTTACGTATCTCACAACCATTTTTCTTAAATGTTATGATATACCCTGTTGCAGCCAATTGTGCCACAGATAAAAGGGTTGATTGTAAATTTGGCACATACAACACACCTTTTACAGTTTCTCCTAAGCAGGATAAATACAAGTCACCTTGTCCCATAATTTTGGTCACAGACCCATCAGCCAAAGATACACTTTGTCTTTCAGTTTTAGACAGTGATACAAAAGAGCTTTTACAATTACATAAATGACAACTGGCCCCAGAATCTAACACTCATACATCAGAATTACCCTTCTCGGCAACCTGTGCAATTTGGGTTGTCTGAAGAGCCTTCTTCTGTGTTGCCCTTGTGTTTTTCTTCTCTGTCTTTTTACTCTTGGGTCTCATGGCACAGTCTTTCTGCAAATGTCCAGCTGAACCACAAGTGAAGCATCGCTGGCTTGCTAGCGCTGTGGCCTCAGGTTCCTTTCCCTTCTTTTCCCTCATTTTCTGGTCTTGCAGCTTTCCAGAAGAGATGGGGGGGGGATCTTTCCTCTTTCTTCTCCCATTCAACGAGTAAGCACTGTGTAACATATGATGGGGTGAGGTCTGCTTCAGGCATAGCCTCCAGGGTACAAATCAGCGTGTCCCACATTTCATTTAGTGAGGACAGGAGGATATAGGATTTTGTGAGAGGTGTAAATTCCATTCCTCTCTCCTGCAACTCAACAAACAGCTGCTGAATATAATGCAGGTGCTCAGGAAGGCTATCTCCTTCTGCAAGGTAGGCTCTGTACAGCTTTTTCGTCAGAGTAACTTTATTCCCTGCTGTTGCCTTTACATATAAGTCTCTCAAAGCGTCCCAAAGTTGCTTTGCAGACTGCATGCCTCGCACGTGGACTAGCTGATTGTCCTCAACTCCCAAGATAATGGTGGCTCTAGCCTGCTCATCCTGTCTCAGCCATTCAGCACTGGGATTTGGGGGGTTTTGCTCACCAATTGGCAGCCAAAGATTCTCTCTGCGAAGATACATCTCCATCTTCAGGGCCCAATTCAAATAGTTGGTCTCTGATAGGCGCTCCAGAGGCATCGCTGAGGGCTGGGAGGTAGCCATGGCTTCTTCCTTCTTTTGCAAGTCACCTCAGCTAGCTTCTTTGTCCTGTAGACCGGCAGTTGCTGGAAAACCTCTTCAGGGCCCAATTCAAATAGTTGGTCTCTGATAGGCGCTCCAGAGGCATCGCTGAGGGCTGGGAGGTAGCCATGGCTTCTTCCTTCTTTTGCAAGTCACCTCAGCTAGCTTCTTTGTCCTGTAGACCGGCAGTTGCTGGAAAACCTCCAGGTGGCTCCAAAGAAAATCTTCACAGGTCTTTGCTACCTGCCTTTAAATTGTGCATGAGGTGTGGAGCTGATCTCTCTTTTCTCTCTGGGTTTTACTGGGCTGTTTTACTGGGCCCATAACCTGTTGGCAGAATGCTGGGAAAGCCTTTAGTCCAGGAGAGATCAGAAAAGTCACACACCAAGCATTTCTATAAAAATAATTTATTTACAGAAAGCAAAACAAAAGCAAAACATATTTAAAGGACTTAGCTCTCCTGGCTTGCTACATGCCGGCAGAGAGAGAAAAAAGGAAGTAAGAAACAAGTCCGGGCAGGATCCTCCCCCCAGGCAATTTGCATGAAGCACGTGAAAGGAGACAATCAAATACAACCTCTTCACCCGGCCAAAATGATTAGGTACAATAGCAGTCTTAATCGTTAGTAGGAAAACCTCAACACCCAAGAGAGCTAGGTCTTCACATAATGTGAAGCCTGGTCTTTTGTGCCTTGAGTGAGAACATAGAATTTCTTCTATGAACCATTTGTTTGTTTTCTTGGATACCCCTGGTATTCTCAGGAGTCTTCTCCAATGCAAAAGTTCAAAAGCATCAATGCTGTTTCTATCCTGCTCCTTCAAAGTCCAACTGTTGCTTCCATAGAGTGTCACAGGGAAAAACTGTACAGTTCTGATAGGTATAGACATATCCTGGCATCTGAATATCAAGGCCTTCACTGCTATTCTACCAAGTGCTAGCCTGTGGCATACTTCCTGACTGCTGGTTCCTTTACTGTTGGCGATTGATCCTAAAAGGCAGACGCTGCCCACCACTTCAGCATCTTCATTGTCAGTCATGAGCTTTGGCACAGCTTAAGGCATACGTATTCACTTAGGCTTTTTGTTAGAGAAGTGACACTGTCCCTTTCTAGTCAGGTCTGTTATAATTAATCCATACAGATTTTACATTTCTAAGGATTTTTAATATTAAAAAAATATGTTTTGATGAAGTCTTATTTTAATTTGTTTGTAACCTTTTTGTTTGTTTTTAATGGAGTGTAGCCAATTTTCTAAATAAAAAGAAAAGGGAAAAATCATCCCAATGCCTCCAAAATGCTCGGCCAACTCTCTTTTCACCAGCTGCCTCTGTGTCTGTCCCAATAGCAACAACTATTATTAAGGTTTTTTGTTCTTGTCATCAGCAGTGTAATTCTGCAAAATGAAGCACAGTAGCAAAGTAATCACTATTTTCTAATGAAACTCACACTCCATATTGGCCCCAGTTGCTTTCCTCTTATGGGTGTCCATGTGTCCAAAACTATGCGTTTCACAAAACCAGTCAGATGCAGGATACCATGCCTTGATTAAGTTTCTCAGCTTTTATTTATACAATTTCTGGGCTTTAGAAACATGAGCTATTTCACTTGTCCTGAGAGACTGATCAACAACAACGACAACAACAACAGGTCCACCTCTCCCAGGAGAGCTATTTTCTGTGTTCTAGTCTAGTTGGGAATTCTGAGCACTGTGGTTTCAAGACTTCTAGAGAGCGTTATATAAGGGAGACCGGTCTAAAAGCAAAGCTACAAATGTAAACTACTACAAAATCTGCATAAAGGGATATGAGACAAAACATACTTGTTATGACCATTGACCCGGAATCAGTTCATGTTCATCATCACATGCATGAACTCCCCTTAGATGCCTTCTGAGACCCATGAGAAGAGCAATGAGTCATGGCTTTATGGTCTTTTAAGCCAGAATTATACATGATACCAGTGTTATTAAATACTTGTTTAAAACAAAATGTACATGGTGGAACAAGACTACTAAGATATGAGGCCTTTGGAAAAGAGGTAATAAATATTTGCAAAAGAAGTGAGCAACTTCAGTGGCTTAATTAAAGAAGAACTTGTGTTTCTCTGTTAGGAACTAATTTCCTCCCAGGTCAAAATCTGGTAGGTTTTCAGCTATCACTCAGCAATCTGAACAATTTGCTGTATTTAATACAGTTTTGGAAAATGTATTAAATGTTACTGAAAAAAAATAACGTGAGGTAACCCTCTGTGTACAGAACCACCCACTTTTCCCCTTTACTTTTCTCTGCTTCTCTTCTACCCACAAAAATAGCATGAAGGAACAAAGAAAAAAGAACATACAGTATTACGTATGAGTACGCGCGTGTGCGCACACAATCATCTTGTTTTACAGACTCTTTTACCCAAACTACAGAAAAGGAGAGGCCTGAAAGGTTCAGTTTTTCCTCCTCTGAAAAATGGTATGTATTTCACCAGCAGTGTTTTCATAATAATTGTATATTATTTGCACATGAGAAGTTGAGTAGGTCCTATGTAACCTTTCAAAACCGCAGACAAATCAGAGCAAGATATTTTCAAACATCTCCACTCCAACTGAGAACAGGCAAATATTTTCACTCCTATTCACAAGTTATGTAGACATTTGCAAATACTGGCATCAAAGAATGAAGCAAATGTAATTTTTGCTTGTTTGCACCAATCACATTCAGTGGGTGCAACTGTGTCAGGGGATGTACAAACACATTTTTTAAGTCCAGCCCACTTTATTGTCTGCATTAGGCCAGTGTCCCAATCTATTGGAGATGTTATGATTTTTTTAAAAAAAGGCTAAAAGAAAAATAGCACCTACTTAAACTTTCACCTGCTCAGACCTTATAGAGTCTTTGCATGTCTTTCCTAATCTATTCAGTAAGGTAGTGGAGGACCTTTTTCAGTTTCGCTGATGCAATCAGAAACGGGATGAACGTGGGAAAAGAAATTGCAACTGAATGAAAAATGGAGATGGTCATTGTGAGGTTCATAATTCCAGATAGGAGGTAGGTCTGCCTGTTCTGCATTACACTTTTTTGCAATGTGGGGGTAGCTCTGAACACAAATGTATCTCTGGTTTCCCAGACTGTAGCTACAGCCAGGAACACTTTTAATCAGCTTTGGTAGATATGCCAACTGCAGTTTCTTTCTAAAATAGAATGAGTTTATCACTGGGGTATGCTTGCTTGTAACTGTGAGAGCTGGTTCTCACATATAAGAAGCATTTCCAAAACAATCAATAGTTGCAGAGTGCCCTGTTTTCACAAGAGGCAAGCCTCCTCCACTTCACACTCAAAAAGTGAGAGGTTAACCAGAATCTTGTGACCTAAAATTAACTATATATACAGTTTTAATTTGAAAGTAGAATACTTGCTGGAATTCTTGTGTTGTAACCTTAACCCTCTTTCAGATAAATATTACAAATCAGAGCTCTGAAAAACTTGTTCTTGTATTCAGATGTTGTCCTCAGCCCACCCCTAAGCTGCTGGGAAGATGACCTCAACCTACGTTTTCTTTTTTCTCTTAACAAGTAGCGTTCTTCCTCCTCTGCTGATGCATGTTTATCAGCTTTTAAAAAGACCTTTAATTTGAAGATGATTTTATCTTGATTAACTGCTCATTTTAATTAATTTTGTTCCCGTTTTTATTTTAACAGTTTGTAATGCACTCATTTTTTTTGTAAACTATTAAGAAACTTTAGTGGTTGGTGGTATACTACGCTTGTTAAATAAATAAATCATGGAGTCCTTGGTGCTCTCTGAGCCTTGTTGTTTTCTTGCAGACATTTCATTGCCAGACTAGGCAACACCTTCAGTGCGAACAGGGAGAGGGCCTTGCTCTCTGTTTATATACTGTGGCTTGTCTTGCCTGTGTTGGTGGAGGTGTTGTTCTCTCCCTGGGAGTTCTTTGATTGGGCTGTTGTTTGCTGCTTGGTTGATTGACTGAGTTAATAGTTCTCTGATTAGGGTGTATTGTGCTGTTTGATGGTTCATCTGGTGTTAATCCTAGTGTTGATTTTTGCATATCTGGGTGTTGATTGCTGGCAAGGGAGTGTCCTGGTCTTTTGACTTTTCTATTGTCTCTTTTGAATGGTATGTAAATGTTGTTTACCTCTATGTGTCTCTTGATGGCTGCTTTGTCTGAGTGCCAGGCTTTCAGGAATTCTCTGGCATTTTGGGATTTGGCTTGGTCTAGGATGCTCACAGTTTCCCAGTTGAACGTATGGTTGAGTCTGTCCATGTGTTGTGAGATTAAGGAGTTTTCATCGTGTCCTCTGACTGTTAGTTGGTGTTTGTGGATGCGTTCTGCTGGTCTTCTGCCTGTCTGTCCTACGTAGTGGCTGCTGCAGTCCTTGCACTGTATTTGTAGATAACTCCTGTTTTTTCTTCTTGGGCTACTGGGTCTTTTGGATTACTTAAAATGTTCTGAAGGGTTTGGGTTGGCTTATGTGCTACAATGATGCCATGTGGTTGTAACAGTCTGTTGGTGGTTTCTGAGATGTTTCTGATGTGTGGCAGTGTTATCCTTTTCATAGTTTGTGTTGGTTGTGCTGTACCAGGTTGGGTGGTCAGACACTTTTTGATAAAGTTGAGGGGGTATCCATTTTGCTGGAAGATGCTGTATAGGTGGTCTGTTTCCTTTTTATGGTGTTCAGGGTTGCTGCAGTGTGTTAAGTGCTCATTTGAATAATGTTCTTGCACGGCTCCTCTTGTGGGAGGTTGGGTGGTTACTTTGGTAATGGAGCACTTGGTTAGTGTGGGTTGTTTTTCGATAGACTTGCATTTCTAATTTCTAGTTTCCTCTGCTGAAGAGGATATCCAGGAAGGGTAGTGTGTTGTTTTCTTCTTCCCTTGTGAATTTTATTCCTTTGAAGATGTTGTTGTTTCATGTGTCTTCTCTAGTGTTTCTTGTTTATTATGATGGTGTCATCTACATACTGGATCCATACTTTGGGTTGTTATGTGTGGGCGTGCTCTAGTTTCTAGATGCTGCATTAGTCTCTGCTATGAGTCCTGAGAGTGGTGGTCCCATGGGCGTTCCTCTGACTTGTTGGCATATTTGTCCATCAGACTGAAACCAGGTAGTGAGGCTGAGGTTCATGAGGTCCATGATTCTGGCTGTTTCTACCTTAGTATTTGACTAGGTCAGGCATGTTGCACAGACCTGCTGCCATTGATTCTTCTGCTAGTTCTGGAGGGATGGACGTAAAGAGTGCAGTGGCATCGAATGACAGCATAATTTCATCTTCTTTTTTCGGTCTTTGATTTCTGCAGGCACTGTAGTGGGGAGTTCATAGAATATTCGCTCCCCTCTGTGAGACGTCCAAGCACCTTTGCAAGTTCTTTGGCTATGTTCTAAGTGGGAGTCCCCATCAATCCCCATTCTACGCCAAAGATTTTCATTGAGGAAATGTCTTTAAAGATTAAAAAAAAAATCCTGTTTCTGTTTAACCTATTGAAGAAAAACTGCCTGGTTTTTAAAGGTATTTTATCTCCTATCCTTCTAGGAGATATAGACTGGATCTGAACATTATTGCTGTCGTGGGGCTTAGAAGTCCTTAGGAGAATTTCCCATTTCTTAAACATGCAGTCTATTACAATTTACCTCTAACATTTTTTTAATCCATTCAATTGTGTCCAATTCTCAGAGACTGCCTGGAGAATTCCTTGCAGTTTTCTTGGCAAGGTTTTTCAGAAGTGGCTTGCCATTGCCTCCTTCCTAGGGCTGAGAGAGGGTGACTGGCCCAAGATCACCCAGCTGGCTTTGTGCCTAAGGCAGGACTAGAACTCACCATCTCCTGGTTTCTAGCCTGATGCTGGCTCTCATACCTCAAACATAGGGAGCATCATATCATTTATCAGCTAATGCCACTGACAACAGAAGGAAAGAGAATTCATTATTCACTTAACCAAGGAATTCAAATAAATACATGTCCCATTCTGATTTACGTCAACTTTGTAATGAATCTTGTGCAATGGGAAATTTGCCACAAGTCTCGGAATCCCATCATGCCACCTATGGCAAAAGGAATCGCACAGCAGGCGCACGGGGGTGGGGGTGGGTTATGCCTGGTGAACTGGCGATTATGTAATGAAGTTTTCCTTCAGAAAGCAAAGTGCCTCCAACACAAGGGAAAAGCGTGCTAATATGAACCTGAAATTGTTGATTAATAGTGTCTGCATCAGTTCATGCTCCTGCTATCAACTTATTAGCTGAGTAATTAATACAGGAGTCACAGATCATATTCTTAAAATATTTAAAGCAGGAAGTTCTGCTCAGAAGTTTAGAAAAAGACAATACTGCAGGGACTGCTTGGGAAAGAATATTTTGAAAATTTCTCCCCCCCCCCCACAACATTTCTTTGATTAAAACATGTATAGAAAAAAAAAGTGAAAGGTCCCCTGTCCAAGCACCGAGTCATGTCTGACCCTTTGGGGGGACTCCACTTTTGCGACATTTTCCTGGCAGACTAGAGCAGGCTGGTTTGCCATTGCCTTCCCCAGTCGTCACCTTCCCCAGCAAGCTGGGTGCTCATTTTACCGACCTCGGAAGGATGGAAGTCCGAGTTGACCTGAGCCGGCTACCTGAGGGAGAATCCAGCTTCCACTGGGATTGAACTTGGGTTGTGGGGAGAGTTTCGGTTGCAATACTGCCGCCTACCCCTCTGCGCCACATGAGGCTGTTATGTATAGAAAGACTCATAAAATAACTTAAACACTACAGGAAAGAAATGTTTAAAAATCTGGGATTTTGCAGAAAACAATGTAGCACATCTCAAAACATATTTAATCTCCAAAGTTCAGGTCTACATTCTAGGTGCTTTTTCCTCCAGATGTTGTATAGCCACCCGATGCTGATGATTAATAGGATAATGCAAGTCCTTGAAGACCCACTGAGACCAAGCTGCATTACATTTTACACATAAAATTATTGTACTGTACTGCCTTGGACTTCACATTTCTAACAGAATCTGAGATGAAAGCAACTACAATGCTACAAATTTCTGTTTCAGAATTTTTTTAAGGTTATGCAACCTCAGCCTATGAAGATTCTGCCCATCCTGGTTATTGAAATCTCCCAGAGAACTCTTTTTTTGGGGGAAAAACCTTGATCAACCTTATAAATTAGTATCCAATTATTTAAGTATGAGAAACATACTGGAAGAGGAAGAAAAATGTGTATTTGGTTCAGGTGCAGAGAATGCAACCCTCTTAATTCTCTTTGAATTCTCAGTGGCTTTCAGTACCATAGCATTTTTCTGGAGTTGGGCTCTACAGCAACACTTGTGTAGTTTTTGAAAAGAGCTGTCCCTGAAGATGAGGAACTTTTTATCATCGACTTGGGATGATTCTCAACCTCGACATTGAAATTTTGGGAGGAATCACTGGGCAATTTAGGTTGTGATGTCAGAAATGACATCTAGTTCATTCTGTTTTTCCCCTGCAGGCCTCAGTGAAATCATGGATTGCTTTAAGAAATGTCTGGAGTTGCTTTGCAATCAATGGTGGAGTAGCAGTACTTCAAGACAAAACAGATATATTATGGATATGGATATGGAAGTAGTAAAGGTAAAGGTCTCTGTTTAGTCGTGTCTGACAGTAGGGGGCGGTGCTCATCTCTGTTTCATGGCTGAAGAGCCAGCATTGTCTGAAGACACTTCCGCATCATATGGCCAGCATGACAGTCATGGAACACTGTTACCTTCCCGCCAAAGTGGTACCTATTTATCTACTTGCATTTGCCTGCTTTCGAATTGCTAGGTTGGCAAGAGCTGGGGTGAGTGCAGGAGCTCACTCCATCAGGAGACACTCGGGTCTCGAACTGCTGAACTTGCAACCTTCTGGTCAACAAGCCTGGCATCTTACAAACGGTTCTGGATAAACAACTGAGTTCACTATCTGATTTTTTTTTCCTGGGCTTTGGATTCTTCCCTGAAGCACATGTGGAGACTGGAGTGCCTTCAACCAGCTTAACCAGTTTAGACACTTGTGACCTGAGCTATGCAAGCATATGATCCGGCTATACATACTCTAGTACAGGATTTCTCAACCAAGGTTCCACAAGAGGTCACTAGGGATTCCCCGGGAGGTCACAATTCATTTTAAAAATTATCCACACTCCCGCATATAGATTGACACATCAGCCATGAAAAATGACAGTTGCTGAGGATTCCCGTTAAACTTAACTTGGAGGTCTTGAGGCATGTTCCTCACAGGGGCTTGAGCTCTGGAGTCGGCTCCCAGATCGTCCCAGGTCACTGATGGCCCTCTGCTTCTGCGGCCCCTAGGTGGTGAGGGAGGTAGTCTGGGTGGCGTCGTGGGCCGGTGCCCCCTGCTGCGATCCAGCAAGGTTTTCCTGGGGTTCATGGTCAACTCCTCATCTTGTTGGATCACCAGGTAATCCATTCCCTTTGATATGTGCTGCATCATCTCTTCCATAGCAGACATTCTGGCCTCCAAGCCCCGAACCTTCTGGGGAGTAGCCCCCTTCTCACTTATGGACCCCTGGGAGCTGGGACTCAGGGCCCTCACCTGGGCTTCGATGGGATGGGGTATCCCTACTGTTCCCCCTCCAACTACAATGTAGCTGGTCCCAGCTCTGAGTATGGCCCCTTTGTGTCTGGTGTCTGGGGTTCTTGGACCAGATCCAGAGTGATGAGTGTACTCTCTAGCTTGGCCATGTAGTCTGTTGCAGCCTCTTCACTCTCTTCGGCCTCACCACTCTCAGCATCTTCTATTAGCTCCATCTCCTCCATGGCTTTCGCTTACTGGATGGTTTTGTCAGTGTCTTCTGAAGGTGAGGACTCCTTGGCCCTCGGTCTCAATTTCTGGGACATTTTCCTCAGCTCTCAACTGGGTATTTATATTCCAGGTAGAGTCTCCAGGTAAAGATTCGAAACTTTATGTAATGATCTGAACTCTCGAGCATTCACCGAAAGACAGTCCAGAGACTTTGTGCTCAGTTAACTGTTTAATGAAGCAAAGTGTCCAATACAAGGCAAAGTTGCGAATGGCAGTTCCTGTGCATTCTACAGTTTAAAAATCACAAAAGCCTCCAATTCCCCCCCCCCACTCCCTGCATAGGTATGCACCCCCTCCCTGGTACCAGCAGATGGCTTGAATGGTTTCTGCCTGTTGACCTTGGCAAGGGGCATCTAACCCAAACAATATAATTCACACTCCAATCTGGCTCCCCCTCCCTGCTGGTGACTCGCAGTCTGCTGACACAGGTTTCTGGATTTCTTCAAAATGGAAGTGAGTTCAATCAGATGTTGTGTTAACATTTGGTCGAGGAGTCTGACACCAACACAGAGGGCATGGTGGGGTGCCAGAAGGATAAGAAGACCAAGGCCTAGCAGCTAAGGAAAAGCTAATGGCCATATTGTTTGAGAGAGAGAGAGAAAGAAAAACTTTGCCATCAATCTCTGTAAAGCCCTTTCTTAACTCTAGAATTAGGACAGTCCAAAATAAAAACAAACCCCCCACTCTTTTTGCATTTTAAACAAACATTTTTTCCTGTCTCATCAGCTAAAGCAAGGGAGGAGGAGGAAGAAAAAAGTCACAGTGATATGCAGTGCAATTAGCTATGTTTGAGACTGAAAAATCAATGTGTTTTGCTGTTCTCTTTACTCTGCTTTATCAACAGTAGTTTGAATAAAAGGGGAAAATTGAATCCTTTAAAACTAAAAACCCTACTATTAGCTTTTATAGTTATTTGTTATCAGTAAACCAATTTGATATACAGATGCTAGGACATGAATGGAATAAAGAATTAGAGATTTCTATATTGCCTAAACAATGGAGTATGTTTTAACTTCTATAGCAAGAGTGTCAACGGACCTATACAACAAAAAATAATATTTAGAATTTATTGGACTGCATTACGTTTGTAAAGAAAAGGATTGTCTAAGACAACATGCTGTTGGAGATGTAATAAGGATAATGCTTCTTTAAAACATATGTTCTTACAGTGTCCTATATTTACTAAGTTTGGGACAAGAGCTAAAATTTTCAGAGGACAATATTCTTCTGAATTACATGCCTAGTACATGGAATTTGACAAGACAATGTAAATGGATTCTCCGTACCCTTACTATGGCCAAAAGACTGATATTGCAACATTGAAAACATAAATGTATGGCGCCATTTACTCAGTGGATTGAAGACCTGGTTACACTTTCCACCTATGAGCAGATTGCCTGCAGACGTAGACTTTGTATGGACAAGTGCAATGAAATATGGGACTCATTTATACAAAATACAGTAGTTTAGGGGAAAGCATGATGGTTATATAATTGTATTAGTGTGTGTGTGTGTATATACTTTGTGTGTGTATACTGTGTGTGTGTGTGTATAATATGTGTGTGATGTGTGTGTATGGTATATATAATATTTGCATTAGATAAATATATAGAGAATTGTAATTGTTTAGTGTTGTAATGATATATTATATTTCATATGTTTCTTTTATTTCTTTCTATTATATTTTTTCTATTTTTTAAGTACCTGTTATGTATTTTTATAACATATGCATCTTAGTATCTTTTTTGGTTTTTTCCCTTTTTCTGTCATTATCTTAAAAAGCAATAAATAAATAAATAAATAAATACATAGATAGATGTTTCGTTTTGAAAAGTAGATTTCACTATTCTCTGTTTTCCTTGATTGTACAGAAGTATGACACGGCTACTCTCTTATTTTCTCCCTTAAATCATAGGAAGCAGCAGCAGCAGCAATTTACTAGTCAATAACTTTACAAGGTAGGAAAAGCCGACAGTACATGGCTTCTGGTATTCTTTCTAACCCCCTTACCAACAGCAGCCACAAGAGGCATCTGCATTGTTGTCTGTGTGTAACAAAGTAGTGTTGTGTCTGTGTGCACTTCCTCACTGAGGACTAATTAACAAAGTAATATTTTGCCTCTCTCTCTGTGTGTGTATATGTGTGTGTTTGTACCAATTGACATAATGTCCTCACCCAAACTGTCACCTCCTCAATCCAGAAAACCAGGACAATGACACATTCCGAAAAATCTGTGCAATTCACAAAGACATTTGAGGGAAAATATGATTGTTTATATATCAGTTATCAGGTATATGGTGGAACTGGAACAATCTAAGGCCAGGCAGCTGGATGTTATGGGAACAAAGAACATGTCAGAACTAGAATTTTGAAGTGTACCATCTTTTATTACATGAAATGAATTATCATTGTCTAGATTCCACAGCTACTGAAGGACAAGTTTTTGTGTGTGGAAACCAGTTGAATGGTTTTGAAACCTTTCTATGAAAAAAGACAGACCACTTATGAGATGATTTTAGTAATTAAGTAAAGTTTATTGTTGTAACCACAGGTCATAACATAAAAATACAATAAAATACAATAACAACAATAAAACAATAAAATAATGAATGTATAAAATAAAATGATTTGTGTCAAAGCCAGATAGATTAATAGAACTCCAGGTTGCTTTGTTTATGTTTTTGTCTATTCTTTCTACAGTATGGTCTTTGGTGTTGTAATTTTTGAGAAAGTTATTACATTATTCCATATTTTAAAAGGATATGACAGGATAGAGTTTAATTCCTGCATACCTGAGAAAAATAGAAACTCGCTAAGCCTTAACTGTAAGAAACTGAGAAATAATTTGCTACATTATTTCTTAGAAATCATTGCTTTTAATTATTATGTAGCATTTTGCAGCACAGGATAAGAGCACAATTCCACTGATATAATTGGAAGGGCATGTACTGACTGGGGTGATATGAAAATTAAACTGATAAGTAGTAAAATACAAAAGGCACTGAGGTGTGAAAGCAATTAAAATGAGACGGTTATTCAGTATCAGTTATGCGAGAAATGATACTAACTTATTTTCACTTCTAGTTATAGGGAGAAGCCATCACTTTACTATCCTATGATGACCTATCTGTAATTTTAAAGAGTCTTACTTTTTGAAGAAGAATCCAGGAAAATTTTAAAAAATAAATAACCAAAGGTATCTCAAAAATTAGTGCTTTAAAAAAAAAAAAGCAATAGCATTCATATGCTTTATATTGTTCAGCATCACCTGCTACACCAACCCAAGCCTTGGCAGTGAATCACAGATCTCCTGACACTTAATACTTTGTCAACTTTTCAGTTTGACTTGGCAGAAGACTGACAGACAGTATTAAGCTAGATTAACTTTTTTCAGTAGACAAGGATGAAATCATACAGAAGTGTTGATTGACCACTGCCAGTGAGAAGATGCAAATAACTTTTATAGCCTTGGGATTTAAATTTGTGGCTTCTTCCTCCTGTTCTTCTGCACTAATAGATACATGGTATGATGCTTGGTGGCCTTGAAGTCATCTCTGACCTTGGTATTACTGGTTCCATTTACTATCCTCCTCCTACACCCCCCACCCCACCCCTCATTAAGTATCATGGCTATGAAATATTTTCAGGGGTGGCCTAAGCAAATACAGAAATCAACTAGACTGGTACTTGGACCTTACTCTAGTAATACACACATCTTCCACTGCCCCTAGAGCAGGTGCAGATAACACTGTACACTTTACATTGTCCTCTAACATCCTTTGGTATTCCCCCCCCCCCCCCCATAATCTGCTGCTTCACTTTGTCTTGTAATTGCAAGGCTGGCTCTGAATATTTGGCACTGATAAGTATACTGACAAGGAAGAAAAATATTAGACCCTGATAGACGATTTGGTAGCTGGCTAGTGAGGGATGAGTTGAGCACATATACCAAAATCTCATAAATTTATCTGCCTAGTATGTCTTTTCCATGCAGGTTGAGATTCTGGGCACAATCTCAAGGGAGATCAAAGAAGGCCATTTGGCTTGTCGCAAGCTCAAATCTTTAATTATTTTTAAGCATTCAATGTCTTTCTTCCTTCTGCCTAAAAATGACTGAAATCTATCTGTCTTGTGCTTTGGACATGCCCACCATGGGCCCTTGGGTCTTTACCAGGTGGATATACCCCTGAATTTAGTTCTTGTGATGAGTCAGACAAACAGGAACGACCAGGTAAGGGAAACAAAGGAAGTCTCTTCCCAAGTCTCTATTTCCATGCACTCTCAATTGAGGGGGCCAATTTGTGAGTCAACTCTTACTCCACTGAAAACATAGTCCTTATTCAGAAGTAGCTATAGAACTGGGCTCTTCATTATGGAATACCAGCATGGAGGAGTAAATAATAAATAATGGAACTAAGTAGAGAGACTCAGGATCTAGGAAGACAATGGGACTAGGTTTGGGAAGAATGCCTCTATCACCTGCAGCCTGACAGACCTATGCCGAGTTGAATAACAACCCCCTTAAACTAAAGCTTGCTAATGCTTTATTGTATGTTAATGGATCAGGACAGCAGGGTTTTTCATAAGAAGCAGACCATGCCAGTGCTTCATGATAATAAGACCTATTGTGTTTTACCTTCTGTTAACAACACAGACCTGTTGCATTTTTGTTGAAAGACAGAACATATCCAACTTAACTAGGGGAAATTTCAATAATGCAGACATTTTTTTTTCCCGCAGGACTAAAGTTGAAGGCACATTGTTTTGGGAACTGCTTTATTTCTGATGTTTAACGTGCTCCAAACTGATAAAGAAATAGACAGTGCAGGTAGTCCTTGCTTATTGACCCCCCGTTCAGTGACCATTCGAAGTTACTATGGTGCTGAATAAGGAGACTTATGACCGGTCCTCAAAGTTGCGGCCATCACCCGTGGTCACGTGGTTGCCATTTGCAATCTTCACAGCTGGCTTCCAACAAGCAAAGTCAATGGGGAAGCCTGCAGGAGGTCATAAGTTGCAGTCACTTTACATCACGCTTAACAGCCATGGGTGATTCACTTAACAACCACAGCGGGGAGCTGACAAACTGCCATTGTAAGTTGTGCATGGTCATGTGATTTTTCACTTTACAATCGCATCACTTAGCAGTGGAGTTGTTGGTCCCAATTGCTGTTGGTCAGTGAGGACTACCTGTATAGAAATGATCCCTGCTGATACCATGCTCAGAAACTTCTTTTCATTTCCTCTTTTTTTCCTTTCCCCCCTCCTTTCCTTTTTTGCTCTCATTCTATGCACTTCCTGGTTTCTTCTTTTCTACTCCATTCACATTTGTCTGTTCAGTTTGTTAACGATGCTATATCTGGTTTGAGGATCCAGGCTTTGGGGCTTCAGGGGGAGGGGATGTGTTTTGTTCTGTTAGAAACATTTTGTGGTGGATTTCAGTGCCTCTGCTGGTTATCAGGGAGGAAGGAGTGCATTCCAAGGAGATAAGGGGACTCACAGTCTCACAATTGCAAGATTGATGTCAGGCCCAGCCCAAGAACGATGACGAGTCAGTGCATTCAGAACTCCAGTGCTTTATTTGCTCTCACCGTACAGACAGAACCTTGCCAGACTAAAGCTACCCTAACTGACCTAAGGGGAAATATCTGGGGAGACTCTATGGTGGAGCCATCCTGAACCTCTTTGTTTTCCCATCAATGCTCTCCAGACTGTGAGTCCTCTTATCTCCTTGGAATGCGCTCCCTCCTTCCCAGGAATAGTGGAGGCACCGAAATCTACCACAGATTTTCATGAATTAGAAATAGGTTAGATATATTATGAATTGAATATTTTAGATTACAAGTTCCTTAATTGGCTCTCTTAGAATTCCAAAATTATTGTAAGGATTTAATTAAAAAATTAAGAAGAAAATTATATCATTTATTCATTACATTTTAAAGCTATAGTATGTCACACATCGGCACTGATACTGATGCTTTCTTAACAGACACATTTCCATAGGTCTGAGTAGATAAAAAGCAAGTTTGAAAAAACCAAACAATATATTTTAATGAATAAAATGTATTATTCATACTAAATTACATGTGGAACATCAAATGAGCTATTGAAAACAACAGAAATTCAGTGCTGAGATGCAAGCACACAACAGGGTATTTGTCTGTGAGATGTAATACAAGACAAAACAAAATAATATCACTGCTAAGAGGCATAAAGTAAAATGCACTAATAAATGAGTCTGAAATCGCCGGGCAAACCTTATAACAATTGTCAACAAGAGTCGAAACATAACTCTCAACCTGCTTACACTCCAGATAAATAAAGCAACTTGTTCTGTAATTACTTTATCTTTCTCACTGAGATAAAACCCGTGGTGCTGAAAGAGCAATTAATGAGATACTCCAACTAAAACTGGGAGCAGAATTGCATCCCTCATGTTTCTGTAAGATATGGAATAGAGTACATTTGGTCCTTCACCCATCCATTCTCACAAACAAGTAGCCTGGCTCCCCTCTTTGCCATTTCAGAATGGCCCTCCAAGCACTGCATTTGTCACTGTCTAGTTATTCTGAAATACTTGCGCAGCCTAGTTCAGAGATCTGTTTTAACTCACAATGCAGTCAAGCCAAGACCATTTTCTGGGAAAGGGATCCAAAAGAGCCAGTCAGACTTGTCTTGGCAGCTGTATGAAAACAACTCACAGTTCTTGGACCCCAATTTTTTTTAAAAAAAATTACTCCTCACTGGATCGCAGTGATGGTAATCTTCCCAAGTGGGAGGGTCTCATCAGGAGCCACTGGTTCTCTGAGTCTGCTAGACATGCAGATATCTGCATGTTTTTTGCACTATGCAAAACATTTTTGGCTGCTTCTGAATTTTGCACAGATTAGGATAGCAGCAGCAGATCAGTTAGAACTTTTAAAATAAATTTGTGGAAGGGTAATGATTAGGAGCAGATGACCTTGTACCTCCAGGGCATATTCAGTCATATATTCAGTATCCATTCATTGAGAAATAATTCAAATCTTTAGAAAATCACTGAGTAATTCTATTTCAGCTTTTATCATTTCTTATTTGTTTGGGGGCTTATTTTTGCTTAAAAAAAATCTTGCCAGGCTTGTTGATTCTTGTCCAAGATCTTGGACCATGTACAAGTCTTCCTTAAAAAGTATTGTGTTCTCTATATTTATCTGAGAGAAAAAGGGGGAAAAGTCTAAACACAAAGTAGATGGTACAGAACAATCTCAACAGTTTATATTCTGGCAATGGGAATTTCGTGATTAATCACTGTATGAACATACATGCTCCCAAGACAGGTATTTTGTAACAGCATTTTGAAAACATTAACTCTACCCATGGTGAATTATTGCTTACAGAAATCAAAAGTGCATGATTCAAGCATTTGGATCAAAGTGCAAGCATCTCAGTCAGACTGACAGCTAATGCCAGTGGTGCAAGACACCTCACTACAAAAAACTAGACCATTTAGGTTTTTGGTAAAGATGTCAGACAGTTTTGCTTGGTTTGCATTATTAAACAAAATGCTCTAATCCACACTTCCTGGACTACTAAATTGGTCAGTACAGTTATTGATCCTTCTGTATTCTCTCTCTCTCTCTCTCTCTCTTTTTGCTGTTCAATCATGTCCAATCCTCAGCAACTGCCTGGGCTAATCCCTGCAGTTTTCTTGGCAAGATTTCAGAAGTGGTTTAGCCACTGCCTTCTTCCTAGGGCTGAGAGAGAGGGACTGGCCCAAGATCACCCAGCTGGCTTTCCTGCCTATTCTTAGATCCATGTCCCACCTAGCTGGTGAAGGCAGCTCGGGAGGTGATGTGTGGTTGGGCCCAGTCGATGGTAAATACATCCTTGCAGGAGGGGGTGTTTCCAGCGGCCTTTAAGGAGGCACTGGTATGCCCTCTCCTCAAGAAACAATCACTGGACCCTACTACATGGATAATTTTCATCTAGTCTCCCACCTCCCCTTCATGGGGAAGGTGGTGGCACTGCAGCTCCAGAGGATCCTGGATGAAGCAGATTATCTGGACCCCTTTCAGTCAGGTTTCAGGCCCGGATATGGAACAGAAACAGCATTGGTCACACTTATGGATGATCTCTGGCAGGAGTGGGATGGTGGCAGTACATCCATCCTTGCTCTTCTTGGCCTCTCAGCGGCCTTCGATACCATCAACCATGGTATCCTGTTGGGTTGGCTCAGGGAGTTGGGGGTAAGCAGTATAGTTTTGTGCTCCTTTCTCCAGGGCCGGTCTCAGTTGGTGTTAGTAGGGGAAGAGAGGTCGGGCCCACGACCTCTCCTCTGTGGCATGCTGCAGGATTCAGTACTCTCTCCCCTCCAATTTAACATCTACATGAAACTGCTGGGTGAGATCATCCGTCACCACGGGCTGAGGTATCATCAATATGCTGATGATACTCAGTTATACATCTCCATCCCAGGGGAAGTAAGTGATGCTGTGGCTGCCCTTTCCAGGTGCCTGGGGGCTGTTGGGGTCTGGATGGGGAACAACAGGCTTCAGCTGAACCCTGATAAGACGTAGCGGCTGTGGGTTAACGGCCCCTCAGCTCCTAGGAATTTGCCATCTTTAGTTTTGGATGGGGTTGCACTGCCCCAGACAGACCTGGTGTGTAACTTGGGGGCTGTCTTTGACTCACAACTCCTGCTCAAAAAGCAGGTGGCAGTTGTGGCCAGAAGGGCCTTTGCACAACTTCGTGTCGTGTGCCAGTTACACCCCTTCCTGGAGCAAGAGGCCCTTCGAATGGTCACTCATGCCCTAGTCATCTCCCATATAGACTACTGTAATGTGTTCTACATGGGGCTACCTTGAAGAGTATCCAGAAGCTACAGCTTGTCCAAAATGGAGCCGCGCGGGCGATTTTAGGTGCTTCAAGATCAGCACATATAACTGCTTTGCTCCTCGAGTTGCATTGGTTGCCAGTTTGCTTCCGGGTCCAATTCAAGGTGTTGGTTATCACCTTTAAAGCCCTACATGGCATGGGTCCAGTTACCTATGGGACTGTCTCACCCCTGTTACATCAACCCATCCCACCTGATCATGCAGAGAGAGCATGTTGCAGACCCCGTCTGTAAGAGAATTCCATCTGGCGGGGTCCAGGAGGCGGGCCTTCTCTGCAGTAGCGCCCTTTGGAACATCCTTCCCCCAGAAGTGAGGTTAGCCCCCTCCCTCCTGGACTTCAGAAAACAGCTGAAGACCTGGTTTTGCTGCCTTGCCTGGAGTAGGGAGGGGAAGAGCCATTCTTGGGGCTGGCTGGTTCCCTAGTTCTGCCAGGACTGGTTTTATTCCTTCATGGTTGAATGACATCCGTTGTGGCTTGGACTTCATTGCATTTTATACTGATTGACTATTGGTAGTATTTATGATTTTATCGAATTTTAAATTGTTTTTATTGTGAACCACCCAGGGTCCCCCATGTGGGGGAGATGGGCGGTGATAAAAATCTGATAAATAAATAAATAAATAAACAAACAAACAAATAAATAAATACATACATACAATTCTCATTACATCAAAGACTGAAGGCAAAAGGAGAAGGGGATGGCAGAGGATGAGATGGCTAGATAGCATCACCGATGCAATGAACATGAATTTGAGTAAATCTGGGAGACAATGGAGGACAGGAAGGCCTGGCATGCTATGGTCCATAGGGTCACGAAGGGTTGAACACGACTTAACAACTGAACAACAACAACAAATTATGCTTGTGGAACAGCATCCTCCTGGAGAGGACCCCGATTAATAAGGCTTAATAACCCAATAAGGTTCTGAAGACCTAGCTATATCCCCAAGCGTTCGAGCCAGGAAGTTAGGCCAGCTCTGTCGTGGATGGGATTTTAGGACTGGAATATAGTTTTTACCTCAGTTGTTATGTGTTATTAGCATTAGTATTATATTTACATTATGCATTACTAAAATCTAAAAGAACAATAAAACCACAGCTCACTTAGAATTTAAATGTCTTGTAGAGAACTGTGATAAAACATGGGTGATGTCTATTTCTGAAGAAAGAACATTACACAAGGCTCCACCTCTTACTGTCATGAGTAAGGATGGCGAGCAGGGGGCTCCCATCCAGACTGTCAAGCGCATGCGTAGCACTGAGGAATTGTTCAGCCATTCAAAGAGACACAGATCGGGACCGCCTTAACCCTTGGGGGTTATATGTCTGGGTTTTTCCCACGCTTCTTCAGTTTGTTAGGATTCCTGTTAAGTACTAGCAATAAAGGGACGCGGTGGCGCTGCGGGTTAAACCGCTGAGCTGTCGATCGGAAGGTCGGCGGTTCGAAACCGCGCGGCGGGGTGAGCTCCCGTTGCTCGTCCCAGCTTCTGCACACCAAGCAGTTCGAAAACATGCAAATGTGAGTAGATTAATTGGTACCGCTTCGGCGGGAAGGTAACGGCGTTCCGTGAGTCATGCTGGCCACATGACCCGGAAGTGTCCTATGGACAACGCCGGCTCCAAGGCTTAGAAACGGAGATGAGCACCGCCCCCTAGAGTCGGACACGACTGGACTTTACGTCAAGGGAAACCTTTACCTTTACCTTTACTAGCAATAAATATTAGAGACCAGTTCATTGTCTCAGTGTGTTTCCTGGTTGTTAGGACACTTACTTTGCAAAGCAAAAGAAAACTAAACCAACCCAAACAGAGTAATTGTTAGGCTAATCACTTTTTCAATTAATTTTCACACAGGCACACAGAGAAAATCCATCCAATGGGTAACCCAATACAGACTGATTTGAAGAAGGTTTCTTACAATGAAGAGAAAGCCAATCACAAGCACACCATTGCATCTTCTAAAAGATTATTATCAATAGATATGATAATTTATTTGTTTGTTTGTTTGTTTATTTATTTATATTTCAAAGTCACTGCCCATCTCACTCAAACTCTGGGCAGTTTACAATAAAACAAGAATAATCATTAAAATACAATAAAACAATATTCTTAAATAAAAAATATAGTCCAAGACATAGATGTTAAAAAGTTCTTGCCATTTGACGGCATCTGAAGGACAACAAAGATCCCCTAAGATCACCTAAATTTCCCAGAGGCTTTGGGTGAGGGCAGGATATACTTATTGCAAATACATATCTACCTACCTACATAATAGGGACAGGCATATTTTCTCATGGGATTGCAAGTGAGGTAATGATCTTCCTGGGGAAGCAGGAAAAAAATCATTGTTTTAGTGTTCAGAGCTGGGGGAAATTCACTCAAAATACTGGAGACTCGAAACACCTGTTTGAGGGTTCTCACACATGTATAAATGCACATACAGACAATATTCTGTCAAATTTTGGCTACCTGCCACCAAGGTTTGGCACCACCATGTTGGGAGAGCTTGTGGATTAGTATGTAACCTATAAACCTCATATGGTCTTTAGAAAGGACTTGTCCTCTGCAGAATGTGATTCTAAGGCACAATGTGACTTCAAAGGTTGAAGATACCAACTGCTATTTGTACCAGAAGGTCCTGGTTTGCATACCAAAAGCTTTCTCAGAATGGCAGAATAGCCTTTGACACAGTGAATTTCATTATTCTAACATACCCATTCAACTGTATTTAATTTAATGGGTATTAAGTGTATTTCAGAAAGAAAAATGTGTGTGGGGAGAGGATTCATGAGGCTAATAACTGTGAATACTAAAGCCTAAAACATTCTTTAATATGTGGTAATTTGAATAAAAATTTATGGCAAGCTTTTCAGAAAGGGAGCATTTAGGTAAGAGAATCAATGGTTGAATTTTCCAGCAGTGCAAATAAGGAGTCATTCTACTGTGGCTAAGTATTCAGGTGCATAGATCTAAATCAGATTCTCCTTTAGTATCTGTTCAAAAGAGAAATTGCCCTGGGAATTGGGAGCTCAATCACTGCAAAGCAGTATTCTGAATTTTATTTCTATCTTCAATATTCAACTAGCTATATTTTACAACTCAGAAATGCTCAGAGTTCATACAGGTTGGTATGTTCCTCAACATAAAGCAAAACTTGGACTCACAGCTTCTCCTGGAAGAGCAGGTGGCAGCTGTGGCTAGGAAGCCCTTTGTGCACCTTCGGGTTATGTGCCAGCTGCGCCCATTCCTGGACTGGGAGGCTCTGTTCATAGCCACTCATGCCCTTATGACCTCCCATCTGGATTACTGCAACATGCAATACCTGGGGCTGCCCTTGAAGAGCATTCAGAAGCTTCAACCGGTGCAGAATGCAGCTGCATGTGTAGTAAAGGGTGCCGGCTACTTGGCACATGTAACACCACTGCTTCATGAGCTGCATTGGTTGCCAGTGTGTTTCCAGGTGCAATTCAAGGTGCTGGTTGTCACCTTAAAAGCCACTTATGGCTTGGGGCCAGGTTACCTGAGGGACCGTCTTTTCCCAGCTGTTGCTACCCGTCCAATCTGTTCTGGCACGATGGGCATGCTCCAGGTCCCATCAGCCAAGGAATGTTGGCTGGCAGGGACTAGGAGGTGTGCCTTTTCTGCCATAGCACCTGCCCTCTGGAATATTCTCCCTTCAGAAATCAGGATGTCCCTGACCCTGTTGGCCTTCTATAAGGCCTTGAAGACTTGGCTATGTGCCCAGGCCTGTGGTCCCAAGTGTGTTAAGGGCCCTGATTCCTGGTTATGTTAACATCTATGGATTATAATTTGCTTGGCTGCTGTATATACTTAATCTTCTTTTGTATTGTGTTTGTAATTTGGTTTTAATTGATTTTATGATTATTCACCATCCAGAGTCACTTGTTTGAGATGGGCAGCCATAGAAATTGAATGAATGAATGAATGAATAAATAAATAAATAAATAAAACATTACATGAGTATAAAGATTTCGGGCCTCTGTTTTCTCCATTACCTGCTCCTACAGCTGCTACAGCTTCACTTGTGTGCCTATCACTATCACTTCTCTTCATGCTATCCCTCCAAATTTCTGTTTTTGTCTAGACGGAATGAAGGAGTGAAGATGAAGAGAACAGCTGGGGAGGCAAACAGGAATGGCTTGAGGCAAGCATTACTAACGAGACAAAGACCTATTGAATTAGGAATAGTCTGCCTAATGAACACAATTATGTATGAGGAACATCTATATCATTGGCTGGAAATGTGCACTAAATGTGAAAATATGGCTTTTTTGATCAGCTACTTTGGCCAATTCCATATGGCTTTTTCACCCACCTACCTGTTAATAAATTTAATATTAAAAATTGCAGTGGTCTGAAACAAATAGAAAGCGAGGTTGAGGGACCTTTGTGATGCAACAATCTTTGGAGAAAAGAGGCAGAAAAACATATTTTCCTCACCTTGGTAAAGGAACAGCCTTTTTTTTTTTGTACTGCTGCCTATAAGTGATTTTGCCCAAATATATCTGCTACCCCTGGGCCTTAAAGATTTTTGTTCCTGGCTTGCTGCATCTCGGTCTCCTCCCTTTGAAACTGGTCAAAGAGGTAAATGCCACCCCAGCCCCACATCCACACCATTTCTCTGCAACGGACATGAGCATAGCAGTATTTGTAGGTGGAAACAGAAATCCATTTGTAATTATGATACAGAACGTGGATCTGAGGAGAGGAATTATTTATGAGTTTCAGGCTGTTGCACATAATCCATTGGAGAGAGGAGAGAGAACCTTTCAAGTTCCCAGGACTCCTGACTAAAGAAAGAAACTTCATTTGAAAATGGAGCATTGGCTTCAGTGTTCTAAGGTGAAGCAATAATAGGAGGGTTATAGGACAATTGTGGACAGGACTAAGAAATTATCCCCTTCAAAATATGACACTGTATAGTACTTTTAACGCTAATGCTTCATATTGTGAAACAATAGCAAAAAGAAGTGGGTGGAAAAAATAAGAGAGGGATTTTTTTAATGCAAAGTTCAAAATAAGTTTAGAAGGTAGAAATAGGATTATTAGCACTGTTGTGGTGCTTCTGTCTGCCTCAAGGATGCTGAGTCCCAAAGAGGAAGCAGCAGTTCAGTGAAATTCTAGGATGGGAAGCAATATCAGCAAAGGAGTTTGGAATTTTAATAGCTGTTGCTCCTGGACAATGGGCTTTGTACAATCCACATGGAGAATATGGCCACTCTAATTCTGCTATTTCCAAAATAATCTTTCCATGTTTCACTTTTTGCAGCTCTAGTCTCTAAGGATCATTTTTAATTTATGCTAGGAAGTCTAGTATTCTTTTTTCTTCTGTTAGTATACTATACAGTACTGTTTTATTGTGGGGGGTTTGGTTTGGTTTGGATAGTCTATGTATTTGGGATGAGTAGTACTTCTGTCTTATTGCTTCTGATACCCCTCTGCTTCCTTTACCTCTAAAGAAAATGTATGTGGGATCAGGGCATCAGGGTGGTCAACAACATTAAATGGCGGGCACAACCTGGCAATTGAAATCCTGTCCCTTTGTAATGTCTGTTGCTTGCATTGCACATTCTTAAAAAGATGGGATTAGTCACTCAGCTGTGCCTGCCGTTTTGATGTTAATGACCATTCCTGTTGATACCACTTTTTGTGATCAATTAAAAATTTATTGGAGTATACAAGAAATACCTACTTTAATTATTTCTCTGTTATAAACAGCTTATTTCTTATTAAACTTGCTCAGATGGCTAAATTGACTTACTTGATTAGAAAAAAGACAATATCTATACTGATGGTTGACTGGAAACCCCTTATAGACTTTCTGTATCAAACACACACAAAAAATGCGCTTACGATTTGTGGTTTGGATGACTAGGAAAAAAAACCCCTAGATAATAGAAAAAAGTGAGCGTTTCTTTTTGTAACTATCGAGTAAGAGATAACTTTTCAGAAGCTTCTTCTTTCTATTTCTTTTTATCTTTTTTCCCCCTGTACCTTTGTCTTTTTCCTTTTTCTTTCTTTTCCCTTTTTCTTTCTTTATATTAGTTTTTGTTATTTTTTATCTTCTCTTTAAAACTTTTAATAAAATTTATATTAAAAAAGAGAAATAAGGAAAAGTTGGCTAGAGGAGACAGGCAACTGTCTGAGTAGGAGAGGAGAGGAGAGGAGAGGAGAGGAGACAGGCAACTGACTGAGTAGAAAAGGTGGTGGGGGGAGGAGACAATTAGGAGAAGGAGAAAAGAACAAAGAAAAGATTTTCTGGACTCCATATGAAAGGTCATAGGTCACCTTAAACTGCGTGGCCAGGGTTAGAACTCGATACATCTTGTACAGAGTGAGGTACAGCCACGACACCTTTGTGATTTGATCACCACCTTCCACAGCTTCAGGAATCCAGCTGCATCCAAGCCTCCTTGTGAGCAACGTCAAAGCTCAGAAGCAGGTATCTGAGTACTGTGACAAATGAGTTTGTGTGTTACGCGAGACTGTTTAAACAAACACATGAATGCTTTCAAATACAGCCGGAATACCTAAGATCTTTCCGCCATCCTCCTCCTGCCCCCTCCTGCTTTAAAACAGAAGATTAAGCTTGCCATAAACATGAACTGATGAAAAGAATTCGCACAGAGCTTTGAGTGGTGCCACAAGGAACAGCCACTGGAGAATTACAAATTGCTTCTGGAGACACCAGTCTCCCTTTACAGCACATTAACATAAAAGTACACATATCTTCTTTCTATAAGGCACTAACCTGTAAATTAACCTTTAATGGAATATAAATGATGTCCTGAAAGAACTGCTTATGCAGCAGTATTTATGATCTAGAAAACTGCAAATATTTACACGATCATAGGTGTTAATAGTCTGTCAAAAATGTTTGTATATTGTACATACATTAGACCCAACTCAAAGATCACTCCCTTTCAAGACTAATACTGGATTTCATGTGGATGCCCTATATGCCACACTGTATAATTAGGCGCTATGTACCCCCATGTTAATAGCAAGACAATTTCAGCAAATATACTTTCTCTCCAAAGTTCCCTTATTTTACATTTCAGCACAGTCTGCCTGTGTGAACCGTCTGTCACATGATACTGTCTGGGGGAAAATTAACCTTCCATAAAAGACCTGAGGATTGCTCAGAATTGTCTCATGGTCAGAGAGTAATCTCAATGAAATAGAAAAGGCAAAAGTTCAGGCAGATGCAGGCACACCGGGTGTAATCAGTGATTTAATCTAGTATAGGGATAGGAAACCCACGACCCTGGAAATGGTGGTGAACCATAACCACAGCATCCTTTATGGAAGCCAGTGCTGGATGCTGATGTTGCATAATGTCTGAACAGCCACAGATTTATTCCAAGATAGACTTTGATAAAGAACTCGTTCTGTGAACCACCCTGAAAAAAAAATGCAGAAGGATCATTAGGTCCTTGGGTATTCAGCAATGCACCACGAGGGTTTTCACATGCTTTTTGGGGAATCTTGAGTTCCTCAGTAAGGTCACTAACTGTGGATGAATTCTCCTGGAAGATCTCTGGCCTCCCGTGCTATGCAGGACTTTGTTGCGGAAGTCTTGTGAGAACATTCTTAGAGAGCTCTTTTGCTGCAGACATTCCGTAATTCAGTGAGGTTGGAATCCCATGGATGGATCCGCAGGGAGGGGTAGAGCACATCTGCATAGCTCTATCTTCCATTAAAGTGTGCAAGTAGGAGAATGAGCAGACAAAAATTCTCCTTCCAATCAGGGGCCAAGACTAAACTAATGTCTAAAAGGTCTGATGAATCAAGTTCATATATTTAGCAGAGAAAGGATTCTGTGAAGATTTGAAAACAACTATTAGAATCAGATGAAAGGCTGGTCCAGCCATCATGAGTCCTGTTCACTTTCTTCTCCCATCCCTATTTAGTTGTATAACTTTGTGAGACCTGAAACAAAGCTACTTTTACTGAAGGCCAGTTCTACCATTTAAGAGACAAGAAGTCATCTGGAGGTTCATAAATGGGAAGTAAATGGTTAGTTGTTTAACATTTTTTTTCTTCCTAGCATTTTTCCTGCATGTGTATGGTATTTTATTGATTTAAAACATAGGTACTACTCATCTTGCCTCGAGGGAGGCGCACGTTGCTCTTTCTCAAGTAAAGCCAGTCTGTTAACTTTTGGTAGCTGAAATGGATTCTGCCCTACACTGAACAGTGTCCTCTACTCCTGTCAGCCCTTTGAGGTAGACCAGGTCAAGAATCAGCAGTAGCAGGGATTTCAGGAATGTTTTTTTATTGTTGTAGGATAGAATAACAGTATCTTGAAAGCCTGTCAGAGTTTCTTTCTGCCCATCTTAACAAAATCAAGGCAGGGTTATTTTGATTTTCATTCTTGTGCTTTCCTTTTTCATGGGATTGAGTCAACTTTCCTGAAACTCCTCTTTAACTCCTCATCTTCCCTCTTCCCAAGGCCAGAGTGATGTTCTTTCACAACATCTCCTCTGTCATCAAAATCACTTCTATGTGCAAAGATGGGCCAGGCAACTCAACAAGGGCATGGACACAAAAGTACCCCTCCTCCCTGGTAAGAAGATGGGCCTGGCAGCTCATCAAGGTCAGTCCTCAAGTCTAAATGCTTCCCATCTAGATGGACCTGGAAATGCCCCTTCATCTTTTCCTCATTTCCAGGGCTAGGTCTACATTCCATCACAGCTGCTCCTGAAGGAAGCAGCAGTGGGGGCTTTGGAATTTTTAGGGTCAGAAGATTCATTTTTATAATCTACTGAAAACAAGCTACATCAAATGTCATCATACAAATATCTTGGTGCAGCTGTCTGCCTGGCTAAGGGGGAAAGGCCACCAGTCTGTTCACCCCAAATTTCTTTTATTTATTGGCATGATGCCAAGGGGGGAGGGGCATGTGCCATGGGCAATTGCTTGCTATAGCCACTACTCCAGCTATATCAAGGGTACAGGGTAGACCACTGTTTCTCAGAGTCTGCTGCCTGAGGCAGCCCCCTGCTTTTGAGTAATGATAAGCTCGACTTAACCTCACCACTGTACAAAGCCTTCTGCCAGATTCTCAGTTCATCCCACCATGTTTTAAAAATATCTTCAGGGCAGTTTTTTTATTGTCAACAAATACATCAGGGGGTTTATCAGAGGCTTGGTGGAAACAAAAATAGTGATTTCAAAGCTGTTTCACACTGGACTGTTTTGATTCTTTCCTCAGCAAAACAATATTTTATTAGAAAAGCCCAGAATAGAATTTATTTGAAAAGTTTAACATTTTAATTTCTGGACCAGCTTTCAGTTAAAAAAAGTGGTTCCCATACTTCGTTGGATGGGGTGAGATATGTGCAAAGCTCATTGCTAAACTATCAGTGGAAGAAGTAACTAAAAATTGTAGGGCAAATGGTCTAGTTTAATCCTTCTGCTCAACCTACAAGATCAGCTTTATGAACTTTGATTGCTCTTTGCAAGCACACTAAACCTGCTTTGTAAACATGGGTTTAGTGCTATTTTAAACAAATGGTAGACCTATGCATAAAAAGTCCTATGCCGTGCAGATGGAGTGCTTTAAACTAGGAAAGAATGTGGTTCTGCCAGCTATGTGTTATGCTGGTTTGGTCACAAATGTAACACTGGTTCTGCCATAAGGGGTTTCAGGTTGTTGTAGTTTTGTAACGGGAAGAAGGAATAACCTTGAGGAACAGGAGGAAGAGATGCAACCAAGACAATGGTAAGGTAAAAGGAATCTGAGTCCAGCACAGAAATGTAATTTGAGAAAGCGTCTCAGACTTGACCCTCCCTGGTTCTCACAAAGATAAAGGGAGGGAGGGGGGAAGGTGCATTCAGACTTGGAAGATTCTGTTACTGTGACCTTGTAATAAAAGTACTATTAGCACTCATAACTTTGGTCCCTTAGTCTGGTCTACCTTGAAGGGCTGACACGTTTCTACTGTTTTTAATCTGAGGGGGTGGGTGGAGGGATGATGCCATTTTGCCTACTTCTTTGCCATTTTTCTGTTCTACAAGTTACTTCAGGGTGCCTGCAGCCAAGGACCCTCTCTGCTAGAACCGCCACTCCCTTAAAGCATTAATTAAGGATGAAGGTCTCTCAATTTATCTTTAATTATTAAAGATATTAAAGAGACTGGTGGCTGTTTTTCCCACTAGCAGTCAACACTTGGTGGGAGGGGAAACAAAACTCCAGGAATCCACCAATGACTTCCTTGAATTCTTGACTTCTGCATTTAATTGTAAGGACAGCACCATTCTCAGCAGAACCAGGCTGGGCAATCAAAGCAGCAGATTTTAGGCTGGCATATTTTTCTACCAGTCCAAAGACAGGTGGGCTGCACTTCAGCATGGTCACATGGCTGTTTCCAGAGTAGCACTAATTTATATCAGCAGAGGAGCTGAGCCTACTTATTGAAAAAATTATATTATCAATAAATGAGATCAAAAGCAAGTCATTTCCCAACTTGACAATCACTTTAACACAAGACACACATTAAGTGAACTCCGGTGGCTTAAGCATCAGAATGTACACTGTTTTTTTTACACCAAACAATTGTTAAAAAACCAAATCATGACCTCACTCTTTTCACCCACCCACCCACCCACCCAACAAGTGTACAACACAGAGAAAGCATTCCAGAAGAACAATAAAGGTTTAAGTTTCCTTCCAATCACAAAACACTCCGAAGTGTCTTTGAAATACAAGAAGTATGTGCAGTTATGTCTCAGAATTGAGGTTTTGCTAAGATCCTTAAATGGCATGAAGCAGCTTGATGTAGGCTCCTAAGAAGCAACAAAAATCCCCATGACCACAGCCACTCTGGGCCCCTTTCCTTGAGTCAGCTGGATGGGAAGAACTAGCACCTCTAGCAGAGGGATCTATATTTAGGCAAAAAAGGGGCCAATGTCAAAGCAAAGCATTAGCTGAAGTTTCATTATTGACCCCAGTAAAGAACGATTTGGCCTGGTGTACCTGACCCCCATTACCCAGTCAATAAAGCATCCCCACCCCTCCCCGGCTGTGTCCAAGTCATACAGGGAAACTGGGAACAGCACTGAAATGCTGGAGAATAAGCCCCCCAGGGAAAGTGATATGTGCAGAGCAATTGCCTGTGTAGGCATAGCCATGTTCAACTAGGGTTACCAGATATATGAACAGGCAAAGAAGGACATGGACAATTGGAAAGGAGGTAAATGGAGGATACATTAACTGTTCAACTTTCTTGGCATATGCAACAAAAATTACAATGAAAAACTGGAAAAAAATGTATATGAACTTACTTTTTCCAGCATCAGAAATACACGTTTTTCAGTTGCAATATTTTTCTGACAAATCTTTATTTTGAAGAATATATGTTGGCAATAATATAGAATTGATGACAATGTGCCTTTCAAATTTCACCATAGAAACATATGATGGGTCATGCAATCTACAGACTACAGTGATCGTAGGTTTGAAGAGGATGGATTGAAGCCAGTTGCTGGAACCAGTAAATCAATTACAGGTAGTCCTTGGTTAGCAATCACTGCTTCAGTGATTGTTTGAAGTTATGACAGCACTGAACAAGGAGACTTATGACCAATCCTTGTATTTGCAGCTGTTGCAGCATCCCCGTGGTCACGTGATCATGATTCAGGCACTTGGCAACCGGCTCCCAATTACAACGCTTGCAGCATCCCACGGTCACACGACTGCCATTTGTGACCTTCTTTGCCAGCTTCCTACAAGCAAAGTCAACGGGGAAGCCAGCAGGAGATCGCAAATGGCAATCATGTGATGTCGTGCTTAATGACTGTGCAGGATTTGCTTAATGACAGCAACTGGAACTGCTGCAACTGCGTTTGTAAGTTGGTGCGGTCACATAATATCACTCTTTACAACCACGTCACTTAGTGACAGAGTTGCCAGTCCCAATTACCATCATTTAAGTGAGGGCTACTTATAAATAATGTAAATCTAGGCTGCCAATCTGTTGATGATGAGGGAAAGAAAGAAGCAGACAATTTACAAGGTCACAATACACTAAAGTTTTATTGACTACTGTTGTGAAAACAGATCAAAATAAAATATTTTTTTTTAAAAAGACATTCAAAAAGCCAGACAATATTTGATTTTAAGGCTATGCCTGTCAGAGGGGGACGTGAAGACAATAAGGAGAGCATGACATCCTTTTGCCTGATGTCTGGTAACCCTATGTTCAACAGGAACAGAACGAAGAGAGGGTTCAGATACATGACGAACTGGTGGATTTTAAGGGCCAGTATGGTTTTCTTCCTTCACAGAGGCCCACATGAATAATGAGAAGAAACTCATCAACTGAGTGGCCAGGAGGTATTCCTAATAGGTCAGAGTTTCTCAACCTTGGCAGCTTGAAGATGTGTGGACTTCAACTCCCAGAATTCCTCAGCTTGCTATGCATGCTGGGAAACCGGTTGGGAAGAAGTGCTTTCAACTTTGCACAAGGACAACACTTCTCTGCTCTGAGTTAAAGCAGCCGGATTAATTTTTTCTAGATTTCTTTATCAGCCTGAAAGAAAGGTGTTGCTGCTTTAAGAATAACATTAAGATTACTTAAAGCAGCAGCACTTTGTTTTTTCCCCAGGCTTATGCAGAAGTCTGAAAAATTCAGCCTGCCTTTAAAGAATAGCAGAGAAATGCTGTGCACATGCAAGGCCCAAAGTACTTTTTCCAAAGCATGCACAGCCTGAAAGACCAAGTATATTCATTCACCTTGAGAGGAGGATTCTCACGGACCTTATGAAAAATGTGAACAAGCCCAAACAATGAAATTCTTAATGGCCACACATTATGCGCCAAAATAGAAAGCTGAGGTCTTGCAGGACTCCCCGCGGAAAGTCTGTGTAGGGTTTCCTCAAATCCCCCACTGAGAAGAGGAGTAGAAGCATTTAAGAGAGAGTCTGCCACCCACTATCTCTTTGCTTGTCCCTCTTCTAATTAATGCAGTGGAAAGAGGTATTATTCATTGTGATGCAGAAAAAAGTAGCCTTGCTCACAAAACACACTAAGACAGCCACCATGTTTGGGTTCACACAAGATGCTCCACTATGTTGCATATGTGAATCCAGCGACGAAGGTTAAGAAGACCAGCCCAGTCAAGGGTAGGTTTGAGTCTCAGGACGTGGGATGCTTTCAGGATACTACTTCTCAGCCTAAACCTGCCTCACAGGCTTAGATGAATGCAGGATGGATGTGATGAAACCATACATTTTGCACTGAACTTCCTGGAGGAAGGCGTTACAATGATTAAACAATGATTAATGAATAAACAAAGCTTACAAGGGCACAGTCAGTTTAAGTGGCATATCTTTTTTTACATAAATATTCATTTTAAATATTCCTTTATTAATATTTAATTTATTTAATTAATGTTCCACCACCTGATCAAGTGATCTCCAAGGCAGATGACAACAGGTTAAAACACCTTTAAAAGACCTGCAAATAAAACATACCTGAGAAATGCCACTCCCGGCTCTTTGGTGGCTGGAGAAGGAACAATGTTCAATCACCTTCCAGCCTTGCCATTCCCAAAACTGCTACTGCCATTTCTGCAGGGCCTTGGTGGCCAGGCAAAGAGCATGAAATGTGCTGCCAGGCAGTAAACTGAGATTGGCTCAAGTTCATGCACAGGCCACATTACCATGTTCTAATACATCAGTTTTGAGAAGAATTCTTGCTTCCTCAAAGTGAGCTGCTCTGTTCCTCTTGCCAGCAGGAGAGACAAACTAAAGCACAGCAGATTTTCCTTTGGTTTCCTTGTGTTTACCATAACATGTGAATCATGATCCTTGGCTTCTCTTTCTTGGTCAACCCTAAAGTCTAAATAAACGATGGCTTCTCACTCTGGTTTGTCAGATAGAGAACAAACAAACTCCTGGTTCATGTGCCAAGGATCAACAATGCAGGAGTTTTTTTTTTTTTGGCTTGGATATTCCTTAGGACTGTTCTTAAGGACAAGAACAGCCAAACAGGAGTGATTAAGTACCAGGCTGTAGCAGATTTCCTCCCGGTTCTGTCTTGTGGGTCACAAATGCAGCCATAGAGACCAATCTTTTGGGAACCACTGCAAGGATAGCAATTTTATATACCTACTAGACAATCTGTGACCTGTTAGATCATTGTTTCAGAGATATTTCCTTACCAGATTCCTCAATGCCTTCAGGAACGGGAGAGTTTCTAATGTACTGGAAAAGGTGTTAAGAATTCAGGGAGACATTCAGAGATGTCTCTGCCCTGAAAGTAGCCCATGTTGAACTGTATAGCCCAGTCAGACATCAGGAGCTGACCACAGGAAATGTTTTATGACATTTTGTCTTATAAAATATTTTATAAAATTTGCCAAATTTCTATTCCATAGGAGTCACGGGTGCTGGAATTTGGACGCATTCTGTAAGTTAGCCCATTTGAGGTACCTTGGTTCAAAAACTGTTTCCCCACGACACACTGTTCTGCCCAGTTAAAGGTTACAAAGTATCAAACAGACATGAGAGCTTTAGTAGTATATAGATATATACATCTGTGTTTTGATCCCCAATTCTTCCTCCAAAGATATCCACATGCAAGCAATTTGGGCTATGAACATGAGAGTTAACAGGCCCTAGGATTTGCTGCTATCACATCTAAAGGAATATTCTATAACAAAGAGCATTACCTCACCTTAGAACTCTATTGAACAATCGCTACTCCTTCCAGAATACTAAAATCTTTAATCCATAATAGAATAGCCAGTCACAACTATAGATGATCCTCTGCTTTGGTGAAATTAGGGACATTTTCATCTGTTAAACTTACCATGTGTTTTATGTGTAATGTGATAGTGCAAACTCAAGAATAGATGTTCCTATCTATATATTAAAAAGTCTTCCTCTTTGGCATTAAGAAGTCTGATTGTCCTGTAGACTATCGAAGTTCTCAAAACTTCTTGTGTCTGGTGCCACCATCTGAACCAAATTAGTGTCATGAAACTGAGATTTCAAGGCAAATAAAAATACTATATCATCTTAATAAAAGCATCATGTGGCATGGGAAAATGAAGGCAAGAAAGATATAATTTTATAGGCCTCGCTCCAGCTCCTCTTACTGCAAACTGAAATTTAAAACTACTAAAAGAAGGCACATGTCAGCAGTCACATAATGAATCTGCTACAAATATTGGTGCTGGTTTTTCAGCTCACTTCGGACAAAAGCCTTTGGAAACAATGAGGACACAAATAACCCTCCTGGCTTTGAATGGTGTGTAGCAAGCAATTTCTCTCTCATTCTCTCTCTGGTTGTGTATGTATTTGTGTGTGTGCGTGTGTGCGTGCGCGCACATGCCCTCTATCTCTTTCTCTCTTTGTATATGAGGAATCCCACCTACCCTGCTTTCTTGCATGACTCTCTCTCTCTCGTGTGTGTGTGTGTGTATTCGTGCAAGAAAGCAGGGTGGGTGGAACTCCTCATATACAATTATTTCAAGACAGATGCCAGAAGATGAAAATGGGGTCATAAATGTAACCCTTGGTTTTATAACATCCTTATAAAATGATCACAGGAAGCTGCTCTTTGGACATGATTATGGGGTGCTGCTTGAGAAAAAGGATAAAAAGAAAAAAGGTAAGATCACAGAAATAAATTTAAAAAGGAGAAAATATAGTACTAGATTACTGAGTAGCAGGAAAATGCATACCATTCACTGAATAAGACAAATAGCCTCCCCACCACCACCCTTTTTAAAGCCAAGAGCCAAAGTAGACATTTTATAATTACACGGCTGTTGCAAGATCATTGCCTCTCCCTAGTAAGGGCTATTCAAAGATGCATGATGAGAAAACATTACTGGGGTAAGTTACTCATGCATGCTTGCAAGCAATGAAGTGCAAAAAGGAGATCCTGAGCTCAGCAGGACCATAACATACATCTTTTACTTGTCATTAGCAGGGACGGGAGGAAGGAAACAGCAACAGCCATATCTGTTTCTGTAAAAGCCAGTTATGCACTGAATGGTAATGGCTGGAAATGAGCAGGGATGTTACCAACACTCAGATAAATCTGAATTTCAGCAATGGGTTAGAGGACATCCCAGGCAGGAAGCCAGACAAGAGCTTTATTGCCTGTGTTAAACAAGAATGGATTAGTAGCAGGAAACTCATAACTGGTCCAGTACCACTGAGTAATAAGATAATGATGCTACCTCATAAGGCCTCAGCAAAAGTGTATAATGTCAGTGACCTGCATTGCTATATGAGGTGGAAAAAAACCAGTCACTGACCCAGGAGATAGCCCCATTATCTGCTGTATTCCCTGCTTCACTCAAGGCCTGGCTAGAGGGAGAGAATTCTAACTGAGGCATCTCCCTGGCTTTTTTCGATAGGGAAGGTGCACTGGGGGTGAAGCTTCAAGTAGTCCTTGTGAGCAGGACTTAGTCTCTCTCCCCCCAACTTTCCCATTGTGAAAGTCTGGAAAAGCAAAAACTAAGGAGCTTCTGCTTCCAGGAACTTGGAGCATTAGTCAGTTTCAGCTCTCAGTGAGCCAGCTTTGCTTTCAGACAGGCAGAGCAGGAGACCTCCCTTTCCTGGCCAAGCAAAATCGGACTGTTTCCCACCACAACAAAACAAACCTGCATGTTTGGTATGATTGGATGGTCAAGTTAACAACTGAAATGCAAGTCACACTAACCAATGTATCCATTTTCCTGATATCTATTTTCTACCGTAGAATCAGAGAGAGCTTCCCAATCGTTTCACTGTTGTGTAGACAGGAGGATTTGAAATGATCTAGTTTGTGTGATTATAGAGAATTCAAGGCAGAGAAGTCCAATAGCACAGGTGGTTTTTATCTGCTTGTTGATGGTTGCCATTGCTATAATGATGATCAGCCATGGCACATTTAGGGCTAGACCCAATGAATAAATGAAATGCAGTGGCTGAAGCTCCAAACACCCACTCTTTTCAGCTTTGTTTCTCAGGGTGTTGGGAGTTTGATGAGAAGATTTTAAGGGCAGGCCTAGCAGGAAAGGAAGAAAGACAAGGTGTTGCCTACCTGGCAGGAAAACACCAACAGAACAGAGGATTTAGGTTAAGACAAGAGAGATCCATCCATTCCATTACAAAGCAGCCTGCAAGAAGGGCATAAAGCAGCTTCTTTATAGACTCCTGACACTGTAGAGTGGTTTACACATTCCATGGAATTGTGATTTGCTTAATTATGGTCTGTTAAACAAATACAACTGCTTGAGTTGACACATCACACTATCCCATAAGCATTGTTTATAAATCATAATTGCTGAGCATACCTAGCACGCTAAGTCAAAACCAAAGAAACCATATTATGGCTGAGGGCAATGTGCAAACTCAAGTCACATACACACCATAAAGTTTTCATTACCTTCTTTCAGTGTTTTCTCAACTTTCATGGTGAAAGCTCTTTTTAAAACAAAACAAAACAAAAAAACATAGTTTAACCATATGGCCTTAATTGATAAGTTAATATAATATGTGAAGCCAAAACCAAACAAACCACATTATGTGAAGCCTATCTCTTAGTAAAACTGTTTGAATTAGACCAGTCTGTCTTTCTGGAGCATGGTTAAGTAATACTGGCTGATGGGGACTGTAGGAAATCAGATCTCTTTGTGGAGGAGGCAAGGCTGCTTCCTATCTGAGAAATCTGGTGTCCCAGTCGTGTTAATGCCTTCATGTCAAGGAGCACAGGTAAAAATACAAACAAAAATCATGCCCCTCCCTGGGGCATGGTCTAACCACAATTAAAATGATCAATTAAGCTAAAACAAAACTAAAAGTCACACAAACACTATAAACTCAATAGACATCATTATATATTTACAATCAACATAAAAATAACACTTAGACAAGTATAAAATCCACACCTCTAACCTGAGACTTGGACATATGACCTAACTAGTAAGTTTTTCTACTGGATAGCCCTACTATCTACTTTTACTAACTACCATTCTCAACATCTAGTCATAACTACTTCCAGTAATCAACCTGGATTATTAAACAGAAAAGTTTTCAACGTCTCTTAAATGCACCAAAGATATGGAGTAGAAAAGGAGGAGAATTCCGTAATCATGGACCCAGGTCCTGAAATGTTGGCAGACAGGATGCAGCAACATAGAAAGAGAGAAGAGAAAGATGTTCCTGTCCTGCTGATCATGTTGTGTAAACAAGATAATACCTAGACAGGAGAGGGACAGGTAGTGAGGAATGATTAACATCAGGGCCTTCATGTAAAAGTTTCACTTGTCCTCCAGTCCTAATAGAAAACCAATGGGAGGAAACAGAAAAAATCAGGAAGCTCCACAGCAAGCATGCATTTGTAATGTTTTCCACTTCAGTTTAGGATGGGGATGCCAGTGCTGATAGATACAAACAATTCATTATTGATACAAAAGACTGAACTCTAGACTAACAACAAAAGATCAATATTGTTGCAGCCAGTTTGGCACACAAACACGTATTCAGTAGCTTTGCTCAGAGGAAATGCTGAAAACCTGACGTGTATGAAATTGACAAACACGTTAAGACAGTGCTTTCCAGTCCCCTGATACAATAAACTATGGAGGGGAAAAAGAAACAAACCTTTTTGATGAACTACCACCGCTTCACTTTTATTTAGCTCCACCTCTTGCAATTCACCCCAAACTGTTTAACAAAAAGTACAATTAATTTTCTATGCTGGGCAGCAAAGTTATCTAGCATGTGGTTAGTGCCATTATTTGGGCATATTTCAGCTGACAGTTGAAAGCAGTAATTATTATCTGCCAGCCATTTGTCGACACGAAATTGTGATTTGTAATGCAAATGAATTTCCGAGTGAATTCTGAAACAATGGGCAAAATATAGTGCCAGAACTGAAAAAGTCTAATTCCAGTGTTTAGGATAAGGTAGAAGTCATTCATCTCATCCTATGGAAAATAGCAGGAAAGCCTGAAACAACCAGGGACCCACCTCTTCCTCCCACCCAAGGTATTCAATTTGATTCCTTTAAGTCAGAAGGCAGCAACAGGTTTACTTCTCAGTAGCAAGGTATAGCAGTGCACCAGAAAGATGCTTAATGATGTGTTGGGAGGTACCCTAAGAATACTGAACTGATTACAATTTTTTTAGATTACAAAAACCCAGTGAAAAAGGCATGTCACTTGGGAACAAAGGATGCTAGAATGTTTGAAACATCCTATATTTTTATAGGCACCACTCCCCTTCCAACTCCTGTAGGTCTGAAGAATTACAGTATCAGACCAAGTCATTGCTGAAATGTTCAGATGTCCTTATGGTCCCCGTTTTAACAATGATCTTAGCAGACACTGTACATCTGCCAATTTTTTATTTGGTACTTCAGCCATTCTCCAATATTTCTCCATTAGCTAGATCATCAGCAAATCTCTTCAGTTCCCTGGAGGTTTGAACTCATTCAGACTCAGTGGTATTCCCAACGTACATCTCTCTCAAGCCGGAATCCTGCTCCTTCAATCAGCTCTTCACAATTGTCTGCTGGAATGCATATTTTCTGTCTAGAGAAGAAAGAGCCCAAACTGCAGTTGAGTAGTTGCCTTTTCTTTGTTATCTACAACCCTTTTGCCCTCTTCACTGAGAAGCCAACTCAATGTTCCTTTTGTCATTTAAACGTATGTGAAGTAACCATACTTCCATTGCTAACCATACTTCATTCAGAACTTTAGTTTTCCTCTCTACAAATCCAGGCTAATTGTATGTAATTTTTGTAAGTGACCTATCCCTCTTCATACCCCCTAAATATGTCCTTTTTGATTTTCAGATTTTCACTCAGTTCTTTGTGTAGCGACATTAGCTTCATCTTTTCTTTCATCATTCGGTTATGTTTTAGTAACTTCTTTTTTTTAGGAAATTCCACTAGCTTCTCCTACCAAAGAATCCTATTTATCATTGATCCAGGTCTATTTATATCCACTTTTATGAGGTCCAAAACACATATTTAACTACGCTCAGACAGACCGATGGACAGACAGCTCAATTTCAGTTTCTTGTAAAATCCGGAACTCCAGCTTACACCATCATTCCTTTCAATGTTCCTGCTTTTTCTACTTCATGCTGAAGTCTTCCCTATTGGTTAAGACAAAGATAGTTAATCCTGTTCTGCATTCCTCACCCTCTGAATGAGAAATATGTCAGTAACGCAAGTTCTGAATTTCCAGGAAAGACCAAGGGTGACAGAGTTTGTATCCAAAGAGATGTCAGGGTAATTGAAGTCCTCCATTACTTCTACTTCACACTTCTTTAAATGACCTGGAATTTGCTTTTGAAAAGCATCATCTCCTTGGCTGAGCAGGCAACAATAGACACCAACAACAATATTTGAGGCCAGTACTCTCTATAGTATCCCCAAGTTTCTTAACTTGTGTTAATTTAACTTGGGTTTCTTCCTTGGATTTCTATACAAATGTGCATTTTAAAAAAATTGCAATTCCTCCCTTTCTATTCCTTTTAATCAAGTTGCATTCCTCAGCTGCTGTATTCCAGTCATGAGAACTGTCCCTCCAACTATCCAGCAGTCTAAGGCTAGCAAACTGAATGACTCTCTAACTGGTGGCTTATCTCAGTTATGATGGAATCATTAAAATAAATCCATATCATTAAGCTGATTTTAAATAGTGAATTCACATTTCTTATAGCTGTATTAGTATCCATAGTATATTGTTACACCTGAACAGTTCACACAGAACATATGAATGCTGATCACAACAGACTAATATTTCATTACAGAACAGGAAAAGTGCAACTGGAAATGACTAAGATAATATCATGGAAAAAAGAAATACATGTCTGATTTTCTTTACTTTTTATGTAGAACGTCTGCTAGTATTGTCACCTGGAATTCCCTCTATACCTTAACATTTGCTGGTAAATCAGGAAACAGCGTAGCCATAGCTTCCTATTCCCTGACACTGAGTATCTTTAGTGGCCAATTTAAAGATACAGACAACAGCAACCACTCATGATTTAGCAGCCCTAAGCTCCAGCTGTTGCAATATTCATCAGAACTGAATATTCATATTGCTAGTGCTTAATACCAGAATATTGGAAAAGAGAAGAGAAAAAGTGCTTGAGGATTTGGGAGACTGCCAGAATTGCAAAGGCTATGGGAAGCAGGGCCAATCCAAGATATTTTTCCGTTCCCCTCTTTTGCATTGGACTGCCCTAGGCCATGGCAACCTTCAACTGGCTTCAGTTAGAGCTTTGCGTCCATCTAGAGGCTCATCTGGACATCCTGCTTATCCTGTTGCAAGACAGCTCAATAACTGTGCCCGGGGCAGACAACATCCTCAATCTGCCCCTAGCCTTTTCTTGTCCCACATCCATATCAATGTTTTCTGACTTCTGCTGGCATAAATGGTGTTGTATGATCTGCCTGCTCTATATTTTGTTGAAGGCAAATGCCTCCATTACATTCGGCTGTGTGCACTGTGGCAGGAACACCCTTGCCCTGGGGTCACCGTTCACTATCCTCTATGACTACAGAAATTTGTTCAATCAATCAATCAATCAATCAGTCAATCAATCAATCAATCAATCAATCAATCAAATTTCATCCTAGGCTGCTGGACTGATTGCTTCTTTCTGAAGGGACCTTCCCACAGTGGACTAATGAAAGCGTGGATCCCCCCCACCCCCAGTAATTGTCAAGAGTTCTGCCACTTTCTCTTCAAGTGACAGGAAAAAACATAAAATTGTGGTGTTTTCTCTCCCCCTCCCATCAGTGGAAGCATCACACAGAAAGCGCTGAGTATGAGGATGGCTCATAGGAAAGGTCCATCAGTGGAAACAACACATCCTCAAAGACCTGGCCACAGAAAGGAAAGCAGTTGGTGCTTGCTTTCCTGGCATGAGTGGGAGGAGTAAAGAAGTAGAGGAATTCACCAGTAAGGGCCAGACAGACAATCTGGCTAGTATCATTGCCAGAGTTGAAGAACAGATTTAAATCCAAGCACCAGCTTCTTAAATCGGCATTATTTCCAGCCAGTTTCAGCATAGGAAACTAGCATCTTAAGGCTCTATGACAGGAATGACTAACATGATACCCTCTAGACCTTTCTGGATCAGTCTATGGCTGATGAAAGTTGAAATTTAACAGATTTTTTAAAGTGACATATTTCCTATTTCTGACCCAAGACTCTACAGCAGCTTAAAACTATACACGATACCATTTAATTCTTCATAACTAATATATTAGAGAGGCTGTTAATCTAGAGTCATGTTATTTAATCTAGAATCATGTTATTGTAATCCAAGTGTCTAAGAGGAAAATAAGGGTGATTATAAAGCACAATCACATGGGGTGATTTGTATTTAAACTCCACTAACTTCAGTGAGGCTTACTGTCTTGTGAGTGTGTTTATATAGATAAGATAAAATTCATATATGCATTATTGAATCCTTAGGATATGTAAATTCTCTGATATGAATGAGTGAAAGCATAATTCCCATCAAGGTGTTATTTAACTTGGTTAAAGACATTTGTGAATGTCAGTGGGGATTATGAAAACCAATATCCTCAGTAATACTCATTCATTAACAAAGGAGAGGATGCATTTTTTCTGTGTAGATCGGTGTCAAGAACATTTTGCAAACTTAATGTCTGCAGGTACTAATGGAGAAGATTTACAACAAAGTATCAAAATATCTTTGTTTTCCTTTATGATGGATGTTTGTAAACATACTTTCAACAGAAGAGTCACACAGCCTTAAATTATATGAGAAATCAATACAAACAATTCTTTAAAAATTGTCGGGCCCATGGGATTTCTCTTAACTCTGCCAGAGAACAAAGTCTTTTGTTGAAATGGAAGAAGCTTGCATTGGTAGAATCTCAACCAACCTTCCAACATCTCCCCCAGTGGATTCCAGGATCAAGTTACAAAATCTGGAACTCTGACAAGGGATAACATTGGTTGGGGGAACCAACAGTACAGTAGGTGGCTGATTTATTTAGCTTCAGGATTGCCTTTGTTCAACTGCCTTGTTTTGGCTTGCATATTTGCAGCTTACATGGCAAAGCATGTGGGCTTTTTCACATTACATGCTCATGATGGTTTATTGTATCCTTTCCCAGTTTGCAGTCCAACTGCACTGGGCAAGGCTAATTTATGGCTGATTGTGAAGATGCCCCAAATTACCAGCAGGATCCTCCCTGCCATCCATCAATGCATATTAATAGGTACTGCTGGCTTGTTTTCTTGTTGTCTACTGCCAACCACTACCTGCCTTAAAAAGAGAACAAGCCTTTAAAAAAGCAGCTGGCAAGTCACATAGGGCAGACTATAAGAGGTAGTGAAGATTTCCCCCCCATGTGTTTGCATTTTAAAAAGCTGGAAGTTGTGAAAGTATCAGAGAGTGAGAGATATAGAAATAGACCAAGGATCTGCAGTTTAGTACAGAGGTGTCCCTCTTCCAAATAAAATAAAAAATGTTTAGACAAACATTTAGACAAATCACAAACCATTACATAAAAATACCACTCCGAGGCCTGTAAGAAATCTCATTAGCAATATACAAATACTGTATATCTACACCCACACAAGATTCCTATTAGCACCCTGACCCCAGTGCCAGGGGGATTAGCCAGGTCTTCACAATCATATCTCAACAGGGAGGCTGTTCCACAAGACAGGCATCAAGACAGAGAAGACAAACTTCCTTGGATTCACCAAGTGAAATTGTTTCACCAATGGGATCCAGAGCATGCTCACACTGCTCATTTTGGTGGGATGGGAAGAAACCATTGGGGACAATGTGGTCCCACAATTAACCTAGCTCCATGCTATATTGTGTTTTAAAGGTGACAATCACCATCTTGAATTGCACCTGGAAGTCTACTGGGAGCCAGTGCAGCTCACATACCAGTGATGTTCTGTGGCCTGCCATGGATCACTCAATACTGCATGTGCAGCTGCATTCTGGACCACCTGAAGCATCCAAATGCTCTTCAAAGGCAGCTCCATGTAGAATGCATTGCAAGAGTGCAAATAGGAGGTGAGTAAGGCATGAGTGACTGTGAGCAGAGCTTCCTGTTCTAGGAACAAGCACAACTGGTGCACAAGATACGTTGTTCAAAGGCTCTCCTGGCCACAGCTGCCAACTGCTCCTTAAACAGGAGCTGTGAGTTCAGGAGAACTCCCAAATTGTGCACCAACTCTGCATGGGGGAATGTTAGCCCATTCAGAGTCAATGAGGGAAGATAATTAGACAGGAAACCCTAAAACCCATAGCCACTCAGTGTTGTCAGGGTTGAGCCAAAGCTGGTTCTTCCTCATCCAGATCCCCACAGATGCTGGGAAAGGATCTTGAAGGCGTCACTTGGGTACCCTGGGTCAGAGATGTATAACACAGTATCACCAGCATATTGATGAGACTTGACCCCATGCCAACAGATGACCAGTAGTTTCATGTAAAAAATAGGAGCAGGGCGAGAGTTGTCTAAAATCTTGTTCTTTTATGCATGTCCAAAGAAACGTCTGGAAAATTAATGACATTCTTGTAAAGGAATTTACAGCTTATCTTAGGAATAGGGAAGAAATGAGCGATCTGTTAAGGGAAGGACTTGCAGAAAAGATTACACAGTCCTGGGAAATAGGGAAGTCTGAGAAAGCAACTAAAAATAACCCTACTTTGATTTTGTTTACTACAAGGATGGGACAGCTTTCAAGATTCTGTTATTCTACCTCACTACAGTAAAGAGCATTCCTAAAATCCATGTCATACCTGGCCTATCTTAAAGGGCTGACACTGCCAAAGTCAAATTTTACTATGAAAGAATTATTTAGATAGAAATGAAATTCCCACTCTTTCCCTTGCTCCCTCCCTCCCTCTTTCTCATACTGTCATTCAGAATCCCATCCAGTGTTAGGGTTGCCTTTAATTCTGTAATGTCTATAAAAACTGCATGTTTGAAAGACAGCTGCCAGAATTTGCCCAGAATTTGGTGGGAATAAAATATCCAAATTTGCTCTCACCAGGATTCCAACAAATTTTGTTTTAATTCCTACTTTTGTTTGAGCAATGCAGTTTTCTGTGCCAAAATGCCAATATTTGATGAGAGTTAAGTTGTTTTCATTTCTCACACAGCTGAGGTCTGCTTCCAGATACATAACTCCTAGCCTTACCAATAAAAAAATGTTGTGCAGTAATTCCATCTTCTCTTTTTAAACTGTTTTTGTGTTTTAAAAAATATATGAAAATGTGGTTAGAAAACATAGGAAGGTGGCAAATGGAAGATTATTGCTTTTGCATACTCCCTAAAATAACATGAGCAAGGCAGGGCAATTGCTCAATAGAATTGAACAAAAAGTCCTCTTCTTGAGACACCTAATGTCTAACCTTTGTGGTAGATCATCCAAAGGCAGTTAATCCTTTATATCGCTTCAAACACATTCCTGAACAATGCTAGATGGAGGTTAGAAACTGATTCAAAGACCAGGACCTCATGGACCTGAAATAACGTGGAAAGAAGTTAAAATTATTGTAAAAGAAAAAGCCAGAAAGCACATAAGAAGAGCTAGAAAGAAACAAAGGACACACTAGTTATAAAAGAAATCATAGAAATAGAAATCATTAAGGAAAGAAGATGGGTAAAAGTCAGAGGAGACTATGGGAAAACTGGAGACCTTAATGCAAACTTCCAGCAGCAAGCAAGAGGTAAAATATCTGAACTTGGACAGATGTAACAAAATAACAAAACTGGGATCTACTTAGGAAAATTAGAGAAATCACAGGAATATTCCAATGTCAGTGTCATAAAGAACAGGCATGGAAAGGATTTAATAGTGGAACATAATCTTTTTAAAAAAGATGGAAGGAATACATGGAAAATCTGTGCAAGAAGCCCAACTCAAATTAGACTGTATTCAAGAGGTTAGAGTTTGAAGATGAACTGATGGTGTTTGAAGAGGAAAATAGATGGGCTATTAACCAACTGTCAGATAAGAAAGTCCCAAGGGTGAATGAAAACCTATGCAGTTCTTAAAGAAGGCCAGCTTGGAAACAATAAAGATCAGGACAGTCCTTTGGCAAAAAAGTGGAAAAAAGTAGCATGGCCCAAACTGAAAAAGGTCTACCTATATTCTGATCCCTAAAAAGGGAGATTTAAAGGAATGTTCTAATTACAGGACAATTGCCCTAATACCAAATGCTAGCAAGATGATGCTGAAAATCTTTCAGAAAATACTCAAGTCTCTTAGCCCCAGCAGATAGACCAGACTGGAAAATCAACTCCACAGGAAGACCAGAACTACACTTTATTGAGATAGATTATAATAATAAAATCTGCAACTCTGTGCTATACCTTCTCCCACTTCTTATACTCTAGTGAATTAGGGAAGCATATACCTAAGTCACATTCAAATATTATATTGTTTCCCAGAACTTAAGGAATTCTTCAGCCCCCTTTGCCTTCTTGCATATTTCTGTCAAGGTCAACTCCCTCACTCTCCACAGAGCTTTTATCAAGAAAGAAGTGACAGCTGGACAGGTAGGCTTCAGAAGGAACAGGGGAACACAAGATGATATAGTAATAACAGGTGAGTGGTGGAAAAAACAAGAGAATATTTTTTTTTAAAGTTCTACTTCTGTTTAGTGACTCCTCTAAAAGTTTTGATTGTGTCAATCATTCAAGACTTTGGAAGTCATTCAGTGTAATGGGTATTCCAAACATGGGATTCTTTTGATAAGACAGCTTTACAATAATCAGGTAGCCACAGTGAGAATGAAACTTGGTAACACTGAGTGGCTTAATGTCAGAAAAGGTGCTAGACTGGGCTACATTCTATTGCCAAATCTTTGGTGAAGCTTTGGAAGAACCGGTGTTAAAATTAGTGGAAAGAATATCAATTACCTGAGATATGGGGATAATACTGTCTTGGTTACAAAAACTGAAGAAGATCTAAGAACAAACATTATAAAAGTAAAACAGGAGAGGAAAAGGCCTGGCTTTTTTTGAACAACAAGAAAACAAAAATATTTTCTCCTACAAAACTAAAAGAATTTAAAATAAACATTGAAATAATAGAAATGGTTGATAGTTTCAATTTTCTAGGCTACAGAACTGATAGAGATGGTAGGCATGTGAAAGAGATTCAGAAAAGAATAATGATGGGCAGAAAGGCATGAGGGTGCTGTATAAACTCATGAAAGATTGTGACATTTCAATTAAGGGGTCTCTTCATTAGTCTTCCCTGTTATGATGATGATAACAGGGAAGACTAATGAAGAGACCACTTGATTGAAATGCAAGGGGTGGACTCTGGAACTGTGAGGAAAAAAGATTAACTCCTTTGAACTCTGGAGGAAACTGCTGCACATTCCTTGGGCAGCCTAGAGAGCCAACCATTCGGTACTGGAAGAAATCAAGCCTGAATACTCATTGGAAACAAGGATCACAAAACAAAAACTGTTCAACTTTGGGCATATCATGCAGGCTGATGCATCTGTGGAAACCATGATAATGCTGGACAAAGTACACAGAAGGAGAACAGTGCCTACAACACATGAGGTGGCTAGATGGAGTAGTGGAAGCTACAGAAACAGACCTGCAAGAATTGCATAACTAGCTTTTATCCATAGAGTCACCAGAGTTTGGCTATGACTCATTGGAACATAACAACCTAACAATGCTTTCTGGGTGTTTCAATAACCAGAAAGCTGAATTGTCATAGCCCTTCAAGAATCAGACAGAAGCATTACATAGCCCTGTTCAACATGGAAAGATTTACATTATAGCTCCCCATCTACCCCAATAGGTCTCTCTCTTATGCTCATAAGGTACAATTTCCTGGACAGTAATTTTTATTAGTATATGTACAATCAGAAGCCCCCTACAAAAAGTGTTAAAATATAAAATATCCATCATAAAACTAAGCATTCCTAAATTATGTTCAAATCCAATGGTTTCCCACCAGTATTGCTACAGCACAGAATTTGGCCACTTTTCTGAAGACTTTTAATTAGAGGAGAGGTTACCTCCATCCTCCAAGAATAATAGATGGGGCATTTTAGGAGTAGCTGTGCAACCATCTAAGTCAGGGTATGAATATATGCATAAATACTATTGGTGGGAGCCTGAACAGCAGGCTGGGAACTTCAAAAGGGGAAATCTCTTTATCGACATAAATGATTTCATTCATATGAATGATATTAAAGGAATTATTTCAAAGACATGTAATCCTCAATTGTTAACACATAATTTACATCACAACAGACTTCTACTATTGTTAAGAGTACCTTAGAAAACACACCTGAAATGAGTTCAAGTAATGGCAGTCTGGCTTTGATAAACTTCTGGAAAGAGTTATGTCTGTGTATTCATTAGCACAAGACAAAATAATGAACTTTTGGGATTAATGTCCTAGCCAATATAATTTTATTCCAATTTCATTAGCCCCAAACTGGTAACAAGCAACATTTTTTATAAGTTCCTGATCCGCATGAGGTATTTCCAATTAATATTGATAGAAAAAATAACATTAGTTGATAGCATTATGCTTATACTCCTATTTAGGAATGAAACACTTGCAGCAGAAACCAAAAGTATCTACTTTAATTAAGCAATCCATTTTCTCCACTTAATTTATTATTAGTTTTTTTAATCCCCATGTAGCCAAATGTTAGCAAGAAAGAATTGAAGATTGGATGAATAAAAAATATTTCTCTTTAAGAACTCTCAAGTCTGACAGAAAGTTGCCAGTTGCAGTTTTACTTGCTTCTGGCTCTTACAGAATTCAATCTCTAAAATCACTCTTTTTGTACTCTATGGGCTGATATCTTTTAGATGCAAGAACTGTACCTGACCAGCTGGCAGAAACCAAACTACTTGGCAATAATGTTCAATAATATCTAGGGCAACAGTTGCAAAATATTTTTGCCAAAAGTGCCAAAGATAACCAATTTGGTACCACGTTTGTGGGCATCTGTCCAATAAGGGCAGCAGAGTGGCAGCTGGTCTATTCCCCAATCACTTGAGTTCCCTGCCTGGCCATGCACAAAAGGCTGTGTCGGATTCCCACCTCACAGTGAAAAACATGGATTTAGAAAGCCTCCATAGTTTTCTGTAGGAACTCATTTGAAAGCATCATCAATACAGACTCTGCCCATCAATTTGATTTGTCCCAAATCTCCCCTTTTGAGATCAACTTCCATGCTTGAAAAGGAGCCCATGGAGATAGTCACCCGACAGCAGGACTGGCAGCCAGAAACAGGCAGGCAGCAGGGCCTTTATCATTGGTATAAAGGTTGAGAGTGGTCACAGCAGGGCTCTTAGGAGGCTGTGAACTCTCAGCAGACGATGTCTTTGCTGCCAGTAATGTTGCAGAAAAGACCTGAGGATCTATCCCAACTGATAGTGAATTCAGCCATTCTGTTGAAGAGATGAGGGTGGCCCCTGACAATTTTTGGAGATGGGAGCAGCCTGGAGGAAGACAAAGGAGCTATAATAGCATTGGAGGTTGCTTAAAGCTGGCTCCCAGAAAGCGGCAGAGAAAGTAGAAGAGTGGACGTACTGAGCCTATTTAGTAAGTGCCTGGCAGTGCTTGCAAATATCTATTGTACAACCTTCACCAAGGCAAAAAGGAATTCTTTATGCTTGCCCAAGGGTGGGAGGGGGGATGTTTGCTGCCCTTATGCTGGCACCTCTGAAATGAGGCCTTTAGGGTCATAAAATTGAAGGCCAGGTACCTATAAAGGCAGGGCAGGGTGTCTCGGTGAACAATTCTGTGCAGTTTTGAAGAACATTTGAGAGAAAAATTAAAGAAAAGAAGAGAAAAGAAGGAAAACCAAAGAATTCCAACAAAACAGACGGACAGCCAACTCAAACACAAATGGGCTGGTGGTGTGGTGACAAGGATTCAGTAGGAGCTGCCTCTCATCATAATCAGCTATGATATGGGGTGGGGTTCCCACAAAACATTCTTTATAAACTTTAGATGTTCTGAATGCAGGCCCATTGCCTGTTGTGTAAAAAACTAAATGTTTCCACAATGATCAATACAGAATTAAGCTCTGGATAACTCTCAGACCTGGCTGTACCTGTCCCTATATGCAGTTCCATTTTGGGAGTACCTTTTGAAGTAGCTTTTAGCATCTTCTAGAGTCATCCAACCACTGTTGTGTCAAAGGACAGTTCATTTCCACAATGGCTAGAGCAGCATGGCTGGCTGGGGAATTCTGGGAGTTGAAGTCCCTCCATCTTAAAGTGGCCAAGGTTGAGAAACAATGGGCTAGATGATGCTATGTAAATTGCTAGTAGTCTTAGTGCTGTTTGCTGTTCAGCTTTAGCCATCGTATGTTTCTCCCAAAAGAGAGGTGCAGAGGATAAACAAAGCATCAAGCAGCTGTCAGTATATACAGGAATGCCTTCAGGACCTTTGCTTGGTTTCTCATCTGCCCATATTTTCCCAGAGGGAGCTGCTTGTATCAAATTTTACATGCAGAAAGTAAATCATACAAAAATAAAGTCTTACTAAAACAACCCACAGGATCTTAATTTGATTTTAACATCCCCCAAAATTGTCCAAATCAGCTCAGTTCAGCCTGGAAGTCAATCAGATCTGACACCTCTTACAGAAATTGTGAGGCTAAACTTGCCTACTTCAACATTTACCATTTCTTCACTGCTTATTTTATAACAGAGTAACTATAATTATTATGAGGAGCCTAAAAAAGCCAGTAAGTAGTGCTTGTACAGTCCTAAAGGTATCTAATATGATGTTATATCGTATCTGAAATCATATTAATTCTATATTACATTTTGAACAAAAACACGATGTGTTTGTTCCAAAATCTTTTTCAGCGGTTCCGTTTTCATACACTGATTTATGTACAAGAGAAAAGTCTGCCTCCTTATCTAGCAGTATAGTCTCTTGACCAAGCCAAGAACAATTCAAGCCCTCCTGTTAAAGCCAAAACTTTAACATATCTTTAACTGTCTGGAATCACAAATGTAAGGAATTAGACAGATATATTAAGAGCACTTTGTTATAAGGTAGAGGATTTTATACGTCATGCGGGCTACTGTTCCCTGCTGTTGCTGAATCGTTGCTCTTTCTTTCAAACAATGATGCCCACTGAGGCTTGTTGGAATCACATCTTGGCATTCTTAAGTGTGGCTAAAAAAAAAAAGGAAGGGAATCTGCACTAGTTCATCCTCATGCAGACCCATGTGTTTGACGCAACCTCATGGAAGTTGTAACTAATGAATTGGCATTTACCATGAAGATCCTTTCTCTGATTCCTCTACCGCAATCCTTGCTGGTTGAGAGAAGGGGATCATATAGTAGAACTGCCATGGGCTTGGGCATTAGAATGGAGAGATCAACACAAATCTTATCCCCCACCCCGACACACACATCTGCAAAAATGAGACTGCTCTCCTTTGAGGGCAGGGCCACAACTAGGGTCTGTGTCACCCGGGGCAAACATGGATTCCATGCCCATTTTGGTGCCCCCCCCAGCGCTCATTTTGGCTCCCACCCTGCAGGGTGCCCGGGGCACATGCCCCGCTTGCCCCCCACTAGTTGTGGCCCTGTTTGAGCGATTTTGAACATACGACCCAGAGGTCAGTTTGCTAGAGTTGTATATTTCACAATTCTCCCCTTAGCAAAACTCTTCATTTAGGAAACAATTATTTTAAAATATCCATATGATGTGAAATCTGTTAAATATTTTAAAAGGACAAAAGAATATACCTGGAGCCAACAGCAGTTGATACGCTGTAAATTACCAGATGCTGAGTATCATGTTCTGTTGCTATAAAAGGCCATCTAAATACTAATAGTACAACTACATGCACCATTATCAATACTGAGATGATCAGACACTCTAAATGATGAAACTGGTATGTTATTGACCTGCTTCTCAATTTTATTTCACTTTCAATCTTGAGTTCTGCTGTCAGTGGTTGGCACTAATCCAGCAGTTACTAATACAGAAAGAGAAGTGTTTCTACAGGAAAATAAAATATTTATTTATTTATTTTATATTTCAAATTTCCGTCACTGCCCATCTCCCCCAAAGGGGGACTCCATAATTCAAAAATTAAATATGGGAGGGCAAGAAAGAGAAGACTTTGTGGGGGGGGGGAGACAGGGGCTGTCTTGAAAGTCCATTGTAGTAAATGAAAAAGGTATTAGAGCCCTTCGACTTCATATTAGAACATGATAATATGAATGCATTTTAACATATCATAGAGATGCCCCAGCAAATGTTTCATTTTAATCACACTTTGAAGTGTTACATTCAAATTCAATATCATTAATGAACTGAAATGTTCAGATCTTCTTTTCAATATAATTCAGCGACTGCAATTATCTGACAGGGGCACCAGTCTACTGCGGGTGGATATTGCCTTATTCATGAAGCTGTATCATCAGGGCAGAACACATGTTATTCTCACCTTCCAAGCTGAAAAGAGACCGTGGATGCAATTTTCAATGGGTTCCTGACATTGTCTTCCATCACACTCTTGTAAGTATCCGAAGGCTTTTTTTCCCAATGTAATGCCCTCATTATGAGTTGGAAAAACAGCTCCCACGACTTCCAGCCAGCACCCATTACACTTTTGCTATCGCATTCCTTCTTCCCTAATCTCTACCCAGTTTCTCATTCCTTTATTTCTGCCTTTTCCCAGCTTCAAATGCTATTTTGTATGATTCATAAACAGTTGTGCTGCTTTTGATTGGTTTTTTCATTTTTTTTTAAGTAGAACAAATAGAAGTGAGGAAGCATTAGCCCTCCAGATGCTATTGAACCACAGCAATCGGCAGCATGGATAATGCTGAGGAATATGGGGTGTTGCTATTCAATGATGACTGAAGGTCCCCAAGTCCCCTATTCCAGACCTATAAGATGAACTACTACTTTTAACACTGAAAGCAGTAGCCTCAATTTGAATTTGATTAGAGATACTATAACAACGAGTTGACCCTTGAGTGTTTGCAAGACATATGTAGTTATTTTTCAGAAAAATTAAGGATGAGAAGGAGTGTGATTTCCATGCCACAATAATCTTACCCTTGGCTTCTGATGCCTCTTGAAGGAAGCCTGACATTCTCTGGGTGAAGCATGCCTTGTTTAAGCCACAGGCAGCTGCTTCCCTGAACTGTGGAAAACAAGCCTAAATTTCTGCAGTTTGCAAATGTGCCTAGATCAAATAGCTTCTACATCCACTGGTTTGATTTAAAGGAAAGTGGGGAAGATTTCCTTAAAGCCTAACAACTGATACTCTGTTGCTAGGGGGTAGTGGGGAAAGAGATTCTTGTAATTATAGCAAAGTATATGTCTGTGCTATTCTATGCTGGAAGAAAACTGCAGCAAATTAGTTTTATATTAAATGTATAGCTGCGTTCCTTGCATTCAGCATGGAAAGAGTTGCTTACAGAAACCTCCCAGTGTCTTTTATGTGATTTGCGGGTGTGACCAATTAAGTATATAATCATATGGAGGAATCTGAGAAACAATGGAGAATAAAATGTATTTCTATAAAGAAAGTCATAGGCTCCTACAATGCAGGAGATCCAGCCCTGTGGAGTAGCATTTTATTTCATGCTTCAAGAGCTTAAATGGTTCGTTTTCCACTGAGAAACCTATAATAAATGTATGTGTGACAAGGCGGTGTTTCTAGGGTCCTTTTTTGTACCCTGTGGGAGTTTTTCACAATGTCAAATTGTTGTTACTTATGAAAATCATGATTCTCTTTCTTGGCATCCATTCAAGTTTGTTTCCTGTTGGTTAACATTCTAAGCCTACACCTTATCTCTTGGGGTGCCATTACTGAGCACCCCGCTGTGCACCTCTGTCGATCCCTAGCCTTTGAACATGAGGCATTTCCATGTAAGGTACAAGCAGGGCATCGAATCTGAAACGTCTTTAACGTGTTTCAGGATAATGAGAACCTGAATGCCTCCAGCCCCTCAGCCTTGGAGTAGCAACAGCAGCCAACATCTGTTAAAATGAAGGGTTGGGCTGCACATTATGGTATGCCAGGCAGAGTGGTATTGAAAGAAATGTCTCTGGGACCAACCCTTCCTCTCCTTGTTGTAATCTCTGTGTAGGTCCTGAGCTCCATACAGCAATCTGGGGTTAGCAGCCAACACTTAGGGTTACAGGTATTATGGGCAGCAACCAGGCTGGCTGGAAGCAAAGGGAGAGATGGACCCATCCTCTTTCCTACTGCCAGACCAATCCAACTTACAGGTGAATCTCAGTGAGACTGTGCCACGCCTGAAAGCATCAGGCTAGTTTGGGAGCTGCTAGGCAGACTTCCTACAACCATCAGCTAGTGGGTAGTTACCTTTACACCCGAGGCAACCACTTCCCTTTGTCTTAGGGTAGGGCAGCAAAGTCAAATCTGCTTAGATGATTTCTATGATAAATGATGGTCCAGTGTTGGATATTAACCTGGCCTTAAAGATCCTGCTAAAGAATACAATAAATCCAAAGTGACACTGCTTTATAAATCTTCTGGATTAATGTGAGATAGGAAGTTGCTACTGGACTGCAACGTAAAACCTATATATCATACATAGATCACAATTTACATGCAAGAGGCGGCTTTTGTTTTTAACCCTTTGGTGTTTTTATAAGAGCTTTATACAACAGTCTCTGAGGACAGAGAATCTCCTGATTTTAGGGCATGGCACAGGAGCTGGCACTTGGCAAGGGCAGATGGGGCCTGCAACTCATTTGATCCAGCCCAGGGATGCTGGCAAATCATGCATTCTGTTCTGTATCTTCCCAGAAGAGCAGAAGCACATATTTGCCTGTACTCTTATTGAGGGTCAGAGAGCTGGCTGCACTGCTCCTGCCCCCAGATAGACAAGCAAAATGTTTTATCACAGATGTTCAGATACATGCCTCAACGTTGATGACCCCAGACAAACATTTCAAAGTTCTCATTTTCCCTTCATAAATTCATATCTAGCAATAACAGCCTCACAGAACGCTTTCCTTTCGTTTAGAATCCTACAGTTCAAAGAGTATTCTTAACCAATTTGTGAGCTCCTAGAAATCTACCACTGGAGAGAAGAGATTGTGCAGAGCTGTGTAGACTAATAGATGGATTTAGATTTCCTTCAATTTTCACCATTATGTACCTGAATTTTCAAACAAAACTTTATTTAGGATTATTAATATTCTCACGTTAATAATACCCGCATTTACCAAAATGGTTGGAATCTGCTGCCATATGTCCACTTCGACACATTTCTTGAAAGTGTAAAAAAAAAAAAATCTATTTCTGGAACTCCCATACTCCAATATGCATGTCAATCCCACAGTCTATTTAAACCTGATGAACCCAGTGATTCTTTCTGCAGTATATAAACAGATCACACATATAAAAACTAAGTGAAATGTTTTCTTGATAATAAGTCATTAATTCCAAAGTTTTTCAAACGATCAGAAGGTAGGCATGTAAACTGTGGCATCATCAATCAGTGTTATGCTGGGTTATTTCAGGCATTCCTTGTGCAAGGAAAGAAAGACCCAACTGTCCACCTAACCCAAGTGTGACTGAAACACCTATTGACTGATCTGGATTTATCCTAATAAAAATGCATTCAGACAGAGCAGGACGCTGGACACTGCAATGGCATGGGGTGAGGGGAGGTGGCCCATAGGCCACAACAGGAAATTCCTTCTCCTAGGTATTCCAGCTTTCTGACAAACTGGAATTTTTATTCCTGCAGGTCAGGCCACACACATATCATAAAAACGTGCACAGTGTCAATTAGGCTGACTTAGTATCAGGCTCCCTTGATGACTTCTTGGGATCTACCACTCAGACAGCAGATCCTGTTCTTTCTTCTAATTCAGTCTCAGCATCTCCTGCTTGCCCCGCTCATGATAACTAACATTATAAGTAATTGTGCCAGGTAGAAAATATCCCTCTAGAGACCATCATCTTTTATCACTTACTCCATTGCGTTGTCCTTGTGTGGAAATATATTGAACTGAAGGGCAGAATGGGACACAAGCTTGACTGCCTGATGCCTGCTGTTCTTCATGTGGTCTACCTCCATTTGCCTGTCTTTCTGTTCCATCCATACAGGAGGAATAAACTTGTGTTATTATTTCCTACCTGAACACATTTATTTTCTCTAAACAACAAGTGTAGCAGATGATGTTTTTGTAGTTTGCCATCGAAATGGATAGCCTAATGTCAGGAACCTTTCAGTTGTAGGCATCACCCAGCAAGATCAAGGGGAGGGAGGGAAGTGCAGTTGTTACATGCATCATGGTACAAAAGATGTGACTTCTGTAGCTGTGTCAAGGATCATGATGCCCATACTAAGTTGAGTCCTGTGTGCAATGCCCTCTGGATGCATCGGTCATCATTTTGCAGCTTACTTTAGATGCCATCTCTTTTAGTACTTGTAAAGGAGAACAGATAGCTTCATCACTACAGTATATCATATTTGAGGAACTGAAGGATTTGAAAAATTGCCCTTATCAAAATTCTGTTAACTTCAGAAAGAATTAGAAGAGCCCTGCTGTTGAAAGCCTTATGCTACCAATGCAAAAACAAAAATAAACTCAAGCCCAAAGTAAGCATAGAATAGACACAAACCAAATGCTTAGCTATCTAAGTAATTATGCAATATTCAGATCTGGAAAAGTAGATGGCTTCAAATTCTGGCAGGTCTCTTTTTGGTGGCAGCATAATTGCTTAGAGTGTTATATTCTGGTTTCTTTACCTAAACACACAGTGGCTGGCTCATATACTACGCTAAGCCGCAATATGACTGTGTGACCTTTGAACCCAACCACTGTGGGATTAAAACATGATTTATGGCCTAAAATTATGAGTAAAGCAGGCCATTGAGCTTGTTCTCCAAGCCAGGACTAAAAAAAAATTATAAATCATGGGTTAGTGCACTCCGGAGCTTCAGAGTTCCTATCAGGCCTTGAGGTATTAGAATCAAAGCTTAATTTTAAGGATGAAATATTCTGTTCTTTTATTTACACCTCACATATTTTAGTGGTTACAGGTTTTCTTCAAATTTATATCCATACCATACAAAGTATTTGTATACGTTGTCATTCAAACTTCTTATAATGTATGTATTTTTATTCTTCTGTATTTAAGATACTCAGGTCAACTTTTCTGACAATTTCTGAAGTCTCTCTCTGTGCAACGTTCAAACAGAACTGCCTTATATTAAAGCAGCCCCCGCCTGTCTTTTATTTCCAAGCAACTCTTCAAAGTGGGAATCACCTTCTGTTCAGAGCTGGCAGGAATACTATGCAATGAAAAAAAATCACTTTCTAACTTTAGTTCAAATACTGTTTTACAAAACAGTTGAAAGACTGAAGCAAAATTGATTATCTGAATGGTTGACATCTACTGGATGATCCAAGGAGGAATATTTCATTCTATTTCATTTTGGGTTTTGGCCACTGACTCTGACAGCCAGCAATTTGCCTTTCCCAAATTTCTCACAATCCATTTATAGCCAGCAGCCCCTGCTTTGGAATGGCTTATGAAAATAAAAGTAGGTATAAAAACTTGCCTTAAGTTTGGCTTGTTCTTCTGTTCCCTCAGAAAGCTCTTCAGCCATTTCCAAGAAGGGAACATCTTCCCCACCCCGCTAAAAAGAGATTCCGGTCAGCATTAGTAAGAGTAATTGTAAAGACTAAATGCAGTAAGTTCAACTCACAGTCAGAAAAATCAATTCGACAAATTGTGAAGCTGGAGCATATGATTTGTCATGGGAAAATAAATCCCAATTTCTGGTCAACACATTTAAAGTCTGTCAGATGGTTTATTTGAATGGCAAAATAAATAATTATGCTTCCCCATTAGCAGCTCAAGTTCAATGAAAATCCAAGCAACAAACAATTAAAAACAATACTATTAACAATTCTATTAAAAAAGCTTCAGTCTATCTTTACTCTAAGGTCATTTCTCATATCTTCCAGTGCAGAATTTCAAGCTTTAATACCAGCAAGAGTAGAATACACTGTCCTGAGTATTACTGGAATAGTTTTCTTCTACGGACACATAAGATACAATCTAATCTCCAAGGGAGGTCATTTTCTCCCCACAACCCCAAAGGCCAACCCCAAAGGCCCAGAGAATGAAGGTCCACCCATGAGTGAGAAGATACAACTTTGATGTCTGGGAGCTCCGTCCAAGTACTGTACATAAGTCAAATATTTTCTTGATACATTCCATAAGGATTTTGCAACAGAATAAAGTTAAATAGTTCTGTTTTACTCTCAGAGGAACCAGAGAATAGTTCAGAATACAAAAGCTGGAGTAGGTATGTTTTCATAAGAAAACGTTCTAATCTGCTGATTTAAACCAATGACTTAATGAAGTAAAATCCTTGTACCAACTTGACAACATGTTTTTCACTTCTAACTAATGGAGCTTGAACTGATCTCTGAAGAGACAATATTAGCTACTAATGAAATATTTATACAATCCTATTATTCATGTAATATAATTAACACAGTACAGTTTAAAATCTTGCTGATGGCTCTTCTATACTATCGTAATGTCTACGATATTACATAACCTCATCTAAATTGCAGAGTTTTTTAAATAAAAAACTGTACACATGATTAAAGAAGAGGCGTATACATTCTGCCTGCATCTAACCATTTAGGAAGGGAGTATAATGTAAAAGGATATTGACCCAAAATAATTTATCAAGGATTCATTAGCATTTAAACTTTTTAAAAATATCATGCTATAATCATATCGACAGACACACTGATAGAATGAAGAGATATTCTGTAATTTGCAGTACTAGTGAATCCCTTTCCTAGAAACCAATAATTTCTAGACATATAATGCATGCTATAAGGTCAACATACATTTTCAGAGCAAGGGAAGACCCAAGACAGCCCTAAAATGTTGTCAGACTCTGAAGAATAAACTTCATTTTATGTTGTCCTTATTCTTCTTTTCTTCATTCATGATTCATGGTTCAACTGTTTCCTCTTCACTGCTCTCCTCAGTTCCCACAATCATCTGCCACCCAAAAGATGAAGAGAAATCAAGAGATGGTACACTATGAATGTGTGGCAACCCCCCCCCCCCCAATTGTTCTTAGGTATTGGATTTTTTTCACCAAGCTAAGGTGGCATGAAATTAGGTACAGTATATACTGTACAGTAACTGTCATGGTATAGAGCTAATGTATAAGACTGGTGCCAAGTGCCCTGTTCCTCTGTATATTTACCTCACAGAAAGCAAATATATGCTTAGTATGCAGGCTTGAATTTTTTTTTTTAATCCAAAGCAGTTATGGAAAAAAAAATCAGATTATGAAGCCATTTGTGGGCTGCCATTTATTGCAGATGTACTGTTTTTTGCATGGAAGGTCACAAATTGTAAAACCCAGCACACACGTTCAAAAGTGCCAACTTCTATGCTATAGATTTGTTTTCCTTTATGCAAGCACAAACGTTTATATGGGCAAGATTATTTTCGATATGTTGAAAATCACAGGTTTAGGATTTTTCTTTTAAAGGTCTCCAAATCTGACAAAGCCTATTTTGCTCATTTTCAAAAAAAATGTGGTTAAGAGTAGAAAGAACTGGCTATTGAAATGGCCTATTAAAGGCCAATTCAGTTCTAAATGATTAGTGTTATCCCAATGAAAATCAAAATGAATAGACGACTGTTAGTTCCGAACACAAGAGGGAACAAATATAGTCCTTAAAACCTGAATAAGATTTCCAGGCAGACAGCTGAGACCTGTCAGAGGGAAAGGACAGCTGATGCCTTACCTGTCACACTTTCTGTCTGTTATTCCGTTAAAGTCCCACCTTCTTACTAGCTATCCACCTGTCATCTCTTATATTTAACAATTTAAACCTTGCAACTTTCTATTAGAAATTTAATTCAGAGCTCCTTTGGCCAGCAAATGAGGCTCATAACCTTTATTCTAAACAAATCATGTCAGAGAAAATGTACGAACAATGTTATAACCTAATGTTGTAAACTTATTTTTTCATATAGCTTGTCCATCTTAATTAGTTCGTTTTCCAGAAGCCTGCCACTTCCATTGCCACCCTAATATTTGGAAAAACAAGCAAACACAAAATCATGCAACTAAACTTGGCCATTTTTCTGCCAAATTTCAGGGGGCCAGGAACCACAAATGGGGTATGAGGAGGAGCTTATTTATTTATTTGTTTGTTTATTTATTATGAAATTTATACACTGCCCATCTCACTGTGGAAGTGACTCTGGGTGGCTTACAATGAAAGGTCATAAAAACCCTTTTAAAAATACAAGAAATATAAAGTTAAAAGAGGAAAAACTAAAAGGCGGGGAGAGCATCTTCAAACCATCAACCATGCCCAGGGCTGCCTCCGACTATTGGGTCCCCAAGCTAGTTGGCAGAGCCAGGTCTTAGCGTTCTAACGGTGAGGCACAGCACATTAGGTTTTGAGATGTTGCTTTGGATTCAAGCTCAGGATGACTCTGCTGATTGGAACTGAATTGTTCTCCAAATTGCCAAATCAGGGCACGAATTGGATCTTGTGGTCAATATACACACCTATACCATTACAGCTCAGTACTGTACAACACACCTACTGAGCTGTAATGGTGTGTGGGAATGACCTTGGGAGACAGGAGGAAGAGCTGCATCTCAGAAGGGACCCTCCCTAGTTTTGCGGAGAGTAAAACTGAAGGAAGGGAGGGGTACTTTCAGACTTGCAAGATTCTGTTAATGTAACCTTACAATAAAGATAGAGCTGGTACTCCTGGTTGTGCTTCTTGTCTAGACTACCTGGCAAGGCTAACATCAATCTTGCAAGCCTGAAAGTATCCCTCCCTTCCTTCAATTTTACTTTCCCCAAAACTAGGGAGGGTCCCTTCTGAGACTCTTTCACCACCCCTCCTCCTTCGGACTCAAATTTCATTTGTCCGACTGTTGTCTAAACTACAGTTTTTCCTTCTCTCTCCCAAGGTCATTCCCACATACCATTACATGCGCCCTGGGATATCATCAGAAAATTTGTTCCTTTATCTCGAACCCATATTCATCTACAATTTGTAGCAAATTTACCAGAACAGTCTTCTCTCCAGATAGTGGAACTTCCAGAACATCTAGCCAGCCTATCATATTTTGAGGCAACAGTCTGGGAAGACTGCCAAAAAAAAAAAAGAACTTTTGCACAAGTAGTCAGACAGGATTAGAACTCAGGATTTACAGAACTGGCCAGAATAGATCACTCTCCAGTGTACTAATATTGCCCTCCTGTGGACACTGTAATCTGTTTTAAAATATATTAACTCACAATGCACTCAGATATATATCTAAATCTCACTGTATTCAGTAACTTATTCCTAAGCAGTTGTGCACAGCATCAGGGTTTCCAATTCCTATAATTTCAGCACTGTATCCACATTTCTTTAGTCTTAGCAAGGTGTAATAATCTGATTTCATAGCTGGAGAGATAGCGCAAGATACTGTATTGAATATGTTAATGACTTAGCTGGGATCAGCTAAAAAAGAAGAAACGTCCTTAGTGAATTAAGGTGTTCTAAGAAAAACCTAAACCAAAAGAAACCTTTTAAGCCACACATTGAAGGCAGTTCAAACCATGAATCCACAACTCTTGCAAATCTAGGGAAGGGAAAAAATGAAATAAGTGTCACAACCTTCATACTTTAATTATCATTTTGCACAATATGTGAAGACTATCTGAAGAACTACAGTACACATAAAATCTGAGAAACAAACCTCAAAAGTTATTCAAGCTTTGCAAAGTTTTTTTTTAATCAACCAGTAATTGTTAGGTTGCTCTTTGTTTGTTTTACTGGAAAGGACACAGCTGTCCCCACCTGAAAGAAACAGAGAAAAATATAATGAAGTGTGTATGTGTGTGTTTCTCTTCTTCCTCAGCCACTCAAACCATTCCCACCATCCTATGTCCTCTTTTGGTAAGCAGCTTTATATAAGTGCAGAGAAGGAGTAAGGGATAGGAAGCCAAATAAATTAAAGATGATATGCGTAAGAAAAAAAGAAAAGGAAATTCATGCCATGATAGTCAATGAATGAGTGCATAGATTTTGTTTTCTACAGCATGCCTTTGGTCAATCAAGGCTTTCAAATTATGTGCTTTAATAAATACAAGTTACCTTATCCACCAGCTAGGAGGTGTATGCAGTGCACTGACATTATAAGGAAGTACTGTAAGATTTTAACAGATCACCGAGTCACTGTACTATTTTATTGTGATTATGCAATAATCCATCTAAAATACTATTTCAGATACATTAGTTTGTAGGATTGGGAACTTCTCTCTGAACCCCACCCAACAATATTTAGTTCTCACCTCTCCCAGAGAAGCAGTTTTAAACAACAATATTTTTATGCATGTGCTGTTGTTGTTTATTCGTTTAGTTGCTTCCGACTCTTCGTGACTTCATGGACCAGCCCATGCCAGAGCTTCCTGTCGGTCGTCAACACCCCCAGCTCCCCCAGGGACAAGTCCGTCACCTCTAGAATATCATCCATCCACCTTGCCCTTGGTCGGCCCCTCTTCCTTTTGCCTTCCACTCTCCCCAGCATCAGCATCTTCTCCAGGGTGTCCTGTCTTCTCAGTATGTGGCCAAAGTATTTCAGTTTGGCCTTTAATATCGTTCCCTCAAGTGAGCAGTCTGGCTTTATTTCCTGGAGGATGGACTGGTTTGATCTTCTTGCAGTCCAAGGCACTCTCAGAATTTTCCTCCAACACCACAGTTATGCATGTGCAGTTATGTTAAAATATGCAAATTAATGCCTGTAAAGATCAGCAGTGATTCTAGTAGAGTAAACAATTCATGCTTATTTATATTTGGCAACTGTGCAACTGTTGGCATGAAACATGCATTAATTCCTAACTCTTGAACCTTTATTTGTTCTGTACCCAGATCACGTCTCCATATTATCTTGATCTTTTTCTGAGCCCTTCTGCAAACATCCATCCATCTTGACTGCAGCATGCCTATCATCTTTTCCTCAAGGCTGACATATCTATGTAATATGCAAGAAAAAGATGCCTCAGGTGAGAAACATCAGGGCAGGGTTCCGGTGGCTGAGGAAGGAGAGAAGGCATCACACATCCAACCAGAGAAGAAACCAAACAGCCAGATCAGTTGCACTGGGAAGTACCGTCCATGATCATCTAGAGGTGAATGTGCACAGCCAGCCATTCTTTCTGCCCTCTCCATATTTGACACCCTGCTGACTATACCACAGCTAGCTCTGGTGCCCTTCACTATGGAAAAATCCCTGGGAGATTAGGCCAGCCCCACCGTGAAAGGTTTCCACCATAAATTAAGATCCTGTCTACTGATACAGACCTTCCCTTGACTTCCTTTCTCTGCCCCCTTGCCAACAGCTCCAACAAATGCTTACTTATTGTTTGGCTGCTTTACTCATTTTATATTTTATATATTTACTGTAAACGTTTGTAATGTAAACACCTTTGATATTTCTTTTAATGAATAGTGGACTCTAAATCCCACCAATAGTAAATAATCCATGGCAGCCTGGAGTCTGAGATTCTTGAAAGGAAGGGGGGAAAACCCACTCACAACAGCGGCACCGGGACTGAGTCAGAAAGAGTCTGGTTGCACCTTTTCAGAGAACACATTTTTCGTGAGCTACGGCTCACTTCATCAGATGCACGGGATGACTAAACTGATGTAGGACTTAAACCGGGATGAGGTGGAGGGAGTGGGGGAAAGGAGAGTTAGGCAGATGCAGATTACAGTACCTGATCAATTAGCCATTGTCATGTGTTAAAGACCCACCGCTGAGGTTTGTTGAGATCTTCTGAGGTAGCCTATAAACTTCCTCCCTCTTCCCCTACCCCCCTTCATCCCCATTTAAATCCTGCATCAGTCCATGTACTTCATGGATCTGATGAGTAAGCTATAGCTCATGAAAGCTTCTGCCTTTTAATAAAATTTGTTACTTTGAAAAGGTGCTACCAAACTCTTCCTGCTTTGGGGCTACCACAGATTAACACGGCTCTCTTCCTACACGGCCAGGGTGATTCTCATCATCTCCAGAACGTACATCCTCTACAAACACGGGTCTGCCCACGACTCTGTTCAACAGTGAGTAATGCATGTCCAAACCAGTGCAGCATTCACTGCTTTCTATTGTTCAATATCCCTTTTCCCCAAAAAGCTTTGGAGTTTGACAATGGTCCTCCAATAAAGCTGTTTGGACGCACCCATCAGTCTTTGCAAATCAAAACTGGCTGCAAGCAGAGAGGCGTATGGGGGGAGAGAGGGAGAGAGAGAATGGATTGAGTATGACAGATATTAAGTCATGTCACCCATATGCCCTCCAGGGGACAGCCTGCCTGTTACAATAGTGACAGCAATGCACACTTTGAAGGAGAGTGGAAAAGGCAGGCGGGGGGTTATATGGAGAGAGGACACAGACCTGAGCTGCACTTTTGCACTCTTACAATAGGGAGAACATTGTAGGATAGAACTGAAATTCTTGTTTTAATACATAAATAAACATGCACCCCCAAGCACTGTTGAGCCAAACAATATCCACCATAATTATTTTTATTTTTTATTTATTATTTATCTAATTTGTCCCCGCCCATCTCCTCCCATCAGGGGACTCTTTCCAAGTTAACTGCATTTTACTCATCTCCTGAAGACTCAAGGCTGCTGCTTGAGATTCTGTTCTGAGGTTCACACGTGCTTCCCCTGGATATATGAGCAATAGTACACTTTAAGCAATAGATGGTAGTAGATCCGCTATTGCTACACGCTGGGGAATTGGAGAGGGAAGGAATGCATTGGTGGCATTTTTGTGCTCGTTCTCCCTCAGTCACAGCTGGAAGAGGGATAAAGGAGAGTTTGATGGCCCTTCTGGCATAAATGGGGATGTCTGGGCCAATAACAAGCCAGCCCTTGTGAGGTCAGAAACTGACATTGATAAAAACCAATCACCGTTCTCTGATAGTGGGTACAATCCAGGGCACAACAACCTATCAAGAACTGAGCACATATACCATTTGGGGGCCAGCAATGTTGGTCATCCAATTACAGTAAAGAGGAGGAACCAAGTGTTTTACAAGGGAGCTATGGAAGAGGCTAAGAATAAGGAAACGTGTAGCTTTCTGCATGAGGTTCCTGGTTGCTTTCAGAAGCACTTGGGTTATTTGCTTGTAGCTGGTTTTTTCTCTGTTCTCTGGAGGTACGTGATGGTGGTGGTGGGACTAGTTATATTGCTTAAGTTAAGTTGGTTTAGTAGGGTCTGCAGCTATATCTTCCTATGAATAGATTGACAGCCCTGGGGAACTCCTGGACCAAAGAACAGCAAATGAGCTTTTTGTGGGAATTTAGTTTAGAGGTTAGAGAGAGTGAGGGCCTGTAGAGCTCTACAGGCCCCCACTCTCTCCAACCTCTAAACCCAGCTCAATGACTACTTTGAATTATATACATTTCTAATTATCAGATTGTTCTAGCACTGGATATGAGTTACCTAGGAGCTAGGGGTAAAACTATTCCACTTCAGATGACTGGGAAAATGGCAAACTGATAAAACCCCTGGACTTTTTTAAAAAAAAAGCCAAGGGATAAAATTAGCTACTCAAGATGATGATGATGATGATGATGATGATGATGATGATGATACACCCCAATGTTTTTGCTGGGCTTGAAACTGGCACCCTTCCCTGTGCTAAGCAAAGATTTTAAGCACTGTGCTGTTTCAACAGTGCTGGTAAAACGGAGCATAGAAACTATCAGAGTTCATCATAAGCATTGGCTCTATTGAAGGAGCAGTCCTTCCTCTGTAAAGCTGACCATGAACTGTTGAGGTTAGCCTGCTACACGTTGAAGCACTGTAGCCCAAATGGGGAAGAACACTCAAGGCGATATAAGTTGGGAACACGCATTTTGGAAGCAGAACAGATAAATGTGCCCTGAGGTAGTTTTGACAGTGAATGGGAGATTAATAGAGGGCAACATCGTCCATTTCTGTCCTCCAGAAACAGATGGAGACAGTGGGACACCCAGGCAGTGCAGATAAGACCAAAGTCAAGATATCTCTGAGTACCAGATCCCAGGGATTTTGTTCTATTAATACGTAGGTAATAATGAAGAGCTGTGTTGGATCAGAACTAAGGTCCATCTAATCCAGAACTCCTTTCCCACAGCACCCTCCTGCTTGTGACTTCAGCAACTGATATTTTAAAGGATTGCAGGCTCTGAGGATGCAGGTATTCTCTAAGCTGGCTGGCTTCAGAGAACAAGTTACTGGTTTTGCTATTGCCTTATTCCAGCATGTTGTTGCATCTTGCAGTTTAGTGTAAGGGCACACATTTGGTGGAAGCAACATGGGCTCTGTAAATTGTTGAGTAACCATGATAGGCCAGAAAAGCTCTTCAGCTGTGATTCTGCTCACCTTGAAATATATTCATTCTATCACCTGGAATTTCTGTTGAGGGCTATAGCAATTGATATAGGATATAAGAAACGTCAAACAAAAAGGAAAAATCATAGGAAAAATCCTCAGTTGTAACAAGCAAAGACATTTTTTTCTTTATATGGGTTAATGATTGGGAACATCTACATTCTCTAGAAAGATTTGTGATCATTAAGATGATGACATGTCCCCAAAAGTAAAACTCAGAATTCTCTGGTGAGAATTCTGGTGAGACTCAGAATTCTCTAAAGGCATTTGTATACAGAGGCAAATATAACATAACATTTTATTAATGTCCAAGTGTAGGTATGAGTTTAAAGAGTAGATATAAATTTTTGTAGGCATTGGGTACCATCCATGGAAGAACGCACTGAGCTAAGTCTCTGTTCATGCAAACATGGTCCATCCCTGTTGCTTGTCCCACTTACATTTTTTTATCAAAATATGAAGTTTTTTCTAGGGAACTTCCTTCCACAGTTTTTAATAAAGTTTCTAGTTCTCTCTTTTGGAAACCTTTCTGTGCTGGTCTCTGCTGTCTGCCTGAAGCTCCCTCCATGCCCCACACCCCCGGTTTGGCCTGGCTTCCTGCCTCATTAGTAACAGCTCTACCATGATGGCTTAATTTTTCTAATAGATTTGTCTCAGACTGGAAGCTGATCAGCCACAAAACAAACCATCTGTCATTTCTTAGTTGACAATCTCATCCTGTCTAAAACCTCCGAGCATACCCTTTACAGAACTTTCAGTAATCCAGATGTGTTCATCCCTTGATCAATACAAGATAAAATGTTCTATTTCCTAACTGTTTTTATAGGGCCATCTTGAGTCTTCCAGTGCAAAACTACTGACTCGTGTCCCACACATAGTAACAAGATTAGGACCTTGGTCTATTTAGTTGCAGCACAACCTCCATGTAGCCTCTCAAAATGCAAGCATTATTCTAGTTCAGAGGTACACTAGCTGTAGCCCCTAAAACTGCTAAAAGTCCCCAGAAAGCCTCCAAAAGTTTGAACCTAAATTATAATTTTTAGACAGAGGGGGAATTATCAAATAGATGAGGAGCAACTGTGGCTAGTACATTAACTTTTAATTTATTTAAAAGTATTTCTTGTCCTGGCTTCAGCCCCCTGAATGTTCTGGACCCCTGCTGCAGACAAATAAAATGAGACACTCTTTCAGAGTCTCTAATATTTGGGATAAAGGCTTCCTGCAGTCCTACTGAAACGCAAATCTGCTGCAAATGTGTAACTCTCCCAAGTCAGTTGTTGTGGAACAAGTTCTTGCTCCCATTTTCTTTAAACAAAAAGAAATGAAAGTTCACCTAAGACTCCTCAGCAAAGAGGGAAAAAAGCTGTGTGCATAACAGAAGTCACACTGATTCCATAGACAGGTTCTTACTGTCTCACCATGGTTATGCTTTATCATCATTTAAGGCTCCTGTCCTCTGCTTGTTCCCCCAGGATGGTCCATGTTTTACTCATTTTGAAAGCCCATCATCCATCATCATTTTAAAAGGGCATACCAGAGATCTGAACAGAGTCCCATAATAAAACAGCAGAGACAGAGAGCTAATTGATTCCTATAAATAATGTGTAACTGTAAAGATATGAAAAGTGGTTGGAACTGCAGGCATTAATCTTCCTATTTGCCATCAGAGACTGCAATGGCAGACTGTGGCAAAGTACCCCATACATTTTGTATGGACAATACAATGCAACAGTTATGGCATATACCCCTCTTTCAACCTTAGAGTCTCCAACTGTATGTTTTATCTACAATGAATATAGCATATTTTTAAAAAGCTTCTACTACATGGGTTGAAAAATGGCAGCATTGTTTTTGTTTGTAGCACGAAACTGTTCAATGCCATTGGGGCAGACTGCAGACACTGTACCATGCAGCAGAATAGGAGTTTGTGCCAGCATCATGACAGAATTAGCCCCAGACACCCAAGCAGATAGGCAATTTACAAGCATCACTTCAAAAAGAGGCACAAAGTATTTTGGCATCCAACCTTAAGACACTTTCTCAGAGTTCCGAAACCACTCTGCAGACTCACTGGAGAACAGCTTCATCCGTGAGACTAGCAGCCTACTTGGTCTTTCTTCAGACTGCCTCCTGCTTTCTTCTGCCTGTCTCAGTTTACTGCTGCTTCCACAGTTGCACAGCATGCTCGGAGGACCAAGACCAGCCCACCCAGTGCTCTTAGGAGAGACGGCGTACTACCCTATCAGAGATTAAAGCCAACATCATCAGTATGCTAATAATATCAAATTCCTTCTGCCTATGCTTTTCCAACAAAGCTTTTCCATCAAAGTCTCTTGTGTTACTTTAATGACTAATAAACATCTTATTGCATAAGCTTTCATGGATCGATGTCCACTTCATCAGATAGATGATAGGTTCCTCAAAGTTGCACCTTCTAGATGTGTTGGGACTGCAGCTCCCAGAATTCTCAGCCAAACTTTTTTGGGTTTTGCATGCTAAATGCTGCCAGACTGGGGACACAGGTCTTGTTGCCTGTGATTTGATCTTTATAGGTCTTCTGAGCTGCCATAAACCTATAACATGTTCCTTATATCATGTCAGACTATTCGTCAGTCTTACCTAGAATTTCCTCCCCTAACTGGCAGCATTTTCCCATCACCAGGTGGCTTATTTTTTTTAAGCCAAACTGCCATGGGTATCACATTAGGTCCAGTTCATTAGCCCAAGGCCACAACACTGAATCCTTTTCATATCTCAATACAAATCCCTGCAGTGAGTGAAGGAAATAAAGAGTACTGCAGTATGCCATTAAATATAAACACAAAGCACGTGCTAAACCATTGTGCTTCAGAATAGGCATCAACAACTTATTTTGCACTTCTAAGATGTACTGGAAAGGAATACTGTCTGTGTAAGATGTTCTTGTTCCTAATTTCTTATCCTTTTCTTTTAATAGGCCTGCTGAGAACTACACTCACAATCTGTTAAACAGAAGACATTCCCTGCTATAATGAAAAGAGCTGACTGGCAGAGGCAGTTTATCCACAATATCTGGCTGTTTGCACCCCACATTTTTACAAAAGATAAAACCAGAGCTGTATAACTGTTAAGCAAATGAATGGCTGCCTTGTATGAGAGTGAAAAAGAATTTTCTAAAAGGCAACATCCAGTAAAGTTAGCTGGGTCTTTTCCAATGGTTTTGCAATAGTCCTACGTATAGTTTCCCAGGCATGAAGTGTTGAATGGTTTTTCTTCTGAAATTTGGTAATAAGTTTTAACATTTTCTACAGAAATTCTAAGATGGTTATATAATTTGGTTGCTGTCATACAATGTCAAAATGCTTCTTAGGATGTATACTTTGTGTTTAGTGCATGGGTTCCCTAGACACTGCTTTTCATCCATTTAGGCTGCTTTTAAAAATTTTAAAGCTTTATATAGTTTATGTTGTTCAGGCAGACAGATCAGGTTCAAACTACATAAAATATATTCTGTTTGGTGGCCAGCTTTTGTCTCCTTCTCCTTCTCCATCCCCATGAAATTCACAGCCTCCATTTGGTTCTGTTTCTGTGGAGTCAAAATAGCTGCTAGAGGGTCCTCCAAAACCAAACAACACTTTTTAATAGTGTGGAGATACAGTTGTCAACTTTTTGTGTGGAAGGTCACGCAAGGCATCAGATTTTTTGCCTGTTTTCTGCCAGAAAATGGGCGGCAGTTGCTGGGCAACCTTAAAGAGCTTCCTCAGGGTGAAGACCAGGCCTAGTCTCCAGCACACAGGAAGTAGCAGAAATGGCATTCCCAGGGCCTTCACTGTCATCATTTATACATGCCTAACATTTTCCAGGCAGTCCACAGATTTGCCACATACATAGGCATAGCAGGCTCTGCCTGTGGGTTTACAATTTAACCAACAAAACACAAATGAAAAAAGAATGGGAATGGAGAGAAAAACAAGAAAATGCACATACCATTAGGTAAGCTCTATCAAGACCTTCTGTGACATGTTAACAAACATGGGAAGGTGAGAAAAAAATGGCAAGTCCTGATCGGTCCACAGCCATCCTTGATGACCAAGGCAAACTTTGGCAGCAGCAGGGAGTTGTTGGTATCTAGGTAAGTTCCCTACATGAAGTGGGATCCTGAAGAACCAGGAGTCCATATCAAATCCAAAGTCTCTGTACAGAAAGAAAGTCTTCCCCTGCAGAACTATGAACTCAGCATATAGGGGTGATAAGGAGAATGATGGAGGGAACAGTAGGGTGTCTGTGGTAGGGTCTCTCCACTTGGGCTCACTGAAGGTAATGACAGAAGAGCTTGGAGCCTCTCTGAGTCCTGGCTCCCCTACAGCCAGCTTTGGCTGCCCCACACATCTGTGCATCTGGAGCACCTGCAAGTGCTGGCTCTTTCTGGCTTCAGCTGTAAGGAAAGAAGGAAGTTGACCCAGCATCAGTAGCTCCCAGTACCTACTTTCCCGCCCCTTTGTCAGACAGGAGAGGGCAAGGAAGTCAAAATAAAGCTAACATTTATGGACACCCTCAAATTGGACAACCTGGAAGCACCAGCTTCTAAGGTGGGGGAATGCAAGTGATGAGGCTCTGGGGAAGAGGCTTGCTTGCGGAATATAGCCTGATGGTCTAGTCTGGTGGGCTCGAGATTCCTTGTTTCTGAAATAGAGGACCTTGTCCATTAGAGGACAGACCCTTATAAAGAAGGGTAAATGGATGCTCTGACTTTTTCGTAGCTCTTGGTTCTTAGCTCACTGCTTGTCACTTTCTTTCTGTACCCTTGGCTGGAATATAGGGTGGCCAGATGACAAAGAGGATGGCTTCAGAAGCCTCTGCATCTGATTCATGTGGATTGGCTATTCAGCACATTTGATGCTGTAGCCTTGCTCACTCTACCCAGCTGCTGTATTAATATCCCTGTGGGGCTGTCATAATATATACTGTAAGCTATGAAGCCATTTCAGTAATGCAGTGATTGGTATGGGCCATAATAAATATTTATGCAATGAACAAGAACCACAGATTTGTGTGATATGTATATCATGAATGGGAATTCAGTTTGTATTTCAATATGAACATACCTCATTCATGCTTTTCAAACTAGCATTCAAACCAAATTGCAATTAAATCCTATATAATTGGAAGATGTCCCTGAATTCAAGATGACCCTCCCGATATGGAAGAACAGAGAGAGAATAAAATTAGGAATACAGAGAAAAATCTTGTGGCAATGCCCATATTCAGTTGCCAACTTCAACCCTGAAATCACTCTTGGAGATAATTCCCCTGCCCTCAATAAATGGGTACATACAACATACTTGTACACATGTTTGTATATGTGTCTGTCTGTATGTGTGTGTATGTGTGTGTGTGTGTGTGTATATATATATATATATATATATATAGAGAGAGAGAGAGAGAGAGAGAATGTACCTTCCAGAAGCCACACTCCAAAAATAGGCCAACGCAAGGACAAAAAATAAAACTAAATGTATTAATAACTGCAAATGAAAATTAATTAGCTTCAATAATAAGATACTCAGTTCACAAAATTAATTTATCTCTGTTTGCATATACCAACTTTTTCTTTTCTGACATACAAGTCACTCTCACATGGAAAAACACATAAGTATGCACATACACATGCACATACACATTCCCTTCCCTTCTTAGTAAAGGAAGAGGGAGATGGGATAAGAGAAAAGAATAGGGGCCAAGGGAACAGAAGGGAAGGGAAGGGAGAGAGAGGAATAAAACTGGATGATGAGGCTAAGGGATGAGGCCGATTGATATGGAGGAAGAGAAGACAGGTTTGAGGAAGTAGTATTCAGGAACTTCTACTCCATTACATGTGTGATGCTGCAGTGCTTGATCTTCTCCTCCATGCTATTTAACATCTTTATGAGGCTCTTGGACCTATTTTTCCATCCTTGTTAGTTATGTAAGCTCCCTGACTGGTTCTTGCCTAAAGTAGATTGTGGATTGGATGAGGAGCAACAGATTAGAATTGAATCCAGGCAAGTCTGATGGTTTGGTGGTACAGGGATCAGTCAATTTGAGGGAGCCTTTCTCATCCCAGAGCAGATATTCTTCCCCTGCAAGATCAAAGCTGGAGTTTGGGTGTGATTCAAGACCCTGTTTTGCCCCAGCACTGTGTCTAAGAGCTGTGGATAATTTATCAGCTATGCCTTTCTGATGAGGACTGATCTAGCTAGTATGGTCTATCTCCCCAATTAAAAATGGAGAAAAGTATGTAGTTCTCTTTCAAACCACATATACAGGGAAGAGTAGAAAGGTAATGCAAATGGTTATGGAGAAGTTGTTTACCACTGCAAGAAGCCAAACTCATGTGTTGTGTTGAACCAATTGCTCACCTTGGATTGAAATTGAATTCAAGTACAGTATCACATTTATTTACATTGATCAGTGAGGATAAATAAATGTAATAGTGCTATTCTGGAGAAATTCAAGTCCTCATTTTTCATTTTTCTTTCTAAATAAATATATGCTGTCATTTCAAACTGGAAAGCAAATAACTGTGTTCCAAAATGTATGACATTTGTTGACTAGTCAGTAAGCCCCATTTGCACAATATGAAATCTGCACTTGCCTTATTCTCAGCAGTTTTGTGTCAGGCTGACAATCCTACATCTTTTAAAATACGCATTTCTTTAAGAAAATACACCTAAGTCCCAGACAGATAGTACTGCGTAACAATAGAGAGTAAAATACTCATCACAGTGAATGCCTAATTCAGAAATAACTATGTTTCAGATATATACAATTACCTCTCTTGTAATGTGAATTTAGCCAGCTTGTTATATACAGTATAGTGGATTCATGAAGCAAGTGGCTAGCTACTGTTGTCTTCAGCCCTAACTAAAATCAAACCAAAATCTGTCCTTCCCTCTGCTCCTTTTGCCCTCCCACTGACAACAGAATTGGAATCAGAAGAAACTAACACACAAGATCCTGATTCTGAAATTAAACTCACTTTTTAAAATTAATGTGTGCACTGATCCCTCTGTACTCATGTCAAGTATCCTGTCTGTTCTATGGCTATAGAACCATCAGAACAAAGGGATGGTGACTCACCACAAAGAGTAACTTCTCTGAAACAGAAGCATATACAGCCCTTGGCCAAAAGAAGGTTCACACCACCTCTGGAACAATAGAAGAAGCCTCTTCCTTAAAGCTCCACTGCACCAAGCCTCACCTACCATTCCTATGCAGTGACTTCTGGGGAATCCAATCAATGTATCTGAAATTACCAAATTGCGGTATAGCATGAACTGTGACAGAATTAGCATTGAAAAAATATGATAAGGTTGCCCCAACGTACAGGGCTTTTCCAGTGGAATCAGTTCACACATGAAGCTGAGAATCAGTGACTATAGAGAATTCATGCTCAGAGAAATCAGTTACTCAGGCAGGCAAACTCATTTAGAAGGCAGCAGTTTTGAAAATGCAAGGCAGCCCCAGAGGTGTGGAGAGCCTGGCATCGTGATGTGTTCAGAAGGTGGTGCAGCAGGGCAGTATGTGGTCGATGGCATTATCATCTGTCACAGACAATTATATTTGGGGTGATGTGCATCATTGCCTCAAAAGCCAGTTTGGTGTAGTGGTTAAGACACCAGGCTAGAAATCGGGAGATCATGAATTGTAGTCCGGGCTTAGGCAGGAAGCCAGCTGATTGACTTTGGGCAAGTCACTCTGTCTCAGTCCTAGGAAGAAAGCAATGGAAAACCACTTCCAAAAAAGTTGCCAGGAAAATGGCATGTCTAGGGAAACCCCAGGAATCAAGACAGCTGTCTCAAAGGTGTGTAAGAGATAGATACTGTAGGTAGATAGACTCAGTTTTGTTGTGGCACCAGGGAGGATAGTCATAACCTCTTCTAGTGTTTCACATGCTGCAATCTTACGCATATTTACCTGGGACTGAATCTTAACAGACTTCAGACTAAGCAAAGTTTACAAAAGATTGCTGATATGGAGCCCAAGCATCCAGGTCCAACCAGAACTTTTGTGATTGGTTCCATCTAAGGCAAGATGGGGAAGTGACCTGCGACAGGACTGCCCTTTGAATTTAAAACACTCCCCCAAAGAAACTTTCCTTTACTGAGCTGTTGGTTCTCTTTTCAGGGCCAAATACTGAAAAGGCTTTTTGTGTCTTTCAGTTTTTTGCTGCTCTGCTTTAGCATTTACACATTTTTTGTTATTTTATCATAGATAAATAGCTTTAAGGTCTCAGTTGTTATGTAAGCTGTTTTGAAGGACTTTTGTCAGACAAGGGATCTGTAAAAAAACCTCAGTAAACAAATACTTAGACAACTGTGATATGTGAATTAGTACATCACCTTCTTTTCTGCTCCTGCTGGAACAGAAGCCCTGGATTGCAGCTGTTCCCCTTCCTTTTCAGACAAGGCCTGACTCCAGGGGTCTTTTCATATCCTACATTTCTTCAGCAAGCACACAGCTGACTTGCCTTTTTCCCCGCTTCACATTCCAGAAGTCTTAGCTCCTGAGCACAAACCAAGGGTAGGTACTTGACTCTCAAATACCTTGCTCGGTCTGAATGGCAAATAAAGACTCTCCAAGATCCAAGCAGCAGTTGCCATATCAAGACCAGTGAATTTCTGGCCAGTGCCTAATCTGACCAATGTATGTTCCTATTCAAGCTGCAAATAGTTTAGAATGTCCTTGGCTTCTCTCCTGAGACCCTGCCCTTAGTCTCTGACCTTCATCTCTTTCCCCCAATGCAAAGTATACATAAAGTCTTCCCTCTGGTCAATAGGGATCGGAGGGATGAGAACTCTGTTATCCCTGCAAGACTCACTGTGTTCAATGCAGACTACTTTTAAAGGTTATTCCTGCATGGAAAGTGGGATTTTTGAAGAGGATCGCTGGTGCAATTGCCATTAAGAAAAATCATCATCACGGTTCCGCAGTGACACTTTGAAATACCCGCTGATTTTAAAGTCTCCTTTGTTGTTTTAGAGTGATGACCGGCTTATTTTTTTCCTGGCTCCCTTACTGAGTGATCACCAACTGAAATTACATTCCAGTCTATGCTATCTGGGAGTAAGATCTCTTAAACCTAATAGGAGTCCCAAGTGTATAAAGTTGAATAACGGAATAGAGTTCTCTAAACATTCTTTGTGAGGTCCTCCTCACCTTTGTCCTGAATTTCATCCCGTGTTTATCTGATAAAAACAAATACAATTCCCTGACTTCTTAGCAAAACAGAACAGATTTTCTTCATAGCAAGCACACTATCCTACAGCACTGGCATTAACTCACCAGTTTATACAGAAAAAAATGGTTCCTGACTGAGCAGCACCTCTTCGCCCTCCAACTAGAAAAGAGATTGCTACTGCATCATAATTGCCTTTGATGAGACCCAAACATTTGCCTGATTCTTTCTGTAGCCGTTGTCCCATAATTATATGTTCCACTGTAAGTCCTTCTGGGAAAACCATGTATATTTTCAAAAGATAAATTCATTCTAGATAGTTACTTATTTCATCTTTAAGACCTCTCAGCAATGACAACACTATCATGCACTAGTGATAAAAGCCAGAAAACAGGCCTGTAAACCATTATCTTTCCTTCTAGGAAAGCTGCAAATTCTCCAATTCTTTGGCTTTCAGCCACCTACACAAATATCATTTCTGTCAGTCAGAGACAGAATTTGTTTCATCTGATGTTGGAAGGGCAGAGCAGGGGGTAACTTCTTCAAAATCTCAGCTAACCTAAAATGTTTTCTAGTCCATAGACTCATTTAAAATAAAAAGAATGTTCAGTAAGACCCATGAATTTCCAATCTCCAGATCAGACAAACTCATAATTATAAGGACAAAGGCATTCTTCAAAGCCATTCATCTTCAATATTCTTTAAATTTGTTCTACAAGAAACAAGTGGCAAATCTCAGATGAGGGACTTCTAGTTCATAAACCATCATTTAAGATTGTTTTTAAACTGAGAACTAGCATAATCCCCTCATCATTTATTCCTCTTTTCAGGTACTGGCTTTAGCGTTTCAGCCCTAACTATTTTAAACTACGGTATCTTTTTTCATTCAAAATGGTGAGTGTTGTGTTAATATTGGTTTGCTAACTAGGCTCTTCTACCACAATTTGATCCTGGTTTAAGCTTCTACTTAGTAAACTGGCATTAAATCACAAATCATGGTTCCCTTTCATACATAAGTGTAATGGTAGGTCCACATCCTGTTAAATCAAGAACAGGTGGAAAACTCTGACAGAGATCTATATAATTGTTTGGGAAATGGGCATCCAGTCTGCTGGATTGTAGAAGGATATTAGGAAGAGATTGGAGAAGACTCTGTTCTAGTCAGCTGAAAGACAAATTAGACTCTAAAATGTTGTTGAAGCTTCTGTAACCTAACCTCTTTTCTTCTTCATAAAGCTTGTCAAAGACGACTTTGTCAGAATCTTGGTAAAGCTGGCTGCCAAGAATTGGATAATAACAGAAAATTCTTTACCAAGAATTTATGATGCAGCCCTGGTCTCTCTAAACTATAGTTCCCCATTTGGGTAAAACCTAAATTTAACAAACTGTTGAGGGTCAAAGGGGGTCTGGGTCAGTTATTGCTGAATAGCCATTAAGTCTTAAAGTACTTCAACTCTGATGATGTATCTAATTTAAGTCATGATGTCATTATGCAAATAGCAAAAATGCATAATTTGTATCAGTTTGTCATTTGTATAACAAAGTCATCATACTACTGATATGTGTCCTTTATGTGATTATATCATTGTACAATGATGTCCAGATTACCTTAGATGCAACAGCCTTGTCCATTATTTTAGGGAGATATTTAGATGGAAATTTTGTCTGTAACATCCGAAGTCCACTAACAGGGCATTCTTTATTTATATATATATTTATTTATTTATCATATTTCTTCCCCACCCATCTCATATTACAATGACTCCATTAAATTAATGTTTTACTATATAGCCAAATAGATGAATGTGAGTTAAAGAGATCGGAATCCATTATTATTAGCTTTTGATAATTAGTTTCAAAGAAAAAGTTAAATTAAAAGAGAGACCAGGACTTGGATCCTTGAGGCTCGCACATGAGATGAGCTTTCAAATTGTGATTTATAATCTCATGAATGCTATGCTAAAACTGGGTTAGATAGTCCAAGCTGATCTTTTTTACTTTCTTCAAAATACTAGTGTTCTCTCAAAGACTTGGGTTCAGGGCAAAACTAAGCTACTTGCTGCCTGCCTCTTTTTTGTGACTCTTGAAGCTCCCCAGGATTATGTTGCCAAAATTCAACAGATAATAATAGCAGTGTATTTCTGGGTGGGAAATATATTGTACAACCAAGGAAACATTATACATCATTATCTTACATTTCTGCTCACTACTGAACCATTGTTACTGCATTCAGCTCCCAACTTTTCATAATACAAGCCTATATCTATTTTCTGTATCAATAAAGGTACAATAAAATTCCTTTTCAGATTTATATATTTCTCAATGACTTTCTGAAGAGCAAAAATCTGGCCTGCAACTCACCCATCCAACATAAAGCTGCAATGAACTTCCCAAATTTTGCTTATTGTCACCTTAGGAAGAAGTCTTCCTAACATGTTGCTCAGCACCCGTAGCAAGCTAATCCCCCTATCGCTTTTTTCACTCTTTATACCTTTCCCTTTGTGTAGGAAAACAATCATGACATTCTTGCAATTGTCAGGCACAAATGATGCCTTCACACAAATGTTTAAGTAAGCTTTAGAGCTACTCCATAAGCAATCTATGTCTATTAACATTCCTTCCATTAGTCTTACCTTCTACCCTGCAGATGTAAAGATAGTCAGCAAGTTGTAAACAGGAGGGGGGAATAGCACACTACATAGTAACAGAGGCAGATAATATAAAGCTAACATACTTTTCATTATGAATCAAAGATACACAGTATAATGAGAATTAACAGAAATTAATGCATGGGCAGACAGTATTTCAAATAACGTTCAGTCATCATGTACAGATGTAGCGTTCACTTACACACATTAAGCAGGTCCCATATCCTCTCCAGAAGCAAACTATATCCATATTTTGACGTTTCTCCAGTCACACCGACTATACTAATGGCCTTAACTTTTTGAAACATTCTTGTAGTATTTATAGCATTCATTTCAATTTAATTCCTTAACTTGTCACTATCATTCCCATACAAATCCCTAAAACACCACTTCCAGCATTCCCCCAAATAATTTCATTACTTTTATTTTTTATTTCTATTCAATCTTCTGGAATCTCCTCATTGAGCTCTTTTCATCCACTTCTAAAACAACTTTCTATTGCCGTTGAAGTTACTCTGTTTCTTTTAAACTTAATAGTTCGCTGCTCTCGTGACTCTTTTATTTGTACTTATCTCTCCCTCTCTCTCCCTCTCTCTGTATATATACACACACATTATACAGTATCTTTCCTTCATCCTCATGTTCTTTGCCATTCCTCTATAGGCATTTTTCTCTTCCAGAGCCTCTTTTCACTTCATTGTCCTAACGAGCATTCTTTTTCATACTTCCCATTAATGGAATTCCACATACTTCTCTGGCACTCTGTAATATATATTTTTTTCACTTTGTTTCAAGCAGCTTCCACATCTTTTTTCCTCATGTTCACTTTCCAATCATTCTGTTAATTTATCTTCTAACACTTCTCCATTCAGGATATGTACTTTCTCTTCCTGCAACCATTCTACTTTCACTCTTTTTTCACTTTTCCTTTGCTTCCATGACATTTGTGCCAAGACACATTGTCAATGCTACAAAAATGATCTGCCCCACATTCAGGATTTCGCATTACCCGTATATCTTTCATACAATCTTTCACCTTAAACGATCAAATACTTCTAGATTTATGTTCAATCACTTTCCATGTTTATATATGAAAAGACTTAAATCACATATTCAGAACATATAGACCTTTTTTAAGCAGATAACCACCAAACAGTTGTTAATCCTCATTCATTTAAGGCTCTTTAAATGGCCTAATCACTTTTTCTGTATTCTTTTGTCTAATTCTCACCCATCCATTCATGTCAGTAATTGAATATTTTTTTCCTGCTAAACCACATGCATTCAGAAAGTTGCTGGCTTTTTTTTTCAGCTTCATTATGTAAATCCTTTGCAACAGCCAATGGAATAAAATATGGGTATATCCAGTGGAGTACAGTCTCTCTAGAGAGCCAGTTTGTTGTAGTGGTTAAAGCACCAAGCTGGAAACTGGGAGACTGTCAGTTCTAGTCCTGCTGTAGGTGCAAAGCCAGCTGGATGAAACTGCAAGGAATTGTCCAGGCAGTCACCAGGAGTCCAAAACAAAAACAAAACAACAACAACAAAACAACCCTGACTTGAAGGGGCAAAAAAAAATGAGTCTCTCTAAAACTACTGTATTTTCAACTCTTAAGAGTTGTTTGTCTTTAGTTCAAAGAAATGAAAAGGAACAGTTGAAATTAACCAAAGACAGGGAGGCCTCTGTTAAAGAACCAAAGAATCTAAAAGATTATACAGCTAACTTGTTGAATCTGCAAATGATTTCTTAGGTTAGATACTTATACTAAATAATATGCAAGACTTAAAATAATAAGTCTTGCATATTATTTCTATTCAGGGCTGAACCCCTAATTAAATAATAAAAACCTTGACTTTAAAATAACATTTGTTTCTGACAGGTTGCCACTCCAGCCCAAGCATTTTGCACACACACTAACTGTTCAACAAAGGGGTCATCACAATTCCAAACTCTTTCCAATGGCAGAACGATATATCTAGGTTTGTATGGCAAGGGAAAAAGCCAAGGGTTAAATATAAAATCCTCCAAGATGCAAAGGAACAAGGAGGATTGGGACTGCCTGATTTGAAATTGTATTTTGCAGCCTGTTGCTTGGTTTGGATGAAAGAATGGGCACCGCTGAGAAATATAATAATTTAAGAATTAGAAGAGCCCCACCTGAGGTTTGGATGGCATGGCTTTCTATGGTATGATAAAGTTAAGGTTAATGTAGCTTTTAAAAATAACTATATTAGAAGTGTCATATTGAGAATATGGAATAGATGTAAACCCTGCTTGTGCTTGAAAATGCCTTTATGGGTCTCAGCACAGGAAGCATTTTATAGAAAAGAAACAGCAGGCAAAGATGGTTAACCTATGGAGAGCTGTTACAACAAGAGCATGGAGAATATAAGATGAAATCAGGAGATCAACTGAGTGCAGGGGGATTTAGTTTTCAATGGTTTTTGTATGCACAGTTGACACGGGACTGAAATTTACATTATGTTATAATTTAAAAGAGAACTTTTTAAAAATTATGTACCATGGGTACATGACCCCAGAAAAAATATCTAGAATGTATAAAGTTATTTCAATTTATGTTGGAAAGGTGGAAAACATGAAGGGTCTTTTTATCATGCCTGGTGGACTTGCAGAAAAGCCAGAAAATTTTGGGTTCAAATACATACAGTGATAAAATTCTAATTTAAAGATTAATATTCAGTTGAAATCAGAGCTCTTTTTGTTGGAACTAATGGATAGACAATTAGAAAAGAGTTATGGAAGATTGTTTTTATATATAACTGCTGCAAGATTATTATATGCACAAAAATGGAAAGACTGAAATACCCACAACAGAGGAATGGCTGGTGAAGATGACAGAATTAGCAGAGATGGCAAAATTAACTGGTTTGATTAGAGAAAGGACAATAACTACATTTATTACTGAATGGAAGCCCCTTATGGACTTTTTGCTGAAAAAAGAAAAAAAAATGAACTTGTGATTTATGGGTTTGATGATTAGAAAGGGTAGACTATGGAAAGAAGGAAATTTTGTTGGAATCTTAGAGAGAGAGGGTAAAGTATAAATGTACTTGTCACTGCTGTTAAGAAGACCGGAGGCCGCTTCTTTATAACTTTTCCTTCCTTTCTCTTTTCTATTTATTCTTTGCACTTTTTTTCACTTATTACTTTTCTTTACTTTCCTTTTCTCTTTCAAAATCTGTATTGTTTTTATTCTTTTAAAAATTTCTTCAATAAAAAATTACACACACACACACAGAAACTATTTCCCCAAATCTTAACTATCCCCTGCATTAATGCTATAGATCAGTTTAGCTCTACACATCATTTAATTAACCAGAGATCTGTTGTATTACCTTACTCTCTTCTCCTAAGATAAGCAATGAGATAGAAATCCAGTAATAATGAAATAGGAATTGATAAGGGTCTGGTAAATACAAGATTTATACTGTGTTTGATTAAGCGTGATGAATTCTAAAAATATATAAAAAGTGCATGACTGCACAACTCTTTCTCTTCCCACATTTTAAAATCAATTATTCTGAGCTGTAACATTGCATGCATATTTCCAACTTTTCCATGCTGTAATAGATCTACATCCCCGGATATGTTGACAATGCATTAATTTGCATGTTAAAGGTAAAGGTAAAGGTTTCCCTTGACGTAAAGTCCAGTCGTGTCCGACTCTAGGGGGCGGTGCTCATCTCCGTTTCAAAGCCTTGGAGCCGGCGTTGTCCATAGGACACTTCCGGGTCATGTGGCCAGCATGACTCACGGAACGCCGTTACCTTCCCGCCGAAGCGGTACCAATTAATCTACTCACATTTGCATGTTTTCGAACTGCTTGGTGTGCAGAAGCTGGGACGAGCAACGGGAGCTCACCCCGCCGCGCGGTTTCGAACCGCCGACCTTCCGATCGACAGCTCAGCGATTTACTTGGAAGTAAATCTCACTACATTGCTAGGGCTTATTTCTTGGTAAGTATGCACAGGATTGCAGCATGAGTGAATTTAAATGGTATAAAATGATACATAACAAACCTGGCTCTTTAGTTCATGGTACCGATTTTACAGATGATGCAGCTGAAGTTCCAGTTTAAAAAGCTGCTGGTTTGCTAAGGCTGATCAGGCTCAGCCAGATGTACATCAGATCTCATAACTGCTTCTGCACTTCAAAGCCACAAACTTTTCAACAGAGATATGGTGACACCATAACTCCATTTGTTCCAACACTAAGTTACTTAATCTTTCAGAGAGAAAGAGAGAGAAATCTGAACTGCGCTGGCACCAACTTTTTCATTCCTGCATTTGGAAGCTCATCTTACTCACCAACCACTACCACTGTTTTCTTTCCATTTTGAATGTAGAACACCTGACTTTTCAAGCTGTTGTTGTTGCTGTTACTGATTTTTGAAAGGCATACTATAGTTTAAAGCCTAGGTATCTACAACGAGATGTGACTGCGCCAAAGATGCTAAGTCGAAAGGGAATGGGCATAGGGAGAAGAGGACTTTCTGAGAACTTTCATCTGGTTCCCATTGCTAGGGAACCACTCCCTTGGTCTGCTAGGTTAAGCCTCACTGTCAAGTCTGATTCTCCAGTACTGCAAACAGCAACCGCAGAGTGAGAAGGGAAAGGAGGCAACAGTGTGGTGTTCAAGGAAGAAATCATGATGATGATTTTTAAAAAATGAGTTTTGGGGGGGAAAAGTAATCTTTAATCAGGCTTCCAGAGGGACTGTGGTTTCAGATGTATCAGTTGGATGTTCTCTGGAGAGTGCCCTTAACATCTGAGGCTGGCTTTGCTAGAGGAATGACCGTGGGCACTTCTTTGCTTTGTTGAGGTGAAAAAAGAGCATAAGGGTGAAAATTAGGGTGGCAAAGCAGCTCTAACTTGTGTGGTGTTGTTCTGGTTCACCAAGCAAAACCATCCACATTGTTGTAGGATCATTTTAAAAAGGCCCTTGGGCAAGAATGCTAGGTCCATACTATCTACTCTGCCATTAATGCTAGTAAACCATGGTTTAGGACTTAGCATGCCGCATGAAGGCTGCATGTGGTTTATAAATCATGGCTAACCTTTTAGTTACACACACAGGCAGGCCTAAGGGTTGGATGTTGTAGTCCAAGACTAGTCCAAGCCCAAGTCCCATCTCCTGGGATCCATGGATCAATTAGAAAAACACATGGAAGGTCCAGTCACCACAGTTTTGGCCCTTGAAACTAACCTAGATTCTCCAGAGTACTGTGAATATTGGCCACTCCTGCGTTCAAATCCTCAGCAGGAAAACAATGCAGAGCAACCTTCCCACATCTGCACTATACCTTGGTTTATAGTTCCCATAAGTCCCACTCTCATGGCTACTGTGAGTCATAGTCCCTCTGGAAAACATATGTCAGTTCTGATAGTCTCAGAGTGAGAAACCAAAAACAATGTCTAAATACATATCCCACAACTAGTCAGCCTGTGGGTAGGCTAGCCCAGTGTTTTTCAACCTCAGCAATTTCAGGGAATTCTGGGAGTTGAAGTTCACATAGCTTAAAAGTTGCTGAGATTGGGAAACACTGGGCTACAGGAAAGAAATCCAACTTTTATTCTGAGCCCTCCCTCCTTTGAGACAAGGAATCACATTTCTCTAGCTTCCTCTCAATGCTGCATATTTTTCATTGGATAATGTAAAGCTCTGGGCACAGCCAACAGCCATGTCTAGAACCAGTTTAGTTACTTGAACTGAGAGCACATATTAATGGCAAAGGAGAGCTCTCCTATCTTCAGTCCTTTTTGCAAGAATTTCACTATTTAAAAAAAAAGGGTTTGGCTTGTCAATTCCCCATCCCCCGAGTGGACTGCTAGCAAGCTCTGTTTGCCCCTGTCCTTTCTACCCATTCACCACCTATGGAGGGTAGGGAGATTTGATTCTAGGACCTGTGCTAGCTGTAAGAACATGTAAACAATACTCCTCTTTATACGAATTAAAGGCTGCTTCCCACAGGCAGTTAACATCAATGAGACTGTAGTGTGCGCATTTACCCCACCCCACCCCACAGCTCTGTCCTCTCTAGATCAGTTATACAGTCATGTCTTAGTTTCTTAAATTTTTCACCAGGAGACATATATTTATTTTTAATGTCTTTGTCCTGAATAATAAACAGCAGACAGACATCTGTAGTGAAAATGTTGACTGACAGGTCCCCCCCAAGCAGCAATTTAACATGATTTTCCATAGCCTCATTCTAGAGACTCTGCTGCTTGTTTATTAAAGTAAATAAATAAACTCCACTCACACAGTGTTGGGTGATTTCTAGCCGTGTGTGGGCATGGGTGTGAGAAGAAACTAGCATTAATAATGTCATAGCCCTACGCGAGGCTCTTCTGAAGGCTTGTGAGTTTGACATTCCTATGCTAATGCTTCATGATACCTCAGCCCAGCCACTGCTTAATGTTTTTCTTTAACAGACGTGTGGAGAAGCCTGGCTTTCAGGCTAAGTGGGGTTTTATGGCAGCTTCACTCAATCTGGAGGTGAAGGAGCAGGCATTTAGTAGGACAAATTGTTCTGAACAGTGACAGGTGCAGCCAGTTGGCTTTGTTGCAGGAAAAAAAGGGTCTCCATCCTTTCATTTGTGAAGCACAGCATCATTTCAGTGTCATGAAATATTATGGAGAAACAGTGGTTCCCTTGAGATGTACAGCTCTTTCTCACTTGACTTGTACCCCTGAAAAATAAAATGCGAAAGGAAAATCCTGACAGATGCAATGTGTGATATAAAGTACCACAAAGTAGTCTTTTTTCCAGGAAGCCAAAAGCAGTATACAGGATCCACTCACCTCTTTTACTTTCACAATAATCCTATGATATAGGTTAGCTGGAAAGTGTGTGCCTGTCTCAAAGTTACCCAGTAAGCCTCCCAGTTGTGTAAGGATTAAAAGCAGATCTAGTCAAACCTGGTCAGGGAATAGCGTTATATCACACTGATTATGACTATTCAGTCTTAATTTTAAACCTACATACTAATCAGACCAGTAAACAATCCCTTAACAGATTGATTAACCCAAACGCCTTCCTACTCACTCCCCCCAAATTAGAGTAACAGTACTGGTGATGGGAGGGCTGATCCATACAGACATCAGTTTAATATACAAGCTTAAATTAATTCATTATTGCTTTTCAATCCAGAATCCTGAGAATGTTTATAGCAGTTTAACCAAAATCTTCCGCACCTTCCTTGAAGGATTTCGCCACATCCACCACTGGAATAGCCTTCCCCAGACCTCCACAATCAATATCTAAGGAATATGGATGAGAATAAATTTGCCAGAGGAAGCATGTTGATTGTGACAAATGTCTACAGGTTATTACTCAGAATAAGAGGATATACAGCTTCAATAATTCAGGGCTGGCCATCACAGGAAACGATCATATATACTGATTAATCTGTGAGGTTGAGAATTGTTTAATGCTCTATCCTTTGTAAGGCAAAAACATTTTAGTGGCTTCATCTTACGTTCTGATTTTCTCTTTACCTTGCTGCTTTTGAAATGGCCCATCCACTGTATGGTTAAAAAACCTTTTTCTTCAGAAAAGCCTACAGGCAGTGAATAATTGCCTTGTGGATTAATAGCGTTAAATTACAAACAGCTGCCTGCTTTTTAAACAGGTTACTTTAAAAATTATCCTGCTATTAGTGTTTATTGTAATGGTAAAATTGCCTTTGCGGGTAGAAGATATTTTCAGAGCTTGGGGAAAATATATTCTTCAAAGATCAAATCACTGCTGGACATAATTCCTTCATGTTGGAATTTTTCTTACCTTAATATGAAGTGAAGATGGAGACAGCCATCTTTTTCACCAAAAAATAATGTAACCTTGTTTACAACAATGCTGCTGGACTCATGCAAGTCAGAAACCCACTTACTCAGTGACAACAAGGATTTTACCCTTAGCAAGTACAAAGTAACTTCTCCATAATAGAAATGACTGCATAAAAGCAGTAGCATTATTCATTCAGTTTTTTAAAAAAGGTTATGATTCCCACATGAGAGGAACTCTTTTGGACCCACCCAAGTAGCCTTCTGGGACTGCTGCAGGCACTGTGCCCTCCATCATATGCCCACCTGATTAAGAAGCAACTAGATATGAAGTCTGCAATTAGACCTCACATAGTCCAGCTTCTCAAGAATTTCAGTGGCACACATGAGGGAAAGGATGATGAATCTAGTGGCAGCCAGGGTGCTGGGGAGGAATGATTTGTAAGTGACAGGTTGCCCTCTAAAGGGTAAATTATTCTGATTCATTCTGTCCTGCTCTTTTAGGTTATTGTGAGTCTCAGTCTATGTGTTTGTGCATGAAAATATGTGTATCTTTGTGTGTGCCCACATATGCATACATGTACATAAAAGGAAAGGCACATATGCGGGCTATAAGAGATTCAGAGTCCCACTTTTGGAAGCAATAATTTATGTGCATAAGTGTGAGAAAGGTCTCTGACAATTGCTACCCACCCACACAATTTTTGATGTACCCGTCATTTCCTTAGGATTTTGTTTGGTACCCCAAAATGTACCCCTAATGCAGTCTTGAGGCTTGAAGCTAATGTGCCAAGTATTAAGGCCCAGGCCTAATCTCAGGACTCAGAACCATGTTGGACCCTACAGGCCTGATGCCTCTGCTGTTGTCAGACAGCTACCAGTCTCATTGGCACCGACCTGTATAGAAGAATTTTGCAGTCTTCACCTCTCTGCTGAGTATTTAGGCCAATTAACCCTTGACAAGGCCAAATCAATAGTAAAAGAAAGAATTAGGGACCTTGATTGCCAAAAATTGTATTTTCTTCCCCCTTCAGTGATAGATGAAACTTGTATTCAAACTGGTCCATTCTGTATTTGTAGGTATTCATTTATCTTCAGATTGGACAGACTATCTGCCACACAGAAATACCACTTCAAAGAAGAAATGAGAATACCAGTGATTGGCAGGCTTTTCCAGAGCTTGGTATTTAAATAGTTAGACTGAGCAATAATTGGCTGAAATAACTCCCTGCAAGGTCAAGACCCATGTCACATGTGTGTAAGATCCAGAGATCGTGAGGATGAAGTGCAAGAAGCATGGACTGTTTTTAAAGCATACTGGGGATGATTTGCAAATGGAAGAGTTGATGATTTGGCAGGGCAATGTAGCTAGATTCTTTCCTGATATTTTTCCAAGAGATTTAAGTTAATTGAAAGAACTTAGTTCTTTAGCTAAATTCATACTGTGTCACATTGCCCGTACCAGGACTTGGCTTTATATTACAGACCTTAACAAGGCTGAAACTTGGCTAAATTACCTGAAACACTCAAAACAGTGGTTCTTGATAAGAATCTTTATTGCAAACTAGAAAGAAACCATAAGTTGATTGCCCTCTGTTAGTATGAGAACTCAACCCTCCCTTATCTCTTTGGTTGTTTAAACCTGTAGCTTTTCCTGTCTGCCTTTCATACCTTCCCATGGATTCTTTTTCTTTAATGCTTCATGGATATGGCCTACTGTGGACCCATGCCTTACATACTGTATCCTGGGTTTAAAAAAAAGCCATGGCTGAGGTTAAACAGAGAGCATGTGACTCAGATTTACAGAATGATAGAGCTAGGGCATCATTTTACCACTGTAACACCCTTATCAAGGCTTCTTATGTTATTCCCAAATATCTCTATAACGCTGTCTCAGTCCCACACAGAAGGGCATTTATTTTGGCAGGAGTGGATGCCCCAAGCTCGAAGGAGATGGAGGGGAGATTTCACATCACCCCTTATCAACACCACCTCTGCATATGTTCAGATGCAGAGACTGAGTCCATCACATATTCTTTGGATATGCCCCCTGTATCGCATCTGGCACCTTGTGTTAAACTCCCCAGTGTTCAGCCAATGCTTGGGCTGGCCCCAGTCAGAAAGTGTGCTTTTCCTACTAAGCAGCCAGTCTAGAGAAGTACCTATCAAAGTTGTGAAAATCTGTGCCATCATAACCACAGTTAGGAGATACTGGGTCTGATTACTTGGGCCCACAGTTCCCACACTGACTTATGAAGCTCTGTAGACCTCTTGTTATTTTTTACTATTATTATTGCTAATGTTGTTATTGCTATTTTACTTCCTTCCCTCTTTGCTTTTTATATTCACCTTCCAACCTACTGCTATGTGTTGTACCTAATTTCTTATTGTGCTTTTGGTCTATGACTGTAAATAAAGCCTTGAAGCGGAGTTCTTGACATAACTGACATGTCTGCTTTGAGGACCTTTGGCTCTTGGTTTAACTCTCATATGTTGCCAGAATTTGGGGGGGAGGGGGGGTTCCTGAAATGGCATATAGTAACACTCTCAAGTTTCTTTCAGTTCACTTACTGTACTATAAGAATCAAGAATTTTGGGTCTTGTCCAAATCTCCCCACTGAAGAGAAATTAGCTCTGGGAACTGATTAAGCAAATCAGTTTAGCAGAAAGCAGTGGTATAGATACTTTTGTGTGCAGATGATGCCATGTTGCTGGCTAAGAACTTGAATAGTTTGCAGCAAAGTTTAGATAGGAGTATGGATCTGAAAATTAATGTATCAGAACCAAGGTAACTGCATTTGGCACAGAAAATGGAATAGACAATTTCAAATTACACATACATTGAAAAAAAAACTAAAGGAGATGCATTTGTGTGCCTTAGTAGAATGTTTACTAAACATGGGGAAATGGAGAAATTTTAAGAAGTGTAAATGCTTATAGAAAAGTAATGGGTAATATGTGGAATCTCTTGTCAGCAACGATTGTTTATGGAAAGAAACAAAAATGGTTATACTTTTGCCCACCATATTATAGTGAGAATTGGGTATTTTGGGAGGAGTCCAAAGTAATTGGAATGCGATGGCAATGGGGGACTTAAGTGTGCATAATAAAACATGAAGAAATAGGGTCAGGAATGAGTGCTGTTCTGTTCTGTTCTGTTCTGTTCTTTATTTATTTATTTTCTATCCCGCCTTTATTATTTTTATAAGTAACTCAAGGGGGCGAACATACCTCATGCTCCTTCCTCCTCGTATTTTCCCCACAACAACCACCCTGTGAGGTGGGCTGGGCTGAGAGAGAGTGACTGGCCCAAGGTCACCCAGCCGGCTGTCATGCCTAAGGCAGGACTGGAACTCACAGACTCCTGGTTTCTAGCCTGGTGCCTTAACCACTAGACCAAAATGGGTGCTGAATAAATGTAGATTGCATGCAAAGTAAGTGACCAATGCAGAAGTGTGTTGAAGTATATGAGGTCATATAGACAGAATGAATGATGGAAGGAAAAACAGTTCAGAAAGATACGGAGAGGCATAGTGAATGGTGTTGGTGGAAATTAGATTTAGCTGTATTTCCTTTTCTTATCTCTTGCCTTTTTGTTTGATTGGTTGGTTTTAATTCTTACTCTTTGTGCTTTACAAAATGCTGCTATCCTCAAAAGGAAATGGTGTGATGGGTATTTAAGTAAGTGATTTAGCCATTGATGGATTATATCAATGGCCCAGAGTCCCTCTTTTGGGGGGAGATGGGTGGTGATGAAATTTGATACATAAATAAATAAATAAAATGATAATTATTAGTCATTACCTATTGTCATATATTCACCCTTGCCGATTTCTTTTAAAAATTCTTCTATAAAGGACCATTAAATTTAGATGAGTATCTTCCTGGTGCCCACAAAGAATAACAATGTTGGAATCCTAATCAAACAAGAAGATTAGATTGATAATCTGTCTGTTAGTATCCTTCAGCTGTCTACTTTTTCAGGGAAACTGGACTTGCTTTAGGGATCCAGTTAATAATGGTAATTGCTTTGAAAGAATGTCATTTGGTTGCCTTCCTAGAAATAACACTTGCTTTTCGAGTGCTGCTGGGCAACCACTAGCCTCTCTCAACCACAGCACACGGATTAAGAAGCCCTTAGGAGTTTGAATTAGGAAAATACTGCTTTTGACAGCAATGTCTTGTAAGGCATTCAAAGAATAATCTTAATTTGTTTATCATCACATACATTTTTACTTAAGGTAAATAGCAAAGACCATGGGGCAGATGTATATTTCTTAAAAGTCTGCAATTCTACCTAGTTTATCTGGAAAGCACAAATCTGCATCTTTATTGAATATCATTATTAGTTCTACACAATTGTATGCAGCAGTGCACAGTGGGCCTACAGTGGCAACTCTTTCCTCCTAACAGCTTTGAATGGGTCCTTCCATGGTTTGGTTACTGTGATAGAGGATCCAGAGACAAGCCAGGCTCAGGAGCTCATGAAAAACATGTTGGCAGTGTGAATTCAGTGCCACTAAGTCTTTAGCATGAAATTGTTGGAAGTCCTGGGAAATCTAGCATGCCTCATTAACATGCAAATTGAGTTGTCCCACAATGCAACTCTGAGGAAGTTGTTTGTTGCCACTCCCACTTCCTCTTTCTCTCTTCTACCAGAAGCAAGCACACAAGTGTGTGCTGCTGTCTTCCATTCTGGGCACCATGTGGTGGGCCTGGAATTCCCCCTTCTTCCACGTAGCTCTTTGTAGCTGTAGGGCTGAGAGTTTAGGGCAAAACCAAGTAATTAGAAAGGAAAGAAGAACAAAGGAACTTCATCTTTTCCACCAAGATGGATGTAACACAAGCAACAATAAAGTCAGTAAGAAATTCTTTTGCTTTTTAACCTAGTCTGTCTAAGCGTGTGATTCTTTATGCTTGGGAGGGCTGAGTGTGTAAGATCAATAACCTGTGTTTCTCTGGCATGCTCACTGAAGCTATCTAAGATAATTTGCTTTTTCTGTGCCAGCTTCTCAGCTGCATTATAAGCTCTGCTCCATTTCAGTGGTTCTAGCAGGCCACTAAATTGGCTTCAGAAATGACCACCCAGGGTGGGGGGGGGAGGAATAATAGTTAGGGGCATAGTGTCCCCTCTTTGTCCCTCTGCCTGGTCCTTATCTAGGAGATTGCTGATCTCCCTTCCTTCAGCCTTCCTTGCCAGATTCACATGTACAGAGTGCAAGCTCTCTGACTCTTCTCCTGGTAGGACGTAATTAAGAAGGTGGTAGGCTTTGCCTTTCCCGGTAACTTTTTTCCTGTAATTAACTCTTTCTCTTATAACTACAAAACTTGTTTCAGTACTACTTGCTCAGGTTAGATTTCCTTAGAGCTCTAAGGGAGTGCTCCTACATACACACAGAGTTCTTTCACCTTCAGTGCAATGAATAAACCATGGATGCTTCCATATGAGTTTGTTAATCAAATCCACGGAACTGATCAGAGCATAGTACTGGTCTCTGGTATTCCTGAAAGATCCTGGCTTACTATTAACAGAATAGTAATTCTGTTAATAGTAAGAGTTGTGGAACTTAGCCTCTCTGGCACTGGGTTTCTCTAGACCATTCCTGACTCTACACTCGTACCTGCCCCACTGAACGTTGACAAATTTAATTCCTGATAGTTTTCCTGCCCTGGGAAGCCAGTCCTGTGTCCATACTGTATGCAATTTATGAGTCAATGCTAGGGTGGTTATGTGCGCTTTGGAAATTGAAATTTTATGAACTTTGAAATCTGCTCCTGGACTTACCTCTATCTGTGACTGATTCTTCTAAGCATTCTCTGGGAATGCTTCTGGCTTTTCTCTGGGAAAAGACTGAGGCACAGTTGTCAGAAGTGAGTCAGGAGCAGGAAACCAGCAGTCCAGAGCTGAGCCAGAGTTGAGGAACCAAACTAGGGAGTCTCAAAGACTTAACAACAAATTACGGAGCATACAAGCACGTCTTTCATTCCCCCCAAATGTATAGTGTTTGCTTCTCTCATTTTTTAAAAAAAAATCATTGAGTAATATCATATTCAGCAGTTCCCTACTCCATGAGTGGCATTCACTGGAGTCAGGGCAGACAAATGTTTGATGAGATGTGACACTCCCCTACATACATGCTTAGGCATGAATATGATCAGCACATTTTTCCCTCTAACAATAATCTGTTTTCTGATGGAATGATTTTATAAATGCTGGGTGCATTGCTTTAGAGGCAGGATCATAAATCTTTTATTTCTGCATGTATTCATTCAGCCTTCCATTAAGGGATGCCAGTCAGGTTTTAGGGGATATTTTTTAAAACAAAAATAGAATACTTTGCAGGGTGGGGGATGATGGTGGTGGTTCTAAGTCTAAAGGTACTCTTTGCTCAGACTTTCAAGCAAGTTCATGTCCCAAGTGAGACTTTGGGCGCAATTATTCTTGTCAGATTCCAAAACTCATAATTCACTTATTAACCTCCAACACGTAATGCAGTTAAAGTACATAAAAGCCTGTGTTGTTACTTAACAGAATAACAGTTGCCCCCTTTTTCTTAAACCACGGGTTCTTAAATTATGGCTCAAGGACCACCAGAGGACTTTAAATTATTTTCAGAATTAGAAGGTAAATGCTAAATGGGCTGTACTGCATGTGTGTGTGTGTGTAAATGTGTGAATGTGTTTGTGCATTCTACCACCTGTTAGGTTGGTGCCCCCTGATCTGTTGAAACATCATGAAAATTGAGAAGGCAATTTGCCTCTTCTACTTTAGAGGTGAGAGTGGAAATTTCAAAGAAGCATCTTATCTCATGAAAAGCATGGGGTGGGGGGCGGAAATCATGCCCTCCAATTTTGAGGTGCAATGAATAGTATCTAGGACAGGGCCTTCTCAGAAAGCTCTCTCCAGTATGGTGCAGTTGGCATCAACTTTATTATTATTATTATTTATTACATTTATATCACCTCCCATTTCTCCCAATGGGGGACTCTGGGCGGTTTACAATAAAATAACACTAACAAGATAACCACCTAAAATTAGCATTAAAATATATATAAAAACAAATGTAACATCCAAGTGGAGATGTAACATGATCACTAAAAGGTGCTATGGTGCCAGCCATCCACAGGTGGAGCTATCTCTCTCCCCCTCCCAAGCAAGGCGGCAGAACCAGGTCTTCAGTTTCTTCCGGAAGTCTGAGAGTGAGGAAACCCATCTCAACTCCAGGGGCAAGAAGTTCCAAAGGGCGGGCACCACTGCAGAGAAGGCTCGCCTCCTGGACCCCGCTAGATGAAATTCCTTTACTGATGGGGTCCGTAGCATGCCCTCCCTGCCTGACCGGGTGGGACGGGTCGATGTTATGGGGACAAGATGGTCCCTCAGGTACCCTGGTCCCATGCCATGTAGTGCTTTAAAGGTGATAACCAACACCTTGAATTGGACCTGGAAGCAAACTGGTACCCAGTGCAGCTCGTGTAACAGTTGTGTCACATGGGCTGATTTTACAGCCCTAATAACTGTCCACGCAGCCGCATTCTGGACCAGCTGAAGCTTCCGAATGCTTTTCAAGGGTAGCCCCATGTAGAGCGCATTGCAACAGTCTATATGGGAGATGACAAGGGCATGAGTGACTGTTCGGAGGGCATCTTGGTCCAGGAATGGGCGTAGCTGATGCACCACCTGGAGACGTGCAAAGGCCCTCCTGGCCGTGACTGCCACCTGCTCTTTGAGTAGGAGTCGCGAGTCCAGGAGGACTCCCAGGTTCTGCACTGGCTCCGAATGGGGCAGTGCCACCCATCCAGAACCAAAGAAGACAACTTCCTGGAACCTGAGGGGCCATCAATCCACAGCCACTCTGTCTTACCAGGGTTCAGCTGAAGCCTGTTGTTCCCCATCCAGGCCCCCACAGCCCCCAGGCACCTGGAAATGGTGGAGACCACATCACTTACTTCACCTGGGATGGAGATATATAACTGGGTATCATCAGCATATTGATGATACCTCATCCCATGGTGACGGATGATCTCACCCAGCGGTTTCATGTAGATGTTAAATAGGATGTTAAATGTTAAACTTTATTGCCTTACTGATACCATGCAAGGATATTTTAATGCTCCCAAACATGCTTATACATCAGTGTGCTAATTTGAAGCATATGCACAGCCTGAAAACATTTAGCTGCTGTTTTTTGTTATTGCTTTGTTGTTTATATTGTGTGCTTTCATTACTGTATTTTATCGTGAATTTAATTACTGCCTGATTTTTTTTTAATTTTATGATTTTAGGGTGTTATAAACCTCCCTGAGAAAAACTGTTTCGAAGAATGCTATGTTATACTGTTTCGAAGAAGGGAATGTTCTGCTGGAATTGGGGAGGCTGGGGACATTTTGTGGGGAATGGGACAATCTTTCTCAGGTGGAATGGGTTTGAAATTCTAAGACCTTTGGGAGATGTTACCTTTAAACATGAAGTAGCCAAGGATTTTCCCCTCTTTCTTGTTCTTTCTGTTACTGCTTCTGCTACTAATAAAACCTTGCAACTTCCAAAAATAGACTTGCTGGGCTGGGGCAGGGGGACATAATTGGAATTTGCAGAGCGTGGAGACTGTCTCCCAGAATGGCAGCAAAGAGGGGAGATTTGCCCACTGCCTTTGAGGATGGGTGTGCCCAAGCTAGTACCCCTCACTGATCAGAAGCAAACGAGAGGGTGCTCCCTGCCACTTCCTGTAGCCCCTCAGGATGGCCCTGACCTCCCCAAGGCCACCCCCATGTTTTATTTAAGAGGCCTATGGGCGACCCTGAGGCACTCTGGTAAATAAAGATGATGCCCTGTGTTTTATAGCATGCCAGCTTCTCTCTTGTTTAATTAAAAGACTCTTAATGGCAAGTGAAGCCTGCTGGAGGCTACTGCTACTTAAAATAATTTGGCTAACAGTAGCAGTCAAGCCCTCTGTTCAGGGAAGATAGAACCAGCATTTCCAAGAATGGCCCTCAGAGCAATATTATATCATGGCTTAGCATTGTTCTTAAGGCTTTCTCAAGAATGCTGCTGCAACAGCAATCTGCTATTTCAAGGGAGAGCAAGCCAACTTTTCCTTTTAAACCAAAAGGGGCAGGCGAGCCATCTAATACCCCTCTGCTAAAAATGGCTAAGAACCGCATTTTTTAGAAACCTCCAAATACTCTCCCCATTTTCACAGGGATCAAAAGGTCCCCTGTGGGAATATGGGAATAGTTGGCACATTTTTTCCAAACAGCAGAAAATTGCTACCCCAGGACAGGTGTCAATTCTCTCTTTCTGAAGAAAGGAAGTTCTTTCTGAAGACTATCTTTTTTTCAGTTCCTAAACTGTAACAACTGTCAGTACATCAGCCACGCAGTAAATTTTGTTCTCTTTCTATACACACCACTAGACTTATTCCTCTTGTTTACACTTATGTGAAACACATTTATACTCAGTGTGGTACAGCTTTTAAGAGGTGGAAAGCTGCTACTTTGTTTTATCATGGAATTAGACTAATTGGCTTCTCACACAATCTGGCACATTTTAAAAGCAAAATGCTTGCTATACATGCGCAGAAAGCATTTCTTTCTCTCATAACTCTGTTCGGTTGTCTTGTTCTCTATATTTGACTCTTCATGATCCATTTGTTTAAAATAAAATTAAAAGGAACACTTTTGCCATCAACAGTCACTTTGTACAGCTCTGTTGTACTAATTTCTATAAAGGAACAAGAGATATCATATAGCAACAGCATCCGTCCACACAAATGCATGTGAATAGATATATCGTCAGACTGCTATTGTCTACGTATTTACTTAGGAATGAGCACCACTGGGCTAGATGAAGATGCTTTAATAAACATATATAGGATTGCAGCTTTAGAATTAAGACATTTACAGTATTATTTAGCTGGCAAGTAATGTTGCTGCTAGTCCACTGAGTAGTGTGCAAAATCAGAGCTAAGGGCTAAGTGACAGGTGGAGATGAAACTTCCATCTAAGATGACTGGAACCTGTTGTTGTTGTTGTTGCAAAGAGAGAAGTAGGAAGCTTGGAAAGAAAAATAGTAATTGAAAGAATTCCTGCTGAGTTTTGAACCAGCAACTTTTGAGTTGAGATACAAGGGTTACTTTCACTGTACAATTGCAACCATCATGTTAAGGATGGGTCAAAAAGCCTTTAGAAACAAATACAGTACAGGTAGTCCTCGGTTAACAACCATTTGTTCAGCAACCGTTTGAAGTTATGATGGCACTGAATGACACTTACGGCTGGTCCTTGAAGTTGTGGCTGTTGCAGCGTCCCCATGGTCACGTGATTTGATTTGGGTGCTTGGCAACAAGCTCATGGTTACAACGTTGCAGCATCTCATGGTCATGTGATTGCCATTTGCAGTCTTCACTGCCAGGGAAGCTGGCAGGAGGTGCAAATGGTGATCATGTGATATTGCACTTAATGACCATGTGGGATTAACTTGACCACAACTGGAAATGCCAGAACCACTGTCATAAGTTGGCATGGTCCCATGACTTCACGCTTTACAACCATGTTGCTTAGAGTTCCTGGTCCCAATTACTGTTGTTAACCGAGTACTACCTGTAGTAAGAGAGGATTTTGTTGTTGTGTATGTGTATTTTGATGCTTTATTTATTTATATGATTTATATGACCACCCATCTCACCCATTTCACAACAGCCACAATGCCAGAGGTCAAAACAATAAACCCAACTCATAAAAGCAGCATTTTCAGCAGAGCAAACCTAACCTCCTGGCCCGAACAGCTGGGGGAACAGCCAGTGCCTTACAAAAGATTAACAAGGTCAGAGTCATCCAGATTTCCAGAGGGATGCTGCTCCACATTGCAGGCACTGCTACAGAGAAGTCACAACTTCTGGGTCCAACAAGATGACACTATGATTGAAGGGACCTGACCCCTCCTTGCCAAAGCTGATGGGCCAAACAGAAAAAATGGGAGATAGGCAGCACTCAAATAGCCTGGCACTATGTTGTGTAGGGCTTTATAGGTGATAACCAGCACCTGGAAGCCTACAGGGAGTTACTGCAGCTTGTGGAACAGCAGTGTTATGTGGGTATGAGAAGAAACACCAAAAACTGACTGGGCTGCTGCATTCTGGATTAGCTGCAGCTTCCAAATGCTCTTCAAAGGCAGCCCCAAGTACAGCATATTAGGGTAAAGGTTTCCCTTGACATTAAGTCCAGTCGTGTCCGACTCTAGGGGGCGGTGCTCATCTCCGTTTCAAAGCCGAAGAGCCAGCGTTTGTCTGTAGACACTTCCGTGGTCAAGTGGCCGGCATGACTAAACGGAACGCTGTTACCTGCCCGCCGAAGCGGTACCTATAGCATATTACAGTAGTTCAAATAGGGGGTGATTAATGCATGAGTCACTTGAGTGAGGCCTGCCAGTCCAGGAATGGGCATGGTTGGTGCACATGACAAACCTGTGCAAAGGTTCACCAAACCACAGGACCTGGGGGTCCTCTTTTGAGCAGGAGCTGTGTGTCCAGGAGGACCCCCAAACTATGCACCAACTTTGATGGGGAAGCATACCCCCAGGCAGCGTTAAAGATGGAACATCTCCAGAGCCAGGGTACATAAATCCCACAACCACTCAGTCTTGCTAGGGTTGAACCAGAGCCTGTTCTCTCCCATCCAGACCCACATGGCATCCAGGCTCCTTGGCAGCTGCACCTGGTCAGCCCAGGACAGAGATGTACAACTGTGTAACATCAGCGTACTGATGATACCACACACCATGTTGACAAATGAGCTCACTCAATGGATTCATGTAGATGTTAAATAGGAACAGGGAGGGGACAGAGCCCTGAGGCACCCCATAAAGCAGGGGACTTGGGCTCAGCTTCTTCTCATCTATCAATACCAACTAGAACTGGCCCCAGAGAAAGGAGGAGGACCACTGTAGTACTGTGCTTTAAACTGTGTATGTATACATTTATCTCTCTCTCTACACACACACACACACACACACACACACACACACACACGGAGAACCACCTACAGGAAAGACAGCGATTGGAAGTGAAAGATAGGAGGGCACAGAAACAGGGGAATTGCCCAGTGGGAGAACGTGGTGGTCTACAGTCTGGGATCAGTACTTTACAAACTGTTGCCAAAGTGTCTCAATCCAGACAGGATTAAAAAAAAACTGGCTTACAGTCAAGCTGGCATGAGCACAGGGCAGGAACAGCTTAAGCAGTAAATACTGATGCGCCCTATCTCTTACTGCTTGCTGGATTTAATGTTTGCTTAGGGTTCTTATTCTACCATTCAGTGCTGCTAGTGCTTTGCATAAACTCTTCTATGACTTGTTATTAAAAATGATACAGATAAAATATAAAGGAAGGAATTAGTTGCTCATAAAACATTAGAACTGTTTTATGTACATGCTTTTTTTAAAAGGGAAAATACACTGGCCCTTCAGGTCCAGAACTTCAGGGTATGCTGTAAAACTTCCCCCTTTTTTCCTATTTTTCCCCATGCAATAATGCCTAGAAATATTTATAAAAAGAAGATTATTGTGACTTTAAAATAAAGCCTACTGTAATTTAAAAGAAAAATCAACTAACTGGGTAATCTGTCGTTCAACTTCAACAGTTGGCAACTATTTCTGGCATTGTCATCAGTTCTTCGTGCGACACATAGAGAAGGGAGAAGTCTGAGGAACAGCAACAACAAAATCAGATTGGCTAAATCTGATCCAGGGTGCCGGCTGAATCACTTGCAAGGAAAAGTTTGCTGGACTCATTTTTTTGGCCAAGTCTCTTAGCGGATCGAGGCAGTTCAAGACAGCCACTCCAGAAACTCTTGGCTTCGTAATAGCACACCAGCCTGAAACCACAAGCTGCCATCTGATCATTGTTCCATTACGTCCCTTCAGAGTGCAATCCCTTTAAAATGCCGCCTTGATGGGCATTAAATGAAACAGAAGGACAGCACAAAGGGTTTCCATGTACAGCATCTGAAACACTCACATCCATTATTATGGGGTGAGGATAGCAGGAGGGAAAGATCCTGTCATTTCAGATAACTGGCATAGCCCCTCCTTTTTAATATTTATTATCTACGATATAACCATCAAAATGGATAGGCCTGCAAGATTGGCCATTTTTTCCGTTTTACATCACTCTGATCCCCTAATAAAAATGTAAATGGCCCCCTTTACTGCAGCTCTCAGAGAATCATGCCAGCTGGTTGTCATCTCGACACGTAATTGCGTGGCCAAATCCACACATTTCAACAGTCACTTAATACAGCAAGCCACAAGCCTGGCCTTAGTGTGCCCAGGACTGTCTGCCAGGAAGCTACCATGGTACTTCAGCTGCCTCTTCCAACTCAGGACACGATTCATTATGAATGCTTGCATTGCTGCTCTAATTAGGCCTGGGAGAGGTTGAACAACCCGGCTACAGTCTTGCTGAGGACCAATATAAAAATAAAGCCTTGTTCGAATTAGCAAGGTGAAGGGAGAAGGCCCAGCAGCACTAACCGTCTGACCAGTGGTGGAACAGTCCTAATCCACAGTGAGGTTATTTTGCTTCATAAACTGTGAGTATGTTACCTGCAGGAGGTCTCCCTGTAAAATGAATTATAGAAAGGTATATGTGATAATTAACCGTGCATTAGCAAATACCTTGAAATAGGGGGGCTTCTGTTTTCTCTATATTTTGACTAATAAAAGCATGAATTTGTTGAACAAATGATCATTTAGGCTGTGGAATGCCAGGCGTATTGGAAGAACACAGTAAGCAACAGAATATTACAGGAGAACTCGGAATTTCCTTGCACAAACAGGCCGTTTAATAGGCTGGCTCCATACTATGCCATTCACTGCACTAAGAAACCACAGTGTCGGGGAGACAAATACAATATACATTTAAAATAATATCAACCTTGTATTCTTATTTGCCTTTCAAATGCTTTACATGTGACAATAAAAAAAAAAATCTGGAAAAGTGTGCAATATATATGTATGTATGTATGTATGTATGTATGTGTATATATATATATATATATATATATATATTTCTAAAGGCAAGGGAATGGTAGAAATCCAGAATAAACATCGCTGAAATATAAACAGAGTAATTTCCATCTTCTTCATTGTGAGCCGTAGTTAACCAGAGTGGTTTTATAATTATCAGCATAAGAGTAATAGGGACCAAGGCTAAGGGTGACCTTATGAAAAAGAGCACTATCACATGATCATGAATAGTTGATTCATATTAGAAACATGCAAGAGCTTAGCCCAGTGCACTTTGTCAGCCTCATTTGCCTTCTACAGGACACATGGCCTGCAGACCAAATGGTCTTTCTGCTGATGCTATGCCAGACTGGCAGAGATGTATTAACCAGGTGACAGACAAAGGTCACAGTGGCTACCATCTGCTCTGTGGTCCTTCACAGGGCACAGATGCCATACTTACATACTAAAACCAGGCTCTTTTAGGTGACTGGTTGTAAAAAAAATGGCAGTGAACTATCCCAAGGAAGACAGATTTCTGGGAAGCGAAGACAGGATTGGCCTCTGATAAAATCAAGAGAAATTACCTGCCTAAGGAGCAGAAGAATAGGACTCTCCTCTATTTGAAAGCATCCTTTGTTTAAAGACTATTGCATCCATACCTCATTTAAAGATAAAGGACTATGAGAAGGGAGAATAGAGGGTCAGCATTTGCCCATCAGCTAGCCATGTCCTCCCTAATGTGATGTACAGTATTACTCTTTACTCTAGTTATGTGTACATTTGCAGCTGTATGTGCAAATGTTTGTAATCCTTGGTATGCTAAGTTTAGCCCTCTTTTGTGGTACTGAGTTTTCCCTAGCAGGGATTAATACTTTCCAAAGCTGGTCCCTTAGGAGTATCACCATTTGTGCCCCTTCAGGTAGCAAAAGTCTTCAACCAGCACTACAGGTAAAAGGGAATTTACAGATCTATTGTTAATCTAAGGCAGTGTTTCTCAACCTCAACAACTGTAAGCTGTGTGGACTTCCACTCCCAGAATGCCTCAGCCAGCCATCCTTCAGCCAGGCCATTCAGCACATTCTTTAATATATGCAGTTTCTCCATCCCAAGTACATATACAGTTGGGATTGAAATCCTGTTGGATGAGGAGATATTGTGCCTTGAAGGTTTCTGTAGGGGCCTTATTTAGATAAAACACTTACGTATCTATTATTCTAAACCTGTCTTTCCCAACCAGGAGGTTGGTGGTTTGAAGGCTCAGCATGATAGGATTTGCAGTCCAATACATACAGAGGGGACTGGCTTTGCAAAGGTTTCTCAGGTACATAACACTGGGAATTAGTGTCAGCTGTGGTGCTCTCAAAATATCCTATCAGGCACTAATGCCTGCAGAAAGGGAAATTATTTTAGATTTGAGCTTCAAGGGAAATTCAGACTGTCTCTTTGAATTTTCTTTTGGCTGTCAAATGATAGCAATCTCAAACTGGTGTTATTTCACAGTCCTAAAGAGAAAAACAAATCCTAGGAGAAAGGTCAACATTTGTTCCATGTTTACTTTGATTATAACAATTATAACACCATTCATGAAGATTATAGTATATATCTCTAGCCGTGTATGATGTATAATTGCCACAGGTAATATATGACTAAAAGAACAGGCAATGTGAAGATGGCTGGGAGTGACAGGATTTATAGCTGGACACATTCCAAGGACACCACATTTCTTTATACATGTGGTTCTCATAGATAAGTGGATCTCAAGCAGAGGATCTCAAGCGGGGGTCAAATGATGAAATCAGGGCTACGTCCTTGTGATTCAAGCTCCACCCTTTTTGTACATGTCATCATATACATGTATGAAAGGAGCAGAGCTTACATTGTGATGGCATAATATTGCTTGTGATGAAATTTATTTATGTATTAAAATAATTTATAGGCCCATCCATCTTAAATACTTCACTCTGGGCAGCTAAATCATCAGATCCTGCAGATTCCTCTATGCTGATACAGTATATCCCATATTTCTTCCAGGGATGCAAAGTAGCATAGATGACTTTGTGCTTTTCTCATTTTATCCTCCTCACCACCTTGTGAAGTACACAGTATTAGCCTGAGAGATAGCAGTCAGCCCAGTGAGCCTCGGGGTTGAGAAAGCTTTAGTCCCGATGCTCTCAAATCTTGGTGCAGCACATTAGAACAAAATATCACTGCTCTACATTACTCCACATATCCATCAAGTCCCTATGTCAGATAATGCTTTCAAGGATTCAAGAGATCAGCAGCAGATGCATTTGCCCTACAGAGACAGATATTAGTACTTTCATCAAATACTGCAGAAAATGATCTACAGCAGTTCTAATATTTCTTTGCTCTTCACCTCCCACTACAATTAATTCAGCTTTATCTAGGAAGCAAAACACGTAAATAGAGGGTTTTTTTTTCTCTTGTCAAAGAGAAATAAAGGTACCTCCCAATACACACTCATGCCCCAATAACCAGCTCACACACTGTGTTTTGTTCTGACAGGTTTTGGTCATGTGCCCATACGGTGTATAAACACAGTGTATGAAAAATGATGACCTACTGCAATTTCCATGACCACAACATCACAGACTCTAGAAATTATCATTAGAGAAATGGTTTCTGGCCATATCTGCAGTCAGATGTTTAAATTTTGTATGTCAACAAGTAACCCCAGGATCCAAGCAGATTGTCCTGTTAGAAAGAGAGCATTTAGCTATAAGCCTGACCAAAGTAAGCAGTGAGTGATTAATAGCCTAATCACACCTGGAAGATTTACCTGCTAAGGAGCTGTGAGGTTTGGAAGATAGCCTTGCTGTTCCACCGAGATGTGAGAAATGCTGCAGCTATGACAAAGAAGCTACGAGGGAGGCACCACAGATGTCCTAGAATACATTACCAGAAGAATCTTTCCACCAGCGATGCTACATTATCAGAACAACATAAACACAACACAGTATAGATGAGATAGAAGTTCAGGGAAGAACATCTGTGGCCTCCTGATCCAGGAAGGGGCACAGCTGGTGCACCGAATGAAGCTGTACAAAGGCCTTCTTGCCCACAGCTGCCACCTGCTCAGTGAGCAGAAGCAGTAAGTCCAAGATGACCACCAGGTTGTGACCACCTTGAATGGGGAAGTGCAACCCTATCCAAGGTTAAAGATGGAATCTCCCCAGATCTAATTTCCACAGCTGTCAGTCTTGGTAGAATTGAGTTGAAGACCATTCTTCCCCATCCAGGCCCACTGGGGCAGGACTTTGAAAGCCTCAGCATATAGTCAAAGATATATTTTTCACCAGCATATTTTTGATACTGAACCACCAACCTGGGGGATGACCTCACCCAGCGGTTTCAGGTAGACATTGAATAAACAAACAATCTCCTGCTATGACTAGTTGGCCCAACACTCTATGGATAAAATGGTTCATATCTGCTCCTATCTTGACACCATTGTTGGAAAGAATTCTGTAGTCCAGGGTTTCTCAACCTTGGCAACTTTAAGATGTGTGGACTTCAACTCCCAGAATTCCCTAGCCAGCCATGCTGGCTGAGGAATTCTGGGAGTTGAAGTCACACATCATAAAGTTGCCATGGTTGAGAAACACTGCTGTAGAGGCTCAAGAGCAAGAGAGCAGTCCACAGCAGCAGGTCCTGCCTGCTTATATAGGAACAGTTTCAGCTTCTGTGGATTGAGGATACAGTATATGTATGTGAGTTGGAGGGGACAGGGCAACTATCCAAGTACTTATGACTTCTTGCCCATCTCATAATTCATTTGACAATATTGATCTTGGAAACACACAGGCTTACTGAAGAAGGCAGTTGTGTGATGATTATAATCTCACGTCTCAGGATTTTGTAATAATTATTCCACAGTAACAAATAATCCAGGGGGAGGGGCTGCACAGAAGAGGTTAAATTTCAACTCCTGTGACTCTTAGATACCAAAGATGATCCAGATGCATTCTATAGGGTTTCAGTTCTGATTCTGGGTATACCTTTGATCACCCTGGTGGATGCCCACTGCCAGAAAAGAAATCAAAGATTGCTCCCCGTTTGCAGAATCAGTTCTAGATTGCGGCTTTCACAGGTGTATTGCTTGGCTCTAAGGCACTTCTGTTATGGATACCTGCAGGCTTTCATTCCCTCCCCCTCTTCCACTTTTTCAAAATCTCTATGAAGCCACTGATTATGCAAAAAAGCACATACAAATGCATCTACTGGTCCCACATCCTGACAAGGGGATCATATCAGGCTCCATGTGAGGAGAAATTCCATCCCATCTTCTAAGGCTCACCTCTCAGTCTATCCCCTTTCCATCTGCAGGAAGAGGCATAGAACTATCAGGGCCAGTTTGTCTCGGCACAGAAAATTGCTGCCTTTATTTTCTGCAGAAGAGGGAAAGGAAGCCTCACACCCTACTTGGTCCTCTGAAGCAAGATTATTTCTGAGCAGTGAGCTTCTCGTCTGTGCTGCTGAGCTTCAGTACTCTGTGGGTGCAATTTGCAGGAAGGATGAATAAATGGTCTCAGGTGGGGAGGCGTGGAAAGAGGGGGAAGGAGTTATGGACTGGATGAGGAATATCTACTAGGTCTATTGGCCGAAAATTTCTTGTGTCTGATATACAAGATGCAATATTAGGAGAAATGCATATAAAAATGTGTACAAGTATTCATATGAAGTTTGAGAACAAGTCTGGTGTAGTGGTTAAGGCACAGGGCTAGAAACCAGGAGACACTGAATTCTAGTCCCACCTGAGGCACAAAGCCAGCTGGGTGACCTTGGGCCAGTCCCTCTCTCTCAACCCTAGGAAGCAAGCAAGGGCAAACCACTTCTGAAAAATCTTGCCAAGAAAACTGCAGGGACTTGTCCAGGTAGTCTCTAAGAATCAGACCCGATTGAATGGATAAAAAAATAAATTCATTTACAATAATCCTTTAGACTGATGCAAAAAAGAAGACTGAGAAATCCAAACAGACAGATCCGTTCATCCCTACACACTTGTCATCAGCATAAAGCAAGCCTGTGAAGATGTTGAAGTGATGTCTAGATGTGGAAACGGGCTGGAAGAAGGCAAAAAGCTGAAACTGAATCCTGGAATGTGACAATGCTTAGATGAGTTTCAGCTCTGGGTAATTGTTGTTTTGGGTCATATGAACCTTGAATGAGTAGGTGTATTGGTAGATCAAACTTTGTCATGAGATGCTCGGATGGCCTTGATTATACTAAGTGTCTTCCAAGAACTTCAGCTGTGGCTGACCATGCTTTAGGAATCTCTCAGCTAGCTTAGCTTACCATAAGACATTGTATGTGGAGTGCCCTTGAAGATGGATTAGTCACTTCAACTGAAGCAGGCCATGCTCACCAAATTATCATTAGATTTTAATCCCTTTTTTAAAATACATATATTCCCCACCCACAACAATCACCCTGTGAGGTAGATTGGGCCAAGAAAGCGACTGGCCCAAAGTCACCAAGCCAACTTTCATGCCTAAGGGAGGCCTAGAACTCACAGTCTCCTGGTTTCTAGGCCAGCACCTTAACCAGTACATCAAACTGGCTCTCTCAAATCTGACTGATATGGCCCTGGTTTGTGTGCTTTAACCCAACTATGAGTGATTTTCACTGGACCTGTCCTAACTTAGAGCGAAGACAGTGAGTTGGTCTCTAGTGTTTACTGAATGCTCTAGAAGATAGAATCCTGCCAAATTGAAAGAGCGTGGGAAACCCAGACAGATAAACCCCAAAACTCAAGGTGGGTCTGCTCTGAGTTTCTTTGAAGGAAAGTTCAAAGCCTCTAAACTATGCATGAGTTTCCCCCCCTGGATAGGGGCCCCCTCCTGCTCACCATCAGTACTCATGACAGGCCCTTGTTTCCTTCCTGATTTAAAGCAAGAGACAGTAATTAACTTTAAAGCCATAAATGGCTTTGGACTCAAATACCTGAAGAAGATGGTTTCCAACATTCTTGCTTTAAGAACTGAGATTCTTATTCTACTGGATCCTGTATCAGACACACTCCCTTTAACAACAAAAGAAAATAAATGAAATCTCTGGTTCCAATGTCATTGATGATAGTACTTTACCTCAATCCATGATCTGGCCCAGGAAATGTCCCTCCCAACTAACTTCAAGGAGAGAGGAAAAGGTTGTCTTTTTATCCTTACCTAGACAACCAGTGCCATTTCAGAGTAACAACAGAAATCAAAACCCAATCACAGCATTCTACCATGTTTAGAAATCCTAACTCAAAGATAAGCTTTTAGGTTCCATGATGAGCATACTATATCCCGTGTCTTCCCAATTCAGCTATCAGTTGGGTGGATAGCAGTCTTACTATCTCCCATAGGTAAATTTTTTCATTTCAAATTCAGTGAGATTGTGCTATTAGGATTTTAGTAGTTTGGGCTTGAGCAGAAAAATCTTGGTCAAAATACTGATCTATATTTGATTGATTGTATTTTCTACTATCTTATATTTAAGAAAACAATCCTTTGGCTCTGATTAAAATCTTGAACAATGCTGAGACTGCACATCTACTACACCATTATTAGACTGTGCAAAGCTTTAGAATAGCTTCAGATATGGCACAGATGAGGTAGCAGAAAAAAAAATCACACAGATCAGAATTATGATTGAAACTTAGCGTGAATATTGATGAACTTCCTAGCACTAAGATAATGATAAAAGACAATATATTTGCTAATGTTTTCAAAACAGTATTTTTTATGCATTCATGGTGTATTAAAATTATATGTTATCTCAAAATTCTACTTAAACTGCTGAAATGGTATTGCATCATTCAGCAAAAGGTAAAACCTGGTAGATGGGTAAGTGCCAGATTGCACATTAATTTAACAGGTGCAGATCAGATCATTTCACAGAGGAATTTGCAACTAACAAATTCCACTAAGCAGGCTGGAGAAATTGTCTGCATTTTTCACTGGACTGATCTAATTCACATTTTTTAACCTAATGCATAAAGGGAATTGTTCCCTTTGCTAAATATCTAAAAACACATACATCTCTACACCCCGATAATAAAACCCCATTTGAAGTGTACTGTGATTTTATTCAATTTTGGTTGAGGCAAAAATCTTATCTCTGTCATAGAAAGAATGGGGGAAGTACATTGGAATAAAATATCCATTCCCTGATATATTGAGTACTGATGGAATGAAATAATAGGTGATTCTTTATGTTTAGTAATGTGAGCAGCTGGAATGATAAGCAAAGACATCTTTTATCACTGAGCTGTGACAGTGTGGAGACCTGAGGTTGTCTGGTAGGTTCTGCCAGAGGACCAAGCCAATGCATATTATTAACAGCTGCATGAAAAAATGCATGGCATGGTATGCATTGATTTTGTAAGAACATCCAACTTTTCAAGACAGAGATGCTCCCCCCACTTTTGTTTCTTTAATAAGACCAGAGAGCATAATGATAAAAAGATATATCCATCCACCTTTGCTTGTCATTTTGGAAATGGAATCAAATATTTCCATTTCTGCCTTCTCTGCCTGACCACATTAGCTATGATATGTTTCTAACTCTCATTTTCCAGCTTGAAATTCTATTTAATGTTGGGATGTTTCTTTTTACTTTCCTCTTTTTGTTACTAATTGTTTTGTTGTTGTTATTTGGACCAATCCTGTTTGTACTATTTTGTTTTAATCCAAGTGTTCTTTTTTTAATCTACATCTTTTATTCCCAACACCCCTTTTCATTTAATGCTGGGGAAAAAGCAATACTGCTGCATTATAATTTATTGGAGAGAGAGAATCTATCTTTCTCAAAATAAGTACATAATACTTGGAAAGGCTGGGGTTGACCTTGTTTGTGACTTATGTAATATGCTGTAATTAATTGCAAATGAAGGAAGAGAAGTTGGGTGTATTCTATAGAAGATGGGAGGTGGGGTAGAATCAGAAGACTTCCACTGTGGATGTTAAGGATCACAGTCACAAAAGGAAGCATAAGGAAGTGATTGCTGCCTGAATTTGTGAGACCAGGACTATGGTTTCATCTTTCAGAATCAAATGATTTGGTTAGATTTCACATGTCAATCGTTTATTTGATAGAACTCTTCTCTACTTATCCTCTACATATTGGTGTCTGCTAGAACAATTAATACATTCTTCCTGGGTTATAATTTTGAAAAGAAAAAAAAGTAAGCTGAACAATGTAATAGGGATAGAAGCTATCTGATTTAGCGTATATATAAAATGTATTGCAGAGTAGAAATTCACTATTGCCTGGCAGAGAGCAACAGTGCCCCCTTTTGGAACTTTAGATCCCTGGGAAAAGGATATTCTCTTAATGCTTCTCAAGCTCTTTGTCCCATCCATGGATCAGTGGCATTTCTGCAGGACTGCCTGTCCCTAAGGACTTCTACCCATCCTACCAGATCAGATAGGGTGGGCACGCTCCTAGTCCCTTCCCTTAAACATTGCCATCTTATGGGATCTAGGAAGCGTGCCTTTTCCCTGGCAGGCCCTGCCCTATGGAACACCCTTCCCCCTGAAGTTCAGCAAGCCCCCACCCTCCTAGCCTTCCGAAAGGCACTTAAGACCTGGCTTTTCCCCCAAGCGCCGGGACAGGGTGAGCTTGATGAGAGGACTTAGTGATGGACTGCCTGTGACACTTTAACTTTGCTGCCAGGTTTTAGTGTTTGTGGTTTTAATAGATACAGTATATGTATATATTAATGGTATATTGATGTTGTTTTAACTGTTGGTTGGGAGCCACCCAGAGTTCAATATAAGATGGGGAGCTGTATAAATGTTTTAAATAAATAAATAAAATTCCTTCTATAATATTGTACTGTGATTTTTTTTTTGCATTCTTTAATAAAGGAACAGGCACAGAAGGATCAACCAATCTTGCCAGCCACCACAGACCTCTATAAGCAAGTTAAAAAGTAAGTCTTCTAAGGAATGTAGCAGAAAAAAATAACCCTGGAATATATTATTATATATTATATATTTAATATATAATATAAATTATATATTTATATTTATATAATATAAATAATATATTATTTTTGTCTATTATATTATATTATTTATTTAAAAGCTACTTCAGGGGGTAGGAGCTTACCATCTGAGCTAAACTGTTTTCCTTTATAGAAGATTCAAAAAGTTTGAATTATCCTCTACATATGCTTGTGATTGTGTCTTTGTTGTAAGCTGCCCAGAGTCACTTGTAAAAGTGAGGTGGGCGGATATATAAATTAGATAATTAATTAATTAAATGCCTTCAAGAAATATATGATTCATCAAAGAGCTTACCTCCAGAAAATTCTTCAAATGAAACAATTCCAAAATGCAATTATTTTTCTCTTCCATATTTAATAGCAAAAACACTCCAGACTCTAAATAGGAGATACGGTTGACTAATTTATATATTAGAAAAAATTAGTAACATTGCCAGGTTCAGCCACTTCAATAACCTGTTTCTTCACACAAAAGATATTTTATGGAACCTTATTCATGTTTATTATTGAATTTGTTAAATTACTAAACTGGTATGTTACTGATCCTAGATGTATTTATGTTATTTATGAATGCAGCTTATCCTCTAAGCTCAGGGTAAAGAACAAAAGAGAATTTTCTGTTTTATGCCCACAACAACCCTGTGTAGTAGATTAGGGATCCTGGATCATCTAGTAAATAATATTAGCCTCTTTTTTTTTAATAGTATGTAATTCTAGCCAAATGCAGATTATGCTTTCTCAGACCCTGTCCCTAGTATGAGAAGTAACAAAAAATCTAAAAGGAGCCTGTGGCATCCCCTGTTTCAACCTGAAAGCTGATCTAGCTGATATAGAGCTCCTTCTTTCCTTTGCTAGGTGTACACAGAGGTAGTAGCAGTGTTGTTGTTGTTTTGTTTTTAACCACAGAAGATTGGGACTTCTGCTTCCCTAGCTATCAGTGACAACCTCTTTCATTAATGTTACATTTGTACACAACTATCCTCATTTATTGCAGCCCTACCATCCAAAACCTGACTGTTAGAATTCATATCTATAAGTTGCACGTAACAAGACAAATGGTAGCAAGATCCCTTGCTTATGTGGTCTTAGGAATGACTTTGAAGCTTCAATTTGAGTAAGGGCTGCTGGACTCATTATCACTTCTCACTGTCCCCATCCCAGTCTTAGAAGGTGGGACACAAAGGCAAAGAAATAAGCTTTTGAGAACATGAAGAATAGGCAAAACCCCATAGGAAGGGAAGGGAAGGGAAAACTAAGTTATCTTATACAATTAGGCTGCTCCTGGGCAAGAGAAAACAGTGAACATCCTTAACCATCAAGGAATGGAGTGCCAAGGTCTCATAAACTGAGGCAGCTTTCTTCTGAATAGGTAACATATACAAATAAGCCAAGCTACATGCCAAATTTAAATCAAACAATAAAGATGTGAAGGCAGGAGTCTCCTTTAGTTTTCTACATCTGCACTCTGCTATCCACACAGAGGAATTTAGCTACTGGTCCTCCAATTGTGTCTTCTTTCTCCTGGACCCAAGAGTTCCTCCCTGCAAAAATAAGAATCAACCTCAGCTTGGGTATCTTTTGCTTCCTGTATCTTCTTTCTTGATGGGACACACGGTTGCTCTTAACAGTGGTTACCCTCTGTGTTCTCTAGGAATGTGAAATTGCTATCCCGTGGATTATTTTGTTTTCATTAAAGCTAGCTGAGTACCAACACATCAAACAAAGCCTTTAAAACAAGACAAAATAAATACAATTAGGAATGATTCCATGAAAATTATAGTACATTAGCCGTAAGCTGCATGGCACATAAAATGAGCAGATAAACCAGAGAAAGATAATATTAGAAGAAAAACATTTGTGATTGATCGATGGATGGATGGATGTATGGACGGACATCTGAGTGAAGGATACAAAGACAAAGATCTCATGGCCTGTGGAGTTTTGACTGACTTATAGTATTACAAAAAGAACGACAGTTTTCTCCAGTTTGAACTTTTGCTATGGTTGTCAGAGAAATCTTGACCTTCAGTTATTATTCTGTGTCCCTTTTCTGGGAGGGAAAATTTGTGATGAAATACTCTCCCCAAGTACATCAATCTGGTGCTTTTATTTATCCTGCTTTTTTTTTAGGCATTTCATTCAGCATTGGATTCCTAAACTTTGTATGGTGAAAGTTAACTGAATTGTTTTTATTATTTCAATTTGCTGCCTATGGTGCTGTCTTAAAACATTTATGCCTTTTTTTAAACCTCGATTTGCTGTTCTTTAATTGTGTTCTTGCACTGTTTTGACAATTGCAGGGAAGCCTTCTTGAAAACCACGAACCAAATGCTCCTGATCCTGTTCATTGCTGGAAGGATCACTCACTCACTCACACTTCTCTCCTGCAATCTTGCCATTGATGCTTTTCCATTCACACTGGAGAAGCAGATCTTCAACAGGGTGGGCAAGGAGGGAGGAGGAGAGGATCAGGCTTCTCTTGGCAAACGCAAGAACTAGAAGCTGCATCCAAGGACCCTGTTTTCTGATAAGTTTAGCACAAGAACTAACAGAGCTGCTATGAAAGAATTCAAGCAACTGCTGTGCATCAAATGCAGGTGAATTCAAGGTCCAGATTCTTCTACCTTTTTTCTCCTGCTCACCCAGTACCACGGGCTTGGGGCTTCTCTCTTTGGGGCTGGAGGAACAGTTTCTGCCTGTCCACCACCAGAGAAATGGATTTGTCAAGGTTTGGGGCTGTTTGCTTCTGACCTTGCCAGAACTACAATAGCTCTCCCAGGTGAGGTCTCTCTTCCCCCACAGAAATGTGGTATATAAGTATGGGTGTGAGCATGGGTGAGTGTGAGTGTATAAATCTCCCATATAGACTATTGCAATGTGCTCTACATGGGGCTACCCTTGAAGAGTATCTGGAAGCTTCAGCTGGTCCAGAATGCGGCCGCGCAGGCTATTTTTGGCGCCCCCAGAAGGGCGCAAATAACACCTCTGCTATGCGAGCTGCATTGGATACCAGTTTGCTTCCGGGTCCAATTCAAGGTGTTGGTTATCACCTTTAAAGCCCTACATGGCATGGGACCGGGTTATCTGAGGGACCGCCTCTTCCCCGATTCATCAGCCCGTCCCACCTGATCATGCAGAGAGGGCATGCTACGGACCCTGGTTGCAAGAGAATTCCATCTGGCAGGGTCCAGGAGGTGGGCCTTCTATGCAGTGGTGCCCGCCCTTTGGAACATCTTGCCCCCAGAGGTGAGATTAGCCCCATCGCTCCTAGCCTTCCGGAGGAAGTTGAAGACCTGGCTCTGCCACCGGGCTTGGGGCAGTGAGGAGAATCGACATACTTGGGGTTGGCTGGTGCCTTGAAGTGCCCCTCCTACACAATGACTGAATGAGACCACAGCCATCTGGATTTTATTATATTTGGTAGCTTTGCAAAATTGTTTTATAGTGTATTTTATTGGAATTTTATTATATATTTATTGTTTTATATTGTAAACCGCCCAGAGTCCCTCTGGTCGGCGGAGATGGGCGGTGACAAATTTGATAAATAAATAAATAGGTATGTGTGTGACTGGCCGAAAGCACCAGATGCAGCCCCATGGCCAAAAAGCTTGGCCACCTCTGTTTTAAAGAAATAATGCACCTAAAAAAAATTGGATCACAGAAATCCAAACACTAGAACTGTATATAGAGCAATAAATCAACTGTATATCCTATTCAAAGATCACCCTAACTTAACTGATTAGGAATTTAGCTTGTAGTAAATCTACTACTTGGTTCAGTATCAACCAAACCGTCTAGAAGTTGCCCTAAGTCTACTCGTAATGAGTAGAACAAGGCTTCAAAAAACCCACAAGCCAGATGTAAGAAGTTGCAGAATCCATCCAGATCCAAACTGATTCAAGGACTGGTTCATGTTAAAGCCATAACACTAAAAAGGAACTGTTTTGATATCTCAAGTTTGGGACAAAATATTAAAGTAAATATCAGTGCTTTGCCAAAATCCATATTAGCCTTATTCAAAATTGTACTAAAGTATACTATAGTATATATTGAGGTGGGGGGGGGGGAGACAGAAGGAGAAGTGGAATCATACAATCTAATGCATGCATAATCAGAGCGGAGCCTTACTGAGTCCAGTTCAGTAGGACTTCCAAGAAAGCAGATCACAGAATCAATGGGCCAGAAAATGTGCAAAACAGGAGAAAGCACAGGAAGAGGAAGCTCTGTATACATTGGCTTGAAAGGCAGGGTGTAAGTCATATAAATAAATACATACATACATACATACTGATTCTAATCCATGCCATGCTGACACGGCTGCATATTTATTCTAACCTAAAGCTTGGTGCAAAAAATTTCATTTCCGCTAATTTGAGTAAGAAGAAAAAAATACAACTCAACTCAGTCATCACCATGTTGACTATCACATATACATCATTAGATCAGGGGTGGCAACCTTTTATTGGCCAGGGGCAGCAATTCACTCCTCTTTTTGGCTGGAGACCTGCAGGATGCCTTTCTGTGATGCCGAGCTGTGACCAGAAAGGGGGAGGCTGTTTTTTTTTAGCCCATTTTCTTGGCTTTTTGGAGGCAGTGGTTAAGGTGGGACTGGGAGAGACAGCCTCCTTTGGGACAAGCTACTGCCATTTCCACCAATAAACTGGCTCCACATGGTCCAAAATCATATCAGTAAAATTAGGAAGCAAAATGTCCAATGTTTGGAAATACAAGTTAGACCATTCTGAGAGTATGGGCAGGACTTTTAAGGAAGCTCTCAGCTCCCATTTTATTTTTTAAAGAAAACTCATATTGCCCCCACCCCCAAAATCATCAGCCTCTTTGCTGTTGATTCATTTTTCAGTATTTGCCATCAAATCTGCTACTGGTCTAGCAGGCACCTTCATACACCATATTAGGATACTGTTTTATTCCTACATCAGCCTCTGGCCATCCTGGCTAAGATTCTGGAGTTCCTGGCCGTCCAAATGGAGCTGTTGAGGTTATTTCCTTACGTCTGTGTTGGAAGTCCTGGCAAATCCAGCATGCATCATTAGCATGTGAATTAGCATGTAAATTGATTTGTCCCACAATGCAACTCTGAGGAAGCTGTTTGTTGCCACTCCCACTTCCTCTTTCTCTTTTTTTCCCCTTCTTCCACCAATCAAGCAGGCAGCATGGATGCTGCTCTATTCATCAGGGCTATGTGCTTGGGCCTTGATGAAGAATTCAGTCTCTTTCTTCCAGGCAGCTCTTGGCAGCTGTAGGGCTGAGAGTTTAGGGCAAAGTAAGTATTTAGAAAGAAAAGAAGAACAAAGGAACTTCATCTTTTCCACCAAGATGGATGTAACAGAAGCAACAATAAAGTCAGTAAGAAATTCTTTTTCTTCTTAACCTAATATGTCTAAGCGTGTGATTCTTTATGCTTGGGAGGGCTGAGTATGTAAGATCAATAACCTGTGTTTCTCTGACATGCTCATTGAAACTAAGATAATTTTCTTTTTCTGTGCTAGCTTCTAAGCTGTGTTAAGCTCTGCTCCATTTCACTCCCTGGGTATCCAGACAATTTTTACATGAACTATCTACTTCAGGATTTAAAACCTTACATTAGGTGTACAGTTGCCAAATTCTCTGTTGCTGAAATGAAAATAAGACAAATCCAAAGAAATAACTCTCTATTTTAAAAAATACTTTGAAATTTGAAATATTTTAATTGATAAATTGTCAGGGGATATATATTTTTACTTTTATTTTATAAGTTCTTACCATATAATTTCTAATGTTTTAGGCTCACCCCATAAGGTAACAAATATATTAATACAGTAATAGCAGAGTGAATGCTATATTATTATGTGATATATTTTGTTAGTTTGTAGTTTATATTATTGTAGTTCCTGATTGTACTTTGTTTTTGTTTTTTTTAATTTTGCTGGTCATTGACCGAATAAAGAAATTTACTTACTTACTCTGCTCCATTTCAGTGGTTCTAGCAGGCCACTGAATTTCTGGAGGTTGTGAGGGTCTGGATGGAGAAAAACAGGTTGTGGCTATGAGTTTTGAGTCCCCCAGATATGGGAGTTGCAGAGTTCCCACCTTTGGTTCTAGATGGGGTAGCACTACCCCATTCAGACCCGGGGAGCAATCTGGGGCTTCTCCTGGACTCACAGCTCCTGTTCAAAGACCAGGTGGTAACGGTGGCCAGGGGAGCCTTTGTACAACTGCGTCTTGTGAGCTAATTGCGCCCGTTCCTGGACTGGAAGGCCCTGCTCAGAGTTGAGCTGTTGCTTCTTTGGTGTTTTCTAAGTTTGGTTTTCTTCTGGCAGATGTCTCATTACCAGACTAGGTAATATTGCCAGTTCTCTGACATGGATACAACTCCTTGTCCTCCCAGCCTTGTGTGGGTTTGGGCAGGATGTGTTCAGTGGTGGTGCTATTCCTTCTTTGATTAGCACGTTCTTGTCTCAGGCTTGTGGTGGTGATTAGCTGCTGGTTTCTGCTTATTTGGGTATTCGTTAATAGGTATGTGAAGAGGGAAGATGTACTTGGGCTGTTTGCCCCTTTCTTTGACTTTTGCTTGTTCCTTTTAACTAGTTCATAAATGGGGCTTATTTCTATAACCGATTGCTAATTTGTCAGTGCACCAAACTTTTAGAAATTCTTGTGCATTTGTGGACCTAAAATGGTTTACAGCTTCCCTGTTGAAATTATAGTTGAACTTATCCACGTGCTGTGAAATTACTGAATGTGCATCACGTCTTCTGGCTGTGTTGATGTTTGTGGATGCCTTCTACCAATCTTCTACCTATTTGACCTACAGAGAAGAAACAAGGCATCCAATCAAGACATCCTGCCTAAACCAACACAAGGCTGGGAAGACATGGTGCTCAATCTAAACATCCAGCAAACTTTCCCCATGTCACAACACTGATGATGTTCCTTAGTTTGGTAATGAATCTGCAGGAAGAAAACCAAGCTCAGACAACAAGAAGAACCCAATTTCCTGTAATTTTCTTTATCCCATCTATCCCCCTTATACACAGTCTTTTCTTTCTTCTGTTTACCTTGACAAATATAACCTGTTTTTCTAATCCATTATCCACTCGTATCATGTGTCCAAAGTGTGTGAATTTCTGCTTGGGAGTGGTAGTCTTTATTTGTTCTAGGACTCACTGACTGGTGCTTCTTGTAGTCCATGGTATTCTTAATAATATGCCCCAGATCCATAATTTGAAGGTTTATGTCTTGTTCTCACTTTCTCAGTATCCAGCTTTTAAAGCAATATATTACCACTACAAATATCATTGCTTTAAATATTCTGATCTTTTTTGTCATAAAAATATATTTATTCTTCATGATCATGCCTAAGCTTGCATTAATCTATGGGGGAAAACAATCCCCTCTTTGCTTCTTAAGCACACCATTTGTCTTTATCTGTCCCTGAGCCAAGACAACAAAACTATCTCCCATCTTCACTTCTTTGCAATCAACTGTAAGTTCGCTAAGCACGCTGATTGACATTTATTTTGTCTTCTTAATCTTTAATATTAACCAAGATTTTCACTTTCTATTTTTTCACTTTCATAGTGACCACCCCTAATTCTTCCTTATTTCTGATAAACAAAGTAAGATGATCTGCCTATCTCAAATTGTAAGTGTTTCAGCCTCCTTTTTGGATTCCGGCTGTCACTGCTTCCAACTCTACCATTCTTATAATATATTAAGGGTATAGGTTAAACAGAGATAGGAACAAGATGCGTCCTTGTCTCACTCTCTTTCCATTCTGAATCACTGTGTTTCTCAAATTCACTCTTGTTCTCTGTAAATATTCCTCAGAATAATCATAATAAGTGTTTCAGCACACCCATTAGCCTTAATACATTCCATATTTTGGCATGATCTATTCAATTAAATTAACGGCATTCTGTGTAGTCATGCCGGCCACATGACCACGGAAGTGTCTACGGACAAACGCCGGCTCTTCGGCTTTGAAACGGAGATCAGCACCGCCCCCTAGAGTCGGACACGACTAGACTTCATGTCAAGGGAAACCTTTACCTTTACCTATTCAATTAAAGGCATAGCTGTAGCTGTAGTCAATAATGCAAAGTTAAACCTCACTTTTGTATGCTTTTGGTCTCTCCATTGCCCACCTTGGGTTAGCTATTGATTCTGTGCCCCTCTGCCTTTTCCCAAAGCTGCCTCTTTCTTGGTCATTTTACAATGGAGTATGGCTCAATTCTTTCTTGTAAAAGTTTAAGCAAAACTTTGCTGTGCAAGGAATTAATGCAATAGTTCAATACTTCCATATTCTCTTGCATCTCCTTCTTTGGTACATATATATGTATCAGTCTTTTTGATTCTGTAGCCAGACAGCTTTGCTCCATATTTATTGATGTAGAGCTTTAACTGTGTCTTCTCCTGAAGCTCAACAGGTCATCTGTGCCTTGTGCTTTCCTAATCGACAGCTGATCTATTGCTTGATCTTCCCCAGTTTGTAGTGAAGTCTCTCTCTGCAGACGTTTCTATAATTCTAAATCCCATTTGTAAAGGATTTTAGGACAACCTCATTTGCCTCTATTAGATTAGCTGGGATAAGTTCTTAAGAGTGGTCTGGCTACTTTTGAGTATTCTTACTTTAGCTATTAATTTTCTTGTGTTTTCTTTGTTCATCTTCAAAATCACTCATTTTTATTTTATCTTCCTCTGTTTACTAACATTCTTGGTTGAGATGCCTTTCCTTATCCTTTCTTGATGTTGAAAGTTTGCATCCAGCCATACATCCCTGTGGCCTGAGGCTTTAGTCTTCTCTCTTTCTTTGTGTACTAGGGCAGCTTGTTTTGAAAGCTTCTTGTGAAATTTGGGGAATTTTTTCCCACTTAGTTTCTATAACACCTCTTATTTCTTGCCACAATTCCAGAGGTTCTGTTTGGCATGCTAAGTGTACTGCAACTCTTTCTTGTATTGATTCTCGCTGTATGTCCTTCAGGCCAAATCTTGCTGGCACATTTACTCTCTTTTATGTTTCAGGTTTAACCTTTATGTTTGACAGCAATTACCCATCATCTCTTTCACAAGCTGAACCTAGAAGTGTCTTGGCTTACTGGATTTCTCTTCTCCATCTTCTGTTTTCTGTTAAATAGACAATTGGATTCCTATATTGTATATGTGAAGATACTCCTCTTTCCATGATAGTACAACAATTGGGTTTTGTTTTGTTTTCTTGTTGTGTGGGTGTGGCAGCTGCACCACCACAAATCAGGACTCCAGAGAAACTGACTGGGAATTGAATTTTATAGAGGGTCAGAATCAGAATGGAATGGTTCCAATAGACAAAATCTGTGCCTAATTACTTTGCCTGTGCCTGATGATCCAGGCCTTGGCACAATCCAATCCATGCCCTTAATTATATATAGAATTCTATATAATTATAGAAAGGTTAGAAGCTACATTTATAAATACAAAGATTTGAATTATTTGAAACAGCTATGTTTTCTAAGGGACGTGGTGGCGCTGCGGGTTAAACCGCTGAGCTGTCGATCGGAAGGTCGGCGGTTCGAAACCGCGCGGCGGGGTGAGCTCCCGTTGCTTGTCCCAGCTCCTGCTCACCTAGCAGTTCGAAAATATGCAAATGTGAGTAAATCAATAGGTACCGCTTCGGCGGGAAGGTAACGGCGTTCCGAGTTGTCATGCTGGCCACATGACCCGGAAGTGTCTATGACAACGCCGGCTCCAAGGCTTAGAAACGGAGATGAGCACCGCCCCCTAGAGTCGGACACGACTGGACTTTACGTCAAGGGAAACCTTTACCTTTACCTTTACCTATGTTTTCTAAATAGAAAAAGAATGTTTTTGAGAATTCAGCAAAAGAATTCAGAATAGAATTTTAGAATTAGAATGTCCAGATATCAAGTTTCTTGAATTCCTCCTTGGCATCAGACTACTAGAATCACTTTCAAACTCTTTATCTTAATTATTACCGATGAATTAAGGAGACAAAGTTAATTAGCAAAAACAGAATTAAGAGGCAGATGGGTTTAGGCTCCCATCCTAAAACTTCAGAATGTGTACCCTCATCCTTAACTACAAATACTGAAGAATTCCAGTTACTGGAATCCAAAATCAAAGCCCTGAAGAAAAAAATCCCAATATGCCTGAGTTTAACCCTTGTGGAACGCACGCGCTCATCTTTTCCAAAATGATGAAAATCCATAGTGTGCAAAACATGCATACAGTGAAACCTTGATTTGATGGACTCCCATTTAACAGACCTCAAATGCATCAGTCAAAATTTCTTTCAGGATATCCCCTGAAATAATGATAAATTCATATCTGAGGTAGTCTGGGTGAGGCACTTCACCTTAAATATATTGTATTCATGGTGATTTATGTCATTTGCATAGTTATGCCATTCTGTAAATGACATAAATCACCATGATGATGTAATTTTCTATTTAACAGACATTCAGTAAGAACAGGCTATAAGGGATGAGTGAACGGGAAAGGAACAAGACAATTTCCATGTTGCTACTATGCTTAACCTTGTAGGCAGCAGATGTGGCTTTGTTTATGAGCAAAGTAAGTTGAGAAGGACAGGGAGATGGTTTTGGGAAAGGATGTACCAGGCAGAATGGGATATGAAGGAGGCTAAGGAGGAGATAAAAAAGTCTAAGGAATGTACCATATTTGGTCAAAAGGTTGGCAGGTGACTGGGGTCAGCATATGTAACATGTTAACTTTTGATGGGTTACTTTAGATTACTGTACCATATATACACTATGTACTTCCCTTCTTTCCCTGTCTTTCTATTTTAAAGAACACATTTTTTTCCACTAGAGAGAATAAACTTTGCTGTACCCAATTTGGCTTGGTTTTTTGACTCTCTAGGTCAAATGGACCTAACCAAAAGATCTCGGTTGACGCAAGGGGTCTGGTTATCTGTTCAGTCTGGATTTGTCCTTAACAGGTAAACCCTCCCCTAAATGGTCTCTTAAATTAAAGTTTATTGTACTATTTCCCTGACCATTAATCCAACTGTTTGCTAGTGCTATTAAATGGCAATTGTCTGGACAACAGAAATGGATTCTCCACACTCTTCTTACTACTAGGAGACTAGTCCTTCAACATTGGAAAGGTAAATGTATGGCCCCAATTACTGTATGGATTGAAGGACTGATGTTACTTGCAACTTATGAATGAGCTGTTTAAAGATTTAGGTTATGACTGGATGATTACAATGAAATAGAGCCACCCTTTACTGGAACTGTTGTATAAAACAGATCTAGCTATCTAACCATAAGAAACTCTTATATATATATATATGTATGTATATAATTTTGTTGCTATTGTTTTTTCTTTTTTGTTGCATTCTTTTTGTCCTTTTCTATTCTATAAACTAAAGGCATTAAAAAAATAAAAAACAACAGCTCATGAGTAGATAATTTGGTACCGGTTCATACTTCTCTTAGCAGACTCCTTGTCCTACCAAACATTTAGATATCTTTACTTAAAAATGATTACATGGGAAACTAGTAGCCTGCCAAGTGCCAATCTCTTGCCTCATCTTTATGTTCAAGGATTCCTCTAGACCAGTGTTTCTCAACCTCAGCAATTTTAAGATGTGTGGACTTCAACTCCCAGAATTCCCCACCAGCCATGAAGTCCACACATCTTAAAATTGCTGAGGTTGAGAAACATTGCTCTAGACCCTATATGGTCCCCATAGACATTCTTGGAAAATAAATAAGTTGAATAATTCAACCAGTACTTTATTTGGAAATGTGACCACCTGACCAGAAAAGAAATAAAAGTAAGCTGAGCTAGTAAGTAACCCTACCAGTTTGCCTCTTAGTAAATGAGTGTTTTGTGACTGGCTATTCTATCTTGCCACAGCAATGTATAAATGTATACGCGGTAGTTAACGCACCAGGCTAGAAACCGGGAGACCGTGATTCTAGTTCCGCCTTGGGCACAAAGCCAGCTGGGTAACCTGGGGCCAGTCCCTCTCTCTCAGCCCTAGGAAGCAAGCAAGGGCAACCACTTCTGAAAAAACCTTGCCAAGAAAACTGCAGGGACTTGTCCAGGCAGTCTCTGAGAATCAGACACAATTGAATGGGTAAAAAAAAAATCTATCTGCAACAGCAATGTATACATGTACATGCACCCTGAAGTAAACTACTTTGTGCAAGTGCCCACAACATGCTTCCAAGGTTCCAAATGTGTCCATTGGCCAGTAAGGTTGGTTACTCCTGATTTAGACAGATGAATCAAATTTATAAATATGTTTGCATCATAACATACATTCAGCCATCTTTTTCTAATAACAAGAAGAGTTTCTGTAATAGGAGTTGGAGCTTAGGGAGGGCAAATTATGTGTTTTTCAAAACTTTTTTTTTTAAGCTGATCCTGCACAGGCCTAAGATCCCTTCTAGTGTAATTTCCCATTACAACTCCCCAGGTAGTGGCTCTTTAGAGCAATTAAAAGCCACAAAAGTCACACAGTAATCTAAAAAGAGACAGGTTTAATGGTGATTCGAGATGTATGAATTTCATCAAATTTGGTTAAAAGATGTCACATAATTTTCTTTTTAAATATTCCCCTAGGAATAATATTCATACTCATAATGGAGTTACTGTGCAATTAAACCTTGCAAATTCCTCCCAACCCAACCTAGCTGCTTAAAAAGTGAGCTCTTTCTTCCAATATGTAGTTCCAATAACAAGAACACACAAAAGATAGCTGTAGATTGCAGAGTCCTAACAGTTTAAGCCACTAGGGAGTTACCACTGTGCTTTAGCTAAAACTGAAGTTAATAAGCCAGCTTGCATCTGGGCCTACAAAATGGATTCGGTAGTTGTAAATAAATTACATAAGATACAATCAAAAGGGAATAAGTGCTGTTATTTTATCACAATGCTCCCCTGGGGTTTACTGCACTGTAGGCCAGACCACTCTCAAGGACTTATCACAGCTATATATGCTTTATAAATCAGACGATGAGAATACAAAAGGCAGCACGTGAATATTTTTAGGATAACCATAAAGCAGGAGCATTTCTGCCCCATTAGTACCGTACTTCAGTGGAATCTCTTGTTCTAGGTCTTTCAAAATGAAGCAACAGGAGTCAGCCAGCACCATCACACAGGCCAGAACCTGTCTGTTTAAAAAAAAAAAAATCCCAGAATGTCTGATCAAGAGGCAAAGCTCTAGTGCAGTGTTTCTCAACCTCAGCAACTTTAAGATGTATGGACTGCGACTCCCAGAATTCCCCAGCCAGCATGCATAGGAATTGAAGTCTACACATCTTAAAGTTGCTGAGGTTGAGAAACACTGCTCTAGTGATAGAAAACTAGCTGTGTTTCCGTAACCTTCCCCCCCCCCCCTTAGTTTCTCACAAACCTATCAGGTTTTTGTGGAACCTGAGGGCTGGCTCTGTGGAACACAGTTGGAAAAATGCTGACATAGGCAATTCTAGCCCCAGAGATCTGAATGCCCTGGAACCCCATTCCCCGTAGCAGTGCCTCTCCCCCCAGTGTCACAGAGATGATGCAGGTAGATGGAAAATCCCCTCTAGTTGCATCCGAACTTCCTGGATATTCTGTCTAAACCCCACATCAAAACAGTGCCATGCCCTCTGCTCCTCTTGGAGTCCTGGCAAATGCCCAACCTTGCTACCTTTTAGAGATGGCCTTGGCAAAATTCTGACTCACATATCCACCGACTTTTCATATGGAAAACACCTACATTTTCATATAAGGCTCATTGCTTCAATTTTGCCTTCTATTACACATTGCCAGAGGCTCTTCTTCGGCTTCTATTAATTATTTAAATTTATTCTCTTCTTCCAACCACTTACAATTCCCAAGGTAAAATGAAACCAGTGATGTATATGACCATGTTAAAAAAAAATCTGAAAGAACCCATGCACAAGAACAAATAAAAAGAGCAGGCAACTGAGCGGGGAAAAACACATAATACTGACAGGGGACAACAAAGAAAGACCTACTTGTGTTACCTGGAATGGCCATTGTGAGAAGTAAACTCCAGAGTTTGGATACCGTCATGGGGAAGACCCCTTCTTGTGTTCCATCCACAAACCTTCAGATGTTGGCAGGACATTAAGAAGGATGATGCTCTATTTATTTCCACTGTAAAAACTCTCCTCCAGTCATTTCAACCAAAGGATTGTTCTGGTAGTTAAAGATGAATGGGAAAAACAGCTTTCTGAACATCAAGCCTTCAAAATATATCTTAGCCTCTGTAGCAGTCAGGGCCACAATGAGCGCAGAAGGGGCAGCCAAGAAGGTAATGGTGCTCAACAACTCAGTCCAGCTAAGGCAATGCAGAGAAAAGTGTGGGGAGAACGGCAGAAGCGAACGTGGGAATGCTGGTGACCACCATCTCCACCCTGGGATGGGAATCAAAGCCACAGCCAGTTCAGGCAGAGACCTGTTCCCACTCAACCATTTGGAAGATCAAGAAGAGGTAGTGTCAGAGTCAAGCCTGCCTCTGATTCGGAAAGTGAAAGTCTTTCAGAGCCAGAGGAGGAATTGGAAACTTACCAGGCTAAAACCGGGAAAACTTAGGTGGTTATGTTTTTAGTGTCATTTTATTGTAAACCACCCAGAGTCCCCCACTGGGGGAGATGGGCGGTGATATAAATTAAATAAATAAATAAAACAAAACTCCAGGATGAGTCAGCAGTGCAGGAAGAATCCCAGGCGCTGATTGGCCAAGACTTGGGGGAGGATTCAAATCCTCCAATCAGCGCATGCTAACGATGGGCTGAAAAGTGCATGAAGAAAAAGGCAGCCTGATTGGCTGCAGGAGGGTCCAAGCATGCCAAGGATTAGGATAAAAGGCAGCCGCGTGAAGAGGGAGCTGCCAGAGACAACCAAGCCTCCAGTGTTTTTGGAAGGGTCCTTACCTGTGTCAGAGACAGCATCTGTGGCTGAAGAGAAATCAGCGCCTTTGCTCCGCTCTGAAGAGGACATGAATCCCACTGCTGCCATCGAGGATCCTTTGATCTCCAAGCCCAGCAGTCTCAGTTTTGCTTCCAGTCCTGAAACTCCGCGATCTTCCAAGTGGCTTCGTTGTGCCTTGAAACTCCAGTGCCGCTGCGTGCCTTCAGTCCCAGCCAGCCGTGCTTTGTGTGCTCAGTCGTGTCCAGGCGTTTCACACCTACCTTGTTCTGGATCTGGAATCCAGCCCAGTCCAGGGCTTCCAGCCGAGTCCAGTTGCAATTCAAGTTCCCAGCCTTGCTCCAAGTCTCCAGTCCAGAGAATCCAGCCTAGTCCGGGGCTTCCAGCTGAGTCCAGTCTTGCTCCTAGTTTCCAGTTGCATTCCAGGCCTCCAGTCCAGAAAATTCAGCCTAATTCAGGGCTCCCAATCGAGTCTAGCCTTGCTTAGAGTTCCAGTCTTGCTTCAAGTCTTTGACCCAGTTCAGAGTCTCTAGTCAAGTCCTGCCTTGTTCCCAATTCCTAGTCCTTTTCGAGGTTCCAGTTGCTGCTTCCAGTCCAGTGCAAGCCTGCAGCTGCCCAGCGCTCCAGTGCCAGAGCAGTTCCAGTATTGTTCCACTTCGAGAACTGTTGTCTTCAGGACCTTGCGTTCCAGTCTCATTCAGCTTCTATGTCAGATTCCCTGATCAAGGGTTTCACAGAAACCCTTATCAGGGCATCTCCCATCAGGTCGTTCTCACACGTTGCAGGATGGAAGGGGGTGTGTAAGTTGGAATGTAAGGAGTTGTTTTGGCTATAAGCACATCAAGGACGCGGGGTTGAGATACGGCAGGAATACCACCTGGATGGGAGGGGGAGTGACACGCTTCGTGGGAAAGGGGACTAGCTAAGGGAATGTAGTTTAAATTAGGTTTTGGCAGGGATTCTTTATTCGCAGCTTGTCTTCTGTACCGTTCATTACGCTTCATTAAAACAGTTCAAAGAAATCCAGTTTCTTGACTGTATGTGTGTGAATGCTTGAATGAGCAGGTGCTGACATTCTAGTTCCAGCCAGAAGTCCTGTCTGCTGCCTTGTTGTGTTCCAGTTGGTGTCACTGAACCAAGTTTTCATATATCAAGGACTTAATTATTGTAAATAGCTATTTAATAGAGAGTATTTTTGATATTACTCTGCCTGGTTGCATAGTCTGAACAGGACAGGTAGCTGAATCTCAGAAATGCACAGATCTAGCCACTCTGTTAAAAGCATCTGCAAAAACAGTAGAGAGACAGCAGTTGGGTAGGGTTAATTAATTTAGCAGGGACAGATTGAGCAGAAAATAGTGACAAAACAATGGTCAGAGAGAACAAACAGGGTCTAACAGGGTCAACGCCTGAGGCTAGCCTTAGAGCAAACAGAGCTTTGTGTGATGAGAGTCTTTGGCCTCCTCCTGCCATGATCAGTTCTGAAAAGTTGCCCAGGAGTGAAGTTTGACAAGACTCTGCAGTCAGTCGCTGGTGCTTCCCAGCTCAAATTCTCAGATCAGTCAGTCCACAGCTTCTCTTTCAGTCTTCTTTCCTCCTCATTATATTTCCTGCTGTTCTTTTACATGCCTCTACAGATATAGCACCACTCTTTCCAGAGGGGGAACTATCACCTGCCCAGAAAAGGCTGAGGAAGCAAGGGCTGCTGGGTCCAATAGTCTAACTTCTCCCTCCCCCCAAATGAAGGATGATGCGGCTTTAAAGGGGAAGGGGATTCGGGGAGTAGAAAGGATTGGGGGTGATCGATTGGCTGTGTTTGCCCAGCACCTTGAACTTGGCTAATGAGATGACCCATTTCTGGGTTTGCACAATGCTGAACCATAAACCTACCAAAAGGGCTGGGTTCACCCAACACAGGAAGGAAGGAAGGGAAGGAGGGAGGGATCACAAGCTTAGTATGCTATCAGCATATAGCCACTAGGACATTATCTTAGTCCAGTGTGTTATGTGAACACACTGGACAGTCCCAAAGGAAGTGGCTTTTGATTATTCCAACTTTAATCTTTTATGTTCATAATGGTAGCTGAATAGAAATGGAAAGGAGGACCCTGGGTGATCCCTCCTCTATTCTATACCATGAAGGGAGAAATTTGGTGGATGACATGGTATATCCAACAGAGGTGACCCAAAATAGGAAGAAGGAAAAAGATAGACTGGAACTGGGATGAGAAGGTTTCTGCATTAGGATTTATACAGGTAATCCTTGGTTAACGACAGCAATCAGGCCTAGAATTTCCATCGCTAAGCAACGTGGTTGTAAAGTGCGATGTCATGTGACCATGCTGCTTAGTGACAGAAATTCCAGCACTTTCAGTTGCCATTGTTAAGTGAATCTCCATGGGTCATTAACTGGGGATATCATGTGGTCACCATTTGCAACCTCCTGCCAGCTTCCCCATTGACTTTGGTTGTAGGAAGCCGGCAAAGAAGAACACAAATGGTGATCATTTGACTGTGGGGACACTGCGATGGCTGGAACTTCGAGGACCTCTTGTAAGTACCACTTGTTCAGCCCCGTTGTAAGTTTGAATGGTTGCTGAACAAGTAGTTGCTAAGTGAGGACCACCTGTATATTATATCTTGTTTTTACATCAGAATGATGGAAAACCACTCCATACATTTTGGGCAATTGTACTTTCAAAATTTGGTGGCAATGGTTGGAGGGGCTTCAGGGTCACAAAAAAAGGATTATATACAGTAACTTGTCCCATAGTTTTTTCTTATCTAAACCAATCAAAATCGGATATTTAAAAAGTGGATAATCTACCCTCCACAAATAATGAAGTTTGGTGTTCACCTTAGTATCTGTTTCAGCTCTGTGTCCAGCTTGCCCACTCCTGAAATAAGATCTGGCTATGTTGATAAATGACAATGCTGCTTACACTTCTTTGGCATGCATTATGTCTTACGTCTGTAGGTAGCCCATATGAAATCACAGATGAAGATTACGTTGTGTAGATTGTAAAGTTTTGACATAATAAAAGTTGTGGGCGAAGGAATGGCTGCATACCTATTCCTGAAGAAGAAGAGCAGGCTATACCCCCTGCCCACCTGCCAGGCATTCCAAAGGAATTCCAGCAGCAGCCGTTGGCAACAATGTAGAAGCACCAAGCTAAGGAGAGGCTGGGGCAGGGGCACTAGGACATATGCCTTTATATTCTAACATGCAGAAGCAAAAGCTTTAGCCAAGTTAAGTTTTATTCTACTACTGCAAAATTGTCTTTAGCCTCTTGTCATGAGCTAGCACTCACACGGCTTCAGCCCTCCTGCCTGTCTAAATGCCAGGAAGCTTGAATACACACCTTCCCTCATGCATAGTTTCACAGACATGAACTCTGGCAATTCCTTCGACCCCTTCCATAGACAAAACGGTTTGTGCTTCTAATAGAGAAAAGGAAAACTCCAGGGACATACAGCAAGAAGTTGCGTGCCTGAATTGGGGGAAAAAAGGGGCATGCCATCTCCCCAAAACTCTGATAAATGGATGGAATCAATCCAAAAAGGACAACATGTTCTAGGGAAATGATGAAATATATCACTCACTCCATATTCAAATGAAACCACAATGGAAAATACAAAAGTCATGATCCATTAAACTCTGGTTAGCAAGGATTTTACAGTCAAACAAAAGCCTGGGCGGTCTTAATAAAATTTATTTAATTCAGATTCATCTTTCAGTAGATGATAGGAGTCAACTGATGAGAACTCAAATAAAATATGCAAACTCAAAACACACTACAACGTTATATTAAAAATTATGAATGTCTATCATAACCTCTTCAAATGTCAGGAATGAAACTGTGATGGGAAAACTTGCAAAAATACCTCGTCAGACTTAACAAGAATGCCTATTTTAAAAATGAAATGGAACCAGACATCAGTTCCCCAGTGCTTCAATATTATTCTTTATGAATGTTTTTTTCTTTCTTCTTCCTTACTGTCAAAGGTTGCCCAACACCCAGGATGTCCTCATTCCATTACTTTCTCTCCAATCCACTTAAAAGGGCTTCAATCAGCAACACCTTACCTTCAAACTGAATTTATCTTGCAGGATTTTTTTTTTTACTAATGGCATCTCTCTGAATTGAGCAAGTTATGAAGCCATAGTATACAATGAACAACACATGGCAAAAACATCATCTAAACAAAAAATCCCCATTTTAACTGAGGAACTTGGGCTTATTGTCAGTTAATAAGCAAGGAAAATAAATTTGGATTCTATCATGGTTTATTTTCCTGGGTATTTCAGCTCTAATATGAAAATTAGGATTCCATGGATGTAAAAACAGTTTTTTTCATTATTCATTGTCTCTCATCTGATTATAAACAATGGTGTTCAACGTGTTCCAGTTTGATAACTACAAAATATAGTTCTATGACTTGAAGTGTATTGGTTTTTAATTAGCCAGTATAGTTAGCCATTTCCCAATTCTTTTCCATCCAACCAATAGGTTAATTGGTTTAAGAATGTAATGAACACTGTTGCTGAATATGCAGCATACTGTCCTAACAGCCAGGAACCACGCTGAGACAAGGAATAGGTCTCTAGTGTTTTATTACTGCTACATAAGAGAAAATCCTAACAAACTGAAGAAGCGTGGGAAAAACCCAGACATATAAACCCCAAAGGCTAAGGTGGGCCCGATCTGTGTCTCTTTGAATGGCTACCTAATTCCTCAGTACTACGCATGCGCTTTACAGCCTGGATGGGAGCCCCCTGCTCGCCATCCTTACTCATGACACATACTATGAAAAACAGCTCCATTGTTTTCAAAAGTAAAAAAAACCATCCATAGGGGGGCTCTCTAACTATATTTCCCTCTAAGTTGACAGTTGATACACCACTGATAGGAAAAGTCGGAGAGTCTGGAGGATTATGCATGGTTAACCTTGCGAAGACTGAGGAAGCACATGATAAGCACTCTTTGGGTACCTGAATAGTTGTCACATAGACATGACCTGTATTCTATTGTCCTAGAGTGCAGGAGATGGAAAACTGGTCTTAGGTTACCAGAGAGCAGATTCTGGTTCAAGGTTAGGAGAATTTTTAGCAGTAGAACCAGTTAGAGAGGGGGTGGTATGATCTTCACTGGTTGAGAACAAGCAAGGCTACATACCCATCTGCTAGAGATGTTTTAATTTGGGCTTCTTCACTAAGCAAGGGGGTGGGCCTGATGACCTTTTCAAAATCTGTGATGGAGAAAAGTCACAAAGGGTTTATTCACATAGCCCTGGCTTTTTAAGCTGTTATGTTCACAAGCGGTTTGTTGACACATTCTCTTTGCTTCTCCCATCACATTAGTAGATAAACTAGAAAACTGTATTTAAATATAACTTTCCATTAACTGGATCAAAAAATTCACAATAAATAAAAAGGTAACGTTTTAGACTTAACACTGTAGGATCTTTTTTTGTGAAAAAAAGGGGGCTATACTAAAGCATTGGCTTTTCTTCCAGACATGTCAATGCTATTTGGGCCATTTTAAAAAAGTTAAATCGCTACCATTTTGACAATGACTACAAGTTTTTATATCAACACCAATGTAAGGAGACAGACATGTGTCAGGGATGGTGCTAGAAAACTGTTCTGCAGATGTGCATCAAGCCTCTTGCAAATGCAACACCTCTCTGCTATTCATTAAAGTAGTCACATCATTTTCAGGCTTCCATGCAGGCCTGCAAAAAAAATGTGGCTGCTTTAAATGAGTTGCTTGTGCACACGCATGTGCACATGCACACACACACTCACTGCTGCCTTCTGCTTTTTTTTGCTGTTTCCCATCAGCTTTTATGATGATCCAAATTATCAGTGCTCTAAGTTCTTAATATTCTGCTTTCTTTATATGCAAGATAAAGTTTGCATGTGCTTACGTTTGCTTATGCTTGGCTTTAGTTGCCTTCTGAGTTCTTTGTCTCACACACTACAGCACGGCCAAACTGTATGTTGCTACTTGCCTGATTCGTTTAAAATTGACAGGAGTTGCAGCAGGAGCTGATCTTGATTCAGACCCTCGCACGGGTAGATGAATGCTTGAACCCTTTGCCCTACAGTGGTCCCAATCCAAATTGGCAAATCGGGGTAAATAATAGGGTTGTGCACTGTTCAGAATGATTTGGAGGAAGTACTTCAGATGTCCCGCTGATGCTGGCACAGCATGTCTGCTGACAGCCATTCAGCATTTTAAGGCGTCTACGCCAGCCTGAAAAAAAACTGTTACTTGAAGGACTTGAAGGTTGCACAATTCTTAGAGCAGCCACTTTTTTCAGGCTCACATGGAAGCCTGAAAGAAGTGAAGCTTCTTTAATAAATAGCAAGAAGGCACTATGCTTGCACAAGTATCAATGCTGTTTCTCCAGCCCTACTAAATATTGTTTGCAGTGGGAAGATAATGCAGCCTGGGGCTCTGGAGGGTTAGTCACTTCCTCCAAGCCATGGGACTGAGTCACGTTCATTTGTTACTGTTCCTTTTTATCCACTACATCAACTGTATGAATAACAATCGAAGAGAATATTTGTAGCTCAGGTTTGAACTGGGGAGTCCTTGGTGCTCTTTGAGCTTGGTTTTTTTCTTGCAAACATTTCATTGCCAGACTAGGCAACATCTTCAAGGTATATAAAAAGAGAGCAAGTCCCACTCGCTTTTTGCACTGAAGATGTTGCCTAGTCTGGCAATGAAATGTCTGCAAGAAAACAACAATGTATGAATAACGTCAAGCTTAATTTGACCCTAGGATTTTTTTAGCACTGCAGCAGGTGCTAAATTAGATGGCATCCATGAACTTCCAACATTTTTTTGTGGATTAAATGTAAATGTAGCTGGACTGATATGGATTCAGGTCAGGGCACTGTGGAAGAAATTGAAATTCTCTTTCTCCATCCTGCTTTTTAAACTGCCGTTGCAGCTGCTTTAAGCCACAGAGAAGAGAAACAGGCACAGTGCTAATGCTCATAATGTTTTCCCTTCATAACACTTTTTCAAGGGAAAAAGAGAAAAGTGGAAGGAAGATTAACTCACTTGGCTTACTTTATGGCTCCCTTCAAACTGTCTCCAAACAGTTACTCTTAAGCAAAAAGGATTACAGGTAGTAATGACTTACGACCAGTCCTCACACTTACAACCATCACAGCATCCCCATAGTCACGTGATCATGATTTGGGTGCTTGGCAACCAGTTCGCGTTTCTGACCATCACAGTGTCCTGTGGTCACAAGATCCCCATTTTCAACCTTCCAGGCTGGCTTCTGGCAAGCAAAATCAATGGGGAACCACGTGATTCACTTAATGACTACATGGATTGCTTAACAGCCACGGTGATTTGCTTAAGGACTGCCACAAAAAGGTCATAAAATTGGATCGGATTTGCTTAATGACCACTTTGCTTAGCAACTGAAATTCCAATCTCAATTGTGGTCATTAAGCAAGGACCACCTATATGTTAGATGCTCCTCTTCTCATAGATTTTGGTCCTAGGCCCTCCCTTTATAGAATATTGAAGAACAATTAAGCCAGCATCTAAAAATAATCAAATGGTTATCTTGAAATCTGTGCTTGTTTGTTTTCAAACAGAGAGCATCCTAATTAAACACAACTTGCTTTGCAAATACCCTTGTTTCAAACAGATAAATGCAGCCAAGACCTCTTGGGGATTGGTCAGCATAGACGATGCCCGGATTCCATTCCTTAACAACAGCATCATGGATGTTTTTGTTTTGAAACAATATGTTAACCAACATCATACTGAATGGCTAGGCAAACACATAGCAATGTTTTCCTGTTTTCAGTTACCTATGTGAAAAAAACATAGAAAAAAACCCCCTGTGTTTTAAAAATCATGCACAGTTACTTACAGGTGGAACGGCCTCTGCTTGTCTTTATTTCTTTAAGCTATTCAGTACCTTCGGGTTCTGCTTCTTTTCTCTCTACAAATGCAATAGCTCCCCTGCCCCCTTATGGAAAGCATCCCTTCTTTTCCTGTCCTGGAGGGATCCTGCTTTATTCTGAGATTTCCCCAGTGCTCCATGACTCATGGATGCCCACCTGGGAGCCCTTCATCTATTGCTCTGCTTCCACAGAACCTGCAAAGGCTTGACAATGTCGCTCACTGAGGATTAATGCAAAATAAGAAAGGCAACAGATACCCTCAGAATACTCTGGAGGCTGCACCCTGAGATGAAGATTCTCAGTTGCAGTAATGTGGTCAGATGGAGCATCTGCCTCCTATTGGCATTTTGAACCCTGGGATGCCAACAAGCAATTATTTATGAACGGCTGCATGAATAAAGCTACGAAGAGCTATGATGGATTTACACAAGGGTTTAGCTACAGGATGTGGGTGAATTGCACACAAAGACACAAGTGAATGGAAGTTACAGGTTTAACATGTGAAGATGCACAAGGCTGTTCCTTTTACTTCCTTCCTTCCCTGGGTTATACCCCTCTCCTCTCTCTAGCATCTGAAATGCATCCCATTCCTTCTTCACTACAGTTGGAAGAATTCTGACTTTCTAACAGTATCCACACAACCGTCGTGAGAAATCTGTCAAGTCAAAGGCCCTAGAGCAGGGATAGGTCATAAAACTGTTGCCACTGGGAACGTTCTGAGTAGAGCCACTATATCTCGGCTGCAGATGACTACTAATTGAAAGCAAAAAGTTAGTGTTTTCTGCATCTCTCCACTACCACCTCAAAGTTTGGCAGCCCAGATTCAGAAGCCCTGATTTCGACAGCATGTTATATTCATTCTCAGAAAATGGCTGCTTGAACGATTACAGCCAGTGCCACAATATTCATTTACCAGAAGACAAACTGTTGAGTTTATCTTCACTATCCTGTTTAGCCCCAAGATAGCCTATACGTTTATATAACTGTAACGAAAAGTGTCTTAAACAAAATGAGAGCCAGAGGGCCAGGGGATCTGGCTGGGTGCTCTGGTATCCATATCATGGTGTCTGCCCCTGACTAGAAAACCGTTACAACTTCTGTTGAGATCTGTACAGCACACTTGTTGAGTAGGTTGAATATTACTGGCTAGAGAAAGTTGGTGTAGTAGCCCTGCCTAACAATTTGGTACAGTTGTTCCAGGAACAACACATGGGGCAGCATTTGAAAGAGGATCAGTGCTACCATAGGTCCAAACAGGATATGATGCTGGGAAACAGATTAGCTGCAGGAGGTCTGGCTCTATTCCAGGGGCATCTGCAGGCAGGAAAAGGGAAATGATGTCATGCATTGCATGATACCATTTGTGCAAACGATGCAAATTATGCCATGACATAATTGATGCAAATTACATAGATGACGTCATTTGCATGATGACATCACGATACACGTAGCAGCACTGTGGCTTCTACTGTGCAGTACCATCACCCCCTTGCCACCGCTTGAGCAATTTCCTTCTTCAACTTCACAGAGATAACTTGGTTATTCTTATGAGAGGTGTTAACTTCGTGAATAAGAACATGTGAAATTGAATGTGCAGAACATTTGAATATCTGTGCTCCGTCTCATTTTAATTCCAACTTCTTTTTGCAGTATTTCATTCAGAAAATATTCCATTCATTTTACAACCTGAAATAATACCAAAGCTCTAGAGGACATGCTAGGAATAGCAGATTTGTACGTTAAGCATGTCAGTGAACTGATCGTTCTCTTCTTTGATTAGGATGATTTAAGCTGTGATTTCAACAGCTACCGAGCTGATCTAACAGCATCTCTTTTGCCTTACGCTGAATAAAGATGTCAGATAACAGCCTATGCCGATAAAAGGCATTCCAAGTCACCAAGGCAAGCCTTCAGCCACAGTGCTGATTCCAAGAAAACTCCCTAACTGTGATCCTGATTCTTTATGGGGCTCGCAACTTCACCTGGAACAGGACATCACTCAGTGAGACATAACTTGCCCAGATTGAGTCTTACTTTATTGGCCCTCATTCAGTTTGTCCTTGTGTCCTGGTCCTCCTTTGGAATAGCCAGTGCCTCATCTGGATGTTTAAAAAAGGAGAGATTAATGATTTCATATAGAACTCAGTGGAATCCCATCCATAAATGCCACAACGTAAAACAGTAATCTCCCATACCATCTTTTTTAACTGACCATGGAGCATGACCATGAAATACCTCCAACATCCAGTTTAGACAGCCTTTCCATAAGAATGCCATGGTTAATTTTGTTCTAACTTTAGTCATCTTTATAACTGAGATTTTTCAAGAAATGCCCTTTTATATGCATGTGACACATACAAAGACACTCATATACAACATTATTTCTCATTTAACAGACCTGGATTTTATTAAAGGTCACTGAATGAGGACTAAGGTGGTATATCTGTCTATCAACAGATCCCCATTTCACCACAGCCTAGGACTGTCAAAGTTTTTAAGCAACAAGTACCATATGGAGTTCCACGAATCTGCTGTGAGACCCTACAGGAATCTGAAGTATTAATGCACATTCTCATTAAGCAGCTGAAAGCTTAAGGCATTATGATTTTTCATTATTTATGGACTGTCTGTTCTATGCATCAAGCAAAACTGTAGCCATTCTGAAGTGCTTAATTTAAAAATAATAGCATTTAATGTACCATGTTTCAAAGGCAGATCAATCCTTTGGATTTTGTGCTATCCATACAAGTGAGCAGAAAAATGTACGTGTGTGTGTGTGAGGGAGGTGGGCAGAGGGAGTGAGAGATCAAAAGGAAACTCTCCTCTTTTTGAACTGTGGAGTTGGATAGTCAAGTCCTCTGAAAGCAGGTTTTAGCCCAGTCCAATATGTTTTTATCCAAAGTTGATTTCCAAGAGATTTTTGAAAAGATAGTAATGACCTATCACCTGAACTGCCTGTTCATTCTACAACACTGAACTTTAATAGGCATTAACTCCACCATCTATGTTCAAGAACTCTGCTGAGGTAAAAAATGGCAGTGATGGAAAATTTGGTACCACTAAATCGATCCCAACCAGCTTCCCAGGTGCATGACAAGCCAGATCTTTGCCTGCTCCCTGCTCAAGGAGGCTTCTCTGCATAGCTTGGTCGAGGAGAAAAAATTTGGAGCCGCTTGCAGAATTGAAAAGGGAGAAGCTCTGCCAGAAAGCAAGCCTTTCCCCTGCCTCTGTGAAGAAACAATGAGATTAGGAGAGGTGAGTGGGCGCAAGCCAAACTGGTCCAATCCTCCTCCCCAGCAAATTAACAGCACATAAATAAGATTACCAGAAGCAGCAACACAGCAATAGCCACAGCCCCCCCACCCCCTCAGAGTCCTTAACAACAACAGAGATACCCAACAATCACAGTACTAATTGAGGATGAGATGGCTCCCCCATGAACCATGCATCAGTCACTGCACAAGCAACGACCTTTTAATGCAGAGCTGACGTTATTTCCTTCCCTCTCTCCAAGTTGCCTGCCAAGAAAGAAGACAGGCAGAACAAAGGAAGCCGCAGCCCATTCTCTGGGGTTTGGTTCATGAGGTTGTGTTAGGAAAGGGCAGGAGAACAATTGTTTTGAAAGATGTTCTCAAAGCAGGACACCCTTTTTCCTCCAAAGCACAGGCTTCTGTGGAAGCTCAGTGCAGGATCTGTCACGCCCACGGTAAGAATCATACCCCTAGAACAGAGGTGAGCAAGCTTTTTTCTCTCAAGGACCATATATGTATGTAAAACCTAGAGCTGCATATATGCAGAGCATGCCTACACTTCCATGTGTGCACCCAACGCCTCGTCCCTCCCATTCCAGTGATCTTCATGCTGTTGAAATTACTAAGGAAGGTCAGTAAGAGGCTCCCTGCTCCATTCCCACTTGCCTACCCTCTCTTTACTGAAGTTGCTGCTGGCCCAGATCTTCCCCAAGGCCAAGCATCCCCTGCTTCTTCATAGGGCAGAAGTCGGGGTTATCAGATGTACTGGGTTTTACCAAGAAAGAGCTGTATGGTCAATAAGTCTTGCAAAAATAGGGGTTCTCACAAAATCAACGGAGAATACATCTGCAAATAGAAGGGAACAGATAAAGGGAGAATGGGAAGGCACAGCACTGATAAATGGCCAAGAGCGACAGCAGCCCTCAACCCTGCAAGTCATCCTGCCCCTGCTTGTCTGCAGTAAAATTGCCACTAATCTGCTGTAAGTCGCACCTATTTCTGCAAAGCTGGTGCTTACAGAGTCTCCCTAATGTCCCTGGCTGCAAAAGATGAGCCTTGCACCAACTCTTGTAACTGGTAATTCCCATCCCTGCATGTCACTCTGGACTGATCACAGAGCCTCTCAGGACAGAAGTCAGACTATTTACTGCTAGACTTCCTCACTGAAGTGGCTTGCTGGCCTTTGCAGAAAGAGATGGGCCTTGTAGCAAATTAGTGGGAGCAGCACTAACAAGTGGGGAGCAAGAAGCTAAATCTCTCCTTCCTTTTGATCACAATACAGCTGAAGGCTTAGTTTATAAAGGTTCGTGCTTAAAAATCTGTGTATGGGTATATTCACACCCATGCACATGGGTGTATGGATGCATATGTTTGTACACAAAAATCCCATAAAATCATCATTTTAAAAACGTTTTCAATTTTGTGACTATACCAACTTTGGACCTTCAGAAAACTCAGAAATTACAATTTCTGCACAGACGCCAATGGATCATGGAGGCTACTCTGTCTGTCATGTTGTTGTTTATAATCAGGGAAATTTTGTTGCATTCAGTAATTACATGATCCATAGTTTCTTCTTTCCTTTACAAAATCTGCCTTTGCTGCTGTTTGATACATGTTGAATTCTTGATTATATCATTTGTGCTTCTAATGCTTGGTCTTGAGCTGCAAAAATCAATCCTTCTGTTTCTGGATAGTGCCAGCTCATAAATATTGCCAGTTCCTGGTCTATTTTCAATTTCTTTTATGTATTGGCTATGTAATGGTTTATTTCTCCAATTTTCTCAATCTTTTTCCAGCAATTCACTTTTGTAGTCATATAAAAGCTACTTTTGGGATGTTTTCTTCACAAACTACAATGAACATGTTCATTTTCTTGCCTTGATGTAATCATTTAATCGTTTTTCTTCTTCAGGTGTGTTTTACTTGCAGTAAACCATGACCTCCTATTTTTCATGGTAAGTGCAATAAATCAATGTCACCATGAATGATGCATTCTTACCTGTTTTTTGGGTTCTCCAATCTAAATTGCCTAATTCAAGCTGTGTCCAGTTTACTTATACCAGCAGTACAGCTGATCACAGGCATCACTCATGTGTTTATGATTGTATTTCCACATTTAACTTTGAATTTAGAATTTTTTGCATTGATTTTAAATACTCTATACTGGCTTTCTTTTTAACTTCAGCATGCATCGTTGTTATTGTTATTATTTCTGTGTCCATGTTATTCCACATTATTTCCATGCTATTTAACATGTCCATGTTATTTTCATGTTATTATTTCCATGTCCATGTTATTATTTCATAAATCCATGATCCTTTTGTTCGGAGAGCGGACCTTTTCACCTGAAGTAAAAATTGTATCTTTAGATCATCTAACCACACATTATATGTTGCTGCAGAGATCAAGGAATGAGTGTCACCCCACATGTCTTTCTCCCCAAGAGCCCCCATCTGTTGGCCTCTGCAGTTACTGTGTAGAAGGGCTCACACTGTCTGCAAGTGGTTGTGGGATCAATGCTCCCAACCTTCCTGGCAATTGTTAAAAGTATGACTAACAACTGCCTTTTCTTTGACTGTTGGATTTAGGTCCTCTCATGCAGAGTCCATTAGAAAGTGAATTAGATCAAGCAGCAAAATGCTCACTGTGCAGGAGAGAGGGGTTCTCCCTTGTTTCATTTCTTTTGGCCAAGTACTTGGTTTAAGCAAGTGTGAAGAAATCAGCACCTACAGACCTCTGCCTGATTGAACTGAGTCTTGCATGGGAAAAGGAGTTGTCTTCAGCATCAGCATCTAAAAGCAAGAGCCTCTTTTTCCCTTAAGCACAGGCTTGTCTGGGAATTGAACTCAGGAGCTGATGTAGTCAATATAGCTGTTTGGTATCTGATACAGGCTGCCCTCGACTTATGACCACAACTGGGATTGGAACTTCCATTGCTAAGCAAGGTGATTGTTAAGTGAGTCATGCCTGATTTTACGATCTGTTTTGCCATGGTTGTTAAGCGAATCACTGCAGTCATTAAGTGAATCTGGCTTCTCCATTGACTTTGCTTGTCAGAAGTCAGCTGGGAAGGTTGCAAATGGTGATCATGTGACCCTGGAACGCTGCAACCATCATAAGTGTGAGCTGGTTGCCAAGCACCTGAATTTTGATCATGTGACTGCAGCAATGCTGTGACAGTTGTAAATGTGAGGACTGGTTGCAAGTCACTTTTTCCAGTGCTGTAGTAACTTTGAATGGTTGCTAAATGAATGGTTGTAAGTCGAGGACTACCTGTAGTCTGATAAGCCACAACAAATAAAATACTTTATGGGCTATTGGTAAGGAAACGAGCCTTTCTTCCTCATGGTCTCATCTATGACAGGGGATGGCAGCCTTTTTAAGCCCCAAAGCTGTACTTTCATTTTCAGAAAAGGCTTCTGAAGTATTATAGTGCCTGTCTACTGTCATGATGACGTCATTGGTAGTAAGACCAAAATTTCTCACCTGCTTTTTGGTGGATGGAGGGCCTTGTTAAAAAAAATAATGAAAAGGTACAGAATAAGGAATTGAAGTGTAGATCATTCTGGCACCTATATATCACATTTGCACTGCTTTAAAATTACAATTAATTCAAGAAAAATATTTTATGCCTGCTGGACATCTGTGCCTCTTTTTTTCTGAAAGAAATTGATCGATTGATTATGTGCCATCAAGTTGACTCTTAGCAACCACCTAGATAGATTTTCTCCATGACAATCTGTCCCTAATCTGGTCTTTCAGGTCTTCCAACAGGAAGGGATGGGCTGGAGATATGGTGCTTAAAATGTAACATTTAGTTCCTATAATGCAATTTTGTGCTCCAGCAGCTCCCTTTTGGACAAAAGTTATTTCACGTATTAATTTTGTTCTGGAGGACTCGTTAATTTTATAGATGCCCATGTTCTTTTTAATTATATACTAATGGTTTGGAATCTTTGCAATCAAACACAGGACTTACCTCTCTCTGAATCTTTCACCATTCACCATGCTATTTCTGGTTACGCAGGACAAAAGGGAGAAATGTCGTCCAAGGTTCCCTGCCTGATGGTTCTCACCTGCAAATTACAGGAGCGCTTGTTTCTCATATAAAAGGCAATGGAACCACTTCTGACTGACTGGAGAATAGAGCACCCATCTTTGTTTGGGCTTTCGACATCAGAAGCCATCCTTCTCAAGTGGAACTGGGTCGAGGTCAGCTAAGAGAAGGAAAATTAACTCAAGCAGCAGAACATTCCCTTTGGAAGCAAGAGGTGGTAGAGATGAGATCTGATTCAAGAATACAAGAAATAAAGCACTGTAATCTATTCTGAGCATTTTAGGGCATCAAGTTGGAAGTCTTCAGAGTCATTGGGTGGACACAACTGTCACGACTCCCAGCCAATATGCCTGAGGTAGGTACAGGAACAGGTTCATGGGAATTCTAGCCTGCAACACATGTGAAAGAGGCCCAAGTGGAAAAGACTCTTGTAGGGGAAAAGAAACCCATATTCTCCCAAGGGATTTCTCTTCCTGGAAATTTTGAAGATCAGCCAAATAAAATTAGATCCAACAAAGGAGAGTTCTGGTGTTACTTTTTCCCCTCTCTCATATGCTAGCTTTGCATACCTAATACAAAGAAAGCTGCAGCAACAACTTGGAATTAAGAAATTCCATTGCAGATATACAGTAACTATTCCTCTTGCAAGTTTTATGATTACTGTAATCAACTAATATAGGGCTTCCTTGCCACATTTCTCCATTGTTATTTTCAATGCCTTTCAGTGTTTGAAGACATGGGGCAGAGATGGGCAACCTCTGGTCCTTCAGATATACATGAACCACAATTCACAGCAGTTCTCACTACTAGCCATGTAGTGAGGCTTAAACTTACTTATTTCATAACTTCCAACTTAACCCTTATCATTAGACCTATACTATATAGCAGTGTTTCTCAACCTTGGTGACTTCAAGATGTGTGGATGTCAACTCCCAGAATTTCCCAGCCAGCTTTGCTTTGCTACCTGGCTACCGAGCTCCACCCTGCCCCAGAGTCTTGCCTTGCTTCCGAGTCCAGCCTTGCCTCAGAGCCCTGGTTGCCACTCTCTGATTCCAGCCTTCTGGTCCTGCCTTGCTTCGCCTTGCCTTGCTACTCTCTGATTCCAGCTTTCTAGTTCTACCTGGTTTGCCTTGCCCTGCTGCTGTGTGAATTCCAGCTTCCCAGTCCAGTCCTGCTTTGCCTTGCCGGCCCCCTTACTGACTTGGAAACCAGTTTATTCCTTATTGCCTTTTAGTTATTGTGTTTAACAATTTGCAAATAAAGAACTTTATTGCACCTCTTCTGTGTCTAGTCAAGTTGGTCAGGACACCTGTTTTGTTTCTTTCTCCTAAACCACATCTGCTAACAACTTCTCCTTCGTTGAAATTTCCCACGATGTATACTACATCTTTTTTCAGCATTTGTTGTAGCGCTTCTTGAATGTCAGCATAGAACTGTTCTGTTTCTTCAGATCATCTGTTGGTGCATAAAATTGGAAAATTGCGACATTCAGAAGTTTAGCTCAAACAATATTCTGTAATTTACTGCTGAGAAGCTTTCAAATGATTCTGTGATTTTCTCGTTGGTTACAGATGCCACTCCATTCCTTCTGATGTTGTCATTTCGGAAATAGTATACTGTAAACTCATCTGATTGAAAGTAGCTGTCTCCAGTCCAATTGATCCCACTAATGCCAAGAATGCCTGTTTTACCCCTTGTCATTTCTTTCTTGATGATATCCAGCTTCCCACGGCTCATGCTTCGTACAGTCCACATGCCAATCTTCTTCATTTTCTTCCAGTTCATTTTCTTCTTTTGTCATAGGCTTCATTAGCATCCTAGTTCCCCAAGGGGGGGAGGTTCCCCTTCTGCAACATCTCCTAGACTACTCATAGCATGTTGTTGCTCTTCCTCAGTAGCACGTCTGATACCTTCAGCTTGGGGCTCCCACTTTCCAATACCATCTTTGAAAACCTTTCCATAAAGTTTTGATAATCATCCTGGATAAGGTCACAGGTCTTTCTCCAGCCCTCCCCATTTATCCAGGCTTGGAACAAGCATAGAGGTGTGTTGCCATCTATTCAGCTGGGTTCCCCCAAAATAAAAGGATGTAAATTATTGCCTTCCCACCATTTCTTCCTATGTTTTGGCTCCTCTCCCTTACCCTGAAGCTTCCTTACATTGCTAGGAGACCAGGAACTGGACGGTGAGGCAAGGCAGAGATCCCCTCCAATGGCCAGACAGATACCTTGTGCAAACTACTAGACTAAAATATAGCTGCTTCTGCAGCACCATTTGCTCTTATAAATGGAGACTGGCAAAAACCAACTTGTGACTGCAACAACAGGAAAACATGACAGAATATAATGGAAAGGAGACAGTAAAGAAGTCAGCTGATCACCAGGAGGCTCAGTCTCCTCCATGAGTGGATTGAAACCCAAGTTTGGTAGTGTTTATAGTGTAGTGTCCAGCAGAAAACAATGGCCTTCCTATGATGACAAGCTTCTCTTACACAGATAATACTTTTATAGATGAGACAAGAGTGGAGAGATACAAGCCTATTAAAATGCTGAAAACATACATTTCTCACTAAACAACTCCACAAATAATATGTATGAACATCAGGCACATTGAAAGAATGAGCAAGAGAGTGAAACAAACATTTAACCAAGAAACCTGATAAGTAATGGCTTGGAATTATTAAGAGTCCATTGTGAAGCAAGTGTCATTATGCTGCTTATTTTCATATGGAAGATGGAAATTGTCCCAGAAACCTAATTAGATATTTGAGGGGAAGAAAAGCTATACAAAGTTCTTGTATTTTTCTCAGTGTGAACAGGAGGGTTTTCATATACCTACTTAGCTATCTTATTTTAATTCTGAAATATTTGTCCGGATGAACGAAACCAAACTACAAAAGCACTTAACAAGTGAAAATACACGTTAAGTCCCTTTGTGCCTCTTCAAATTGTTTTCTTAAACCACACACATTGACCCCCTAAGAAACCATGCAGAGAATTTGGGGATCAGAAGGAGGGGGAGGAAGATTGTCCCCCAAGATACAATCTGAAGAGAAACCAAAAATATGGCCTTAACTCATCAGCAGAACCTACAGCGTACCACGTTAGACTTGAGCCATAAGAACCCTAATAGACAGGCTTTTAGAGATTTTAGAAAGAGGCAATCATTTTGTCAGCATGACATGACTCCTTCCTTCCATTCCTTATGTAGGCACCTTCTTTGCTGTCATATTCTATTTAAATCTTTCCATTGATTTTCTGGGATTTCTCTTCTTTCCTCTTACTGGTGTGTTCGTTTATCATAACTCTTACTCTCTGCTGTACCAATATACAGATTTTCTCTTCTCTTGTCTACTAACTGTTGTCTCGGTTAGTCCTTAGCTGATGGCCTTTATGCCTCTATATTGTACATGAGCTTCTGCAGAATGAACACAATGCTTCCCCTCCCCCTCTTGAAAAAATGAATAAACTCGATTGCTGCCTCCAGAATTTATATATGCTTACTTGTTATTTGCCTGTGTTTTGTGTCTGGTGGTTTCTAACACTCCCCACCCCCATCCCCCAAACACACACAACCCCTTCTCAGAGACTGCTCTAGAATGATGGTAGTAGTAAAAGAAGATTGGTCACCAAAAACATTAAAAGAATGACCCTAAGTGTGGCAGCCCCATGTCCATCACGGATGGAGTAGTAAATCTGCAGGAGCTCTGTTGAGTAGCTTCAAATCAATGGCATTGTAAGAAACCACATAGAAGTCTTCCTGTGGCTGCAAACATGATTGCATCACCTTAAGGTTGCATTAGAGAAGCCATTCTTGAGGCTGGGGGGAGGGGGAGCAAAGGATCAGTGGTAAAAATGCAACATATCAAGCACAAAGACAATGCAAGCTCCCTGGAAATAACGCAAAGCCCCAATGGAGGCAGAAATGAAATGCTGCAGTACAGAGCCCAGGAGACAGAGGTATGGTGCGAAATCTACTCCATGGAAAACAGATCATCCTCCTGTGAAGCTGCTGAGCTTCCTGAATGTAACACCAGTGCCGATAACATTGTAGTTTCAACATTAAAAAGTGCTTTTCTTTGTTATGGAAAATCAGGGAGAGGGAGAAACCTATCCTGGAACAGATATATGGGATGGTTTCCATCTTGTGAAATCTGCCAGTAAATAGGCATACTGCCAGTGCATGAAAAATTGTGTCTGTATGGAGAGTCAAGTGTTTATCTGAGAATAATTCTGTTGTCTGCTCAGCATCCTTCAAATATTTCACCAGGGAGGGGCGGTGATAAAATGATGGAACATGGGATTAATATCCAGGCACTTCTACATTCTAGATTTATCCTTGTTATCTGGAGAAGTAGCCCTGTCTGAAAAACTGTAGAATATCTGCTAGTCCAAGCAGACAACAGTTAAATGGCTGGACAGATGAGTCTATTTCAGTATATGGAGACTTCACTGTTCAGCAGCCTATGGGCACATATCAGTGGAGAAAATTGCTCCAGGCTTCAGGTTGTGTTAGATAAGCTCTGCAATTGAGGTGTCAGTGACCTACCTCTTAGCTTTCAGCTCCCCCCAACTACTCCATAAAGCAATCTATCCATGCCAATCGGATTTGGCAAGCCACACTCAAACCAAACAGGAAGAAATAGAGACAAAGTATGGGTGTTATTGATATAAGACTATTTTTACTAGGCTAATAGATGTAGTTTCCACTCATTCATTTAGGTGTGTGGAAATCTCATTCCACAATAGCACATTCCTGAAGACCAATAACAGATTCAAAATTCAGGAGACTGTCTCTTGTAATTTTTTAAGTTCAGCTAAAACAGCCCCAAACCAACTTAACTTTCTCTCTCTTCTATTCCATCTCTGGAATGTTAGGGTTGCTTCAGACATTATGAAAAGTGCCCAAGATATTCAGGGGGCTCACGCAGTGACTGGATTCAAATAGCAGGCCTCAAACTATAATGTGCTTTGTTAGATTCTGGCTTAGTGTGATACATGAACCCAACCACTGTAGTTTGTTTACCATGTTTTATAGTTTACTGTTATTTGTGAACCAGGCCACAACGGTTTGCTGAACAAACCATGGCTGAGCAGAATATGTGAACCCAGCTGTAATAGCCTGGTTCATACAGTGACTCATTATGAACCACATTGCCTCAATTCATACAACATACAGAGCCAAAGCCACATCGTGTGAGCCTATCTGCACATCTGCTACGCTATTGATGTCCTTTTGCACTGCACACTCAAGTAGAGGATGGAAGAGCATAATTTCAATGTGTCAGATGAGTTTCTGAATATGCTCAGAAGGTTTGTCAGACTCCAGGAAACTGAAGACAAATGGGGAATGCTCCTGAGAAAATGTGAGGATACGTGAGAAAGAGTGCCAATATATGAGCTGTGGTGGAAGTAACTCATCCGCGTTTAACACTGAAGCCTAAGTGAAAGGGTTGTACCTCACCATGTGCTAATAAGATCAAACAAATAGAAGCCTGAACTGAGGTTAATCCCTATAATTCACTTGCGTGGGTGCAGCTTCCTATGACTGATCAGATTATACAGATTCTTTTGCCCCACAGCACTAGAGTTTCCTAGAGTATTTACACAGTGTTCCCTGCTAACATGAAAATCATCTTATGGTGGCAAGATTGATTTGGCAAAAACAAATACAATTTTGAGAATTACCTCCCGAATGCCCTCTTGCTCGACCTCACTGCCCAGCAATATCAATGACTCAGTATACTAAATACTGCAGCTGACAGCTACAAAACGGCTGTTGGCAATACACACCCCACCAGGTAACAAGTACATCTGAATGCAGGTGAGAAACGCTCCTAGACATTAACATTTTCTCCATCATTCCTAAGTTTGCATAATGCTAACCAACAAATTCCACCATTACCCTCCCCAGACTGGTGAAAAGTGTGTGCGATCACAGGATTGGATGGAACCTTTGAAAGCTTCCAGTAAACACATTACAGACAAAATTAACTGCATTTACCTTGAATTGGGCATTATCAATGCGCACAGTCGGAAGTAGAGACTGCCAATGTGTGTGCGCACACACATCTTCAAGTCAGTGTTGACTCCTGGCAACTGCCTGGACTAGTCCCTGAAGTTTTCTTGGCAAGATTTTGGAAGTGGTTTGCCCTTGCCTGCTTCCTAGAGCTAAGTGAGTGGCTGGCCCAAGGTCACCCAGCTGGCTTTGCGCCTAAGGCAAGACTAGAACTCATGGTCTCCCAGTTTCTAGCCTGGTCCCTTAACCACTACACCAAACTGGCTCTTTGAGACTGCCAGGGGTCCCCTTTAATCATGATGTTTGGGATAAGTTTCAGTTATGCATTTATCTGATGTGGACATATTACTTGCAAGTTTGAGACCTGCCACTTTTAGGGCAATCTCACCAAATGGTGTAGACAATAAAGTTGAAATCACAAAACTTAATAAAACAATTAAGTCAGTGATACAAACAATGGGTAAGATGAAAATCAACATTGAAACCTGAGAGTACCAGATGCACATCAGGAAGGGCAAATTGAGACTCCTGGGCCTAATTTTCTATGGCCTTCCACCTAACTTCAAAAACTCTGCAAGCAAGTAATTTAGGTCTCTGTCAAAAACAATGTGCTCTGTGCAGGGAAGCAAAAGAAGACACAGCAGGAGAATAGGTATTGGGAAGAAGAAGTATTGGTAAAAGAAAGATAAAAATAGGGTCTGGTCCATTTTTTAATCTCTTACTCCTTCTTTAAGCCCTCCTCATTATCAGAATGAAGCCCCCTGCAGATGATTCCCAAAGGAATTCAGCTCTCAAGAGAAACAAGTTCACCGCCTTGATATGTACAGTGGCCACATTAGACCTTTGCTATCTCGTTCATAGGTCAAAACAAACAGGGGAGTCAGAATGCAATAACCTGCTGGTTTGTAGGTGATACATGTTTCTTCCCTGGCCCCACCCTCTTGCCTCCCCTGCAATGCATATGGGTGTCTCTGCCCCCATTGAACTAGAAAGACGTGGTCCCCCTATTTCTGCTTCTTAATGAAAGAAAGACCCTTCACATTTCCTTCAGATAATCTGCCCCATGCTTGCTGGGAGTTAAGGAAATCCAAGATATGTGGAAAGCACCAAGTATGGGAAGGCTGAATGGATATTCCATTCTAGCAAGAGAGACCAATGCATGTTTCTTACACAAGACATAAACGTCTATCTCTAACTGAGATAGGATGCTCCTTTGAGCTCTTCTGATCTGGGTGCTTTTTTGCAGTGAATGAGCAATTGCTACATGTTATTAGCTCTCCTTGCTTAAAGCTTGACTGACACCATTTTTTCCCCGGAACAGAATGAAGGGAGGGAGGGAGGTTGGTTTGGTGGAAAAAGTTGCTGATATTTCCCAATGAACTTAGTTCATTGTTATAGTTTTAACCTCCACCAGGGGAAATCTTCCCTATTTAATATCTTAATGATCTACGGTATCCTCATAGCATTCATCTAATAGTATTGTTTATTTCCTGATTTTCAAAGGTAAAAGCAACATTTCTGTTAAAAATATTACAGTATGGGCAAACTAGAAGCCCACTTATATGCCCGTGACCCCATTTCTTCAGCATCAAAGCCATGAAAACCCAAAGGAATGGTTTTACCCTACCAGCTCTCTTAGTTCTTTCATTCCCAAAGCAGTTAGCAGTAATGAGACAATTTGACAACAACCTCTCGCTGCTCTTTCTATCCCAAAGTGGTTAGCAGCAATGAGACAATCTGACAACAAGACAATAAAATGAACCCATATAGCTCCCAAGATGATTAAAAGGAAATTGCACCAACACTCCCACAAGTGCCTTTGTCATTGTTGTTCCCAACAAGTCCTGTAAGTGCTATTGGAGATGAATCTTCATCTCCTCCACCGGGAGGTATCAATAGTAAATCAGATGACAGCTTAGCATACATAAAGGAAGGACTTTGCTATGATGACACTTCCCATTTAAAATTATGAAAAGCTACAACCTTCGTAGATTACTGGATAGACTAAGGTGCAGCAGTAAATGGGCTGATTGGGGCCTGATGCATGAGCAGCTTCTGAAATCTCCAAATTCCTTGACGTATTAGAAGATGTTTTGGAAGATTCTAAGCCTACCGGGTTTTTTATTCACCGCTAAAAAAGTATTTTTAAGACAGATATTGAACATTTAGAATAAAGAGCTAGAATATCCTATTTTTTTAAAAAAAACCATAATGAAGATCCTTTTTCATGTTGATGAGAACATGAAAGATTCTTTTTCATATTGATTGATTTCCTCAGAGATGCTTAAGAAAGGAGGGGTGTCACGTTTTTTAGACTGGAGATCTAAAGTCTTTGAAAGGCCTAATAAATATGATTCAGGCTTTCTGTACAGTAGTTCCATTTTAGGCAGATATTCAAAACCATACGACAGCAAAGAGAAATCAGGTTTAAAGATCCTCATGCAATGTTGAATTATATACCAGACACTTGGGATTCATCAGTTTATTAAGAACTTCAGATTTAACAAGCCAGTAAGATGGGTTTGCTTGCTGGAAAGAACTAGACATCCAAATTGAAAATCCTGCTTACTTTCGTCCTTTGTACGGGCTCCTTATCAACAAAATGGGGGGGAAAAAACCACAAATCTATATGGGTAAGGTTGAATTTGTTCAAAAACTAAGTCATGGTTATCGCTCTGCTGTAATATGTGTAGGTTTTGTTTTACTCATGTATAACTTTTGGTTTCTTCTTCTTTTTTGGTTTTTTTTTTTTCTTTTTGTGGAAATAATATGTTTCCCTTTTTAGTAGCTCATGTGTTATAGGAAAATAAAACAAATTACAGAAAAAAAAATGTAGCCCCAGCTATAACCCTAGAACCAGTTCTGGGTTGGAGAGCTGCTTCTCCAGAGAAAAGATATTCCTGGAGGGAATCTCTTCCATCATCTATAGAATTTACTAGGCAATCATGTGACCCATTGGGTCATACTTTGAAAGAAAGGTAGTGCAGGCTGATGTGACCAGAATGAGCATTAAAATTTAGGCTGACCATATTTTTTTACCCCAATGCTGGGCAGTCCCACGATCATCTAAGAAGAGTATGTATTATAAATAGAAAACTATTTAGTGGCGAATGAAATTTAATAATAAGTCAATATTTAGTTACCTAAACAGATACACAGAATGACCACGGGTGGGCAAAAAAGCAGTGGGAGCAGGAACGACTTCCAATGGCTTCCCTGTTGACTTTGCTTGTGGGAAGCTGGCAGAGAGCGTCGGAAATCATGATCACGTTGACTGCAGTGGCCACAACTTTGCAAATAAAACTGGTCTGAACATCATGGAAAATTCAATTCCACAGGAGAAATGGGTCCCAGATTTTTTACTCATTCGCTAAGTTAGCAGATTTTAGGTACCTTGATTCAAAAATTATTGTGGTATAATGCACCATTTGGGCTAACCTGAGGGTACAAACAGACAAACAGATAAATACAGTGAGAGTTTTAGTAGTACAATATATAGATCAGAGCTTTCCAAACTGTGTGTCATGACACGTTAGTGTGTCGGCTGCAGTGTGTAGGTGTGTTGCATGGTCGAGGGATCATACAGGTACTGAGCATGTGCATTATGCGTAATTGGGTCAAAACAGCTGATTCTGCGTGACTTCCGGTGATGCGGCCACACCTGCAGTGTGTTAGGATGGAGGCTGAGTCAGAAGAAGATGAAGAAGGTCCGTTAGGACAGTTCGATCAATTGGCAGGAAACAATGGGGAAGGCGCGAAAATTGAGAATAGCCTAATGCGGGAAGAAGACAAGCAGCTGATTGGTCAGGGGTGTGAGTTGCTGTCACTGCTACCAATCAGCATGATAGATCGACAAGCAGAACGGAGGGCCAAACAACAGGAGGCCCAACTGGCTTCTAACTGCCAACACTGAAAAAATGCAGGAGATAAAAGGTGCCAAAATACAGAGCAATGTGGGATTGTGCAACACGGGATTGTTCTCTCACTTTCTCACTGCGGAAGCAGAGTGCTGGTGCTGTTATTTTCATGTTTAGTTATGGTTAAAGCTTTATAATAAATTCACACAGATCTATTCATGAAATTGCAGTTGAATTACCCCTAAAATGGTTAAGTTTCTAATTAAGAAAAGAAAAGCTGGTGAAGATGACGTTTGTGATGAACAAAATGTACCAGCTACAGAGGAAATTATGTGTCAGGGCAGCCACGCTCTGAATAAGACTCAGACTCACTTAGGAGGTCTAAGGATTTCTGGTTTTATTAGAACGGTGTGCGTGCAAAGAGAAAGACGGGAATCCTTATGTGGTGACAGGGTGCCCTGTTTATACTTTGCTGGCGGACGTTGTGCTTCTCTACCCTCGGGCCAGGACCGGATGGGTGCTTGAGACCGCGATGCGTCAGCTGATGGGCGATCCCGGCGATCTCCTTTGTCTCCCTGTCTTCGTCCGGACTGGGTGCGTCCCCTGAAGGTGTTTCCCCGATCTTCTGATAGGCGTTAACTACTGTCTGATGGGTGCCCCCATTAAGTTGGGCATTACTCTGTGGACATGTGTGCCTGAGGGAGGTGTGAATGCATCCCTGGGGGGAATGGAAAGGCGTTCCCCTTGCCTCTTGATGGGTGCTAAGTTTGGTCTGAAAGGCTTATCTATTGTGTTGGGGGTTCCCTTCTGGATATGGGTGCTTGAGTGATTTAGGGATTATGCTCATCCCTTCCTCTTACCTAATGTGCATGTTCCCCGTTGTGATGCACATATGCCTTGCAACGGGGAACATGACACTATGCAAGAATCACTCAGGCACACATGTCCACAGAGTAATGCCCAACATAATGGGGGCACCCATCAGACAGTAGTTAACGCCTATCAGAAGATCGGGGAAACACCTTCAGGGGATGCACCCGGTCCGGACGAAGACAGGGAGACAAAGGAGATCGCCGGGATCGCCCATCAGCTGACGCATCGCGGTCTCAAGCACCCATCCGGTCCTGGCCCGAGGGTAGAGAAGCACAACGTCCGCCAGCAAAGTATAAACAGGGCACCCTGTCACCACATAAGGATTCCCGTCTTTCTCTTTGCACGCACACCGTTCTAATAAAACCAGAAATCTCTATTAGTGCGTAAGAAGTGTAAAGGAAAAATCTCCAAGCCTTGTTTATACAGTAAAGATTATATGAAACTGGGGTTCACGTTTTCTGGTAATGAAAACAATCCTTGTCCCGAGTGTTTAGTTTGTGGGGATATACTTGCAAATGAAAGGATGGTACCAAACAAATTAAAGCATCATTTTACCTGATAACACAGTCATTTATCAGGAAAACCAGTACAGTACTTTACTGAGCTTTCAAAATCTATAAAGAAGCAGTCTGCATCATTCACAAAGAGTATGAAGACATCAGAGAAAGCTCAAAAGGCAAGTTACTTGGTTGCTCAAATAATTGCCAAAAACAAGGACCCACACACTATTGCCAAAACTACCATAAAGGAACCTTGCTGTGCTATTGTTCAAACAATGTTTGGGCCCAAATTTGAGATAGAAGTTAATAAAATCCCTTTGGCAGATAACATGATTGGAAGACATATTCGAGACATGTCCGATGACATTAAGCTGCAAATGAAGGATATTTTTCAAGACGATAATATGATCTTTACATTGCAATTAGACGAATCAACAGATGTCAGTGGGTTAGCACAATTATTGGTTTTTATACATTTCATTCATACTGACAGAATTATTGAGCAATTCTTGTGTTGTCTAGAACTTCCAATGAGAACTAGAGGTAAAGATATATTTAAAACTTTAGATTGCTTCATGAAGGAAAATAATTTGCAATGGTTAAATTGTGTAGGAATATGCACAGATGGTGCACCCTCAATGTTTGGTTCAACAAAAGGTTTTATAACTTTAGAAAGAGAATGAAAATATACTTACTCTTTGCTTTTTATATCACGAAGTACTAGTCACGCAAACCACTGGAAATGAATTTAGAAAAGTTATGCAAAGTGGTTCAAATGGTCAATTACATTAAAAGTAGACCTCTTAAATCAAGATGATTTGCTTATATTTGTGAAGAAATGGGGGCAAGGTTTAAAAAGCTTCTAGTACACACAGAGATTCATTGGTTCTCAAGAGGTCGAGTGCTTTGTCATGTATATGAATTGAGGGAAATGATGCTTAAACTTTTTGAGGAAAATCAGCAAAATGAATTCTGTGATCTAATTCAAAACAAACTTTGGTGCACAAAATTGGCATATCTTGCTGACATATTTGAACATTTGAATAAAATAAACACCAGTATGCAAGGAAAAGGAGAAAATATCTTAAGAGCGGTAGATAAAATTTGTACTATGAGAGACAAAATAGCAATTTGGAAAAGGAAAGTGAAAGAAGGAAATTTTGAAATTTTGAAAACTGCCGAGTGCAAGCTAAAATGTGATATCAGGTCACTAATTGTTGACCATTTAATATTGCTCAGAGAGAAACTTCATTACTTCCCAAATGTTGAAGTCCAAGACTATGATTGGATCAGAAATCCAATACTTTCAACTGCAACAAGGAACTTTTCACTTATTGAAGAAGAAGAATTAGCTGAAATAAAAAATGATTGAAGTCTGTTAATGATGTATGAAGAGGGTAACTTAGACAGCTTTTGGATTCATGTTTCAAAAATCCATCCAAACATAGGTAAAAACACGTTAAAAATTCTTCCGCAGTTTTCTACTACATAGATTTGTGAACTATCCTTTTCAATGACGACAAACTGAAATGTGGAAGCTTAAAAATGCTTGATGACGAAATGCGAGTGTCTTTAACTAATATCCCACCAAATATTCAAAAACTGTGTTCATCCCATCAACCTCATGTTTGTTGTTTATTCGTTTAGTCACTTCCGACTCTTCGTGACTTCATGGACCAGACCACGCCAGAGCTTCCTGTCGGTCGTCAACACCCCCAGCTCCCCCAGGGACGAGTCTGTCACCGCTAGAATATCACCCATCCACCTTGCCCTTGGTCAGCCCCTCTTCCTTTGGCCTTCCACTCTCCCCAGCATCAGCATCTTCTCCAGGGTGTCCTGTCTTCTCATTATGTGGCCAAAGTATTTCAGTTTTGCCTTTAATAACATTCCCTCAAGTGAGCAGTCTGGCTTTATTTCCTGGAGGATGGACTGGTTTGATCTTCCTGCAGTCCAAGGCACTCTCAGAATTTTCCTCCAACACCACAGTTCAAAAGCATCGATCTTCCTTCTCTCAGCCTTCCTTATGGTCCAGCTCTCGCAGCCATATGTTACTACGGGGAACACCATTGCTTTAACTATGCGGACCTTTGTTGTCAGTGTGATGTCTCTGCTCTTAACTATTTTATCGAGATTTGTCATTGCTCTTCTCCCTAGGATTAAGCGTCTTCTGATTTCCTGACTGCAGTCAGCATCTGCAGTAATCTTCACACCTAGAAATACAAAGTCTTTCACTGCTTCTACATTTTCTCCCCCTATTTGCCAGTTATCAATCAAGCTGGTTGCCATAATCTTGGTTTTTTTGAGGTGTAGCTGCAAGCCAGCTTTTGCACTTTCTTCTTTCACCTTCATCATAAGGCTCCTCAGTTCCTCTTCGCTTTCAGCCATCAAAGTGGTATCATCTGCATATCTGAGATTGTTAATGTTTCTTCCAGAGATTTTAACTCCAGCCTTGGATTTCTCAAGCCCAGCATGTTGCATGATGTGTTCTGCGTACAAGTTGAATAGGTAGGGTGAGAGTATACAGCCCTGCCGTACTCCTTTCCCAATCTTAAACCAGTCCGTTGTTCCGTGGTCTGTTCTTACTGTTGCTACTTGGTCATTATACAGATTCTTCAGGAGGCAGACAAGATGACTTGGTATCCCCATACCACTAAGAACTTGCCACAATTTGTTATAGTCCACACAGTCCAAGGCTTTAGAATAGTCAATAAAACAGAAAGAGATGTTTTTCTGAAACTCCCTGGCTTTTTCCATTATCCAGTGGATATTGGCAATTTGGTCCCTAGTTCCTCTGCCTTTTCTAAACCCAGCTTGTACATCTGGCAATTCTCGCTCCATGAATTGCTGAAGTCTACCTTGCAGGATCTTGAGCATTACCTTACTGGCATGTGAAATGAGTGCCGCTGTTCGATAGTTTGAACATTCTTTAGTGTTCCCCTTTTTTGGTATGGGGATATAAGTTGATTTTTTCCAGTCTGATGGCCATTCTTGTGTTTTCCAAATTTGCTGGCATATAGCATGCATTACCTTGACAGCATCATCTTGCAAGATTTTGAACAGTTCAGCTGGGATGCTGTTGTCTCCTGCTGCCTTGTTATTAGCAATGCTTCTTAAGGCCCATTCAACCTCACTCTTCAGGATGTCTGGCTCTAGCTCACTGACCACACCATCAAATCTATCCCCGATATTGTTATCCTTCCTATACAGGTCTTCTGTATATTCTTGCCACCTTTTCTTGATCTCTTCTTCTTCTGTTAGGTCCTTGCCATCTTTGTTTTTGATCATACCCATTTTGGCCTGGAATTTACCTCCGATGTTTCTAATTTTCTGGAAGAGGTCTCTTGTCCTTCCTATTCTATTGTCTTCTTCCACTTCCGCGCATTGCTTGTTTAAAAATAATTCCTTATCTCTTCTGGCTAACCTCTGGAATTTTGCATTTAATTGGGTATATCTCCCCCTATCACTGTTGCCTTTTGCTTTCCTTCTTTCTTGGGCTACTTCTAGTGTCTCAGCAGACAGACATTTTGCCTTCTTGGTTTTCTCTTTCTTTGGGATGTATTTTGTTGCCACCTCCTGAACAATGCTGCCAACTTCTGTCCAGAGTTCTTCCGGGACCCTATCTACTAAATCCAGTCCCTTAAATCGATTCTTCACCTCCACTGCATATTCCTTAGGAATATTAGTGAGCTCATATCTAGCTGGTCTGTGGGTCTTCCCTAATCTCTTTAGTCTGATCCTAAATTGTGCAAGAAGAAGTTCGTGATCTGAACTACAGTCAGCTCCAGGTTTTGTTTTTACTGACTGTATAGATGTCCACCACCTTTGGCTGCAAAGGATGTAGTCAGTCTGATTTCGGTGTTGTCCATCTGGTGAAGTCCATGTATAAAGCCATCTCTTAGGTTGTTGGAAGAGAGTGTTTGTTATGCAGAGTGAGTTGTCTTGGCAAAATTCTATCAGCCTATGTCCTGCTTCGTTTTGTTCTCCCAGGCCATGCTTACCTGTAATTCCAGGTGTCATTTGACTGCCCACCTTAGCATTCCAGTCTCCCGTGATGAAAATAACATCTCTTTTAGGCGTGTTGTCCAGTAGGTGCTGCAGATCCTCATAGAACTGCTCTACTTCAGCTTCTTCAGCATCTGTGGTTGGGGCGTATATTTGGATCACTGTGATGTTAGATGGCTTGCCCTGAATTCGAATTGAGATCATTCTATCGTTTTTTGGATTGTATCCAAGCACTGCTTTAGCCACTTTACTATTAATTATGAAGGCTACTCCATTTCTTCTGTGGTCCTCTTGTCCACAGTAGTAGATCTGGTGGTCATTTGATGTGAAGTGGCCCATTCCAGTCCATTTCAGTTCACTGATGCCCAGAATGTCTATTTTTAATCTTGACATCTCACCAATAACTACATCCAATTTGCCCTGGCTCATAGATCTTACATTCCAGGTTCCAGTGGTGTGTTGATCCTTAGAACATCAGATTCGCCGTTCACCACCAGCACCGTCGGCCGCTAGCCGTCCTTTCGGCTTTGAGCTAGCTGCGTCATCACGTCTGGGGCTAGTTGAACTCATCCTCTGTTCATCAACCTCATACATCTCATTAAAATGGTAAGTAGTTATTGGTGTTATTCAATTTTTTTTTAATTCTTGCACATATTTACATATTGTTACTTGTAAATGACAACAAGCTTGGAAATGTATGTTATTATCTTACAAATCATATATTTTTTAAAATGTTTTCATGAAAGGTTTTCATGAGATGTGTTGTGTCCCCATACATTTCACTATTACAATTTATGTATGTGGCCGTATAAAGGGGTTAGTTTAACCTCCGGTTTGCTAGTAAAACTGGATTACTGTGTCACGAAATGGTGCATTTCTAAAAAGTGTGTCACCAACATGAGAAGTTTGGAAAGCTCTGGCACAGATCCTCATCCAGCTTGCTGCCAACCCTTCCACCAACAGGGGGAGCTGTAAGGTGTGGCTTCCCTCCTCCCTGGGTTATGCAGTAAGAAACATTAACTCACGACAGTTCTTCCTGTGAACTTTTTGCAGCGTTTACTTATATCCTTAGGCAACAATATGCAGGCATGTGAATAGCATACACACTGCTGCAGGTAGGAACTTTATATCAAGCTGTTGACGGAGCAGCCCAGTAACCAGGCAACTCTCCCCCTATTTCCAAAGTGTGCTCCCCCAACTGTCAATTTCTCTGGATTTGTTGCTTGTTGCAAATCTTCAGTCTGCTTTCCCGCCCCCTTCCTCCTCCTAGCATCTTTCCCCTTCTTTTAGGTCCCCAAACTGCTTTCCATCTTCTCCTCACAGGTAAACTTCCAACCCTTCACCCCAAAAGGACTCGGCTCCCAATCCTTGCTATGGTGCACCTTCAGTCCTTCGCCTCTTGCCCGTTGGTCGTCTCTTTGCCAGCCGAGGAGCGGGGGGCTCCCTTGCTTTGAATTGCTTCTTTCCTCTTTCTCTGCCTCACTCATCTCTCCCTCTCCCCTTTGCCACATCCAAAGCTGGAGGCATATATGTGGCGTTGAGGCAGCTCTTCCCCTGCCTCCTTCCAGCTAGTTTCCTTTCCCCCTTCGATCCCCCCTCCCACTGCCTGACTTTTAGGGATGGAGCCAGTCCAAGGATACTGGTGCCAGTATGTCTCACAGAAAAATCTGCGCCTCTCTTTATCTGTCTACCTATCTGAAAAGATGCTTATTTCTACATCATGCATTCTAGCTATTTAGCTTACAACTTTAACCGGTTTGTAAAAGGAGGAGTACATGGCTAGGATTGATCATCCCTTTGATGTATTAATTAGAAACTCAAATTACCCCATTGGACAAATGATGGGGTAAGTGAATGTGAAGAGTCACCCAGCAAACTGCACCCCAATGAAATGGCAGCACAAACGTGGCACTGTATGGTGGTAGTAGTACTACTGGTAGTATAACTTTATTGATTAGTCAGTTGACCATATCAAAAAATTGGGCATCAGCCACAATAAAATACAGTAGCATAAGGCAGGTAAGATACAGTAAGAGAAGATAAAATAGACTAGAGTGAGATAAAGTAAGATAAAATACAGTAAGGTGAAATAGAGATAAAAGAGTAAGATAAAAGAGTATATGGCAGTGTGTGGGAAAACCTGTTGTTCATCATTTGCATGTGCAACTTCATGCATGATGGGCAATACAATCCCTTGTAGAAAAAAGAATGCAATTATCTGTTTAAGCAGAAAGACTGAAAGAGAAAAAGCTTTGGGGAAGACAATTGTTTTGACACAGGAGGAAAAAAAAATCACTTCTCACCCTTATGGGTGGTATGTGTCTTCCTCAGTCTCTGGTCCTGTACCAGAGGCCTGGGAATTTGAGGGTTCTGCACAGTATCTTAGCTGTTCCTAGCATTGCAGTATGAAATTACAAATGTCTGCCACTACATCAGTGTCTCTTGTATGAAACTGCAACTCGCTGTAATGCAAAAATCAGTGTTTGTCATAAGAAGTTGCCAGTTGTTGGCAGCTAAACCACTACACACTATATGAAAGCCTCTGCTATGCAAAACTATGCACCCCTTCCCCTTAAATCTTTTTCTCTCTAGCCCAGCGGTTCCCAACCTTTCTGGCACCAGGGACTGGTTTCGTGGAAGACAATTTTTCCACAGACTGGGGGTGGCGGGGGGATGGTTTCGGGATGAGTCAAGCGCTTCCTCTTTTTCCTGACCTTTTATTCTTTTTTTCTTCGCGCCGTTTGGAGATAGCAGTCAATGGGCTTGCTTTCTCTGACAGGAGGCGGAGCTCAGGCAGTAACGTGAGCGATGGGGAGCGGCTGTAAATACTCAGGCTGTAAATTCACTCGCTTGCCCACCACTCACCTCCTGCTGTGCGACCCGGTTCCTAACAGGCCACGGACTGGGACCAGTCTGCGGCCTGGGGGTTGGGGACCCCTGCTCTAGCCAAAAGGCAGCAGCTTAAGCCACCCTCACCCTTCTGGCTTCTATTTAGATGCTTACTAGTCACTTGCTCTCTCCTGCAGACACCAGTCAGGAAGCAGCTTAGGCAAGGCATCTTTTGCAGAAATATCTGGAAACGCTGCCCCATTTTGTTCAGAATGTTGCATGTGGCATCACTACCTGCAGCTGCTTGCTGCTGCTTGCAGCCCCAATCCGAGATATTTTACTATATCCTTTTTCTTCTTGGATGGCCAACCATGGAAATCAAACACATCCTGGAAAATCCGGACCTACGTAAACCTTGTGTTTAATAAATCCAAACATACTTGAGCTGGAAGTCTTTATAGTACACATTCTGTCACACAACAATTCTGGCAGCTGTAATCTAGGGTTTCTTGAAATCACAGAAGCCAGAGGGATGGTGCCCACAGTCTGTAATAGGTGGAGGGAATGGCCTTGAGGGACAGGAGGAAGAGTCTCTACCAAGTCAATGGTCAGATAAAAGAAACTGTAACCTGAGCAAATGACTCAGACAAGACCTTCCTAGTTTTCGTGTAGACAAAGGGACGGAGCAGGGGGACTTGCAAGATTCTGTCACTATATCTTTATAATAAAAGCAACATTGGCCTACATGACTTTGGTTTCTTCATGTGGTTTACAGTCCTGTTTCAAATTGCAGAGTTCTGAGTTGTCTGATAAAAGCACGATCCCTAGATCTAATATTGAAGTTGGGTTGGCTCAGGTTGCAGCACTGCAAACTTGGCCAGTGCAACTCACAGTATACACCACTGATCTGAATCAAAGAGAGGGGTTTATTTTGATGTCAGAGTGCAGAAGAAGAAAGAAGCATTGCTATAACGATACTGTTGCAATAACTTGCAACTTCAGCCCTGAAAGTTAGTTAGGGTTTAACCAAACCATCCAGCAAATAACTAGAACATGCGAGCAGAGATAAATCTACACAACAGAGCAAAGCAGCCCTGAAAAAGAAATAGAATAGCCTTTTGCTTCTGCCTGTATTTTCCTGTCAAATGTGCCCTACTTGTTCCAGTTCTCAAAAGCGCTTTGGGACGGAGGGACTGCGTCATGCCATCTGAGCTTACACTCTCAGGACCTGCATTCAGTTCAGATGTGTGAAAAACAAGTTCCAGTTGCTTCTTGCTAGAAAAAAACAGCAGCTTTTAGAATTATACAATATTTGGACTTATGAGCTAGCCTGCGGGCTGTGGTTGTTCACAGTGGGTGGCGTTGTGAAAAGTGTGCTCTGCTTCTTTTGTACATACGTAATGATGTCACGTGCACATGCACAAGAGGTGGAGCCTGCATCACAGTGGCACAAGGCAAGTTTTACCATTTTGACTAAACTTCTGGATTTAGCAGACACTCTGCCGCAGGTCCTTAAATCCACCCATACGCCTCACATCCACTAGCTTTCTATGGCAGTCCTGATGTCAAAGACAGTACCACAATCCTTTCAGGTTGCAGATACCGTACAATGGCATACCTTCATTGGAATAAAGTCTATAGTGAAATAGGATCTTAATCAATGAATGGGAAAAAGAGCCAATAACTTATATAGCAGAACAAACCCAGGAAAAAGAGAAGGAGGAGTTAGCTGGGAGTGAAGCTTCTACTAGAAAAAACAGACAAAGAGCTATAAGCAAGGCATAGTCTGTAGCTATGGTAAATAAACTAAGTTAATGCTGCTTAACAGGGAATCTCAGGCAATTTAAAATTCTAATTTAATTTATATTAAATAGTACAGTGAGCAAAAGCTAGGTCTGGGCGGCTTACACAACACACCCACCCACAGACAATGTAAGTATGCATTGTACCAACAGCAAAATCTTGGCAGCTGGATTTTTTGGAAATTGAAAAGAGAGTGGACCTAACAAGGAATGGCTTTGTTTTTCCCTAAAAGAAGAGCAGTAAATAAGGAGTACAAGACTAGCCTTCTCAAGAAACATATGCTATTTTATTTCATTCTCTTGATCGGCTCAATGTTAGAGAATATAGCAACACTGAGCAAGAATTTTATGGGAATACAAAATGCGAATAGAGTGCCTTTGCCAAAATAAATGAAAAGGCAGCAGACTTCTTTTTTAGTGAAATTATTTTTCCCCCTACATTTTTGTTCTGTTGTTGTAAACCCAAGTCTTTCAGCAGAACATACTGAAGCAGTTGATCTCTTATTTGCTATAGAATGGCATAATTGAAAAATATTTGCATCAATAGCACTGCATGGTGAAGGAGATATGGAGATATAGTCTGGCCTCAACTGGCAAAGGAAAAAGTGGGGGGGTACCCTGATTCCAGCTTGGCATCAAGCTATGAAACAGAATCAGGGCAAATGCATCTTTTTATGCTAGATGCTTTATAGTGCTAAAGTGGAGGTGGCACTAGAAAGACAGCCTAATATTTTTCAATATCCAGGAGTGTTTGATTTGTGGCCTCAAAACTCCTGGAAGACCTGAGCTCTGGTTTTGCAGTCCAGATACCCCTTTTGACCATGATTACTGGAAAGTTACAGAACACATTTCTGCACTGAACAAATTTACAGAGGTTTCTCACCATTTTGAGGCAGGAATCACACACAGACACACCCACCCACCCTTTACTGTAAGTCCTACATTTAAAACTGCAGACCAAACCCACACATCCTCATAAAATAGCAGAGAAAATGAAATAATCCAGCCCAAGCTACATGCACAATGTGGTCTTATCCACTGCAGCCTTTGCCCCTCAAAAAATACTATATGCAGCGAAGCCATTCATTAAAAAAAAATCACCCAATAATATCTTTCCCTTCTCCTGTTCCATTCTCGCTATAAACCGTCTCAACTAATCTGGGGTCTCTGCAGTGTACTCCTATGGTTTGTGGTAAGCCAATTATATTTTATCTATGTTCTCTGTTGCCTCCATATAGTGCTGAAGATTACAACCTGTCTGCTGTGTGGATGGGCAGAAGTCTTCAGCCTGTCAGTAGGATTAAAATCAATATTAGATACCCATAGGTTGCTTTCTAAATTTCTACTCAGGTGTGTCTAGCTATACTGAGCTGCAACACTGAGAATGGCAAAATCATTGTTCTATCTATCTATCTATCTATCTATCTATCTATCTATCTATCTATCTATCTATCTAATGTCTCTGCCACCCATCTTGTACGCAACAACTCTGGGCGGTTTGCATGGGTAATGCAGGTAGTCCTCAGTTAATGATGGTAATTGGGACTGGAATTTCCATCGCTAAGTGATGCAGTCATAAAGTGCAACATCACATGATGTCATCACTTAAGGACAGCAATCCCGGCACCCCCATTACCATCCTTAAGTGAGGATTGCAATTTGTTAAGTGAGTTCCAGGCAGCTCGCAAGCAGGCTGGCAGACAGGTCAGTGACTGCTGCTAGGCAGCGGAGGGTGTGCGGGTGGCCCATGAGGCAATGGGGAAGCCAGCAAGGAAGATTGTAAATTGCGATCATGTGACCATAGGACACTGCAACCATCGTATGTGCAAGCCAGTTGCAAAGCACCCAGATCACGATCACATGACCACAGGGGTTCTGGGATGGGTGGAACTTCGAGGACCAGTTGTAAGTACCACTCATTTAGTGCCGTTGTAATTTCGAACAGTCGCTGAACAAGTGGTTGTTAAATGAGGACTACCTGTACAATGATACTTTGGTCTCTTAAATAAAAAGTAGACACTAACTTCCAATAAGAGATGGCTTGCTTTTCCATTCAGTAGCTAAGAAGTTTGTGATAGCCGTACAATCTGAGATCCAACTTCAGATAATGTGAAGGTTTAACCAATTATGTGGGGGCTTCTGATCTTATTAGAAATGGTATAAAGTAAATGAAAGAAGAATCAGTGCAGAAATGCTGCACAATAGAATGAGGTGAATAACCCTAGGAGTATCTATCAAAAGAAAAGTAGAATATAATATACATATTAGGATTGTGTCAAATATTCTCAGGTTTTCAAGACAGGGTTAAGGTTATTTTGTTAACTTGAACATGCCATTAAAAAAATCATGCCCAGTATCATTATCTCTGCTAATTGCATGGCAACTGCTTCTCTCTTTTTTGCTGCATTACTCATATGCTGGGCAGGAAGCCATTATTACCCTATATAGCCAGTCAGATTTGTCTGTATGGCAAAATCACCAAAAGAAATTATGGGAACAACAGTTAATGGAGGTCCTTTTTTCAGTCCTGCAGAAGGTGTTTCCCCCAAAGTCTGAGACCTTGGCTGATTATGGTGATCATTATTAGCTCTGGGCATTAAATAGGGTGTGGTGTTTTTTTGTTTTTTTGTTTGTTTTTTGGTGCCTTCAAGTCAGTGTTGACTCTTTGTGACTGCTTGGAGAAGTCCCTGCAGTTCTCTTGGCAAGGTTTTTCAGAGGTGGTTTGCCCTTGCCTGCTTCCTAGGGCTGAGAGAGGGACTGGCCCACGGTCACCCAGCTGGCTTCGTGCCGAAGGCAGGACTAGAGCTCCTGGTTTCTAGCCTGGTGCCTTAACCACTACACCAAGCTGGCTCTCTTAAATATGTATACAGATAATAAAACATGGCCTCCCAAGCCTCAAGCCAACATTAGAGTAGATACATTCCAAATAGCAGTTCGTCTCAATTCTAATTCACAGAGAACCAGATGAGCAGTCTGCCAAGCACACAAACCCAAAAAGAGTCTTTTTGTGGCAAGAAAGTCAAGCCAGACGCGATGCAGACAGATACTACACCACTCTACCACTGCAGTAATCCTAAATAAGATCTGTTATTTCTAGGCAACCCTTTCCCCCCCTGCTGATCTATTACACAGCTGTTGTTAAACTGAATTAGGATTTGGGCTGAAGCTTGGCATGTGAGTTGTCAGTTGTTGTTGTTAAAATTACCTTTCTGGATGGGTTAAACCATGTTGTTAGTTCTAACGCAGTAACACAAAGAGAAACTCATCACATACAGTAGGTTCAGAATAGCTCTTGGGTTTTGATCATCTAGCTTCAGATTTAAGTGGGGAAAAAGTCTTTAAAGGAGACACAAAATGTTTGGAAAAGCCTAAGAACAAATATACTGTTTTTCATCTATACAATAAAATCTTATCTCCAGGAGGCAAACTGAACAGGAGTTAAGTTTCACCTGAATCCACTGGACATTAATATGTATTTATATTTGACTACTGATTTTTATTTAAATATAAACTGGAAAACCCAAGGCAATACATTTTCATTTCTAGGCCAGTTTTAAAAAAAACAAAAACCTTGAAGAATGTGTAATCTCTATTTAGATTTGCTGAACATAGTGAATTCAGAAATGGGTTATAATCTGACTCTAGTTAGACGATGGGTAGATAACCTGCTGTCCCCAGATGTTTTGGACTACATCTGTCTTCATGTACCATGCAAACTGGGGCCTATAAATATGTTGTCCTCCTCAGAGGAATTTAATAGAAAAGTCCACATAGATCCCATATCAACATAGCAATTGGACACAAATACACATTCAGGAATGCTGTGGAAATCAGTTCACTAAATCTTATAATCAACAGGTACTTCAGAAAGAGTACTATACTGTACTGCAGAATTCAGCAGGCTCTGGTTTCTTTTGTGTTAGTTTTGGCACCATGGTACTTCATTAAAATATTCTAGCAAATTACAACAGTTTTTACAAAAGATTCAGTACACCCAGATCAGAAGATGGACTGTGTTAGAAAGCACTATGAAGTGCTGTATGATCACTTAATTCAGAGCACAGTTGAGAGATGGGGCTAAAAAGAGGTCATCGGCTCCTCAGTTTGGTGATTGTGAAAAGAATACCAGTTGGATTCAGGCTACAGCCTTTCTCAGCCTTTTGATCCTGGAGGAACCCTTGAAATATTTTTCAGGCCTCGGGGAACCCCTGCACATTTGGGCTCAAACATAGGCCAGAAATTACAAAATTTTTGTATTTGTTTCCTGTGGAGTCCTGTATATATGCATTAACAGTGTTCTTAAACTAAAAATAAAGAATGAAACTGATCTCTTTAATGTCAAGTTGCCCAAACTTGAAATATGTTTTAAATAAATCATGATCTCCCAGGGAACCCCTAGTGACCTCTCACGGAACCCTAGGGCTCCACGGGACCCTAGTTGAGAAACCCTGGACTAAATCAAAGACTGTCTTCTTCAGCTATAAAGCTGAATCTGAAGTGAGATCCAGAGCTAATGCCTTTCATAACTTTCAAAGACTGGAAAAGCCTAAGGATAAGGAATTGCAAAGGATTAAAAATTATATAGAAGCAACAAATAACTCTCCACCAACATCAAAGGTATTACTGGCAAGTAAGCCTATGAATCCAACCATCTATCTACAGATTAATCTCCTGCTTTCATTTGAATACATAGATTAATTATACATTTTACTTACTGATTTCTCATTCATGATGCTCAGAGCAATATCTAAAGTCTAAACCATAAAAGGTCTAAAGGTCTAAACCCTAAAAGAGAACAATGCCAGAGAAAAGCCAGATAGACAGCATTGCAACCTGAAATTCATCACCCTTTAATCAAAGATAATAAACTAAATAATGTTTTCAATCTGTGGTCTGCTAATTAGTGATTCTCTGTCGAAGTAGAGCAGTAGTCCTTGGTGCAAGTGCCAGTGTAAAATAACTTTTTAAAATTTGTCAAAACCTTATCATATCACCAAATTTCACAAGATGTGGCACTCGTACCTATGATTTTTTAAGATGATGAAATTTGATGATGTCATATGATTTCACCAAATTGCTTTTGATGATTGCTTTCGTTGTCATGATATGTCATGAGTTACAAAGGAGGTAGGAAAATGGATTTCCGGGAGAGCTTGGGTTTATTTTAACAACATCCTAATCCATTATATTAATACACTTTAATGGCATTTTATAGGATTTGTCTGGGCAAAAGACTATGTCAAAACCCCCCAGAACAACTGTGTGTGCCATCCAATCCCAATTCAAGGCTTATGAAAATCTGTCTATGCACCCATTACAGAATCAAGGTGAAGCTAAGTATGCGATTTGAAGGCAGGCTTGTAGCAGGAGCAAAGCTTATAAAAAAGGAACACCAACACTGCTTAAGGGAACAAAACTTATGGCTCTATTAACTGCAAAAAATGAGGATCCTATCTAAATTATTCCCTACCAGAGGCTCACGAGGTCTTCAAGAATGGCATCAAATTGATCATCCAAGGCCCTTACTTAAAAGTGCTAAAGCTAAAGGAATTACATCTCATGTGATGCCAGTCAACTCAATGCCAATCCCTAGAGGTGGGGTCTCAAAAAGCATTCAGAGACGATATCATAATGCATATAAATGGAGAGTTTGGAAACCACTAATAAAACTCACATATACTTTACAACCATAATTAACATACATAGCAAATAGCTGAGCTGAAAAAGGTGGAATAAAGACTTGGTTGTGCTCTGGCAGATGAGTTAGTTGACCTCAGACTCTTCCTTTCTAATAGTAAGGGGCATTCTTACAAACTGGGATGGCACAACATGTTGCGGTTGCTCCTCAGAGTATAATGAGCCATGAGAATACCCTTGAGGCAGAGGAGGAAGAACCGCAGCCAAGGCAAGGGTCAGATAGGAGAAATCTCAGTCCAAAGCAGGAATGGAATTGGAGAAAGCCACTCAGGCTGGACCCTCCCTAGTTCTCTTTAGCATAAAGGCGGGGAGGGGAGAGGCACATTCAAGAGTTGCGAAATTCTGTTACTGTAACCCTGTAATGAAAGTAGCTTTAGTATCTATTGTAGGAGATAATTGCTGCAGAAATAATGTATCTCCTGAGCACAACAAGAAAGGAAGGAGAAAGGAGAGGAGATTTTAAAGCCATAATCTATGCACTAAGTTGCCATCTGTAGCATGCATGCATGTTTGCACACAAACATAAATATCTGTGCCTTCGAGTCAGTGTTGACTCCTGGCAACAAGTCCCTGCAGTTTTCTGGGCAAGGTTTTTCAGAAGTGCTTTGCCATTGCCTCCTTCCTAGGGCTGAGAGAGGGTGACTGGCCCAAGGTCCCCCAGCTGGCTTTGTTCCTAAGGTGGGACTAGAACTCCTGGTCTCCCGGTTTCTAGCCTGGTGCCTTTAACTGCTACCCTAAACTGGCTCTCTTATAAGAGGACATATATATTCCTAACATATACACCTATGCTGACTGAGGATTTCATTTATTGGAATTAACTCTTACAGGCCTATGGCTGCCAACTAGCAGGCTTCACAATGGCTCTTTCAGTAGTCATTTATTTTTCCCCATGGGCACTTTCAACTTCACTTTCCACAGTGCAAATGAACAATTCTGTTGCTTAAATGTTGTCTTGGGACCTGCTGTAAATGGCTGTTAATTGAGGAGCTGAAACAAATAAGGATCTGCTGCATCACAGGAACCTGTCATAATCCAAAACTGGCTGTCTGCAGCTGACTCTTCAGCCACTGTGAAATTAATGCTGTTCTGGATAATGGATCTGTTTTTAAGATTGGGAAATAACAGACATTCCATGCCAAAGCAATTAAGCGCTATTGACTTGCCATGTAAAACAAGGGCACTGAAACACAAGACGTTTAGTCTGGTCCACCAACACCTCTCGTTTTATTGCCTTTTTAAAAGTAAAAATTCCTTGAACAAAGAAGTATGCCAAGGGAAAAAAAATAATAAAGCAGCAGTTGATCTCATGGTCATCGCTTTCAGTTAAATGCAAAAATAATTTCTACAAGAGAGATTGACTAAATTATTCATAGAGACACAAGGTTTTTATTTTATTTTGTTTTGTTTTATTTATTGAAATCATTTGCCTCTCTTCCAATTTTCACTCCAATTTTGCTTGTGAAGTATATATCTGGAATAGCTGATATTTTATTTCACTGAAATATTTAATGGTCCTCTTTCAATTTTACCCGTTGTTAAATTCACACCCAACTAACCTCAGTTAGACTCAAACATCTTGGAAAGATGCATTTCAAGGAAAGGTTCAGAAGATCTCTGAGAATATGCACTTCTTATTAAAAAAGGATTAGCAGCTGATGATATGCTATGGAATGTATGACTGCCAAATTAAAAAGAAAAGTTGAATACAACCTGTAACTAAACTGCAGAATATTCTGGAGGATCTGGGTGGATATTAGATCAACCTATTAAATGGACTATAAATGTCTTCTGGATTGATTAATTAATTGCTTCATTTAAAAGGGAGGTCAAATACCAAGCTTCTGCAAGCTGCGTATACACCACTTTGAAAAAAATACTTTGCTATAATGAGCAGGGAGCCAGTTTTCATCAGTTCCAATATTTCAGGCCTTCCGATCACACACTGCTGCATAAGGATGCCATCTGAATCATCCTTTGTGATCACAAAACCCCCTGGAGCTCACCCATTTAAGAGTGACACATCGCAGTGAATGCAACCTGGTCCTCGGATTGCAAAGGCAAGAGACATTCTGTGGCCAATTACATTATGGAACTTTTGTTTTTCCAGCTCTCAGTCTAAAACCTGCTGGAAAATTCACTTCTGAGCTGACAATTCTGCACAAGAAGAACAGATGCATAGCTCTGAATGTTGCCAGGGCAAGGTTGACATTGGTATTATTTACGCAACAGATGCAAAGAATCTGGTAACTGGTTGTAAAATACGAGGGAGCACTTGGTCTTTGACTCTCATGCCCCAGGCTCTGAGAAACCTGGAAGGGACCCTTGCTTTGATCAAGGCTTGTAAGAACCACATCAGAGCTGCTGGGCTATGTTGAATCTCTGGTCTTCACTGGCCTTCTGCATGTGCAAGCGCACTCACAAAACAGTCTGCCTCAGCTCTTTAGGGGCGATTGCTCTCCATAGACCCAACGCTTCTTCCCCCACCCCTCTACCTTCAAACTGTTGAACTGCGGAGGAAGTAAGGTATTGTTTCTCTGTTTTATTCCTTGTGTGCTGCCCGAAGTCATGGGCAAGAGGGCAGCCCTGAAAAGTGAATTAACTTCCCCTTTCTCCTTCACTCCTGCCTCTCTCCATGTGACTTACAGAAGCTGCAACCACTGCTGTTTTTATACAGGGCCCTGTTTCTGCAACACCTAGCAAATGAGTCCTCTTGGTGCAGAAGCCAGAGTATCAGACCATAACACCTACTGAGTCGGCTTTATGGTCATTGGGTCTTACAGGGAAAGGCTGGTTCCTGAAAAGACTCCGATCCTTGTAAGGCCCAATAACAATAAGGTTTGTCCAACATCGATGGCACTGTGAATTCTGTGTGGAAGGAACTCTGTGGTTACTGGGCTGTGCAAAAGAAATAGGCCATGATAGATGCAACATCAGTAAGTAAGGGAGGGGCCAGACAAGTAGAGCAGAGATCCTTTTTTTTAAATTGATCTAACAATATAAAAAATTTGATCTATCCATTCAGCTATTGAGAAATGTGTTCTTATAGGAAAATCTTTGTACTTCCCTATAGTATTTGACTTTGTTCCTTCAGTACAAGCTGGTGGATTGCACAAGTTACCTTCATTACAGTATCAGCAATGTTGTGCAGAGTCCTTGGTGCTCTCTGAGCTTGGTTGTTTGCTTGCAGACATTTCACTACCTGACTAGGTAACATCATCAGTGCCCAGCCTAGTCAGGTAATGAAGTGTCTGCAAGCAAACAACCAGGCTCAGAGAGCACCAACGACTCCACAGTTCAACCCTGAGCTACAGATATTCTCTTCCATTGGGATGCCATGTGGCTTGATCTCTTCCTGCGGAGGCTGTCCTTTAGACAGGATCCTGTCCAGTTTGCTTATGGTTTCAAGGCAGAGGGCTTACTCCAATGATCAGCTGACTGGGGACATGAAGAGTTGAACATAGCAGAAACTCTGCTTGTGCTCCCAAGTCCAATGTTAATCACAACTAGAAAAAATGGGAGTGCCACACAGCAGATCTCTAGAACAATCAACTGTGCCTGACGTTTTGCACAGGTTTTTGAAACAGGACCATTTGCCCTGACCTGGATGAGTGAAAGTCTAATCTGAAATGCCCCACTTGGTCAGAATTGACCTTCACTCCAGCATTGACCATAAATCTGCTAGCAATCCTTGGGCTGATCTACCTTCCTACTCAAATGAATGGGAGTTTTGCCAAGAGGCTAGTAGCATCTTTGCCACTTATGACCTACCAAGGCAAACACAGCTCAGCCATGTATTCTGCAGCTATTTGGAAACTTCATTCTCCCCAGTTTAATTCCAATTTAGCTGAACTATGTTTGAATTTAATTAGCTGCTTTCCCATTTTCTTAGAAACATTAATTTGACCTGGAGGGTTGGCTATCTCTAATTTTGGCCTTGCTGTTTATTTAAGTATATATTTACTTGGGGAAGGAACGATTGCACATTGAACCAGAAATAACTTTCACTCATGGAGGTGTGATTTGAACTGCAGCAACATAAGCAATTGTTTTCTGTTGATATTTTCCTGAAAGGATTAAGTAATTGTCAAGGAGAGACACAGATATCAAAACAGCAAGTAAAGTATCCTCTAGCAGCGATCTGTAACTGTGCCATTCACACAATGACCTTCCTTTCAAGATGCCTGTCAGGTTCCACCAGCACAGAAAGGATAGCAGATAGACTGAGGAATCCATACTCAGTACAAGTCAGTAGAATGCTACTTCAGGTCTAGTGAAAGAGAAAAATAACAATATAATTTGCCATGCATACCCTGCAAACAGCAATTAAATTCTCTCTTGGGAGCTGGAGACATTGAATATGGCATGCTGTTAACTTGTTTGCTGTATACTCTCTGTTTTTTTTATAAGAACTTTATTAAAGTTTCAAAGAAAAGTTAAAATACAAAATACAGAAAAGTTAGAATACAGAATTAAAGAAAAAAGACATAAACTGCAAGAATAGCAAGAAAATTAAGAAGAAGACTTTGGGGCTTCTCCAACACATATAAGTACTTATTAAATTATCTTTCCTCTTAATTAAATTTTAATTAACATTATTTCTATAAAACAAGCCAATTAATCATCAAATCCCCAAATCAAAAGCTCATTTTCTTTCAGTTACAAGCAAATCGTCCAAAAGCAGTTTCCAGGTTAGAAACAAATCCAGTCACTGGTTTGCTGTATACTCTCAGTTGTGTGAACTACACTTAATTACAACACATCCACTGCTGGAATTGTCACAGAATTTACAGCTTAGCTGCTCTCCAAAGATGCTTTGTGGAATGCGGGAATGAGATCAAAAGTGAATGTAGTGATCTATGATAGCTTATTATATAATGGCCAATGATAGTATTTGTTTTTCACCATTTTAATTTTGTTAAAAGGCAACTAGCATGATAAAGAGTCTGATGAATTTTTCAGGTAAGGAAAAACTGCCATGTATGAGGCAGGGGTTGCTAAAGAAAAGAAAGGTGAGGAAGGAGAGGTATGATACGAGTATATAAAATTTCCCATGATTTGTCTCTCACACAGTACCACAACCAGATTAACCTCGTGAAGCTGAGAGTGGGAAATTCACACAAAGCAGTGGTAATTGTGGGCTGTCTCAACACAAGATGTACTAATGATCACTTACCATGGAGTAGACAAATTCATAATAATAAGAATTTGACAAATAAGAATAATAATAAGACTATTAATGGCTACTAATCAGGGTGACAAGGTGTTTCCAGGGTATAGGCAGGGGAAAAAGGGGGCAAGTGCTGACACATGTGTCATGATACCAGCACACATGATGCCACACATGACGCCAGACATGCCATTTGTTTCACATGAGGGATGCAGATTACATAAATCACCTCATTTACAATATGATGCCATGATTCACATCATACCTTCTTCCAGATGCTTATGGCCAGATGCTTATGGCCAGCATCCCCAATAACAGGCATCTTGATGCCAGTTGCTGGTGCAAAATGAGGAGGAGGAGGTACTTCAGTCTCCTCTGTTCTTTCATGGCCTCAGAATTTGGGCAAGATTGGACCTGAGTGGTACTTCGATGGAAGACCAAGGAATTCCAGGGCTAAACTGAGAAATCAAAGAAAGCAGTGGCGAACCACTGTTGTTTTCAAGAAAACTAAATAAATATGTCCATGAGCTCAAGAGATGAGCTTGACTAAGAATATCTACTCATGAGTCAGTGTGGTGCAGTAGCTGAGGTACTGGCCACAGGTTCTAGTCCACCCTCAGCCACTGAAGCCAAAAGATGACTTTGAGCCACTCACATTCTCTCAGCCCAGCCTACCTCACAGTGTGTTATTGTGAGGAAAATAGGAGCAGGGAGCATTATAGATGCCACTTTGAACTGCTAAATGAAAGGCGGGATATAAACATTATAAATAGATATATACATACATAATACTGAAGCACTTGCATTCTCTTGTTGGCTACAAACATCTGACAAGCTACGGAATGCAGGACTAACGAGGCTTTGGATAGCTCTCGTGTTCAGTCAGATGGTCCAACTAGATCTACAGTTGTCGTATGAAAAAATAAGCAGCATGTGAATTTGTCCTTGAATTCTGGTTTAGCTGCATTCTGCTAAGAACAAGAATTTTTTAAAAAAACAGCATCAGTTTCTCACAGCTGCTTTGGAGGGTAAGTTCATACCATCCAAGTAGCATCAGAAGGAGATGTGTGACAGACTTGCTTTTATTTTCCTACAAGCAAGTTAAGAGAGGATTTCTAATGCCCAGATGTCTCCCCGAAAGAAGGGCATTTCAGAATCTTGCATATGAGCAAATTCATTGCTTCAAGTAACACACATAATTAATTCCCTCCTCACAGCCTCTGTGCTGTGGTATGCGCTGTGCTGTATCTGCCAGAGGCGTATAGAATGCCTCCTCTGAGTTTATGACTGAGAAGCCATCACAGGTGCATGTCATCCCTCTAAATCAATGTCTTCATATGAGATCCTCACAACACTGTTCATAATTTTGGCTGATCAAAGTATTGTCAACCTTGTGCAGAACTTGTCTGTGCAACGTGCACAGCCCCCGTAGGGAAATGCCTGGCAATTCATACCAGAGGAACTCTGCAGGGATGCTTTGTGATGATGAGTCTGGAGGTGAGCCTGCAGATTCCCAAAGCGCTAGGAGGAGCAGCCAAGTTGTACAGACCCAGCTGCCTGCCTCTTTCTCTTCTTCCCACCCCCACTTTTTTCTAAGTAAGCCATTTTTGCTCTACAGCTTGGAATAAAAAACTCCATTGTTCAGTATAATTGCAAAATGCCTGATTTTAATTACTCTTTTACAATCAAATTTATATCCGTTATTACCAAAAATGTGGCTCCGAGCTTCTGAACTATTAAGATTTTCCACTGAAGTGAAAATCCAGTGCCTTTCTAGAAATTGTGTCATTGCAAGGGAAGCTCTAAGAAGCGTCTTTCCAAGAGCAATTCTATGCTAGCCCTTGAAGATCAAAGTAAAAAATGTCATGATTTATCTGGAAACCCTCATCAGAGTTGGAGGATGAAACAGGAACTTAGAACTATATAGTCAAGAAATGGGGGTCCTGCTGTGTACTGTGCCTGAGCCATCACAGCCCTAGAAATGTAATTGATTATGGGCACAAGTGGAGCCCTTGGTGCTCTCTGAGCCTTCTTGTTTTCTTGCAGAGGTTTCATTGCCAGACTAGGCAACATCTTCACTGAGAAGATGGAGTGGGCCTTGCTCTCTGTTTATATACAGTGGCTTGCCCTGCTTGTGTTGGTGGAGGTGTTGTTCTCTCCCTGGGAGTTCTTTGATTGGGCTGTTGTTTGCTGCTCCGTTGATTGCCTGAGTTGATAGTTCCTTGATTAGGGTGTATTGTGCTGTTTGCCGGTTCAACAGTTCAACCCTGAGCTACAAATATTCGCTTCGATTGGTATGGGCACGAGTCCAGCACCACAATCTTCAGATTCAAACAAGGTGTACTTAGAAGTACTGTAAGAGGTCAGGCATTAAGGATGAACAGATGAAGCATGGGAGTGACTCTGAAAGTTTTGGAATTATAAACCCTCACAGTTCAGAATATCTACATATGTTTGTCTCCTGAAATCCTGATTTGTTTTGGCTTTTGGAACACTGGTCTGAGTCTGGCTACATTCTTGGGCTTCAGCTCAACTCTGTTATTTCAGCACATTGAATTCCTGGCTTTGAAAATTTCCTTGAGCTTTTGGACACTGAATGCCATATTTCAACTGAGCAGAATGGAGGTGAAATTTCTCACATCCTGACTGTGGTAGCTTTGGAACAGGACAGGCGACTGTGCAGAGTTGTGTCATAAAATAATCTGGCAGAGTATGTCTCACTGTAAACTGTGAACATAGAAACCAGCACCAGGATACCATTATGTTTCAAGTGATGAGGGATAGAACTAATCTCAGTTTACCTTACTTTTGAAAGGAAAATAAATGAGGACTTTGTGCATTATAAGATAGAACATGAAAGCTAGGGGTATTTTGTTTTGACCAGCATTTGTAAGATCAATGGTTTTTTGAACTCAAGCTGTAGGAGAGGTACAGCTTCTGTTGACAATTATCCAAGTGTTAACCATCTGAGGAAGAGATGATGCTCTAGGCAGAATGTGCTAGCTGTTGTCTTTGGCAAACATTTCTAATTGTATAGAATCCAAAAATATTTTATCCAATGAAACAATGTTCCAAAAAAGTAATGTCTGAATGGGCACTGGAATCTTCATGAATATAACAAGCCAGTGAAAGGGCTGGTTTATAGGTAACAACTGCTTATTACAAAAGTCCCAACGTTCAGCTTAGGGTTTGGATGGAGAGTAACATATAAGAACCCAGCCAGATGGCTGCATTCAGTTGTAATCTGTCAGCCCTTGAGTCAGCAGACAAGTGTGCTGGTGTTAAATTTGCTGCCTTGGTGGCCAGGCCCTATTCTGTTTCAGTAGCAAGGCCTGCAAGTGGTGCTGTGCTTACAGTTTTCATAGAGGACAAGTTAAGGAAAGCAAAAGATAGATTCCTCTGGCTTTGTTTCCCCTCTCAATGAGTGTCACTTGCTGGTGGCAAACTGCTCCATCAATCACTTACCTTAACTTGTGGTGGGGTAAGATGGTGTATGTCGTGGTTAGGTCTGCAAATGGCAGGTTCAGCCACCTGTCAAGTTACCCAGGTCAGGGGAAAAGGTACTCCATGCCTCTGACTGCCAGTTGGGCTATTTCAGACCTTAGTTGTGGGCCAGATCAAGGAACAGGTATAGCAGGGATTCCAGAAATACTTTTTATTGTGGTAAGGTAGAAAAGCAGAGTCCTGAAAGCCTGTCCAAACTTGTCTTTGTCCTGGTGTTTACAAATTGAAATCAAGGCAGGGTATAGAGGAGTATGAAGATAGCCTTGAAGAAAATATGCAGCAACATTTCGTAAAACACAAGCTTAGCCTAGGAAAACAGGAAAGCATGAGAAAGAAACTGAATACTGCACCACCTTGACTCTCTTTGGCATAAAAGGAGTGATGGAGAAACACTGTCAGGCTTTCAAGATTCTGTTATTATAAACTATATCAATAAAGTAGAGTTCTGGTATTTCTTATAGTATGTTTCCTGACACAGGGTTTTTTTTTTTTTTTAATTTCTCATGCTTGTCTCTGTCTCTGTCTCTGGACTCTGTAATCTCTTCTATAGTGTCTCCTTAATGGCTCTCTCATACCTACCCCAAGGTCACATTCCTTTATGTTCATTTCTAAACATGGGTCTAGTAGTCTTTTGAAAGAGTGATAAGCCCATGTTTAGAAAAAGCTTGACAGGACCCAAGCATGGGTAAGGGATTATGAGGTGCATTGGGGTGCTCTCTCATCCTACACCATAAATGAAGCATACTAGATTGTACCCACAGAAAATACTATTTCGGAAGGAAAGGAGAAACACTACTGTAAAACAATAGTGATTTTAGCTACCTCAGCTAGGGCTGGGGATGAAACAAAAACAAGATCATGAGTTGGTGGTTGGTGAGGCACATATGTGTGACAGTTAAGGGAACATGAGGACGAGTCCTACAAAAAGAGCAGCAGAAGAAGAAAGAGGGGGAATCCACTGACTCCAGAGGAAAAAAAAAATAGGGGGTGGAGTAGAGGGCGGAAAGCAGCTTAACTGTGGATGTGGGAATCAGTGCAATTTGAGGAAAAGTCAGGTCCTATCATAGCAAAGGGTTCAAAGCTCTAGGAGATAACACAGCGGACTCTTGTGGGCTAAATCTCTTGCATCCATCATCTTGTACCTGCTGTGGGTCAATCGTATCTGGGCTACAATGTTCAGATGACCATGAAATAGCATCCTAATTCAAGAACAGGTGATATCCCCTAAATTACCTGCCGCCCCATGGAAATCTTTCATCTGGGAAACAGTGACCCCAGACACCTGAAATTCAAGTGGGGAGGGGAGATCCTAGGAAGAGACATGGCATGCCTCCTACCCCTGTTCTACCAGAGGTTGCATGGATGCTCCTCACCTGCAGTTGGAAAGTATAGTGGGGAAGGAAAGGAAAATAGATTAGAAGGCAACAATTTACATACCTTTAGGGAAAAATTTGGTGAAAATTCCACAGAAAAGGGAAATTTGGTTCTATGCTTTAGTTATGGAGTGGCACTCTACCAAATAGCCCAGTTCTATTGATCCAGGTATAGTTTTTGTAACTAAGCAAGAATGTGATTTGATGTCTTTCAGTGTTTTATTTTGTTTCAAATCAATTTTTATTTTACTGAGTTTTTAAAATTTTCTCTGATAAGGCTACTATTATGCAATTTGAAAAGATAAACGTTAGTCTGTTTTCCTGAGGGAACTAGTAGCAGCAGAGAATATTGGCCTTTAAATCAAACTGTAGACTCTTTCCTGGCTTAACAGGCAGAGCCTTGGAGCAGAGCTAAGGACCCACCCCAGGAGTCTCTGCAAAGATCATTCAGCATAATTGTCTTGGCGACCCCAAAAGACTCTCTTAATCTTCTAGCAACAGCTTAACTCCACCATTAGGAAGATAAAAGCAGTCGCCTCATTTATTTATTTATTTTATTCAATTTTGTGCCCCCTAACAAACATGTAATTTACTGTATTTGTAATTTACTGTATTTATGGGATTTCCTTCTTAGGTGCTAGAATTTGACCAGCCATAGATATAATGCCACTGGTGTTTTAGGGGAAGGGGTTGGATCATTTGCTGTTCTGTTTATGGTAGCAAAATGCCTTGGGTTGCCCTATCATCTTCCCTTCCAGCTCTCTGTTTCAAAGGTGCATTGGCAATTACTTGAGTTGCATACACATGTACCTTCCACCTCCCTTCATCTGAAGGAAGGAGTGTCATGTCATCTTTTCCAAACCAATCTTTCTGTCTGTTCAGCGTATTCAAGAGAAATCTCCAACTTTCCTAGTGATTAGTTTCCATGAAGAGATACTGTCCTACCCATTTTGAGCCACCAGCCAGTAATTGGCTAAATAAAACACTTGGCAAGTTCTACCTATGTAGATTAATTGTAATAATATGATGAAAACAGGTACAGTATTCTACGGCTGTCAACTTTTCATTTAAAAAATGCTAATCTCATGAATGAGAGCCGCAAAAAGATGCAACATCGAAGTTGGAAGTTCAAGACGGATGTATTTATTTACCTTTGCATTGTGCCTACTCAGGTAACTCTAGGTGGCCTGCAATATTTAAAGCTAAAATATCCATATAAACAATTCACTAGAAATAGAACTATTAAATAAAAACTGTTGCTGCCAGTAAGACCTTCTTGCCCAAATGCCATCCACAGGAGGTCTGAAGGATATAAAGGGCACACCTAACCTCAGGGGGTTCAGGGGTCATGTTCTTCCAGGGAAAGGGGACTGCCCTGAGAATATTTTTTCTCTAAGTCCCAAACCCACAATCAATGTATCTCAGAGTGGGTACCCTGTCAGCCCTTTCAGGCAGGCCAGGTCAAGAAACAGGCAGGGCAGGGATTCTAGGGATGTTCTTTATTGTAGTAAGGTAGAATAACAGAATCTTAAAAGCTTGTCCAGGTTCCTCTTTGTCCCATCTTATACTAAACAAAACCAAGGGTGGGTTAATTTGGGTTTCTTTCTCGCTCTTCCCTCTATCTCAGGACTGTAATCTGTTCTGGGAATGTCCCCTTAATGGCTCTCTCATAACTTCCCCAAAATAAGCTCTACATTCCTTTACATACCCAGAGCATTCTTTCCCTGTTATACTGTATAAGGAGGGAAGGTTCTACTTGGAGAAGACTGCCCTAGAGGTACAAGAATGTAAAAGGAATATTATGTGACCAAACTAGATCACAGCCCCAATCTGATGCTCCCTACCCTAGACTCCAGCCCCAATCTCCAGCAGCCAACATGGCCCTTGGCTGGGTTGGTTGGGACAGGGAGTTGTAATTAAGCATTTGTGGATAAAGCTAATGGGCTATGAATTGCTCTGGGAGAGCTGATCCCACGACAAGCTTCTTGTCTCTGATCTGGACCAAATCTATCAGCTAACTGATATAACTCTCTGTACAGAGAGTTGAATAGTAGAGATACTATTGAAAGATATGAGCTCCTGATGCACAGAGGGAAGAACATAACAAGCAAAGAATGTATCTGTGCATTAAAGAAACTCCTAGGAAGGAAGATCAGGGCCTTGAGCTAAATTCTTTATATCTATCTATCTATCTATCTATCTATCTATCTATCTATCTATCTATCTATCTATCTATCTCAATAAAAATAAAAATAAAAATAGAATTTAGCTGAAGGCCCTAATCTTCCTTCCTAGGAGTTATCTATACCTGTATCCCTGTATATCTGCATATCTGTATATCTGTTGCTGGAATTCAGCAATTCAGCTTGAATAGCACAGAAAAGCAGACAACAAGTTCCTCTTCTAAAACTTGTATTTGGTGACACTCATTAATGGTATTAAACTAAATCCCCCAAACCAGATACAGCGAATTAGGAACAAGCCCCTTCCTTTGGTGGGGTGCAATGCCAGATGTAGTCCAATTCATTCCTCCAAATAATAATACGGCTCAGTGGAATTTTAGCAGTTCAAATAAGTATAACAATCCCAAACTAGTGTGAGATCCTTGAAAAAAGGCCAGTTCAGGTGTCACCCATATGACACAGGGCTTATACATTGGTCCTCCTTCAATATCCTTCTCTCTGCTTCAAGTAATTAAACTCCAGCAAATTAGGTCAGCATGTGTAGCAAGACTCTTTCTGTTTGCTTCTGAAATCTTAGGGAAGTTTCTGACGTCTTGAAGAAAATGCATGGCCCTCTGCCGTCAAACTTGCAACGGCTGGCAATGTGCATTTCATTAATTTCTTCCATTATGATCATACTGCCTTCTCCTCAATTCATCTGCACACAAGACCCCTACTGTGGCCTCCATAATCACGCATCGTGCTCATTGCTGGGTTCCAGGGACCAATATAAGGGGGCAGGTGAAATCTGTCTAGCTAAGCAATTTTTCTGATCTCTTTATCAGTCACCTCTGATTTGCTGCTGGCTATATTTTCACAACAAATACTTGGGACAAATGTTTCTGGCATCCAGTAATTGGAACAGCCTAAGCAGAATATAAACTGTACATTTTTAAAATAGGAATAATACTTTTGAAGTTGGCATGAGGAGTGGGCTGGGAAGAGAATGTTTTAATTCCCTGCCTGGTGGTGAGTTTCAAGTTCCACTTCTTCCAGTAAAATAATTGTGGTGAAAACACTGGATTAGAATTCAAAATACTTGGGCTCTGCTCCCAGGGCTACTTATCTTGAGTTATTATTCCATCTCCAAGTGTCTATTCCTATATCCATGTCTGTAAAGTTGGAATGGCAGTGCTTTTATTTTCTGATATTCACTAGATGTACCAATCGAAGAGAACAAAAGTTGCCTTTAGACTGCACTGTGTCATGATTGATCACAGAACAATAAGCAACCCTTAGTATAAGATATAAACATTAAGAAACTTCAGGCATTATTAAGGGCAGTGTAAATAGAAAGGGTGGAAGGAAAAAATATCCATCAAACAGAATAAATAGATAGTATACCTTTCTCCCCCAAGCCGGATGTTAAAATGCAAGGGGCACATTGATCTGAGATCAGCCCTGCTTAATATGAGAACTAGTCCTAGAACAAGGTTGGAAGTAACAGCTTGTAATCAGATTAGCCCATCATCATAATAAGAGACAAGGGAAAGCTAAGTCTTTCACCTGAAAAACAGAGAAGCTTGGAGCCTGCTGCACTTTACAGATCGGAGAAAAAAGTACATGATCGAAGCTCTACCCTTTTTTACATGTGCCGTGCCCGTGATGCTTGTAAAAAAAGTGGTGGGGCTTCAATCGCATGGTTTGTGGCCACCATCTTGATTACCCTCCACCCTGATGCTCCTACTTCAGAGCTTCTCACCTTGTGGCCCCCAAAAGGTTATTTATGAAGACATTCAGTCTTCAAAAATGGTGGCTGCTTCTAAGGTAAAATCCTGTGAGCAAGTATTTTTCTCACACTGAAGAAGGAAAAAAAAGAGGAAGGAAGGATAATCCCTCTAGGCTTGAAAGAAGAAATCTCACAGGGCATCGGAAGTTTCATTAAGTTGCACCAACTACTTTATTAGTCCTGGGGAGATGCGCGCAAACCAACCCTGTAACAAACCCAAACCTTCAGGAGCAGGCACTCTAAAATAAGGAGGAGAACCTTATTGGCCTCTCTTTAAGATAATTTAAAATGTTTCTGGAGTAGAGAAATATAGGGGGAGCCGACATCTCCTCTCTTTCCATAGTTACAGACTTCTTTTCTAAAAGAAAAAGCAGAGCAAATGGTTCATATAACAGGCTGTGTGTTGCTTCATTATTTTAAAGTTTTTCTTTTATTTCACAGGCTGGAATAGATGTTTTTAGGACTCTGTTAAGTAACATATGGCTATAGAAATCTATTTGGAACAGTCTGATGGGTGAAAATGTGCTGTGTTAGCTCTACCTCCTATTTTGTGTTAACAGTTCCAAACAATCTTCTGCCCATTAGCCTTTCTCTATTTAATGTCTGATTTGCACAAAATACTGATGAGTTGTCCAGAGTTTCTGCCATTCCCAAGCAACACTCCTGCACAAAAGCAGAACATTAATTTCTACCCCCTCCTTTGGCATGCAATGAGGGCACCCCTGCTTTCCCCCACTTTTCCCTTGAGAGCCATAATCTTTCTAATCTTGGCTCTTCCCATTCTTGGCTTGGTTTTCAGGCTTCCTGTCTTAAAGAAAGTTTTTCTTGCCACAGCAACGCGCCCCTTAAAGAGTGTCTGCGCAACTGCTGCAGATACTCTGCAGGAGGCTGAAGATTTGAGGAGAGGCTGTAAAACACACAGGAATATCTGTACAGATATGTACTCAATCATGAAAATCCACTCTGTGCCTTTGGTTTAGGAAGTTTCTCTCAGCTAGGCCTACCTCACAGTGAGGGCCCAGGTAGTCATAAGAAAAACTATTGTTTAATGCTTGCCTGCTAGCAGATAATATTAGACGCTTGAGGTTAAGTTTCAAGAGGATGTGGGTTAAACAGCAAGTATCTGACGGTAGGAGGAAAGTCTGCTGTACTTGGGAAAAAGGGGAAGAAGACTGGTTGCAGGGTATTCAAAACCCACAGAGTGACCTTGTTATGGGACCACTGCTGGTGTCCTAACAGTCAGGAATCACGCTGAGACGAGGTCTCTGGTGTTTATTGCTGCTACATAAGACCGAAAATCCTAACAAACTGAAGAAGCGTGAGAAAACCCAGACAGATAAACCCCAAACGTTAAGGCGGGTCTGATCTGTGTCTCTTTGAATGGCTGCTTAACTCCTCAGTACTACGCATGCGTTTTCCCCCCTGGATAGAGGCCCCCTCCTGCTTGCCATCAGTGCTCATGACAGCTGGCTTGGCTGTAACCCAAAGGCTAATTAGCATAGGAGAATGCACACCCCTAAGGTGGGGTTTTTAGAAAACATTGAACATGCCAAGGGATATGATGGGATAGTATGTAGTATGTAAGATGACTGCACAAGTGCTAAAAGAATCAGCCAATAAAGAGATTTTGCTGTCTCTATTTCCTTGCTAGAAAATGTATAAAAAGGAAGCCAGGTGAGGTGTTTGGGGCTCTTGCAGTTGGGCAGGAGACTCCTCTTGTTGCTGTGCACAGAAATAAGGGAGAACAAAGGACCTTCCTGCCTTGGTGTGGTTTATTGGGTGACAACTCGTGCCAAGTCACGGGCCTTCTTGGCCAACAACAACAGGATGGTGGTTGTGGGGATAAAATAAAGGAAGACCCCCATGTAAGCCGCCTTGAACTCTCAGGAGAGCCGGATATAAGGGCAAATCATCATCCTCACTATCAGCTGTGCAAACAAAGAGCACATTCCAGGACAACTGATATGCTCAAAGTGTCAGAGAGGGCTCCATCTGTTTGTTGACGAGGTGCCCTCACAGACCTGTCAAGAACCCCGCACCCTCTGAAAAAGAGAAAAAGGAAAAGAAACCCTATAACCCTCTATAAACTACAGCACCCCAACCCACTAACTGCGGATTGAAGCGGAAGTCCCGTTGTCCAGTTATAACATTTCTGCTCTCAGTGTAGCAGAAAACGTTAGGAAACTCAAGCTGCCTTATCTAGAATCAGAAGAAATACTAGGATTGACTCCAGAATGTTCAACGCTTGCTGTGTCTTCAGCAAAAGAGCATTTTTATCACAAATAAAAGTAGGGCACTTCCACGTGGGCTTTTTCGGCCTGTTCAGAATCAGCTCTAAATCCACCTACCCATGACATTATTGATATTAGAAAATGGAGCACTTTTTTCCCGCTGGTTCAATGCAGGCTTATTTGAAACGGAAACAACGCTTTTTTTCTCTTTTGCAATGCTGCAGGTCTGCAAAACCTCTGGATGGTTCATTTTCCTAGGCTGGGAATATTTGCCTCAACCTGCCCCGATTCAGCTTTTTCATGCCTTGTTCACCCCACTGACTCTAGCCACTCTACCAGCTTATGGTAGATGTTCTCGCACTCTGTGTTTTGAGGTCAGCCGAAATGAAGACGAACGCAGAGTGTTCAGACTTCAGACTGCTTTAGGGACTATTGGTTGGGGAAACAGTGCTGGTGTGGAAGTGCCCTTATTTGGAAAGTGTTAGGGTCAGGGTAATAACCCTAACCCTAACCCTTATTTGGAAAGGATAAGAAATTATTGCCTTTTCCTCTCTCATCTGTTTTGCCAAACAGGAGGTCAAATGAGTCCTTCTTGTGGGGGGAGATGGGTGGTGACAAAAATTGGAGGAGGAGGAAGAAGAGGCATTTGTAGATTAAAAAAATTAAAGCCCTATTTTTTCTACTGCCACACCTTTTACGTTAAACAAAAATATGCTGAAGAAGGCTCCTAAAAGATTTTTCTTCTGACATACATTTCTCCTCTCCATCCCAAGTTTCATTTTCACCAGCTCTGATGAAAAAATTGTTTTGCAGCCTCATAAATATTCTACTTTATACAAATCTAAAGAATCCAGCTTTAGAAATATTATTGTACTGCCCTCTGGTGTCGATAATATTTATGGGAAAAATGTTTTAATATATTTTGTCCCCCCTTACTCTGTTAGAAAGTAATTGCTGTGACATGATCCATCTAGTAAAAGCATCCTGAACCTGAGGACATCTGGACAATGGACTTCAGTGAAACACATTTAAGACTAGACTTATCTCTTTTATTAGAATAACTAATAAGGTTAGTTTACCAATAACTAATTAAAGCTGACACATTTCTAAACCTTATTAGTGATTAGTAATTTAGAAGTGTGGGTTAGAAGTGTGTCAGCTTTCCAAGGAAGCTTCAATTCCTGTTTCTATGTTCTTTTTAAAAGCATTACATTGACACAATCAGCTAACAAAACATTTCCAGAGGTACTGTTAATGCCAGGAGAACCATGGACTATGGATTGGAGACCAAATGAACAAGAAACATATTGCAAAATACGGTGGCTTTTTGTTTGTTTAATATGAATGTAGGTATCAGTAGAGAAAGATCTCCAGTCATCACAGCATATTTAACAGACCAATAAAGCAACTTAAACATTACCAAAAAAGGAGGAAATACATCATTCCCTTCAAAAATCTTCATGTGCCTATTTAGAAATAAACCTAATCATTGAAACAGAAATATATCACACCATCATTGGACTGTGACTAGGTAAACTCATGTGTCTCTGCATGTACTGTCACCATAAAACTCGTTACCTTTAAAAGTGAACTTGGAACTGTCAGGTAAGAGCGCAAGGCATCACTCTGAGGAGTTTACAATCCAAAATCTGAGACAGAGGGCACAAGGGACAGATGAGATGGATGTGGAAGCAAATAGGACGAGAAGACGTACTGAGCATAAAAGCACCTTTGCTGGCTTACAGTTACTTACAAAGCCATCACCTACTCAGGGGGTTCTTTACAAGACTAACTCAAGAAAATCTCTAAATATTTAAGGAGTTTTGAAGAGACTGCAACAAGTTGTATTTATCTATGGCAGAGCCAGCAATAGCTACTTGTTCTGACTATAGCCTTGCTACCATTAGGTTATCTACTGATGTGCATAGGATGATTCTCTGGCTCCCCCACTGGGTTCCCAAACACATGGCCTCCAACACGTGACACAGTAAAATCCTTCTCTTGAATGCAGAGCGTAGCCAGAGGCTTGCATGAGGATGAAACACTGCAGGGCTAACCACTACCAGAGTAGAACTGCTCTGGCTCCATACGCATCTAGACCTGCTATCTTGCAGGGAGGCAGCACGATGCTGGGGAAGAGAGCGGTGGGCCTTGCTGCCAGTGCATATCACTGGCTAGCCACCAGGTCACCTTTGAGCAGAGTGGAGAATTCTCTGCCATCACCAGGGCCGAAGAAAGCAAGCCGGCTGCCAATGCTGCCTGTTCTTGCAAGAGGATTGGGGGCTGCATCTTTTTATTCTTTTCCTCTAATATTAAAATGTCTTGGACACTTTGCGGATGTTCTGTTCCTCCTCAAGGCTCCATATTTGTTTGTTTGATTGTTTTAACTAGTATGCCACCTCAATCACAGAGTGACTCTAAGTTCTATGAGATTTATTTCAGATCTAGATTTAGATCTAAGTAAGTTGGATAAAATGCTGGGCAGCACAGACTGGCCATCTGTGTTCCCTTAAAAGCCAGGAAACTGGAAAAGCAGAGTGAAAAAGTTAATTCCCTTTCTAAGTGCTCTCTTGTGGCCTTGAGGGCTAGTCGGCACCACTAGGTACTTCCTCTTGGAATCCCCGATCAAGTAGTCACCTTGCCTCCTTGACCACAATTATGGGGAGGAATGGGATTCCAGACAACACCATCCACCTCTTGTAACCTTCTAGCATTTACAGGTAGTCCTCACTTAACAACCATTTGTTTAGTGATGGTTCAGACTTACAATGGTGCTGAAAATGCTGGCTTATGACCTCACATGTACAACCATCACAGCATCCCTGTGGTTACATGATCACAATTTGGGCAGTTGGCAACCAGTTCGCATTTATGACTGTCGCAGCATCCTGTGATCGCCATTTTTGACCTTCCTGGCCAGCTGTGTGAACCGCGTGATTCACTCAACAACCACATGGTTTGCTTAATGCCCACAGTGATTTGCCTAATGACTGCCACAAAAAAGGTCATAAAATTGGGTCAGATTCACTTGATGACCATTTCACTTAGCAACCAAAATTCCAGTCCCAATTGTGGTCATTAAGTGAGAACTATCTGTAGTCACAATTTCTTCAGTTTTTTTCCTGATCAAAAACAGATCTATTAAAGAAGGGAAGCTGTAACCATAAGCACCTTGCACCCAGAAATGCCCTCAGTTCAGTGATGTTTGTGTGGCTGGGTCAAAAAATGGTGACTATAGCTGTGCAATTGAAGCCTTACCCTTTTGGTCAATATTGAATGCATGTACAACAAGGTGGAGACTGTGATTGTGCTGCTACAACTGCCTTTAAAAAAAAAAAAAGTGACACACACACCCCCGCCCCCCGACACTGCTGAATGAGGATGCTCCACTTGATCTCTCTGGTGCTTGTTTCCAAGGGAAGCGGCATTAAAGGATGTTTCCAGAAGCCTGCTTCCTTGCCTCTCCATCCACAAGATGTACCGGTACTGTAAGCAAGCACAAACAAAAGAAGCTAAAAATGTAAGACCTAAAATCGTTACCTCCCTTCATCTTTCAACTTCCAGGCTGTATTTTAAAAAGGCACGATACTTAATACTTAAAAAGCTCCATCATCCACCAGATCAGGGTTGGCTCTGGGTGCGAGGAGGGAGTCCTGCTACGAAGGGTGTCCATCCTGCTGTGATGGCATATGACGCCCTTTAAAAAAAGCCCTCCCTTCAGCAGCCTTGATACCTCAACCAAAAGGTGCCGAGAGGGCATCTTTTTCCTGTTAGAAAGAACAACGGAAAGGGGGAAAAAGCAGCTTGCCATGAAAAAGGATCAACGTTGCTGATGTTCTTGGCAATAAATGTCTGAGCAATGCAAACCTGTGTATGTTTATTGATCAGATCCAGTGATGGAAACAGATTCAGGGGGCCATTCTGCACTGCAGCCTGAGCTGCTTCCCTCCCAGGCTGTTCCTGGCTGTTTAAGCCAGCTTCAGGAATTCTATGCTGGACTACGGAGGGCTGACCATGGGGCCCGGAAGGTGCTTTGTCCGGACTGCAGCCACTACCACCTGATGAGCTTGTCCCCTCCACCCCTGCAGGGAAGGCAAACCTTGCTGGCTGGCTCTTGGGCTGACCTCTGTACCAGCCCCTGCCTTTTCCTTTTAAGGATTATTCCCTCATTAATCCCACAGTTATCTCCTCTGACACTAATGCGGATCTTCTTTTCCCCCTTTCTGGTTCCGTCGTTGCTTTGATGCTTCAGCAACTAAAGTCAAGGGAACATTTTGTTCTTTCATTCCTACCTTCCTCTGCAGGGCCATGAATACTTTGTAGCAAGGAAAAACTGATAGTTCAGCTTCACAGAAACAAAGCAGTTCCTACCTTGCCAGTTAAAGATGTTAAAAAGACAAACGGAAAGGAAGTTTTGCAGTGCTGTGCGGAGGGGGGCTGGGGAAGCAAGGGGAGCACGCTGCCCCCAGCTTTGGCAGGAACCGAAAGGTGTCCGCTGGGAGACGTAAGAGTTGAAACGAACGTGGGCTTCCAGTGTTGAGGACAATAGCAGCCCATTACTGGATCAACTGCAAGATTATTAAAGAAATTACAAATACTAGCAGAGCACGTAGGGTAGCTGCCCAGCAGCTCAGGGGAAAACAGCTGTCCAGGGCAGGATCAGCCAAGGGAGGGGAGGGGGCGTATTTGCCATTTCAGCCAACCAGAGTTGGGCCGTTACTAAATGGAACAATGTGACGGAGACCACCCTCTCTGAAAGGCGTAAGACAGTTTGGGTGGGGAAAGAGCAGTTTTGAATCAAAGCTGAAAAACACAGGCATGGGTCCATTTGCAGGCTGGGAATGGGAGGTGCCCAGTGTCTTCTGAGTGGACCATGTTGGCAGTGGTCCAAGCAGATAATGCAGCTCTGCCCCGAGAGCCCACTGAATCCTCCTTCCCCGCTGCCCATCATAGCTAATGGCAGAAGGGAAAGTAGAAAACCCTCTCCCTTACTCAGGCTCCTTCAAGTCAAGGGAAGATGGGCCAAATGCAGCAGGAAAGGCTCTAAAAACCTTATGTACACGGGACCCGTTTTATTTATTTATTTATTTATTTGATTTATATCACCGCCCATCTCCCCCAATGGGGGACCCTTGTATTTAGCTGAGAGGAGTCACCCCATCATGGCCTGAAAACGGGGGTGCATCTTGGGAAAGACCCTTGCCTGGCAACCTGTGAGAGGATAAGGGGGCGCAGGGAGGAGAGGTCAGCATGGCAGCAGCCCTTCTGCAGGGTGTCCTGCAGGGCTCCCCTACCTTTTAAAATCTACTTGAGGCCATTCAAGAGGATATCTTTTTTACCTGGGTAGCTAATTTTTCTTCTAATTAAACGCATTTGATTAATTTTTGTGTGGATATAAAAAAACATACCCCGGTGCAGGAGAAAGTCTCAGCACCCTTGGGGAACGACAAGCTGGGAAAGGTTACCAATGGTGCCAACTGATTCAGTATATTTTCTTGAAAACCTTTTCTCCAAATAATTAAAGTTTTAAAATGGGAGATTAGATTTGCTGAGAAGAAGGAGATAGATGAGGGTTTTTCCCCCTGCTTGATACTGGGCCAGGCGCCAGTGGTGGAGAACAACACATGTTTCATTTAAATTCATAGTTATCTTTCTTTCAGTACCTAAATTGATTTTCTCAGATTTTTAGACTCAGTGAGCACTAGGTGGCAACAGCATATTACAGCCTACCCCATGCTGCCCACCCACCATGTAAAATGCACAATCTCTTACCTTTTGTTGTTGTTGTTGTTGAGAAAATAACTTGTATAGTGAGAGCAGCTTTTAAAAGGCAATGTGCCATTATTGTCTGAAATTGATATATTTGTCATGCTTCTTTCAAACCTCTTTTAGGTCAAGAAAAAGAGAAGTAGATTCTTTTTGGAGGAAACAGGGTAACTGTAGCTCATAATGAGCAGATGTATGAATCACTTATAGCTCTGATCAATGAAAGAAAAAGGAATCTCTTTTCCCCTCTGCACAAATTGTATCTCATTCACTTGATATATGCAGTCCAGATTTCTAAAGGATCCTCCAATTAGGATTCCCACCATAAATTTCATGTTCAAATAGAGAGAGAGAGGTAAGCTGTTTGGGCTGTTATAATCAGTAGAAAGTAGGAGTCTTTCCATCCTCACACTTTCAGAGTTTTTGCAATGTATATAATACCCATTTCTGTTTTCCTAGTTTTCAAGTCATTGGTATATGATTCAAATGACCATGAACACCTTTAAAAACAATGAGCCTTTGAGAGCAAAATTAATGAACAGATAAACTTATCTCCAAAAGGGAGCCACGCTAGTCAAAGACCACATCATATAAACCAACTGCAACTTTGAGGATCAAGATCATTTTATTGTCCCTCTATTCCACTTATTTAATTACTTCAACTGATAAGCTTAAAAACGAATGAAAGAGAAAAATTTTGAAGGCCTTTATAAAAATGCAAATGGTTGTCTGCAGTCAGTTTCCTCACAACTACAGAACTACTGCTAGAAATTTGGAAGCTTATGGATTCTAATGTTCAGCCATTACAATGTTATCCTTCATGTCAGCCCTTTGAGAAAGGCCAGGTCAGGAAACAGACACCATAAGAAATACTAGAAATCTACTGTATTTTATTGGTATAGGCTATAATAACAAATATGCTGGTCTATGATTGCAACAGAGCCAGTTTGGTGTAGTGATTAAGGCACCAGGCTAGAAACCAGGAGACTGTGAGTTCTAGTCCTGCCTTAGGCACAAAGCCAGCTGGGTGGCCTTGGGTTGATCATTCTCTCAGCCCTAGGAAGGAGGCAATGGCAAACCACTTCCAAAAATCTTTCCAAGAAAATGGCAGGGACTAGTCCAGGTAGTTGCCAAGAGTCAAGACTGACTCAAAGGCCCCCACCCATGACCTTAATTAAGATTTGATTTGATTTGATTTGATATAATAAGAAAACCTTGACAGCCTGACAGCATTTCTCCTCCTCGCCACCCCCTTATACCAAAGAGAGTCCAGGTGGAGTAATCTTGACTTTTTTCTCACACCTTCCTTTTTTCCTGGATTGAGCTCATGTTCTGCTAGTGGTTTCTGCGTATCTTCCCCAAGTTCATTTCTGTGCTTCTCTACACTTGTGGACAGTGGGCCTTTCTGGTGAAATCTCACTGATAGGAAAAACAGCTTCACGGTTGCCAATCTTGGTGAAGCTCAGCAAGACATCCTTATTCTCACCACCACCACCACCACCACCACAGGATTTATATAATACCAATTTATATAAAACCATTCAAATTCTCAGAAAGGTTCATACAGAACAAATTATCAGTATATCGAAGAGAAGGACCTGCAGCATACTGAATGGACTCAATTACCATGGTGATGGGTACACTTTTGGAAGACCTGAAGGACCAGGTTGGGGATAGATCACCATGGAGAAAATCCATCTATATGGTCGCTAAGAGTCAACAACAGTTTGATGGCACATAATCAATCATTAGGGTCTCAAGAAACCAGACTTCTTTTCATAGATACTGACTTAGTTGGAGATCCAGGTTTGAGCCCATTCTCAACTAAAGAGTTTATTGAGTAATTTTAAGCCAATCTCTCATCCTAGCTTAATGTAGACTAGCTCACAGGTTGCTGGTAGAACCTCGCATGCCTTGAATTCACAGATGAAAGGTGTGAAATGATCAATAAAAAATAAAAAGGGACTACTGTCCTATTCTCACAGGAGACTGGAACGCTAAGGTGGGCAGTCAAATGACACCTGGAATTACAGGTAAGCATGGCCTGGGAGAACAAAACAAAGCAGGACATAGGCTGATAGAATTTTGCTAAGACAATTCATTCTGCATAGCAAACACTCTCTTCCAACAACCTAAGAGATGGCTTTATACGTGGACTTCACCAGATGGACAACACTGAAACTACTGGACAACACGCCTAAAAGAGATGTTATTTTCATCACAGGAGACTGGAATGCTAAGGTGGGCAGTCAAATGACACCTCGAATTACAGGTAAGTATGGCCTGGGAGAACAAAACGAAGCAGGACACAGGCTGATAGAATTTTGCCAAGACAATTCACTCTGCATAACAAACACTCTCTTCCAACAACCTAAGAGACGGCTTTATACATGGACTTCACCAGATGGACAACACCGAAATCAGATTGATTACATCCTTTGCAGCCAAAGGTGGCGGACATCTGTACAGTCGGTAAAAACAAGGCCTGGAGCTGACTGTAGTTCAGATCACGAACTTCTTCTTGCACAATTTAGGATCAGACTAAAGAGATTAGGGAAGACCCACAGATCAGCTAGATATGAGCTCACTAATATTCCTAAGGAATATGCAGTGGAGGTGAAGAATCGATTTAAGGGACTGGACTTAGTAGATAGGGTCCCGGAAGAACTCTGGACAGAAGTTGGCAGCATTGTTCAGGAGGCAGCAACAGAATACATCCCAAAGAAAGAGAAAACCAAGAAGGCAAAATGGCTGTCTGCTGAGACACTAGAAGTAGCCCAAGAAAGAAGGAAAGCAAAAGGCAACAGTGATAGGGGGAGATATGCCCAATTAAATGCAAAATTCCAGAGGTTAGCCAGAAGAGATAAGGAATTATTTTTAAACAAGCAATGCGCGGAAGTGGAAGAAGACAATAGAATAGGAAGGACAAGAGACCTCTTCCAGAAAATTAGAAACATTGGAGGTAAATTCCAGGCCAAAATGGGTATGATCAAAAACAAAGATGGCAAGGACCTAACAGAAGAAGAAGAGATCAAGAAAAGGTGGCAAGAATATACAGAAGACCTGTATAGGAAGGATAACAATATCGGGGATAGCTTTGACGGTGTGGTCGGTGAGCTAGAGCCAGACATCCTGAAGAGTGAGGTTGAGTGGGCCTTAAGAAGCATTGCTAATAACAAGGCAACAGGAGACGACGGCATCCCAGCTGAACTGTTCAAAATCTTGCAAGATGATGCTGTCAAGGTAATGCATGCTATATGCCAGCAAATTTGGAAAACACAAGAATGGCCATCAGACTGGAAAAAATCAACTTATATCCCCATACCAAAAAAGGGAAACACTAAAGAATGTTCAAACTATCGAACAGTGGCACTCATTTCACATGCCAGTAAGGTAATGCTCAAGATCCTGCAAGGTAGACTTCAGCAATTCATGGAGCGAGAATTGCCAGATGTACAAGCTGGGTTTAGAAAAGGCAGAGGAACTAGAGACCAAATTGCCAATATCCGCTGGATAATGGAAAAAGCCAGGGAGTTTCAGAAAAACATCTATTTCTGTTTTATTGACTATTCTAAAGCCTTTGACTGTGTGGACCATAACAAATTGTGGCAAGTTCTTAGTGGTATGGGGATACCAAGTCATCTTGTATGCCTCCTGAAGAATCTGTATAACGACCAAGTAGCAACAGTAAGAACAGACCACGGAACAACGGACTGGTTTAAGATTGGGAAAGGAGTACGGCAGGGCTGTATACTCTCACCCTACCTATTCAACTTGTATGCAGAACACATCATGCGACAAGCTGGCCTTGAGGAATCCAAGGCTGGAGTTAAAATCTCTGGAAGAAACATTAACAATCTCAGATATGCAGATGATACCACTTTGATGGCTGAAAGTGAAGAGGAACTGAGGAGCCTTATGATGAAGGTGAAAGAAGAAAGTGCAAAAGCTGGTTTGCAGCTAAACCTCAAAAAAACCAAGATTATGGCAACCAGCTTGATTGATAACTGGCAAATAGAGGGAGAAAATGTAGAAGCAGTGAAAGACTTTGTATTCCTAGGTGCAAAGATTACTGCAGATGCTGACTGCAGTCAGGAAATCAGAAGACGCTTAATCCTTGGAAGAAGAGCAATGACAAATCTCGATAAAATAGTGAAGAGCAGAGACATCACACTGACAACAAAGGCCCGCATAGTTAAAGCAATGGTGTTCCCTGTAGTAACATATGGCTGCGAGAGCTGGACCATAAGGAAGGCTGAGCGAAGGAAGATCGATGCTTTTGAACTGTGGTGTTGGAGGAAAATTCTGAGAGTGCCTTGGACTGCAAGAAGATCAAACCAGTCCATCCTCCAGGAAATAAAGCCAGACTGCTCACTTGAGGGAATGATATTAAAGGCAAAACTGAAATACTTTGGCCACATAATGAGAAGACAGGACACCCTGGAGAAGATGCTGATGCTAGGGAGAGTTGAGGGCAAAAGGAAGAGGGGCCGACCAAGGGCAAGATGGATGGATGATATTCTAGAGGTGACAGACTCGTCCCTGGGGGAGCTGGGGGTGTTGACGACCGACAGGAAGCTCTGGCGTGGGCTGGTCCATGAAGTCACGAAGAGTCGGAAGCGACTAAACGAATAAACAACAACAAAAGAGATTAGGGAAGACCCACAGACCAGCTAGATATGAGCTCACTAATATTCCTAAGGAATATGCAGTGGAGGTGAAGAATAGATTTAAGGGACTGGACTTAGTAGATATGGTCCAGGAAGAACTATGGACAGAAGTCCGCAACATTGTTCAAGAGGCGGCAACAAAATACATCCCAAAGAAAGAGAAAACCAAGAAGGCAAAGTGGCTGTCTGCTGAGACACTAGAAGTAGCCCAAGAAAGAAGGAAAGCAAAAGGCAACAGTGATAGGGGGAGATATGCCCAATTAAATGCAAAAGTCCAGAGGTTAGCCAGAAGAGATAAGGAATTATTTTTAAACAAGCAATGCGAAGGACAAGAGACCTCTTCCAGGCCAAAATGGGTATGATCAAAAACAAAGATGGCAAGGACCTAACAGAAGAAAAGAAAAGGTGGCAAGAATATACAGAAGACCTGTATAGGAAGGATAACAATATCGGGGATAGCTTTGACAGTGTGGTCAGTGAGCTAGAGCCAGACATCCTGAAGAGTGAGGTTGAATGGGCCTTAAGAAGCATTGCTATTAACAAGGCAGCAGGAGATGACGGCATCCCAGCTGAACTGTTCAAAATCTTGCAAGATGATGCTGTCAAGGTAATGCATGCTATATGCCAGCAAATTTGGAAAACACAAGAATGGCCATCAGATTGGAAAAAATCAACTTATATCCCCATACCAAAAAAGGGGAACACTAAAGAATGTTCAAACTATTGAACAGTAGCGCTCATTTCACATGCCAGTAAGGTAATGCTCAAGATCCTGCAAGGTAGACTTCAGCAATTCATGGAGTGAGAATTGCCAGATGTACAAGCTGGGTTTAGAAAAGGCAGAGGAACTAGGGACCAAATTGCCAATATCCGCTGGATAATGGAAAAAGCCAGGGAGTTTCAGAAAAACATCTCTTTCTGTTTTATTGACTATTCTAAAGCCTTGGACTGTGTGGACCATAACAAATTGTGGCAAGTTCTTAGTGGTATGGGGATACCAAGTCATCTTGTATGCCTCCTGAAGAATCTGTATAACGACCAAGTAGCAACAGTAAGAACAGACCACAGAACGGACTGTTTAAGATTGGGAAAGGAGTACGGCAGGGCTGTATCCTCTCACCCTACCTATTCAACTTGTACACAGAACACATCATGCGACATGCTGGGCTGGAGGAATCCAAGGCTGGAGTTAAAATCGCTGGAAGAAACATTAACAATCTCAGATATGCAGATGATACCACTTTGATGGCTGAAAGCGAAGAGGAACTGAGGAGCCTTATGATGAAGGTGAAAGAAGAAAGTTCAAAAGCTGGCTTGCAGCTACACCTCAAAAAAACCAAGATTATGGCAACCAGCTTGATTGATAACTGGCAAATAGAGGGAGAAAATGTAGAAGCAGTGAAAGACTTTGTATTTCTAGGTGCGAAGATTACTGCAGATGCTGACTGCAGTCAGGAAATCAGAAGACGTTTAATCCTAGGGAGAAGAGCAATGACAAATCTCGATAAAATAGTTAAGAGCAGAGACATCACACTGACAACAAAGGTCCGCATAGTTAAAGCAATGGCGTTCCCTGTAGTAACATATGGCTGCGAGAGCTGGACCATAAGGAAGGCTGAGAGAAGGAAGATCGATGCTTTTGAACTGTGGTGTTGGAGGAAAATTCTGAGAGTGCCTTGGACTGCAAGAAGATCCAACCAGTCCATCCTCCAGGAAATAAAGCCAGACTGCTCACTTGAGGGAATGATATTAAAGGCAAAACTGAAATACTTTGGCCACATAATGAGAAGACAGGACACCCTGGAGAAGATGCTGATGCTGGGGAGAGTGGAAGGCAAAAGGAAGAGGGGCCGACCAAGGGCAAGGTGGATGGATGATATTCTAGAGGTGACGGACTCGTCCCTGGGGGAGCTGGGGGTGTTGACAACCGACAGGAAGCTCTGGCGTGGGCTGGTCCATGAAGTCACGAAGAGTCGGAAGCAACTGAACGAATAAACAACAACACTGTCCTATTCAGGGGTGCTACTACTGTTTGCTTCTCTGTCACTGTTAAACGGCTTGGGGTGGGGTGAGGGAGGCAGTTTCTCCAGCCCCATAAAACCTTTGATTCTGCCCTAGCTCTGGCTTATCTAAGCATGTATACAAACCAAATACAAATCAGGCTGCTCATGCCTGTTTGCCAGGCTAACCACAGATGAACTTATCTGTTTGCTTTGCTGTACTTTTTCTACTTCAGTGGTGATCATAAGTGGTTTTGGCTTCCTCAGCCAGAGTCCTGCTTTTATGCTGGAACTTAGCCTAATTTAGCTGTACTGCACTCTGCCATTCCTTCTTCCATCAGCACTGCTTATATATCTCGCTTGTCAATAATTGTTTGGATTAACAGCAACTACAATAAAGATTAAGCTGTTGTGCCTTGGCTATAGGCAATGGGCAGCTTGCCCGTCTTGGCATATGGTGTAGCTGTGGGTGGTGACATTTCTGCATACAGAGCACAGGCTATTACCTGTGTCGCAGTGAGGTTGTAGCATGCTGTCTCAAAGAGGCCTCATTCTGGTATTTAGCACCAAAGCCTAGTCCAATTCTTTGATGTGAAAGAGGCAGTGCATTTACTGAGTGAAGTTTATTCCTTTTCTTTCTACTACACAAGAGGTTCCTAAACTTTCTTGGTTCATGGTGCCCTTGGTATCTCAGTAATTTTTTCACGGCACCCCTGGTGGTTCCAAACTGTGTGCCACAGCACCCTGAGATGCCACAGCGAACTCACTAATATTGTTTATTAAGTAGTTAAAGAGGCAACGGTACCTCTGTGAGTTTGCTGTGGTACTCCAAGGCTCCATGGTACACAGTTTGGGAACCATGGTGCTATACGATCGTCCTCCATTAAAATAATAAAATACAATCTTCCAAACCATGATGTTGAGCTTCTGGGCTAATAGGCCGTGATCTAATGATCTGGTATCCTGACATTTCACCAGCTACTGTGATGCTGGTCGTGAAAGCCTGCACTGATTTATTCCAAACCACTATTTTAACCCAGAACTAAGTTAAACTATGAGTAAAATAGATGACATATAACCAGTTAAAACCTGATTCAAAAGCCATGCCAAGGGTTTGCCTGAATGAATATGTTTTGGCCTGCTGGAGGAAGATTAACGAAGAGAAAACTGGTTTGAGGTCTCTAGACAAGGAGCATCAAAATTTGGGAACGCCTACTAAGAACACTGTTTCTTATGTTTCCAGAGTATTAGTGCTGGCTGTACAAAAAGGGGAAGACTGAATAACAGCTCAGCATAGGATAAAACAGCAAGTCAATCTGCAACTTGAATGTGAGGGACTTTTGCAAGAACTGAAACATTCAAATAGTCTTGTAATTTGCACAGCTGCAAGCTTGTCTGCTTACATTATTACCATTAAGCTAAATGCAAATTAATAATTTGAAAAATCCCTTCTTTGCAAAAAAGGAATATAGTATTTCTTGTTTGCCGTCTTTAAAGCCATCCTTGCTAATAGTACGATGTATATGTTTCATAATGTTCATTTAAATTAAAATCGTTTTATGAGCCCACTAAAACAGCTCAATTCAGAAATCACCATACTGCCAACCTTGGCTGATCTTGTAAACCGTTAAGCAAGGCCAGACCAAAGTAATACTTGTTTGGGACATGGCCAGGAAATTCCAAGGCTGTCTCCTAGACTGAGGAATATAATAAACAGATAGATAACTCGCCAAATAAGGCAAGGACAAATCACTTTTCTATTCTGTTAAGAAAGGATATGTAGTCACTAGGAATCAAGTTGGATTAATTATATAATTCCTTTATCTCGATAATTGTTTATGTGCTTAAAATGGATAAGATGACGCACCAAGTCTACCATTGCTTTCATTGCGAATGAACAGACACCTCTTCAAATATTTGGTCTTATAGACCATCTTTGTGCGTACTGGGTAGAGTCACTTCATGTTGTCAAGGAGCTGCAATTCAGAAGGAGGGAGTCTGGCTATCACGAACAGAGAAATCTCCATGCCTCTGGTCACCCAAGGCTTTCCAATTACTACTTCTGTGGAGTAGTAATTGTTCAACTGGTGAAACTCATGCCTACACCTTCGACAACAAATGGGCATACAGGACGTCGTCAATCCTGCTTTTCCCACGGGTCCCCTGCAACCCCTAGAGTTCTCAGGAGCACTGGCTGAGTATTTATGAGTCACTGTCCCAAGGAACCGCAGAGCACCAGGGTGGGGGAGGCTGCTTTAGTGTGCCTGATCCCTAGTTGGCAGTACAACTTTTTTAGACTCTGACCTGCCTCCAGATATTCCTGTCTTTTTTATTGCAACTATGGAAAACAATGAGCACTGAAAACAAGCCACTGGTAGTTCTGGTTTTAATTGTCCTTTAGGGGACTATAATTTTTACAATTTCCTTCCACACCCATGGCAAAGAACTCTCAAAGCAACTCCAAAATGTCAGGCAGATGACATTCACATTTCTCAAAATCCTCACACCATATTGTTGCACTTTATCAATGGCCTTCAGCAGCCAGCCCAAACTTAAGACATCAAAATAAGAGAGGATTCTTTATGACATCAGGTTTATTGCCTGCCATCTGCAACCAGCACAAATGGCAGCCTACAGATGCTTCTGAAACTTTAATCTGCCAACACAACCAGGAGATATTGTTGCAGTTACTGACTTTCGGATCCCAAGGGGTGGGAAACATCATTTGAAATTTCATTTCCTGTACTGTGTATACTGAGTGTGTGTGAGGGTGTGTGCCGGAGAGAGAGGGAGAGGATGTATTGTTTTGTTTTGTATCATGGAGTCCATTCCAGATTTTAATGACATAATTCATGTTTATGTGAGTGCCTTCTGCACTTGCATGTTATTCTACTCCATCAAGCAGACGCTCAATGCATTTTTTCACAATGTTCATGTTTAATGTAAGACATATCTAGCCCATATGGGGGTTTTATTTATTTATTTGTTTGTTTGTTTAAAATACCTGTATGGCCATGCATCTTAAAACCAGCTCTCTGGGTGGCTCACAACCATAATATAAAAACAGTATCATATACTAAAAATTAAAAGCAAAAAACAATGAAAACAGAAACAGAAAAACCTGGCTGTACAAACCAAACTCCACAACACCCTCTTCCAACTCTGGCTTCACACTGTCCTAACACTTGGGGGGGAAATCAGCTCTTCGCAGCTTTCCAGAAGGTTAAAAGGATCTCAAGGGGAAGGGTATTCCATCGGGCAGGGGCTGCCATGGAAAAGGCACGCTTCCTAGGTCCCACAAGATGGCAACATTTAAGGGAAGGGACCAAGAGCATGCCTACTCTATCCAATTCAGTGGGACGGGCAGATCCCCTCAGGAAGAGGTGGTCCTGCAAGTAATCAGGCCCTGTGCCATGTAGGCCTTGAAAGGTGATAACCAGCACCTTGAATTGTAGACTTACTTATTCTAACTGTACCTCTGCCTAGTTCACATTCTTTTCTATGCAACAGGCCACAAGGGCCCTTTATTTTGAAGCAGTTAAACCCAAATATCTGCCATTTGTGTATTACAAAGGATCTCGGGGCACTTCTAAGAAAGCGTTTACAGATCACAGGCCAAGGCATAATAAATGTGTTAGTCCTTAATGTAGCCCAAGACTGTTGCTTTGGTTGCAAAAGACTGACAAGGCAATCCTTCTGGAAGTAATTTCTTACCTATCTTAAAGATAAGCTGATGTTTACATCATGTTCCCCCCAACATATGGAATGGACTGCATTCATTGCTGCCATCCATGTCACAGTGAAGCCTGTTAAGGTAGAATATGGCATTTCAGCCTCAAATCCCTGACAGCGACTTTTATCATTTTACTTGAAGGTAGCTTTACATAACTGAATATATGTCTTTGGGTCTTTGGACCTACTTTGGACAAGCAGCTCAGATAGAGGTAGAGGCAGAGGCAGAGGTAGATATATAGATATATATTCTTCCTAGTGTTTTTCCTGCAGGTGCAGGGCCTGCTTTTTCAGATCAACTGACTGTTGATCCATTGGTTGTGACAGGAATTGAACAACTGGCTTGTCACCCAAGCCTGATGTCATGGGCTGAGAGACAATTACTGGCCCGAAGTCACCCAGCTGACTTTCATGCGTAAGGCAGGACTAGAACTCACAGCCTCCTGTTTCTAGCCTGGAGCCTTAACCACTAGACCAAACTGGCTCTCATAGGATAGTGTAGTGGTTAGAGTGCCGCCTTTGGAGCAGGAGACTGGGGTTCAAATCCCGGCTGTACCTACCTTACCAGTAGGGGTCCTCGGGCAAAGACCCCCTAATGCTCACCTGCCTACCTCAAATATGAGAGTGACATGAACTAAGAGAGTCATGCCAGCTCTGACATTGCCTGGATTAACAAGGCCCACGTCAGATGTTGGGGAACCAGGACAGTCTGATGATAAGTGGGCTACTGGAACAAACCATACATGGATGACACAAGAGTACCTGGAATTGATGGAATGCTCATGAGCAGACCTAATGAGAGGGGATATATGAAATGTCTTCAGCAAAGGATCGTTACCTTGTCGTGGTGCTGGAGCTTGAGCACCTCAGTGATGCCATGAGCTAAACCGTGAAGGGACACCCAAGACGGGAAGGTCATGACAGAGAGGTCAGACTAAATGCGATCCCTGGGGAAGGTAATGGCAACCCACCCCAGTATTCTTGCCGTGAAAACTAAATGGATCAGTACAACCAGAGATATGTCGGTATACCATCAGAAGATGAGACTCCCAGGTCGGAAGATGGTCAAAATGCTACTGGGGAGGAACAGAGGATGAGTTCAGCTAGCCCCAGACGTGATGACGCAGCTAGCTCAAAGCTGAAAGGACGGCTAGCAGCCGACGGTGGTGGTAGTGAACGGCGAATCCGATGTTCTAAGGATCAACACGCCATTGGAACCTGGAATGTAAGATCTATGAGCCAGGGCAAATTGGATGTGGTTATTGGTGAGATGTCAAGATTAAAGATAGACATTTTGGGCATCAGCGAACTGAAATGGACTGGAATGGGCCACTTCACATCAAATGACCACCAGATCTACTACTGTGGACAAGAGGACCACAGAAGAAATGGAGTAGCCTTCATAATTAATAGTAAAGTGGCTAAAGCAGTGCTTGGATACAATCCAAAAAATGATAGAATGATCTCAATTCGAATTCAGGGCAAGCCATCTAACATCACAGTGATCCAAATATACGCCCCAACCACAGATGCTGAAGAAGCTGAAGTAGAGCAGTTCTATGAGGATCTGCAGCACCTACTGGACAACACACCTAAAAGAGATGTTATTTTCATCACGGGAGACTGGAATGCTAAGGTGGGCAGTCAAATGACACCTGGAATTACAGGTAAGTATGGCCTGGGAGAACAAAACGAAGCAGGACATAGGCTGATAGAATTTTGCCAAGACAACTCACTCTTCATAACGAACACTCTCTTCCAACAACCTAAGAGACGGCTTTATACATGGACTTCACCAGATGGACAACACCGAAATCAGATTGACTACATCCTTTGCAGCCAAAGGTGGCGGACATCTATACAGTTGGTAAAAACAAGACCTGGAGCTGACTGTAGTTCAGATCACGAACTTCTTCTTGCACAATTTAGGATCAGACTCAAGAGATTAGGGAAGACCCACAGATCAGCTAGATATGAGCTCACTAATATTCCTAAGGAATATGCAGTGGAGGTGAAGAATAGATTTAAGGGACTGGACTTAGTAGATACGGTCCAGGAAGAACTATGGACAGAAGTCCGCAACATTGTTCAAGAGGCGGCAACAAAATACATCCCAAAGAAAGAGAAAACCAAGAAGGCAAAGTGGCTGTCTGCTGAGACACTGGAAGTAGCCCAAGAAAGAAGGAAAGCAAAAGGCAACAGTGATAAGGGGAGATATGCCCAATTAAATGCAAAATTCCACAGGTTAGCCAGAAGAGATAAGGAATTATTTTTAAACAAGCAATGCGCGGAAGTGGAAGAAGACAATAGAATAGGAAGGACAAGAGACCTCTTCCAGAAAATTAGAAACATCAGAGGTAAATTCCAGGCCAAAATGGGTATGTGTAATGGTTGCCCTAGCCCCAAATACTCAGACTCACAAGAGGCTGCTAAATGAAATCTGATTTATTTAGAGTACTAAAGGCAGATACAGAGAAAGCTGAGAATGAGCAAAAGCGCGCCAAATACAAACTTAAACCCTTGGTGCAAACGTATCCCGCCTCCCTCGCAACAGTCCCGCCCGACACAGGTGCTAGCAATCGTCAGAGTTGCTAGCCTGGGAAAGTAACCTTGAGCGCAGTAGATAATACAAATACATTCCAAAGCAAAGCCAAAAGATAACCGTTCCCATCCTCCCGAGAAAGATGAAACACGCATCCAATTAATGACATGCGAAACGTTACGATGCATCAAAGACATTGAAACGGCGAACATGACATACCGCCCTCCTAAAAATACACTTAGGGACCCGGTTTTGTGGGATAAGCAGAGTGGAAGCGGGCTACCAAAACAGGGGAAGCCACATCTGGTGCAGCGACCCACTCAGGATGAGGGAAATGTTTCCAACGAACTAAATATTGCAAAGAATTGCGAAGGCGTCTAGAGTCTAGAATTTCTTTAACTTCGAAGTGTTGCTGACCATCAATCATGATGGGGGTGGGAGGTGGAGGTTGACGATGCCATCGGTCAGAAGGAATAGTCGGTTTGAGTAAGCTGCAATGAAAAACAGGGTGTAAGCGTTTAAGGTTATGAGGCAAGTCAAGTTTAAAAGTCACAGGGTTAATCTGAGCGATAATCGGGAAAGGACCCACAAACTTAGGCGCAAGTTTCTTTGAAGGTTGGGATGACTTGATAAACTTTGTTGAAAGGTACACAGAGTCCCCCACTTGGAATGCCGGTTGGGGGGCCCGCTTCCGATCAGCATATAGTTTATAATCTGCTTGTGCATCTGCCAATGCCTTTTGAATCATTGGCCAGGAGTCAGCCAGTTGTGTTGTCCAATCATCTGGAGTGACTGCACCAGCCGGAGGTTGTGGTAGATCAGAGATAGGTACAAAGTCTTTACCCAGGGCTACCCGAAAGGGGGTTTGGCCAGTGCTTTGATGCACTGCATTGTTGTAAGCCACTTCAGCAAATGGTAGGAGGTCTACCCAATTGTCCTGCTGGTAATTCACAAAAGCTCGAAGGTACTGTTCTAGAGTCGAGTTAAGCGCCTCAGTGGCCCCGTCCGTCTGAGGATGCCAAGCCGTGGATAGGGCTTGTTTCGTGCCCAACAGCTTGAGAAACGCCCGCCAAAATTGCGAGGTAAATTGTGTACCTCTGTCCGAAATTAAGCGGGAGGGACATCCGTGTAACCTGTACACGTGTACAAGGAATAGGCGAGCCAATTGACGGGCCGACGGAATGGACACGCAAGGGATGAAGTGAGCCTGTTTGGAGAAATAGTCTTTGACCACCCAAATGACCGTTTTGCGTTGGCTGGGCGGGAGCTCGACAATAAAGTCCATGGAGATTTCCTCCCAAGGGGAAGAAGGGGCTGCCACCGGTTGCAGCAGTCCTTGGGGCTTGCCCACCTTGCGCTTGGACATTGCACAAACCGTGCAGGAGGCAATGTAGTCTTTGACATCTTTACGTAATGTGGGCCACCAGAATTGCCTCCGAACGAGGTGCAAGGTTTTTACAAACCCGAAGTGACCTGCAAGTTTGTCATCGTGTGAACGGAGTAAGACATCTTTTCTGAGACTTTCAGGGACGTAGAGGCGGTCGGATTTCCAAGCAAAGCCTCTGTCAAAAGTAACATTGTCTTTATTTGCAAGCAACCAAGTATCCGTTTTCAGTTCTTTTAGAAACTTTTGTTGCAACTGGGAGGGAATTGACAAAGGACTTGGCTGAACAGCGCTTGTAGTGGGCGGCTGCTGCGCGCGCGTCTGGCTTCGCGTCACAGCCTGCATGCCCAATTGGGGCGCCGTCCATAGGGTGCTTACCACATCTGGCGCTGCCCCAGAGTCCTGAGGTTGCCTTGACAAGGCATCAGCCAAGAAGTTCTTTTTCCCTGGAATAAATTTAAACTGAAAATTGAATCGGTTGAAAAATTGAGCCCAACGAACTTGTTTGGGGCTCAGTTTTCGAGGGGTACTAAGAGCCTCCAAGTTTTTATGGTCAGTCCATACTTCAAAGGGATGATTTGCCCCTTCTAACAGATGCCTCCAAGCTTCTAATGCAGCTTTTACTGCAAATGCCTCCTTCTCCCAAACATGCCAACGCCTTTCAGTCTCAGAGAATTTGCGGGATAAGTAGGCACAGGGCTTGAGGCATCCTGCCTCATCCTTCTGCATCAACAATGCCCCAATGGAATAATCGGAAGCATCTGCCTGTACAACAAACGGCTTGGAGGGATCAGGATGCTGTAAAATTGGCTCTTTGACAAAAGCTGCTTTCAGGCGCTCAAACGCCGTTTGACAAGCAGGCGTCCACCTCAACAGCGCTCCGGGATTCTTGACTCTCCTAGTATCTCCCACCCCTTTGGTTCGCAGCAGCTCAGTTAGGGGCAAGGCAATCTCAGCGAATCCCCTTATGAACAATCTGTAATAGTTGCTGAACCCCAAGAAACTTTGAAGTTGCCTGCGGGTGCGGGGACTCTCCCAGTCCATGATAGCCTGCACCTTGGCAGGATCCATTTCTATGCCTTTATCAGAAATTCTATACCCCAAGTAGTCAATTTGGGTCTGATGAAAGGCACATTTCGACAGCTTAGCATACAATTCAGCCGATCTGAGTTTACACAATACTTGCTTTACCAGAGCGACATGCTCTTTCATGGTTTCAGTATAAATCAATACATCATCCAAATACACAAGTACACCTTTGAACAGATGTTCATGCAAAACCTCATTGATTAATTGCATAAATACCCCAGGGGCCCCAGCCAACCCAAACGGCAACACCTTATACTGGAAAGCTCCCAACGGGCAATTGAATGCGGTTTTCCACTCATCCCCCTCCTTGATCCGTACACGATAGTAGGCTTCTCTTAAATCCAGTTTAGAGAAGATCTTGCCCTTGGCCAGATGTGACAACATGTCCTTTATCAATGGCAAGGGATATTTGTTGGAAATTGAGACGGCATTTAATCCGCGGAAATCCGTACAAAGTCTCAATGTCCCGTCCTTTTTTGGGCGAAAAAGAACCGGCGCCCCCACGGGTGAATTTGCCGGCTCAATAAATCCGCGCGCCAGGTTTTTGTCCACAAATTCCCTCAACAGAGTTAGTTCCTTCTGAGTCATGGAATAAATTTTTGGTTTAGGCAATTGGGTGTTGGGCAACAGTTCTATGGCACAGTCCGTCTTTCGATGGGGGGGCAACTGATCGGCTTCCTTTTCACCGAATACATCAGCAAACATCCAGTACTCGGCCGGCAAGCCTTCCAGAGGAGAGGCCGGGTAAGGCGGAGTCGCAGCTGCCGCAACCCCCACCATCTCCTCTGGGGCACCCTTCCCCTCGGCCGCTTGATAGAACCCATCCCTAAACGTGATAGTTCGGTAGACCCAGTTTATGTGGGGGTTTTGCTGCACCAACCAGGGTACCCCCAACACCACCAATGGCCCCCCAACCGGAGCCACCACAAAAGACAGCTTTTCCTGGTGACTGCCCAGTTGCAAGGCTACACGCCCTGTAAAATGGGTGACCGGTTGGCCCCCTGCCACGGACCCATCCAGCTGAGTAAAAGCGATGGGTCGCTGTAAAGGGAACGTGGGGAGCTCCAAAGCCGCCACCACGTCGGGGTGCATAAGACAGCGGGAACACCCCGAATCAATCATGGCCCATACTTCCACAGTCTTGGATTGGGAGCCCAATTTCAATTTCACCATGAGTATGCGGTAAGTGCCACTCACCGATGGAGGCTCGCGCCCATCCTCTACCACCTGCCCAGCGGCGCCCTTTAGAGCAGGTGGCTGGCGTTTCCCGCCGGCTGCGGGATTTCGGTCTCCCCCTCAATTTCGAAGAACATCACATCGTCTCCCTCGGTTTCAGCCACCGCAGCTTTTTGCTTCCTCGGCAATGCAGGGGACTTTGCTGGCGGTTTTCCGGGCCGTTCCTCCACCTTTGCCTTCGGGCATGCTGCCACTCTATGCCCCTCCTTACCACATCTCAGGCACAAGCCTTTTGCGTACCGCTTCTCCCGCTCCTCGTCCCAGGGTCGTTGTCCCGGTTTCCCCCCGGTGGTCGATGGGCGGCTGGGCTTCACCTCCCGCCCCGACTTGGCGGTCCTCCACTGGGCAAAGATCTCCTGTGCATGTTCAGCCCTCCCCGCCAGCAGGATCCACTCATACAGCGTGTATGGGTCGTCCCTCCCCAGGGACCAGCGCAGCACCTCTGTATTCAAGCCATCCTTGAAGAGCTCGATAATGGTGGCTTGGGACCAGTCATCCACCTTCCCAGCTAGCGCTTTAAACTCCAAAGCATAATCGGCCACTGATCTGAACCCCTGCTTGAGTTCCTTCAGGGCTCGCTTTGCTCTCTCCTTTGCTAAGGGGTCCTCGAAGTGTTGCTTCAACGCCCAGAGGAACTCCTCGAGACTGTCCAGTTCGGGCGCCTCCGACTGGCACATCTGGACATACCAGTCTGCCGCCCTCCCCTTCAGTTTGGTGGCAATGGTGATGATCCTTGCCTTTTCCGATTGGAAAAACGCCCCCCATTCTTCCATATAGGCTTTCGCGTTCGTCAGGAAGAACGAGAGTTTGGTCGGGTCCCCATCAAACTTGACAGGGAAGTCTCGCATGCCGCCTCCCGCCGCGCTGCGCCCCACCACCGGTGCTGCCGCGGCTTGTGTTCCCCTAGCTTGGGGCGGCACGGGGCCCCGGGGCGATCGCCCTGGCGATGCTGCGATTTCCATCCGGACCGACTGGTCCCCTTCGCGCCTCCGCACCACCCGTCGCCGTTCCGGGGACAGCCCCTGGGAAGAGGGGGTTGAATGCCTTTGGCTTGATTCTTCCCGGACCTCTCGCAACGAGGTCACATCCAAGCTCAGCTGTTTCAATATAGCCTCCAACGAATCCATTTTGGACTCCAACACTCGGATCCGATCCGGAGTGGGTGAGCCCTCCGTTGGCTGCACCTGCACCACGTTGGGGGACAATGGGTATCTCTGCCTCCAGGAGGGACCCCCCGCTGCCGTGGCATCTCCTTGGGTCGTATCCCAGGTGAGCAGCTCGCCCGGAGAATTTACGGTGGTCTCTGGGGCCGTTTTCAGCCCCCCGGCTTCACTCTCCGACTCGGAGCTCGCCTCCTCTCGGATGGCTGACAGCTCCCCACCTTGGGACGGTCGGCCGGACTGCCTCACGGTCGAGTCCGGTTCCCCTTCCTCCATCATCATGATGTCGGGTTCAGTCATCGCGGGCTCTCTCCCTCACAGGGTTAGACGCTTGTCTTTCCTGGACAGGGGCCAGCGGAGTTAGGAACTTAGATTCTCAGCTTTATGTAATGGTTGCCCTAGCCCCAAATACTCAGACTCACAAGAGGCTGCTAAATGAAATCTGATTTATTTAGAGTACTAAAGGCAGATACAGAGAAAGCTGAGAATGAGCAAAAGCGCGCCAAATACAAACTTAAACCCTTGGTGCAAACGTATCCCGCCTCCCTCGCAACAGTCCCGCCCGACACAGGTGCTAGCAATCGTCAGAGTTGCTAGCCTGGGAAAGTAACCTTGAGCGCAGTAGATAATACAAATACATTCCAAAGCAAAGCCAAAAGATAACCGTTCCCATCCTCCCGAGAAAGATGAAACACGCATCCAATTAATGACATGCGAAACGTTACGATGCATCAAAGACATTGAAACGGCGAACATGACAGTATGATCAAAAACAAAGATGGCAAGAACCTAACAGAAGAAGACGAGATCAAGAAAAGGTGGCAAGAATATACAGAAGACCTGTATAGGAAGGATAACAATATCGGGGATAGCTTTGACGGTGTGGTCAGTGAGCTAGAGCCAGACATCCTGAAGAGTGAGGTTAAATGGGCCTTAAGAAGCATTGCTATTAACAAGGCAGCAGGAGACAACAGCATCCCAGCTGAACTGTTCAAAATCTTGCAAGATGATGCTGTCAAGGTAATGCATGCTATATGCCAGCAAATTTGGAAAACACAAGAATGGCCATCAGACTGGAAAAAATCAACTTATATCCCCATACCAAAAAAGGGAAACACTAAAGAATGTTCAAACTATCGAACAGTGGCACTCATTTCACATGCCAGTAAGGTAATGCTCAAGATCCTGCAAGGTAGACTTCAGCAATTCATGGAGTGAGAATTGCCAGATGTACAAGCTGGGTTTAGAAAAGGCAGAGGAACTAGGGACCAAATTGCCAATATCCGCTGGATAATGGAAAAAGTCAGGGAGTTTCAGAAAAACATCTCTTTCTGTTTTATTGACTATTCTAAAGCCTTGGACTGTGTGGACCATAACAAATTGTGGCAAGTTCTTAGTGGTATGGGGATACCAAGTCATCTTGTATGCCTCCTAAGGAATCTGTTTAATGACCAAGTAGCAACAGTAAGAACAGACCATGGAACAACGGACTGTTTAAGATTGGGAAAGGAGTATGGCAGGGCTGTATACTCTCACCCTACCTATTCAACTTGTACGCAGAACACATCATGCGACATGCTGGGCTGGAGGAATCCAAGGCTGGAGTTAAAATCTCTGGAAGAAACATTAACAATCTCAGATATGCAGATGATACCACTTTGATGGCTGAAAGCGAAGAGGAACTGAGGAGCCTTATGATGAAGGTGAAAGAAGGAAGTGCAAAAGCTGGCTTGCAGCTAAACCTCAAAAAAACCAAGATTATGGCAACCAGCTTGATTGATAACTGGCAAATAGGGGGAGAAAATGTAGAAGCAGTGAAAGACTTTGTATTTCTAGGTGCGAAGATTACTGCTGATGCAATCAGGAAATCAGAAGACACTTAATCCTTGGGAGAAGAGCAATGACAAATCTCGATAAAATAGTTAAGAGCAGAGACATCACACTGACAACAAAGGTCCGCATAGTTAAAGCAATGGTGTTCCCTGTAGTAACATATGGCTGCGAGAGCTGGACCGTAAGGAAGGCTGAGAGAAGGAAGATCGATGCTTTTGAACTGTGGTGTTGGGGGAAAATTTGAGAGTGCCTTGGACTGCAAGAAGATCAAACTAGTCCATCCTCCAGGAAATAAAGCCAGACTGCTCACTGGAGGGAATGATATTAAAGGCAAAACTGAAATACTTTGGCCACATAATGAGAAGACAGGACACCCTGGAGAAGATGCTGATGCTGGGGAGAGTGGAGGGCAAAAGGAAGAGGAGCCGACCAAGGGCAAGGTGGATGGATGATATTCTAGAGGTGACGGACCCGTCTCTGGGAGAGCTGGGGGTGTTGACGACCGACAGGAAGCTCTGGCGTGGGCTGGTCCATGAAGTCACAAAGAGTCGGAAGTGACTAAACGAATAAACAACAACAACAACAATATGAAATGTATGACGGAACTACCAGAAGACAGCAGTGGTGATAGATGTAGCAGTGCCAAGTGACAGCAACATCAGGAAGAAGGAGTACGAGAAGCTGGAGAAGCACCAGGGACTGAAGGAAGAACTAGAGAGGATGTGGAAAGTGAAGGCCAAAGCGGTCTCAGTGGTGGTAGGGGCACTTGGGGCTGTGACCCCCAAGCTGGGAGAGTGGCTCCCACAGATCCCAGGAGCATCGTCAGAGTTCTCTGTCCAGAAGAGTGCAGTGCTGGGAACAGCTAAGATCCTGCACAGAACCCTCAAACTCCCAGGCCTCTGGTAGAGGACCCGAGGTTGAGGAAGACACATACCACCCATATGGGTGAGAAGGAAATTTTTTTATAAATACACAGTATATATTCTTAACCTTGGACTTGAAACCTCTTATGGACTGAAAATGGAAAAAATGAATGGGTGATTTATGGATTTGCTGATTAAAAAGGGTTGAATATATGAAGAAGAGAACCATGTTGTAATTTTAAAGAGGGAGGAAAGATAATGAATTTGTTTGTAACTTCTGTAAAGAACATTGGCAGTTGCTTCATTATATATCTTTTTTTTCTTTTTTTCTACCTGCACTGTCTTTTCTACTTATTCTTTTAGCTTTTATCTCTTTTTTTCTTAATTTCACTCTACATAATTCCATGTTTACCTTTCACTTATGTGAAAATCTTTAATAAAAATTATTAAATGTGTATGGTGCCTGACTCTTAGCAACTCTGGGCAGTTCACAACAATCAAAGAAATTACAGTAAAATCAGTAAAACATAAAAGATAAAAGATGGCACACCTGATGAAGTGAGGGGTCTCACTTTCCCTTGCCAAAGGCCTGGGTGAAGAGCCAGGTCTTTCAGGGTCTTCTAAACAACAGCAGAGTGAGGTCAATGATCAATGAATTAATGATTCATAATTACAACTGAATGATCGGTCATGATCCCAGAGTTCCGTTTCACACACAAACACGCCCCAGGTCAGTATCCCTGCAATCTTGCTCGGAGTACTAGACATTTCTTGAGACTAGTCAGTGGACATCCAGGAGTGTTACAGAATTCCACTGAACCTCCAATCACAACAGTAGTCTCGGAAAATGTATGGCCCAAGTTGTTGCCTGATTAAGTTCTGTTTTAAGTTGCTTCCTGTTCCTCGCTTGCCATGAGGTCATCAGATGGTTACAGTGGCTCTGCACTATAACAGGGCTCTTTTTTTTCCTTTCCTCATTATGGCTTTCAGCCCCAGAAGTGAACTGTCTGAAATTATTCATCTGAGTAATTGCCTCACATTTCCTCTTGCCAATTGTCATTTTCGCTATCCATAGAATGAGTCAGCAGAAATGCTGCAACTTAATTTTCAGCTAGATTATCTGCCTTTAAAGAAGGGGGGAAAAATTGGCTGGGCTTCTTCCATCCCAGGAATAATATCAGGAAAAAGGAAACCAAATGCTGATGGGACTGCTTAGATAAAAGCCATGTGTTGTGTGCACATCACTTTCATTTCCCCAGTGGCTTGCCATTTCAGTCAGACAGGGGTGAGTGGACGATGGTGCCCTGGGATCCTACCCTCTACTTCCAAATGTCTCTTTCCTAATGCTTTGATCCTCTTTCCTGGCTTCCTCAATTCCAATATCCAGCAGCTTCCTCCAGACATTCCTCACCACTGCGGTGGCATCGCCCCAAATACTGTTTCCCTTCACTTTGTTGCAGGCACTTTCTTTCCAACATACATTTTAAGCAAGCGAGAGCAGGTCAGCATTTCAGCCTGGGGGGAAGGTTCGAACCCAAAGACAAGCAGCAGAACCCACTCGCTGGCCTTTCCACTTTGGGCCCCTTTTGAAAGGGAGTGAAGTTTGTGTTACTACTTTTTCTGACAGCCCATTTACCTCAACTTGCAAGGGGAATGGCCTTGTGGCAGAAGGGGCTTTGAGCGTACAGACTTGTCATTCCTAGAAGCATGTCTGGGAGATATATTGTTGCAGAGAGATATGTTTTTGGATGCTTTCTGGCATCAGTGACACGTCTACTGTATGCCTGTTGAGAGGAGGAAGCGTAGACTACGGGTCTGATGGTTGCCTTTGCTTCAGGTGCATTCGGAATCAGATCGTGGGGTTCGTTCACCCTAAACAATTCCAAATATTTTATCAGAAACAGAGTTTGCACATCAAACCAAACCATCATTTTAAACTATGATTTGTTGAATAATCTACAGTTGCTTTTCACACTTCAAATTAAGCCGTAAATCAAGTTGTGCAAACCATATTTGGTTTTGCAACATGCTGGGCCCCAAAGAAGCCAACTACAATATAACAACATCAGAACTGCCACTAAAATCCTGCATCTAAGAACACTAGCCATACAGTATATGAGCAAATTTTCAATTTGCTCTTCTTCTCAGTCTAGTAATAATAATAATTTTATTTTACAGCCCAAAGGCCTGAAAACTAGTAAGAATACATCTTAAAAAAAAAAAAAAACTTAAACATTGTCCTTACACAATAAGGACTGCAAGGGGAAAAAGTCTTAGGGAAACAGAAATCCGACCTGTCTGCCTGAGAAGTAATCACTGGCAGGATTCTTCCTATTCTGACACATTCTTCAACTTACCATAAACTAGGAACATTTTAAATTCACATTCCTTGTATTGATCCTTTCTCTGGAAAGATTTGAGTATGAACAAAAACTAAGAACTACAATATAGAAAGAGCTTTCTGCACCTCTTCCATTGCTATCTTGAGAACCTACATGCACATGCATGTTGTTGTACACACCATATATTTTTGGGAAATCAGGGGTGGGCAGCATAATGACTTGTTGCATCTGCACATATTTGCATGTATATGTGAGCTGGGAAGCACAGGGTGAGCTGCCTAACCTGTTCTGGGTCACGTGATCAGGAGGAAGGAAAGAGGGGGCTTAGAATGGAGGAACAGGCAGCATGCTAAGCCAATCCCCCCTGCCTCCCCTGTAGGGATATACTGGGGGCAGCATTTTCTTTGTAGCCCCCACCCTATCACCCCATTTTCAAGCTTATTCTTCCTTTTGCCACCTTCTCATGCCACACCAAATGTGCTCCTGCTCTGTTCAGCCTTTGGAGAATTACCTGCTGATAGATAGGTAGACAGAATCCTGAGCCCCTTCCCATAATTTCTTCCCAACATTCTGCTGGGTGGAAAAGAATAAAAAGGGTCTTTAAAGCCTTTTCAGTCCTTTGTACAGATATCAGTTCCACCTGACAATGCTAAGGATGCAGATGTGGTAGGAATTAATTGGCTGGATTCTTGATTTGACTAGAATTGTTTCCAGAATTTTACATTCTTTGGCAGCTTTTCTAAATACAAGTAAAACACAACTAAAATGATCAAGTACTTGGAGTACCTTTTCATTTGCTGTGTGAAGAACAAGATAGATAATCTTTTTCTCTTTTTCATGAAGGTAGAACTTAAGATTTCCCTAAGCCACATCCACATGAGCTCCTCTTTCCATCATGACCTTACCCCACCATTTCCAACCATGTCCTCATAATTCTGCCTGTATTTCAAGATCAGTCCATAGCTGGAACTCCATGAAAATGAGGTCTGGTGCTCTGTTCAAGGGGTGGTGTCTTCCCTCTTATCCTCGTTCAAGACTGCCTTTCTAGAAAATCCATGGCATTTGGCAGAAGAGGCTTAAGTTCGGGTGGCAATCTGCTCAGCTTGGTCTGGCAGGTACACTGTGGGACTTCAGGCTGCTCCCTGTGCTTGGTGCCTATTCTGCAATCCTGGTTAGGCTGCAAGGGAGACTGAAACCCTGACTTTTAATAATTAGATTAATATAAAGCCCTGAAATTCAGTAGTCCACCCCTGGCTTAACACATGTAACTGAATGCATAATCAAAAGAAGTTGGCTTTTGTATTTCTGTAGTATATATGGCAGAAAATTCCCTTCCCAGTGGCTGCTGCTCCCAGGGAAGCCCTCTTGTTTTGCGTTCTCTTCTTGGATTTTGTTCTTGGGGTAATTTACAGCTTTCATCTCCCAGCAGCAAAACTCCTTTCTCAAACTTCAGCAGCTCTTTAACCATTATTCAGCAGCTACATTTCAGCTGCAAAGTTTGGATGACCACTAGATTCCAGCCAAGAGTTTAATAAAAAATAACAATAACCTTCTTTGCTGCCAGCTAATGGCTGGTAACTAATCAACCCATAGTTATAAGGTTTTTGTTTTCTGTTTTTTTAATGTGAACTGGACAACTGAAAAGGGGAAAAAAGAAAAAAAAAGAAAGAAATGCAGTTCATGGACTAACCAGAACATTGTGCATACTAATTGGAGGAGGCTTTTTATCCACCAATTGATGGATGACATTGACTGGGTCTGGAATTTCAGTAAAGGGAACTACCAAGAACAGCCTTAGAATTTTGTGCATTGCAGTTGTTTGAACAGTAGCATGGTACAGACCTGTTCTGGGGACACAGTAGGATGACAGCCACTTTTAGGATGACTTCCTGGCAACTCCAGGGTGGGGACGAGAGTACAGCAAAGCAGCTGTGGGTGTGTGGCCCTAATGAAGTTGATTGCAAATAAATTCAGAATTATCAAAAGAAAGTGACTATTTGGGCAACATCAAATTCACTGAAGAGTATTTACAAACTATGCGATATTTGATGCTCACCACTTGCTTAGCTGGATTTAGAAAGGCTTAAATAGATACACTGAGGATAAATTTAGCTAAATGGCTAATAGTCATGGAAATTTTTCTGAATATGAGACCCTGGCAATAAACAAACAGGGAAAGGTCAACAACTTCACATATAACAAAGCACATTTCTCATGTCCTCCTCATCAGGATTGTGAATCAATCTTTGTACCATTGACATAAGGGTAAAGAAAACTCAGAAGTTGATTATTGTGACTGGAACTTATTCTAGACTTTTTGCATAAAAATGAAAAAAAAAGGAACTTGTGATTTATGATGTTGATGATTAGACAGTATAGATTATAGAAAGAGAAATGTGATATAATTTTAGACAGAGAAGTTAAAATATATTTGTACTTATAACTGCTGTGAAGAATATCAGAAGCCACTTCTTTTTTCTATTTTTCTTCAATTTTTTTCTTGTACTTTTTGCTTTTTCTTTGATTTGCTTTTTCTTTTTTCTTCCTTACTTTATATTAGTTTGTGTTAGTTTCTATCTTCTTGTCTAAAAGCTTTAATAAACATTATGTTGATTGTGTTTCAAACTCAACCCCCCACCCAATACATCTCACTGTAGTTTTGCAAAACGTAATTGGTATAATCTTATCACTCAGTGAGTCTTCTGGTTCAGATTGACATTTAATATACATAGGAAAACAGAATCTCCATGAACACAGATGAAAAAAGTGACCACTTGGACAGAGCTCTGAAAAGAAACAAATATTGGGCCAATATATAGTACAAACTGTAGAACTTACTTCACAAATGAATGCATTTTGTCTCTAAAAGCTCTCCATCAGAGAATTTTAACTGCATTATACAGTAGTAGAGGTGATGATGCTGAACTAAAACTGCTAGAAGCCTTCCCTACTTGGCCAACACTGATGAAGGGATATTCATAGTTGAGCTTCTTAAACATCAGGAGGACCATAGGTTGTACACTTGTTTAGAGAGTCCGATTTTCCTTTCCCTCACATGGACTGATAGTTTTTGTAGGCTTAATACTGGCAAAATCTCGTAAGAAGCCAGAAATAGGAGCAAGACTCTGCAAACTTATCTGAATGCAACCATATGGCATGAGTGAACACTGTACTTACAAAGCAGGAGAAATGTTACAGATAGATTCCTCTTCTTACTTGTCTGAATTATAAAACACAGGGAACATGAAACTAATAAAGGTATCTGTTTTGCAAATGGCCTTCCTATTTGTAAATCTGTTGATAATTTTCCAAAGAAACCTTTTCTTTATATATATATAATTATTTTCATATCATTTCTATCCATATTATCAAATAAACAAGTCCTATTTTCAAATTTGTACTATCAACTTTGTGAAATTATAACAGATCTGAACTCATTATAACTTTGCCTCTTGCAAGATGACATGCGAAGGGGAAATAGAACTCTGCTTCTTGTTCAGGAAACATCTGGCCAACCTTTTAATTCTCATGCAGGTCACTGGCCATTTCAAAGCTAATGGAACAGAAAAGGGTGGGAAGACAAAGGTACAGCTCTCTAGTATCATCACACTGTCTACCAGTCAGAGCCAAAAGAGGTTCTGGAAATGGCTTTTTGCTGATTGCTTTTCTCCGGATCAACTTTTAAGCTGTAAAATTTCATAATTTCAAATTTCCAATGGAAGGACTGAAAATGTGCACAGTGTCTCAGTATTAGTTGAACTCTGAATTTTGAAGCAGATCCAGACAGAATGAAGTGGCTATCCTTGAGTTTTTAAATTGTCTGTATCTTTCTGGTTCACATCATTATTAGAAAACAGTGTATATTAAACCAAGTAACAGCTTGCAATATTTTAGTAGATTTACTGAGTGCATTATTCATTCACCCACATCCACATTCCTATCCATTCACCCCCACCAACTAATGCAATATGCAATCTTCCTTTCCAGTAAATTAAAAGGCAGAGTTGCTTATCTTGCAACCCATTAGACCAAACTCAGCACATCAGCTGTCTCTAGTGTTCACTGAGACTGTTAGCTTCCTGTTTTGGCTGTCTGTCTCAGAAATGAGGTGAGGGGAGCAAAGAACAGAAATATCAACTCATATCTGACAAGCTGTAATACGTCACTGCTGGAAGGGACATAAAAATCCACTGGACTTAAGTTAAATATGATTAACTTAAATCCAGTTGATTTTGAGGGGTCTGCTTTAAGTATGACCAATGGACAAACAGTACATAAATGCATAGTGTGCACCTATGTGTTTGGAGGGGTAGGTTTATATTAGAGGATATATCACACTTAGGAAGGAAGTTTAATTCTCCTCCCCACCAGCCTGTTGTTTTGTAACATTCCCTCCTTCTTTCCACTCATCTGAAAGCAGAGATTCGCATCTGGCTCATGTATCCCAGATGGCCCATAGGAGTGCTATGGCTATTTTCAGTCTATTTCTTTCTATTTCCCTAAAGCTGAGAATTACAACCCAGCTGCTTTAAAACTATTTGAAGCAGAAGCAAGCACAGCGACTATATGGTGTAAAATCATGGCTTTACTCTAACTTAGTTCTAGCACAGAAGATACAGTCTAAGCTTAAGGGCAGTTAATGCAAGTCCCTTGATGTGTGTCCAACACAGTTTTAAGATTAGAACTGGGAATTACTAGAGCCCAAAATTTGGATTGTGATTTTTAATAACTGGCTACAATTTATGCTTATCCCAAGAGGGCTGACTCCTCTGATAATCAAGGATTACTTTCAATCTACAGGGAAAATCCCTATCAGCTCTACATGGTGTCCCTTGTGAGACATAACACAGGATGTCTCACAAAAGTACCGAAGGAGAGAATTTTAGACACAAGATGGCAGCAGGTTAGGATGGCACCAAGCCAGCTGACCTTCAGTACTATGCTAGCTAACTATCATCAATCTTTAATAAATTATAGACATTGCATAACACCAGCAGTCACTGATGGCTATTGAAAGATTCCCTGCCATGAACACCTTTGCCCCTATGACTCCCTGTAATTCTCAGAGACTTACATGCCATATTAATTAGACCCCTCATACCCTCCCTTCTTCCCTCCCTCTCTTCTATCTCTCTCTCTCTCTTACACAGATTATTTCATGTTGCTTTTTGGATCCTCCTTTACCATTGTATTTATGAACTATGAAGGATATTATGTGGATATGCCAATCTAAAACTATCATAATTCCTTTGTTTTGCCCACTCCTTTTGCATGCAGATTGTTTAAAAAGTTCAATCAGCCTCAACTAGGCTCCTATGTACATCCAACATCCCCCCATGCAGTGGTCTCAAACAGGATTGTGTTAGTATGTGTTTTAATTTGACTTAAAAAGAAAAATAACAAAGGAAGGACAGCTGCATGCTACTGTATGTATTTTAATGTATTGCATAATTTGCCCTTCAGTTTAGAGGCAACTGAATTATGATAATCTACTGAGCCCCTGTAGGCACATATGGTTCAATCTGATATTGGTAGAAAATTATGCTTGAAGTGTGAAGGGTGATCATTCTTAAATCAAAACAATCCACCCCTTGATAATGCCCAACTTTAGACAAATCATACAACTGCAGCCCTCTACAAACAGGTAGGGTAAAAAAAAAAAATGATACCCCTTAGCTGATGATCTGAACAATGAGAAAAAAAGTTCTACCATGATGTGTGAATAGCTATTATTTAAATATTTAAAAGTATATTCTGTCCGAATCCCAATGACTCTGTACAGTAGTTCCTAGTTCTCAAGCTTGATTTACCAACATCCAATGCTTTTGTACATCCTGACAGAATAGGAGGTCTTCAGAGCAAAAATAAAGCAAAACTGAATTATACTTACACAGGATATCTGTTGCCCAGAGAATTCTAAAGTTCTTAAGAACAAAGAAAGCAGAATGGCATTATATATATGTATGTATGTATGTATGTATGTATGTATGTATGTATGTATGTATAAAATTGTGTTCATTATAACGATCATTGTATATAAACCAAACAGATGTATCCATGTAATGTATTTGATCTATATAAACATGTGTAAATCAAGCACTGATAACAAGTCAGTATAGACATCTGAAAAAACTCTTAACTCCAACACCATTTGATTTTGCCTCAAAAGCAGAGAACATGTACAGTAATTCTTGTCACAAAACTGGGCAGAAGGTTTGGAAAATAGTTTATACTGACATAATAAATTTTACAGCAATATCTAATACTGGAAATTCAATCACAATTCAATCACAGTCAAAGTTCAGATGAGGAATGTGACCTCTGAATCTTTTCACATAATAAGCCCTAACTAAAGTATGAGTAAATCTAATTGAAATGAAAAGGACTTTCAGTTTCAATTAGTCTATATAATTCCTGTTGGACAGAGGCCAGATTTTTTAATGATTAAATATTCTAACAAAATATCTAAGTGAAAATCCCATCTGTTTAACTTTCAAGGAACTGTTTAAACTACATTTCTTAGAAGATATTATAAGATTCAAAAGATGGAATTCCCATGAAGAGAACAAATAAATGTCTTTCAACAGTTCTGCCTTAGATAGATTAATCTAGCATGTATCAGCATCAGATGTACTGTATCCAAATTCTATCCTTTTCCACCTAATTTCTTAGTGAATCATGAAAAAGAAAAATGCCCAGAAAAATATGAAATGCTGCCAGATGTATTTTGGACACTCTTTCGTATATGTTTGTGTGTATGTATGGTATATGTATACTGTATGTGTATGTATACTGTGTGTGTGTATGTGTATATGTACATAACAAGGACCTGAAGGAGGAACTAGAGAAGATGTGGAAAGTGAAGGCCAGAGTGGTCCCTACCAGTGGTGGCAGGGGCACTTGGGGCTGTGACCCCAAAGCTGGGAGAGTGGCCCCCACAGATCCCAGGAGCATCGTCAGAGTTCTCTGTCCAGAAGAGTGCAGTGCTGGGAACAGCTAAGATCCTGCACAGAACCCTCAAACTCCCAGGCCTCTGGTAGAGGACCCGAGGTTAAGGAAGACACAGACCACCCATATGGGTGAGAAGGGAATTTTTAAAAATAGTTTATATGACTTTACCCTAATATTTCCTTTTTACTAAGCAACTCTACTCCTTATATTCATTTTTTTGTACATGATTTTCCTAAATATGTTGGTTTGCACCAATACATATATCAGTTTTAAGCAGATTTCACACACACACACACACACACACGAATGCTACTCTGTGTATAACTTTCCCAATATACACTAGTTTGTATGATCTTTCTTTGCTGAGAAGAATGGATAAAAATGGACTCTATTTATTCCGCTACTCCTAGAGGCATTTAGGTTGGGGGGGAGAGTCAAGGGAGGCAATGACAAAAGCAGGATTGCAAAGGTGTGATATAAACTCTGCACCTTTTATAAGTATGTCATGAAGTTTCACACAAGTAAGAAAGGGGCGGAGCTTGTGTCACTGCTCTTATCACTTTGTTGAAAGCACTGGATCCTCTGGATGCTTCTGGAAGATGTACATGCCATGATGGAATTGGCTTTGGTGGTTAGCAGCTTTTTTGAGCCAAAGAAATATGTAATAGATTTCTCTATTTGAAGCTGGCAATGGGAAAAAAAAGCAGTGACTTGATTTGAGTTCAAAGAACATTGCAGTATGAGTTTCTCTATCAGTTCAATAGGTGGGATTAGCTCTGCATACACAACTCTCTGATTCCAGCGCTGTTTAAGTTTTTCTAGCCTCTGATGTCAAGGAAACATGTCACATCAGAGCCTAGGCTCAAAGAAGATTATTAGGTTACGATGAGAGACACAGACACTTCACCATCCTTCCAAGCCGTTAAACGTAAAAGAAAGGCAGGACTGGAAAACAGAAAATGAAAAGTTTAATAAGTTCCATTATCATATGCCTGGGAGCTTCCATGGCTCATGATTACCATCCCAGAAGGCGGCTGTTATTCAGCGATGTCTCATGACTATTATCCACACCAATGACCAACTGTGGAAGGTATACCTTTAAACCAGTCCTTCAGATTGAATTCAGAGAGCAGTTTATCTCTTACGATAACTGAGGCAAGCTTTCTGCATGTCTTTCAAGAAGTTGGGAACTCCAGTCTGAAACAGGAATGGAAATACACTTATCCTTCTATATTTAATGATCTACTAAGTAACAACTAATTTTCTTTACATTTCATTACTTTTGCTACTACTCAAAGAAAAAAACATTCATTTAAGTCACCCATTTCACCCTTGGATTGACAGAGAAGCATCCTATCAGGGGCTTAATATCTGTACTAATTCTGGGGACACACTCAATGAATTACTGGTATCTCTTCCACAGTAGTAGCCAGTTACAGCCATTCACACTTTTCAAATTATATAATTTTATATGGAAAGCGACCACAAAGCAATATTCCAAACTTCTAGGAACCCATGAATCCAAATGACTTCTTGACTTAACCCACAGCATTAAGCTTCAACTACCCTGCTTACCTTAGTTGCCCAGTTGACAACCCACGAAGGAAGCTTTCCGCCAGGATCATCAAAATAGGACATGAAAACTTTTTAATCAAAAAAAGAAACAAAGTGCAATTTTAAGCGTAGCTTTTTCATTTATCGCCAACTGGTAAATGCCTGTAATTTAGAATTAAGGATGGATGGAACTTATTCCACAGAAAATATTATTTCACTAGACATCAAGATGAGATACCTGCTGAAACTTCACATGATTTCTGCGCACATTTTGTTCCTTTTTCCTCCCCCAGAGATCATAATTTGCACCCCCCCCTGCACACACACATAATGTTCTGAACTGCACAACTTACTGCACATAAACCTGGTCCAGAACAAACGCAGTAAAAAAAAGGGATGAATCTGAAAAAGTCATTTCCTTCCCTAACTCTATTGCCTCACCTATCCTTTGTGCATGAAAATCTAAATTTGGCCTTTACCAAATCTGTGTGTGTGTGTGTGTGAGAGAGAGAGAGAGAGAGAGACAGAGAAATGAAGGAAGGGAAGGGAAGGATTATTGTGGCATCTCCATTTAAAAGTATAAAGAATCTTAGTCTTGGGAGTCTTAATATCACAGAAATTGCTGGATCACACTAAAAACTTATCTAGCCCAGCATGTTATTCCTAGTGTCCAGTCAGATCCATAAGCAGGACAAGAGACAGCACTATCCAGTTTTTCTTCCACAACTGCTATTCAGAGATCGACAGCTTCTGATATTGCAAAAAATAGATTGCCATCACGACTGCCAGCTACTGAAAAGCCTTCATCGGTTTGTCCAATCTCCTTTAAATGCTTCCACCCTGCCATTTATCGGATCCTGCAGTGAATGAATTAATTAATTAATACCAGTTATATGGCTGCCTACCTCATGTAACACTACTCAGGACAGCTCGCAACAATAAGAAAAACGAGGAAAACAGAAAAACCAAAACCTGGCATCTTGACCAACAGTCTCCTCTACATCCAGCAATTCAGTTCATGGGCTCCAATGCTTGCCATTTAATTGAGTGCCCTCTCAAAAAGCGCTTATGGAATATGCCCAAACAATCTGTCCTGCTCAGTCACTTTAGTGCAAACTTCATCATCATGTATGTGATGTGTGGATTTTTCTTCTCAAATGTGCATTTCCTCATGCTTGTTTGCACTTAACGAAATTTACATTGAACTATATTTACCACACCCATTCTCCAGTGAAGAAAGAACTTTTTGGAGAATCGACATTCTGTTTTAAGCATTCTGACTAATCTACTATGATTAGCAAATTTAGCCATCTCGTTGCTTTTCAATTTGCCCATAAATGTTTTCAGATGAAGTGTGATAAATTTTTGGTTGCTGTTTACAGTCCCATTTTAAAGCCATTTATTTTTTCTTTCTATTTTTTGTTCTTTAACCAGTTACCAATCTTCTAATCCCATAATGGTGAGTTTACTCAGGAGCCTCTGGCAAGCCTTATGAAAGTCCAAAACCCCCAATATCTAATGGATAATTCCTATCCATATGCTTAATGATACCTTCAAAGAACTTTAAAAAGTCAGTGAGGCAGAAATTACCTTTCCAGAAAGTCTGTTGATATTTCTTCAGCAAGCTTTGATTTTACATAATTTTCTCACCTGGTCACATGATCAATCCAAGAAGTGCTGGGAAAACCTCTACTCTTCATAGAGCCTGGTGCTGCTGTGAGTGCACCAGGCATTTTAAAAGTTAAAGAAAGGTAGAAGAGACCTCCTTGGCCACCACATACAATTTTAAAAGTGTGTACAACCCCTGTCTGCCCCCCACACCCATGATTTTTGCTAGCCAAATTACTTTTCAGTTACTACATCCCATGAAAAATCTGATAGCAGCAAATATTCAAATTCACTTCCAGAGGGATCTGGTAGATGTTTTTTAATCCCTAGGAAGAAGACAAAAAGCAGTAGAAAGAAGCAAGATAAAAGATAAATGGGAGAGAATCTCTCATGGCTCATTGATTGGTTAGCTGGCAAGAGAGAATGATTATCTATATTGGAATTTATGAGCTAAACCATTGGCTGTAGGCCTGCAATACTATTTTGCAGACATCCTTTCAGCAATCTGTTTATCCAATTCCTTAGCAAAAGACATGGATTAATTTTTACAAGGGTATATAGATGTTTATTATAATCCTTACTTAGAAATTTAAATTTTCTGCTCAAAGTAACCATTCCTATAAAATTATGTATTGATTTCTTACCTTTGCACCCTTTCTTGCCATCACTTGCAAAGGCCACACCTTGTCTATAATTCTTTACTCTAACATTCCCAGACTTTTCAGGGAATTTAACAGTATTTACGCTTTTAGCCAATATAACATAGATCTTCTGCCCATCAAGGTCCATATCTTGACGCTCACGAACAAAAACATACTGTACTGAAGTTTAAGAAATAATCAGGATTTTAAAATTTAAGATACATTATGGATCCAGAAGTATTTCAAATTTAGGGAGCATGGATTCAATTTGCATTTTTGGACTTTAAATTATTTGGTTATTTTGCTTTTCAAAAAGCGTAAGATGATACATGGTTCCACAAAAGCATGTATCAAGGTCTTACTTTTTTAGTTCCTAATAAGGATTAATTTGTATATCATTTAAACTTTCAGAAACTGAGAAGAACTGGGATCATAACAAGGTCTGCAGCTATTAAAGTTAAAAGTAAAACTCCAGTCAAAGACTTGAAAGGATACATCTCTGTTTGCCAAGGGGAAGGGGAACTTCACTTCCCAGTAGATAGCTGTTTTGCCATCCTGAGTTTTCTCACATAGATCTATAAATTGGTGGTAATATATATGAGAAACATATTTATATCACTGAACTTACAAATAGATAATGATTAGAAAGCATTTAATTAAAATGCTACAAGTCATGCACAAATCAAACTAGGTATGTGTGAGGCCTCAATAAGTGCCCGCTCTGGCCCTAGGCAGTCAGGAACTAGGATTTTATGTAGGGAGGCAGGAGCTGCTCATCGCTGACAGTTGTTCAGAGTCATGAGGCATACAAGTTTTTATTATTATTATTATTATTATTATTATTATTATTATTATTATTATTCAGAATAGATTGCAGGTTAGTGAGATAGATCAAGGCCAGAATCCAAGGCAGCAACCATGGAATCATTACAACTTGACTGCTCCTCAGTGGAAAGCAGCTTTAGCTTCCAAAAGTGAGCCCTCAAGACCACAGGGCCTAAGGAAATGCAACACTCAAAAGTGGACTGGACTTACAAAAAGAGGAATGCATAAGGAAAAGGAAAAGTTCTACAGAAGAAGAATAGGAAAGAACATGAATGGAAGTTACTTACCTATCTATCATTTACTTAGCCTCCTTAAAGAAAAACAAAGAATGTACTCCTGACTCTGTTATACTGGGGGAAAATAACTGTCATGAAAGGGGAGAACCATGCTCAGCAATGATGCAGAATCAAGATGGGTTAGGTCTCTGTCTACAGATTGCTTGGACCTAAAAGGGTCCCAGATAAGGCTCACATACAATAAATCCTTCAGTCAATTTCTTGCAAGAGGAGGTTTCCCTCCCTCTCACTACTCCATCCACTTCTGTCTCAAGTATCTTGTTGCCCAAAAGAAACACCTGCAGTTGTTTGGGGGCCAGACAATAGTGCACATAGAGATACTACTGAATATAATTCAGATTCAAAGAAAAGAAACAGTTTTCCAAGGAAACAGTGTAATCTGACAAAGGCAGGACTCTATCTATCTATCTATCTATCTATCTATCTATCTATCTATCTATCTATCTATCTATCTGATTTGTTACCGCCCATCTCCTCCACCAGAGGGACTCTGGGCGGTTTACAACAAAAAGGTAGTCAATTAAAACAGTAAATATGAAATACAAATACAATATATAAAAATATAAATACCAATTAATAAATAGATATAAAAATAAAAATAATAAAATCCAAGTGGCAGGATCTAATGTGTGCGTGAGGAGCACTCTAGGGTGCCAGCCATCCCCAAGCAGAGCTACTCCCTTCTCCGCCCCAAGCAAGACAGCAGAGCCAAGTCTTCAGGTTCCTCTGGAAGGCCAGGAATGATGGGGCCAACCTCACGTCTGGGGGCAGCGTGTTCCACAGGGCAGGAGCTACTGCAGAGAAGGCCCGCCTCCTGGACCCTGCCAAATGGAATTCTCTTATAGATGGGATCCGCAACATGCCCTCTCTGCATGATCTGGTGGGACGGGTCCCTCAGGTAACCTGGCCCCATGCCATGTAGGGCTTTAAAGGTGATAACCAGCACCTTGAATTGGACCCGGAAGCAGACTGGTACCCAGTGCAGCTTGTGTAGCAGAGGTATTATGTGGGCCGATCTAGGGGCACCAAAAATAACCCGTGTGGCTATGTTCTGGACCAGCTGTAGCTTCCGGATACTCTTTAAGAGTAGCCCCATGTAGAGCGCATTGAAATAGTCTATGTGGGAGATAACAAGGGCATGAGTGACTGTTCAAAGGGCTTCCCGATCCAAGAAAGGGCGTAACTGGAGTACAACAGGAAGCTGCCCAAAGGCCCTGCTGGCCACGGCTGCCACCTGCTCTAGTGGGTCACATACCCTCCAGTTATGTTTACTTCAGCTCCTAGTATTCCCCAGCCAGCATGGCCATTGATGGGAATTCAGATGGTCCACCCATTTGGAGTGCAACAGGTTGGGAAAGACTAGCTTACCAGATCCGTAATACCTAACAATAAATTGTTGTGCCCACAAGAAGCAGAACAGACAGACAAACAAAGCATAATGTATCTGTTAGAGTCATTAAGACATTGGACTAGGCCTGGGGAGACCCAGGTTCAGGTGCAGCCTCAGCCATGGCAACCCTCTCTGAGCTAATCATTCTCTCTCAACTTACCTCACATTTTGTTTTGGGGAAAAAGTGAAGGAAGGAATGCCATGTACTGCCTTGAACTCCTAGAGGAAAGGTGGGTTATAAATCTCACAAATAAAATAAATAAGCATAAGAACAGGAAGTATCAGTCAAGAGCCATTCTTTGTCCAGCAGAGGAAGATCCATGGCCCTGTAACTTGAGCCACTAGGACATCATCCTCATGATGAATCCTTTCCTGGCTATCTCAAAACAGCCGAGCACCAGGAGACACAAAATGAAGAAAGCTTCTTCTTGTAACCTGAGGCAAGGAGAAAGAGCCGAGCCTAGAAGGACAAGTCTATCTCTTCTCAACATTCCTTCTAGCAGTGACTCTATTATGGAATTCCTAGAGCTGACAGTGAAGCAAAGAGGTGGAAAGAGCCAGTCCTTGATGGCAAACACAAAATCTCTTTCTCCTCCAACATATATAAAGAAGTATAAAGAATATAATTAATTACCAAACTAGAACCCAATCCAAAAACGCTACTAAATCTATTTCAATATAGATTTTCCCCCAGTAATGTTATTTCTATTATTAACAAGCATAGATAATTTACATAGATATGTTTCATAAATTATGTGTGACCTATACTTCTAAGGCCTCAATGTAATTTTTTTACATTTTTTACATTTTACATTTTTCAGGCAGTCTTGTGTAGCCTAGTTTTTAAAAGCAGGCTAGTTTTTAAAAGCAGGCAATAAAGTTATCAGCATATTATTAGTTAACGTTCATTAATTTTCTATAAATTGGCACAAGAGTACAAATTTAAAATAGTCAATTTGTTTTTACAATAATTCATTTCCTTGTAAACATTTCAAAAGTCCTATTAAAATACTTAAGTGGACTTGTTCTCCCTAAAAAGATCTGTAGTCAAAAAACCCCAAAGCAATACAACTGCTACTTTTTCATAAGTTTTGACAAACAGCATAAGCCTGAACATAAGGGCATGTTTCTCACCAAGCTTTATTTCTGAAGAATGTTCCAAAATTGTTGTGCCACTATTGGCCTTACCCTCTCCCAAAACTCCATTGAAACTGCTTGAGAAATAAGAAGTCTCAAGCACCTAATTCATGCAGTTTATGAGTGGATACTAGAAGATACTCTTGAATGTATCTTTCAAGTGTTTTTAGATAGCTAAAGGAAATATATCCTGAACAAGAATATCATGCTGATATTAACAATAAGATCAAGTCAAAAAGACCATTTTGTGCTTTTTAAGTAAGGCTGCTATGGGTGTAGAAATGACTACTGATGCACTTAGCAGAGTGACAGTGTATTCCTCACAAGCATATGGAGGGTCCTAATCACATGTCGCTACTCTAAAATAACTTATTTTCACAGGATTTCATATGTAATGCCAACTTTCTAATGGAATACAGTATAAGTCCCAGAAGGTGGTAAGTCACGATAGAATATTACATTTTCCACCAGAGGTCACTGGAGTATTAATTTGGTACCACTGGACAGCATATTTAATATTCTGGGGCAAGGGAAATCAAACTTAAAAATGAAAGTTTGAGAAAAAAAATCATTTAATGCACAAATTGCAGAGGACTTCCTTTTAAATGTTAATGTATTTTATATTCTCACAAGGTGAAACCTATGTTATATAATAAAACAGATCACTGCATTTTATTATTTCAGAATCCATTCTTTTCAATACTGCCCAGAGAGTTGGAAGAATCAAACATAGTAAGGATGGTCTGCAGATTAGAATTTTTCTGATTACTTTGTTCATTTAACGGTCAGTTTTCTATCATAGTGTCTGGCTTATGCCTTTGTTTGTTATTTATTGTTTTAAATTAAATGCATTAAATGCACTATTTTTAAAAAAGCCTATAACCTTTACCCACTCATTAGTAGGGATATTGGCTGCCCAAAATTTGTCCATTGGGTTTTTTAAAAGGCCAGAATAAGTGACAGTGAACCGCACTAATTATAGTGATATGCATGGATGCTCTTTCAGAGATAGACTCTGGTTCTTCAATAAAGTCCTCCTGAGTTGTGGACTCTTGGAAATAGTATCAACAAGACACAAAGAGCTACCTCCAGAAATACATTTCACCTTCCCCCAGTTTCTAAACTAGTTATTCATAGGAGGAAAATGTTACACACAAATGGAGGTAGAAATAGCAGTAATTATTAGAGTTTCTTTCCCTCTTCAACTTATAATGCTGAGAAGTGCTTCTATTAGAAAAGGTAATTTTGTTTCTTTAAATAATTATTCATTAGTATGCCCTGTTGTCACTAATTTTGTGTCCAGTATTGTTAATTAATTAGACACTTGTACAATGTGGTCCGTTTGCAGAAGGGGAATTTCACATCTTTTCCCTGTCATACCAAAAATATGGGTTTTCTTCCCCAGTCCATTGGAACTGGACTTAGTGTCACTCAGATGCAAGGGAATGTGTACACTCTGAGATGGAGGATCAGCAAAGAATCAGCAGGATCAGCAAAAGAGATGGAAGATAAGCAAACCTTCTTTATATATTCAGGGCAGCTTTCCTTAACCTGGTACTAGCTGGAGATGACTAGGTATGTAGTCCAAAACATTTGGATGTAATCAGATTGAAAAAGCTGATCTAAAAAATCATAGATGCATCAATACACATTAATCTTTTGGGATATGCAGCTACATAAAGTGCAGAAAAGAAGTAAGAAATGGTAAGAAAAATAAAGGCATGAAAGAGAAAAGGAAATACAGTATAGTTAAATCTAGTCTACAACAATCCCATTAATTATTGTCCCCTGATGGGAGGAGATGGGCGGGGACAAATCGAATAAATAAATAAATATTATACTTCTACATGACTTTCTATCTTTGCAAATCAATCTTGCCTCTATCATATTCATATACTGCTTTATAAAATGCCTTTCTCACTTTCTGTATCTGAGGGTCTCATCATCTCTATCCTGTCACAACTTCCTTGCTCTTCCCCTTCCTTTCAAAGCATTACTCTTGTGTCATATTTTTTAAATTCAATTTTCATTCATTCTCTCTCAATATACCACTGCAACATACCAGCCACTCACTTTTACATTCAATTCACTTTAATTCTTGATCTTACCTCTTCTTGTTTTACCCCACACACTTCTCAAATACCATATTTCCATTGCATTCAATTTCATTTTATATATCTCCCAATTTTACCCAACTCTCACATAACAAAGTGGACAGAAACACACTTTTATAATCAGCAAATTTTCACTTCTTTAAGCAAACATTCATACCCTGCAGCAGGTCACATATAACTCATTAGCCTTCTTTAACCCCTTTTATAATTTAGCCACCATTGTCCATGTTTAGTAAACATTCCTCCAATATACACAAATTCATCTACTTGCCCAGGTTTTTCTCCATATATTTTTAAGCTGCAATCATTCTGCTCATCTTCCCTGTTAAACCAAGAATCCATATTCTTTGCAGCAAATGTTAGATTATATAATGCAACAAGGAGTATGGTCTTCAGTACATTTACTTTCAGATCCATACTCCTTGTTGCATTGTATAATCTAACATTTGCTGCAAAGAATTTGGATTCTCGGTCAACAACACAGCACTGTCTGCACACGAAAGTATATTTATATTCCCAGCCAGGACATCTCTAATCTTACACATCTATCCATAAACATATTAAATCATCAAAGGGACTTCTACTTCTTATATCCTGCTCAATGTTGAACCATTTGCTAAGCTCTCTATTTATTCTTATGCATGCTTTGTTTTCATTGTATATCACTCTTGCAACATTCAGAAATCATTCTTCAATACCATATTTGTGCAAAACAAACCTATTTACTTTATTGCATGCTCTCTCTAAACCAACAAATATAGAATCAATTATCTTTTCACTTGCATACAATTCCTAATGTCTTCCTGAAGAGCAAAACCAGGTCTATATAACCCCTGTATGGCATAAAACTGCACCACCCTTTCCACATTTTAATTCATTTTAACTTCTAGTATCCTTTCAGTCAGAATTCTGCCAAACATCTTTCCAGCTATACTTAGCAAATGAATTCCCCTGTAGTTTTTGCATTCACTCTTGCTACATTACCCTCTGTACAGGGGGACCTTAATGGCCTTCTTCCAATTATCAGGCACAAATGAAGCCTTCACACAATACTTAAATCAAACAGCCACTTCATAACCAAATGATATTCGTATTTTTATATTTCTCCAGTTACAAAACCTATACCCACAGCCTTACTGCCTACACTGCAGATACAAACAAGTCACAGACAAAAGGAGAGAATAGCACATTACTTGGTAACAGAGGCAGATGATGCAAAGCTAATATACTTTATATTCTGAATCATAGATACTCAGTATAATGAGAATTAACATAAATTAATGGATGGAGATATAGTACAGTACAGAATATATTTCAAATCACTTAAGAAATTAGAACTGTGGGTATATGAGCCAAAAACTTTCTATAGGTATAGGCAGAATATAATTTCTTTAGAAGATTTCCTTGCACTGGGGACTTAATACCTAAATACCTTAAAACTGAATAACAATGAAGGATCGAAGAGAGCTGATTGAAACAAATGGCTGACTAGAAACTGGCACATTTTTAAATCATTTCTCAAATAAATAGCCATACTTTCAAGGTTATTTTATAAACACTGCAAGAGAATTTTAAACAGCATTTGTACTTTAAGAAAGAGAAGTACACTCACTGAATTAAACATCTTTGAAAGATTTCAAGAATCTAAAACAGTGAAATGGAAAAATCTTAGAAATGATAGCAATCCAGAAGACAGAAACAAAGCAACAGTTAAAAAATATTTTTTTCTGACAATGCTCTGTGAATTGTTTACTGACCTCTAACATATTCGTCCCATTTTGTTCTGTACTTTAAGTCCATATAAACTTCAGCACATAGCTCTGGGGAACAATCAGCAAGCATACTGTAGATTTTATATTCATACAGCCCTGATTTCTGGAAATAAACATTAAAAATCAAACAGTCGGATGAAAAATAACATCTGCTTTATAGTACCACCTCTGTCTTAACCCTTCTTCTACCCAGCACCCCTCAGCATAGCCACCTGGAGAATCGGGTAGTTGCAGTGTTCATAGCTGGAGGGCACCAAGTTGGGGAAGACTTTTACCAAACCAACCTGATTACATAAAACTAATTTACATTAATATCTCAAACAGAAGAATATTTGCCCTAAAGACAGATACTTTTGACCATTTGATGAAAGGCCTAGACCATCCCTTTCAAATATACAATACAATATTGTGCAAGCAGGCTTCCACTCATGCAATGGTGCCTCCCCTTCCACTCCTCTGTCTGCAGTCATAGCCCCCCAATCTGCTCTGAAGAGATGAGAACAGATGTAGTACTACAGAGAATGACTATGCTTGGTTGGCAAGGCTAAGAGGAAGAAAAAAGGGGAAGAGAATAGATAATGGATGGGCAGGATGAAAAACATCGTTGGAATGTCCTTGGAAGAGCTGTATGATATTACGGAAGACAGACCAAGATGGCAGCATTTGTCCAGGAAGTCACCAGAAATTGAGCTCAACTGAATGGCACCTAATTATCTATTCCATTTGTGGAAGTACAGTTAGATACAAGCTACAGGCTCCTGTCCTGTAAGACACAGATTTCTTCATATACTAACCATAGAGCTCTTAAGGCAATTCTGCATGGCAGCCTTAGGGTGTTTATCTCCCATGCTGATACTGGCTAGATATGAAACCTGTCTAGATTTCAAGCTTTGGCAATGATGTTGGCCAGATGTTCTGCGCAAACAGTACTAACTATGGCCACAAGCTGGTGGATTCACCTGCTGCTTTACCCCTCCCTCCAATGTTGGGAAAAGAAGCACTAATCACTTTCCTTTCTGTGGGTAGATCTTTGAGGGCATGCGGTTTTCATTTGCAAACAACATCCAACAGTCAATTAATCATTCAGCTGGTGGGGGGCTTAGAGGACATCTAATCCAACCTCATGTTTAATGCAAGATTTGCTTGCTCACAATGAACATTTCACCAGTCCATCAGTAGACCACTGGGGGAAAAACACACCAGTTTCACCATTCACTATTCTTGTCATTTGAGCTAGAAGACAAAACTGGCAAACTGCTTTCTGTTTCATCCATACACTTGCTTGAATCCAGAGATGCCTTCTGCCAGCACTGGACTTTGCAAGCCCAATTAGGAGAGTTTTAATGAGTCAAAAGCATTACTGGGTTCTTAGAGAACTGAGGAGAACTGAGAGGCACTTCTGTGCTGAGAAAAAGGAGGGAGATTTTTTTTCTCCCTCTTCTTGTAATTGACAATTTGCAATTGGTACTTGGAAACAAATTACAGATCTTCTGACATTTCATGGCTTAGTTTGGTTCTTCAGCTAGACTTGGCAGAAGTTTCAGACATGAATTGGCTAGGTAATATTCTTTACTCTAGATGAGAATGAAGCCATACAAAACAGTGGTAATGATTTTTAGACCCGTGGTGGTTTAAACTCATTGCTTTTTTCTCCTACCCCTTCCACATACTCTTGACATGACACTTAGTGGCCTTAAAACCAAATGATTATTGTATGTTTATGTAACTGTCCTTTTTTAGCTGAGCCCTACCTCAATCCGAACTGAGGAAGAGGTGATGATGATTTCTTTCCTTGTTTTTAAAATGGCATTAAGACTATTTTAGGACATGCTTCCGCGTTATATGCACTTTGGATTTATGCAGCTTCACTTACATGCATTTTCCTTCCCTCTTTTGCCTGCACCTCCTAACCCGGCAGTTCAATGGAGCGCTCTGGAGCCCAGGGGGATGGGAATTCCACTGGACCCAATTAACACTCTGCTTTGCTGACTGCTCAGTGCATGATTGATTTAAAAATAAACTGTGTTTTAGCATCCCTGGATTAAAGTAATTTTAAAGTGGTAGGAAAACGTAACATCTGTTTTTGGCAATTGTGTTCAAAAGCACATTGGGGGCTTCAAAGGATTAAAGCAGTAAATTGCCTGCCTTTGATATACAGAAGCTAATTGTTGATCCTCCCAAATATAGGCAGTAGCAAGAATTATATTTTTGTTGTGATGTTTAGCTATAGTAGTAACTACTTTTTAAAAGTTAGTTATGACTTTTAAATACCTTACTTCTGTTAGACTCCTGCAAACCATTACAAGTCCTCAATCCAGATAATCTCATGTGTTAGCTACTTTGCTTTACATGATATAACTTTTGAAGCAAGAAAGAACTTGCTGTTTTTAGCATTACTCATTGTAGAAACAGAATATCAAGTCTAATTCATTGCATTAACAGAATCAAGTGTTTTCCCTGATGAGATGAGAAACATACTGAATATTATATATGAGTAGAATTTAAGTGATCATATCACTGAAATTACCCTTTCTTGGAGTTCTAATGGTTATTAAATCTCATCCTACATTCTATTCAAATTTTAAATATAGTATCCCAATTCAATAAACGTAATTTCATTCTTCAGTGCCATCAGCCAGGGCCTCTATTAAACCATTATTTGAAGGAAAAAAAGGAAATATTTTTAAATAAAGATGTATGATTCACATACAATTTCATAATGGTGTTTGCAGGCCAGGGTGGATTCTACCTCAATTGCTGGAATGATTTTTCAAGGCAGTACTGTAAAAAATGTATTGAAAGTAAATAAATAATGAGAAACATTTATGAAGGTAGAATCCACTCTTGCCTAAACCCAGATTTCCCCCCCCCAAAGACTCATAGATTAAATAATAGTGATTCCTGGTATGTTAGAATCTTTATAAAGTCTACCAATAATCTTCTATTATTCAAAAGACTAATACTTCATGTACAATATTAATATTTGGGAATATGGAAGTTGTAGACTAACACAACTGGAAACCACCAAACTGGTGTTCTATGCTACAGAAGACCACAGCAGGTGCTGGAATACATCTGCATCAAACCTGCTCCTTCAGAGGTAAGCAATTATATCTACTCTGGATATTAAACTAAAACTGAATGTTTATATTATAGAAAGTCACAACAAAATTTTATCCAGAAGGATACTTTTATTTAATTGCTTTAAAAAAATCTTTAAGCTTTACTTCTTTTTCCCACTGCTTCAGGAAGATATTTTGCAATAATGAAGTATGCCAATACAAAGGAATATGGTATATACTAAAATGGCACAATTTTAGTAGCCTGCTCCAAGGCTGGATGTAGTCAGCAGATAGAGCAGTCTATTGGCTGGGACTGACAGAAGTTGGAATCTAAAACATTGGGAACCACCAGCTTGGCAAAGGCAGGAAAGAAGTATAGCAAATATGAAGGAAAGAACGTTTCTCACTAAAATCAAGAGACAAATCATTCAAGTTCTGAATATGTAACCCAAGTTTGATCTGAGCATGGCTTGATCTAGTGAACACAGCTGCAGTCAGATGGAACAGCAGTTCAAAATATATTTCATCAAGGATTATGAACACAGAAACCTTGAAATTCTAAATATGATCATCAGACTTGTATTACAGTTCCACCATGGCCTTTGACTCAATAAACCATACCTATACTGTACAAGCTATTTCTTGTTATAAGCCAGAAAAATTACAATGGTTTATAAAAAACATGCCTTCTTGATGTGAATAACATGTTCCTACCAACAAAAAGATACTTCAGTTATTCCACAATCGATTTCGACCTGTAGATACTTGCAACTAGAACTATTGTATAATTTATATATGAGGTTATACATTAATAAAAGTTGTAAGTTATATTGTATAACTCATAACCTCACTTAGTATTAAAAGTTATAATCAAGATTGTAGGCCAAAAGTTACAATCTCAAAAGTTACAAAACTCATCCCGATTCTTTTTGCATCACCTCCTCTTTCTCAGGGTTGAGAAATTCATCTATTCCATTATCTTGCAGAAAAGCTTTCCTTCTATTTAAATCTGTAGGCTGGATTAACAAGAAATAATACACATCAGGAAAAATGCTTATTTTATTTCTCTAAGCTATTTATGCAGATACTGTACATAATATCTAGCTACTATGTTGAGATAACTTCAATAATACTTTTGAGTACAGATCTCTGAAAATTCAGAGAAAATAGCAGAAACTGGGCTCAAAGTCCGTAAATTCCCTTTCTTTAGCAGTTTCACTTCATTATGAAAAATGTTGCCCACTGCATCTAATTACAGTAATTAGCATGTTAAAGCACCCCAATTTCTGAACTGTAATTATGGCTTTTCCAAGTCTCACAATTCAGGGTCTTCTTATGTTAATGGACTGAAATCATGCCATGCTTGTCTCTTTCTTCCAATTATTTCCCCCTCCCTATCTCTCTTTCACACATATACACAATCCAGGGGCTAGTGGCTGGGTATCACTCTTTGCAACCATTAAGATTCCTAGGAAATAGCTTTCTAATTAGGGACTTGGGGGAAGGGAAACGGCCTCCAATATTTTTAGGAAGGGTAAGGAGCATTAACGTTAAGCATACTGAACCTTTTTTTCCATTTCTCAGTTATTTTACATTGCATACAACAAACTTTAACAATATACTTTCTAGGCAGTAGTCTTTAGAATGCATAAAGATGCTAATGCAAAACAAGACACCACAGATCCATCTATATGCCAAATTAGTGAAAAACAAGTATTTGCCAGAAAATTAGCAAATATTTCCAATTAAAACTAAATACGAATTTGAAAGCACCTTGTATAACAATAGATATATCCCACACTTTTGAGCGTAACTGCAAATTATCAGGTGGATTCCACCATGTATTTTAGGTGATTTATTTATTATTTTATTGGCATCTCCTTTCAATTTTAGAAGCTTGTAGATGTTTCCTAATGGCAAATTAGTTGTGAGACAACCTAACTTTTTTCCTTGAAATGGTATTTCAAACTCCTAACATTCACACAAGTATGATTTGACCTGAGAATTTTAACTTTTTATGAACATGTGATTAGTGTTTATTTTGGAAGAAAAACTGAAAGAGAAAGAAGAAACTAAAATGTTAACTGTGAGAACTCCAACCAATGCATAGTTCGTACACAAAGCAATTTAAGCACAGACTGTTTTAAATCCCCTGTGAAATTGTTCTCGACTGGGGTCAACATTGGCCCAACAGATGGCATAATCTGAACAGTAGGATAATTTACCATTTAAAATCCTTTATTTCTAAACCCAACTATCAAAATTGTTCTCTCTTGGGAAGCTACAAAATACGCACATGAAACAGCCAGGACTTCCAACATTCCATCTGCGCACATCCCAATTATGATAGCACTTGTTGGTGGAGGATTGGGCTTCCTGGCTGCAGTGAGTTCCCTTCCAGGCTTCCCTAGCAGCTGCTTTAACCACGCTAGCTCTGACCACATTTTCCTCTTGGCCAGTTGAGCAGCAAGTCTTTAAAGTTTCACAGCAGAATGCCCTTCGTTGGCCAATTATCTATCCCCAAAGTAGAAGCCGCTTCAAATCTGTACTGAGATCTGTCCTCAAATTTGCCAATACCACATGGGAATTAAATTAATTGAGAAGGTGTTGATCCACTTCTATATAAAGCACATCATAGCAAAGTCTGACATTGTTGTCTTCATTAATGATACCAAGTGGCCTGACTGTAACCTGCCACCATTCTGTAGGTACTGTTAAGCCATTCCCAGCAGTGATTAGGTACTGAGTCTGGCTACCTCATAAATATGTGAACATGGGCTGAAGCTGCAGAAGTATCAATTGTGGGTAGTCATTGGTCACCAGAGTGATTGCTCCATGTGGAATCATAGCTTGCCTCTCAAATGTAAGAAGATACAATTGTTTTCAGAAAACTAGAATTTCTTAGTTTAAACTCTGTACTGGTTTTGATTGGGGGGGAATCATTCCTATCACACAGCACCATTTGTTATAGATGCACATTCTGTCATATAAACTCCATGTGTATCATATCACATCTGGATTCAGTAACAAGAAAGAATATGCAATCAGCAACATGTCTTTTACATCTGGTTGTGCTTTTGATCATCATTCTGGCATTTGTCCAGCTGTTAGTTTACATCATAACACTTGACATAATTGTGTGCATGCATGCATATTGGAATAAGTACTTAAAAGCATGAAATACTAATAATTTTACAAGATCATTCTAAACTTGCATATCAGACTCTTGATCAGAGATGGTCACCAGATGAATCTACAGGATCTAATGACTAGAATGCTGGATTTTGACCATGGAAAGGGGAGAATAAAGACCAGTCAATGGATAAAAAGGCTCCTGGACAGACTTTGGGAAAAACTGAATGTTTGGGAAAGGCACCAGAAGGAAGAAGTAGCTATATCAGTTCTAAACTAATTTTAAAGCTGGCGATTAATAGGTGAATGAATGTATTCAGATGTTGATTTAGACTGTGTTCTATATTTGCATTTCAACACAAAATTGACTCCTTATGAGTACATGGACACATCCACATAATTTTCTTGGCAGCAATATGGCAAGTCAACAGAGAGGAGTTTCAGTTGTAGGGTAAACAATAAAAACATTTAACTGACACCCACATCTTATTGGAGTTAGCATACAGAAGAATGAATCAGACTGCAATCCTAGATACCCTCACAGGTAGTCCTCGACCTTCAACCACAATTGGGACCGGAATTTCCATCACTAAGCAATGCGGTTGTAAAGCTCAATGTCACATGACTGCATCACTTAGCAACAGCAATCCCAGCACTCTCCATTGTTGTTGTTAAGCAAATTACACGAGTCATTAGCCAAGGACCCACCCCAATCCAAGCCATTCTGGGCTTGGTCCCTCCCAGCCCTGAGCCTTAGTAAGGTAAGGAACTGCCTCCAACTCCCCGTACCCGCCTATCTCCCCCCATCTAATGCCCTTTGGGCCCCTCTGCCCTGTGCTCTGCCATCCCAGCTGACCTTCGCCATCTTCTTGCTCTCAGTGCTGACAAGGTGTGCCTAGACTGGCCCTTCGCAAGGCAGCTGCTGGCCACATGAGGCTTTCTTCCCCAGGTCTTGCGAGGAAACTGCCATGCACGACCTGGGGAAGAAAGCCTCACATGGCCAACAGCTGCCTTGTGAAGGACCAGGCTGGGTACACTTCGTCAGCAGCGGGAGCAAGATGGTGAAGGTCAGCTGGGGCGGCAAAAGCCAGAGTCCAGGGGGCTCAAAGGGCATAGATGGGGGGGGGGGAGATAGGTGGGTGGGGGATGTTTAAGCACCCTCATGGTTGTAAGTATATGTGGGCTGCTAAGTGCCTGCATTTTTGATCACATGACTGCGGGGGTGCTACAATGGCTGTAACTTCGGGGACTGATTGTAAGTCCCTTCATTCAGCGCCACAGTAACTTTAACAGTCACAGAATAAATGGTCCTAAGTTGAGGACCACCTGTACTAAGAAGCCAGCCACCCTGAATATGGATAAACATGGACAGTACTAGACTGTACTAAAGCACTACAGAAAATCTTCTTGAGCTGAAGGAATCAGGAAGGGACAATAGAAATATGTTGTTCATACCTCCTAAATAAACATAGAGATAATCAATGGGTATATCTAAGAAAGAAAAAAATTAAAGTTTAAGTTTAAAAAAAAATCTAAGATGAAGAGACTCTATTTTATTTGATAATATATTGGAGAAAATAGTTTAAAGTCTTATCTAGGCCTTTCAGATCTCAGGAGCTGACAATAGTTGTGATAAGCATATTATGTAGGGTTTTTCCTCCTGAAAAAACAAATGTACAATAAGTTTTCTAATGTAAGAGAACAATTGGGCTTTGGAGAAATAATTATTTTTAATTCCCAAACCCACATCACTCTTTGTACTCTTTCAGCAAGCTCTACAGAATATGAAGAGGAGGGGAACAAAAGCTTTATTTCCAAAGATGGAAACTACATATGGAGAGTAGGAGAAAATTCTGCCTCTACGTACACTCCAAGCATTCTGCCTGGCTCCCTGACCAGCTCAAGGATGCTGCAGAAAAGCCAGTCCTTGCAGTAAGAGCTGGATCTGCATGCTACAGCTTCTCCAACTTTGTCCTAGTGAACTTCCCTAAGTTAAAAGAAGGAAAAGAAAACAAAAAATTGTTCTATATCCCCATGGTTAAGTAAGATAAACTCCAGCTGGTAGCCCTCACTTTCATCTCATCTCATGTCTGGGAAACAGAAAAAAAGAAAATAAAAGCTGCAGGATCATGGGATCCCGAGTCTTGAAGGGCAGGATGACTTCATGAAAAATGAAGGTGTCTCTTTGGGCATTTGCCAATAAAAATCCATAAATAAATACCTTTGTAAATGTTCTTTTCCTATTTATTTATGAGAAACTTAGTGACAGCAGTTTACAAAGTGCCACTCAGTCATAGTGGCTCAACTTATAGAAACAAACATAGGCCTATTCTTTTTGTTAACCTTCCTATCTTCTGTGTTAGTTCCCCTAATAGGCCAAATCTATCAAAGATTACTACTACTCACAACTAAACAGAACCTTCACCTTAAAAGCATACCTCTAAATGCTAGGGCTACTCTATCTAGGCTGCAAACATCTGGACAACTGGACAGCAGCGAAGAAATACAGAAAACTGACTCTTTGCTGTTGTGGGCAAGATTTCCTGAAGGCTCCTGGCTGGTGACTATTGGAAACAGTATTGGACTTGAAGAACCTTTGATTTTGCCAATCTTCATAGTTTAAGACAGGGACATTTTATGTATGCCCAAATACTTCATAATTATTTCTTCTCCCAAAAAAGATGGCTAAAAAAATTGACAGATTAACGCTTCCAGATTAAAAAACTATACCACCATGTCTTTGGTGGAAGACACCTGACAGTCCTATTCTCTCCATGGTTTTGCTCATGGGCAAAGTGGTTAAAATGTGGAAGACTGATAAGGGAGCGCCAAGGCTCAATCTTCCGCAACCACCCTTTTACAGAAAGATTTTGGGTCATAGTCTGCCTCTTCCTACTGAACTTCCCTGCAGGGTTGCTGTGAGGATAACAGGTGGGAAGCCACACTGCAGCCCCCCTTGAACTCCTTGGGGAAAAGAGGTGAGGTTAAAACATAATTAAAGGTAAGGTCTTTTGTACAATTAGCCTGATTGCTGGAGAGTACATGGATGCAACCACTCTGGCTTCTCCACCATGGGGCAGAAGAGATTCACCCTGCCTCTTTGTTTTTGATTTCTGGCCAGTCTCCCATGGAAGCCTTCCCATTCTTTTTGAAATGAGTCAAGCTCCGCTAAGTGCTGCCAACTAGGTGGGCAATATTGTAATGAACTCTGGGGTAAGCGCCCTCCCCCGGAATATTTCAGGTTTTGGTTTCTATGATAATAATACCATAGTACAGCATAACTGAAATTGAACTGAATAAGCTGAATTAATTGAATGAATGAATGAATGAATGAGTGAGTAAGTAAGTAAGTAAGTAAATAAAGCCCTCGCCCTCTCCCGCCCATCTCCCCCGGACAGCGGGCTCGGGGGTCCCTGGTGCGGCGCCTCGCACCTCGTCGTACAGCCGGTAGATGCAGACGCCCTCGGCGTCGACGACCAGCTGCCAGGACCTGTCGGGGGGCCCGCCCGGGCTGGCCAGCTCCCGGCAGATGGCCAGGAACTGGTCCTCGGAGAAGACCCCGCGGTGCTGCTCCGGCCTGCGAGCGGGGGCACCCGAGGAGGAGGCCACGCCGCCGCCCCGGGACATCCCCACCGAGAAGAGGCAGACGCGGGCCCGCCAGACGTGGTGCCCGTCGTCCTTTCGCCCGTCCTCCTCCGCCGCCACCTTCAGCAGCCCCCCCGGGCGCCTCCGGACCAGGTCGCGAAAGATCTCCGGGGGGCACATGGCCCGGGCCCAAGCGGCATCGCCGGCGGAGCTCCTGGCGCGCGCGCAGCTCGGGCGGGCCTGGCGCGGCGTAACGGTTGCCGGAGGGGTGCGCGCGGGCCCGGGTTCCAATCCCTCTGACCCCCTCCCGGGTCGCTGCGACAGGAAAATGCACCCGCGTCTGGAGGAAGAAGGAAGGGCTCGCTGGAGGCAGGACGACCACGGGCCTAACAGTCTGCCCCTTCGCTCAAACTCGCATGATCTGGGGAACGATATCCTGTGGGACAGATCCCCGCCAGTGACGACCACCCGCGTCATGTTTCTTCGGACGGCTCCTGCCAGGCGACCCAGAAAAAGATAATGGTTGTTAGAATCAAAGGCCGCTAAGGGGCTTAAAAGAATTGTTAGCCAGGATTACCCTTGCACGGTCTGCAAACTGGGCTAAAAGCCAAAAGTACAACAGATCTAAGTAGCTCCTTTCATCCAAGAATAATTGCAAACAGGTCACCACAGTGCAGTTAGACACTTTGCCTAAGAATCACTCTGACAGACTCTATTCCCACAACACGCTCAGTTAATCCAGTTCTGAGTTTGCATGACATATGCAAGCAACCATAAAGTAACCACATGGCCTGAGTTCCCATAAGTGACAAGCCTAAAATGTGATTGGCTTGTTGATATTTCAGTCTGTCATGCCAGTGCAGGGCAATAACGGCTCAGATAGTTTTTAGGAGAGTCCAAGAAATGCTGAACAGCAGCTGAATCCAAAGGAATAACACTAAAGCAGAACAGAGACTTTTAGGCCACAGCAGGCAAAGATTTAAAGGTACTGAGGAATCTGAGTATTTCATCCATATGTCTCTTCTTCTGGAGCAGCTTACCCACAGAGTTAAGGCGGGATCTCTCTCTTTTAATGTTTTGGAGGACTGTAAGGACCTGGCTCTTGCACAGGGATAGAAAGGGACTGATTATCTGCTCCTGAGATGGAAGAAACACCAGGAAAATTTATTATTATTGTGCTAATGGATGCTTCTTGTTATGAGGATTTTTTAGGGCTTGTTTTACCAATTACATTGTTAGGGTTTATATATAGTAGTTCATTACTGTGAGGAAAAATTGTAATCTGCTCAAAGTTGATTGGAACAGTGTGGAAGTTTAAGCAGATATTCAATTTAATCTATTTATTGTTTCAACCACAAGTTACAATAAACGGTATGAGAGTTAAGTAAAAAGATAACCAAAATTAAAATAAATTAGAATACATAAAATTAACTAAAACTTACGGAGCATTATTGCTACATTAATTATAAAAGTAAAAGGTTAAGAATTTTAATAAAAATCATTTCTTGGTTTAATTGCTTGAGCAAAGCTTTCCTGCCTCCATAATAAAGCCCCCCTGTCTGAATTCATTAAATGTTAAATTTGAGTGAATTGGGCCAAAATAGTTTCCCCAATTTCCCATGGGCACAAGTAGGACAGTGCAATAAATAATATGAAAGGTTTCCTATAGTTTTATTTGAACATGGGCAGAAACACATGCAGGTAAGTCTTCATTTAGTGACTGCCCTGGACAGCAACCATTTGCAGTTACAACGGTGATGAAAAAGTAACTTTGCAACCAATCCTCACATTTATGACCTTTACAGGTCTGTAAAGCAAAGCTTAAGTAAGTTCATAAGCACAGTCGCAGTTTCACTTAACGATTGCTTCACTTAACGACCGAGTTGCTGGTCCCAACTGTGATCGCTAAACGAGGACTACTTGTGGTATATGGTATTTTAAGGAATTTGTCATTTGTTTAAACTATTCTGGTGAGTACCTCTGTAAGGGATGGCTCTGTTACACACCTTAAACAGTACTCATATTCAGTTGGTTTTATTAAGTGCATGCCAAGAGGTGATGTTACTATGTAAACAATTCCTTTGAAAATGTCAGGAATCCTGTTTTTAATTAGCTGATTATCATATGCATTATCTGAATTCAGAAAGACTTTTGGTGAAGAGCAGAAGAGATGCATACGATTGGTTAAAAAGGTAAACCAACAATTTCAAGATGAAGTGGGAAATTTCATTTGCTTCAAAAGACACAACTTGACAAATTGGGAATCTGCCTAACCCAACAATTAAAGCCTAACCCAGTAATTAAGCACCTTAGCAATTATTTTGGCTTTAATTGGGTATGTGCCAGTTTCTGCATGCAAAAAGGAAATAGGTGTACTGTTAGGTATGCCTAATGTAGCTCTAAGGAGCTTGTATTGTATTGGAAAAATTCCATTTCCTAAGGGGCAGAAATTCCCCATATCACTGTTACATGCAGAAAATAAGGAAGTAGCACCTAAGCAAATCAGTAAACATGAAGCAAGATTAAAACAAAACCATTTTGCATAAAGTTGCTAAAAAGGAGTATGACTGTATACTGTTAGGCAGAACACAAAGTGGCTTCCATTTTCTTACTTCAGTGACACAATGGCACAGGAACTGGGAAAGGATTGTAGCAAGGACAGATTCTGAATGTTAATTTGAACTACTGTAACAAGCTGCAACTGCAGGTTTCTAATTTCCACATATTCATGAGAATTTCCTCACTTGCATCTAACTGTAATACTGACATAGCTTGGCATCATCTTTTTTTGCTGTATCCTTATGAAGCTGCCTTCATCTGATCCCAGATTTAAGCTAGGACAGGTATGCTACCTTCCCACTGGTCTCTGTATTCCAGATTCATTCTCTTTTGTGTAGTAGGAGACTCTCGGTTTTTCAAACCAGGCTGACCCCTGTAGCCACCAGGTATAGGTACAGATGCAGGGACAGTTGTGCAGGAGAGTCCTGGCTTTCTTTCTCACTTCACCATGCAGCCTGCCCCTCCCCCCCATACCTGCCATAAGGGACCAGCAGTGGTGACAAGGTGTGGCTGCATGGTAAATGGGAGACACAGCCATACTCTCCTGTGCCCACCAGCTGCTGGTTGGCCGCCTTTTGAATGCAGATTTAATACTGTTCTGGAATAGCATGAAATCCATGTCCAAAAGCAGCCTAATACCAGCTGAGATGCAAAAAAAATGTGCAAAACCAAGAGGAAATTTTGACAGATGACTAAACTGCCAGTCTCACCAGCTATCAAAACTCTTCTACCCCAGCCCACATTAAGGAGAGGGATTAGTGGATGTTTTCCTGGTGGCTGGTGACATTTAGAGCAAGGGGCGGGAAACAAAGCTGGGGAAATCCACCAGTTGCTGTCTATAACATAACCTGTACACTGTAAGGACAGAATAACTTGCTCGGATTGTACCTGTGACAATATAGGGGTTATCGGTGGGGGAGCAGATTTTTATGTTAGTATAGTTTTCTGCTGTCAGAAGGAGTGGTGGGTAGCTTTTTTAACTCAACAATCCTCTATCTCAGCAGCAAGATCTCCCTTTGAATCACATTTTGTGATACTTTGTGCAACTGTTTGCAAACCTCTGTTGTGAAGTAAAAGCTACATATTTTTAAGGTTTTAATTAAACATCCTTTAAAAAACACAAATCTCTTTACACTGGCATAATTCAGAAACATTGGGTCTTCAAAAGGCCTTTTCTTTTGTTGATATTCTCACAAAGCACAGTCACTCAAATCATAATTATGAACAGTTACACCCTCTTCGAATTGTTCGTTCTCCAGGAAAAGAGCCCTTGTTTTCTTACTAAGAAGGAGGTACTAGCTTTATTGGATCTGGCAGATGTCTTGAAAAATCAAAGATTTGCTCCTTGTGTTCACATTCAGACCTTTTCATTCTGCCTTCTGGCCCCTGCTGGGAGTATCCCACTCAGAACATCCTACACTACTTACAGAAGAATAAACACCTCCCTTTTCCAATTCTTTTGCAATGAGGAATTGCTTGGCAATTTCAGCAGACCAAAGTAACAATGATCCTTGTTGCTCATGCTTCAGTCTAACTCTTGCAAGCTGTTTAATTAGTCTTATTTGGATCCATTGCTTTAGTCCAAAAACTCCCAGTCAGCCTGTTGTTCTAAGAGTCCCACTATTCTATTTTATAATAGCCAGCCCTAAAGATGTGAGATTTCTAGATTCTTCAGTTGAAAGGAAATAAATAGGGACAGTACACCAAAGAATCCCTGGATCTTGGAAATAACATTGAGCAGTTCTCTGGGAAGAAAATTTGACTTGGAATTTATAGAGTGAATTCCCCAACCCTGTGTGTGTGTGTGCGCATGCCCGTGTGTGTCTCTGTTACAATCACTGCCAGGGTCATATTTCTCTGTGTGGATGGCTGTTGCCACCACCGTTATTTCCTACAGGTCTTATGTGAAAGGTGCCACAGGGTGATGTAAGATTACCTTCAGCAGACTTTAATTTAAATGGTGGAGCTATTCTCAGAGAGGATCTGACAAGCCAAACAATGTGGGGCACACTTTCACCCTCTTTTTTGTGATCCCCAGAAATCACATACTACTTCTCATTTTTACTGTTTGCAAATAAAGCAATGAATATTTGATGGGGCACATGTATAGTATGGAATATTCCTCCCACATATATGATGAAGCAGACAGTAATCCATGACTGCTTGGAGTGATAATAATAACTGTAAAATGGCTCTTTTTTTTTTTTAACCAGTCCTCAAAAACCTGTCCACAGAACAGAGGGCAATTTGGTGCTTGCTTTCCTGGCATGAGTGGCAGGTAGGAGGAATCACGGCAATCCACTCATTTGGGGCTGTTTTAACTGCAGTCCAGATAGAAGATAGATAGAACAGAATAGAACAGATAGATAGAAGAAGATAGAACAGAAGAGAACCAGTTTGGTCTAGTGGTTAAGGTGCTGGGCTAGAAACCAGAGGACTGAGAGTTCTAATCCTGCCTTAGGCACGAAAGCCGGCTGGGTGACTTGGGCCGGTCCCTGTCTCAGCCCAACCCACCTCACAGGGTTGCTGTTGTGGGGAAAATAGGAGGAGGAAGGAGTATTAGGTATGTTGGCCTCCTTGAGTTAATGATAAAAATAATAAAGGTGGGGTAATACATACATACATACATCTGGTCATCATTGTGGTCAAAATGGGTTGAAATCCTGAAAAAGATTTCTTAAGCCAGCTTCATTTTCAGCTCGTTTATGCACTGAAGGCTGCAATGTGGAAAAACCTAACTGGCCTATTGTGTGTTTTCTGTTCAGGTACTGTTCAGCCATTTCTTTTCCAAAAGGCCGTTTCATTATTTCATCCTTACCTGCATCCCCAGTTTGGGGGTATCTTGTCTTTTTCAGTTGACAGCCAACATTTTGCAGATAGTGAGAATATCATGTCCTCGTTGAAAAGCTGTTTAAAATCCTCACTGGCTGTGTTCTCATTACTTTTTCTTTTTGGTGCCTTTGAGTCAGTATGGTCTCCTGGCAATTGTCTGGACTAGTCCCTGCCATTTTCTTGGTAAGATTTTTGGAAATGGTTTGCCCTTGCCTTCTTTCTAGAGATGAGAGAGAGAGACTGGCCCAAAGTCACCCAATGGGCTTGGTGCCCAAGGCAAGACTAGAATTCATGGTCTCCTAAAATTTCTAGCCTAGTGCCTTAATCACTACCCCTAACTGGCTGTCTCTCATGACTTACCTAGCCATTATTACCGTTGGTTTAGTCATTTAACCCAATTTCTCAACTTGTACACCACACTGAACCCTAACTAACTGCATGGCTGGGCTTGTACAATATGCTATGCTAAAATGTGGTTGGGTAGTTTGTGAGTCAATGTGACACATACACATCTGTTGGGAATTAACACATCTTGGTTAGCAGCATATTAAAGTATGCATATTCATATGTATATCTTCCTTTCCCTCCAAAGAGTTTGAGACATATTGATTCTCCTGCCCAATTACTTATTTTTCCTTCACAATACCCTTATGAGGGTGGTAAGTCTGAGAAATAATGAGTGGCACAAAGCCACAAGACAAGTGAAGGGTGGCCCAAGACATGGGTGTTAGCAGAAGGGACAAGAGAGGGCAAATAATAGTATGCCCATCATGACATCATTGTGCAAGTGATGCAACACATGCATTGTGATAGATGCAAATAATTGAGACATTTGCACAGTAACATAATGCAAATATGTCACCATGTTGATGTAAGTGTGGCTGTAATGGACACCTACGGCCTAGGAGTGTGAAGTATGCTTACGGCTCCCAAAAATCATGCCAGCCAGCAGTCTATAACTATTTTACCCCATTACAGCTTGGAAGCAGGTATAAATAAGACAGATATCAATACATACAACATAACACCTAATAATTTTTGTAAAGCCTGGGTGTAAATAATCATAAATGACCATATAAAGTAAAAGAAAATTATTGTCAATTTCTGAATTGCTGGGCTTTGCTCAGAGGTAAATAATTACACAGTTGTCCTGCAATTATTGATTAATGCAGATGGGGAGTCACCCTTGTTTCTAAATAAGGAGACACTTTCGTCCACTGCCAAGTCTCCTGGAACCTCTCTCCAACCCAACCGTTCTCAATTTCTGTGCTGTGGTGTACTGCCATTAGCAAACAGACACCACTTTGCCGCGATTTTCCTGAGACCACCCCGGACTAGGAGGGTTAACCCTTGAGCAGCTTGTTCCCTCCAAGAACGCTTTTCATTTAATCTTGTGAAATTGACTCCGGTCCCTTGATTTTTTTTTTAAGCTCTGGCTCAGCCGTTTGTTTACAGTCCCTAGCTTCCCCTTCTTCGGAGCGCGCTGGGCAAGTGTATGTTCAGTTCGTTTCTGGTCGAGCGGAGGTAAGCTGCGCACACGGCGCGTTTTTGGCTCCTGGGTTGGATTTAAAGGGAGAGCTTTGGAAACTTTTCCGGGCATTAGACTTTTCCCCCCTTTCTAAATAAGTACACAGTAACTCCAGTTTTTGGTTACGAGAGAGAAGCTGAAGGGGAAACCTCGAGAAGTGTCTGTAGAGCACCGAGAAGTTCAGGGTGTGATATTAAATGCAATCGGGATTTTTAAAGTGGTCTTGTTCCCCTTTTGTTCCTTAATAGCTGTAGGCAGTTTAAAACAAAAAACAAAACCTAGGCTCTTCTATTTTTAAAGGATAAGTGCTTCCAGATAGTTTCTCCCTTTCCCCCCAATCTGTCTCAAGCTAGAGTTTCCCGGCGTTTGGTGCTATGACAGTAATCGAAAACTCTCCTATAACTGCGCTGCTGTCTTTTGATCTTACGTAGTATTCAAAGAAACGGGCCGCAATATATCTTATTTATGTATTTGTTTATCTGTTTGATTGCGGGTGGTTTGCTTTGCCACTCTGGCCCCGCTTTCCTCACTGCCAGATTTCCAAACCGCGTTGCCTTACATTATAGGATCTTAAGTCCTATTGAGCACAATGGGGTTTAAAGACAGACCATGTACATAAACGTTTCCACCGCACAACCGGAACTAGCTGTTGGAATCATACTTCAACGTGCAGCGAGAACTAAGACTAGATTCCACCGATTTCCCCCCCCCCCGGGAATAAGTGGGGAAGGACAAGAATAATCCTATGCAAAATGTTACTTCCCTATGGATTCTCTTTTTCTTGAACCCCGGTCTCTGAAATGCAGCTGGACCTAGTGGTCTAATTTGTGTTCCTTGACTATCGGAAGGTTGATGCCTGGAGTGTTCTGGGTGGGAGGGGGTCATTCTGTGCCTCAGCTAGGACAAGCATAGAGTCCTATTTTAAGATTTTAAAAAGTTGCGAGACAGAGCTACATGAATGTTGAATTCATACCTGGATTGGGGAATGCAGCAGTAGTTCTCAACAAACAGACTGAATTGTGTGTGGACACAGGATGAAGCCTATTAAAGGATCTGGTCCTAAAACCGGTGGCTTCTCTCGTGTGTGTGTTTGTGTGTGTGTGTGTACGCGCGCGCGCGCAATAGCAGGCAAGGAAGCAGCAGATAGATTGCTGTCTGGGTATCTGTGCTGAAGTTTTTTTTGTGCTCGTTTTCTTATCAAGCTGTAAGTATATATATGTTTCATTTATAGCTGTTAAATACAGACAGAATGGGGAAATTTGCTTTCTTTTGCCATAATATTATTATGCCATCAAGGTTATGGAATGTTATGGAAGTAAAACTCTTTTATTGGAGCAGAGTTTACTTTTGAGTAAGAACATAAGAGCAGCCCCTTATAGTTACTAATGAATGCTATACTCAGCAAGGTTTATCAGGCCTGGTCCATCACTATCATTAGTATGTTCTACTTTACTTTATTTTTTTTACTTTACTTTAAAGTAGCCAGCCTTGAGCGTTCCTGGAAGCCATAACTTTCTTTTTCATCTTCTTTCTGCAAAATGTCACAGTTAATGCTCAGTGGTGTTTTGTTTTGTTTTGTTTTCAATTCTTCACAGAAACTGGGGCTATATTTCAATCTAGGGCTGAGTTCTGGTGAAGCATTGTACAAATAACCCCCCATCTGCTATTACAACTTCTGCTAAACATAATTAAGGATGAAAAATGGATTGATACTAGACAGGATGTAGAAGTACCTGAAAGATTTGCAATTTAGTTAAATAAAGATAAGCAGAAATAGAGAAAATGTTGAAGGTTGCAAAGGAATGAGTAAAACAAGGTTTGGATAGTTCTGAAATACAGACTAGAGTTTTTTTCTCTGGCGTGAAAGATCAAAGGGAAAAGCTGTTTTTGCAAGAAGTGTACAGATAATTTCCCGGTACAGTCTCTGTTCCCAAACTCTGTCATGCTTCAAAATTTGCAAGCCTTGTCCAACAAAAGATGTGAAAGATGGGAAGTACATTAGTAGTACTGTTATGCTATGGAGAATCTGATCTCTTTCAAGATTGTGACAATCCTGATGTTGTCTCCTTCCATCCTTGGGCAGAGTAATATGTTCTAAGAAAGACACAGAAAAAGTTAGGAACTATTGAAAGGAGGATCTCATGGCAGGAAGGATGAGGAAAGAAGATTAAAAGAGAGTTTTGTAGTTTGATCCTGTCCAAGTTTCTTTGGTTCATATCAGTGGGACTTTACCTCAAAGCAATTAGCTTTAAAATTGCTCCATAGTAAAATTTGATCTGTGTAAATGCGTATCGTACAAGCATATGGACTTGGGAGCTAATACAGTTAGGATAGGATAGGAAATACAGGTACAGATTCACAGGTACATCTACCCTATCTATCTATCTATCTATCTATCTATCTATTTATCTATCTATCTATCAATCAATCAAATTTATCACCACCCATCTCCCCCCAGGGAGGGACTCTGGGCGGTTTACAATAAGACACAATTAAAACAATGCAATGTAAAACTATAGAATAAATATAATACATAATAAAATATAAATATGATGGAAACCAGATGGCTAAAAGCTCTCTATACACCCACAAGCAAAACAGGGCCATTCTAGGGAGCTAGCCATCCCCAGGAGTGACTATTCTCCCTCCTGCCCCAGGCACGGTGGCAAAACCAGGTCTTTAGTTGTTTGTGGAAGTCCAGGAGTGAAGGGGTCTGTCTCTCCTCTGGGGGAAGAGTGTTCCAAAGGGCAGGGCCTACTGCAGCGAAGGCACGCTTCCGTCACCCCGTCAGATGGAACTCTTTAACAGAAGGGGTCCATAGCATACCCTCTCTGGATGCCCGGGTGGGACGGGTCGATGTGATGGGGATGAGACGGTCCCTCAGGTCTATGCTTTTATTCTCCTCTTGATCAGAATTAATGATTTTTTTTAAAAAAAATGTGATAGTTCATTAGATTAGCAAGGTTTTACACCTTTTGCTTGTATGATTTTGATTATTTTTGAATACTTCATTTAGACACTGGTCAGGCTCATACTTTGGGGCAGGCTCACACTTATATAAAATTCTATTTAGTGATGCTGTGAATTAAACTCAGGATTTTTGGCCTCCAAACCATGTGCTGTGCCACAGAATTATGATCCTTCCCCTGTTTAGCTTCCAGAATGTGGTGAAAGCTGCCAAACCATTCAATATTTGGCCCAACCTTCTGCACATGCCATGGTAGTTGTGGTTCTGTATGCCAATACACTGTAGGTCTATGTGGCTTTGACTCCAATCTCCTCTGTACTGATGGTTGCACTGGGGTTTGTATGCTGCAATAGGGCTAAATCAGGCATCGCAGGACAGGGCAGAAGTGTGTTTCTTTACCCTCACCATAGGTTCAATTGGCCAGCCCAAGGGTATTCAAGGTGCTTTGTAGCCAGGGGAGGACTGTCTGAATGACTGTCCAGGAGCCCAGCTGAACAGCTGCCCAGGAGCCCAACTGTTCAAGCATTCTGTGGGAACATGGTATAATATGTACACACATGCACCCCAGCTACTAAGCGTTCTGCTCATGTATCCTTTGTACTTGAGAATTAGTTTGTAATAAGTTGTCTTGAAACAAGCTGTAGATATTTCAGTCTTCCCTTAGAGCTCTCTGCTGGATGTAGCTAGCCTCTGAGGTGGTGAAAGCCAGGTGTGATTGAGTATGAAGATGCAGAAAGTCATGTATCCTTAGTTCACATTTCCCATTCTGTGCTTTTGTTTGAAAACATAACATCGGGTTTGTAGTTCAGCATTGGTGACATTTTTATGTGCTTGTAATATTAAGAAACGGGACTCTGCCAACATCGTTTTAACTGGAATGGCAGAACTATAAAATAAATTTGTTTAATTAAAATATTTGGCAGAGTGTTAGGGTGCATCTTATAAAATGCTTTTAGACAGAAAATAATGTAGTTAATAATGTATGTAGCAACTTCTAGACAATTCAACAAATTTGGCATTAGACCCACATCCTCCTTATAGCGGTTCCCACACAACTTAGCAACCTTCTCAGATAATTTACAAGGGCAGCCCACAAGCAGGAAATACACATTTTCCTCATTTGACTGATTCAGTCAGCTAGCTAGCAGGAACAGTATAAACATGGAGTGCCATAACTGGTATCTGGAACAATGCAACATGTGGAACTAACCCTGTTGATCCTTCAAAAGATTGTCTTTTAGGGGGAATGTGATTCTACCTGCCCTTCAGAATCATAGATGATGTATCTTTAAATTTAACCTGTGGAAAAGTTATTCTGTGCTTTGGCAGCTCGTGCACTGAAATCGGAATTCATTGAACATGTCTAGTCCTGAATTCCATTTGACTTTCAATTCATGGGAAATGTAAGAACTTTATGCCGGGTCAGATAACCTCTCTGTTTAGCCCACGACTGGCTATTTAGAAAGCAGTTCTCAAAGCTATTGGACATAGAGATCTTTCTTATCACTTCTTGCCTAATCCTTGAAATATGAAAGAGAGAATTTGGGATAGATTATCAGTGTGCAATCATTAACAATCTCAGATATACAGATGATACCACTTTGATGGCTGAAAGTGAAGAGGAACTGAGGAGCCTTATGATGAAGGTGAAAGAAGAAAGTGCAAAAGCTGGTTTGCAGCTAAACCTCAAAAAAACCAAGATTATGGCAACCAGCTTGATTGATAACTGGCAAATAGAGGGAGAAAATGTAGAAGCAGTGAAAGACTTTGTATTCCTAGGTGCAAAGATTACTGCAGATGCTGACTGCAGTCAGGAAATCAGAAGACGCTTAATCCTTGGAAGAAGAGCAATGACAAATCTCGATAAAATAGTTAAGAGCAGAGACATCACACTGACAACAAAGGCCCGCATAGTTAAAGCAATGGTGTTCCCTGTAGTAACATATGGCTGTGAGAGCTGGACCATAAGGAAGGCTGAGCGAAGGAAGATCGATGCTTTTGAACTGTGGTGTTGGAGGAAAATTCTGAGAGTGCCTTGGACTGCAAGAAGATCCAACCAGTCCATCCTCCAGGAAATAAAGCCAGACTGCTCACTTGAGGGAATGATATTAAAGGCAAAACTGAAATACTTTGGCCACATCATGAGAAGACAGGACACCCTGGAGAAGATGCTGATGCTAGGGAGAGTGGAGGGCAAAAGGAAGAGGGGCCGACCAAGGGCAAGATGGATGGATGATATTCTAGAGGTGACGGACTCATCCCTGGGGGAGCTGGGGGTGTTGACGACCGACAGGAAGCTCTGGCGTGGGCTGGTCCATGAAGTCACGAAGAGTCGGAAGCGACTAAACGAATAAACAACAAATCAGTGTGCAAAGCAGGTATTCTACTGTGAGCTGAAGTCTAAGCATTTGGGTCTTTTCCTCAAGGAGCCAAGATCTCCGAAATGTTTTGCAAATCTGAAACTCCTTTCGTTGAACTGAATGTGAATTTTGTGTGTATGTGTGAGTGCAGGAACTCCTAAATGTGCACTATAACTCCTAAACATAAAGCAAATTATGGGATGAGGAGAAGAAACCCCCATGAATTACAGTGTTCAAAATAACAGATGTCCATTTCCTTTTCTATATTGCTATTACAGATGTTTTGTTGCCATAGAGCAGCCTTCCATAGTCAAGCATCATCTAGATGTGTTGGACTACAGTTCTCATCTCTATAAGCCAGTAGCTACCCTAGCTGGAAATTATGAGAGTTATACTCCAATGCATCTGAAAATGCCAACTAGAGTCAGGTTGCTACTGAAAATCCAGTCTTGTACTTTTGTAAGGCATGTTGCAAAAGAAAGGATAAATACTTCAAATGTTACTATTCAAGACTGTGTTTTTGGATACATCCTTGACAGTTAATTGTGCGGATGTCTGTCTGCGGCCAGGAGACAGGATCAGCCCAGCTTGGTATTTTGGTCCAGTGCAGGTAGTATGTAGGCAGTTGCCCCCTTGCATGTTCCTCACATTTCTTGCTAGCCCTGCTCTGAAGTCCTGGCCTGCAGTGTCAAACTGGCCAAAGCATCCTCCAGAGCCATTCAGGCAGAGCAAAGGAATGTTGAGTAAGCTTAGTAGCAGATCTTTTGCAGGTTCATTTGGGGGGAGAATGGGACGCGGTGGCGCTGCGGGTTAAACCGCTGAGCTGCCGATCGGAAGGCCGGCGGTTCGAAACCGTGCGGCGGGGTGAGCTCCCGTTGCTAGTCCCAGCTCCTGCTCACCTAGCAGTTCGAAAACATGCAAATGTGAGTAGATCAATAGGTACCGCTTCGGCGGGAAGGTAACGGCGTTCCGTGTCGTCATGCTGGCCACATGACCCGGAAATGTCTACGGACAACACCGGCTCTAAGGCTTAGAAACGGAGATGAGCACCACCCCCTAGAGTCGGACACGACTGGACTTTACGTCAAGGGAAACCTTTACCTTTACCTTGGGGGGAGATGGCCAGTGGCAAAAATTGATGAATAAATAAATAAAATAAATAACCTGGCGGTTTCACAGCTGTTGCTCTAGTTGACATTGCTTTGGTTCTTCCTTGCTTAGGGAAGTCATGGAAAGTTTCAGTCTGGGCTGTAGCTGTTAGAACTGCAGATGTTCAAGAAAGCTTGTCTTTTGAAATGGGATCGACTTGAAAGGTCGCAAGGAACAAGATGGTGCTCCCCTCCCGATCCACAAACTGAAACTGACAGGATCTTGCTTCCGAGACTGAGCAGGACAAGCATTCACCTCTCTACCTGAGGCAACAGGCTAGTTTAGGGAGCTGAGAATAAACAGTGGGGTACACAGACCTTTCTAACCTCACTGTAACCTAAGACAGAATGAAGGAACAGGATGGCAGGCCAGGGGACTGCCTTACTGCTCCTTGGCTTCTCCCACCTGAAGCAGTTGCCTCGTTTTGCTCAAGGATAGGGCTGACTGTGTATAGGTAGACTCTCCTTCACGGAGAGAAATGCAAGTGTTTTATTTTGAATGCTATATGTGAAGAGAAGCTGCTCAAGTGATTTGTATTTCCTGTTCCCTCTGGATCGCTGTCATGTTCGAGGCCTCTCTGGTCAGATGAGCCAGGCTGAAAAAATTCTTTGGAGCAGTTGATGAGGAACAAACAAGGATGAAGTTACCAGATCAAATGGCATAAATAATGGGGCTTCTAGAGCTCTGGTGTCTATTCTGTGGAATTCTAATCTGGTGGGCTGAATGATGTTGAACTCTTCCAGAGAAAGGTAATTCCCTTGAAAAGGGAGATATCTGGTAATGTTTACTTCCTGACTCTTTGATCTTTTAACAGAGCAGGGTTTAATTAAGAATCCCCCTCCCCCAAAAAATCTGTTGTTTTTTTTAATTTGATTGATATGTGTGTGTTTGTCATATATTGCCCTGCCTTGAGAGCTGTTAGCTATAGTCTGACTAATAAATTCTACAGTAAATACTTTATGAAGCAAGCAGAAATCCTGAAAGAAATTTATATATATTAATCTGTGTGTGTGTGCTTGAAAAAAAAAGCTTATGCTCTTGCTTATATTAAACACTTCTATCATTTGTGTAACTTCACACTTTTGCAGTTATCATTCTATCCAATTTCTTTTCTCTAGGTCCCCATTTTGGTGCTATAGAGTGTCTGGTTTTCACAAGAAGAACAACAACGCAAACCATCAGAAGCCCTTAGTTTTTGCTGTTAATTGATTGGTTTGGAAGATAAAAGTCTGATTTTTGGAATAAACCTTCAAAATACATCTTTGCTTGCCAAAACAAGCCATGATAAATGTTTTACAAAAGAGGTAGGTGGAACCTGGCTCTTGCTTGTGTGCATGAACAACAACAAATACAGAACAAACAAAAAAAATTATGGTCTTAGGCCAGAAATAGAACGTGTGCATGAGTATAACACACTGTCTGAAGGAATAAATACAAATGTATCATTCAATGGGCTTTTTAAACATGTTTGTTAATGTTAAGATGAACAATTTCTGCCCTATATTTTTAATCCATTTATGTTACAACATTTGATTCGCACAACCCTAATTTATATTCTTTCAGAAGGAAAATGTAATTCTTCTGATTTGAAGTTCTGAGGTTAGGAGGGTGCTCGCACTTGCCCCATAGAAGAGGAAAGACATACAACCATGCATTTGGAGAAATGGGAAAGGAAGAAATGTATTATAACTCATGCAAAGAATGAAAGAGTGACACTCCAAAGTTTGTATTACTTTGATTTTCTAACTGTCAGTTGTTCAACAGCAATCTTCCTGGGGGAAAATAACTTTTGCTTAGAAAACTTTGCAGAACATGACATACATTGATGCAGCTGAGTAGATAATACATTGTCCACAAAAATATGCAGGCCTCTGTGTTTAAGGATACCTTTAGTCTTCTGAACTTGAAGAGGTGGCAGCGGTACAGATATGGATAGTAAAGATGGTATGGTATAGAAGCTTCACTCAAGGTTTTTTTAATTGTGGTGTGCAACAGACATATGATACTTGCGCGGTAATTAATCCAAGAGATTATCCAATTGACAACCAGGCCTGTAATCTCTAGGTTTGCTTTTAGGTTAACCTCAAAGCCCGTATTGCTCACTTTGAGAGCTGAAGAGTTTTCTTTTTTCTTCTTTAGAAAACAAAAGGAACTGTTCATTCAACATGGTTCATTTTTATTTGCTTTTTTAAAGTTCAGATATTGTATAGAAGCTCGTTTGCCAAAGATATTGGAGAGCTACAACCAGAATAAATGATACTAGGTTATAATCTATCTACGAGTCACAGCCCCAACTCATGTAGGAGGTCGTGTGTTGGATCTGGTGGTTGTCTTGGAACAAATGTGATATATACAGGATGTTAACATCTGCCCTTTAATAGGGTCAGATAACTCTGATTGCTGTGGAGCTGACCAGTGCTACCAAACAGGGAGGATCGGCCTATTTGATTGGCCTGGCCCAAGCACATAATGGATTCACTTGGTTTCCAGAGAGTGCTTGGTGAGATTCCCAGGCCCTGGTGGGCCTCTGTGCTGAGGTGTTGGTCTCCAGCTGGAATACTTGGACAGCTGCGGCTTTGGATAGAATTGCACCTGGGTGGCCTCTTCCTGAACACCAGTTCAGGAGAACTCCTTGGATTATTGAGAGGCTCCAGGAAGTGAAACAGCAGAAGAGATACCTAAAGCAACATCAACAAAAGACAAAGAGCAAGCCTACCTGGATCTTGTAGGAGTATAGCTTTGAGCCTACACTGTGCTAATAAGAGTGGTGAAATATTTCTCTGCTCTTATTGCATCCACAGATTGTTACCCATTGGCCCTATTTAAAGTTTTTTTTTTAATCTGTTCAATTGTGTCTGTTTCTTGGAGACTGCCTGGACAAGTCCCTCCAATATTCTTGGCAAGGTTTTTCGGAAGTGGTTTGCTATTGCCTGTTTCCCAGGGCTGAGAGAAAGTGAGTGGCCCAAGGCCACCTAACTGGCTTCATGCCCAAGGTGGAACTAGAACTCACAGTCTCCTGGTTTCTAGCCCAGTGCCTTAACCACTACACCAAACTGGCTCTCATTTAAAGTTACCCTAACTCTACTAAGGAGAGATGAGGAACATAAAATTACTCAAATCCACTTGGAACTGGGTGTTAACTAGGCATCCTACTGAGGTAACTGAGAGTGTTCCTTGCAAGGTTTCTACATGGGGCTTCCCTTGAAGAGCATCCAGAAGCTCAAGTTGGTCCAGAATGCAAGGGCTGGAATAGTACAGGAAGCCTTGAGTTTCTCTCATGTAACACTTCTACTTCAAGAACTGCTCATTCAGAATGGTTGCTCATTCTTTTCCAGGTGCCATTCAGTGTGCTCATTGTCACCTTTAATGTCCTTCATGGTGTAGGGCCTGGTTATCTACAGGATTGCCTTCTTGCAGTGGTAGGATGGGCTCTCTCTAGGTCACTTTTTTAAGGGTTGTCATTTTAGAGGCTGTGGAAATGAGCTTTCTCAATCCCTGACTCCTTTTTTGGAACAGCATGGTCCCCAAAATTAGGTTGGCCTCCATCCTGTTGGTTTTGAGGAAGGCCATTAAAGCACGGCTTTTGCAAGAGCGCCTTGGGTATGGAATGGATATGAGTAGTGAGCCTCTCTTGCTGTGTATTTCTTTTTATAAGATGTTTTGACTGGTCTTTGCGTGTTGAAGTTATTCTGTCTGTAATCCTTATTCCTTTCTGTGCTGTTGAAAACACTTTTCCATGAGTCCATGCTGTGTAATGTTTAAGCACCTGCATTATCAGGTCTTACTAGATTATAGCCATATCATGAGTAAACACCTGCATTACCAGGTCTTACTAGATTATAGCTATATCATGAGTAAACACCTGCATTATCAGGTCTTACTAGATTATAGCCATATCATGAGTAAACACCTGCATTATCAGGTCTTACTAGATTATAGCCATATCATGAGTAAACACCTGCATTATCAGGTTTTACTAGATTATAGCCATATCATGAGTAAACACCTGCATTATCAGGTCTTACTAGACTATAGCCATATCATGAGTAAACACCTGCATTATCAGGTCTTACTAGACTATAGCCATATCATGAGTAAACACCTGCATTATCAGGTCTTACTAGACTATAGCCATATCATGAGTAAACACCTGCATTATCAGGTCTTACTAGACTATAGCCATATCATGAGTAAACACCTGCATTATCAGGTTTTACTAGACTATAGCCATATCATGAGTAAACACCTGCATTATCAGGTCTTACTAGACTATAGCCATATCATGAGTAAACACCTGCATTATCAGGTCTTACTAGACTATAGCCATATCATGAGTAAACACCTGCATTATCAGGTCTTACTAGATTATAGCCATATCATGAGTAAACACCTGCATTATCAGGTCTTACTAGACTATAGCCATATCATGAGTAAACACCTGCATTATCAGGTCTTACTAGACTATAGCCATATCATGAGTAAACACCTGCATTATCAGGTCTTACTAGACTATAGCCATATCATGAGTAAACACCTGCATTATCAGGTCTTACTAGACTATAGCCATATCATGAGTAAACACCTGCATTATCAGGTTTTACTAGATTATAGCCATATCATGAGTAAACACCTGCATTATCAGGTCTTACTAGACTATAGCCATATCATGAGTAAACACCTGCATTATCAGGTCTTACTAGACTATAGCCATATCATGAGTAAACACCTGCATTATCAGGTCTTACTAGATTATAGCCATATCATGAGTAAACACCTGCATTATCAGGTCTTACTAGACTATAGCCATATCATGAGTAAACACCTGCATTATCAGGTCTTACTAGACTATAGCCATATCATGAGTAAACACCTGCATTATCAGGTCTTACTAAATTTTAGCCATATCATGAGTATAAAATACAAAGTGTTTTTACCTTACTAATGAAGAGGCTGCAAGATGGATTATCAAACACACTCTTGATTATCTCTTTATATAATAGATAGCATGGCAGGAGCATTGGGTGTATACTTCTGAGATAGCTGGACAAATATAATTTAAACCTTTTGTTGGCATTCTTGTTGTTCTGTCATGACTGAAAATGGTTGTTCTCTTTCACAGAATTCTTTTTTTTCCCCCTCCTCAAGATTTATCCAACAGAAAAAGTTGTGAAGAACTGTGCTTAATTAATAGGTAATTCAGATTACCTATTAATTACATAACAATTTCTTTAAATGTTGTCATTACTGTTAAGCTGTTTAGATCCTCAATATAACTGGAAGCTTGTGTCTGGGTGTCTCTGTAGGATGATCTGAGAATGACTATGCAGTATTTCAATGACTGATAGAAGATCTTGAATTGGAAACTCTGTTGCTCATAGCCCCTTCTCTTTTGTAATACTGGATTTGTTTATATCTTTATATTAGAAATCAATAAAAAAATATTGCTTCATCTAAACTATAGTAGTGTAGAGAGTCAGCTTGGTGTAGTGGTTAAGGCATCAGGCTAGATACCAGGAGACTGTGAGTTCTAGTCCCACCTTAGGCACGAAACCAGCTGGGTGACCTTGGCCAGTCACTCTCTTTCAGCCCAAGTGGTTTGCAGTGGCAAACCACTTCCAAAAAACCTTGCCAATTAAACTGCAGGGACTTGTCTAGACAGTCACAAGGAGTCAAAAACTGACTTGAAGGCACCAAAAAACAAAACCCGCTATAGTAACATTTAGCAATGGTTCTCAATAGTGATATGTGTAGCACAGGTAAGACTCAAAAATTGTCTAGGTGGAGCACAGCATAGTTCAGTGAAACCTTAAATCTTTAATGCTTACCATACATGATAAATGGAATAGCGAATGCCTGCAAGTATATTCATAGCTTCTTCTGAAAAGTAGTCTTTTTGTTTCTATTATGGTAGGACCTATAATATATTCTTTAACAGAGTGATAGATGGAACCTGTAAGGCCGCCGCCCTCCCCACTGCAGCCTCCGGAGCGTCGTCCTCCCCAGGGGCTTGATATAAACCATCCCCAAAGGTCAAAGTCCTGTGTACCCAATTTATATAGGGGTTTTGCTGGACCAACCAAGGAATCCCCAGAATGACTAAAGGATGCCCCACAGGCGCCACCACAAACGGCAGCCCCTCACGGTGGCTGCCCATTTGCAACGCCACCATGCCCGTGTAGTGGGTAACCGGTTTCCCCCCTGCCGTAGAACCATCCAGCTGGGTGAAAATCATGGGACGTTGCAGTGGAAAGCTGGGCAACTCCAAAGCAGCCACCACGTCAGGGTGCATCAAGCAACGTGAACACCCCGAATCAATCAATGCCCAAACTTCAACGGTTCTTGTGCGGGAGCCTAACTTCACTTTCACGTTCAGTGTGGGATAGTTGGCACTCACCGAAACATGTTCGTGCCCATCCTCCACCACCTGCCCACAGGCGCTCCTTAGAGCAGGTGGCTGGCGTTTCCCGCCGGCTGGTGTAGCTCAGGCTCCCCCTTGCCCCCGAAGTAAGGAACCTCCTCCACTTCAGTTTCAGCCATGGCTGCCTTCATTTTCCTGGGTAAGGAGGGAGATTTCCCCGTCGGCTTTCCCTTTGGGCACGCCGCTGCTCGGTGACCTTCCTTTCCACATCGGAGGCACTGCCCTTTCGCATAGCGGCGCTCCCTCTCCTCCTCCCAGGCACATTGACCGGACTTTCCAGTAGCGCCGCAGGGCGGGAACCCTTGCTGAGCCTGGAATATCTCATCCCCTTCCTGTGAGCGAAGGTTTCATGGGCATGCTCAGCCTTCCCTGCCAACTGTATCTATTCATACAGGGTATCTGGGTCGTCCCTACCGAGCGACCACCTCAGGACCTCCGTGTTCAGACCGTCCTTAAAAAGTTCTATTAAGGTAGATTGGGACCAATCCTCAACCTTCCCAGCCAGAGCCTTAAATTCCAGAGCATAGTCTGCCACCGATCATGGCCCCTGGCTAAGCTCCCTCAGTGCCCGTTTTGCCCTTTCTTCAGCTAACGGGTCTTCAAAGTGTAGCTTCAACGCCCACAGGAATTCTTCGAACTCCTCCAGCTCAGGGGCATCCGTTTGACATAACTGCACATACCAATCGGCAGCCCGCCCCTTGAGCTTAGTGGCAATGGCATTAATCTTGGCTCTTTCTGAACGAAAATACGGTTCCCATTCATCCATATGACTCCTTGCATTAGTAAGGAAGAACGATAGCTTAGTTGGATCTCCATCAAATTTGACTGTAAAGTCCTTAACCCCCACTCCGGGCAGTCCCTTCACCACAGCTGGGCGATCTGACTTTCTTTTTGCTCCCAGCGATCTCCGCTCTTGAGGAGGGGACCTTGAAATTCTCACTCTCGGCGCCCTTGCTTCCTCTCTGCGCCGGGTCCTACTCCTTTCTTCTGAAGAAAGTGGGAGCGAAGAAGGAGACGAATGCCTATTACTAGACTCCTCTCTCCTCCTCTCCTGGGGACCCCAGTCCCTTGACATTTTCTGAAACAGAAATTCTAGTAACTCCAATTTGGCCTCCACCAGTCTTATACGGTCAGGGGTTTGGGAATCCTCCTTTCCCTCCTGCCTCACCACAGTTGGGGAACTTGGGTACCGCTGTTTCCAAGACGTTTTGGACGTCCCTGGTAGGGGTCCCTGTGATTCATCCCAGGTGACCAGTTCGCCTGGCGACTCGCCGGTCGGTTCAGGGGCTCTTTTACCTCCAGCCTCTTCTCCCAGGCTGGAGCTCGACACCTCCCGAATTTCTGAGCGCTCCCGAGTAGGGACCCTCTCTGTTCTTCTCACCATGGAGTCGGGTTCCCCCTCGCTCGATTCCTCGCTTTCTGTGTTTTGGGGATTTGGTTTGCTCATCGCTAGCACTTCTCCCTCACAAATAAATCTGGAAAGGGGCTAACGGAAAATTTTTTAAGATTCTCAGCTTTATGTAAGGATTGCCTACCTTAATAGACTCAGACTCACAAGCAGGAACTTAATGATACCTGATTTATTAAAGAATAGTATGCAAATACAGAGAAAGCTGAGAATGACTAAAAGCGCGCCAAATACAAACTAAAAACCCTCGGCTCAAACGTAATCCCTCCCCTCGCTCTGCCACTGCAAACTCCCCCCCCCCCAGGTGCTGGTAACCGTTTCTGCTGATGTCCTGGGAAAGGAACCTTGAGCACACAAGATAACCCAAACACATTCCAATCCAGCTGCTAACATATAACAATCCCACGAGATGGAATCCTCCTCCCCTCCCAGACGAAACACGCATCAGTCAAATGACATGCGAAACATTACGATGCAACGGTAACATTGGAACGGTGAACATGACAGAACCTAAGTTATGAAACGTTGAGGACCACTAGTATACAGCTTTAGTCTCTGGAAACCAGGTAAAAACTTGTATCAAGTTTGGATAATAGTATTGCTAAATTTATTTCCCTTTCTGATCATACTGTGTTATTTTGAAAAGTAGTGATCTATTTTTTTAAGAAGAGGGAACATGTATTATGCATAAAAAGACAAGGGCATCATTTGCCACATGAATATAAATTGTTCAGAGTGGAGTCAAGATAATCTTTATGTCAATCTCACTGGGTGGTTGCTCTTTGGCATCTTGACGAAACTGGCACCTTGCAGCAACTTCTCAATAAGAAGAAAAATGATTTTAGTATGGTCATAGTAAGGTCAGTTTTGTCGTACTTTATCCAGGTTCAGTCAATGTAGATATTAAAAAGTTAAGGCATTAAGTGAACAGGATTTCTATGAAGAACTTTGCAACATGCTGGGATTCTTTATTGGAAGAAACAAACAGAAATACCCCCAAACAATGTTTACTCCTGAAAAGCATTAAAAAACAAAACTATTCCTTTTTTTCCCTCGATTTCTCTAGTTTAAAATATGTGAAAGGGAAAGCTTTTAATCAAGGACATTTTTCTACAGAAATTCACATTGCAATGGGAACTGGCTACTCTCACTACACAGTCTTAAAATAGTTTGTCTAATGACAGGGAAGTAGGTTAACTTAAAGTGGGAATAAGCTTATGAAAGGTAATGGGCAGTGGTTTCTATAAACATTCCCTGACTCACCACCCAAGAATTCGCTGTAAGAATTAATACTGACCAGTGATGATGAATGCCTGGAAAACAGTGTGAAGCAATCTGTGGTGTTTCTGTGCCTTGGGAAATTGCAAATAAATACTTGATTTTGCTTATTTTGATATACTGTATTTTGTACCAGCTAGTGGTACATCTATTGATTTAGACAGGGTATCAGGCATGAATAAAGATTGATGCAGAATATAAGGGTATAAATGAGTATGGAGTGCAAATGCATTTTTTTTAAAAAAAAGATCAATTATTGATGCTTTATATTGCAAAAAATTCACATCTACATTCTGGGAATATGGAAACAATATTTCAATTATTCAATTATTATTACATGAAAAATAAGCTTGATTATAAAATAGATTGAAAGTCTGTATTCAATTGTTGATGGCTGTGGTGTGCTGTGTGTGTGTTGTGCAAGCATAGTAAACTGGTTCATTCATAGACAGAGACCACAGATTCTAAACCAAAATGGCTCACACTGAATAAAAATTACCAAATCTTGTTATATGACTTTTGAGAATCCTATCTATGTGCAAGTTTGACCTGATCTAAGACAGTGAACTTCAGTACTTAAGCATTGTTGATGGGAGTATGGCACCTAGTGTGGAAGAAGAAAAACATGCTATACAGCCCTTCATTTTTTCCCAGTTGTGCTACCTAAACCAGTAGAACACTCAATAACTCATACCCTGTACAATTAACTAGGCCTATATGTTACTTATCCCATAGATTTCCATGGAATTTGCTTTAAAATATAAGTGCATGGTCCCAAGTATTCCTGCAATGTGTTTATACTTTTAGCTGTTCTGCTCAGTCATGATCCATAAACCATTAAGCCTGAAATTACTCACTCTTCCCCTCATATTATGTTGATCTGTCCTTAATAATTTCTCTTGCCCTATTAATTGACTGATTAATTTTCTATTTTTGCCAAAATAATCTTCCTGGTCGATAAAAAGAATGAATTACATATAATACAAAACTTTATAACTGAAACAGAAACAAAAGCATATCAAACTAAACAGCAAAGTACCACTGGAGTACAGGTAGAGTGGCTTCCTATTTACAGGGCCGCAACTAGGGTCTATGTCACCCGGAGCAAACATGGATTCCGCGCCCATTTTGGTGCCCCCCCAGCACTCATTTTGGCACCCCACCAGCGTGGCGCCCGGGGCACATGCCCCAGTTGGCCCCCCCCATAGTTGCGGCCCTGCCCATTTACCAGAAGCTTGTATTCTGCAAATGGTGGGTTTCAGTGGGGAAATGGAGAGCCAGTTTGATGTAGTGGTTAAGGTGCTGGCCAAGAAACCAGGAGACTGTGAGTTCTAGATCTTCCTTCGGCATGAAAGCCAGCTGGGGGACTTAGGGCCAGTCCCTCTCTGTCAGCCCAACCCACCTCACAGGGTGGTTTTGTGGGGAAAATAGGAGGGGGGACAATTAGGTATGTTTGCTGCCTTGCGTTGACCAAATAAAAAGGTGGGATAAAAATCTAATAATAATAAAAAGTAGAAATTCAGGGGTATATAGCACTATGGTAGCATCACTCCTAAACATGGAATGATTATTTATGTAAAATATCCTAATGCTGAGATTATACCAAATTGGGGTGTAAATTAAGGTGTTGATCAAACAGGGTGTTTAATTCTACTGCCTTAAATTGGAAATATTTTTCTCCCTCTTCTTACCTCTTTCCCACTGAGCGTTCCAGGGTGGCCAGGTTATATCTGGGAAGGTCCCAGTGCTTTTGTAAAAGCCAGGATTAGCAGGTGTTGTAAAGGTTCATGCTCCCTGCTTTTCTTCCATCTGGAAGGAAATGACTGGCAGCTAATGACTGGGAGAAAGAAGGCTGCACATACAAACAGTAGGAGATCAGTTTGCCTTGTTTGAGCTATGTAGTGCAATAGCCTGAAAAATCACAAATAATTTTGTACTTTCATTGTTGTATTGCTGGAAGCTATACTGAGGTTTGGAAAGGCCCAGAGTAAATGTTTTCAACAAGTAAAGGATACCTGCAGAGTACATTACATAGCTCTGTTCAGGTACTGGCCTGACCAAGTTAAAGCTTGACAGTTCCACACCAACTATTTCTCTCTCTTTCTCTCTCCTTGATTTCAGAAGGACACTGGAAACCTCAAACTAAAAACAAAAGTGGAGTGGAGTGAACCTGAATGTCAGATTTTCTCTGATGTTCACAGTTCAACCTATATTGCTTTAATTGTTTCAAATCCAGTCTGAATCAGAAACTTCAGCGTCAGTCAATTAAACTATTCAACAGCAGTCACTACAAAGGAACATAAGGATATTATTCTTAGTATGTTCTATTAAGAATCCAAAATTGTATAAATAACCCGAAATAAATTAATCAGGATTGATGCCAGTGAAATTTTGAAGACGAGGCAACATTCTATATTTGGACCACCATAGCCAACAAAGTGCTTCCCAACAGTCCTGCATAATATATAGTATAAGATACAAAGAAGATCAGTGACGATCAAGAGAAGAGGTGATCTACCACTGTTCATGGATAAAGAAGGTCTCCAGCAGAGACCTTTCCCCTCACCTGCTTTCTGATCCTTTTTGTAACGAGAGATGCCAGAGTTTGTATCTGGGATCTTCTCAGTCTGAATACAAAGTACTGTAGATGAGCAATGGACTAAGCTGGAACTATCCCTGTTCTCTAGACATTGCTGGTCTTAATATTCTTTTTGGTAACTTTCGGTATGATGATGCCATTTATTCCATAATATTTAGATAAATGTCAGCTGCATTTGTGTTGAAATATCTCAAAGATTACTACAGAAGGAATCTGTTACCCCTTCAAAAATATTTCCTCTTGCCATTTTTGCTACTCAACTAATCTGTGCCCCCAAGCTTGCAATTATTTGAATTACAACAAATGAATCAATACAAAATTGTAGTAGAGGAATGTCTGAGTTTAAGTTAAAAATATAGAAAGACAGAAGGTGGCTCTGAATTACATGTGAAAGACTCGTTCTCTCCCAACTTTCAATATTTGCCCATAATTCCCAGGTTAGGGATAATAGTAGCAGAAAATATTTATCTCTCTCTCCCCAGTAATGATGTGGAAATGAACTATAACAAGATGTTCTTAACATTATATGGGGGGAGTGAGGGGCACTGTGGGTAGGGTTGTGGCACGTAAGTGGGCCCAGGTTATTCTTGGATTTGGGAGGCAGGGCTTAGGATGCTGTATAGTACTACGTTAGTACTATTTTATGGCTTATATTGCCATTTGCTTTCCCATTTCCAAATGCTACTGACTTTGGGTTACAGAGGGCTCTGGGAGTTAGAAGGTGTGGGGGCTACAGGTTGTCCATCCTGTTTCTAGAGTTAGTCCAGAAATACTCATGCATTCAAATCCATTTCCTTTTCACAGTTGAAACCTTTCAGAGCACACCCATTCAAGCCTCAGCACTGATGCAAGAGAAGCTAGTCAAAAATTGCAAGATGACAGATGAGCCGATTAAAGAGATCTTGGGCAGTTCCAAGTGTCCTCAGTGTGCAACACAAGAGAAAAGCAACAACAATGACTACAGGGTAACAGCTGTCCCCTTGGTGAGTGAATGCCAACTGACGGCTGCCACCGGGGGAGCTGAAATCTCCTGTTACCGTTGTACAATCCCATTTGGGGTAGTGATCCTCATTGCTGGGGTGGTGGTCACTGCTGTGGCATATAGCTTCAACTCCCATGGATCCATCATCTCGGTGTTTGGTCTGATCCTCTTGTCATCTGGACTCTTTTTGCTGGTGTCAAGTGCGTTATGCTGGAAAATCCGCCAGCACAACAAGAAGGCCAAGAGGCGTGAAAGCCAGACGGTCCTAGTGGCTAATCAGAGGAACCTGTTTGCTTAAGAACTGCATGAAAAAAAACTCTGAAAAAGAAAGAGAATGTGATGGGTCACCGAGTGCACAAGTCTATTTATTTTCATTTGGGCTACAGGATGTCTTTTATTAATGACTGATTGGATTTATCAATATTAAGAAGTAAACAATTCTTGCAAAATCAGGAATAATTGGTATCCATTTTATCATAAACATGTTTCAAGGTGCATTAGGTTTAGTAGGTCTTCTTCTGTTTAGTCCCCTATCATCATTTCTCCCTTAGCCTCCTCCCCCTCCACATTTGTATTGTAAACTTCAAAAGTAAGCCAAGCTAAGATGAGAAAACCTATTACAGTCAAAGATGGTGGGCAATTGATAGGGCAAATATATCCCCATTAGAGCAAGGTAATGTTTTATTATCTTTTTTCATAGAATTATTTGTTTCAAGTGTATATATGTGACAAAAACTTGCCTTAAATTCCTTTCCCGAGAAGCAACTTTTGAAAACGATTGGGAAGAAGAGCATGTGAACAATTCTGTCATGGCTAACAGTCACAAGTACATCTGTGTCACTATAGCCACATCTTGTGGTAAATAATTCCATAGTCTTCTTTCCCACAAAAGGTAGGGAAAGACTTAGACCTCGGCTGCCTTTCTACTCCAGATTCCCCTTGAAAAATCGACTTCTAGCTGTTGTTACGTGCCTTTGTGTGGAACACATAGATCCTGCTTCAGTTCTGTCTCTCAAACTGAAAATAGCAGTTCCATTGCCTGCTTCATTGACTGGCATGTTTGCTTGATGTACAAAGGGCTGCAAACAAAGCAATCCCCTTTTTCCTTCTATACCCATTTGGAAAAGCAATCTTGAAATGTTATTTGCCTCCTCATCCCCATTCTTTGCCCCTGCCAACTGCCCCCTTCCCCAGACCCATCTCCTACTCCAAAAGACTTTTGTTGTGTTCCAGGCTATTCTGAATGCTTGGATAACGTTGGAAACAAATGTCAGGAAATGTCAGGAAGATTGAGAAGGTGATCAGGACACACCTAAAAGTGCCAAAAGCCTGCTCCGTGGTTTTGTCCTCCAATTTTGTAGCATTGTGTTTTTTATAGATGAAGTTCATACACATCTTTCATCAACATATTTTTTTAAAGGCTACAGTAGCTGCATTAGCCAGTTCTTGGATCTCTTCTCTACTCCTTGTTTAGTTCCTGAGAATGTTGTGGTACTGCTTAAAAAGAAATATTGAACTTTTAAAAAAAAATTGGGGTGCTCAGGGGAGGGGGATTAATACTTAGACACAAGTTGATCTCTATGCTTATTAGCCCAAAGTAAACAACAAAACACCTGTACAGCTAAAAGTGACTTTTTCTGTAAATTTCATTATTATAATGCTGCCATACTTAGCACTTTGGGGTGGTTTTGATATTAATTTTTTTAATGAACCCTTCATTTTAAAAATAATGAACAATTGCTGCTGCTAGAGCTTCACAAGGTTTAATTACTTGCATTCTGATCTGGAACTTTTCGTACTGATCCATCCCAGAAGACCAGTATGCATATTAGTGATATGAAGGATGGATTCAGTGTGTTATGTTCATCCCTGCTCCACTGAAATTCTAAGCAATGTGAGAAACTAGAGGGGAAGTACTTTGGCACACAGGGCTAACACCCTGAATTGAGCAACACAGACTGAACTTTTATCCAGCCTCTGAAAGCTTGTAGAATTACTGATTATTGAGTGCAGTTGAACGTCTAAATGTCTGCTAATGTTGAACCGTCTCTTCTGCATCTTTATTTAAGAAATGTATAGGGCAGCGTATGCAGAAATTGTGTTAAAAACTTAAATACAATAAAAGATCCTGAGAACCAAGCCTAAAGCAGTAAAATTTTAAAGAGCTCAAATCAAATGCAAATTGAAATGGTAAAATGTATATACAAATTAAATGCATGAAATGCAAATAAAATGGTTCTAACAGATTGTTGAATTTAATTCAGAGCTGGTGCCAGCCATGGTTCCCATGGGATCACATTCCAAAGTTACAATATTTTCCCTAGTAAGCCCTTCTCATTTATAAATAGTAAATGCATTTGTTTTATAGAAAAGACAAAAAGATGGCTGTAATATAATACATGAACAGCAGATAAGGAAGGGGGTGCAAGTATCAAATAAAACACTTCATGAAGAGCAGGAAAAAAGTGTAAGTATTTCGCAATAATGATATTCCAGACAGATGCTCTAATTTATATGAACATGCAGGGCTGCTTTTAAACTCCAGTGAAATCAGGAAAGAAACCACTACTTCTCTCAGACCAGAATTCATGGAATTCACTGCCACAAGACGTAGCACTGATTTCAAGTTTGGAAATGTGTTAGTCTGTTGTAATGTAAGTAAGCTTCAGAAGTAGCGGTAAAGGAGAATATCTGGTGTTGATGTTGACTGCTATTGTGCTGATAGGGGAGAGGTGGGCAACATGTGGCTCATTGCCTAATTTCATATACCCGTGACCTAATTTCAACAGCCTCTTGCAGGAACAAATTCAGACTTTGGGCAAGTGATTTAAACTTTCCCTGGCAGCCTGCTCTGTGAGGTGTAAAAAGGCAAAAGGGGCAATAGAGAGATTGGAAAAGGATGCTAGAAAGAGAACAGATTGCCCTGCCCCACTCACTGTGGCTTTGCCAGTGAACTGCATTTTTAACAAACAAACAAAACCTTTATTGGCATTAAAAGAACAAGAAATTCAAAACACATTGACATATCGTGACATATCATGAGGTTGACCAACGGGAAAGCCATACTCATTGAGGGATTTGTTTACGTTTACTTTTAAGTACTTCATCCAAGAATTTAGCGACAAGTCTGGTAGTTTCAGGTACAACATCCCTCAACAGATATTGGCAGGCTAATACAGTGTTTACAGTGATTAGTGGATATTTACCACGTAAAGGTTTTAAAAGTAATTCATAATGAAGGGACTCAAATAAGTGGCAGTCAAAAATTAGGTGGTGAATTGTATCAGGACTGTCGCAGGGACAGAGCCTCTCATGGTTGGGGATATATTTGTACCTGCCGAAAAGTACCTTGGAAGAAAAAGAGTTTACTCTAGCCAGAAAGAAGGCCCTACGCTGAGATGGAACCTCAAGATCATACAAATAGTGCGCCATCTTACCCAAATGATTTTCTATACCTAACATGGCAGGCGAACAAACACGGGGTTGGGCAGGTCTAAATGTGTGATATTCTAAATCCAGGAATCTCTGTTTGATAGTTCTAAATACAGAGATTTCATCTGATAAATATAAATCATCAGTTGCAATCCCAGTTTGCCTAAGCTTGGACATAATATGTCGAGACTACAATCCTTTCAGATACTACAATCCTTTCTTACACGAGAGTGAGTTTGCAAAGATATTTGGATGCATTGTATAACTACTGTCAAAGCAACTCACTCATTATCAATTTTTCTAAATCAAAGGTAAGAATATTTGCCAAAAGATGGCACTTGCAGAGATGGTTCATGGGTAATAAAGAAATTGAACAAGTTAAAACCTTTAAATATCTTGGCATCACATTCAGTTATAATCTCTCTTGGGTTACCCATCACAATAACAATTCACTTGGCCAATTGTTCGGCTGCTCAGATTAAAACAAATTATTTTATAAGAGGAAATCAATCTGTACTGCAGTGATTAGAATAGATTTCTCAAATATTATATGGTATCCCTATTTGGCTGGGAGCTTTTAATCACAAAGTAGAGGGTATTCAGGCAACTTTTTTGAGGCAGCTTTTAGGGGCTCCTAACTGTGTCTCCTATTCTATAATTTGCTTAGAAACTGGTCAAAGTTTGATAGAAACAAAAGCTTGGTTAATAACGAATCTTGGCTTAGAATCTTATTTAGAGCTGCTCCTCGAAGTTTGTTACCACATCTTAAAAAAGACAAATATATTTCGATCTGAACTGCATTGATGTAATCCAACTGTCTACCAGACTACGCTTGCAGGGGTGTGTTCCTTGGTCAAGAAAGTTTGTCCTGCCCAGTACAAAGAATCAACTGTTCTTGTACCTCAAAACAGCACTTGTGGCAAGGGCCAGCGTTGGTCTCAGGGTCCTGTTTCTGCATGCCAAAGACGCTGTAATTTGGGGTATGTCCAAGACTTGAGCAAAAGCATCTCAGCCTATTTCCAATGTTAAGACTCAGTTCTGTGGCATGTTAGCATGTTAAGTAGTAACAACAGAGTCTACCTGATCATGTTCAAAGTGTCATTCCTTCCTTAGTGTGTAAGATTCATCTGGGAATAGACAGAAAGTTTCCAAACCAAAGGATGTGACTTGATTTGGGCCATGACATCCTGCCCTGCAAGAATGTACAGTAATAGCAAAAAGATCTGAGGTGTTTGTGAAATTGGCTAGTGTAGTCCTACGTTTTAAAGATACAGCCATACACATGACTAAGAATGTGCCCTCCTGGATGGAAGTGAACCTGTGGCTCAGTTTCATATACAACTGAAATGTCCTATTTTTATCCCAATAGGATTTGTTCGTAAGTAAATGTGAATAGGATTGCAGCTTTGAATTTACAACTGGTGCTGTAATACAACGCTCTGTGTCTAGAGAGATGTAAAATCAAGCTCCAGAAATTTCCTCTCAGAATATTACTGGCTTCCTCCAGATGAAGGAATGGTGGTGGTACATCCAGGGCCACAACTGGGGGAGGGGGGGGCAAGTGGAGCATGTGTCCCAGACGCCGCGCTGGGGGGTGGGCACCAAAACGGGCGTGGAATCCATGTTTGCCCTGGGTGACACAGACCCTAGTTGTGGGCCTGGGTACATCAATGCATGAATAACCCCAACTCCTCCATTAAAAATGTGCGCATGCAAACAGCGCTCATAACTGAGACCCTAGCCTTCTAAAGTGCAAGCTGCGATTTAAATAGAGCAGAGGCTATACATATGGGAGGGGATGTTTAGACTCAGTATTTGTGTTGCTACACTCCACAGTTACCAGACACTATAATAAAATCACTTGCATCAGAGGAAAGCTGACCACGCATTTTAGCACTTTTCATAGCTTGAACTTAATCACGGCAGGAAGCTTTCCTGCTACTGGGGGAACATATTGCGTCACCAGAACATCTGACATGGGTATCTTATGTCAATCACTTTGCTTAAGGTCATTAAAAATATTAGGGGGTGTTCTCTTACAATATAAAGCGGTTGTACAGAGTAACAATTAGCAGGACATACAGCGGTGCTAAATCAGTGGACAGAGGATTTAAAAAACCGCTCTTACTCAGAATGAGGACAGTGGTTAACATCTGCAAGGCCGAGGGGGTCACTCCCTTGCTGAAGCAATCATTCTGATCAAGCGTCAACTAGGGAAACAAAGATGGTATGTTCTGGCTGTAATGACCTTTTTTTCCCCCTGCTGGAATTTTGTTTAGCACAGCAATTTGACTGGGTGCATTGTAAAGCTCAGGTGCACTGAAACCATCAGCCAGCCATCTCAACTGTATGCGAGGACAGAACCCCTTCCCACAAGGATGGTATGATAGGGCTAGCCTTTTTCTCAACCCAGACCTCCAGCTCACTACTGTTCAAGGCTTTTCTGGTTGGGGTCAGGCTTCAAACTCCTGAACAACATGGTGGGCCAGAGGTGATTGAACAAGAACCATTGTGCATATATGGATAACTGAGACCAGTAGCTCTTTTGCAACATGTTCAAATCTCTCATTGGCCATTTATTTAGGCAAAATGGGCATGAGAAGCATAATCCAACAGAAAGTGGGAGGGAGAATAGCTGGAAACGAAATAGCTTCCTATGTCCTGCTGGGCTCACTCAGGAACAGCAAACGGGAGGGAATTTCTTTTTCAACTGTCCTTCCTTTCTTTCCCAACATTCCCTTCTTTGTTGGCCCCATTGAGAGAAATAATGCCTCCAAAGGTATTGCCTGGTCCCACCCAGTTCCCTTCTGAAATTCCCCCAATTCAAGATGTTCCTCAGTGAGATTTACATTTGGTAATCACCCTGCTTGATTCAAAGAATTGGAGGGAGTCCAGATAATGGCACATTCCAGTCTAACTGCTACATTCCCCCCATTATTTCTTCTGACATTTGCTTCATGCAGACAGAATGTTTTAACCAGGAAAGGGCAAAAATAACTACCTGGTGTGACTTTTGATTAGTTGCACTGGGAGCTGTCAGCTTGGAAACATCCTAACTGCCCACCTCAATGTGGCTATTGTAGAGGCACTCCAGGAACAAGCTGGAGGAGGGAAGGAAGGCAGTTAGTGAATTTCACCCATATCAATAGAACTAATAACACCAATAATCGTTTAAAAGTACCACCAAATTATACCCGTTACTTAACCTTGCTCATTTATCATTTTTTTAAACTTATGTATTATTTTTGCCAAATGATTTTAACTTTTTTTCATATTGATTCCATTGTGATCTGTCTGGTTTGGTACCTGATTCACCAAATGGACAGAGCCATATTCTATGAAGCAAAGTCCCCCCCACTTCCACCCAGGAATCAAGATATTTTACACCATATTCTAGAACAGAACCTTCCCTGGGTATAAAGCTGGGTATCGGAAAAATTTACTCTCCTCTCCTAAAAAATCAGAGATGAGCGTTCACTCTCCGTTTGATTCCCTTTCTGTCTCAAGAGCTCACTTTGTGAATTGAATTAACAGCTTTCCTGGAAAACTGGCCCATGACATGATTTCCTTGTGAACTCCATCCACCTGTCATGTCAGAGCTTGGGCAGCTGCCAGAACTGGCAGGAAATAATAGGCAGCAGGATACTGGTGTGTGTCAATGGCCCTGACCCTCCCATTCCTGAACATGAATAAGTTTGATGCTCGCAAGGCGTCAGAGCCCATCGGCTTCTGGATTCACAGAAGCCTCTGGGTGGGATGCACAGTTCTTGAAATAACATCCAGCCAGTAGAAAGCTTTGCGGCCTGGGAAGCACAAGGGGGCTGCATTCCCTTTGGCTGGAATTCCCATGCATCCCTTTGTTCTTTGGCTTGATAAGGTTTTGACTGGTTCTAATTGAAGAATGAAACACAATCCTAATACGAGCGGCTGCTTGATGAGCTAAAATAAAAGTTCACCCAAGGGAAACCTGAAAGTGATGGTTCATAATTTCCATCTTTCAAAGCACTTCTTTAAAAGGAAATGTGGTCAGTTGGGATGCTGAAAAATACCCACATATAAATTCATTTCCCAATGATTGGTGAGTTGGTTTAAAAACAAACAAACATCAGTTTGATTAAGTTCAGTCAACAAAATTCTTTACTAAGGTGAAGCATATCCTGAATACTATATTTTGTATATTATGATATCTATGCCTTCAAAATAAATACACATAATGTGGTATGTCACATATGTGGTGGCAATAGATCATTGATTGTACATTAGTTACGGAGGCATAGTCAGTCCAAGGTTCCTGATGACATGTATCTGCAAAAAGAAAAAAGTTGGTTTCATTCTTGTTTCCAAACAATGCACATCCATGTTTACCTTGCCTATTTTTACTCCACAAAAGCAGAGGCCTGTTTCGTATTGAAAAGCAATTATTTAAATCCATTTTTAACATCCATAATTGATGAAGTGACTTGATAGCCAAGTTTCCATAATATATCAATTGGCTGTCGCAGTATCTATTGAAGTATTATTCTTGAGCCCATTCAACTTTTTATGGCTGTTGAATTCGCCACCTAAATACAGTAGCATTTCAGGTATGAGGAGATGGCATCTTCAAACAGACTGGAACCCACAATGGGCAGGTGTTTGGCAGTGTCACTTGATTTTTTAAAATTAATATAGAGTTGGTACCTTTGGAAACTTGCATGTGCAAAAGCTGACCTTTCCTTTTCTAGGAAGGTGTCTATATATTTACTGGCATCCATCTCGCTGTATAAACCGGACTGGCATTGAAAAGATCTTTCAGAAAATAGTGCCAGTACGTTAGCAAGTCATGACTGAAAGATTGCTTCTTGTAGATAGGCTTTTTTATAATGAAGGAGTCAAGGTTCAAATTACTGGGAAAACGTTTCTCTACTTTCCCCAGGCTACTATACTACAGGCTGGGGGCCTGCGTGGTGCTTCCTGGTAACATAGCAATCTCCTGGTTTACATGCTTCCTGCTGATTGGGTGGGTGGTGGGTCCTCAGCAGAACAGGAGAATGTCCCTATTTTACTGGGGCCTAGGAAGCCCCCAGCCACCCTGTAGATTCTACCGGTACTCCTCCCAGCAGGCTGCCAAGGCTGATGGGGAGGGGAAGCAGCAGGAGAAACAGGTTGACCTGCCAGCATCTATCAGCCAGCCTGAGAAGCAGCTGACAGGCAGTGCTAAGAGTGACATGATGAAGTGGGGGAGGTCCTGCTTTACCACACAGCCTCTGGAGCACCTGTCACCGATTCTTCAGCTCACGCTGGAACTTTTGCTGTCATAATCTTACTTTTATCATTGCTTTTACAATTCTAAAAACAGAATACAGTGGTGGGCAGATGTAAGATGCAGCGGAAGAACTCCCTCTCACTTTGTCTCACCACCATTGTCCTTCTCCTGAGCCTATCAGTGTTTTGAAAGCCATTCCTAAACTCTCTTCTCAAAGAATGGTGAACCCATGTTTAAAATGAGCCTGAAAAAGCGGTTGAAAGGATTCGGATAGACCATGTGGGGAAGGAGGAGCTCTCCTACTTAATCCATTCCACAGTGTCTGTCCGCTCATGTTCTGCAGCTCATAACAATTTTTTGTAAGCGCTGATTTTGGGGAATACCCCCCATCCCAGTCATGAAGCCAGACATTGGTGCTCTGGTTAGGGAAAAGTACTGCCACCTAAACATAATATAGGCATATCATGATACTCTTCATTTTCTTAATTTTTGACTCATTAGAGACTTTTCTACCAATGTCTGAAAAGACTTCCACATTGCCGCCCTCAGGCTAATAAAATAATGCTTATGTAGCCATTGTGACGATTTGAGTTTGAGCATGATGTAGATGCATGCTGCTGATATTATTATTATTATTATTATTAGCCTTTTTTCTTGGCAAGATTTTTGGAAGTGGTTTGCCATTGCTTTCTTTCTAGGGCTGAGAGAGAGTGACTGGCCCAAAATCACCCAGCTGGCTTTGTGCCCAAGGTGGAACTAGAATTCAAAGTCTCTTGGTTTCTAGCCTAGACATCAATACAGATTTACTAATTTTTCATAGGTTGAGTCATAGAACCTAAAGACATGTTCACATACTGAAGGAAATAGGTGCACAGAAGTAAGGCACAGCTATTTTCTAATATCAGCTACTATTAATTTGAAGACTACTTTTCTAATCATTCAGTAAAACTCCTAAATCTTCCAACATTATGCTATAAAAGAAGAAAAAAATGCTCTGTTGTAGATATAGCAGCAATCAAAAAGGGGGAAATAATAGAGCTCAAAAAGTATCAGCAACAAAAGAATTAGGAGTGAAATCCAGCAGGAAAAAATATATAACAAGCAAGTAGAAATAATGTTATTGAATATTATCCATTATTTTAGTTCTAACACCATCCTTGGTTCTTCTTTAGAAGAGGCCTGTTTAAAAGGCATATTGAATAGAAAAGATTCTTTATTTTCCAGGAAGATAAAACAGCAATATTCATACAGCTCTTGAATTCCGAGCACCATACCAACTAATGTCAGATAAACAACATTATTCATTTAAAACCACTTATCACATAATACACAGCTTGCTTTTTAGTTTTTGGAACTCTGTACGTCTTGGTTCCTCTAAATGTGCCTCCGTTAGCTCAGCCAGCCATCTGTATTTCATTCTCGGACGGTGTTCTTTCTGAGCGTCGCTCCTCTTCTCCAGTTGTGAAATTCCCTTCCAGTAATCACCTTCCAAATGTTCCCTATAATTTGGAAGCACTTTATACCCCACTCCTTAATCTTTACCAATGAGTTTATTTTGGGTGGCCTTGCATGTACCTGTGGATCGTGGGTGAGTTTAAACTTTACTGTCTTGTTATTCATTGGGGCCCTTCGGTATTGGGTAGGCTAAGAATGGAAATACAGTTTTTGAATAAGTTGTGAAAACATTCCCCATCAAGAACTGGGAATGGATTTGCTCCTGAATGCCAGAGGGGAGAAAGTTCTTCCACTTTTCCAGACTAAGACAGATTCTTCCAGAGTTGGACATGCAAAGCATGCAATTGAAAAAGACCCCTTATTTCCGGGGCTGGTGGAAGAGAGCCAGGATATTTTGGAATGGCATCCTGGGATTGCAGCTGAAAGGAAACTGTTTGTTTGTAAGCAAGCCATCCTCCTACTTTTACTCCTGCTACTAAAGAGAGCTTGATCTGCAATCCTTGTTCTGGGAAAGCTCCTGAGTTTTTTTGAGAGAAATTCAAGACAAGCTCAGATTACTTCAAGTAGCTGATTTTCCTAAACTGCTTTTGCTTTTGGATCAGTAGCAACCAATATATCTATACATAAGTCACAGACTTAACCTGGGGAAAACTTTGTCCTAAATTCTTTGAATCTACTGGGCTACGTTTCTTGATGAACGTGTTTCTCAGCAGGCATCTTTCTTCCAAGATTAAGCTTCTTGCCTTCCTAATGAAACTAGAAATGCCAAATCAGGCCAAGCAAGCCTTTGTGAGGCATTTTCAACCCCTTACATAATGAAATAAGCATATACAAATAATGGACACAGTTCAGCCAACATTTCTTTAGCCCCGTTCAGTACCTACTGGTTTTAATGGCAAAGTTAAATATGGGGCTAAGGTTGCAATCTCATGCAGGCTGATTTCAGTGGACCAAGTGCCACTGAACACAGGAAACTTTCCTTTTAAATGATATGCAAATAATGCGATAAATGTCTCTTCCCTGTACTTTGGTTCAATCTGTTTGGAAAGCCCTCCGAGTCTTGGTATTTCTTTTTGAGGGAAGATACTTCTAAGTTACCTCCTGTTTGTTTCATACCATTTAGGGGCTTCACCAGCTCCATTAACTTCAAGACCAAATGGCAACCAATCCATTAAATCTTGAGCATCACTTTTAAAATTATGTATTTCAGGTCTTTCCATATTTTCTATACGAAGTGTATTAAATTGTTTAGCATACAAAACCCAAACACACTCAAAATCTGTTGCTGCTTGTCACTAAATTGGCTAAAGGTTCATGGGCAACATCAAAGCTTCTGTTCTCCCATCTTACAGTTGTCTTCAAACTGGATTTGGACCAGATGGTCATGCAAACACAGAATGCCTTTAAACAAAGAGCTGTCCTCTGTTCAGTAGGATGTGGGCCCATTCGATGTTGTAGGAAGTGGTGTTTCCTCTTCTGTTCTGAATCTACTGCTATTCTATTTCCCTGAGCGATTCTGGATTTTAATATAATAATTCATATTAATTCATATTATGCATATGTCATATAACCTACTCAACAAAGGATATAGAGTTATTCTCCCCGATTTCTCCTTTTTCTCATGTGGTTCACAATAGGCTGGGTACCTCTTCATCAGAAGATTCTCTGAACATATGTGTATGCTGACCAGAGTTAAGTAAGTTTTAGGAGTTTTTTTTTTTTTTTTAAACTTGTTTTTAATACACAGGAGCAAATAAATGAGGACAAATGAAATTTTAAAAAATTATTAAAAGGCATCATGCTTCATAGATATCATTTAAACTGCAACCACTCTGATGTGAGTATTATTTTCTGCATATTTAACAATACCACAGCTACACTGATTTTTTTAATGAATGCCCTTTCAATAAACACATATAAGGTTTTACAGCAATGCTTTAAACAGTGGTATAACAATATGTTACATATACAATTTCCATAATCTAACAGAATTTTTAAAATAATTTTTCCCTGAATGCTGTATTAATAAGACCACATGGAAATAATGCTTCTAAAATCAGGATAGTTCCCATGTGAAACAGTGGCCTTCAGATCTGGGCTCTATTCCCAATACTGACACCAAACATAGCTTGGTTTTCAGGTTGCTGAGCCATTTTTGACCTCATGTGCTTATTTTTGCAAGTTCATAAATATTCATGGCTCTAATCCTTTATAAGTAATCCTTCAAAAGAATCATATGCTATTCTAAAACTTCTGCTCTTTGGTGAAAAATCAGTGCTGAAAGTAGGAGATGAGGGATACTATACTGTATGAAGAACCTGACCAACATATGTATCTCTATCTCTATCTCTACATCTACATCTACATCTACATCTACATCTACATCTACATCTACATCTACATCTACATCTACATCTACATCTACATCATCTACATCTACATCTACATCTACATATCTATGTCTTTCCATCTATGTCTGTATTTGCTTCCATGTGACTGATAACATAAATGAATGGGCCCTGAACTGTTTGTGAAAGTTGAAGAATCCCATGTCCAAAGATTTTCAAAAACCAGGATGGATAGACACCTGTTAGGGATGCTTAGATATTGGTACATTTTATGTATTGTTAGATATCAGTACATTTTATGAAAAGCCTTCTCTGCATCCAGTGCCTAAATCCAGCTAGGTGATAGAAGGGGAATATTAACTGTAGAATAAACATATATTTACAATTCATACATTTTAAAAGAAATTAAATCAAATATAGCTTTCATACTGGCCCCACCCATTACTTTTTGGACCCATGTCTCCAATACCCCACTCATTGGCAAAGTTCAGCTTTGGCCAAAGAAAAAATCAGTATCTGTACTCTAGTATGATGCTGAGGCTGAGAAGAGATTCCAGTCCGGCCTTCCTAATTCATGGCTTCTTACCCACTACAGTGTAGGCACTTCCACACTGCTACCATTTTTACTTTCCAAACTCTCAGGATCAGTCTGAAGGAAGATAAGAGACATCCTTGACAAGTTCCATGTCACATCTTAATTATAGTGGAAATACTTCCATCAGTATTTATGCAAGCAGGAGTAGCATAATAAATGTTTATCCATGAAATAAAATGCGATAGAGATTCAGGGTTCTTCTTCTTTTTTTCAAAGCTTGTTCCACAAACTTAATTGGCACCACATCAAAGGAATCTAACAAAGCTGTTCCAGCTGTTTCATTATTATCAGAATACCCTGCCAACATGTCTACCAATAATGTAATATTGTCAGAGGCTTGACATCCTTTCATTAAAACCAGACTGTGCTGGATAAATTATGGAAAGTCATCCTTGCTGTAATCTTTGTGCCAAAGTAGCTGTCAAAATCTTGGCAACTACATTTATCAAAGATACCAGATTATAACACACACCATTTGTGAGCTCCTTTCTCTTTGCAAAGCCACTGTTACATAAAGCTCAAAATACGATAAGAGCAGGGGCCTTTCTTCAAAGGATTTGTTACGTATCTCTAACAAGAAAAGAGCCAGGCTTTCCTTGGTTTGTTGGCTTTGCATCCCTTAGTAGGAATCCCATCCAGTCCAAGGATCTTTCCAGGTTCTATTTCATTGCTTCAATACCATCCAATATCTGTGGCAAAGTCTGAGAAGCAGCTAAATCCCTCAGTTGGGCATATAACATGATTGGAAGATTTATTCCCTTTAACAAGCCATCCATCTGCTCAATAGATACCTCTGCATTTTGTTGTTTTGTCCTTTTGGTGACAAAAGGATTCCTTTATCCAGTTGAAGTATACCAAGGAGTAAAGAGAAGGTTTTCTTTATTAGAAGGTTATTTAACAATGAGGGCTGGGTCAGTCCCCTGGGATCAGATGCCAGAGGTTCAGCGAGCAGAATCTTTTGTCATCTTTGACACATGTACAATTCAGCCACACTCTTAGTTCATAGTGATTGGCTGCAGCAGTGGTTTTCCCCATGCTGGCTGGGGAATTCTGGGAGTTGAAGTCCACATATCTTATGCCAAGTTTGAAAAACACTGGGCTACAGTATTCACACTAACGTAGAAGGCAGACATCAAAAAAATTACAAAGGAAAAGTTACAGACACACTGATTTAGTTTCTCTCTCCTTCATTCTTTGTTTTGTATATGTCCTATTTCTTTGTCTTTTATGTTTATGTGACTGATTTATTTATTGATAACAGTGCTGGGCCTATTTTCTAATAGTGCTGACTTTTTTTTTCTACAACCATTTTTTTTTCATTTTCATGATTTAAACCATACCACTGGGGTGTATCTATTAAACTTGGTAATGGAATTGAACTTCAGACTTTCTGTATCTAAAATAAGTGTACTTCCATTAAACTAGGTCCAATTCCTCTTCTTCTTGCTGAAAGAAGTGGAGTCTTTGGAGTCTCTATTTGAAAAGAAGAACAGAGAGCAAGTTAGAGGAGATGTCTCTCTTTATGATGAGCCACTGCCCATCCATGTAGCTGATGGTGGTGTCAGATCTAATCAGCTGTATTGTTGAAAAACAACCAGCTGTGTCAGCGCTGCACAAAGAAGGGCTGCTAAGTGTTATTCTGGTAACCAGCAGGAAAATCAGCATCCAGGGTGTTCATAGTTTGGCTCTGACTTTGGGACAATTGATGCTAGTCTTCTCAACTCCATGCTCCTCAAACCTATTTAACTATAACCCCATGATTCCTAACTAGTAATAAACATCCTGACCAAAAATTATGGGAGTTATGGTCCAACATACCTGGAAGACAGCATGTAGGAAAAACTAGGTTAACCGAATTCCCTTCAAAGTGCTGGTTGCTAATATAATAGTAGAGTACTAAGATCCTGAAAAGTGAAGTCAATTTGTCCAGCATCATAGGAAAATAATGCTTCCAAGAGTGGGGTAGATTCTAGACTTCCACTTTATTTGTAAATAATACAATGGGAAAACTCTTTCTCCTTATGTCTAATTGGTGGGGAATCGGTGCCCTGTATCTGCTCAAGGACTTTTACATTTATACTACATTGTATGTCCTGACATCCAGACACTAAATTTCTATCTATCTATCTATCTATCTATCTATCTATCTATCTATCTATCTATCTATCTATCTGATTTAACCAGGATGATTTGGAGGCTGGAAATAATCTTAGTTTATAACACATAAAATGGACAAATGTGCAATCTGAATCAAGATAATCCTCAACTTTGATCCAGATAAACTCAGTTACCTAATTATGGGCATTGTGCAAGGGATATGGGAAGAGGACAGTGGCATACCTACAGTTTTTGTAACATGACTATATTCATGTCTTCAAGGCCACGGTTTGTTTGAAGATGTTGGTATAACAAATACATATTATTATTTTCAATATAAAAATGAAAAACCCTACTTTAAAATATATATTAAAAAGCCAAGTTAAATGTATTCTCCCAATTAAAATTAGTCACCTTTAATATAGATATCTGTCTACATGATACACTCCTTTCATGAGTGCTTCTGAGTAAGGGATCCTTCTCATATATTCTGAAATGATATACTGTATATACTTGCAGATAAGCCTATTCACGGGTAAGCCAAACCCAATTTTTTGGTACATCTTGGAACCTAAAATTCTCAGCTTATCTTCAAGTACTATATATATGGTAGTCTTGACAGAGGTCTATCATGTAGGAGAAAAGTGTCAGATACTTTGATAACACACTCTAGTATTCTTATTTAAACATCATCCTACTGTGGAAAACCATTGTGAAATGTATATTTTGCAGGAGTCCTCACAGCTGGCACACCTTATACATGGACATGTAACACTTGAGTGTTCATAATTTAGGCTGGATCAGGCTGCACCCCCGATCCTTAAGGAGGAATACAATCAAAAGGAAAATGGGATGATGAATGCTGGCTCCATGATCAGCACAATCGATGCCCCACCCACCCAATTTAGCAAGTGCAAGAAATCTCTTGAGAATTATAATGGGTAGACCCCTCTTAGTTTCATTCTGCATTCAGTCGTCAATTGCACATTTTCAAAACTAAGCTTGGAAAATTCTGCAATTCATCTTCTCTGCCCTAAGGATTTTAAGTAGGTTAATAAAGGTGAGTGCAATATATATGAAAAGATAATGTCTCATAATTATATGAGGTAATTGAACTGGGCTCCTGTGACTTCATGGACATATCCATATGGTTTTCCTGACAGCAATACAGAAGTGGTTTGGCACTGACCTCTAGAACATTATTTCGATCTCCAATGTAGGATATGGCCATCATGTTTCCTGGTAGTAACCGGGCCTAATTCGTCTTAGCTTTTTAACCCAGACAAGATCAGCCTAGTACTGTCATCTGCTCATGCACACTATATTAAATCTATATGGGTTTTAAATTCCTTAAATTCCCAGGGTTAATTGGAGAAAGAGGTAGGGGAGGAAATGGTTAACTATCTTTTTGTGGCATGCTACGGCTGCAACAAAATTTTCCCTACCCAATTAGTACTTAAAAACAAACAAAACCAAAAGCCAATAGCAAACAATGTGTTTAGCATCACGTCTTATTATGTCCTAGTCTTAATAGGGTATCAACTGTAATCTGGGTCAGTTAAGGGAAATCTGGTTTTCTGATGTAGAAAAATGTACGTGCTCTGCATACCAGCTCAAACATGAGATCTGCTAACCACAATTCCCATTTGTTCCCTTCTATTACGTGAGCTAGGGTAGGAAGACTTAGTTTGTGACCTCTTACAGATCATGGTGTGGACTGCTGGGAACAGTCTGGCCAAAGTTTGCCTTTGTGAATTAGTCACAGTGGAGGATGTGTGAGGGAGAGAGCTGCACGGTGTAACCTGGACGGATTTGAGAAATGGCTCTAATCCATTGCCTTTGGATTGCTTTTGCTTTAAATATTTTCAAGTCTGCTTCATTAATGGCTTTAGAAAATGGATGCCCAGAATGAAACCAAGCAATTTACTGGGTTTTGAGGAGGCTCAATTTACAACTCTACTTCAATCGTTCTTCCCAGTGGCTTCAACATTTTGGCATGTTTGCCATAATTTTCCTGGCGTGTCCCATGTCTCCTGGCCTCTCCTACAGAGAAGTCCCCACACACAGTGCAGAAAAGAGGGCTAGTGTTTGGACGGCGGCTGGATGGTTTGTATATAGTATGGCAGACCTCACAGGCAGCTGAGGGGGACTCAAAGCTTCCTGCAGATTTTCTGACTAATGCACTTTAAATTGATAGCAAACAGAGATTTAATTTAACACAGCATTTTAAAGGGTTTAGTTTTTTTTTTTAAGGAAAAAACTATACTGTGAAGAAGCTTTAAAAGTGTGCCAACACATTGGATAGATACTTTGTTTTTATGAATTGGAGAAGACCCCATAGAAATAATAAAGGAAAGCAAATGTTCTTCAGTTTTATTTTCAGATTAGTCATTTCCATAAAATGGATTCCTCCCCATTTCTTTTCCTCTTGTATGGGACCATTGATACCACTACTACTTTTTCTTTCTGATAAGGCCACTTAGAAATTTGCCATATTGAGTTCAGTGGGGTTTATTTACTGGTGATTACCTTTAAAGCCCTACATGGCTCAACAACCAGATATGCAACAGATGATCTTCCTAGGATAGGTTCAGCCTACTCTGTGCATTCTCTGATTCACAGAGTGGGCTGAATAAGAGAATGTGCTGAGGATTCCCACACTATCTTTGGTGGGGAAGTAGGAACTCACCAGCACCCCTTTTCAGAGGCTATCCCCACCCTCTGGAACACCTTTCCTCTTGAGATAGGAAATATCCCCAACTTCTTAGCCTTCACGAAGGCACCAAAGAGCTTATTTTTCTGCAGGTGTTTGGACACTGATGGTTTTGAGAGACTGTGGGAAACTTGAGGGCAAGCCTATCTCAAAAATGGCAACTCAGGCCAGGTGCTGAAAAGTCTGGGAAAAAGCACTTCAAAGAGACTAATTGATCCACTGAAATTTGACCAAATGAGCTCTACAAATGTCATAAGCTTTTAATTATCTCATAAAAGAATGCTGAAATCAGGTGGAACTGTAAATATTTTTTCATTATTTATTTTATTGTTGTTTGTGATTATGGAAAGGTGCCTGGCCCAGAAAAAGTCTGTCAATGCCTACCTTAGAATATTTTCTCTGAAGATTTAACTCAGTCAAATTTGAGCATTTATTTCATGTAGGTCAGATTGTTGTTTGTTGTTTATTCATTCAGTCGCTTCCGACTCTTCGTGACTTCATGGACCAGCCCACGCCAGAGCTTCCTGTCGGTCGTCAACACCCCCAGCTCCCCCAGGGACGGGTCCGTAACCTCTAGAATGTCATCCATCCACCTTGCCCTTGGTCGGCCCCTCTTCCTTTTGCTCTCCGCTCTCCCCAGCATCAGCATCTTCTCCAGGGTGTCCTGTCTTCTCATTATGTGGCCAAAGTATTTCAGTTTTGCCTTTAATATCGTTCCCTCAAGTGAGCAGTCTGGCTTTATTTCCTGGAGGATGGACTGGTTTGATCTTCTTGCAGTCCAAGGCACTCTCAGAATTTTCTTCCAACACCACAGTTCAAAAGCATCGATCTTCCTTCTCTCAGCCTTCCTTATGGTCCAGCTCTCGCAGCCATATGTTACTACAGGGAACACCATTGCTTTAACAATGCGGACCTTTGTTGTCAGTGTGATGTCTCTGCTCTTAACTATTTTATCGAGACTTGTCATTGCTCTTCTCCCAAGGATTAAGCGTCTTCTGATTTCCTGACTGCAGTCAGCATCTGCAGTAATCTTTGCACCTAGAAATACAAAGTCTTTCACTGCTTCTACATATTCTCCCTCTATTTGCCAGTTATCAATCAAGCTGGTTGCCATAATCTTGGTTTTTTTGAGGTTTAGCTGCAAGCCAGCTTTTGCACTTCCTTCTTTCACCTTCATCATAAAGTTCCTCAGTTCCTCTTTGCTTTCAGCCATCAAAGTGGTATCATCTGCATATCTGAGATTGTTAATGTTTCTTCCAGCGATTTTAACTCCAGCCTTGGATTCCTCAAGCCCAGCATGTCGCATGATGTGTTCTGCGTACAAGTTGAATAGGTAGGGTGAGAGTATACAGCCCTGCCGTACTCCTTTCCCAATCTTAAACAGTCCGTTGTTCCATGGTCTGTTCTTACTGTTGCTACTTGGTCGTTATACAGATTCTTCAGGAGGCAGACAAGATGACTTGGTATCCCCATACCGCTAAGAACTTGCCACAATTTGTTATGGTCCACACAGTCCAAGGCTTTAGAATAGTCAATAAAACAGAAAGAGATGTTTTTCTGAAACTCCCTGGCTTTTTCCATTATCCAGCGGATATTGGCAATTTGGTCCCTAGTTCCTCTGCCTTTTCTAAACCCAGCTTGTACATCTGGCAATTCTCACTCCATGAATTGCTGAAGTCTACCTTGCAGGACCTTGAGCATTACCTTACTGGCATGTGAAATGAGTGCCACTGTTCGATAGTTTGAACATTCTTTAGTGTTTCCCTTTTTTGGTATGGGGATGTAAGTTGATTTTTTCCAATCTGATGGCCATTACTGTGTTTTCCAAATTTGCTGGCATATAGCATGCATTACCTTGACAGCATCATCTCGCAAGATTTTGAACAGTTCAGCTGGGATGCCGTCGTCTCCTGCTGCCTTGTTATTAGCAATGCTTCTTGAGGCCCATTCAACCTCACTCTTCAGGATGTCTGGCTCTAGCTCACTGACCACACCGTCAAAGCTATCCTCGATATTGTTATCCTTCCTATACAGATCTTCCGTATATTCTTGCCACCTTTTCTTGATCTCGTCTTCTTCTGTTAGGTCCTTGCCATCTTTGTTTTTGATCATACCCATTTTGGCCTGGAATTTACCTCCAATGTTTCTAATTTTCTGGAAGAGGTCTCTTGTCCTTCCTATTCTATTGTCTTCTTCCACTTCCGCGCATTGCTTATTTAAAAATAATTCCTTATCTCTTCTGGCTAACCTCTGGAATTTTGCATTTAATTGGGCATATCTCCCCCTATCACTGTTGCCTTTTGCTTTCCTTCTTTCTTGGGCTACTTCTAGTGTCTCAGCAGACAGCCACTTTGCCTTCTTGGTTTTCTCTTTCTTTGGGAGGTATTTTGTTGCCGCCTCTTGAACAATGTTGCGGACTTCTGTCCATAGTTCTTCTGGGACCGTATCTACTAAGTCCAGTCCCTTAAATCTATTCTTCACCTCCACTGCATATTCCTGAGGGATATTAGTGAGCTCTAATCTAGCTGATCTGTGGGTCTTCCCTAATCTCTTTAGTCTGATCCTAAATTGTGCAAGAAGAAGTTCGTGATCAGAACTACAGTCAGCTCCAGGTCTTGTTTTTACCGACTGTATAGATGACCGCCACCTTTGGCTGCAAAGGATGTAGTCAATCTGATTTCGGTGTTGTCCATCTGGTGAAGTCCATGTATAAAGCCATCTCTTAGGTTGTTGGAAGAGAGTGTTCGTTATGCAGAGTGAGTTGTCTTTGCAAAATTCTATCAGCCTATGTCCTGCTTCATTTTGTTCTCCCAGGCCATGCTTACCTGTAATTCCAGGTGTCATTTGACTGCCCACCTTAGCATTCCAGTCTCCCATGATGAAAATAACATCTCTTTTAGGCGTGTTGTCCAGTAGGTGCTGCAGATCCTCATAGAACTGCTCTACTTCAGCTTCTTCAGCATCTGTGGTTGGGGCGTATATTTGGATCACTGTGATGTTAGATGGCTTGCCCTGAATTTGAATTGAGATCATTCTATCGTTTTTTGGATTGTATCCAAGCACTGCTTTAGCCACTTTACTATTAATTATGAAGGCTACTCCATTTCTTCTGTGGTCCTCTTGTCCACAGTAGTAGATCTGGTGGTCATTTGATGTGAAGTGGCCCATTCCAGTCCATTTCAGTTCGCTGATGCCCAAAATGTCTATCTTTAATCTTGACATCTCACCAATAACCACATCCAATTTGCCCTGGCTCATAGATCTTACATTCCAGGTTCCAATGGCGTGTTGATCCTTAGAACATCGGATTCGCCGTTCACCACCAGCACCGTCGGCCGCTAACCATCCTTTCGGCTTTGAGCTAGCTGCGTCATCACGTCTGGGGCTAGTTGAACTCATCCTCTGTTCCTCCCCAGTAGCATTTTGACCATCTTCCGACCTGGGGGTCTCATCTTCCAATGGTATACCGACATATCTCTGGTTGTACTGATCCATTTAGTTTTCATGGCAAGAATACTGGGGTGGGTTGCCATTACCTTCCCCAGGGATCACATTTAGTCTGACCTCTCTGTCATGACCTTCCCGTCTTGGGTGGCCCTTCATGGTTTAGCTCATGGCATCATTGAGGTGCTCAAGCTCCAGCACCACGACAAGGTAACGATCCTTTGCTGAAGTGGTCAGATTAGTTCAGAGATTAATTTTTGATCTCAAAATTTGTAAGCTTCCCAGAACCACTGTACTCTGTGGGTTGATCCAGGGAATGCCCAGTTCCCTGGAGTCTTAAAAATACACCTGTCTGCCTTTGGAGGTGTGTATGGTAAGTTTCATATCCAGGTTTTGGGTGAAAAGTATTGATAGGAAACAGCCTCACATCGAGTGATTCTATTGATTCTTCCCACACAGCACTAGCTACATAAGAGGAGTGCGAACTCTGGGTGCAGGCCACAGAGATTTCTGAAAACTCCTGCCATCCTATAATATTTTAATGTGGCAGAAGGGTGGAGTTATTATATACAACAGGAAAATAATCATTTAAGCCATATCTAATTTTAATTAAAAAGAAGAGAAATCAAATCAAATTGAGCTAATGTCCAGGCCCCACTTGCTACTTTTCAGAGTGCATATCTTAGCAGACTACTAAAGGCCCTTCTGCCCAGAAAATGCAGGGTTGCACTAAACTGAACTGGTTTTACAGGTTCTAAATAGGAGCCTTTTCATCGGTACCTCAGGATGGACATTTGAGATCTTTTGCATGCAATGCTTTGACTTATTTTGGATTTTCATGTTGCTTATATGAAAGGTTCTACCATACCGAGTGGTTTGATCCTAGGATCGCAGATTGGTCAAAGCAGTGAATGCAGTCCAGAAATAAAGCATCAAATCGCACTGGGCGGCACAGCAATGATGAGCATGAATGGAGTATGGGAAAGCAAGGACATCAGCCTGGAAACTAAATGCAGATTAGTCTGCACTATCGTGTTTCCCATAGCTACCTATGGTTGCGACAGTTGGACCGTAAAAAAACTAGACAGGAGGAAAATCGTCCTGTTCAAGCTGTGGTGTTGGAGAAGGCTCCTGCACATTCCTTGGTCAGCAAAGGTGACAAACAAACAAGTACTGGAGTATAAAAAACCAGACATATTGCTGGTGGGCAAAATCACAAAATTCCACCTTACTTATTTCGGCCATGTCATGCGATCAAACTCACTGGAAAAGGCAGTTATGCACAGAATGGTCAGCGGTAAAAGGAAATGAGGCCACCAAAAACCACAGTGGCTAGACACCATCAAAGCTGACACCAGCCAGAGCAGAGAATAACTAAAAGAAGCTGTACATGATCAAAAAATGTGGAGAAAGCTGGTCCATAGAATCGCCAAGAATTGGACAAGATTGATCGGATAGCATCCTCATCACCATACCGAGTAAACATGAAAATAATCAGCTTACCAGGTCTTTTATACAAGTCTTTCAAGAGCTGCCCAATCAGCATTGGCTACCTGACGTTTTCAGGGCGTGTATATGTATGCACATACAGTTATAGAATATGTTAAGAGATTGCCATAAAAAGTAAATACGTTGGCTTTGGTTCGCCTTTGTTCCTAGCTGTAAGCTCATCAGCTGATGATACTTGCTGGTACGAAAGCAGCCTTTAGAGACCTAACACCACCCAAGTAGTTTTCCTATCATCTCCTATTAGCTGAGATGCACACTGTTGTGTTATTAACATCAAACTATAAAAGCTGTCCTTCAGCAAAGGATCGTTACCTTGTCGTGGTGCTGGAGCTTGAGCACCTCAATGATGCCATGAGCTAAACCGTGAAGGGCCACCCAAGACGGGAAGGTCATGACAGAGAGGTCAGACTAAATGCGATCCCTGGGGAAGGTAATGGCAACCCACCCCAGTATTCTTGCCGTGAAAACTAAATGGATCGGAATACCATCGGAAGATGAGACCCCCAGGTCGGAAGATGGTCAAAATGCTACTGGGGAGGAACAGAGGATGAGCTCAACTAGCCCCAGACGTGATGACGCAGCTAGCTCAAAGCCGAAAGGACGGCTAGCGGCTGACGGTGCTGGTGGTGAACGGCGAATCCGATGTTCTAAGGATCAACACACCATTGGAACCTGGAATGTAAGATCTATGAGCCACGGCAAATTGGATGTGGCTATTGGTGAGATGTCAAGATTAAAGTCTTGACATGAAGTCACGAAGAGTCGGAAGCGACTAAACGAATAAACAACAACAACAATAAAAGCTGTCATGCTGTTCATGCAGGGCAAGCATGTTCAGCCACACAATGAGAAAACATCTACACACACAAATGTATGAAACCATCCTCAGAGAAATAGAAGATTGTGAGGTTCAGATTGGGGAAATATCTATTGTAAAAGGAATCTGAGCTTCTAAGCTTTTCCAAGTGTGGATTTTCATTTTTATGAGTGGTCATAACAACTTTGCTACAGATAAATACTGCTTCAGTACCTGGCAGCTGGAGATCCAAAAACCAACTGGGCTGGCACTGAGCAGAGATATTCAGAAGTGTGCAGAGAATGTTGCACTAAGTACACAGAAGCTTTGTGTTGGAATTAGATTGTGCTACGTTAGGCATCCAGGCTAACCACTAATACAATAGATTCTGGTTTCTTCTATAGTTACTACCATTTCTAAAGTTTAGCAGAGTATAATTGCTACTTTTGTTGTTGTGGCAGAATTTCCTTTTTGAACTCCATCAGGAGAGATGAAGGAAAGCCACACCACTGAGAATCACTCCATGGAGACATCTGGAAGAAGCTGTGGTTCCCTGGCCCTTCCTAATGGGATAGTCAAGAGGCAAAAGGTTTCATTGGCATGGTGCCTCAAGATACCTAATGGAGGACATTGGTTTTACAGTCCTACCAGCCTGCATCCAGTTGGCTGCATTGGCAGCAGATGGTCCAATGGAGGGTCCAGCCCTTTTGTCAAAACAACTAAAGCAGTGTTGCACGTTGCAGTGCAAGCTCCACCCTGTTTGTATGAGGTTGAATGAAAAGCAGTGCCTCCATCTCATAATTTTAAATAGGGGTAGTTTAATAAACAAAATGGGAAAATAATCCTTGACGTGAGGTGTGTTTTTTTGTTACTTGTATTTACTTCTCCACATAATCACCACCATTTGCTACACACTTCTACCAACAATGGACAAGCTTCTTCTTCAAGCTGCCACAAAAGAACTTATTAAAATATCCCTATTTAAACTAACGTTGGAGAGGCAGAGGCATTACTTCTCATGCAACCGTTACACTATTCTTAACAACAACAAAAACAACAAATAATCCTTAGTTCTTGTGAGGGAGTGAAGTTGGGAGAAGTAGCTCTTAGCTTACAAAAGCAAATGCTAAGACAGAGTGGGGAGGTGCGTGTAGGAGGAAAGGTGATAAACAAACGGCGTGTAGACAGGGAAGCAGAGTGACGTCTGGAGATTGGCAGCTGTTACAAGCAGGCAAGAGGACTATCATTCAACTGCCAGACTGCAAGTTATGGTGAGCAGCATATCCTGGTGGGAGTCCTGCCTGGAGCTTGGAGCTTTGCCAGGAACTTGGTAGCAACTGGAAGAGAAACAACCACACTGAAGCAGCATCTCATTCCAACATTTGGAAGGAGGCAAAGGTTGTATGCCACTTTAGAGACTTTGAGACTTTTGCTTGAACTAAGTATTAAAGGACTGAGTATTAAAGACATACTTATTTGGCAACATCACCTTGCAAGTCCAAGAAGGGTGGAGAGCAATAGTCTGATGTTGGGGAAGGTGTGTGCTGCAACAGAGCATTGTGAACAGATTTGCTATGCTGTGGTGTGTCCAGCCCTTGGAAAGCAAAGAACCCTCACAGTTCTCTTGAACTGCCTGTTATGGAGAAAGCAGGATAGTGAAAGGGCAACTAATATCCTCCAGTGATCTTAGCCTGTGTTTTAAAGTCTGCATGCCATCCTTTTCTGGGTAACACACAAGGTCAAGCAGTATTGTGAAGAGTGGGCCAGATGGATGTATTAACTATTTTTCTGTTAGGGTAATACGCATGCAGTAAAATAAAGGTCAGCTGGTGAGTTAGTGACATTTCCATTTTGCTTATAATTGGCAGCCCAGCATATTTTTTGTCCTCAAATGTATTCATATCAACTCTAGATCTTAACTATTTGCCAGACATCTATGATTCCCCATGGAGACCAGTGTTGGAATTATGATAGGAAACATGGCTGTCCCTGGTTTAGCCAGAATATGCAAGGCTGTGGAAAGGTGGTTATTCTATAAATATATTTTAATCAAGCAGATCCACTTTGTACAACCAATAGAGTCAAGTAGTAATTATGCTTTTGTACCCTTTTAGGCTAAAACTGAGGAAAGCTCTCTTTAAATGCTCCTTTCATAAGCCATCATAAAGAAAATAAATGTAGCCCTTTTCTCTGTTATTTTTTCTACCTGCAGAGATCTTGCAGGTGACAGGTGGGGAGGCAAGTATTCAGAATCGAACCCTTCTCCTCATATGTTGCATTCCTGGCGTTGTATAGTTCAGGAGAGTGGATGGAGAAAAAGGTACAGTCTGGGCAGTCTTTCTCAACTTTTGACCCTGGAGGAACCCTTGAAATATTTTTCAGGCCTCGGGGAACCCCAGCATATTCAGGCTCAAATATAGGCCAAAAGTTACAAAACTATTATATTCGTTTCCTGGGTAGGCCTGTATATATGCATTAACAGTGTTCTTAAACTGAAAATAAAGAATGAAACCTACCTCTTTAATGTGAAGTTGCCCAAATGTGAAATAATTTTTTAAATAAATCGTGATCTCCCAGGGAATCCCTGGTGACCTCCTGTGGAACCCTGGTCGGGAAACCCTGGTCCAGGGATTTGTTTACTTTAAAAGTCCTCCATGGGCTGTAATCCCACCCACAGAGGTTTGCTCCCACACCTATTATTGAGCACAAAGCTTCAGAAGAACTTCAAGGGAGATAACCTTTTAAATCAGCTGCTAAATGATTTAAAAGGTTATCTTATTCTAGAAGAAGGGAGTGTGACTATGTTATGCCAGAAACAAAGTTTGGAACTGCAGACAACACAGATTGGGTGGAATATCAGTACATCGAAGTCCCAGTGGCAGAGTAATTATGATGAAGTCAGGAAGAAGCTAAGTAATACATTATCCGCCAAGCATGGTGGATCTGGAGGAAGTTCATATCCTGACTTCAAATAGGGGGCTTCTCTCTTTAGTTTCTTGTTTTCTTAGAATATACTACCAGCATATTTCATGAGGGAAAAAAAATCAAATTGAAGAAGAGGCTCCAAAACCAAAAAGATTATCCCTGCACCTGTCCCTGTCAAGGTCATCTTCTTTACTGTCTGCAGCAACCTTTCTCAACCTTTTGACCCTGGAGGAACCCTTGAAATATTTTTCAGGCCTTGGGGAACCCATGCACATTCAGGCTCAAATATAGTCCAGAAGTTACAAAATTATATTCATTTCATTTGTAGGCCTGTATATATGCATTAACAGTGTTCTTAAACTGAAAATAAAGAATGAAACTTATCTTTTTAATGTGAAGTTGCCCAAATTTGAAATATTTTTTTAAATAAATCGTAATCTCCCAGGGAACCCCTAGTGACCTCTCATGGAACCCTAGGGTGCCACAGAACCCTGGTTGAAAAACCCTGGTCTACAGGTTGATAGAACCAGCAAACTCATGGCCTTGGGCATGTGTGCAAATTGATAAAATAGTCAGCATATTCTGGACTGGAGCAGACAGTTTTTCCAGGACCTTCACTCTCGCTACCTCAGGCAGGAACAGAATCTGACTTAAGGAATTTCTATTCATTTTGAACCCATTTGTGATCAGTTTACTCTGAAAAATCTCTTCTGAGCCACTGGGGCAGAATCCAACTCAGTTGTAGCCAAAACCTGACAAGAACATGCTCTGTTATACTTGCTGTACCTACATTTGCATGATGCAACAGAGAAAGTAAGTTCTGGTCTATCTATGCACATCAACTTTGCTTTAAGCTCAGTAAATGCACTGGCTCAAAATGACATGGCATGCCACTCCTCTTAAGCAAGAATCAGAGATTTAAAACAGTGTCACATTTAGAGACTGAAAACAACAGGATTTTTACTTCTGTGATCAAGGACAATGATCTCTTTCACATGAAGGACATAATAACTTCCAGGTGTTTGGCAACCAACATCACCACAGAGCAAATGCTTCCATGCTTCTAATATTCATATTCATAATTCAGTGCTGTTGGTACATAAATATTGCTTTATGCAGGAGACAGTAACCTGGTGGGGGATGAACAGAGGTCTGTTCTAAGTTATTGTAGAAAGCAGGGAAAGAATAGGATGGCAGATGGTAATTGACCAAAAATACGCAGGAAGTAACCATGTTAGTGCAATACGCTGATGATAATTGGGCACTGCTGGACAGTTAAGAGCTTTATGTCAGCATGGGGTTTCCTGACCACAACTAATTTCCTTCAAAATATCTACCCATTCTATGCTTATTCTTCTACAACCCACCTCACTGCACACTGTGGTCTGGAGAAGAAAACATATACATTTGAAAGATAAAAATATTAATTATTTGGAATTATGAAGGAAGAGAAAAGCTAATCGGGTGAATGAAACTTTATACTAGAAGTGGACAACAAATGTTATTGGTCAGAAACAGCCCAATAAAAGTACCAGTGTAGGGTTTAGCAAGATAAATACATACAGAGGCAAAATAGAAAGACAATTGGGGCTCACTGGACTGGTATCACAAGGCATAGCACAGAAGCCAGAAAGGTGTTACCTTTGGTTCTTGTATACTCTGTAGTACCTTGATTACTTAAGAAATAAATCTGAAATAGCCAGTTTGGTGTAGTGGTTAAGGCACCGGGCTAGAAATCAGGAGGCTGTGAGTTTTAGTCCTGCCTTAGGCACAAAGCCAGCTGGGTGACCTTGGGCCATAAAACTGCAGGGACTTGTCCAGGCAGTCACCAGGAGTCAACACTGACCTGAAGGCACACATACACAAAAACCTGAAATAGGAAATGTATATATCTCAAAACAAGGGAATCAAAGTCAATTTCATTTTGGATATATGATTATACATAAATGGGGCAGACATTTACATCAATATACATGGCTTTCTTTGCATAGAAGGGTCAGCTCTGTGTCCTGGCAAGAAGAGGAGCACTTCACATGTTCCATGTTCCATATGAAGTCCTGGTCTAGACATAGAGCCGCTCTGAAATGGGAATTAGCTAGTAAAGGTTGTTGAAGTTTTAAAAAGGGAAAAGAAATCCACCACTTCAGAAGGCCATGGCAGGGTGAGTGTTACACCCTCTTGAACACTCCCCTGAGGAAATAATTAAGACTAAATCAAACACTTTGCAGGTAGAAAATGATTTCTGCAAAGAGAAAGGTAAAATAGATTTCCTAGTGCTCGATTTGGTTTGATTTAATTCTATAATTCTATTCTACAAGGCAGCTTCCCCTAGATGGTGTCCTCCAGATGTGTCAAGGTATAATTTCCATAATTACCAGAGAAGGGCAGGCTGGCTGCAGATTATGGGATTTATCTGTCAAATTTATTTATTTATTTGTCAAATTTATATAGCCACCCATCTCACAGAAACAAGTGACTCTGGCTGGCATACAACAAAGCTGAAAACACTTAGTTAATAAATACCCCAAACAATTATTATTATTATTATTATTATTATTATTATTATTATTAAAAATATTAAAAACTATGGAAACAATATTTATTTAGGAGTTGTGGTCAAGGTAGCCTGGCAAAGCACACTAGACTTTTACAGGTATTCTCACTGGGTGTTTCAACTATCAGGAGAGTAAATTGTAACAACTAGTATGGCATACTTCTTCATTTCCTTTAGGTGGCATACAAAATGTCCATTGCTTGCACTTCTATACTCAGGAATGTATGGATGCTGTAACATACTGTAATAATAGTTATGGAAATGCAAGAATTTTTTTAAAAGATGGGGTTCATGGGGCATAGGTGACATTATTATCAATGAAGAGTTATTGTCAAAGACTCAATACGCCTGGCACACACTGAAAGGCAGGCTTGCGGGGAAAAGTGAAGTCTCTGCCTGAAAAACCTGCTTCAACAAAGTGAGGCTTATTAACAGGACATGTCACAAACGCCAGGTTTGTGGGATCAGTCCCTTGGACAGGATGGATGGAAAAAAATAAGGTGTGTCAGGTCTGGCAACAAAGGGTCATAAGAATGGATGACCATGATGTAATAGGAAGTTTTGTCATCTCCCTTGATCTAGATAAGAGAAGTGTGGTTGCAGGGGTTTTTTGGAGCATCCTTCCTATTTCAGTGGGTAGGACAAAAAGACTCAGCTGTTTAGCATTTTGCATAAAGGAGGCAGAATTCTCACACCCACAGTTGGATGACGATATCTCAAAACATGAGCTGGAAAACAAAAAGTGAGAAAGTCGATCCTGTCTTGGAAAAGGGACACTCATTATCATCGAATGGAGAAAATGAGAACATGGCTATAAAGCATGATTTTGGGAGTTAAGTTAAAAATAATGTTTTGATATAAAGGGCCATATTGCAAAACATGCAGTTACTACATGTATTGCAAGATATATTTTTTTCAACTAACTTTATGATAACAAAGATTGATGCACCCAAAAAAACAATAGGGGCGACATTCTCTACCTTAGGATTACCATTTGATCCAACTGAGGCTCCCCACTAAATATAATAAATCATTAACTCTATAGGAAGTCATCTGCTGTCCATTTGAATTCAGCAGAAGCTCTTGTTAAAGGATGTGCTTGTGAACATAAGCAGAATGCCGAAAGATGCCAAGGATGTAGCTAGCAGAGTGTCCCATCACAAAGAATATCATGCTCCTCTATAGTTGTCTTGGATGCAGAGGATTGATGTAGCCCAGCTATCAGTGAATGCTAACAGACATGCATTGTATTTGAAGTAAGAGCTATATCTATTAGGAAAAATTTGAAGACAGAAAAACCTCACTTTTGTCTAAACTGCATGTTGAAGAGAGGAAAGCCCAAAAGAGAAACAGAAAAACAGAGCATTCCTTTGTATTTCTTAAACCCAGAGTCTCGTTTAACTAACAGCCCTTGCACTCTACAGGACTTCATACCCCATAATCCTCCAGCTGATGAGAAACTCCAAGGATGGATAAAGGATGGTGGGAAGTGAAGTTTACAATCTCTGAGTGCAGTTTTTCAGATTCAGTCTCTAGAAGGTGGCTCAGAGGATGCAGGAGCATGAATGTAGGCTGGCTCCACATCTTAAAGCAACTGCCTCTTTTCTCTGGATCATCTAACTGCCTGCCACGCAGTCTCTGGAAAGGGCATGGCTGCTTTAAGGTGTTGCAGACAGGCAGGTGCTCAGTTTGTGCTCTCAGGCACTCCAAAGTGCCTGGTGGAGCTCAGGTTCAAAGCACTGCACGGCTGTTCTAATCCAGTTCAATGGAAGCCTTGCATTTGCCCAACGAGGAATGTCCAGGGGTGAGGATGGGATGGAGGGGTCAGCAATGTAAAACTGTAGGGTATGACCAGGCAATCTAACCACCACACCCCTTTCTAACGTGCGTCACATGCATCATGCACACATAAGGCTTAAACTTTTCTTTGTAAGCTACCCAGAGTCACTTTTATAGTGAGATGGGTGGTGCATAAACTTAATAATAAATAAAATAAATAAAGGCTTTAATCACCCAGTCACGCCCACCATTTTGATGTCATTGATTCCTTCTGCAGGAGCCCCTCTGCCCAACAACAGAAAGCAACTGGCAAGCAGACTAAGCAAGAACGCAGATCACCTGCTGACCATCTTGCTTGCAACAATGCAGCGTGTCAGATTTCTATTGGCACTTACAACTGTCCCTAAGCTCATGCAAATCTCTGTCTTCTTTTGTCCTTTCTTTTAGTGATGCATTTTCTTCTTTTTTTCTCCATGCTGAAGTGATGTTCCTATGGACAAATAACCCTTTACCAAAACAAAACATCATGATACTAAAACAACAGGAAACTCCCAGAAACAGAAAAACAAAAAACAAATAATCATTGGGATCATCAGAAAAGGGACTAAAAATAACACTGCCAACCCTGTAATGCCCTCATACAAATCTATGGCACTTCTGTGCCTGGAGTCCTGGGTACAGTTCTGAAGTCACATTTGAAAAAAAGAGTATAACTGAACTAGAACAAGCACAGAAGAAGGTGACCAAACTGATCAGTGGGGCTGAGCACTTTCTTTTCCTTCCTTTAGCTTAGAAAAAAGACAACTGAGCAACAGGAACGTGTCTATGAACAAGGAAAACAGGGTTATTCAATGAAGCTGATTCGAAGAAGATTTAGAACAAAAGACCAACGTTTTTTTATCCAGTGCATAATTAACCTGTGGAATTCATTCCGAAAGATGTGTGATGGCTGCTAACTTAAATGGACTTAAATTCATGGAGGACAGGGCTATTAAGAGCCAGTCATCTTAAAGCAGGGTTTCTCAGCCAGGGTTCCGCGGAACCCTGAGGTTCTGCGAGAGGTCATGAGGGGTTCCCTGGGAGACCACAATTTATTTAAAAAATTATTTCAAATTCGGGCAACTTCACATTAAAGACATAAGTTTCATTCTCTATTTTCAGTTTAAGAACACTGTTAGCGCATATATACAGGCCTACACATGAAACAAATATAATAATTTTGTAACTTTTGGCCTATATTTGAGCCTGAATGTGCAGGGGTTCCCTGAGGCCTGAAAAGTAGGGCCCAAGGGGAATGTGCAGAGGTTCCCCAAGGGTTCCTCCAGGGTCCAAAAAGTGAGAAAGGCTGTCTTAAAGAGACAACCTACCTTTTGCTTCAGGATTTTATGCTTCCAAATATTAGCTGCAAGGAAATAATGGCAGGAGAGCCATGTTGCTCCATCTCTTGCTTGTGAACACCCCAGAGGCACCTAGCTGGCTGCTGTGAGAAACAAAATGCTGGACTAGGGTTGGCCTTGGCCTGACACAACAGGTCTACTCTTACATTCTTATGCTGATGTTTCTTGCCACTGCTTCCATATTTGGCTGAACCATTCACAAGATTGTTTTCTTTGAGGATTTCATTATGAAGTAACTGCAGGACTACAAACTATGATGGTGTCGCACAACTGTTCTTCCTTTCTACTTGGCCTGAAAAAATGAAACTACAAGCACATCAGTTTTAGCAGAGGTCTTCCGAGCAATGAGAGGATTATATCCTAAAGCCCAGTTCCTGTCCGCAGCTTGGTCAAGTGCTTGTTGTGGATGTTGCTAGAGGAGTCTGTAGACAATGGGAGTTTCTCAGGCATTGTAATGATTGCTCCAGCCCCAAATACTCAGACTCACAAGAGGATGCTAAATGAAATCTGATTTATTAGAGTACTAAAAGCAAATACAGAGAAAGCTGAGAATGAGCAAAAGCGCGCCAAATACAAACTTAAACCCTTGCTTCAAACGTATCCCGCCTCCCTCATAACAGCCCCGCCCGGCACAGGTGCTAGCAATCGTCAGAGTGGCTAGCCTGGGAAAGTAACCTTGAGCGCAGTAGATAACACAAACACATTCCAAAGCAAAGCCAAAATATAATCGTTCCCATCCTCCCTAGACAAATGCAACACGCATCCAATTAATGACATGCGAAACGTTACGATGCATCAAATACATTGAAACGGCGCACATGACATACCGCCCTCCAAAAATACCCCTAGGGACCTGGTTTCGAGGGATAAGCGGAGTGGAAACGGGCCACTAGAACCGGGGAAGCCACATCTGATGCAGCGACCCACTCAGGATGAGGGAAATGCTTCCAACGAACTAAATATTGCAAAGTATTGCGTAGGCGTCTAGAGTCCAAAATTTCTTTAACTTCAAAGTGTTGCTGACCATCAATCATGATGGGGGTGGGAGGTGGAGGTTGCCAATGCCAGCGATCAGAAGGAATAGACGGTTTGAGTAAGCTGCAATGAAAAACAGGGTGTAAGCGTTTCAGGTTATGAGGCAAATCAAGTTTAAAAGTCACAGGGTTGATCTGAGCTACAATTGGGAAAGGACCCACAAACTTAGGTGCAAGTTTCTTGGAAGGTTGTGATGACTTGATAAACTTGGTAGAAAGGTACACTGAGTCCCCAACTTGGAATGCAGGTTGGGGGGCCCGCTTCCGATCAGCATACAATTTATAATCCGCTTGAGCATCAGCCAATGCATTTTGAATCATTGGCCAAGAGTCAGCCAGTTGTGTTGACCAATCATCTGTAGTGACCGCACCTGCAGGAGGTTGTGGGAGATCAGTGATAGGGACAAAGTCTTTACCCAGAGCCACCCGAAACGGGGTCTGTCCAGTGCTTTGATGCACGGCATTGTTGTAAGCCACTTCAGCAAACGGTAGAAGGTCTACCCAATTGTCCTGCTGATAATTCACAAAAGCGCGCAGGTACTGCTCTAGAGTGGAGTTAACCGCCTCAGTGGCCCCGTCCGTTTGAGGATGCCAAGCCGTGGAGAGGGCTTGCTTCGTGCCTAACAGCTTGAGAAACGCCCGCCAAAACTGAGAGGTAAATTGTGTACCTCTGTCTGAAATCAAGCGGGAGGGACATCCGTGTAGCCTGTACACGTGTACAAGGAATAGGCGGGCTAATTGACGCGCTGACGGAATGGACACGCAGGGAATAAAGTGGGCTTGTTTGGAGAAATAATCTTTGACCACCCAAATGACCGTTTTGCGTTGGCTTGGTGGTAGCTCTACAATAAAATCCATGGAGATTTCTTCCCAAGGGGAAGAGGGGGCTGCTACCGGCTGCAACAGCCCCTGGGGTTTGCCCACCTTGCGTTTGGACATTGCACAAACAGTGCAGGAAGCAATGTAGTCTTTGACATCTTTACGCAATGTGGGCCACCAGAATTGCCTCCGAACGAGGTGCAAGGTTTTTACAAACCCGAAGTGACCAGCGAGTTTGTCATCGTGTGAACGTGTTAACACGTCTTTTCGGAGGCTTTCAGGAACGTAGAGGCGGTCGGACTTCCAAGCGAAGCCTCTGTCAAAAGTAACATTGTCTTTATTCGCAAGCAACCAAGTATCCGTTTTTAATTCTTTTAAAAACTTTTGTTGCAATTGGGAGGGAATTGACAAAGAGCTTGGCTGAGCAGCGCTTGTGGTGGGCGGTTGTTGCGCGCGCGTTTGGCTACGCGTCACAGCTTGCATGCCCAATTGGGGCGCCGACCATAGGGTGCTCACCACATCTGGCGCCGCCCCAGAGTCTTGAGGTTGCCTTGACAAGGCATCAGCCAAGAAGTTCTTTTTCCCTGGAATAAATTTGAACTGAAAATTGAATCGATTGAAAAATTGAGCCCAACGAACCTGTTTAGGGCTCAGTTTTCGAGGGGTACTAAGTGCCTCCAAGTTTTTATGATCAGTCCATACCTCAAAGGGGTGATTAGCCCCCTCCAACAGATGCCGCCAAGCCTCTAATGCAGCTTTCACTGCAAATGCCTCCTTTTCCCAAACATGCCAACGCCTCTCAGTTTCGGAGAACTTGCGGGATAAATACGCACAGGGCTTGAGGCATCCTGCCTCGTCTTTTTGCATCAACAATGCGCCAATAGAATAATCGGAGGCATCAGCCTGTACAACAAAAGGCTTTGAAGGATCAGGGTGTTGTAAAATGGGCTCTTTGACGAAAGCTGCTTTCAGCCGCTCAAACGCCGTCTGACAAGCAGGCGTCCACCTCAACAGCGCTCCGGGATTCTTGACTCGCCTAGTATCTCCCACCCCTTTCGTTCGAAGCAGGTCCGTTAGGGGCAAGGCAATCTCAGCGAACCCCCTTATGAATAATCTGTAATAGTTGCTGAACCCCAAGAAACTTTGAAGTTGCCTGCGGGTACGGGGACTCTCCCAGTCTATGATAGCCTGTACCTTGGCAGGGTCCATTTCTATACCTTTATCAGAAATCCTATACCCCAAGTAGTCAATCTGGGTCTGATGAAAGGCACATTTGGATAGCTTTGCATACAATTCAGCAGATCTGAGTTTACACAAGACTTTCTTTACCAGAGCTACATGCTCTTTCATGGTTTCCGTATAAATCAATACATCATCCAAATACACCAGTACACCTTTAAACAGATGTTCATGTAAAACTTCATTGATTAATTGCATAAATACCCCAGGGGCCCCAGCCAACCCAAACGGCAACACCTTATACTGGAAGGCTCCCAACGGGCAATTGAATGCAGTTTTCCACTCATCACCCTCCTTGATTCTTACACGATAGTAGGCTTCTCTTAAATCCAGTTTAGAGAAAATCTTGCCTTTGGCCAGATGTGACAACATGTCCTTTATCAATGGCAAGGGATATTTGTTGGAAATTGAGACGGCATTTAATCCGCGGAAATCCGTACAAAGTCTCAATGTCCCATCCTTTTTTGGGCGGAAAAGAACCGGCGCCCCCACGGGTGAATTCGCCGGCTCAATGAATCCGCGCGCCAAATTTTTGTCCACAAATTCCCTCAACAAAGTCAGTTCCTTTTGCGTCATGGAATAAATTTTTGGTTTAGGCAATTGAGTGTTGGGCAGCAGTTCTATGGCACAGTCCGTCTTTCGATGGGGGGGCAACTGGTCAGCTTCCTTTTCACCGAATACATCAGCAAACATCCTGTACTCGGCCGGCAAGCCCTCCAGAGGAGAGGCCGGGTAAGGCGGAGTCGCAGCTGCCGCAACCCCCACCATCTCCTCTGGGGCACCCTTCCCCTCTGCCGCTTGATAAAACCCATCCCTAAATGTGATGGTCCGGTAGACCCAGTTTATTTGGGGGTTTTGCTGCACCAACCATGGTACCCCCAACACCACCAATGGGCCCCCTACGGGAGCCACGACAAAAGACAACCCTTCCTGGTGGCTGCCCAGTTGCAAGGCTACCCGCCCTGTAAAGTGGGTGACCGGTTTGCCCCCTGCCATGGACCCATCCAATTGAGTAAATGCGATGGGTCTTTGTAGGGGGAAAGTGGGGAGCTCCAAAGCCGCCACCACGTCGGGGTGCATCAGACACCGGGAACACCCCGAATCAATCATGGCCCATACTTCCACCGTCTTGACTTGTGAACCCAATTTCAATTTCACCATGAGTATGCGGTAAGTGCCACTCACCGCTGGAGGCTCGCGCCCGTCTTCTACCACCTGCCCAGCGGCGCCCTTTAGAGCAGGTGGCTGGCGTTTCCCGCCGGTTGCGGGATTTCGGTCTCCCCTTCAATTTCGTAGAACATCACATCGTCTCCCTCGGTCTCAGCCACCGCAGCTTTCTGTTTCCTCGGCAACGCAGGGGACTTCGCCGGCGGTTTTCCGGGCCGTTCCTCCACCTTTGCCTTCGGGCATGCTGCCACTCGATGCCCCTCCTTACCGCATCTCAGGCACAATCCTTTGGCATACCGCTTCTCACGCTCCTCGTCCCAGGGTCGCTGTCCCGGTTTTCCCCCGGTGGTCGATGTGCGGCTGGGCTTCATCTCCCGCCCCGACTTGACGGTCTTCCGCTGGGCAAAGACCTCTTGGGCATGTTCAGCCCTTCCTGCTAGCAGGATCCACTCATACAGCGTGTATGGGTCGTCCCTCCCCAGGGACCAGCGCAGCACCTCGGTATTCAAGCCATCTTTGAAGAGCTCGATAATGGTTGCTTGGGACCAGTCATCCACCTTCCCAGCTAGCGCTTTAAACTCCAAAGCATAATCGGCCACTGATCGGAACCCCTGCTTGAGTTCCTTCAGGGCTCGCTTTGCTCTCTCCTTTGCTAAGGGGTCCTCGAAGTGTTGCTTCAACGCCCAGAGGAACTCCTCGAGGTTTTCCAGTTCAGGCGCTTCCGACTGGCACATCTGGACATACCAGTCTGCCGCCCTCCCCTTCAGTTTGGTGGCAATGGTGATGATTCTTGCCTTCTCCGATTGGAAACCCCCCCCCCCCATTCTTCCATATAAGCTTTCGCATTAGTCAGGAAGAACGAGAGTTTGGTCGGGTCCCCATCAAACTTGACAGGGAAGTCTCGCATACCGCCTCCCGCCGGGCTGCGCCCCCCCACCGGGGCTGCAGCGGCTGGTGCTTCCCTGACTCGGAGCGGCACGGGGCCCCGGGGCGATCGCCCGGGCGCTGCTGCGATTTCCATCTGGACCGACTGGTCCCCTTCGCGCCTCCGCACCACCCGTCGCCGTTCCGGGGTCAGCCCCTGGGAGGAAGGGGTTGAATGCCTCTGGCTGGATTCTTCCCGGAGCTCTCGCATCGAGGTTACATCCAAGCTCAGCTGTTTCAGAATAGCCTCCAACGAATCCATTTTCGACTCCAGCACTCTGATTCGATCCGGAGTGGGTGAGCCCTCCGTTGGCTGCACCTGCACCACGTTGGGGGATAAAGGGTATCTCTGCCTCCAGGATGGGCCCCCCGCTGCTGTGGCATCTCCTCGGGTCTCATCCCAGGTGAGCAGCTCACCCGGAGAATTCACGGTGGTCTCCGGGGCCGTTTTCAGCCCCCCGGCTTCGCTCTCCGACCCGGAGCTCGCCTCCTCTCTGATGGCGGACAGCTCCCCTCCTTGGGACGGTCGGCCGGACGGCCTCACGGTCGAGTCCGGTTCCCCTTCCTCCATCATCACGATTTCGGGCTCGGTCATCGCGGGCTCTCTCCCTCACAAGTTAGACGCTTGTCTTCCTTGGACAGGGGCCAGCGGAGTTAGGAACTGAGATTCTCAGCTTTATGTAATGATTGCTCCAGCCCCAAATACTCAGACTCACAAGAGGATGCTAAATGAAATCTGATTTATTAGAGTACTAAAAGCAAATACAGAGAAAGCTGAGAATGAGCAAAAGCGCGCCAAATACAAACTTAAACCCTTGCTTCAAACGTATCCCGCCTCCCTCATAACAGCCCCGCCCGGCACAGGTGCTAGCAATCGTCAGAGTGGCTAGCCTGGGAAAGTAACCTTGAGCGCAGTAGATAACACAAACACATTCCAAAGCAAAGCCAAAATATAATCGTTCCCATCCTCCCTAGACAAATGCAACACGCATCCAATTAATGACATGCGAAACGTTACGATGCATCAAATACATTGAAACGGCGCACATGACAGGCATGCTGATGAGTCATCTGATATGCAGACTGAAACCTACATATTGACCCCTCTTGCAGCAAAGTTGATGCTGGATGGTGGTTGCTATTTCAATCAACAACAGAAGGGCCAATGTATCTGTGACATTTTAAAAAGATTATATGGGAAGCTAGTAAAGGTAAAGGTTTCCCTTGACGTAAAGTCCAGTCGAGTCCAACTCTAGGGGGCGGTGCTCATCTCCGTTTCAAAGCCTTGGAGCCGGCGTTGTCCGTAAGGACCCGTCCGTGGTCATGTGGCCAGCATGACGACTCGGAACGCCGTTACCTTCCCGCCGAAGCGGTACCTATTGATCTACTCACATTTGCATGTTTTCGAACTGCTAGGTGAGCAGGAGCTGGGACTAGCCACGGGAGCTCACCCCGCCGTGCGGTTTCGAACCGCCGACCTTCCGATCGGCAGCTCAGCGGTTTAACCCGCAGCGCCACCGCGTCCCTTCTATATGGGAAGCTAGCAACTGATAAATGATTCTTCCATCCATCCCTGCTAATTTTGGATTTGTGCTGTTTACAAACTGGTTCCATGGAAAAATGCACACGTGGAATGAAAGGAAGCTTGCAGAGAACATTTCCAAGAATTTGACAGCCTGGGTTAAAATAAAGGCAACTGGATAGGACCAGTCATGTTCAAGCACTTATTATGCTTAAGTGAATACTGTATGTCTTATCCATATGTAACCAGTGGACATCGATATAATGGAGCATCTCTTCATAATGACGTTGCACAGACCACAGCCTAGCTTCTTTAACTCTTTTGGAGCAATGGTTCCAGCCTAGGCAATGTTCAAATTGTGTGGTCTTCAACTCTCAAAATTCCCAGCTATAGCCAGTCAAAGTCTATACATCTGGAAGTTTCCCTAGTGTTTCCCTAGAAACACTGAAATAGAGGTAGCCTTCATATTTCTTGGAAAAATAAGGAAAAAGGGGGGACTTTCTTTGGAAATCTAGGTGGATGAAAATACAGGAAAGCACCTTTTTGTTGTTGTTGAGGAAGGTGAAGCTTTAAAGTCATCCATTGGCAGTCCATTCATCTCTAAGGGCCAAGCTACTAAATGATACACACATATCAGTCACTCGGGAGCTCTTTTGCATGTAAGAAACCATCCTTGGAAAGCAGTTGGGAACAGGGAAGTTTTCTGAGATAAGAGGACTTGTTCCTATCTGAATTGCTCCTTTTAGACAATGCAATATCCACCAAAAGGCTACTTAAGCTACCATTCTATCATTTGGATTCAATGTTCATCTTGACTCTTGGATTATTTGGTAATGTAGTCTATCTCTAGAACACTGAGAAAATAAAATTAAATGTCCATACAAAAGTTCAGGATACAATTCAGTTTTCAGAAATAAGACATTATCTCAGTCCTCCTGCTGTTTTCATTTGGGGAGGAAACACAAGAATGAACAATTGGACTGGAATTTGGAATGCATGTTCAGGACACATACCATGCACAAAATACAGGAGAGCAAGGAAGAATATAAAACATATTTCTAATGGATTATCTACTTAGTGTGCTAAGAGTTCAAAATGAAAATGAAACTTAGTTGCAAATTTATACGTGTTTGAAATTCATAAACCAGCTCATTCCCTACAACTGTTTTTGAGAGTAAAGGAAAGATGGAACAGAGTATAATGCAAGCCAAGGACCTTACAAAATTTGAAAAATGAGAATGAAACATGGTATATATGCACATCTTCAGACTGAAACAAAACATTGATGAATGTAGTAAACATTTGGTTAAAAATTGAGTAAAGTAGATTTAAAAGAAGTACCAGGGTGCTATTTTAGGGCTGTGGAATACTGGAGGCAAAGACAATGAGGAATGTCACGGTGGGCCTCTATACCATGCTAACACTTCCTCAACTATCATGGAGAATCAGGGGGCCTTATAGTGAGGAAGAAGGAAGAAAACCCTTGGAAAGGCCTGTATCACTCTTAAGCCAAGGGCATGTACTGTATCTCAGGCTCAGGAAGGCATCCACATCATGGGAGATTTATTAGAAACATAAATGGATTTGTAACAGGGGCCTTGAGTATGGTATATAATGACTTGCTGGATTCACATGAGGTCTGTGGACATCACATGCTGCTTTGACAATCTGATAAGGATAAAGGAGGTGTCAGTGGGTTGTGGTACATAAAAGTACCAATGGTACTGGGAAGTATGAGGTCTTGGAAATGTATTTAAGTTTCTACCTACAGTGGCCCAATCCATTTTACCTAGCAAGTCCAAATATCACTGTTGGAAATTAGCCTCTTTGTGTGTAAAGTCAGCTCGAAAGACGTTGCTGCAGAGTCTCAATTTATGGATGAGATAGCTATATTAAGCCTACATTTGAGAGAAAAGGGAGAATACTTTTAACAGGTCATGTAGTGCCTTGTAAAAAATGGAAGCCCATAGGAGATGGGACAATTGGTCATTCTTAGGGGATTATGGTGCAACTATTTCAGGTCTTAGCAAAAGGCAGAAGTACACCAATGACAGCTGTTTAAAGAGATCAAAGAGTATAAGAATTGCTCATAAATAAAGTTTGAAGACAGCAACAATGGATAACACTTATATGCTAATGCCAAAAGTCTTCATGCCAAGATCCTGTCAAGGAAAAAAAATGGAGGGCCAATATATACTTTTGATGTATGTTCAGTTGTTTATATTAGGCATGAACATTGTCCATGGACAACAAAGGGTTTCATTGTTAACTACAGCTGGATCTCCAAGGATTTTGCCAGCTTAAAAGTGGGAGGGGGAATTAGGCAAACCATGGCTACAAATAATGAGAGCTCTGTACTGTTTCCAGAATCACAAGCACTCCGTGTCCTTCTAAATTTCAGGTGTTGTGGGAAAGAAAAAGAGTAGGCTGGTGGCCTCATATTCTGCTTTGGAGCTTCTAAAGACTTTGGCTTTTCTATGGGAGAGAGGCTGCCAGACTAGGTCATCCTTGTGGTGTGATCCAGCAGGGCTCTTCCCAAACTCTGGGATCCATTTTCACTCTAGATACTATGGGGCCTTCCACATGCTTGCTGAGCTGCGGCTCCTTCCAGTGTTTATCTCTTTGAATCACCGAGTTGGAAAGAGCCATTTAGGCCTTCAGGGCAATCTGCCTGCTCAGTGCAAGATCCAAATTCCACCGTCACTCTCTAGCCTCTGCAAAGGGCACTCGCCACTGTTCTTGGCTACTTGTGACACCATCAGATTTGTTCTCACCATTAGAATACTTTTCAGAACATTCAGTTGGATTCATTCCCTATCCTGCACTGGGTCCATAAAAAAAAGAGGTTGCGAGCTTCTTTATCTAACAACCCTTCAAGCAACTGAAAAATCCTATTGTATCTCCTCTCAGATGTTGTTGCTGTTGTTTTGTCAAGGCTAAACATACCCAGTTCCTTCATAAGGCGGTTTCCAGTTTCCTGACCATCCTCATTGCCCTTCTCCCAAACCTGTTTCCACATCTCTGAATCTTTTTTGTGTGTTGCTCAGGTCTGAATTCAGTACTCTGGAGTCTGCCCAGTGCAGAATAAGGTAGAATGATGCTTTTGTAGTCTGAAGTTACATTACCAGTTTAGCAGCCACATCATATTGCTGTTTCATATTCAGCGGATAATCAACTATAAAGAACAAAATAAAAAATAAAAGGCACCATATGAGTCACTGTACAGAGAAGGTGGTGGCAAAGATGGTTTGCAAAGATAAAAAAGTGGAGAGATACAGTGAATTGTGTTGGTGTAAACCAGATTTAGTTTGATTTTCCTTTTCTCTCCTTTTCTCTCCTGTTTTGAATTTCTTTTGCATACTACTTACTGTTCTTTTTCTGCTCTTTGTATAAGATTGCTCACCCCAAAAGGGAATATGCATGATGTGTCATTGTAATTCCACCGGCATGTTCATATGTATTGTTACTAAACCAGGAATTGCATATCCTATACCTGTACATTTGATTTCTTTTGTCTGTATTAAATTTCATTCTGTTCTCAGTCTATATCTCTGACTTAGTAAAAACTTTTTAAATTTCATTTCTGTCTTTCAAGGCATGAAGCTATTATACCCTGTGGTGTATAACTGGTAAATCTGATAAGCATTCTCTCACTCTCTTCATCCAAGTAATTAATAAAATGTTGAAGAGTAACAGGCACAGGACCAGACCTCATGACACCACAGTTGCTACCTCATTCCATATTTATAAGAAAGGTTTACAAATCAGCTGTAGATCTACCTAATATAGATTCCCTTCAGCCAGTGCTTACTTCGTCAGTCAGAGTATAAATATTGGAATTATATCCCACCCCCCTATTTTGTACAACTCAAGATGGCATAGCAAAGCTCCCAACTCCTGTTTTCCACAACAACAACTCAGAGAGGCGGGGATTGAGCTGAGAGAGACTGACTAGCCCAAAGTTACCCAGCCATCTGGGGAGACTAGAACTCATAATCTCATAATCTCCTGGGTTCCAGTCCAGCACCTTAACCACTACACCAAACTGGCTCTCATGGGGTACTTTGTCAAATGTTTTGTTGAAGTCAAGATGTATTATGTCCACAGCATACTGTGCCTACTAGTTACTAAGAAAGTTACCTGATCAAAAAATGAAATAAGATTAGTCTTAGGACTTATTCTTGACAAACTTGCTATTAATTAATCCTTTCAAGATAATTATGGATTGATCACTTGCTCTAGAACCTTCCCTGGTATTGAGGTCTACTCTGTAATTTACTAGGTTCCCCTTGTGCCACTTTTTGGAGGCAGGGATGACATTTACCCTTTCCAAATCTGGAGACTGATAGAAATAGATATCCCTGACTATGATTATTATCTCCGAGAGATCTTGGAAGATAACTACCAAATGATTGGAGAACAACAAATGTTGTCCCCTGGTTGGGGTTGGTACTGGGCATTAACAGCAGTCTAGTATTCTTTCTTCCACTGAGAAGCTTCCACTGGCCCAAAGCTATTCCAAGAGCTTCATCGTTGGATTTGGAGTTGAACCTGGAACTCCCTGGTCCAAGTCCGATAACTTAACCACTACACTGGAATGAATATATATGAAGGACATTCTTGATATGCATAACCGTCTACGGTTAAGTAACTCCAGAAGGCACATGTTTCCAAGAAGTCTAGCCAACTGTAAGTTATTTCACCATTTACACTAGAGTAGCAATAGCATTATTGCTGAGGCTTCTCTGTTACAATGTTGTTCCTACATTTTGAAACAAAATATTTATCTTTGAGGCATTTCCAAAGAAAAGAAGAGGCTTTAATTCCCTGGCTTTCTACTGGCAGGCTTCCTATGGAAAAAGGCAGTGAAAAATAAATACAACTCCCCCTTTTAAGAGGACCAGAGCACTAACCTCTGCAATGTTACTCATACTTTCCTTTGCTTTGAGGACCTAATTGTAATTAAGCACTACACATGAATTCATTATAATGCCAATGAGAAGAAAGGAGGGCAGATTAGAATTTGACAAAGAATGGGAAGTATTTGCCAAGGTATCCACAAATATGCCTTTCTTACTAGGTTTCAGCAGTGCCATTGGCCAAATGTATCATAAAGAAAACCCCAGAAATATGCCATTCTAGTTGAAAGACAGTCATGTTTGTCAATGGGAGGTTAGAAATTCAAGAGCCATAATACAGCAATACATTTATTGGAACCAACTAAAATGGTACAGAAGCACATGTATGCTGTCAAGTTCTCCAGAACTCTTCATCAGGCAGAATATTACAAAAAGTCCCCCGCTTTTTCTATAATAACTTGCAGCTCGGATGATGAAGAGGTATGAATATTTGTTCCATGCAGATCTTGGTTTAGTCCTGGGATCTTTAGGTAAGACTGGAAAGCTCTCATCTTTGCAACCCTCATTTCCATCTGTCATTGTAAATCAGGGACAGAGAATCTTCAGCTGGTGTAGCAGTGAAAAGTTTCCAGTTCACCCAGCCCTCCAGTTTTCTAAGCACTTCCTAGAAGGAGCTCCATGCAAGAATTGGCAGAAATAATTATTCCTGACTGCTTCTTACTATCACTCAACGGCTGATTCAAGAGCACTTCCACATGAAGCATTTGCACTGCTCTTGCACCTCCGTGGAGCCCTTGTGAATCTAGCCCTCACCTCTCTTTAATAGATGAGCTAATTCACCTTCTGCTTAGATGCAGCACAAAACATATGATTCCAAAGCTTTCATCTAGGAAACCTGGAGTTCTGTGGATCTTCAAGCCAGGCCATCCTTCATTGGAGGGAATTCTAATCCATCCTTCTAGGTCCAGCTGGTCATAAAAAGAAAATGCTAGCTAGACAACAAAGTGAGCAGGGGTGAAACTGATGAATTCAGACAGATTATCATTCCTTCTTTGGGTCCAGGATTCAGCTCTGTGCAGAGCACCAGGATGCCTATATTTATTATTAATTTCAGTTCTTTCATGAATAGAGTGGGGCTGATGTCCTCAGGCAAGGCAGTGTTTTTTTCTCATTCTCCCAATTTTTGGGGGTCAGTAGAAATGAAAACTGACCATGGATCATTTTCAGAGTGCTTTTGACAATTGTGGACAATTATGGAAATACCACCTAAGAAAGGTGATTGATTGATTGATTGATTGGTTATGTGCCATCAAGTTGGTGTCAACTCTCAGTGACCACCCAGATTTCCTCCATAATGATCTGTCCCTATTCTGGTTCTCCAGCATTTCCAATGGTGCACTCATCGCTGCTGTAACTGAGTCTATCCACCTGGCTGCTGGTCATCTTTTTTCTTCCAGCTTTTCCAGCATTAGAGCCTTCTCCAGAGTCACATAATGCGTCCAAAGTAGGATAATTGGAGCCTGATTATTTTCCCTTGAGTGGGAACAGAGTTGAACATAGGCTAAACTCTCTGCTCACCTTTTGGCTGGCAGCAAAAACAGAATTCATTCATGGATATTTTACAGATGCTACTTTAAAATTTATATGTTACAGCTGTTATTTGTAACTTTTCAACTCTTGTTTTGCACTAACATTTGCTGTATTATTACTCTGTCTCATCATTGTTTTTACTTGTTTCTCTTACATACTTTGAAATACTATATTTTTAGAAACACATGGGATATAAATATTTTTTTAAAATACAAGTGCTGTTCCTTGGATGATCTGCTTTTTTTCTTTTTTTCTTTTTTGCTTTCAGGGGCTGGTATAAAATTCTGTTTCATAACATACTTGGGAAACTATTCCACTCTCAGTTTTTCTGAAACCTTTTCAGTAGACCACTCATTTTACATATTTAGCTTAAGGTTTATCACAGTTTTTTATTTATATGTATTTAACTCCATAGATCACTTATTCTACAAACCAGCCTGACTTTTAAAAAAAAAATCTCCAGTGATATTTATATACTAAAGCTCAACATTAGGACATCTTTATCTTTTCAGTTTTCACTGCATCAGCAGATGGCAACACCTGGCCATCCTTATTTAATCTTGGAAGCTAAGCAAGGTGAGCTTTGATTAGTACTTGAATAGGATACCACTGGAAATTCCAGAGGTGTTGGCTAGAAAATCTTTGGGTTATTCCAGCAATAACCAGGAACTGAGCTTGACTTGAGAATATCCTTTCTTATCCCTTTATAAATTTAGAACTGATCACCTTTTCCAGTCCAATCTACACCTTCCCTTGAATGAAAACAGTGATGGGATCCAGACCAAAAGCTGCATAGAAACCAGGGCATTAAAAAGAAATCCAGTTTAAGTGTAACTTTAAAGGTGTTACATTTTATGAAAGCTGCATAATAAATTATAACATTTCAGCAGCAACAGAAAAAGAAGCTCCAGGGACAAAGGACAATCAGGGAGGAGTTCAAAGAATAGGTTGCTCAGCTTGTGTCTATTGATAGAAACTTTTAAAATAGAATACAAAATTCAGACTGCAATCTTACGCATGCTTGATTTTATTTGTTTATCTACCCTGCCTTTATTATTTTTATAAATAACTCAAGGCAGCAAACATACCTAATACTCCTTCCTCCTCTTCTTTTCCCCACAACAACCACCCTGTGAGGTGAGTTGGGCTAAGAGAGAGGGACTGGCCCAAGGTCACCCACCTGGCTTTCATGCCTCAGGTGGGACTAGAACTCACAGCCTCCTGGTTTCTAGCCTGGTGCCTTAACCACTAGACCAAACTGGCTCTCTTACAATTAAACCAACAATGGAACTTGCTTCTGTAAAGAGGTATTTAGTGGTTGTATTATAAATAAACTATGAGAATCATGCATGTTGGATCTTCTGGATAGAAGTTCTGAATTCCTGACTTTCCAAATAAAAAGTACTTGGTAAGCTTTCGTCTCTTGTTTCATTCTTGCAAAAATCAAGCAGGAGGTTAGCTATATGAAAGCATTAAAAGAAGAAATGTACATCATTAATACTCTATATTTTGTCAGAGATGTTATTAACTTATATTAATAAGGAATGTATGAATTGGAGTATACCTTTACTTTGATCAACAATGTTATAAAAGTTTGCTGTTTGCATCCTTTCAAGTTCTCTAGACCTCTTCATTAGGCAAAGAGGGAGAAGGCAGGAGACGCGCTGTCTTGCCTTATGAGAAGTTCTGCAGAACTCAGAGGCTTGCACACTCTTCTGTAGCATTTTGGTTGCTATTCATAAAGATACTATACTGGATTAATGTACATAATTTAATGTGCAAATGTACGCATGCGTATTTTAACTGCAGAATGTTACTCACGTTCAGCTTCGAGAGAAACCCAAACAGCTGAATATATTTTAAAAAGCCTGCCTAGTTAGAATTGTTCCAGTTCTGCAAAACAGAGTCAGGCAGAATGAATGAATGAATGAATGAATGAATGAATCTCAATTGTCTCACGTTGACAGATGCTCAAATTACATGTGGATAATGAAATGGTATTTGTGAAAATAAGTCTAAACATGAATTTGGTCACTACCATGCAATGGATTATGCTAAGAAAATGAAAAAGTTAAGAACATGTCATGAGAACCAAAAACACACCCAGAAATGACCTAAATGGAAATAGGGTTTTTTTTTAAAGTAGCAAGAGTTCTGCAATTCTTAAAAGGAAGTCAGCTGATATCAGAAAATAGAAGACATCAGTAGCATTATATACCATGCCTTTACTCACTGAGGTTAAATTCTTATATAATCCCAGAGGAATCATTGCAAATGTTTACCTATTATATATAAGAACAATAGCATAACTGTCAAAGGAAGGCATAAAATGCCAACAAACCCAACTAAATTATTTTTTAAACAAATGTGAAATAACACACACAAAGATTCAATCTTAACGTAAGTGAAAATCATGTTGGATGGGCATTAGCCACAGGTTTTCAGTGTGCAAGATCAATTCTTTATTTAACCTTACATCAGGAGTGGGTAATCCATTGGCCCCATGCAACCTCCACTCCTTCTTTCGCAGTACAGAGCTCGTGGGAGTGTGTGGGGCCAAAATGTGTAGTCCTTTGTTGTGTTTTGAGATATATTGTACTGTTACCTGACATTCACAAGGTTGACACTACTTCCCAAATAGGGGACCAACATATCATCTCAGTTCCAATCAGATGTACGTGGATTTTGGCACCTACAAAACAAGCCAACCCCGCCCAGACCCTTCACTTTTTGCTAGTTAGAAAAAGGTTTTCTTTTTTAAAAAATGAAGCAAAAATTTCTGGATGAGGGGTTGGAAATAAATGGGTGTTAACCATCTCCCTCAGCTTCAGATTTAATCTCGAAATTTCAGGAAGCAGGATTTTGAAGGTACCACATTGGCATATCTGTTGAAAGGGTAGTATATTCTCCAGAGAAACAGGAAAAAGCTAAGAGTTGTTCTAAGTTTAATTTCTCTTTCTCTGAGCATGAAAGCCTAATTTATTGAGCCTGGTGGTTATTTTCTCTATGTAACAACACTTGTGTGCTGTGGTCCCTATTCCCATCAGGCTTCTATTTTAGTGAGAGATCAATATCTTCCTGTGATTCCCATGAACCTTATATCTTTTCCTGTACAGTATTCTATCAGAGATCCTTTTAAAATAGTTGTCCATGTTTTGAATAGCTCTATTTAGTTCTATCTATGTTGCCAATTATGGTTTTGCCTATGACTACTTAAAACTAAAAAAGGAGCTTTTATATTTCTTTAATAAAATTTGATTCTCTTTATTCCTTGAGAGATTGCTCTACCTCCCCACCAAAAGAGGAGGAGGGAGACTGATTTGATTAGATGCATGTTTCAATGCTACAAGGCCAGGAAGAGATTTTACAGAATGTACTTCATCTTTATAATCCCCCCGTTTTATTTGCCAGTGATGTGCTCAGGTTGTGGGGGCCCTCTCTCACACACAAATCAGGGTGCTGCAAGTTACATACACACAGCCAGCTTCTGATGATAAATTCAAGGTATTTACTGCAATCATAAATCTTTCACCAAAGTAACCTAACAGACATGGTAAACTCAAAGTTTTCTGGTAGAAAACAGAAGCAAAAGCTTAGTTGTGCAAAATAAACCTTAGTTGTGCAAAATACCCTCCATTCACTGACAGAACATAGGACCAATTTGGACAAATATCTACACAATATGAACTGGCAGAATAGGATTTAGCCTGCCTCATTCTCCCCTCCTGTCTCTGCTGAGGATGTGATATTGTCTCAATGAGCAATGTCTAGCAGACAATGTGGTTCTTCCCTTGGCTTCAGGTGGGAGTAACTACTACAAGTCCCAACTATCACATTTCTGCTTTAAAAAGCCCAAAGCAACCTGTATGATTTATATTCCTCTTCAGAGCAATTGTAGGTGATTAGGCTAAGAGAGACTGACCTAAGACATCCCATGAGCTTCATGACAGAATTGGGATTTCAAGCAAGGTTTCCCACATAGAGTTCAGTATTCTAACCTGAAGACCACTTGACTTTGCAATAAGCTATGTTGGTTTTTGCTTCTTTTTCCTATACCTATCTTTGACCTCAGTGATAATTTGCAGGGGGTTCTCTTGCCAAGTTGATTTTTTTTTAATCACACACCTAATCTCAGGCCCACAGCCCTACCCTCATGTGAAGAGATGTTCCTTCCAGATCAGGGAGGGAGAGACTGGCAGAAAGCCAAACAGCTGCATTTGGTAGGAACAGATTGTAAATCACAAGGCAGTAGGAAGTCCAGCAGGGAAAGGGATTACAGTAATTGTGCCTGAATATAATAAAACCAGAAATTAATTTCTCCAGATCCTTTTGTCCTCTCTGTACTTCTTTGTGGTTTATAAGGAAACAGTTGGAAATAATTCTTATGTGGAGTCACCCCTGCATACGTGACAGGACAAGAAAGGGAGATGGAATGTGTGTCAAAATTTAACAAGACCTTTTCTCCAATCTGCTCATCAGCCCAAATGTTGTTCTCTGAACCCAGTTTCCTCATATGCAGGGATTTATCTCTGACTTTCCAAATATATTTCAGTTCTCTTCTAGCCTGGTGTCATCCAGATATATTACCTCCCCTCCCATAATTACCAGCCAGTAAGCCTAACACAACTGGAGAGCAGGCTCCTACAGATCAATTTGTGAAGGATTTGTCTGCCAGTGCTGATTAGCAATGGTGGCTAGATAGATCCTCCCATTTCAGAGAGGTTTATCACTGAATTCTAGGAGCTGGGGAAGTGCAGAAGAATAAGCTATTGCCTTCATGCTCTGCATCTGCTGTAAACAGAAGGATACTTGATTAAGTAGGGGTGCTTTACCTTTTTCTCTCATTCAGCAAGCATCAATATCCATTCATTCCATTTGGGGCTCCCTCTGAATGCCAAGGGTAACTTTCTAAATGCTAAACATACAGTACATCACAACCAAAGACATCTGAGAAGAAGAAAGAGGAGGGACACTTTCTTATTTACTTCAGGCCACAATCTTTTGGTGATGCTAGTAGCACATACCTGGTCTGCCTTCTCTGGGACAACACTATAAGCCTATATAATTTGTAGGGTCAACAAAGAGAAACTAGATGCCTGCAACAAAACATTTGACAATTCATGAATTTCTACCTTCTACTGCAGTGTAACTCTTTGTCATATGTCCCTTTTGTCTATTGTTTTTTTTTATGTTGCTTTACCTCTTGAACCTCTCATATTTTCCCCGTTCTCCAATCTATTACATTATTTCTCCTAATATGTGCTCAGAATCTTCTTTTTTCTATTTCTTCTGTAGAAGTTCAGTTGTAGAATGTCTTTCACTGTTATGACTCAAAAGTACATTAACATCCCAGCTGTTATCATTACTCTACACTATGGTTTCAAAAGCTGGTTTCAAAAGATTTCTCTTTGAACACTGGTATGATTCAGTATTGGACTCTGAAGAAATAGGATAGGAAGAGTATTGACACCTTGGAACTTTGATGTTGGAGAAGACTCCTGAGAATACCATAGACAGCCAAGAAAACAAACCAGTGGATCATCAAACAAATCACTCCAGAGTTCTCACTCAAGACACAAATGACCAGGCTCAAATTATCCTACTTCGGACACATTATGCAAAGACCCAGCTCTCTGGAAAAGGCTCTAATACTGGGAAAGGTGAAAAGAAAGAGAAGCGGACAACTAGCAGCAAGATGGATGGACTCAGTTACAGTGGCAATGAGTGCACTGTTGGGAGACTTGAAAGAACAGGTTAGGGACAGATTGTGATGGTTGCCTTATTCCCAAAGAAACACAGATTCACTAGTTAGGGCTAAGGATTTCTGGTTTATTGGGAATAGAATGCATACACAAAAAAAGACGGGAATGAGCACATGGTGTGCGAGGTATCTGGTAAATACCTGCGGTGTGGACCTGATCCTTCCCCACCCCCTATTGTCCCAAAGTCCTGATCTGGAGTCTTGATGGGCGATCAGGGTGCGATTCCGGAGTCTCGATGGGCGATCGGGGGGATTAGCGCTGATTGCCTCTGTCCTCTTCCTGTGTCCGGAGCAGGTGTGTCCCCTGTGGTAATGCAGAGATGTCAGGGAGATAGGGTGATGGCTTTTCAGGTCAGGACAAAGGTGTGGCTCCTTTGTCCTTTATTTGTATTTGTCTTTAAGTGTTTGTGAGATTATTACTGATTCCTTCCTCCTTCCTCCCCTTCCCCGGGAAGGCATGTTCCCCGTTGTGATGCATGTATACATCGCAACGGGGGACATGACATACTGCCCCCCCCCCAAAAAAAACTTCAAGGCGCCGGTTTGGAAGGATATGCTGCATGGAAGCGTTTGACAAGACGTTGCGCTGAGACATCCCGGGCATGCACCCACTCAGGGTGGGGAAAATGTCTCCAGCAGACCAGGTACTGAAGGGTGCCCCGTAGCCTTCAGGAATCTAGGACCTCCTTTATTTCAAAGTGCTGTTGCCCATCGATCATGATGGGAGGAGGCAGGGGGGGTTTCGTTGTGCCATTTTGAGGAGATAACCGGTTTCAGTAAGGCACAATGGAACACTGAGTGTATGCGTTTCAAGTTGTGTGGCAATTCCAACTTAAAAGTTACCGGGTTGATTATTTCCACTATTGGAAAAGGGCCAATGAACTTGGGGGCTAACTTCTTTGAGGGCTGCGGTGACTTAATGAACTTAGTGGAGAGGTAGACCTTATCTCCCACTCTGAAGTCTGGCTGTGCAGCCCTGTGATTGTCTGCATAATGCTTGTAGGTTGCTTGGGCTTCGGAGAGAGCCAGCTGAATGATTGGCCAAACGTTGGCTAGCTGAGCCGCCCAGTCATCTGGGGAACAAGGCGGGGCAGTTGGCTGTGGCAACTCCGGGATCAGAACGAAGTCTCGACCATAGACTACCCGGAAGGGGGTGTGGCCCGTGCTCTGGTGCACTGCATTGTTATATGCCACCTCAGCAAAGGGGAGTAAGTCTACCCAATCATCTTGCTGGTAGCTTAAGAAGGAGCGCAAAAATTGCTCCAGGGTGGAGTTAAGGATCTCCGTAGAGCCGTCCGTGTGGGGGTGCCAAGCAGTGGACAATGCCTGCTTGGTGCCAATCAACTTCAAAAATGCTTTCCAGAATTGTGAGGTAAATTGTGTACCCCTATCTGTGACCAAGCAGGAGGGGGTACCGTATAATTTGTAGATGTGATTTAAAAAGAGGCGTGCCAGCTGTTGAGTGGAGGGAATGGAGGCGCATGGGATAAAATGTGCCTGTTTCGAAAAGTAGTCTTTAACCACCCAGATGACCGTTTTCCGCTGGCTGGGTGGCAAGTCAACTATGAAATCCATCGAGATTTCCTCCCAAGGGTGGGAGGGGCTTGCCACTGGCTGCAATAGTCCCTGGGGCTTCCCCACTTTTCGCTTGGCCATGGCACATGTAGGGCAAGCAGCGACATAATCTTTTACATCCCTCCTAAGTGTAGGCCACCAGAATTGTCGCCTTACTAGATGTAATGTTTTCACAAAGCCAAAGTGCCCTGCCATTTTGTCATCATGAGAACGTCTCAGAACCTCTGCTCGCAATTGCTCTGGCACGTACAGGCTGTTTTGTTTCCAGGCCAAATCGTTATCAAAAGAAACATTGTTTTTATTGTTTTGCAACCATGTATCTGTTTTTAAGGCTTGTACGAATTGCTGTTGCAATTGCGATGAAATTGACCTGCATCTCCCTCCCCTTGCGGGCGGTTGTGCTGGAGTCCGCTGCATTCCATTTTGGCTGCGCGTGACAGCTTGGCAACCCAGCTGTGTGTCAGTCCACACAGTACCTATAATGTCAGATGCCTGACTGGCATCCTGGGGGCCGCCTAGAGAGAGCGTCAGCTAAGAAGTTCTTTCTTCCTGGTATGAACTTCAGCTTAAAATTAAAGCGGCTGAAAAACTGAGCCCAGCGAACCTGCTTGGGGCTGAGGTGTTTTGGGGTACTGAGCACTTCCAGGTTTTTGTGGTCCGTCCAGACCTCAAAGGGGCAAGTGGCCCCTTCCAGGAGGTGTCGCCATGCCTCTAAGGCAGCTTTGACGGCAAAAGCCTCTTTCTCCCATACATGCCATCTCCGTTCTGTTTCGGAGAACTTGCGGGAGAGGTACGCGCAAGGCTTCAGCTGATCATTTAAATCCCTCTGAAGCAAGAGTGCCCCAATTGAGAAATCGGAAGCATCCACTTGTACTACAAAGGGCTTGGTGGGGTCGGGGTGTTGTAGCACCGGTTCGGCTGTAAACAGGCTTTTGAGGTGATCAAAAGCCCTTTGGCATTCAGGTGTCCAGTTAAGTAGCGCTCCTGGGTTTCGTGCTTTGCATGTGTCTCCCAAACCCTTGGTGCAGAGTAAATTAGGGGCAAAACGATTTCCGCTAGTCCCTTGATGAACCCCCTGTAAAAATTAGTAAATCCCAAAAAACTTTGTAGTTGCCTCCTGGTGTGCAGGCGCTCCCATGCCAGGATGGCCTGGACTTTCCCAGGGTCCATTTCGATGCCCCTCTCAGAGATTCTATAGCCCAGATAATCTATCTGAGATTTATGAAACTCGCACTTAGAAAGCTTGGTGAATAGCTTGGCTTTGCGGAGTTTCTTGAGCACCTGTTTAACCAAGCGTTCGTGCTCCTCTTCAGTCTCAGAATATATCAATACATCGTCTAAATACACAAGGACCTCCTTGAACAAGTGTTCGTGCAAGACCTCGTTAATCAATTGCATAAATACCCCCGGTGCCCCTGCCAAACCGAACGGTAACATTTTGTATTGGAATGATCCCAGTGGGCAATTGAAGGCCGTCTTCCACTCATCCCCCTCTCATATGCATATGCGAAAATAGGCTTCTCGCAAGTCCAGTTTAGAGAATATTTTCCCCTTTGCCAGATGTGCTAATATGTCTTTGATTAGGGGCAAAGGATATTTGTTGGATATGGAAGCCGCATTCAATCCGCGGTAGTCCGTACAGAGTCTTAATGTCCCATCCTTTTTTTCTCTGAACAACACTGGGGCTCCAACTGGCGAGTTTGTGGGCTCGATGAAGCCTCGTGCTAAATTCTTGTCCACAAACTCCCACAATGCTGCCAGTTCTTTCTGGATCATTGCGTAAATTTTTGGCTTTGGCAAGGGTGTGTTGGGGACCAGTTCTATTGCACAGTCAGTCTTTCTGTGGGGTGGGAGTTTGTCTGCTTCTTTCTCCCCGAACACATCTGCAAACTCCGTGTACCTGTCTGGCAAGCCTTCCAGGGCAGCTGCAGCCAAGTGTGTGGTTGTAAACGCCACCCTCCCCACTGCAGCATGGGGAATTCGGTCCCCTGTGGGTGCTTGGTAGAAGCCGTCTGTAAACGTGATCATCCTGGTTTCCCAATTTATGTAGGGATTCCTTCGTACCAGCCACAGAATGCCCAAGATGATTAAAGGTTGGCCCACCGGTGCTACAACAAATTTCAGTCTCTCCCGGTGACTGCCTAACTGCAGCGCCACTTCTTCGGTGAATTGGGTGACCGGGCCCCCTCCTGCTGCCGAACCGTCCAATTGTGTGAACACTATGTGGTGCTGAAGTGGACAGCAGCGGAGATTTAAAGCGGCAACCATGTCCGGGTGCATTAGGCACCTAGAACAGCCTGAGTCTATTAGGGCCCAGACTTCAATCGACTTCTCAATGGACTTTAGCTTAACTTTTACCTACAGGGTGGGACAGTTGGCACTCACCCAGATGTCGCTGCGCCCATTCTCCTCCTCCACCTGCCCTCTGGCGCTTCTTAGGGCAGGTGGTTGGCATTTCCCGCTGGTTCTACTTGGTCGTTCTCCTCCTCATCACTGGAGTAAGGTAGTTCTTTTGCTCCGATCTCTCCCCTGGCCACTGGCATCTTTTTGGGCGCTGTGGGTGGTTTGCCCAGCATTTTTCCTGGTCTGTCAGCTACCTTTGTTTTCGGGCACGCCGCTGCTTTGTGGTCCTCTTTCCCGCATCAAAGGCATTGCCCCCTGACGAACCTTCTCTCCCTCTCCTCTCTCCAGGGTTGGGATGTTGTCCTCACCGGTCCTGCAGCGGTTCGGGGTCCCTTTACCATCGCCTCTTGTTGCGCCGCCCTCTTGGCTTGTAGGAAGGTTTCCTGGGCATTTTCCGCCTTACTGGCCAGCAGTATCCACTCATGTAGAGTGTTTGGGTCATCTCTGGATAATGCCCATCTCAGAACGTTCAAGTTCAGGCCCTCTTTGAAACGTTCAATTAGGGTAGACTGCGACCAGTCCACCACCTTTCCAGCCAGTGCTTTAAAGTCCATGGCATAATCTGCAACGGATCATTGCCCTTGGCTGATTCCCCTTAGGGATCTCTTCGCTCTCTCCTTTTCCAAGGGGTCTCTGAAGTGCAGATCTAGTGCCCAGAGGAACTCATCAAAGTTATCGAGCTCTGGGGCATCTGCCTGGCATAGCTGCACATACCAGTCAGCCGCCCTTCTTTTAAGTTTGTTCGCAATGGCATTAATTTTGCCCTTTTCTGAGCGGAAATATGGCCCAAATTCTTCCATGTAGTTCCTTGCGTTTGTCAGGAAGAAGGATAATGTTGCTGGGTCCCCGTCGAATTTGACCCTGAAGTCTTTCACCCCCGCTCCTGGTGGGCTCCAAACCACATCTGGTCGTCTGGGCGTACCTCGGGCTGCTGGGGTTCTCCGGTCTCGGTGTGGGGATTCCTCAAGCCGGACTCTGGGTGGTGTTGCCTCCGTTTCGTGCCGACTCCAGCCTCTTCCCAGCGGTCGCGTCCCCAGGGTGGGAGGGGGGGAAGATGACCTCCTGGAGGATTCCACGAGGTGAATTCTGCCCGGCGCTGCCTCAGCCTCCTGCCATCTCCTTCCTCGCCCCGGCTGTCGCATCTCAGGGATGGGAGGGGGGGGTGATGAACTTCTGGTGCCTGGTTCCAGCTCACCCCTTCCTCGGGATTCCCACGCCACTGACCATCTCAGGAACAGCTGTTCAATCGACTCCAGCCTCGCCTCCATTATCCCCAGCCTCTCAGCTGTCTGGGGGCTTTCCTCGGATCGTCCGATCTGGCGCCTTCCCTCGGCTCCTGCGATCAACGATGACAGCAAGTCCCACAGCTTCCTAGATGCCCCAAGCGTCCCTGGCAGGGATCTCGGTGTTTTGTCCATGGTGACCCACTCATCCTGCGACTCTCTGGTGGTTTCAAGTGTCCTGCTTCTTCTGGCCTCCTCCTCCTCCGAGCTTGATCCCGAACCCTCCTGGACTTCGTACCATCTGGGAATAGGGTTCCCGCCGATCGCCCGTGCCGTGGAGTCGGGAGTCCTGTCGCCGGTCCTCTGGTAGCCACCTCTTCGTGGGTTGAGTATTTCCATCGCCAGCTTTGATCCCTCACAGACGAAATCTGGAATGGTGCTAGCGGAATTTTTTTTTTTTTCGATTCCCGTCTTTATGTGATGGTTGCCTTATTCCCAAAGAAACACAGACTCACTAGTTAGGGCTAAGGATTTCTGGTTTATTGGGAATAGAATGCATACACAAAAAAAGACGGGAATGAGCACATGGCGTGCGAGGTATCCGGTAAATACCTGCGGTGCGGACCTGATCCTTCCCCACCCCCTATTGTCCCAAAGTCCTGATCTGGAGTCTTGATGGGCGATCAGGGTGCGATTCCGGAGTCTCGATGGGCGATCGGGGGGATTAGCGCTGATTGCCTCTGTCCTCTTCCTGTGTCTGGAGCAGGTGTGTCCCCCGTGGTAATGCAGAGATGTCAGGGAGATAGGGTGATGGCTTTTCAGGTCAGGACAAAGGTGTGGCTCCTTTGTCCTTTATTTGTATTTGTCTTTAAGTGTTTGTGAGATTATTACTGATTCCTTCCTCCTTCCTCCCCTTCCCCGGGAAGGCATGTTCCCCATTGTGATGTATGTATACATCGCAACAGGGGACATGACACAGATTGTCATGGAGAAAATCTATCTATGTGGTCATTAGGAGTTGAAAATGACTTGATGGAACATAATCAATCAATCAATCAATCAGTATAAATAGGCCACATGGTTAAGACTACATTTTAACTTCTTGAAAGCTCTGTATAATTTGATAGAACCCATCTTCCTCCATGAGGCTGTCCATATGTCAAGGTTCAGCTCTCCCATTTGTGAGAGAGACAGCCCAAGGCCGAAAGGAAGATATTCCTGATTGTGGGCCTTCTGTTAGGGAAAATTAAGTTAATTGCCTCAGGTGGGTTTTTGTATGTGTTGTGAAAGGGTGCCAAATATGTCACTATTCTGTTTATTGTTACTGCGTTTTTTTTTCTGAACAAGAATCATGTTTTGGATTTTTTTTTCTTAAATACCAAGTAACTCCAGCAACCTGGCTTTCGAAGTGCATGGATATAGACACGGGAGATCCTGCAAGTGTTCTTGGTTTCCTTTTCCTTTTGGAGGCCTAGTGGGTCCTTCTGCAGAATGGAGCAAGGGCTGGGTGAGGCCCATCAGAAAGTAGGCTTTGTCTGGGTGTTGGGGCAGGCATTGGAACAGTTGGTTGAAAGGCAGAGCCTACAGGTGGCTGCAAGCAAAGCAGGTATCTTTCCTCTGAATTTATCTCACCAAGTTGAGATGTTATTCCTGACTGGCAGAGAAGGAGTATCTGTTTTTTAGCCTCAGTTTGCAAATTTCTAGGACGTGGCTTTAGGATACTTTCCAGAAAACTCCAACTAGAATGGCCTCTTGTCCTGTTTTGCTGAGGACACTCTACCCTGAACAATTGTCAGAAGGCAGTCCACAAAAGCCAGTTTGGTCTAGTGGTTGAGGCAACTGAGAATTCTAGTCCCACCTGAGGCATGACAGCCGGCTGGGTGACCTTGGGCCAGTCCCTCTCTCTCAGCCCAACCCACCTCACAGGGTTGCGGTTGTGGGGAAAATAGGAGGAGGAAGGAATATCAGGTATGTTTGTCGCCTTGAGTTATTGATAAAAATAATAAAGGCGGGATAAAAATTTTAAAAAATGCACCCCCTATTTGAAGAGTTGTCTGGCTTGAGCTGAAACATAAAGAAGGGGCTGGGTGGGGAGGGCCATTACATGAGCCCTGAACTGGCTGTGGTATTAATTGCCTATCTTTATATCCCAACCCTCCTCCAGGAGGTTAAGGGGCACATATTGTCCTCCTCCCTTTAACCCTAAGAAGTATGTTGGACTGAGAGAGTGTGTGGGCCTATTGTACCAAGCCATAGATTTTAAGTTTTAACCATGATTTACTGTTAAACCATAAGTCATGATTTACGAACCACAGTGCTTGAGTTCACAGATTGCATTAAGGCAAAGCCAAACAAACAAACAAACAGACCACATTATGATTTAAGTTGATGGATGAACTCAGGAAGTGACTAGCCAAAAGTCACCCAAAGATTTCATTCAGAATATAGTAGAAATTTAAATCTGGATATCGTATATCTGCAAACACAACATTAAGTATATACCATCTGTTCATAGTCTTCCTTAACATAATAAGATGTATTATATCTCTACTTAAACCATAGTAATTATTTCTATTTTTCCCCTCTTTTTAGTCCTTTTTTTTTTTTGGCTGAAAACAGAATACTATTTCTACTACCCCTAATTAATATCTGTGGTGCATATCTAATTGTGTGTGAGAGAGAGAGAGAGAGAGAGAGAGAAGCCCTGTCCTAAGTCCCATTGCATCTAATGGAAATATGGGTCCAAATAAATGCACTTTGGATATGACATCATTGTGTTTAGAGTTTCAGCCAACAAACTGGAATAGAAGTGGGAAAACATGATAATGTCATTTCACAGGGTTCTTTTTCTTGACATTTTCAGAGTGGTGCATGGGATAACATGGATTTGTGGGGACATCTGAGTGTTACTCTTAAGAGTTACATTCTAAGTCATTCCCAACTAAAAAATTTTCTGGAACAGAATACTTGTACTGATAGGCTGGGTTTATAACATTAAGCCATGGTTTCTTGAATTATGGTTTGTTAAATAAGCCACCATTAGCTGGATTTAGGCATCATGCAAAGCAACAAACTTTATTACCCACAATTATGGCTTAACCTACTATGTGAACTTAACCACTATCAGTGATTCATAGTTGTTAGGGAAATAGTGATCACATTTGCATATCATTCTAAGCCAAAATTTCGAAGAATGATGACGATTCGTTCCTCCTCTTGGCTCCTGCTACTGAAAGCAACCAAACAAACCAATCTGACCTACAAATCTCTAGTTGCCAAATGAGCTAGAAGCCAAAAAGAAACCATAAATTTTGATTCTCTTTTGTTAGGAGAGAAGCAATCCAGAGCTACCAGTTACTTATCATTCTATCTATCTATCTATCTATCTATCTATCTATCTATCTATCTATCTATCTATCTATCTATCAAATTTATCACTGCCCATCTCCCCCTCAAGGAGGGACTCTTATCATGGCATGATCATGATATTAACTTGGTTGCTCTCAAAGTGGGAAGGCATGCTAAAGCAGAAGTTTTCAAAACTTCAGTTTAGTAAAATGTAATCGTTGTTCTGCTTTTTTTTAAAAAAAAATTGTTCTGCTTTGTTTTGTTTTACTTTGTTTTACCCCATTGAAACAGCAGCATAGATAATAAGGTGTGTGTCAAGATAATTCCATAAGGAAATGAGCCAGAAGGTGAAAAGAGAAAGTTCGTTGTGCTGTGTAAACTGGCATTTTCTCAACCAGATTAAACACTGAGGAGCCAGAATAAATATACATAATCTTAGTTGTTACACTGTGTGACCTGGGGCTCATTAGTCATAATGGAAAAAAAATGCAGTAGTGCATATGAATAAAGAGGAATCATAATGAAATTGATTGGGTTGAAACCACTCAGCTTTCCAACTTTCAGCTAAATCTGCTTGTTTGAGCAGGCACTATATATATTTACGTACATGTTTATCTAGAATTAATAACGTATGGTTAAGTTTTGTTGAAACCAAATAGAGCAAGCTAGTTGTGATAAGTCTTGCAGACTTAAAGCTTGTTGCTCCAACAGGATTTCATCAGGCTTAAAAGGTTTGGGAGACACTGCTGTTCTTCTGGAACAAATGTCTTGCGGAGGGCGCAACTTCTACAGTTAATTTTGCCTACCAACCAACATGAGCAAGTGAAGTATGGGGATGTAAGAGGCAAAGGGATGTTGGGTAGATGCTGAAGCCAAGAAGTCGCTCATGACAAGCCTGAAGCCGTGTGTGTTGGTTTTGTTGTGATAGCGTTTGCTGATTCCCTGTTTGGCAGCTACTTCTTTTCTTTTCTATAATTTTGACTGTTGTTAGATTTTTAATGTTTTTAATATGAACCCTGTCCAGAGTGGCTTTGAGTGGATGGATGCCTACAATTGTGAGAAATAAATAAATATGTAAACTCTTGCTTAGAAATCTACTTTTTACACAGTTGGGTGCTCCTTGATGGCAAAGCTGCAAGCAAGCAAACAGGCAGGGCCTCTGTTGTGGTTCCTAAGTCCAAGGTTGGCTCATACTTAAAGGTTAATGCTAGCAATCTAAACCAGTGTTCCTCAACCTCAGCAACTTGAAGATGTTGAAGTCCACACATCTTCAAGTTGCTGAGGTTGAGGAACACTGGTCTAAACTAAGCCTAGGAACAACTAAGCAGCTCAAACCCCTGCCCCATAATTTAGCACTGGCCTGTTACCAAAGCAAATATCCACCCCAAAAAGAAAACAAGTACTTTTGCATAACAAATCCTGGTACATGCTTGAGATGCTAAATAAATAAATACACACACAAATAATTAAATAAAAAAAGGTTTTTCCACATTAAAAATCTTGATCTCTGGATAACCTAAGAGGAAACATTTGCGAGGGCTCGGGGGAAATGTTTCTAACGCTGGAAGTCATGACTGATTGAAGCCGTAAATGATTGCCTCCTTTTGAAATGTTGAATCAGTCCTGAAGATGGAAACTCATGGTAATTTCATTTGGCTTTTCAATCCATTTGGATTTATTGTAGGCACAGCAGACCTGATCAAGGCATGTTAGCTGATGACCTAGAAGGTACGTCTGTGGGGTAGCCTAAACTGCTGCTCTCCCATGCTGCTCCTGGCTGTTTTTAAAAGCCAACTTCAGAAATTCCAGTCCAGATTGCCGTGCATTGGCAATGAGTTCTGGTGGGTGCCTACTCCAGACTGAGCCAACACAGGACAAGCAAGGACAAGCAAGGTCTTTCCCTTGCTTCTTGTCCTTCCCCTCTGTGCAGGGAAGTTGGGGGTTATTGGAAGGCTGTGGTGTGGCTGGGTCTCCCTGTGCCTTTTACTTTTAGAGGTAGGTCCCACCACACTAATCCCCATGTTAACTTTCCCTCAAGGATGCCCTTCTTCTGCCTTCCTGCATCCAGCTGTTTTAACTTAATGCAATCCCCTTATTTCTTCTTTTCTTTCTTTTTTGTTTTCATTATTTGATCATCATACCACACTGCCCTTGAGGAACTGAACCTATGGAGCGATCCATTGATCCTTCGAAGGAATAATTAATATACTTGCTGGAGGGTTCCTCTTTTCAACCTCCTTGCAACGGGTAGGCTTTGTTGAGGAGCTTGATGCAATGATCCTACCTTACAGAGAGCTTGACTTTCATTCCTATTTCTTGATTGTGTTTTTTTGGCGTGTGCTGCACTTCAATCTTTATTTATTTATTCATCAAATTTGTCACTACCCATCTCCTCCCACCTGGATTGCTATAACAATAATTGTTATGAAGTCTCTTGTTGTTAAATAATAGTAGTGAGTTCTAGTCCCGCCTTAGGCATGACAGCCGGCTGGGTGACCTTGAGCCAGTCATTCTCTCTCAGCCCAACTCACCTCACAGGGTGGCTGTTGTGGGGAAAAGAGGAGGAGGAAGGAGTAATAGGGATGTTCCCCACCTTGAGTTATTGATAAAAATAATAAAGGCGGGATAAAAAAATAAATTAATTAATTTAAAAAAAATGTATATAAGTACTTTCAGGTAGACTTCACTTAATGACTGCCCTGTTTAGTGACCATTCAAAGTTACAACAGTGCTGAAAAAGTAACTTTATGACCAGTCCTTGCATTTAATGGCCATCACAGCATCCCCGCGGTCACATGATAGACATTTGGGCACTTTGTAACCAGTGGGTGTTTACAACTGTCACAGCGTCCCTCTATCACATGATAACCATTTGTGTGCTTCACAACCAGCTTCCAACAAGCAGAGTCAATGGAGAAGCTGGCAGTAAAATTGCAAGTCACAGTCATGTGATATCTCACTTAATGACACATGGTGACTCACTTAACAACTGAATGGGAAGTGACATAAGTCATTCACAGTCACATGATATTTCATTTAGCGACCATGTCGCTTAGCTATGGATTTTCTGGTCCCAACTGTGTTCACTAAGCAAGGAGTACACATATATAGTATATATTACTAAAACTCTGTGTTTTTCTGTTTGTAACCTTCAATTGGGTGGAACGGTGCATTATAGGGCAACAATTTTTGAATCAATGTACCTCAAATCGGCTAACTTAATGCATCCAAAATCTGGGACCCATTACTCCTGTGGGATTGAATTTTGGCAAAGTAGTGACTGCTTCAGTGCTTAAGAGGAAAGTGGAAATCAGTCTCTGTTGGAACTGAGTCTCCACAGAAGGAATAGAACTGACTTTCCCCTCTGCAAGGAAACAGGCTAGGCCCCTGATAACATGGGATCTTGGCTTGCATGGCAGCCAGTGTGCATACGGCCTCCACTTAGTAAATAAAACCCACAGATATCAGAGCCACATGATGCAACAGAAAAAGGCTGTTTTGGGTGGTATTACTGGGCACCATCCAGGCAGAGCAAAAAACAGCTGTCCAAAGCAACAGAGGCTAAGGGGCCTCAAGGCAACCCCCCCCACCTAACTTTTCTAAACCTCCTAGCTGTTCCTTGCTGTTGAGAGGATCGTATGGCCTGTCTTCTTCATTCTCCAGACTGGCATGCTGACTTTAGCTGTGGTGAAAGCATTTTGTGCCAAAGCCATCTTGCCTTTTTGACCCGCTCTGTGGACACCCCAGTCTTAAAATCAGAAATTCTGTGTTGTCTTAACTACCACCAGTTTTGAAGTCTAACTGACCTCTAGCCTTGGAATGGGGAGCGTGGGGGTGTACCTCATCTTTTTGTCTTAGGCACAAACTGTCTTGGGTTGCATGGATTCTGACACACATTATTGAACAAATACACCCATTTTCTCTTTGCCTTGAGGTAGCTTTTATATTATTATTATGGTTGATCACACAGTCAACCAGAAGTTTAGACTGGATTTGGCATCCACCTATCGAGTCTTTCCCCAGGACCTGGGATAGGCAGACACTGTTGTTTAATAACATTAAAGTATCATCGCAGCATATAAGCTGTTCCAAGTAAAGCTGTCTTTTGCAATTGACTGATGGTGATTTTGTCAATGCTGATGCTCCAGATATTTTGGAATTGCACCCAAGGCATCTATTACCCTTGGTACTATCTTTGCTTTCTTTTGTTCTACTTCTATTTGCAGGTCTTAGCATTTTGTGATTTTCTCCGGTTGATTCTCTTCTATTCTTCCATCTCTAGGTATTGCAATATCCACTCTCCAGACTTTTTTGTCTTTCTTATTAACAGTTGTAAAGTCTGGGGTGTTGTGTGGCAGACGCTTGTCTGTTTGATGACGATGGTGGTGGTAGCTTAAGTAGGCGTCCCATAAGTTCTTTGTCTCCTGTCAGCGCATGAAGCTTAAACAATAAAGCAATTTTTAAAAAGACTTTCTAGCTAACTAGGGAAGGCATATCCCATCACCAGGTTTTGGGTGTGGTACACAATTTGTTGTCTGCAGGCTGTGCAGGATGTTTAAGGAGGAGAGGCTCTCAGTCAAGCTGACCAATGATATCATTGTAAAAACAAACAAACATACGGCCAAAAAAAAGGCCTTGAGAAGCTTTTTCACTCCCTTGCCTCTCTCTCCTTGCACACAAAACTAAACATGCAATATTCCCATTCTTGGATCTGTAATAATTTTTTTAAGTAGCAGGGGTGGAGGGGGCACTGGCGTAAGAGGCATTGTCTTAAAAGGGGCTTAAAATAAGGAAATTGGGAGTTAGGTCAGCAGTTGTAAATATCCTCTGGGTAATTCAATGTGTTTGTTCTGAAGCGCACTTCCAGCAGTCCCTGGCTTATCATCGGACACCCTGGCACCAGGGTTTTTGGTGGGAAAGATCAGCTCTTCCGATAAGACTGAGAGCAAAAACTCCACCTACAGACCCGAACAGAGATTGGATGGGTCCATTCATTGCTGAACAGGGAGAATGAGAAGACAGTGATGGAACTCAGGCAACACAAAACAACTTTCCTTCTATCATCAGAAAGAGGGAGTTGCCTTTGCTTTCTGAACAGGCTAAAAACATAAACCTTGGATAAAATTAAATTGAAGAGTTTTTAAAAACTGCCCTATGTACACTATGGGTACAATAATATATCTTGGTAGTAGTAATAATACAAAGTAGTAAATCCTTACTACTACTCCCACGTTTTCTGTCTTGTCCTAATATAATTCTAGCAGTAAATACAATATTTAAGTTTCATATGTAATATTTTCGAACAAACTACTATATGCAGATGTCCCCAGAGATCCCCAGACATCTAACCTGAGAAGACAGAAATAAAGTTCAGAATAATTTTGACAAATTAGAGAAATTGGCTGAAAGTAGCCAAATGAAATATGAGACCCGTACATACATACTGAGAAAGCTAGTTTGGTGTAGTGTTAAGGCACCTGGCTAGAAACCAGTGGACTCTGAGTTCTAGTCCTGCCTTAGGCACAAAGCCAACTGGGTGATCCTGGGCCAGTCACCTCCTCTCAGCCCTAGGAAGGAGGCAGTGGCAAAACACTTCTGAAAAACCTTGCCAAGAAAACTGCAGGGACTAGTTCAGGCAGTCATCAGGAGTAAACAATGACTCAAAGGCGCACACACACATACATAAACAAACACACACAAACACACACAGAGCATACTTATTCACTGGTATAAAATGGGGGATGCCTGGCATAGCCATATTATTTATTAAAAATATTTTGGAATAGGAGCTGATTATAAAATGAATATAAGTAAGCAGTATGATGTGCCTGCAAAAAAATTTGTAATTTTAGATCGCATCCATAGATATCTAAATGCAAATTCCCAGGAAGTAATAAAACTCCACTTTATTTTGCACTGGTTTGATACTTTAGAATTGTGCCAGTTTTGGGCCCCACTAAAAAGATTCAGGGAAATTGAAAAGTTTCATAGAAGACCAGCAAAACTGAGCAGGGGACTAGAAACTCAAGCTCAGCCCAATGAAGAAAGGTTGTATGAACTGGGAACGGTGTGCTGTGACAGAAGACATATGGAGATACAAAGGGACTTTTTTTAGGTTTTTTTATCCCAACTGTATTATTTTTATAAATAACTCAAGCCGGGGAACATACCTAATACTCCCGCCTCCTCCTGTTTTCCCCACAACAACAACAACCCTGTGAGGTGAGTTGGGCTGAGAGAAGTGACTGGCCCAAGGTCACCCAGCCAGCTTTCATGCCTAAGGCGGGACTAGAACTCTCAGGCTCCTGGCTTCTAGCCCAGCGCCTTAACCACTAGAGCAAACTGACTTTCCAAGTATTTGAAAGGATATCACACAGAAGAAGGCTAAGACTTGTACTCAGTCAGTCCAGAGTCCAGAATCCAGAATTAAGGATTTAACTTACAGAAAAGTAAATTCCAACTGAATGTTAGAAACATTCCTTGTAGGTACACAATTCAATAGTGCAATGGGTTGCCCAGAAAAGTGCTGGTTTCTTCTTTACTGGATGGGTTCAAGTGAAGTTTAGAAAGCAATATACCAGGGATGCTTTCCCTCTAAACTCCTGCACTGATCAGAGTTTGATTTGATAACATAAATTGTTGTTGTTGTTGTTGTTGTTGTTATTCATTAGATTAATATCCCAACTTTCCTACAAAAGATCAAGGAGGTATACTCCAATCGTCCCCCACAACATTCTGTAAGATATGTTGAGGTCAGAGAGCGGGACTGACCCAAAGCCACCCAGGGAGCTTTTCAAGCTTAATTAAAATATGAGTCTCTTTAGTGCCCATCCAAACAGAAAGAATGGCCCTTTCAATTTCAGGATTCCCAGTCATCAGGAAATAAGGGTGATAAAAGAGACACTCATTTGTTGGGAAATATTAACTACTAACTACAAATGCTCAGGAAATTATAGCTCCACCTGTTTTTGTCCTCTGCAGCTTCTAATCCTCACCTCTGAATGCCAATTTAATCTATACAAATCCTGGAGAGATTGGCCTTTCGTTGTATTAGTGGGGAAAATACCCAGTTTTAATAATGAAAGATGGATCTGGGGACAGATCTGATAAGTAATTATACCTTGTAATTATCTTAAGAATTTTCATTCAGATTAAGAATTAGTTAACAATATGCATTATAATCTGCAAAATAATTTATCATTATTTGCTTTTGTTTTTTTAACACCTGGTTAAAACTCTATTGCACAGTAGGGATGGGATAGAATTTCACAAATTTCTTTCTAAACAGAGTGGATGGGGGCTTAGGAAGCTGTGATTCCTCTGCCATAGAGTCTCCCCCAACGTTAAGACTTTTTCTGTAAATTATTTTATTTATTTATTTATAAATTTATTCACCGCCCATCTCTACCTCATGAGGGACTCTGGGCAGTGTGCAATAAAATTAAATTATATGAGTAGCTTAAGCAGTAGGCCAAATAGTTGGTTTTTTTTAAGCTACTATGGCAGGTTTCAAAAGGCCTTTGGCCTTTAATTTCAAAGATTTTATTACTGGATGTCTCCAAGCTTAAATAAATAAATAAGTAACTTTGCCACGTGAAATTAGAGGAACAGCTTTGAAGATGTTTTTGTATGCAGAAATGACTGACAGAGGAATCCTACCCTTCAGTTCAGAGGGCTCTGAGATCATAGTCCCCAGGATATCTAGAACCTTGTAATCTAGAACCCTTCAGGCAGAGGGGATGTCAAAATACCCAGAATCCTGACAGGATGGAAGAGAAGCATTTGTTTTCCTTCACTTCCTTGCTGGATCCAGTGCTGGGGAAGGTCTAAGTCAGTGTTTCTCAACCTTGGCAACTTTAAGATGTGTGGACTTCAACTCCCAGAATTCCTCAGATAGCCATGCTGGCCAGGGAATTCTGGGAGTTGAAGTCCACACATCTTAAAGTTGCTAAGGTTGAAAAACAATGGTCTAAGTGCTGGGAGAACATTTCATCTGGTGGATTTACAGTTCTTCTCCAAGCACATCTTTTCATCTCCTCTGATTTCAGAATTCCAACTTTAGGAAAACTGTGTTTTGTTTTTAGATGATTTTCACCTCTCTCTCCAACCTCAGAGGGGGAAATGTGAACAAGTCTGGGGTCTCTGGGATGACCTCCCAGGGATCATAAAGTTGCAGCCTTCACTGTTCTTTTATTCCTCTGGAAAACAAAATAATAAAGATTGATCCAGTATATGATAGACAGCTGACCTATAACTAACCAATTTTGTGTATACTACTTTCAGACAGGAAACTACAATCTTCTCTGCACTTTCCATGAAATACATCCTGAAGTGTTTCTGGAAATTTCCTTTAGAAATACTGGTCTCTTATTCAACTTCACTTGACTTTTCATCATCAATAGGTCACTCAAGTTCATGGTCTGGAGCAGATAGGATAATCTGCTTCCTCTTCCTGTTCTTCTGGAAGTACCTCTGGAATACTTTCCTGTGCCCGGGAGCTCGTTGGGGGGAGTCTTGGCCAGCAGGACAATCTTCTCCACCAGTGTAGCAACCATCCTCATGCAGGCAAGCCTAGATAACCTTATAGCAGCATCAGAGCCTAGCCTGGTCCCTGACCTGAAATAGGGGCCTGTAGAATCTTGCAAAAGTACAGTACCTCACTGGGCTGATAGAGATAATGAGGAGCCCTTCTTGGCCAGTCCTTCAGCCCAGGCATACAGTGCTGGGTTAGTGCCAGACTGCACTCTTCTCTGCCTGGACAAGTTGACAGGCAATCCTCCCCACATTTGCATGAGTGCTCCTCCTCACAAGGACCGTGACCCACATTTGGAACTCCTGCATTAATCTGTAGACAACAAGGGGCAGAAGCAGCAGAAAAAAACCCTGCTATATTTACTTATTCGTTCATATACAGTCATCAGTGTCCAAACTTTGCATTTGTACAGCATCAACATTGCCCATGGTGCTTCAGAATACAAGACGATAGGCCCCTGACCTGAGTAGGTTACAGTCTAAAATTATAAAAGAGCAGACAGGAAGAAAGCAAAGAGCAGAATATGTAATTCAGTTGCACCTACTTTGACTTGATTACCATAATACCACTATAAGACCACCTGTCTGTTGGACCCAGGTCCACCCTGGATCTTGAAGGCAGCCAGAGAGGTGACCTATGGTTGGGTCCATACTGTGGTGTTGGTCTCTTTGGGAGGAGGTGGTGCCTCCAGTCTTGAAAGAGGTGGTGATATGCCCCCTTCTCATCCTTGGACCTAATTGCCCTGGATAACTTATTTTCCCATCTCCAATCTTCCTGTTTTAGGGAAAGCTGTTGAGAAGGTGGTTGAATTACAGTGTTGAGAACTCTGGACGAGGTGAATTATCTGAACCTGCTTCAGTCAGGATTTAGTATAGAGACAACCTTGGTTGTGCTTGTTGATGATCTATGGTGGAGCCAGGAGGGAAGTGATGCATCCATTCTTCTGCTTCTTGATCTCTCAACTGTTTTTGATACCATCAACCACAGTATTCTTCTGGACCGGCTCTGGCGGTTGAGAATGGGGGGCACCATCTTGCAGTGATTTTCTTCCTTCCCTTGGGGCCAGTTCCAGTTGATGTTGGTTGAAGAGGGGCAGAGATCACTCCCTAGGCCCCTCCTTTGTGTGGTGCCACAGGGCTCAGGGCTCTCTCCCCTCCTGTTCAACATCTACATGATACTTCTGGATGAGGTCATCCACCAGTTTGGGGTTTGGTATCATCAGTGATACACAATTATATATTTTGACCCCAGGCTGAGCAAGGCTGTCAAAGTCCTGTCCTAGGGCCTGGAGTCTGTGTGGACCTCGATGGGAGGAACCATCTCCAACTCAATCTTACCAAGACTGAATGGCTGTGAATATTAGGGGCACCTAGACCCAGAGAAATTCCAGCTTTAACCTTTGGTGGGGTCGCGGTTCACCATTCAAGGGTGGTTTGCAATTTGAGGGTCTTCTTCAGAAGGTCTTTGCACAGCTCCATCTGGTGTGCTTGTTGTGCTTCTTCCTGGATCAGAAGGCCCTTCAGGTAGTCACTCATGCCCTAGTCACCTTACAGCTCAGTTACTCTACATGTGGCTGTCCTTGAACACCACTCAGAAGCTTCAACTGGTCCAGAATGCAGTGGCATGGGAAGTGATAGGCATGCCACAGTATGCCCATGTACACCTCTGCTCCTTGAGCTGCACTGGCTACCGGTTTGCTTCCAGATGTGATTCAAAGTAACCTATAAAACCCTACATGGCATACAACCTAGTAATTTGAGAGACCATCTATTTTCCATAGTTTCTGCCCAACCAATATGAGTGAACAGAGCTGGCACACTTCAGGAGGTCCCTTCAATTAAACAGTGTCATTTTTCAGAACCCATCAGATGTGCCTCCTCTGTCATGGCAGCGCTGTGGAATGAGGTTCCCCCTGCGATCCTGGTGCGATCCCACCATAACAACATACCAGAGAGCCTTAAAAACCTGGCTGTTTACCCAGGCCTTGTGTTAGGGTGGCTGGAGCCCCTTGTGAGTTTTGTTGATGTGTTTTTTGTGTGTTGTTGACCAGGTCTGCCACCTTTTTTTTTTCTTGTCCTTACTCTGTTCTGTTGTTGTTTTTAAAGTTGTATTGTATTTCATTCTCTTTGTTATTTTGTGAACCACCCAGAATCGTTCTGGAGTTGGGCAGCACCTGAACTGAATAAATTAAATTAAATTAAATTGTGCCAGTGTAGGGAACCTGGTGATGCTTTGAACTACAACTCCTATATTCTCATAATTAGTCAGCTAGATGGAGCTATTGCAGTTGATGTTGAAGGTCATCAGATAATCTACCCTGTTGTAGGATACAAGAGCTAGAGAACTATATCAAGAAAAGGTATATTTTGAGATGGCAGTATCTGTAGTGCATTGTTACTTTAGCATTAATATGCTATCTTAGAATGTTCAAAGACCATTATTATTTATGGATGGGGATGCAGTAATTCAATGTATTGCAATTATGAAAGGAGACTGAAATTTTATTACAATGATTTACTTTACCATAATGATTGGATTCTGTGCACTAAGCCATAATGCAGCTTGTCTGGTTTTAGCTTAAAATGTTGTATAAACCCAGTCTCTGTGCCTTATTCAACAAACCATGATTAAGGAAACTGTGGCTTAATCAGTCCAAAAATTGATAGTGTGAGAAAATTTGAAGGGATGGTTTTCCTTGCTCATCACTCACCCCAATGATCACAGTTGTTTAGCAATTCAAAGCACATCTGGTGAGCATATGTAGAAAGGCAGGGTGGTTGTTAGCTGTGCCCCAGACTGTACACGTTCATGAAATGCATTATCCCAGTTCGGATATTATGCCCAAATAAGAAATCTGAGTTTGAATAGGGAGTCTGTACTACACATGTCCTCCTTCTAATCAATGTTCCCAACCTTATTCTTCTTGTCTCCAACCTTGCCACACTGACCTTCATGAAAAGCTTCATGAATGGAATTTCTACTCAAGGGAATAATACACTTCTTCTGATTGGGAACACAATTTTGTCATGGATGCCAACTGCAAAGAGGGTTCAAGCCAAGAGGACTCCATTTCAGGACTTGCTGCTCAGTCCAACTGGTGCTTGACAGTATGTTGGAAGTAAGGCATAAATATGTTTCTATGTATCTTATAAGCATAGGATTTCTTATACAGAACAGGACTAGACCAAATAAGGCAGCACCCCCCAAAGCGGCACCCTCCAGATGTAGTCCTAACCCATCTGGAAAATGCTACATCAAAGAAGGCTGGAATAGGTCGTTAGGTGCAACATTATGTAAATGGACAGGCCTATCAAGCATGGGGTAAGAAGCCAGTTTGAGGTCTTCTAAGTATCTGGTACCACAGTTCCCAGCCAACATCATTCTAACAACCTGGACATCATCACCTTGGGGCAGATGGCAAGCTGGCAGCTAAAAGACCCGGGCCAGTACTTTAAAATACAGCAACTGTCTTAGAAAAGGACTTGGTCTGTGGGTCAGGTTTGGATGACTTGGGCACAGCTTCTTTAATGGAATTGCTGCAGAACAGGGAGCTCTGACCAAAGATAGCTGCCCACTGGAAGGGTTCCTGGTACATTATTAAAATGGATCGGCTTAAAATATAGGGCTGCCTGAAGTGGAGCCTGAATCATTCCCAGGTTTTGCTAAGCTAATATTTTGCCTCCCTTCATCTTCAGGGACCTTTTCTTGCCTGCCCCTATTTCCTTCTCATTGTAGGAATTCCTGGAGCACATCACTCCATCTTTTTCCTACCTGGCACATTTGGCTTTGACTTAGATACTTCAATGAATAGTAGCATCAGGGGACCTGTCCCTATGAGAAAACACAGACTTATTTGGTTGAAAAAAAAGAAGAAAGAAACTTTTCAACAAAAATTTCCTAGCAGACCTAAGTTGATCGATCATTCATTCATTCATTCATTCATTCATTCATTCATGTAATGACTTTATATCGCTACCTATTTTAGCCAAGTACCTCTGGGCTAACTAAAAAAAAACATGGATAAAATAATAGAGTATAAAAGCCATAAGACAACAATAATAACCAAGGCTCTTCACAAAACTATCACACAACACAAAACACAGTGCACATTCCAAGCTCCACTAACATCCTGGCCCCAGTACTTGAGGGAAAAACTAGGTTTTCAAGATCTTCTGGAAGACCAGCAGGGTCAGAGCCATCTGAATCTCAGGAAAAGGCTGTACCCCAACAGAGAAGGCACACTGCCTGGATCCCACCAGATGACATTTTTTTCCCAGAAGGAACCCAGGGCATGCTCAGTTGGCCAGAACTGTTAGGATGGGCAGAAACCATTGGAGACAGGTGGTCCCATTAGCAATCTGTCCCTGTGCCATGCAGGGCTTTCAAAGGGACAACCAGCATCTTGAACTGAACCCTGAAGCCTACTGGAAACCAATGCAGCTCACATAGCAACACTGTTACGTAAATGTACCACGGCACTCTGCATCAGCCACGGCTTCCAAATGCTTTTCAAAGGTAGCTCCAAGTAGAGTGTGTTGCAGTAGTGCAATCAGAAAGTGATTAAGGCCTGAATGACCATGAACAGAACGTTCTGATTCAGGAACAGGCACTACTTGCACACAAGATGGATTTGTGCAAAAAACTTCCTGGCCACAGCTGCCATCTGCTCTTCAAGGAGGTGCTGTGAGTCCAGGAGGATCCTCAAATTCCACACCAACTCTACCCAATGGAAAATCTCCAGATGCAGGGATCCCTAACATCCACAGCCACTAAGTCATGCTAGAGTTGAATCAAAGCCAAATTTCCCTGTCCAGATCCTCATAACCTCCAAGCACTGGGAAAGAAGCTTGATGGCAACACTTGGAAAGCCTGAGGCTGAGATGTATAACTAAGCATCATCAGCATACTGGTGATACTTAATCCTGTGCCCAGCAGCTTTGTGTAGATGTTCAAGAGGAGTAGGGAAAGAGTTGATCCCTGAAGCACCCCATAGGATAGAAGCCTAGGGCTAGACCTCTTCTCCTCTACTGACACTGATGGGAACCAGACTCAGAGAAGGAGGAGAGCTACCATAAAGCCCCCCACTCCCAACCCTAAGCCAGTCCAGAAGAATACCATGATCAGTGGTCTTGAAAGTCACTGAATGATCAAAGAGGCCTAGGTCAGATATACCACCCTTGCCCTGATATCACCAGATGTCATCCACAAGTGTGATGGTGCTGTTCCAGTGATAAACTGGCCTGAAACCCAACTGAAGATCAGTGTTTTTCAATGCTGATGACTTTAAGTTGTATGGACTTCAACTCACAGAATTCTGGGAGTTGAAGTTCACACATCTTAAAGTTGCCAAGGTTGAGAAACACTGGTGTAGATAATCAGTTTCCTCCAGAGTGCTTTAAAGCTGCAAGCCTACGATTTGGTCCGGTATCACTGGATCCAGCAATGACTCCTTTAGGAGAGGGTGAATCACTGCTATCTTTAAAGCAGGTAAAATTGTCCCCTCCTGCAAAGAACCATTCACCACCCCTTGGGTCCAGCTACATGTTATCTCAGGAGGCCTTAATCAACTAGAAGGAACATGAATCTAAAGCCCAGCTGGCAGGACTCAATGCCCCAGGGGCCCTGTCTACTTCCTTGGGACTAATAGGCTCTAAGTTTCCCCAGATAACCAAGCAAGGCTATGCCTTAGTCAATTCCATTGGGCCTGCACAGGCAGAATCCCAAAATGGGAAAACTATCTTCCACAGAGCCCAAGCAGGAATAGTGACAGGCAATCTGGGTCTCTTTTTCTGTAGAAAATTGCTAGGGAAATATATAATTAGGCTCAAATCTTCTTACCTCTCATTGTTTAAAGGTAAAAAGAAAACATGTTAGAGATAACAACCTACTCTGAGGAAATTTTAGACCATTCTGTTTCTTCTTCTTTCAGTTGCCCACATAATTAATTCTCTGAAGTGGGAGGTTGTTGCTATACTAAAGTCTTCAGTTGGGGATAAATATCAGTTTAAGATAAATATCTCTCTTCTACTAGTGTACTACTTAGTATGCGATGGCTACCAAAACTTGGGATAAACAAATCCTGCCTTTGGGGCACAGTCACTAAGATCCCCAGCACACTGCACTGCACTGAATGTTATTCTGTGCAAGATCAAGTCTAAAGCAATTTTCTGCTGGACTGCAACCCATTTTAATGACCAAAAGCAGTGGCCATTTTTCAGTTCCCAGCTCAGATACTAAGATAGCCTACCCATTTTTATCATTGAGATAGACAGACAGACAGACAGATACACACACAAACACACACACAGATATCCATCTGTGATTAATATAGCTGGTAATTGCCACTGGTAGTAACAAGTCCAGTTTCAGCATGTTCCAGCCATGGTGATCGCTCAGTGGTGGAACTGAAGGCCACAGGACCTTTATAGTTAAACTGAACACATTTCAATCAAATAATGTATTTGTCTGAAGTGCACAGCCTTTCCCCAGAGGATATCCTGTCTGAGATGATCAGATGCCAGCCTGCCCTTTATATTCTAAAGGGAAAGTCTAGCCAATGTTAAAAACACAAAGTAACATAACAAACAACACTGATTTATCTCAGAATATGTCAGGAATGTGGAAACTAGGCCACTTGCATAACCCTGAAACCCAGGTTCACATTTACAGAGCAAAAAGGGTATAGCTCAGAATATGTCTATAATTTATCCCTAGATCAGGGGTGTCCAGCCTTTTGGCTTCCCTGGGCCACATTGAGTGAAGAGGAATTGTCTTGGGCCACACATAAAATATATAATATAGTTAATGTATATAAGTAATAAAACTTCATTTATTTTTTATATTTTTTATTATAAAATTTTAAAAAAGAGGGCAACATAAAACTAGTGGGATATTTGACTTTGTTTTTGTGCAACTAATGCATCAGTGTCTGGTTTGATGAAAGTGGTTGCAATTCTCAGTGAGTTCTCAAGGTGCTCGTCAGAAATTTTAATTCTAATTTTACTCTTTGTGTGCTTCATCCTTGAAAATAGTTGCTCACAAATGTACGTGCTGCCAAAAAGCGATGTCATGAATAAGGTGTGATTGTGAAGCGAGGGATATTTTTCTCTGGGAAGACAGGTCTTATAAAAGTCCACTAGAGAGACATGATCAATTTTTTCTTTGAGTTGAATGTCTGATTGCAACTGTACGCATTCCGTTTGAAAATTCGGAGGTAATATAGTTACGTCGACTGAAAATGAAGTCGAAAATATACCAAAATATTGATGATTTTTCCAGAAATCTTGAAACCTGTTCTCAAATTCCTGTATCAAACCGAAAAGCAAGGCTGCATATTTCTTACTGTTCACAGGACTGTGTTTAGCCAACGTACTAAAATGTATAAAATTTTCCATAACTTGAGCTTGCCATACTTTAAGTTTCATTTCAAACACTGTTATGGTTTGAAATGTTACAGTGATAAGCTGGTTTTCACCTTGGAGACGCATATTTAGCTCATTTAAATGAGTGGTCACATCCACCAAAAATGCTAAATCTGTGAGCCATTTTTCATCTTCAACTTCCGGCACAAATTTTCTTTTTGATTCCATAAACGACTTGATTTCATTTCACAAATCATAAAATCTTTTCAGCATTTTATCCTGACTTAGCCACCGTACTTCAGAAAAGTAAAAGATGTCCCCATAATCATCCATATGTTTAAGGAACTCCTGGAATTGGCAATTATTCAATCCCTTATGAAATTCACTCCTTTGATGACAATTTGCATGACATTATCCATTTTAAAGCTTTCGCGCATACATTTTCTTGATGTAGAATGCAGTGATACTTCATCAAACATGAGTTGCCGGTGGCACTCGCATCATCTTCTATCAATTTTGTAAGTCCTTCACTTTTACCAACCATCACCGGGGTGCCATCAGTAGATATACCAGACATATTGACAATGGTTAAAGAAAATTGCTTTAATATCATTTTTACTGCTTCATACAAATCAAGAGATTTCGTTGTGTCTTTTAATGGCACCAAAGAAGCCATTTCTTCAGTGACATTATATTTGTTATCAATACCTCTAATAAAAATGGCAAGTTGAGCTGTATCTGTAGCATCAGTACTTTCATCCATCGCCAAAGCATAAAATTTGAAATTAGCAGCTTTACTCTTCAAACCTCTTTCAATAGATTTTCCCATTTCTTCAATTTGCCTGGCTATAGTCTGGTGAGACAAACTGATTTTAGAAAAACCGTTTTTTTTATCCAGACAAATTATATCTGCCATGCTTTCCATACATTGCTTAATAAACTCACCATCAGTAAATGGTTTTGAATTTTTTGCAATTAGATTTGCTATCAGATAACTAGCTTTTATAACAGAGTCCTTTTGAGTTGTGACTTTTTTTAAAAAAACGTTGAGACAACAGACTTTTTTTCAGTTCCGCTAATTTATCTTTACAACAAATTCCTTGATACGCATCGAATTTGGCAGCGTGTTTTTCTATATAATGCCATTTCAAATTGTAGTCTTTGAAAACTGACACATTTCCGCAACTAATTAAGCATAGTGCCTTAGTATTTGTCTCGACAAAAAAGTGCTCATCGTCCATTTTTCATTGAATACTCTTCCTTCATCCGTGATTTTTCTTTTTTTCTTTTCTTTTTTGGGTTCTCTTTTCTGTTGAAATGACATTGAAGCCATGCTGGAATAAATTTATTTAGGAATAAATATATATAATAAATAAATATATTTTTAAAGAAATAACACAACAAGCCTATCGTAAATTGTTAAGTAGGCAAATAAACAAAGCAAAGTTTAATAATCAAATAAGAGTGTAAAATGCACCCAACTTAGGGGCACCCAACACTACATGCATGACTGCATTCTGGACCAGTTGTAACTTGTGGGTGGTCCTTAAGGGCAGTCCCATGTAGAGCACATTGCAGTAATCCAAACAAGTTGTAGCTGAAACACCATCATCTGAGCAAAAAAGGGTTGGAGTAAATTTATATTTCACTGCTGCCATAGTAGATCTCAAAAAACCCCATATCAGAATACAAAATGTGAGATTTGGTAGTTTCATGAATTCTGGGGCATTTTTTCCTCTTAAAAATATTTTAAAAAAGAAAACCAATGTCCTATTTTATTTTGGAGATCAATGGACATAGTCTAGAGGCCCCGATGATCCATGACATAATGGAACTTGGATTTATTAGTTGCAACCAAATCATAAATTACTTAGCTATTAATTGGTTAGGCCTGGTAAGAAATGTAGAGGGAAACAGGAAAAGAACTGAAGGAAACAGAGGCTATTGCTATTAACGTAGACTTCAGCTGCTCTCAGATAAATGTTTATTGTGTAATTGTCCTTCTTCAACATCAGACCCATAGTATTGACATCACTGGGTCCCTTTGAAACTTCTTGATTTGGACTGCTAAAGATCCAGCAAAAGCTGTTTTCTAGCACCAAATGATGTGTCAAGGATACAGAGTGTGAGAGGTAAAGATTTTAATGTGTAAATAAGTTCAAGCTAGTGAGCAAAAGCAACGCCATGTTAAATACTTAAACCAACACGAAGTCAGGAGGAGATAGTGGGGAAAACTCATCAAATGATAAGGGCTAAACTCATCACTTATCATGGCAATGGCTAAACTCATCATCTGGTAATGGCTAAACTTATCAGGGCAACGGCTAAACACATCACCTAATACGATAATGGTTTAAAACAAAGGCGGCCAGAAGATTGTAAGTCTGAGAGTACCCAGCCAAGGGGGAAACGGATAAAGAGGAGTGACGGGACAGGAAAATGTATAAAAATAAACTTGAAATATTGTATGGTGTGGCTTTTCTTTTGGACACGTTGCATCATGCTCCTGGAAAGTCCACCACGCTTTGCAAACTGTAGAAGCTCAGAGAGAGCGCGAAATAAAGTCTTTTTCTATTTCTAAACTCAAAGACTGTTGGAGTCTAATTTGTTTCGAGTTTTGTCGCTAACAGTTTTTGGCGCCCAACGTGGGGCTCAACTCAGGGTTCTGGGACTGCCTTGGCTAACGAGGTAACCAGGGGAGGCATGCCCTGTCCCTTTGTGACGGCTCCGTTTTGCCTCGCGGCAGTGGCGATCCTGGAATAGGAGCCTTTCGAGCCCCACAAACCCACATAGCAGTCGAAATAGAAAAAGATCTTGAGAGTGGACCAAGAGAGAGATTGCTGAACCCTGTAAAAGGACCGGGAGACTCTGCGCACAGACCCAGGTGAGTAGAACTCGGAAGGTGTCCGATTCACACCTGGGCGGTTGGGGGACTGGGTAGGACTGTTCTGAGTCTGAGATCTGTGAGAAGAGTGTGTGTGAGACGCCCCGAGAGCCAAAGAGGGCTGCAAGGCGAAGTGAGAGTGACTCCTTAGTACCACGGTTCCATACCCTCGCGAGAGGATTGGCCGGGAAGCGGAGGAAGTGACTTGGTGAAGTACGAAAAGAGTCTCAAAAGCAGATTGGTAAGGATAAAGACAGGACGGTAACCAGTATGGGCAATATAAAGAGTCATCCATGAGTGAGGGAAAGAAAGAAAAAACAAATGGCTGGATGGGGAAAGCCCCTGTATAATAAAATAATCACTAAAATGGGGTTAACTAAGGAAGAGATGATCCACCTATGTTGCTTTGCATGGTGGGAAGACGAAAGAATAGATTGGCCACAAGAAGGGAGTGACAACTATTTCGCCTGTCAGAATTTGTATGAGTATGTGAGAAATAAGAAATGTAAAACTTTAAAACGGGAACTAGATTATGCCCTTATATGGGCGCCAAATAAGTGGCCACAAGACCAGGAGGAGAGTCGGATCTTAGTCCAAAATACAGAAGGAGAGGGGGAAGAAGAATTAGACCAAGAGGAAAAAAGGAGATACCCACCACCACCCCCTTATAATCCACAACCCATAATGCCCATGGCACCTCCCCCTCCTAGTCCACCCCCGTCAAATTTATATAAAAATTTAAGGAAAGAAATTGAATGTAAAAAGGATTTAAGGAATTTGCCATTTGAAGGCGAAGAAATAACAAGTTTTCCTTTGAGGGAGGTCCCCTCTGGATTGAACGCTCAGGGACAGCCAGTCATCAGTTATGTACATGAACCATTAAAGGCATCAGAATTGCGGATGTTTAAAAAGGAGATGAAAAATTTAATAGAGGACCCATTGGGGGTGGCAGAACAATTGGATAATTTATTGAGGCCGAACATCTATACATGGGATGAATTAACGGCTATAATAAATACTCTATTTTCTGCTGAAGAGAGGCACCTGATAAGAAAAGCCGCTATCCAAATTTGGGAAAGAGAGCATCAAGCCGGCCCAGTGGGGGATGTAAAATTTCCTCTTGCCAAACCAAACTGGGACAATAATACGAATCAGGGGAGACAGAACATGGAGGACTTAAGAGTACTGATAATTAGGGGAATGAAGGAAGCAGTACCCAAAGCTCAAAACATGACCAAAGCCCTCCAGATAGAACAAGAAAAAGAGGAATCGCCGCATTCTTACAAAGATTAAAAGATGGAATGCACAAATATTCTGGGATAGACCCCGAGGCGGCAGGGAATATCCAACTTGTTCGAGTCCAATTTGTCACCAAATCATGGCCCGATATAAGAAAAAAATTACAAAAAGCAGACGGATGGGCGGATAAGTCAATTGAGGATTTGTTGAAGGAGGCACAAAAGGTCTATGTCCAGAGAGATAATGAAAAGGCGAAACAACAGAGTAAAATGATGGTGGCAACTGTCCACCAAGTCATGAATTATGAAAAGAAAGAAGAGGGAGGAACGAAGGAAGGGAAGAGAGAAGGAAGAATAGGGCCAAGAGTAGAGGCCGGAAACTACTGGACAGGAAGAGGGGATGGAAGTCCGAGGGAAAGAGGGAAAGAGCATGTTTTGAATGTGGGCAGAAAGGACACTTTAAGAAAGACTGTCCCAAACTTCAGAAGGAACGACAGATATATGCCATGGCTCAGGAAGACTACGATATCCCCTACTAGGGGGGTCAGGGGCCCATATTTTATCAAACCCACCAGGAGCCCTTGATAAACTTAAAGGTGGGACCAGAAGGAGAGGAGATGGTGTTTTTAATTGATACTGGGGCAGCCCGGACCTCAGTAGCAATCATTTCCGGTTCTGTAAGAAAGAGAGAAAGAAAAGTAAAAATTTCAGGGGTAAAAGGAGAACCGTTTTATGTGACAGAATTGGAAGAAGTGAAGATCCAATACAGGGAAGGAACAGGAGTAAAGGGGAAAATTCTATATATACCAGAAGCCGGGGTAAACTTATTAGGAAGAGACTTATTAGGAAAATTAAATCTTTCCATATCCTTTTCGGACGACTCCCAGCAGATGTTACTATTAACAGAGGAAGATCAGAAAGCTATCGATAAGAAAGTCTGGGTAGCAGAAGGAAATAGAGGAGGACTTCAAGTCCCTCCATTACAAATTAAATTGAAGAGGGAAGGAGAAGTTGTTAGACAAAAACAATATCCGATCTCGATGGAAGGGAGAAGGGGGTTACAACCAGTAATAGATGGCCTCGTGAAAGATGGACTATTAGAGCCGACTCAATCCCCATATAACACCCCTATCCTTCCAGTCCGTAAACCGGATGGAACATACCGGATGGTCCAGGACCTCCGGCTCTTAAACCAAGTAGTGGAAAGTAGGCATCCAGTAGTTCCAAATCCATATACCTTAATGGGACATATTCCGTCCGACCATAAATGGTTTAGTGTAATAGATTTAAAAGATGCTTTTTGGGCATGTCCACTGGCAAAAGAATCAAGACCCTTGTTTGCATTTGAATGGGAAAACCCATTCACGGGACGGAAGCAACAATATCAATGGACAGTACTTCCACAGGGCTTCACTGAGTCCCCAAACCTGTTCGGACAAGTACTAGAACAGGTTCTGGAGGGGTTCCAAAGTCCTCGGGGAACATATGTGATACAATATGTAGATGACCTTTTAGTATCAGGGACAAGAGAACAACTTACCAAAGACGCAACTAACCAATTGTTGAATTACTTAGACCAGAAAGGGTTGAGGATATCAAAAACCAAACTTCAATATGTAGAGAGAGAAGTTAAATACCTAGGTCACCTAGTTAGTCAGGGAAGCCGAAAAATCACACCTGAAAGAATAGAGGGAGTAATAAGGCAACCTCTCCCTAAAACCAAGAAGGATTTGAGAAAGTTTTTAGGACTAATAGGATATTGTAGATTATGGATCGAAAATTATGCCAAGCAAACAAAAAGTTTATACGGGAAACTTACCGAGAAGGAACCTTGGATCTTACACTGGGAAAATGCAGAAAAAGAAGTCTTTAAGGAATTAAAGGAGGCCCTAACAAAAGCACCAGTTTTAAGCTTGCCCAACTTGGATAAACCATTCTACTTGTTTGTAAATGCTGAGGAAGGCATAGCTCATGGAGTACTCACTCAAAAATGGGCTGGACAGAGGAAACCGGTAGCATACCTGTCAAAACAAATGGACCCTGTCATCCGCGGATGGCCGACTTGTGTACAAGCAGTGGCGGCTACTGCCATTCTTGTTCAGGAGAGCCGAAAACTGACTTTCGGAGGGGCTCTGGTGGTAAGCACACCACATCAAGTGCGAACCATCCTCCAACAAAAGGCAGGAAGATGGTTGACTGACTCACGAATTTTGAAATATGAGGCAATGCTAATAGAACAGACGGATTTAGTGTTAGTAACAGAAAAACACCTGAACTCAGCCCAGTTTTTAACAAATAATCATGCAGAGATGGAGGGTAGTCCAGAACACTTTTGTCTCGATGTAATAGAGTTACAAACGAAAATACGACCAGATTTGGAAGAGGGACCATTAGAAAAAGGGGAAGCTTTATTCATTGATGGATCATCTAGGGTTGAAGAAGGAAAGAGGCTAAATGGATATGAGATTGTGGAAGGAAAAACTAGGGTATTAGTAGAAGCGGGATCGTTACCCACCAGTTGGTCAGCCCAGACATGTGAACTTTTTGCCCTAAATCAGGGACTAAAATTATTAAACAAAAAGATAGGGACTATATACACGGACTCCAAATATGCCTTTGGAATAGTCCATACATTTGGAAAAATTTGGAGAGATCGGGGAATGGTGAACAGCAAAGGGAGAGAACTAATACACGAAAAACTAATTACAGAAATTCTGGACTCACTAGTGAAACCTAAAAGGATTGCAGTAGTACATGTAGAAGCTCATAGGAAGGGGAATACCTTCGAAATAGTGGGCAATAATCTGGCAGATGAAGAAGCTAAGAAGGCAGCTCGAGAAGCTGAACCCATGTATGTACTTATCCCCGGGGTAAAACCAGAAGTAGAAAACCCTATCTTTTCAGATAAAGAAAAAGAATACATGAAGAGGGAGGGGGGGCAAGAAGGACGGGATGGCCGCTGGTTTCTCCCGGATGGGAGACAAATTATAAACAAAGCAATAGCCAGACATCTTTTAGTCCATTTACATGAGGGAAGCCATTGGGGAACCCAAGCCATGGTAGATTGTATTTTAAAGTCATACACATGCTTTGGAATCTATACCCTGGCCGCTCAGGTCATTGAAGGGTGTTTAATTTGTAAATGAGTTAATCGATTCGCCTTGAGAAAAGGGAACCCAGGTGGGAGACCTCCGGCTTTCCGACCATTTCAATGTATCCAGGTAGATTTTTCAGAATTTCCCAAGGTCGGAACTTATAAGTACCTCTTAGTGATAATCGACCATCTTACAGGCTGGGTAGAGGCTTACCCCACTGTACAAGCTAATGCCCGATCCGTGATACGGCTCCTATTGGAACATATAATACCCCGATACGGATTGATCACTCAAATCGATAGCGACCAAGGGAGTCACTTCACAGAAAAACTCTTGCAGGGAATCATGCAAACCTTAGTTATAAAATGGGATTTCCATACCCCATGGCATCCACCCTCAAGTGGGAAAGTAGAGAGAATGAATTCTAAGATTAAAGAAAGCCTCAGTAAACTCATGTTAGAAACAAAAATGCCATGGACCAAATGTTTGCCTTTAGCATTACTGTTGGAGTCTAATTTGTTTCGAGTTTTGTCGCTAACAAGAGGAGCTAAATTTGTCAAGTGCAGTGTGGCTTAGTTCCCCATTTTTCTACGTTTGATATGCACACTTTCTCCCCAAAGGGGACCTCCAGCACCGCATCTCCCAAACCCCTCTTTGGGAGGAGAGGGCTTGGCAGGCAGCCCCTCACCCTGGCTTCCCCACGTGGGGACTCCTCCCCGGCCTTGCCTCCTCGGACGGCTGCAATGCAGGCAGCCCTGGAAAGGAGGAAAGGAGGGCCAATCCCTTTCTAGCAGAAAGGGATCAGCCCTAAATTAGGTTGACCATATTTCCTTGAGACAAAAACAGGACATTGGGATGCAGAAACGGGACGGGGTTAGACTTACATAATATTCCGTATCAGTCTCTGTGGCGCTGCTTCCCAATGCGAGGGGCACTCAGGCTGGGATCTCACAGCAGCAAGGCAAGGCAGAGCAAGGCTGATCTGGAAGGCTGATACCTCACAGCAGCAGAGTTTCCCTGGCGTAGCAGGGCAAGAGGCAGGCACTAGGACTGGCATGGAATTACAGCTGGGCTCCGAAGCGGAACTCCATGCGGCAGCAGTCCCAGAGGCGGCAACAGCAGGATACAAGCCAGCAGCAGACTCAGAGATGGTTGTGACGGTGAGGCAAGCACCAGCAGCGAGCCAGGGGGCAGCAACAACAAGACTAGACCCGGTGGCAGGCTCGGCGGCAGCAGCGGCGAGGTGCAGGTCAGCAGTGGTTTCTGGTCCAACAATGAGGCAGGGCAAAGGGCCAGGGTCCATCACGTTGGCAGGGCAGGATTTCTGAGGCGATTCTGGAGCAGAGGCTTGAGGTGGTTCTGGGAGCTCGATAGAACAATTGTCTGTGACAACCAGCTCTTCCCTTGAGAGCCTTTTATTGCCTCCAATCTCCCACCACCTGCGGCAGGAGCCAATCGCCTCTCGCGCTCCTGGGCTCTTTTTTCTGCCCTCCATGCTCGTGTGCTGATAGGCTGCCTAATGCGCACGCTGATAGGCGTTTTTTTTTAAAAAAACAGGACAAAATGGACATTTATATTAAAGCGAGGGATAATGTTTTGGGGCCGCATTACTAGCTGTTCAGGGCCACATGTGGCCCGCAGGCCATGGGTTGGACACCCCCTCCCTAGATTAATGCTGCAGGCAGTATTAGATCCAGTTAAACATACACGTTCAATATACTACATTCACACATCATGGTAAACCATGGATATTAACTGGATTCACACAGCATCTTGAACCAAAACTCAGCAAAATTCATTATGACTGAGCAAAGTCTCAGCCAATATTGTCACTAGTTTCTACTGAAATTGCAGTGATATGAGAATCCAGGAATCCTGAGTAGACAATCTGATCTGTGATGGATGTTCCACACTGTTCTGACTGCATTGCTTCAATGTAGGACTGTTGTGTTTCATGTATATGCTATTATGTCTAAGCCTTGAAAGATTTAGAATAGATTAACCTTAGAATTACGTGGCTTTTTTCAATGTCTTCAAGTAAGTAGTGATTCCTGGCGATATCATGAACAAGTCCATGCAATTCTCTTGGCAACATTTTTGGAAGTTTGCTATTGGCTAAGGCTGAAAGAGAGTGACTGGTCCAAAGTCACACAGCTCAAGTTTCCTTGCTTCTAGTCTAGCACCGCAACAACTAGGCCAAATGTTACCTCTGTGCCAATTTGTTACCTGGAAAATTCTGGTTCCTATCACTTCCTGTTGAGATTTAGATTTACAGCAACTACTGAAATTTAGACTTGGAATAACTATTCCTCTTTTTAGGGTTGGGGACCCATTAGAAAGGAAGATCTGCCTCATAGATAGGTCCAATGGAAATTAGAAGTCTCTGAGGGATTTTCTGGCTAATATGGTGGGCACTTCTGATGAAGCCTTGATCACTGTGAAATATGGGGATTACCCAAATAATTGATACTATTATCCTAAGTGTTCTCTTTCACTGTCCAGAATCCCTTCAGTTCTTTATATATATAAACCAACCAATGGTAATAAGCAAGTTGTGAGATAACTCCAAAGCAGGTAAAGGAAAACTCATATGATCGAACACCAGTAAGAATACCTTATTGTTCTTACTTTGCATGGTGATGAAGGCGAAGAAATAATTTTTCTGCTTTACCATTGCACCCTTTCAGTGTCTCCCCATAGAACTTTTCTAAGACCTTCTGAGATTTGGCCCAGAATGAGATCATACAGAACTCTTAGTTGCTAGCTGTTAGCTAGATGCTTTGAGGATAAAATCAATCCTATTTGTTACAATTTAGCTTCTACAGTTCAGTCTTCAGAGATCTCCGTGTTACTGTCTGATCAGATTCTTTTAGATGGCTTTCATTTAAGGTCCAAGGATGCTGATAAGGTGCCTTGTGGTAAAGCATGGCCAGCTCAGCCTTTGCTCCTAATAGCTTGTTACATTTAATAGGATTTTTCTGTGGTTCCAACCTTGTTGAAGGAGGCCATAGTGAGACTACTTCTGAAGATAATTACTGAAGCTTTGTGGTGGTTCCATCATACTTGAATGGCCGTTTTTTGAAAACAGCATTGGGGACTTCTGCTCAACCCCTTGATGTTTACGCTGTTTGGATGTGCAAGGTTCAGTTTGTTCCCCATGCTAATTAACATGAAACCATTGAGTGAGATTTACAGTGAAGTTTATCAGTTTGTTGATGAGACATGCTGTAGCCCAATTTTTCATCACATCTAGGTGAAGCAGTAGAAATGCAGAATCAGTGCCTGGCTATCACTGAATGGATGAGGGCCAACAAACTGAAGCTCAATCCAAACAAGAGGTGCTATTAGTAGATAGACTTGTATTCCTTAAATGATTAACTTCATCACTTGGCAGTGCTTCTAGATCCTTGTCATTAGAAATACTATGGGTCTCTGTGGCATGGTGTAGAGAAGTATGGAGAGAGCCTTGAAGAAAGTATGTGGCAGCTCAGCCTGAAAAGACAGGAGGGGGTAAGGAACAAGTTCAGGATTAGCCTGTTTTGACTATTTTGGGTGTAAAAGGGAGGGAAAGATAAACTCTGTCAGGCTTTCTATATTTGGTTATTATAGCTTATATCAATAAAGTAGAGTTTTAGTATTTCTGGTGGTATCTCTTTCCTGGTCTGGTTCACCCTGAAGAACTGACACATGAAGCCCTTTCTACTAGCTTAGCCTCTTGTCTCCATTACTGCCTTCCTTGGAATAAATATAGTCTTGTTATGATAATCATTCCATCATAATTTCTCATTTAGATTACTGCAGAGTGTTATACCATACATAATGTTGCCACTGAAGATGTTGTAGAAACTTCAGTTAATACTAATATTACAGAAAAGGTGCTGACTGGAACTGAATATTATGAACATCTTACACACATTTTATACAATCTTCACTAGCTCCCAGTTCACCTTTAATACCAATTCAAGGTCCTGGAATTAAACTAAAGCCATCCAATATCTGGAGAAATGCCTCTTCCTCTGGGATCCTACTGAAACCCTGAGATAGTTCTCTGAGGCCTTGGTCATGCTTACCCGAACTGAGTTGTGGCAAATAGGAGTAGGCCTTCTTAGTAGTAGCTCCCAGTAGAGTATGTCTGACACAAGCCTTATTATCCTTTCTGCACTAAAGATGTTTATATTCTTCTAGGCATTTGAATCAATTGAAGAGTGATTGGAAGCGTATTTGCTGCTTAAATACATGATCTGCTACTTTTATAAATAAATAAATGCCACTGAATTGGGTGTAAATAGGGAAATCTTGTGGCCCATAAAAGGGTCATGTGATGTCTCTGTGTGCTTCTGACTCTGTAAGGGCACAACCTGTGGGATTTCCAAGAAAGAGCTGATGAACTCCATGGTTTCTCAAAAGGGGTTGTGGGATTCTTGTTCCACAAACAAGAAGTAGTGGGAGCTTGTTCAAAACTAGGAGCACAGAAGATGTGAAGGAGGGTTACCCTTACTTCCTGGACTGTGCAAGGAAGAGGGAGAGGGAGAGAGAGAGAGAGAGAAGCTGTTATTTCATGCATCCCCAGGGTCATCTTTTCCATGCCAAACAGCAACTTTGGAGAGAGCGGGTTTGGCAACAGTGACACAGAAAGAAAGGGAGATGCCATGGCCCTGTATCTGGTAACTGACCCTATCCCTGGCCACAATGCAAGATTTCACGTTTCAAATATGTCAGTTTAGCATTGAGCATGCAAGAGCTCAGGCTATAGCAGGTGCTCTTCTCTGAAAAGGCTCAGTTGCCCTGCATAGGATTGCTTATTATCTTCGCTAAACAGCCCTGGCAAAATGTTAAAACCTCTGGAACAATGGGAACTCTAGAAGACCCTGGCCTGTGACTCCTGTTCCTTTGAGAGGACGATAGGATGGGCATACTCTTTTACAAGGCAATAAGCTTCCTTGAGAGATAAACTTAGACTGAAGGTCAAGCTGTTTCTCTCAACTAGATCACTGCTTGAAGAGGGGACTTTGGCCTCCATTTGTGGAGACCCACCACAAATGAAAAGAAGGAAGCAGCAACGATGCAGCATTTACAGAAGATTATTTTGGAGGACCCAAAACACACAGGGTGATTCCACCCATGCAGTATTTACCCAGGGACACTTAGGGGCTTACCCCTGGGCAAGAGTGGAGAAGACAGCTAAATTAACAATGTGGGCTGAGTTTGCACAATAGGCTAAGCTAAAAGTGAAGTTGGCCAGTTCATGGACCAGCGTGTTGTGTGAGCACAGACTTTTTATGGAGTGCCTTCATAAGAAATGTCTTGCTGAGCCACACTGGCACCTAATAGGCCTAACTCACTGCTGTGCAGTGAGGGGACCAAGGAAGATGTGGTACTATATTGGGGGAGAGAAATTAGATTTCAGCAGGCTTATAAAGCAGGAAAATAAAAGACAGGAAGGCAGAGAACAAGGAGGCAGGACTTAGCAGGATTTAAGGCAAAGAATGGGTTTGGGAAATAATCTGGCTGAAAGAAACGAACAGATCAAAGGAAGGGAATAAAAACATATGGATTTCGGTATGTTGAAGAAGACCATAAAGCCAGCAGCAGCCTCTTTCTAACTCACAGGGATATCTGGAAAGTTGGAGTTAACAAATGCAGGGAAGCTCAAGTGATTCTGGATAGGCTTGCAGTCCAAGACAGGGTAGGGCTAAGGAACTATTCCTAACCTACGCTGCTCTCTGTAAACACAATGTCCTGATGCCATGCTTATTATGACCAAATGAAAACAGAGTCCAGCCCCATAGGATGCCAGTCTGTCTAACTGTAGCTGCATTTCCACACCTAAGAACTAGTCTTTTCTACAAGATATTCTGTACTACAGTGTAGGGTTGCAAACGGACGAAGAAAAAAAAATGAGTTGAGGCCTATACTTGGGTCCTGAATGGCACTGTGATATATAGGCATCATCTAGTGAAGCTTTTCATGAAATTAAATTTAGCCATGCACACATTAGCCCCATGTATGGCAATCAGATGAGTAGGAGGCATGGCCTGTGAAAGTAGGATATCACTGGGGGGGGGGGAGTCATGTTTTTGCATTTGGAGGCATTTCAGGAGTGAAATGGGAGTTCCTCTTGAAAAAATTGGCCCAATTTGAGGTCTTTTTTTTAGCGGAAGAAATGGGTCTCTTAAACTTTGGCCAGGCCTAAGATACCTGTTAGGCTCCCTGACTTGAACTGGGCAAACACTATCCAGACATTTTACTTTGCAGAGGTGAATAAGAACCTTTCTTGCATTCTAGAATGGAGCCAAGCTGATATACTTTATTGTTCTCTGTCAACATGGACTAAAACCCATGGCATTTTATCGTCCTGCCTTTTCCAGAGTGCAATGAGAATTCAGCTTTGTACTTTTAGGCAACTTCTGGTTGTTGACATAACTGAGATTTCTTCCCTGAGAAACTTTAGCTCCCAATGTAACTCCCACTTTAAAACTCTTCGAAGTCCAGTCAAATATAAGAAAGTGAGGCTGAAAAGTTTGGCTCTACCCACTCCAAGGTGCTCTGGGATGGTCCCAGCTGACAACTTCTGATATGAGGAGTTCCTTCTGCACCTATCCCTAATATTGACATATGGAGTGCCTATCATAACATTTCCACAAGTACAGATATTTATTTATTTATTTATTTATTATTCAAATTTCTATTACCGCCCATCTCCCCCCAAAGAGAAGGACTCTGGGCGGTTTACAATACAATTATCCCTTTAAAACCTCAACATATAAAGTCAACATCCAAAATACTAAAATAATAAATAAATATAAAATCCAAATGGGAGAATTTACATTTGGTAGGGAGAACTCTACACGCCCAGCCACCCCCAGGAAGAGCTGTTTCCCTTCCCATCCCAGGCAAGGCCGCAGAACCAGGTCTTCAAACCCTTCCGGAAGGCCGGGAGCGAAGGGACCTGCCCCACCTTGGGGGGCAGAATGTTCCAAAGGGCAGGTGCCACTGCAGAGAAGTCTCGCCTCTTGGACGCCTTTTTTACTTACCAAAAAGGACCGCATGCTCATGGAGGTCTGTGCACTTAGGCTTCCATGCAACTGGAAGCTTGTTGTGCAAATACTCACAAGCATATGGGAAACCTGCATGCACACGTTTTGTAGACATGGCACCCACCTTGGTTCAATCATTGTTCTGAGCTATAATATGGTTTGTTTGGTTATGGCTTAGAATGTTGCATGAACCGAGCTATTAGAATTTATAGTCAGGATTATAGCATTGCATGTTGTATGAACCTAATCAACGGTGGCTTATTCAACAAATGTCTAAGCAAACACAGTTTAATGTGCTGTATAAACCAGTCCTACATCCAGGATGAGAAATCCAAGAGCCAAGGCCAGTGAAGCACACAAGGAGAGGCCAGAAATACAGACCTTGCCTCTTTCTCTGCACAACAGACACCTCCCAATAAAATGGGCGAATGGAGCTGTTACTACTTCATATTGTCTGCAAAGACAGTTTCAGTTAAGGACTCAGAAACAAGAGCTTTTTACACAGCTGTCAACCTTGCTGCCACAGAAGTCATTTCCTGAATTTTTTATTTCGAAAATACAGGATTTCCATAAAAGCACCACAGTCAGCCTCACATAGCTTATGCAGACAGCTCTCTTTTAGATTTCCCCCACCTTTTGCAAAATTTGTCCCCTCTGTGGAACACATGTTGGAGATAAAAGCAAATAATACAGGAGGAATTCATCTGAAAACTGTAAGGCTAAAACCTTCCCAAGGCAAATGTTTTAGGCTGAAGAAGAAGAGCTCCTGATGTCTGTGGATCTTCAAATTGGTTGTACAGCAAGAAGCAAAATACAAAAAGAATGTTTGTAGATACTTTCCCCCTTCTCAAGATGGGGTCTCCTACTGGTCTGATTTTCTTCACCATCCAGTTTTATAGCAGCACAGAGCTGTGATAAAATATTTTGATCCCAGAACTAAAAGAGGTCATGTGCAGCTGCAGAGAGTAGAAAATAAAAATAAAAGGGACATTCACAGGCTTATGTGTTGTCAACCAAACTTAAAAAATGAAACTCTGGTATATCTGTTTTTCTGTTATGCAAAGCTTTGAGCCCAAAATAGATTGGAAAGAGACAATCAGGCATTCTTGAGAAATTCAGACATGTTAATATTTCTTATTTCCACTGCATTAAGGGAAATATTTCTGTGATTTGATGAGGAGATCATCTTGCAGATGTGGCTAATAACAGCTGAACTGTTACAAGTGGAAAGTTGCTTTGAAAGAAATTGAGGTGTTGCATGTCTAATGAATCCCCACTGCAGATTCAGACATAAAGTGGTTTCTTTGATTTTGCCTTAGTGTGTTGTGGCAACCCAGCCATTACAGTGAGCTGGAATAACTGCTACAACTTTGTGCTCCTTTCCACTTCACCAAGCATTGAATGGTTTTGGGGCAATGTGATACATTTTATGAAATTTGGAAAGTAGTAATTGATTGTGCCTTCTCCTCTTGGGTAAGAGAAGGACAGTCTGCTTACTTAGCATAAATGTAGAGATGTTTATGCTTTATTTCTTCATTTTACTTTTTTGGTCATTTATGTAGTACCTTTTTATATGTTCTTTGCCATGCAGTCTGCAGTGCCTACTCCTTGGCCCCCAAATTCAGTTGTTTTTCAGTGTATGTATGTATGTAATTCCCTGAGACTTCTATGCTGCTCTAATCACATACACCTTTGTGGGATGGTGTCCATTATTCTCCTCCTACATTGCTTATTTTGTTTTGAGTTCATCATTTTCTAATATACTTGGTAATTTAAATATATAACTTGCATTAATGAATATAAGTGTAATACTTTTATTGCCTTTTTAATAGTTGAGGTTGCCTTGACAGTCCTCCAGGACTTGTTTTCTGGGAATTAAGTAGTTGTGGTTTAACCCTTTTGAGGTTAGAGGATAGCAAATGGAGGTCCACTACCCAGTACTCCTAAAACTGAACTTTGACTTCCAATCTGAATAATAATGCATTAACATCTAAGGAATATAGTTAGGATATCTATTCTTCACCTTCTCTCTTCGAGATTCCAGATTTTTTCTTCTGAACAATTCCCATGACTTCTTTTCTCCTGCTTTTCTTGGGCTGCTGCTTTCCCAGAAGCTGGCCAAATAATTTCTTAGGTTGTCTCCCTTTCCTAGACCCTTTTGCTTCTCCTATTCTTCTCAAGAATAGAAACATCTCAACTAATGGCAAGTTCAGATCCTTCTAATTACCCTGCTTCTACTATAATATCAGCTCAGTTGCTGCCAAAGCTTTCATCACCACTCCTGTCCACAGAATCACTTTCTACAATATGGCTTTCTTGAATGTGATGCTTTCTAGATGTATTGGGCACTCATCCTCTGCCAGGAGGGACGCGGTGGCGCTGCGGGTTAAACCACTGAGCTGCTGAGCTTGCCAATCGGAAGGTCGGCGGTTCGAATCCGTGTGACGGGGGGAGCTCCCGTTGCTAGTCCCAGCTCCTGGCAACCTAGCAGTTCGAAAACATGCAAATGCGAGTAGATTAATAGGTACCGCTTCGGCGGGCAGGTAACGGCATTCCGTGTAGTTATGCCAGCCACATGACCACAGAACTGTCTACGGACAAACGCCGGCTCTTTGGCTTTGAAACGGAGATGAGCACCGCCCCCTAGAGTCGGACACGACTGGACTTAATGTCAAGGGAAACCTTTACCTTTTTACCTCTGCCAGGATAGCCACTGATAGCTGAGGATCATTGGTGCAGTAATCCAACACATCCAGAAAGCTGAACAATCTCAGTTTATTCGTTCACAGAACTGTTAATGGTTTTCCTACTAACAGATTAAGGTGCTACTGTATCTAATCATTTTGGCCAGGTGCAGAGGTTGAATTCAACTGCCCCCTTTTCGAATGTTAATTATTGCACCTGGGGGGAGGAACCTGCCCGGACTTGTTTCAGTTCCTCTTTCTCTTTCGTGCAGGCATGTAGCAAGCCAGGTAGCTCTCAATGAGAGCTAAGTCCTTTAAATATGTTTTGCTTTTGTTTTGCTTTCTGTAAATAAATTATTTTTATAGATATGCCTGGTGTGTGTGACTTTTCTGATCTCTCCTGGGCTAAAGGCTTTCCCAGCAATCTGCCAACAGGTTATGTGCCCAGTGAGCAGCCCAGGAAGCCCAGTAAAACCCAGAGAGAAAAGAGAGATCAGCTCCACACCTCATGCACAATTTAAAGGCAGGTAGCAAAGACCTGTGAAGATTTTCTTTGGAGCCACCTGGAGATTTTCCAGCAACTGCCGGTGAACAGGACAAAGAAGCCAGCTGAGGTGACTTGCAAAAGAAGGAAGAATCCATGGCTACCTCCCAGCCCTCAGTGATGCCTCTGGAGCGCCTATCAGAGACCAACTATTTGAATTGGGCCCTGAAGATGGAGATGTATCTTCACAGAGAGAATCTTTGGCTGCCAATTGGTGAGCAAACCCCCCAAAATCCCAGTGCTGAATGGCTGAGACAGGATGAGCAGGCTAGAGCCACCATTATCCTGGGAGTTGAGGACAATCAGCTAGTCCACATGCGAGGCATGCAGTCTGCAAAGCAACTTTGGGACGCTTTGAGAGACTTGTACGTAAAGGCAACAGCAGGGAGTAAAGTTACCCTGACAAAAAGCTGTACAAAGTCTACCTTGCAGAAGGAGATAGCCTTCCTGAGCACCTGCATTATATTCAGCAGCTGTTTGTTGAGTTGCAGGAGAGAGGAATGGAATTTACACCTCTCACAAAATCATATATCCTCCTGTCCTCACTGAATGAAACGTGGGACACACTGATTTGTACCCTGGAGGCTATGCCTGAAGCAGACCTCACCCCATCGTATGTTACACAGCGCTTACTCACTGAATGGGAGAAGAGAGAGGAAAGATCCCCCCCCCCATCTCTTCTGGAAAGCTGCAATACCAGAAAATGAGGGAAAAGAAGGGAAAGGAAGCTGAGGCCACAGCGCTAGCCAGCCAGCAATGCTTCACTTGTGGTTCAGCCGGACATTTGCAGAAAGACTGTGCCTTGAGACCCAAGAGTAGAAAGACAGAGAAGAAGAACATAAGGGCAACACAGAAGAAGGCTCTTCAGACAACCCAAATTGCACAGGTTGCTGAGAAGGGTAATTCTGATGTATGGGTGTTAGATTCTGGGGCCAATTGTCATTTATGTAATTGTAAAAGCTCTTTTGTGTCACTGTCTAAAACTGAAAGACAAAGTGTATCTTTGGCTGATGGGTCTGTGACCAAAATTATGGGACAAGGTGACTTGTATTTATCCTGCTAAGGAGAAACTGTAAAAGGTGTGTTGTATGTGCCAAATTTACAATCAAACCTTTTATCTGTGGCACAATTGGCTGCAACAGAGTATATCATAACATTTAAGAAAAATGGTTGTGAGATACGAAAAAATGGGAAATTGTGTGCTACTGGTATGTTAAAAGACTCCTTGTACATTGTGCAAAATGCAAGGAAGCCAAGCTGCAAGGCTGCAGTTGGCAACACTCCATATCATGACCAATGTGTACACCTGATGCACAGGAGATTTGGTCATGCTAATTTCAAGTATATAGCACAAATGCCACAGCTGTGTGCTGACCTAAAGATAAAACCCTGTGACAAATACTTAGATTGTGTAGTTTGCAAAGAATGCAAAACACTAAAAGCTCCTGTGAGTAAGCACAGTGACAGAGTTACAACTAGACCTTTGGAAATTGTACACTCTGACATTATTGGTCCTTTTGCTCCAAGTCTTGGACAACCAAGGTATGCAATGACCATCATTGATGATTTCTCAAGATACACATTTATCTACATCTTAAAACATAAAGATGAGGCATTTGAGAAATTTAAAAGTTTTGTGACATGGGCAAATGGAAAATTCCCTAGGCCTGTATCTGCACTCCAATATGATAGAGGAGGAGAATACCTTTCTCACAAATTCAGAAGGTTCCTAGTGAAAAAGGGTATAGAACAAATTCTTTCTAACCCTTACACCCCTCAGCAAAATGGTGTTGCTGAAAGAAAGGGCAGAACCTTGCAAAATGCGATGGAATGCATGCTAAAAGATTCGTATTTATCTTTTAAGTATTGGGGAGAGGCCATATCTACTGCTTGTTATGTACAAAGCAGATTGTATAACTCTGTGATTCAGGACACTCCATTCCATTTGTTTTATGGTGTGAAACCAAAGGTAAACCATCTTAGAGTGTTCGGTAGCACTGCTTGGGTTCATATTCCAAAACAACAGAGAAGGAAAGGAGGCCCCACAACAAAGAAAGCCGTCTTTGTTGGCTATGAACAAAGCCAAAGGAGCTACAGGTTCATACTGGGAGAGAAATTAATAATTAGCAAAAGCGCTTCTTTTGCTGAACAAAACTGGGGGAGATTAAATTCTAGCTCTCCAGTTGATCTGACCACCACAAGAGAACAGCAAGGACTTGCTGATGGTAATCTTTTGCCTGATGAGGACATTAAACCAGAAAAGCAAACTGAAGATCTGTCTGATGAGACAGATGCTTCTCAGGAAAGTGATAGGAGTCAAAATTTAAGCCCTGTATTACCTCGCAGATCTCAGAGGAGTAATAAAGGCGTTCCTCCATCACGTTTTCAGGCTGGAACAGTAAAGGCTTTTCACATATTCACAGAACCTGAGTCTTTAGAACAAGTGAATGCTTTACCACCTGAGATTGCACAAAATTGGCATTCTGCCATGCAACAGGAATTAGCATCCTTGAAAGAAAATAAAACATAGAAACTGGTAAATCTACCTCCCAATGAACGCTGTCTGGGTTGTAGGTGGGTTTTCAAACTGAAAAGGGATGCTGATGGCAAAATCCAAAAATATAAAGCAAGGTTGGTTGCAAAAGGGTTCACTCAAAGGAAAGATTTAGACTTTGACAAGACTTTTGCACCAGTTACTAAAGGTGAATCAATTAGATTACTGTTAAAAGTTGCTGCACTGAAAGGAATGTCAGTTCACCACTATGACATTCAAACTGCATTTCTCTATGGTGATTTAGACCACAAATTATACATGCAGCAGCCCCCTGGCTATGAAAAAGGGGAGAATCTAGTCTGTGAACTGCAGAAGTCAATCTATGGGTTAAAACAAGCTGCTAGATCCTGGAATCAAAAAGTAGATGAAAAACTGCAGAGTTTTGGTTTTGAAAAAGGAAAAGCAGATCCCTGTGTATATCTGAAGAAGGACAAACAAGGCTGTATGCATCTGTGCATTTATGTTGATGATTTGCTGCTGTTCACATCAACAGAAAAACAAAGGCTTGATTTTGAAGCCTGCATGAAAAGCCATTTCACATTAAAAAGCCTTGGAATTATAACAACCTAGGTTTGGAAAAACACAGGAAGAAGGATGGTAGCTTTCTGTTAAACCAAAGGGGAGATAATGGTAAAATAATGTGAATGGAAAGACATACAGAGTTGTCAGAGAAGATTGGTTTGCATCTTAATCTATAGTATAAAAAGGGGAGTGTTAATGGTTTTCCTACTAACAGATTAAGGTGCTATTGTATCTAATCATTTTGGCCGGGTGCAGAGGTTGAATTCAACTGCCCCCTTTTCGAATGTTAATTATTGCACCTGGGGGGAGGAACCTGCCCGGACTTGTTTCAGTTCCTCTTTCTCTTCTGTGCAGACATGTAGCAAGCTAGGTAGCTCTCAATGAGAGCTAAGTCCTTTAAATATGTTTTGCTTTTGTTTTGCTTTCTGTAAATAAATTATTTTTATAGATATGCCTGGTGTGTGTGACTTTTCTGATCTCTCCTGGGCTAAAGGCTTTCCCAGCAATCTGCCAACAAGAACATGTTATTGGTTTGTCATCTTTCAATAGGGGAATTGCAGGAAGAAAACAAGAAAGCTGTGAAGTTAAGCTTAATAAATCAAAGGTGTTTGTCTTTTCTGGACAAACCCATTTTTTTGGTTTCCTTAACTGGCCCCATGCAATCCATCTCTAGGTAATCTTATCTGCAAATGTATTTTTAATCTAAGCATGTTGCTTGCAGAAACATTCTTACAGGAAAGACATTTGCTCTTTCCTTTTGCAGGGAAAGTGAATAATAGGTATCAGCAACAAAAAAAGAGGGAAATTGTATATGATTATACTTCATAATAACACATGGTCTGAATTCCTGCTTCTTTCTCACTCCTATGCACTCACTCTGAAAGTTTTGTATCTAAGTTGCACTGTGTTGTCCATACTTTAGCGTGCCCATGATTAGGCAGTCTGGTTGAGAGGTTATCAGGAAGGCTGTTGAGTCATGATTGTTATGGAATGTTTAGAAGACCCTACAGTAGGGGGCAGAAGGTTCATGTGAATTCACCTATAATGAAATGGCTACCTATTTCAAGCATCTCCTTTAGCCACAACAAAGAAAGGAAGGGATTCTGCTATCACTTAATTTGTTCCTTCCCCTCTTGTAATCCTTGGCCTTTTGATCCATGGGAGCCAGAATAACAGACCTGTAGGATCACTGGAAGTCCATCAAAACACAGGCAAATAATTGCAGCCCTGGTAAATACCGCTGAAAGAGGAAGCCTTTTATAGCTCTTCCTCCTGAAATGTACTCAGTGGTCCAGCTAGCTGGGTTGGGCCAATTGTGGATTTTGGGTAAGTTACCTATGCTTACGTGCAAGGTGTTGGTAATGACTTAAAAAGCCCTACATGGCATGGGTCCAGGTTATCTGAGGGACCACCTCTCCCCAGTCACATCTGCCTGTCCCATCAGGTCCATCAAGTCCCGTCCATGAAGATGTGTCATCTGACAGAACCAAGGAGAAGAGCCTTTTCTGCCACAGCACCCACCCTTTGGAACATCATTCCCCTGAGGTCAGATTGGCCCCAACCTTGCTGGCCTTCTGGAAGGGCCTGAAAAGATGGCTTTGCCATCTGGCCTCAGGAGACGGTAATGTGGGTGTGGAGCCTGCAAAGTGGCTATATTGCTAGGGAAATTGAGTGTGCTCTCCTGCAGATTTTTTTCATCATTTTTTTTATGGTTTTAAAAAAATTAAATACTTTATGTTGTTGTATTTGTGGTTATTTTATTGAATTCTTTTTGTGTTTTAACTTTGTATGCCACTCAGAGTCACATATGTAAGATGGGCAGCTAAATAAATTTACCAAATCAGTAAATAAAATACGCTTTGTGCCTATATGTACAAACATAACCATGATGCTGTGGGAACAGTGACTCATGCCCTGATCTCCTTGTAAATGGACTATAGCAACATACTGTACATGGGGCTGCCTTTAAAGATGATTTGAAAGCCCTGCCTGTTCCAGAAGGCAGAGGACAGCCTGTTAGTCAGGGAAACTGATTACTATACATTAACACCAATACATACTGCTGTTGCCACACTGGTTGCCGGTAGGGTTCCCAGCCCAATTCAAAGTGCCAGTTTTTACCTAAAAACCCTATACAGCATGGGACTGGGATACATCAGAGTATACTGTACCTTGGCATGCATGAATAAGCCTGCCCAGGTAGGTCATCAAGAGAGAGCCTATTCTATATCCCTCCCCCATGGGCAGCCAAAGGGGTTTAGACTAGAAGACTGGCCTTCTTGGTAGTGGCCCTCACCTTATGGAACACACTTCATCTAGAGGTGGGATTAGTTCCCCCCCTTCTTGATTTTAAGAACACCCTAAAATGATTTTATTTCAGCAGGTCTTTAGGCACACATCTCTCTCTCTCTCTCATCTTATTATTATTATTCTATTTTGTTGTCGCGTCGCGCGACCAGTCCTTCGCCCTTCGGTCTATGGGATTCCCTGGGGGGGAATGAGCCAACGATTCCCTCGCAAGGGTGAGGTCGAAAAAACAACGGTAGGTACAGGATTCTTTTGTGATGAGAGACGCTACATCTCAGGAGGTTGCTGGTACTGCCTCCTGGTGCCACGCCCCCACCTCCTTTTATTCAGCAGTTCTATCAGGGCGGGGGAGTGAGTACAAAGAGAATAGGGAAATACAAGTCATGCCCTTATAAGGGAATATACAGCATTCTGAGGCTACGTGAGAGACGTGCAATCTAGCTGTGCAGTAATGGAGTCAGGTTCGTCACATTTCTACCTTTTTTATTTAATTTTGTCCTCCCCCCAGAGGGTCTGGGTCGGGGAGCCAGGGACTCTTCAGTCCAAGGAGACCCATCCCAGCGTCCTCTCTCGGGGGGTAGTGTGACTGGGGGTCCTTGTCCATTTCCGATTCACTATCAGAGGACCATCCCAAGAGTGGTGTTTTCTCCATACCTACAGCAGTGACCAGGTGTTGAACAGCAAGCTTTGTCTCGGATACCTCTGAGTCCAATGTATGAAGTCTCTGCTTTAAGAAGCGGAGAACGCGACCCAGCACACAGGGGCCTATGGTGCATACGAGAATCAATAACAGAAGGGGCCCCAACAGAGTGGACAATAGTGTGGTTAGCCATGGAGAAATGCTAAACATATTTTGATACCATGACATGGATTGTTGGCGCTCCAATTCCCTTGTTTTTAAACGGGAATTGAGCTCTTTCATAGAGTCCAATACTACTCCTGAGTTGTCGGCATAAAAACAGCAGTCTTCCTTTAGAGCAACACACAGTCCCCCTTGTTTGAGGAACAGAAGGTCGAGACCCCTACGATTTTGCAAAACCACTTCAGATAGAGAGGTAAGGGAATCTTGTAGCGCCACAATAGATTGTTCGATGGCGCGAAGGTCAGTGTCAATGATAGCACTAAGGTGACGCAGGTTCTGATCATTGACAACAAGGGCTGACACACCGGTGGCGGCTCCGGCCGCACCTAAGCCCAGTAGGACTGATAAAGTTACAGCAGTCACTACTTCGCGCTTAGCCTTGAGGGGGTAATGAGGGGGCTCTAAAATGGAGATAAGTTCGTCAGGGGAATAGATAGAGATCTTGGGGAGTAGGAGCACCTGAATACAAAAGGCGTTAGTTCGTAACAAAGTATCACCATATACACATGCGGTGAGGCCAGAAGAACATGCCCAAACAGAGTTGTTCCCAGGGATAAAGTATTGCCCTGTCAATCGGGCAGAGATATTACCAGAGGTAGTGTAGAGTACACCGTAGCCACCATGGCCGGTGTAACCGTAGATGTTCAAGCGATTTTTTGGAAGATAGAGGGCACAGTGATCATGAGAAGAATTAAGGCAATATTGAGTATAGTTAGCAGGAACACGGCCAAGGCAGCAGCCCTGCCCTATTATAGAGGTGATAGTCAACGTGGTGTTTTGCCAGCGGCAGGAGGAGGCTGAGGTAGAGTTTCGGATAGGGTCAGGAGAACCGACTGCTTCATAGAATGGTGGAGAGGAAGACAAACAAAGCCAACATCGAGATGTGTTAGAAGCGGTGTGAACAAGGGAAAAGGAGGAGTTAAGAAGAGAGACAAGGGGGTTTTTTTGTTTGGTGAGGGGTTTAAGAAAGGTGGAGTGAATGTCGTCGGCATTGGGCCCAACAGGTGGGGACTGAGGGAGAGTGACCTGTCGTTGAATGTAGAATATGTTGCCATAATGATATGCGGGCCATCCGGGATATATGCGACCTCCCCATTTTACACCTGAGTCCCAGGCATTCCCCTGAGCTTTTCCTGCAGCAGTGAATTGTACAATAACCGGATTACATTTATTCCAGCCCCCCTGTCCTGCCGCACCCTTTCTGGTCGCGGTGCACTCAATGTCCTCTCTCAACCGAGTGAGAGTGATGTAATCGGTCTTATACGGAGGGGTCCAGTAGATGTGGCCGGTGGAAACGCAGGACCAAGACTTGCAAAAGTAATCTGCTAAGCCTCCGCAGTCGTGCACGTGGTCAGGGCGGGTGTCATGTCCTGGGCATACGTAGAGGGGATGGCTTTTAACGATGGAGTGGGTGGGCTGTGGGAAGCCGTCTAGCTTCCTGTAGGCTGTCACTCCTAAAAGCATTTCTGAAAAATCAAAATACAGGTTAGGGAAGCAAGATACAATTGGGCTATAACAAAAGGAGGTATTCAGGATCTGACCCAAGGCATCGCGGATTGTCCAGGTGATATTGTAAGGGCGATGCGATCCCTGGGCGTCAGATGCCAGCAGGCGTCGTCCCTGCCAACGGGCGGGCTCAGGAAGGGAGAGTTGAAACAAGGTGAGCGTAAGGCGAGATGAGGTGGCGAACCCCTTAATTAATTTTGTTATTTCACAGTGATATTGTCCTAGATCGGTCAACTGTACGTTGGTGATAGCAAGGGTAGTTTGGCGAAAGTGATAAGTGATGGAGTAGGAATCGCCATCTTGGAGAAGAGTGTTGTTGCGAAACCAGCGCCAGAAGGTGCCTTTTCTTTTGATGGGAGAGCGTTGAAGACATTCCATGGCGTTGGATGCTGAGCTGCGGCCGATGGTGGCAGGGTAGCGTAAACGATGGGTTCGAATGAGAGAGGTTGTTTTAGGGTTCGTTGTGAAGGGAGCAGAGATGGAAGAGAGATAACAGAGAAGGAGGGTCAAGGAGGTGCTTGTCAGGAGACTGCCCATGATATGGCCGGATACAGCGAGCAGGAACCCAGAGCACTCGATCAGGAAGTTGCACAGCAGCGTAGCCTTTTCCCCAGGTGACGAGTTGCGCAGGGCCTTTCCACTCAGGGCTGGGCAGTTGCCTAAAATAAACAAGGGGACGGGAAGAGGGAACTACTGGCTTAGAAAAGTGTCGAGATGCAGCCGTAGCAGGGGGGGTACCGGTAAGATTAAGGAAATTCAAGGTAAACAAGGTGAGATTAAGGATATTTTGTAACATCGGGAGGCTTGGGGGGCCTAAGGCCTTTTTCCCCGTTTGCCGATCAAGGGCATTCTTTAGGGTCTGGTTAGCCCTTTCCACAATAGCCTGACCTTGGCTGTTGAATGGTATACCGAATCTGTGGGTAATGGACCACTTACGGCAAAACTCAGCAAAGGGAGTGCTGACGTAAGCAGGGCCATTGTCAGTTTTCAAAGTTTTGGGACATCCCGATGTGACGAAAGTGCGAATACAATGATTGATTACGTTTTTCGTGGTTTCTCCTCTTTGCAAAGTTGCCAGGATGAATCCCGAATAAGTATCCACAGATACATGGATATACTTCCAAGGTGCAAAAGAGGGATAATGAGTGACATCCATCTGCCATGTGTCACAAGCTTGGACACCCCTGGGATTAACTCCCTCAGGGATGCACTTTGCCTGCAAACTGCAGGTTGGACATTGTTGAAGAATGGCGGTAGCTTCTTGATATGTAATGCCAAATTGGCGCACCAATGCTTTTTTATTTTGGTGGAAATAAGCATGGCTGTCCCCTGCTAAAAGCTGCGGAGGAAGAGGGGAAGAGGCCATAATTTTGCAAGCCTCATCTGCCATGTGGTTGCCCTCGGACAGGAAACCGGGTAGCTGTTGGTGGCTTCTAATATGCGCTACAAACAAAGGGGATGTTCTGTCCTTCAGGAGAGTTTGAAGCTGCAAAAAAAGCGTCATGAGAGAGGGGGGGGTAACAGGGGAAATATATGCATCAAACATGGCCACAGCCATTTGAGTGACATACATACTATCTAATATAACATTCAAAGGCTGTTCTGGGAAAAGAGACAAGGCTAACAGAAAAGCGGCTAACTCAGCCTGTTGGGCAGATGCTTGTGGGCCTATTAGGCGTTTATGCCATTTGCAATTATTTTGCCATGTACAAGCCCCTATGGTTTTAGAGCCGTCTGTAAAAACAGTGAGGGCTTCCTTGAGTGGCTGCTGAACGAACGGCGAGGTTAGTGTGAAGGGTACTGTTCGCAACAGTTGCAATCGAGGATCAGGGGGAAGATGGCATGACACCTGGCCACACCAGTCCTCCAAGGCATCCTGCAATGCAGTGGAGTTTTGTAGGAGGGGTTCCCATTGAGTAACCTTAAGGGGAATGTACAGGGTGGAAACATCCAGTCCCATTAGGGCTCTAATCCTCTTCCGGCCTTTCTCAACAAGAGAGGCCATTTGTGCTGCTCTGGTGATGATGGATGTCTTAGGTGTGTGTGGCAAGTGTAGCCATTCTAAAATATGTAGATGTTTGTTATCAGACGTTTGGACAATGATGGCAGTTAATAATTGACGTGTTGAAAGAATGGCAAGAGAGGGTGGTTTGTCAGTGAGCGCACGGTCCACCCATTGGGTCGTAAGGACGGCATTGACCTGTTGTAAGGCATGCAATTGTTGTTCTGTAAGGTACACCTTGTCAGCTGGGTTTGTCAAACCCACTAACGCTTGGAATAAAGGTGATAACATGGGTGTAGTTAAAGCGAGGTATGCGCGGGCCCAGTTAATGACCCCCAGACATTGTTGTAATTGGACCAAAGTGGTCGGCTGGGGAAGCGTGAGCATAGGTAGAAGTGGGGCAGCCGTGGAGGCTAAAACTTTGTGGCCTAGATATTGCAGTGGATAACGAGACTGGACCTTTTCTGGTGCAACGTGCAACCCTGCCGTTGCTAGGGTGGCTAAAAGAATAGGAAAAGTTTTTTGAACTGTCCCTTTCGGGCCCTCAGCGGCGACTAAAATGTCATCCATATAATGATACACAAGAAAATGCGGAAATTGGGATCTATAGGGTTGCAATGCTTTATCGACAAAAAATTGGCACATTGTGGGTGAGTTCAACATGCCTTGTGGGAGGACCTTCCACTGGTACCGAGCAGTAGGCTTTGAATTGTTAAGTTCCGGTACCGTAAATGCGAAAATAATTCTGTCCTTTTGTGCCAAAGGTATGGAAAAAAAACAATCCTTGAGGTCTATTATAATAAGGTCGTGTCCTTCCGGAATCAAGTTGGGGTTGGGAAGTCCACACTGCAAAGGTCCCATGGGCTGAAGGATGGTGTTGATAGCCCTAAGATCCTGTAGGAGGCGCCATTTGCCAGACTTCTTTTTGATGACAAATACCGGAGTATTGTATGGGCTGGTGGAGGTTTCGATATGGCCTTCAATTAACTGCTGTTGGACCAAGATATGTAAGGCGTCCAGTTTCTCTTTGGTGAGTGGCCATTGATCAACCCATACCGGCACAGAGGTTTTGAGAGAGAGAGAGAGAGACCCTAAAGGGTCCTGTAAAGCCATTAGGGAAGTTGAATAAAAGCGTGGAACTGTGAAAGCAAGTCACGGCCCCATAGGTTACAGTGCAAAGGCAAGATATAAGGCTTTAGATAAGCTGTAATATGAGAATGAGCAGTCACAGCAGAAAGCCAATGAGAGCTGACCTTAGCGGCCTGTGCTCCGCCTACTCCTTGCACCGAGGAGGCTTCGGCGATAGGCCAGGAGGAGGGCCATTCAGCGGAACGAATGACAGAGACGTCGGCGCCGGTGTCAATCAAGCCTTCGAAAGAGCGACCATTTAGTGTGACAAGGAGGGTGGGTTTAGAGGTTTGGACTGGTTGCTGCAAGGCAAACAATGATGGCATATCAGGAGAAGGGAGAAGTATGAGCGTGGCGACAATTGTTCCTTTATCTAAGGAAAAGCACCTATCTCCCACTCCTGCCAGAGCAATTTGTGTCAAATCTGATGAGTCATACAAATAGGGAGCAGCAACCATTCCCTCAAGCGTGAGCGAGGAGTTGGGAATAAGCAAAGCAGGGGTAAGAGGAGGGAGGGGTTTATGCAGCGTGACAACAAGAGGAAGGGAAAGGACAGCCCCCGGATCGTCATACAAAAGATCCTCTGCCAACTCCACAGGGAAGCTGGTGATGGGTAATTCAGCCTTTGGGGCGGGGTTAGCTGACAACCCCCGATCTAGTTTTCCGAAGGCTGGTGAGGGGAGGAGTTGTTGCGACATTGCGAGGCCCAATGATAGCCTTTGCGGCACCTGGGACAAGGAGTTTTAGGTTTGGAGGGGGGGGGCGGCCCCCTTTGAGTGGAAGGGGGCGCCCCACCTCCCCCGGGTGCATGGCATTGATTCTTAAAGTGGCCCGGCTTCCCACAATTGAAGCAATTTCCATGACGAGTGATTGCGAGGGCTTCCGGGGAATGGAGCTGAGGGGAGGGGTTAGTAGAAGGTAGCGAGGTGGTAATGGCGGCAGCGAGAGCGCTCACTTTATGAGAGGTGGTACCAACGATTCTGCAGAGTTGCAGGAAGTCTGCAAGCTTTACACCCGGTTGATTGACTGCGGGTTGCAGAATGGTCTGGCAGTCATGATTAGCGTTAGAGAAAGCAAGTTTCATTAGCAGCTCTTGTTTAGCCGTGGCATTATCAATTTGTCGGTCTAAAGCAATCTGAAGGCGACTTATGAAGGAAGCATATGGTTCATTTGGTTCTTGCATTATTTTCAAAAACGTTTGGGTGGATTGAGAGTCGGAATCATCCACTCTTTTGAGAGCATTCATGGCGCACATGTGAATAATAGCAAAACAACGACGGGGGGAGTTCTGTTGCTGGACTAAGGTTGCGAATTGTCCCTTTCCTAATAATTGATCTGCGGTCACCCCTGCGGGAAGACCTCTTCTAATTTCTACTTCCACCCCTTTGTCGTATTCAGATTGCCACACAACGTATTGCGCCGGGGTCATAAGCATAGAAAAAAGCATTTTCCAATCATACAATAACATAACAGTGTTAGCAGTAACTAAAGAGTCTAAAACTCCCCTAGTAAAAGGAGAGTGCAAGCCGTAGGTGGTTACAGCATCTTTGATTTGTTTCAAAACCTTAAGTTCAATATTGTTATACAAATTTCCTCCCGCCGCCCCTAGGCCGATGGTCATGGGAAAGGCAGAGGGACTCTCCATTTCCAATGAGAGGGGGGAGGAGAGGAGTTCAGTGATGGCGCCTCCTAGGGGGTGGTGCTGAGGGGAATCGGGCGTTGGAGCTGAAGGGGGAGGAGGAACGGCTGGGTATGGAGGGGGTGGTGGTGAGGCAGCATCGAGATGGGCGGCAAGAGGGGGTGGGGTTTTTGGGCCGGGAGGAGAAGGGCAAGTTTCCGGGGAAGACGGGGGAGGGAAAAGAGTGTTGATGGCCGCCATAACAGCCTTCCAGGCAGTCAGAATAGGCACGGGTGCTCGTGGGGTATCATGAAAATATTTTCCTATCCTTTCCCAAGTGGATGCTTTGAGCGACCCCTCTGAAGGATAGACAGGGCAGTGTCTCTCCATGTACAGTAGGAGTTGAGTGACCGATTTTTTTGAAATGGGAAAGATGGTCGTACCGTTAGCCTTTTGACAAGAGTTAGCCTTCTTCACTAAATCATAAAGTTCGTCCCTATGAACTGACGAAACTTTGGAGAGTGGGGAGCCCATTACTTACGATTGCAGAGCCTTTTCCAGGTGCGTAGTAACGAGAGTGAAGGCAGTGCACCTCTAGACAGAGATCACACTGTGAGACCGAAGGGATCCCGGACGAGCCCCCAGTTGTCGCGTCGCGCGACCAGTCCTTCGCCCTTCGGTCTATGGGATTCCCTGGGGGGGAATGAGCCAACGATTCCCTCGCAAGGGTGAGGTCGAAAAAACAACGGTAGGTACAGGATTCTTTTGTGATGAGAGACGCTACATCTCAGGAGGTTGCTGGTACTGCCTCCTGGTGCCACGCCCCCACCTCCTTTTATTCAGCAGTTCTATCAGGGCGGGGGAGTGAGTACAAAGAGAATAGGGAAATACAAGTCATGCCCTTATAAGGGAATATACAGCATTCTGAGGCTACGTGAGAGACGTGCAATCTAGCTGTGCAGTAATGGAGTCAGGTTCGTCACATTTTGTATTGTTGATTGTTTGAAGGCTGGAGATATTCATTGTGTTAGTTTCTTCATGCATATCACCCAGACTCTGTTCTCATAATACCTAATACAGAGTTTTGTGTTTTTTTCTCAGGTTTTCTACCTTCGCAGGACTCAAACATTTTTTTTCTGTAACAATTCAATATTCTCCTCCCCTTTCTCTGAGTCAATCTAACATTCCATCACTCTCTCTGGAAATCTCAAATATCTGGATTTGCAGAAGCCATTTTAATGTATCAATGAGAAATAAGTGGAAATGTTTCAAACAGCCTCTGTGAGGATGTGAAAATCCTAAATCTGACAACCTGAGTAAGAAAAACAAGGTAGTGGACAGGAACACTGAGAGAGGTCATGATATAAATAAGAAGAAGAAAAGGAGAAAAAACAAAATTCGGTAGAACATTATCTTTTACAGGCATTGTTGGAAAATTATGATTTATTCCCATTGCAGTCATGGCAAATTCTTGGAACAACATTTAGTACAAAGGGTGAATTATTTCTAGGACTGTGGCTGTGAGAAATCTTTGGGCCATAGGTTGGGATGTAGGTTGGGTTTTGATAAAGACCCACGAGTATTGAACTTTTTGGAAAAATTCTACTTTAAAAATAGATGGTAAAATGTTGTATGGGGGAAGCCAGGATAGTGACTTTAAATCAATTATTCTGCAATCATTATTTTAAGGATTTCTCCCAATTTCAAAGTGGATTTGTCTTCCCAGTTCACAATAGTTGCAGTATTTTCAACTCATGCATGATTTATCAACAACAGGCTAGAGGTTCAGGCATCTAAGAATCTTTGCTCTTTGATGGAATCCATGACAGAAGTTAAACCCACAACATATGTTTATCAAAGGAATATTTTTAAAGTTAATACTACTGTAGTATATTAAACATGGACCAAAGAACTGGAATCTCCAATAATGCCCCATCAACAGCTGTATGTTCTTAAAAATGCTGAAATGGTATCAACAGATTTGAGATTAAAGTTGATTCATCCAAAAAAATGTATTTAGACTGTGTTGGACATCCCTAAATATACTTAAAGGGGTAGTCACTGGATTTTCTCTTTTGGAGATATAAAAAAAAAAGAGAGTTTCATTGCCCATACGATATGGTCCTATGAATTCTTGACACTTTGGGGGAATATAATGTATATAAGTAGATTTCTGGAGAAATCTTTAGATGTTAAAGACGTTAATGTGATGTTGAATTATATACCAAAGCTCTAGAATCTGACTGTCTATGAGTAATTATGGTTGTAACTTGCATAGAGGTTGACAATTGAGGAATTGGAAAGGTGATATTATTCCAGAAATTAAGGATTGGCTTTTGGAAATGTGTAACTTATCCATCCTGAAAAAGGCAATATTTTCTACTAATCAAAGAATGAAACAATATGTTTTTCTTTGGCATAGATTTTGACATGTTACTGTAGTATTTTGTACTCACTATAATATAATATTTTTGTAAACCAGTGACTTTTAATATATAAGGTCATTTTTTTCTTTACCTTTTTTATCATTTTTCCTTTTTGGATTGTTTAGTTTAATTTTATTATTGTTGTACATCTTGGTATTCTGCTTATATTTGATAAATTCATTTATTTTGAATGCCTTTTAAAAATAGAGATATAAAATAGGAAACATATAAAAAGACAACAAAATATAAAGTCAAATAAATGACAGTCATCATCATCACTGGAAGACCTGAAGGGAAGACCAAGTTATGGACAGATTGTCATGGAGAAAATCTATTTACGTGGTCACTAAGAATCAACATTGACTTGATGGCCCATAATCAATCATCATCAACATTATCATCACTAATGGTTGACAATGAGGAAACAGAATGACATCTTAAGTATATAACCTACAAGGACAGAGCAGATTTTTTTTCCAAGTGTGAAAGTATATAAAAAGAATAGATGAACCAGAAAACAAGTTGTAGCTGATGGAAAGAGAACTTTACCTTGAGGCAGACAAACAGCAGTAGGATTTCTCCTTTTTCTCTGGAAGCCATCTTGCTGCACATAAGAAAGTATGCACAGGGAATACTAAGTTTGCATTTATGCAAAGTAATCTTTCAAATGAAGCAACAGGGCTGTACACACTTTGAAAATAATACAGGAAAATTTGTTCTGGACCTCACACGAGCACAGCATTTCTGTGCTATTGCTTAAAGCAGGAATGTCTTTTTTCTCAAATCTGAAAAATGATGCAGCTGCTTTAAGAGTTGCATTAAACACATGCAGCTTTAATGGTTTGATTCATTAATGCAGCCACATCTTTTTCTGGGTTTGTGCAGATCCTGAAAAAGGTATAAATGCTTCAATGAACATCAGAGAGGTGCTGTGCTCACATCAGGTCCAAAGCACTTCTTCTGTATCATTTACAAAGCATGCACAACCCTTTGACACAATTTTCTATCTATTCTGTAACAAGAATATAATGTTGTGCATCTTTGCTCAGTAACCCTTGCCAAAAATCCCCCAGAGCAACTTGAGCCCCCTGCTTTGTTTGGGGAATAAAATCACTTAAATAAAATGGTGTACTACTTCCTCAGGTCCCTAACGATCCCCACGTTGAAAATACTTCCCTGCTCATTAAAATAATGCAAATTGTACTGCTAGTTCCTCAAATCTGGATCATTTCCTTGGTTTGGGGAGTGGGTGGGGTGGAAATGACCAATCACAGACAACACCCAGCCAAGTAATCACTCAAACTCTCACTGGATCTCTGCCACCGCGATAAGAGTCTCCGTTTGGTCAGAGGATGTACTTTGACTTTGATCTCTTCCCAGGCTTTTGTGAGCAGACTCCTAAGAGCGATGGCTGTGAACAGAAGGACTTCCAAAGGCTGCATGTTTCACTAAGCAGTCTAAGCAGCTCAGGAGTGCTGCTAGGTCCCCAGCCTGGATTTTATGTTTAACTGATGGAAAAAAAATGTAATATCAACATGGAAAATAATTGTATCAACAACACTCCTTTCTGGGGGGCTCTTGGCACTGGTTTAATGAACAGTTCAATTCCAACATGTTGTTCATGGCTTCAAATTATTCAAAGTAGCTACATTTAAAGGTTGGCTACCAACCTGAGACAAAAAAGCTTGTATTAGAACTGGCCTTACCCTTTCCACCATTGGATTTTCTGAGACCATTCAGAAGTTAGCCCAGCATAATACTTCCAGAGCTTATTTCTACTGTGACATTAAATCACTGTCTTAGCAAAATAGCTGAAGGCTATTTAGCAAGGTCCTAATACTCAGCCTGAGGCTGCACCCTCTCACACACATTCACTCAAGGCAAGTAGCTCATCATCATTTCTTCAAATTGTTGTGCCAAAGGCTAGTCTTGCAAAGCAAAGTGGATGGGACCATGAGAAAGACTATATTTAATTCAATTTAAATATAATTGAAAGTTTATGTTTAAATATGGTTACTTCCTAAGTTTTAAATTGTTTTGTTTTGTTTTGTTTTACTGTGTATCAATGCAGCCTTTAAGGCATATTTGTTCAATAAACTATGGTTAAATTAAGCAAATCATAATTTGTAATGTGCATGAACACAACCATTGGGGCTTGCTTCTCCCTCTATGCATTGCGAACAATGTGCCTCAAGGAAACACTATATTAATTTGCATCTTCATTTTAGAAACAGGTGTCCTATGTGATTAAGTTTTAGGACTGGTTTAATTCACAATTGTATGAACTAGCCATCCACAATTTTACAGAAGCAAAACATTCCCAAATATACAACCAATACAGCATGCATTCTATACTGTATGTATACATTACGATTTGAATTTTGAGAAACAGAATATTAGTTTAATTTAATTCATTACATAGGCTTCTATGCCACTCCAGTCTAATGAGTGAGCAGCTTACAAAACCTCTTTATGAAAATTAATGTTAAAAACATACAATATAACCCAAAACAAAACAAAGAAAATGCAAAATCCACTCATCTCCCATAATCCATGATACCATTTCTTTGGGAGAAAAGTCCATCCTCCATTCATAGGCCATCCTAAAGAGTCAGCTTTTCATGGCCCTCTGGAATAGGATTGAGGCCATCCTTACTTTCAAGGGCAAGTTGCTCCAGAGAACTTGGGCCTTTTGTAAGAAGGTTTTCACCCAGGGTCCCTGATGTTGACATTCCATCCATGTAAGGATCCCCTTCTCTCTTGGATCTCACTGAATGGGCAGATTGCACACAGAGTAGGCAGTCTTGCAGATACCCAGGTCCTAAGCTATGAAGGGCTTTAAAAGTGGCAACCAGCACTTTGAATTGCACCTAGAAGTTGACTCCCATGCAGCTTCTTTAGCAGAGCAACCAAGGCTTCTGTACTGTATTCCCAACCAGCTGAAACAATGGATTCCATCCAGCATCAGAGGACTCTTGAATCCATAGCCATTCTGTTCTGTTGGGTTTAGTCTAAACTTGTTATCCCCCATTCATAGCCTAACACCCTTCAGGTACCAGATTAGAACTGTGAGAACTTCTCCTGGTCAGCCTGGGATGGAGGGACACAGCTGGGTATCAACTGCATATTGATGATACCTCACCCTTTGGCCTTCCCCGGTGGCTTCATGTAGATGTTAAGCAATATCACAGTCATCATTTTTATGAACATCACCTTCAGAAAGATGTACTTACATCTTATGTTTCATGTTCTTTTGTGGCTAGTTTCTTGAAATAAATTCTGCAGTATGTTTATTTTTATGTTTGCACTGAGGAGGACAGAAAGAAAGAAATAGTAAGGAAAGTTCCTATAAGGTCACTCAGAAAAAAAAGCTAATTCATTCATGCCATGCTATTCCTAAATTAAATAGGAAGAAATTAGCAAATACAGAGTATATGAATGGTCTGAGAAAAGGAGATGGGCTGAAGTTGTGCATAAATATTTAGAATGTTTTTCAAGAGCTTTTCATACATTGCAAGCCAAGCCTAGAAAAATAAGTGAGGATTGGAGTGTGCCTCAGGCACCCCACTACTAGCAAAATAAGGAAACAGAATATACACAAATTGTCCAGAATACTGAGGAATGGATGGATGGATCTGGAAACATCCCTTCAACCAGATTTAAGATGGACGTTTTTCTGAATTCGTTTCTATATTGGCTACACTATCTCCACCTTAAATGGAATGACGCTGTACCTGTTAACTCACATTTACTCATCACTGTAACCCAGGGTTTCCCAAAGTGGTCAGTATCGATCCCTAATGTTCCGTTCTGAGTATGAATCAACCAGGAGGAGGTAGAATAAAGTTCTTTATTTACAAATTCACAATTATTTACACAAGTTAGAACTTAGTTCAAAAGGCAGCAACAATACTCTTCACTCAATCCCATCCTGGCAGGGAGGTGGAACAAATTCAGACTGCAGGGTTCTGAAACCTCATTGGGTAAAGTTATGGCGTAGCACGCGGCAAGGCGGCAAGCCTGGGCTCAGCTGGGAAATGCGGCAAGACGACAAGGCAAGACTCCACTGTGGATCACAGCAAGTCAGCAAGGCTAGACTCGACTGTGGATCGTAACAAGATGGCTGGGCAGGACTCGGCTGTGGAACACGGCAAGATGGCTAGGCTAGAATTGACTGAAGAACACAATGAAGTGATGGGACAAGGCTTGGCTGAAGAATACCACGAAGCGGCAGGGCGAGACTCACTTGCAACTCACGGCAAGGTGGCAGGGCTAGACTTGGCTGGGGAACGCGGCAAGGTGGCTAGGCAAGGCTCGACTGAAGAACACCACAAAGTGGCAGGACAAGACTTGGCTGAAGGAAACAGCAAAGCGACTGGGTGAGACTCGGCTGAAGAACACTGTGAAGCGACTGGGCAAGGCTTGGCGGTTGAACGTAGCGAAGTGGCAAGACGAGGCTTGGCTGGGAAATGCAGCAAAGCAGCAGGACAAGGCTTGGCTGGGGAACGTGGCAAAGTGGTGCTAAGCACATGGTCTGGATTCAGAAGGCAGGACTCAGTTGCAACCTCTGAGTCTTCACAGGCACGGACCGGCTCAGAGTTTGTGTACTCGGTGGTTGAAGGCACAGGATCAGACTGAAGATCGACAGATGCAGGCTTCAACAGAGCTTTTAACAAATGGTTGTCTCCGGCAACCCATTTCTGGCACTGGCATCTTTTTATTCTGTTACCTTCTCGCCATTTCTCATCCATGGCCAATCAGGCTCCTTTCTCTTTGGTGCGCTTTCCTGTGCACTCATAGGCGTTAGCAAGTCTGCCTCCTGGCTCTCACCAATCCGGTACCTTTCCCACCTTGCTGAATCATGCTCTGTTTCAAACTTCCTGCCTTTATCATTATTACCAATGTTCAATTCCAACTCCCCCCCCCCCCTCCAAATCAGTCAGACTCCATTCTGACACCTAAGGGTTGGTGGGATTATTATTATTATTATTCACAGTAATATTAGTTAAAGTAGTATTTATTAAATTATAATAAATGTTTGGGGGTAGATGAACAATCTGAAACTTCATGAAGGGGTTGATGAGTTTGGGGACCCCTGCTGTAACCAAAAAATACTGAGACTTTTTTTACAGATTCTTTGATACCTACTGACCTGTTGACATTTGAGATCTATATTCTTAAGGGGCATAGAGAACAATATAGAGTCCATGAGCTAATGGGCAAGCAAAACTTATGTAGTTCCATCTCCTGAGCATGTTGAGCCACATAGAACTAGAGCCACTGCAAAATCCCACATAAGCCATACAATTAAAAAGAAACATGATGAATCACCTGGGATGGGAAGGGCAACAGCTTTTCCTGGGGTTGGCTGGTGGCGTAGAGTTCTCCCTGCTGAATGTAAATTCTCCCACTTGGATTTTATTTTTATATTTATTATTTTAGTATTGTGGATGTTGACTTTGTAATTTTATGTGCTGAGGCTTTTAAAAGGATAATTTTATTGTAAACCACCCAGAGTCCCCATCTTTGGGGCAAGATGGGCAGTAATAGAAATTTGAATAATAAATAAAATAAATATTTCTGAGAGATCTAGCAAATAGTTGTGGCCTCCATTAATTCAAGGATTTTACTAAAAAATGAATTTGGAGACTGGCTGATGGTTATCTAAGGCTGTAGGAGTCAACATTATTTTTTTCAGAAGTATTTCTATTGTAGCTTCCTATAACAGAATAGGGATACTGGCCATCTTCCAAGAAGCATCTGCAATTTCTACCATCTGAAGTACCCATCTGATAGTTTTAACTAACCAGCATAAACAAGATCTAACAAAGACTGAGTTCATGCCTTCAAGCTGTTGGAGGTCCCAGGAAATCAGCATGCCTCGTTAGCATGTGGATGAGTTCACTTGAGGATGCAAATTCTCTATGTGCTTCTGGAGGAAGCTGTTTGTTGCCCCTCCCACATTCCTTATCTCACTTCCTCCTTCTTCACCATCTTGGAAGGGAGCATGCAGCTCCAGCTCTTCCATCTTGGGCCATGCATGGCCCTGGATTCAGGAGGTTTCCCCTTTCTCCATGCAGCCTTCAGCAGCAATGAGGGCTGAGGGTCAATTCAGTTTAAGCAAAAGAAAGAAGAATAAAAATCATAATTTTTCTTCTAAATGGATGTAACTGAACCAAATAAATCAGTAAGACTCTTTCTACTTACTTTTGAATCTACTTTGTCTAAGTGTGTAATTCTTTATGCTTGGGTGGGCTAAGTGTGTAAGATCAATAAGCTATATTTCTCTAACGTGCTCATTAATGCTATTTAAGATAATATTATTTTTCTGTGCACATCTTTTGCTGTGTTAAGCTCTGCTCCATTCAGTGGTCCTAGCTGTCCACTAATGGCTTCACAATCAACATATCCAAATCTCAGGTTAGAAATTTCCTTTCCTTTCCTTTCCTTTCCTTTCCTTTCCTTTCCTTTCCTTTCCTTTCCTTTCCTTTCCTTTCCTTTCCTTTCCCGCCTCTCTCTCTCTTTCTCTCTCCCACACATACACACACACACGCAAGCTTCTGGATATTTAGTAATTGGAGCAATAGAAACTTAGGAGACAGCCAGTACATTTGCTGAAAAATAGCTTGCTTACTCAAGTTGGTTTTCCCCTGAAACATCCAACTCAAATGACTGGCTGTTCTGCATTCATATGGGGTGCCAAGGACATTGGAGAAGTCTGCCTGGAGCTCCCTCAATGAACTCTGTACAACATAGATTCCTAGAAAATGCTCCTAGTTTCTCCTGAAATGTGCCAGAGTTCTGTGACAGACAATCAAGAGTCTTTGGCAAGATGAATCAGTATCAAAATTGTTCCCTGAAGGGAAGAACATTGAAAAATGCAGACAATTGTAGTCATCCTTAATTGTAGCACCTCAAAACAAGCTAGGTTGTGGGGGGGTGGGGGTGGTAATAAGGGGAACAGAAATCTGTATTCCTCCTGTCAGCCCAGTTTACAGACTGAGATCCCTGAATAAGGCAAAGAGAAATCTTCCTACACCCTCCCGCAGTAGAGTGGAGGGAACTCTTAAAACAAAAAAGGGTTTTGTCAGAGAGCCTTTTGTCGCCATCTCATTGCAAATTTTTGCTCTTCAGGCTCTGTGTGTGCGTGCACACACGAGCATGTACAATGAGTGGAACATCTGGTAGAGGTTTAGGGTCAAACGTATAAATGAGGGAAGCTCAGCACATTTCACCGAAACACTCTGCCTCAGTGACGTCAATTGAATGGATTGGCCTCTTCTACATGGCATTTAAGGGAGCTATTAGCTGGAGCCAGTGGTGGGAGTGTTTATATGGAAAATATGAAGTTTTTCCTGATTGTGATATTGAGGCTATCAAGTAGCTTGTGTTCTGAAGTGTTTTTCTTCTGCGTAGAGTCAGCCGCACTGCACAATCTGCTCCTTCAGTGCAGTCAGACTTATTCCAGAATAGGCCTTTACTCCTTTGTATGTTTAATATCCCAGAAGCCTCCAGAGCTGGACTAACTAGCAGGTGACTCACTTTGTCTCTTATCTGTGGAAGAGCAGGGAGCTTGAAAGGGATTTCACAGGATTCAACCTGATCCAGAGGCCTCTCTCTGATTAAACACATCAAAACAGCTGTACTGGATGCCAGCGTGCTTCCTCTTGTGATTCAAGGTATTGGTTGTCACCTTTAGGACCCTACATGTCTTAGGACCAGGACTGAAGTGGGCATCTCCCCCTACAGTTTGTGATTGTTTGATTGAGAGTGTTTCCTCGGCACAACAGGATTAATGATGGTGAAGGATTGCTGTCATCGACTGCTTTAACCCTTGTTAGTGTTTGCCATTTAGAGTCAGTTGCGATTGAAGTGGCTTAGAAACAAAATAAGGAAGGTTGATTGAGAAGGTGCAACCCAGAAGCGCATATAAAATTGGACTTCCAACAGGCGCTGCTTTTGGTCTTCATTTTTGGTGATGGTTATGTAGCCACTGTAATCTGAGCACAGACCCATGAAGCAACTACTTCTGAGGGAAAGTTCAAGGGTTACAAATATTGTTGCCAGAGATCCTTTGTACTGCAGGCTTATATCTTCCTTCTTCCCATTCCATTAAACTTATGCCTGAAAACTCAAAGGGAAGGGAGATTATACATCTTAATGGTGTGCAAAATATCTGACTGGGAAACAGGTTGTTCCAAGCTTTTTGAAGTGTTCTGACACTGTTCCAATCACTCCACAAGTGGTCTGAGCTTGAAATACTTCTGATATGGTTAGAACATTTCTGGTAAAATTGGAGCAACCCACTGAGTTCAAAGGAATATGGAGGTTGAAAGTCAGATTCCTTAGGATTTTTTCTCTGAAATGCTACTTATTCCACACTTGACGCCAGTTAGATAGGTGAAACTGAAACATTTTGTGCACCCCAATACATCTCTTAATTTGTGTTGAGCTAGGAGATCAACACCTTGCTCTCCTTAGTATAGAATTCATGGGAGGGCTGCAGCCTCATCTCTCCCCACTATCTTCTCTTCCTTCTCCCATATGCCTGTTTCTTCCTTCTCCTGGGCCCAAGTTCTTGTCTGCATTCTAGAACACTTAGTGGCACGAGGGCTCAAGCATCACTGTGTTCAGAGAAAATCCAGAAAGGCCTGCTGTCTCTCAGCACTTTTTCAGATGTTGTAGTAGTGGAAAGTAATCTATGTCTGCTTGCCTCTAGAAGTAACATTCGCCTATCTGCCTGGACTGAATCCAAAATCATTTGCGCATGTATATTCTCTATAGCATTTGTCCAAGTGGATATATATCCCAGTTCTGCTAGCTGAAATAATCTACCAAGCCAAAAGAAAATTTGATATGCCAGCTGCATTTATTCATGTTTGACTACACCAAAGATTTCATCAGCTTTTGCAACATAGGAATATGGAGGTTGAAAGCCAGACTTCTTTGGATGGATTTTTTTTTTCTCTGAAGTGCTACTTATTCTACACTTGAAGCCGGTTAGATAAGTGAAACTGAGGACTTCAATTTCTGAGGAACTGGGGAAACATTTAAAGTGCAGAATTCTTATAAACTGATCAATGAGGGAAAGATGACAGGAGCTGGGGTCATCCAAGCCATAATGAATAATCCCTAATGGATGATGTAAATGTTCCTGATTGCCTAAATGAGGCAGAAGTAGGCCATGAGCAAACACTTAAACCAGCTCCAGAGACCAAAAGAGCCATGGGGGTGAGGAGTGCCAGAAACATTTGGACATTATATAGTTTTTTTATACATTAGGAGAATTCCTGGGGCCTGTTGGAAGGATTAGGCTATTTGGCTTTAAAGGAAAGCCATGGATGAATGAAGGGAATATGAGCTCTGGATACAAACTCTGTAGGAAATATAGGGATGGGCAACGAGGTCAAGGATCACTCTGTGTTAAAGAAAGCATCATACACCAAAAAAAAAAACCTAGAAAAGAGAGACTGTACTATCTAATTTCTATGGGAACAGTTTCCATAAAGTAGCTGCATACTGGGTATATACTTTTCACACACACACCCTGATCAAAATGCTCAGGATGATTTTGAGACGGGGAATGAAATTGAGGCGACATCAAAGGAGAAAAACTATACATAGTTATCCATATACCAACCCGATAAATGTTGCATGTTGTGTTCAAGACAATGGGAACAATTCTAAATTTTCCCAAACAAGTTTTCAGCCTTTGGCATCTGGTGGACACATTTAAAATGCTGAGAACATGTTGAAGATGCTCTTGTAGTCTCAGTAGGACAGCTCCTGTCCAACCTTGTCTAAGCTTGAAAGCTAAGCAGAATCAGGCCTGGTTTGTGCTTAGGTAGGAAACTAATAGGGAATACTAGGTCTAGGCTGAGAAGTAAAAAATAGTCAAGAAGGTACTAACAAACCACTTCTTTGCTGTGGCCAAGAAACAACACTGGCATGTCCATGAAGTCACCAAGAGTCATGCTCAGCTCAAAAGAGACTGTATTTAGGTACAGCGTTTAGGTTCCAGCCACCTGCTTTTTAGTTTTTCTAAAAATTCCTATGGATCCTTTAAAGGATCCAAGGACATTCCTGTAAATAAAAAGTATGCATTACACATAGCATTTTTTAAACCAGAAGAGTTTAACTTGAGGTGAGACTGAGAGCCGGTACCAAGAAAGAAGTCCATGATTCCAGGTTGCCTATTTTGCTGTCCTCATGACTGTGTCCTACACCTCTTGGTCCTAGAACCCATCAGAGCAAGCTGCCATTGCAGCTGAAACTTTAGTGACCTGCAAGATCTAGCAATGGTTTGTTGTTGAACTGCTAAAAGCAATAAGTACAGAGCTATCAAATTCCATAGGTCTGCAAAAGGAAAATTGCCAAGGAAGTTCAACACAGTCCCACTGGACTTCAAAAGAATAAACTTTAATGAGTGGTTTGGTAAAAAGGAGCCCTGAAGGAAAAACCTCTCTACAGGTTGCTCAGGGTTTATTCAAAACTATAGTGGTGAAAGAGCTCAGTTAAAATGTATACCATAGGAGGGACAAATCTTAAGAAAACTTTCTGGAACACATTTTTTTCCTGTTCTCCTCCATACCCATCAAAGAAAGATAGTCTTTGGAAATGCTTCTCTTTCTCTCTCTATCCAACATGTTTTTCTCCCCAGGCTGCTAGCAGTAAGATCTCTCGCTACGTGTATTCAGATTTTGAAAAGTTTGTTTGGTTTCGTAAATCCATCTTTGGCTTTTAGCGACCTCTTTTCAGGCACACAAAGCAGCTGGGAAAACATGAGCAGTTTGAAAGCAGCAGCAACTGCCTAAAGGCCAGACTAGAAAGTAAAAAGAACTATGGGAGGGGGGGGTGTGTGGATTTTGTGCCATGTGTCTGGGTGGTCCATGTATTATATTGGATGTCACAGGAAGGACCTTGTGAAATTGAGCATTCTCTTCAAAGCAGCTCCTGGGGAGGTGTCTGCACTTCATTTATGGGCAACGATTGCACAAATTGCTTTTAGCCCAAGCACATCAGTACATATGTGCTCATAGCACCAAGCCATGTGTGTTATTGCTTGTGCTTCTCTTCCATGGTTAAGTCTTTTTCTTCAAAGAGTCTTTAATTTCCCCAAATCATGAAACATCTCCCCATTAAAACATTCTCCATACATGTGAATCATTCCTGCTTGTCCCTGAGCTGCAATTTGTTTGAAGGACGGTATCCATTGATTGTACGATGCACAAACACACATGCATAAATATAAAGATACATATCCATCATCTATTACTTTTTGGGTTAAGCAGTATAATGCAAAATGAAGAAAAAGAATGCGAAGTAATGGGCAAAAGAAATTACAGGCCAGACATAAGAGAAAAGTAAAGAAAATCTAAATCTTGTTTAAACCACCCCTATTCGCTGTACCACTTCATATCTTTCTGATCTTGGAAACCATCCTCTCTCCTCCCCTTCCCCCCCACTTCATGTCCAGTCAATACACTGATCCATCCATTGCCTGAACTTCTCACATCTCAGTCACAACTTTCTTAGTCTTTCCATTCTTCCCAATCCATTTGCAAACCTCTAAAATACCCATTTCAGCATTCCCAATCTTCAGTTTCATCCTAAATAATGTCTTCATTTTATTTTTAATTCCATTCACTTGGTTGACAGCTCTTTCTTTCCCCTCTTCATCCACTTTCAAAGCTTTTTTTAAAATTTCCATCAAAAGCAAAAATTTCTGTGCTTCTATGTTCATTTGTTCTTTGCTCTCTTTGACTAATCTTTGCAGCTATCATTTTCTCTCAATACACGATGCAGCACTTCTCTCTCATCCTCACTTTTGCAGCAATAATTCTCTGTTATGCATTTTTTCTCATCCATAGCTGCTTTCCCTTTATCATTCCATCAAATATCTTTTTTCATACTTCCTATTAGTGTAACTCCACACATATCTACAGCATTCTGTAACATAATTCTTTCCACTCTGTTTCAAGCAGGCTCCACATGCTTTTACCCACTTTCCATTCCTTCTGGTGTGGAATTAATCTATCTTTAATAATTTTTCATACAGGATTCGTACTATTCTACTTTCACTGTTGTTCCTTTAACTTCCTTTTCTTCCATGTCCATTTTTTCCCAAGATCTGTTCCTGACATGTTCAAAAAATTCTATCTCACGATTATGGAGGTGTCTCTCATCATCTTGTCACAAATTCTCTCAACCTTCATCATAAATAAAATCGCTCAGTCAGTCAGCCAAGATTTTCATATAACTCTCTTTAACAGGATAGAGAAGGTGCAAACTAGTTTACCAGCTTTAGTCATATCTGTGTCACATGTGGCATTCCCTGCTAATAGTAAGGACAGTACTGATACGTTTTGGCACAATTCTGGCCAGTATGTCACAAGCAAAATCAAAGCCCTGTTTTACTTTTGCTCTGTGCATGCTAGAAACTCTACAGTATCTAGAGATTTCCTTGAAAACCCACATACTGTTGTCTAGGTCCCACCAAGGAGAAGGTACATACAGTGTTTTAGGTTGGCTAGGGAACCCTCTTTTTTTTTTTCAGGGAACCCTGGAGATGTTGTTGGTCTACAGTTATTCTTGTACTGCCCCATGTCATGAGTAATGATGGCGAGCAGGAAGGGGCTCCCATCCAGGGTGGAAAACGCATGTAGTACTGAGGAATTAAGCAGCCATTCAGAGAGACACAGATCAGACCCGCCTTAGCTTTTGGGGTTTATATGTCTGGGTTTTCCCCACGCTTATTCAGTTTGTTAGGATTCTGTTTATGTAGCAGTAATAAACACTAGAGAACTACTCCTCGTCTCAGTGTGATACTCACTGTTAGGACATCCGGGGGAATATTGCACAGTAGGTGTAGATCTGAGGTTTCCAACAAGTTTGGTCTCCCTGGCTGTGAGATGGGAGTGGCTGGGAAGGACCCCCTGCCTGTAGTGAGAGAATAGGGGTGGGGGTGTCCCTTGGCTTGATTACTGGTGAATGGATGCTGTAATGATTGCCCAGCCCAAATACTCAGACTCACAAGTGAATGCTAAATGAAATCTGATTTATTTAGGAACTTAGGACAAATACAGAGAAAGCTGAGAATGAGCAAAAGCGCGCCAAATACAAACTTAAAACTCCTCCAGTGCACACGTGTCCCGCCCCCGTTACATCAGCCCCGCCCGGTCCAGGTGCTAACAAACGTCAGACGTGCTAGCCTGGGAAAGCAACCTTGAACATAACAGATAATAGGGAAACATTCCAAAGCGAAGCCAAGAGATAAGCAGTGCCATCCTCCCATGAGAGATGAAACACGCAACCAATTAATGACATGAGAAACGTTACGATGTCTCGGAGGCATTGAAACGGCGAACATGACATACCGCCCCCCCAAAAGAAAATCAGGGCCCCGGTTTCGTTGGATAAGCAGAGTGAAAACGGGCAACGAGGATAGGAGAAGCCACGTCTGGTGCCGCGACCCATTCTGGATGGGGAAAATGCTTCCAACTGTCCTGATTACCAGGAAACACACTGAGACGAGGACTTGGTCTCTAATATTTATTAGTAGTACTTAACAAGAATCCTAACAAACTGAGAAGGCGTGGGAAAACCCAGCCATATAAACCCCAAAGGTTAAGGCGGTCCCGATCTGTGTCTCTTTGAATGGCTGAACAGTTCCTCAGTGCTACGCATGCGCTTGACAATCTGGGTGGGAGCCCCCTGCTCGCCATCCTTACTCATGACACCAACGAACTAAATACTGCAACGTATTGCGAAGGCGCCTGGAGTCTAAAATTTCTTTAACTTCAAAGTGTTGTTGCCCATCAATCATGATGGGGGTTGGAGGTGGAGGTTGGTCATGCCAGCGGTCAGAACGAATAGTCGGTTTGAGCAAACTGCAATGAAAAACAGGGTGTAAGCGTTTGAGATTATGCGGCAAGTCAAGTTTAAAAGTCACAGGGTTAATCTGAGCGAGAATAGGGAAGGGACCCACAAACTTAGGTGCCAACTTCTTAGAAGGCTGTGATGATTTGATAAACTTAGTGGATAGGTAAACCAAGTCACCAACTTGAAAGGCCGGCTGAGGGGCACGTTTTCTGTCAGCAAAATGTTTGTAATCCAATTGGGCATCAGCTAGAGCTTTTTGAATCATTGGCCATGAGTCGGACAGTTGCGTGGCCCAATCTCCCGGTGAGGTAGATCCGGTAGGGGATGAGGTAGATCCGGCAGGGGGTTGGGGCAAATCCGGGATGGGTACAAAGTCTCTGCCTTGAGCCACGCGAAATGGGGTTTGGCCCGTGCTTTGGTGGACCGCATTGTTGTAAGCAACTTCAGCGAAGGGGAGGAGGTCCACCCAATTGTCCTGTTGATAATTCACGAAAGCCCGAAGGTATTGCTCCAGAGTAGAATTTAAAGCCTCCGTGGCCCCATCCGTCTGGGGGTGCCACGCCGTGGACAGGGCTTGTTTTGTGCCTAGCAGTTTGAGGAAAGCCCGCCAAAACTGCGAGATAAATTGTGTGCCCCTGTCCGAAATTAAGCGAGAGGGACATCCGTGTAACCTGTACACGTGTACAAGAAACAGGCGGGCCAATTGTCGTGCCGAAGGAATGGACACGCATGGGATGAAGTGGGCTTGTTTTGAAAAATAGTCCTTGACCACCCAGATGACAGTCTTGCATTGGCTGGGGGGTAGTTCAACAATGATGTCCATGGAGATTTCATCCCAAGGGCAAGCTGGGGTAGCTACGGGTTGCAGCAGCCCCTGGGGTTTACCCACTTTGCGTTTGGACATCGCGCAGACAGCGCAGGAGGCAACGTACTCCTTAACATCTTTGCGCAAGGTGGGCCACCAGAACTGCCTCCGAACTAGGTGCAAGGTTTTTACAAACCCAAAATGCCCTGCTACCTTGTCATCGTGTGAACGGAGCAACACCTCTTTCCTTAAGCTTTCAGGCACATAGAGGCGGTTGGATTTCCAAGCAAGTCCCCGGTCAAAAGTAACATTGTTCATGTTTGCAAGCAACCAAGTGTCAGTTTTTAATTCCTTGAGAAACTTTTGTTGCAATGGGGAAGGAATTGACAACGGCGTCGGCTGCCCGGTGTCTGTAGGGGTGGGCTGTTGCGTGCGCGTTTGACTCCGCGTCACCGCCTGCATGCCCAACTGGGGCGCTGTCCACAGGGTGCTTACCACTTCTGGTGCTGCCCCGGAATCCTGCGGTTGTCGTGACAACGCATCAGCTAGGAAATTCTTTTTCCCCGGAATAAACTTCAGTTGAAAATTGAAGCGATTGAAAAATTGAGCCCAACGGACCTGTTTCGGGCTCAGTTTGCGAGGGGTGCTCAAGGCTTCCAGGTTTTTATGGTCTGTCCAGACCTCAAAAGGGTGATTCGCCCCTTCTAGCAAGTGCCTCCAAGTCTCTAACGCTGCTTTTACTGCAAAAGCCTCCTTCTCCCATACATGCCAACGCCTCTCAGTCTCTGAGAATTTGCGGGAGAGGTAGGCACACGGTTTGAGGCATCCTGCCCCGTCCGCTTGCATCAACAGTGCCCCAATAGAGTAATCGGAGGCATCAGCCTGCACCACGAACGGCTTAGTGGGGTCAGGGTGCTGCAGAATTGGCTCTTTGGTGAAAGCTGCTTTGAGCCGCTCAAACGCCGCCTGGCAGGCAGGCGTCCAGCGCAGCAGCGCTCCTGGGTTTTTTACTCTCCGAGTATCCCCCAGCCCCTTGGTTCGAAGCAGTTCTGTTAGGGGCAGGGCAATTTCAGCAAATCCCCTTATGAATAATCTGTAATAGTTACTGAACCCCAGGAAACTTTGAAGTTGCCTGCGTGTGCGAGGGCTTTCCCAGTCCACAACTGCTTGCACCTTCGCAGGGTCCATTTCAATGCCCTTATCAGAAATTCGATACCCTAAGTAGTCAATTTGCGTCTGGTGAAAGGCACATTTAGACAATTTGGCATACAATTCTGCGTTCCGGAGCTTGGCCAACACCCGTTTTACTAGGGAGACATGTTCTTCCATAGTTTCAGTATAAATCAAAACATCATCCAGATACACCAATACCCCTTTGAATAAATGCTCATGAAGTACTTCATTGATTAATTGCATAAACACCCCAGGGGCCCCAGCCAAACCAAAAGGCAACACCTTATACTGAAACGCTCCCAACGGGCAATTGAATGCCGTTTTCCACTCATCCCCCTCCTTGATGCGTACACGGTAATAGGCTTCTCTTAAATCGAGCTTAGAGAATATCTTGCCCTTTGCCAGATGTGACAACATGTCTTTGATCAAGGGCAAGGGATATTTATTGGAAATTGAGACGGCATTTAACCCACGGAAATCGGTACAGAGTCTTAATGTCCCATCCTTTTTTGGGCGGAAAAGGACCGGTGCCCCTACCGGCGAATTCGCTGGCTCGATGAATCCCCGCGCCAAGTTTTTGTCCACAAACTCCCTTAACAGAGTCAGTTCCTTTTGGATCATGGAATAAATCTTTGGCTTGGGCAATTGGGTGTTGGGCAGCAGCTCAATGGCACAGTCCGTTTTCCGATGAGGGGTCAATTGATCCGCTTCTTTTTCGCCAAACACATCAGCAAACCTCTGGTACTCAAGCGGCAAGCCTTCCAGAGGAGGGGCCGGACAATGCGGAGTCGCAGCTGCCGCTACCCCCACCATCTCCTCTGGAGTACCCCTCCTGTCTGGCGCTTGGTAGAAGCCATCCCTAAAAGTGATAGTCCGGTAAACCCAGTTTATTTGAGGGTTCTGCTGAACCAACCAGGGTACCCCCAAAACCACCAAGGGACCCCCCACCGGAGCTACAACAAAGGACAACTTTTCCCGGTGGCTGCCCAGCTGCAAAGCCACGCGTCCTGTGAAGTGGGTGACCGGTTTGCCCCCTGCCGTGGACCCATCCAGCTGCATAAAGGCGATGGGTCGCTGCAGGAGGAATGTGGGTAGTTCCAGAGTGGCTACCACATCAGGGTGCATCAAACACCTGGAACACCCCGAATCAATCATGGCCCACACTTCCACAGTCTTGGATCGGGAACCCAATTCCAACTTCACTGTGAGAATGCGGTAACTGCCACTCACCGATGAAGGCTCGCGCCCTTCTTCCACCACCTGCCCCGCGGCGCCCTTTAAAGCAGGTGGCTGCCGTTTCCCGCCGGCTGCAGTACTTCGGGCTCGCCCTCATCCTCGAAGAACATCACCTCGTCTCCCTCGGTTTCTGCCACCGCTGCTTTCTGCTTGCTGGGTAGAGAAGGGGACTTTGTCGGCGGCTTCCCTGGCCGGTCTTCCCCCTTTGGCTTCGGGCACGCCGCCACGTGATGGCCCTCCTTACCACATCGCAGACACTGGCCCTTCGCATACCGCTTCTCGCGCTCCTCGTCCCAGGCTCGTTGTCCGGGCCGCCCCCCAGTGCTCGATGGGCGGCTGGGTTTCGTCTCCCGCCCCGCTTTGGCAGCTCTTCGATGCGCAAAAGTCTCATGGGCATTCTCAGCTCTCCCCGCGAGCTGGATCCACTCGTACAAGGTATAGGGGTCGTCCCTCCCCAGGGACCAGCGTAACACCTCGGTGTTCAGGCCATCCTTGAACAACTCAATGATGGTGGCTTGGGACCAGTCCTCTACTTTCCCAGCCAGCGCTTTGAATTCTAGCGCGTAATCAGCCACGGATTTTGACCCCTGCTTGAGTTCTTTCAGAGCCCGCTTTGCCCTCTCTTTCGCCAGGGGATCCTCAAAGTGTTGCCTCAATGCCCAGAGGAACTCGCTGAATTTCTCCAGTTCGGGCGCTTCCGACTGGCACATCTGGACATACCAGTCTGCCTCCCTCCCTTTCAGTTTGGTGGCAACGGTGAGAATCTTTGCCTTTTCCGATTGAAAAAGCGACCCCCATTCCTCCATGTATGCTTTTGCATTCGTCAGGAAAAAGGAGAGTTTCGTTGGATCCCCATCGAACTTGACAGGGAAGTCTCTCATCCCGCCTCCCGACGGGCTGCGCCCCAACCTCGGGGCTGCGGCGGGTGGTGCTTCTCGGGGTACCGGCGGGGCCAGGGCGGGGGTTGGCCGCCCGGGTGAGGGGGCAATTTCCATCTGGACCGATTGGTCTCCCTCTCGTACCCGCGCCGTCCGTCTCTGCTCCGGGGACTGCCCGTGGGACGAAGGAGTCGAATGCCGTTGGCTTGACCCCTCCCGGGTCTCCCTCAACGAAGTCACGTCGAGACTCAGCTGCTTCAGGATGGTCTCCAACGAGTCCATTTTCGACTCCAGCACCCGGATACGATCCGGGGTGGGGGAGCCCTCCGTAGGCTGCACCTGGACCACTGTGGGGGATAATGGGTACCTCTGCCTCCATGACGGACCTCCCGCCACCGAGACATCCCCTTGGGTCTCATCCCAGGTGACCAGTTCACCCGGGGTGGTTACTGTGGTCTCCGGGGCAGTTTTCATGCCCCCGACTTCACCGTCCGACTCCGAGCTCGCCTCTTCCAGGATGGCTGACAGCTCTCCCACTTGGGACGGTCGGGCGGGTTGCCTCACGGTTGAGTCCGGCTCCCCTTCTTCCATCATCACGATATCGGGTTCGGTCATCGCCGGCGCTCCCCCTCACAGGGTTAGACACTTGCCCAATCCTGGAAAGGGGCCAGCGGAGTTGGGATCTTAGATTCTCAGCTTTATGTAATGATTGCCCAGCCCAAATACTCAGACTCACAAGTGAATGCTAAATGAAATCTGATTTATTTAGGAACTTAGGACAAATACAGAGAAAGCTGAGAATGAGCAAAAGCGCGCCAAATACAAACTTAAAATTCCTCCAGTGCACACGTGTCCCGCCCCCGTTACATCAGCCCCGCCCGGTCCAGGTGCTAACAAACGTCAGACGTGCTAGCCTGGGAAAGCAACCTTGAACATAACAGATAATAGGGAAACATTCCAAAGCGAAGCCAAGAGATAAGCAGTGCCATCCTCCCATGAGAGATGAAACACGCAACCAATTAATGACATGAGAAACGTTACGATGTCTTGGAGGCATTGAAACGGCGAACATGACAGATGCTCAGAGAACTCAGGTTGGGTTGTGGGCTGGGGGGACGTTTAGAAGGTGGATGGTTGTGATAGTTGGTGTGCAAATTGGAGTGGTGTTGCCAAATTTAGGGGGGTGGAGACTAAGTAGTGTGTGAGGGGTGTAGGGGTCAGAGGAATAGACAGGGTGAGGGTGGATGGACAGATGTCGGGGGATTTGTTAAATATCAAAACATGTCCTACATCACTTTGCTCTGGTTGTTTTGAGCATGAACTCTTTAGTACATGGAAAAGCTGTTTTCAGCTGGTTTGGGCATGAATTGATTTGTGTGTTTCAGAAGTTTTGCTCTGGATATAAACTGTGTTTTTTCCTGGAAGACATTACTGCTGAAAGCTGGATTTCAGATGGGTGGCTTAATGAAAAAAAAAGAATGTAGAAGGCTAGAGGTAACATCAAAAGTTTGTGTTTATGCATGCACTTGCTCTAATGCAACTGAGTTCATACAGAAGTGATGCAAATGCAGAATGTACTTATACGGTGTTGGTTTGCAGGGCTGCTGCATTCCTGCATGTTGTGCACTGCACAGGGATGCTGCGCATGAAGTGGGCACCAGTTGCAAGTAAAAATATTCAAAACAAAACAAGAGGAGATATAACATCAATAATACCGGCTCACCAACGTGTCCATGTGTGCTACTGCCAAGACCAGAACCTATACGCAACGCAACAGACCTTCACATAATCATCTTTAATGAATTTAGAATATTTAAAAAAATATTTGAGGGGTGTGTAAGTGGAATTCTGCATAAGGCCACCTTTTTTGTCAGCAGCAACATTGTTGGTTTGGCTAGTCTGCTGCTTGGCGACAGGAGCATGAACTTTCTGTATGCCCTTGATTTCTACAGATGTTGAGATTCAGGATACCTTTACATATGCAGTGAATGTCTTCATCTTCAAAAGACATTCTGAAGGCTCCACAATCAACAGGACAAATAGCAGGTGTAGGATGCACATACATACATAAAGCCAACCATCATCAACTTGCCTTCCTCCCTCCCTCCCTCCCTTGTTCTATGCTGATTGCTTGCTTTGGCTTGGATGGGTCTTTTGGAAATTTTGACTTTGGTGTCACTGTTCATTATATTTTCTTCAGCTCTTTTGTTTGAAGATTTCAAAGTTTATTTAAAAATGCAAAAGACTTGGGCCTGCTAATTTAGGGAGTGGGGTGAAGTTCATGCTTTTGTGCAACCCACATTGAATTTTGCTGAAATGTCATGTTTGAACTTGTTGGCTGGAAGGACCTGTTTGCTGCAGGCCTTTGGGCCTTTAGCACTTTAAATGTTAAAAAAGAGGTGTTTTGCTGAGCAAAGGTGTGCACAAGTCTCATGATGGTTCTTCGATTCTGTGTACTATTGGATGTAAAAATGTGATTTATATTTAGGATGCAAATGCTAGCAGGCAGGCAGGGAGAGTAGAAACTGCAGTTCTTCATTTTCTTTTCAGCAGCCAGCCTGCCAATAAGTAAAAAAAAAAAAGAGTAAATACTGAGATGGAAAAGATATCCATATTCCTGACTGAAAAGTTACGTTTAGGCACTGCAGATATAGAAGAGGATATTTATTTCCAAACAATGTTTAAAGTAACCTCTTAATTGACTGGCTGGAATTAATTTAATATTTCCTGCCAGGTTGTCCTCCTGCACAGGAGGAGATGATTGATTGAAAGGGTTGTGCCCCCTGGTGAAGACCCAGCACCAGCCTCTCTCTTTCCTGACAGTCTTTCATTAAGAAGACCTCTTCCCCCAGGGCAGATGGAGGTCCCCTAAGTTCAAGGAATTGCTAGGTCTAAAATTCAAGCAACCATTAGTTCCTGTATCTCTTTGCTGTCCTGTTGTGGTTGTCTAGATTTTTACAGCCAAGAGCCTTATTCTGAAACCCACCGTTTCCCATGGCTCAAACCCTTTGTTTCCACTGAAACACAGACAGTGAGACTGCTTCAGGATCTACTTAGCAGATCCAAAGTAGTGCAAAAAAATCCAGGACACAATGTTATGTTTCAAGGTTAAAACGAAACACCTTTTCCATCTTTGGCAAACTCCTAGTTCCCCCCTCATCCCCCTCCTTTAAAAAAAGCAACTATACTTGTCTGTGATGCTGAAGGAGTAGAAAATCATCCTTTCTTCTTCACTTTATTAACCTGCAGAAAATCCCTTCCCAAGCTCCTTTTTCCCCAAAACCCATTCTCTGCTGCAAGGAACACCTCTTGGCTGTTAGCAGCAGCTGGAGGGGAAAATAATTTTTGGTGGGAAAAACACGGTGAAACACAAGGCCGCTCCTTGAGGGCATGGGCATGGGGGGGGGGGGAGGTACGTTGGGCGGGACTGTTTGTTTTCAATCTTGTAAGCCACCCAGAGTCACTTGTGTGAATGGGCAGCCATATAAATGAGATAGATAGATGATAGATGTTAGATAGATAGAGAATGATCTCAGACTTTGGTTGCCTTTTCTCAAAAAACAGAAAGCAACCAATATATTCATGCTATTTTATTGTATTTTTCAAATTGGTTTAAAATGTATTTGGGATGGGCGAAGAACCCGTTTTTTCCACAACAATAAATATTTTCTCTGTAAGGCCTACAAGTGTATGTGATATGCTTTTCCTTCTTACAAGAAAGATTGTGCCAGTAGAGTGCCACACAATTCTGCACACAAATCCCAACCAGTGATGAGTTCCCTAAACAGTGAACAGTAGAATCTATTAAGGCCACTTCCACACTGCTTGCAGAAAACACTGGCCACGCTCCCTGCGTTTGCAAGAAACACCGCAGTCATAAATTCGATTGTCAACCTCACTGGCTCCATGGTGTCTGGTGCTGGGTTGTGCTTTCTTCTTTGGTGGATGAGCCAGTACCCCCCACCCCCCCATTTCACCTTCCCTCTGCTCTGGAGCGGTTAGTGTTCCTCATTAGCATCAACTGCTGGAAGCAAATGTACAAAAATCAGGAGGATAAAACAAGGAAGAGCTGGGATGCATGTATAAAATCGAAGTTATGTCAGTTTCATGCCATTTACTTTTGCCCAATCTCTCTGTGTCCTGCCCCCATGCAATCTTGCCCACAGACTTACTGCCCTCCTGTAATGATTGCCCCAGCCCAAATACTCAGACTCACAAGAGGCTGCTATATGAAATCTGATTTATTAAGGAACTAAAGGCAAATACAGAGAAAGCTGAGAATGAGCAAAAGCGCGCCAAATACAAACTTAAACCCTTGGTGCAAACGTATCCCGCCTCCCTCGTAACAGCCCCGCCCGTCACAGGTGCTAGCAATCGTCAGAGCGCTAGCCTGGGAAAGTAACCTTGAACGCAGTAGATAATGCAAATACATTCCAGAGCAAAGCCAAAAGATAACTACTCCCATCCTCCCGAGAAAGATGACACACGCATCCCTCTAATGACATGCGAAACGTTACGATGTATCAAAGACATTGAAACGGCGAACATGACATACCGCCCCCCTAAAAATACCCTTAGGGACCCGGTTTAGTGGGATAAGCCGAATGGAAACGGGCAACTAGGACAGGGGAAGCCACATCTGGTGCAGCGACCCACTCTGGATGAGGGAAATGTTTCCAGCGAACTAAGTATTGCAGAGTATTGCGAAGGCGTCTAGAGTCCAAAATTTCTTTAACTTCAAAGTGTTGCTGACCGTCAATCATGATGGGGGTTGGAGGTGGAGGTTGGCGATGCCAGCGGTCAGAAGGAATAGTCGGTTTGAGCAAACTGCAATGAAAAACAGGGTGTAAGCGTTTGAGGTTATGAGGCAAGTCAAGTTTAAAAGTCACAGGGTTAATTTGAGCGGTAATTGGGAAAGGACCCACAAATTTAGGAGCCAGTTTCTTGGAAGGTTGTGAGGACTTTATGAACTTGGTGGAAAGGTAAACCGAGTCCCCTACTTGAAATGCCGGCTGAGGGGCACGCTTCCGATCAGCATACTGTTTATAATCCAATTGTGCATCAGCTAGTGCCTTTTGAATCATTGGCCAGGAGTCTGCCAGTTGCGTTGCCCAATCACCCGGCGTGGCTGATCCGCCTGAAGGTTGAGGTAGATCAGGGATGGGTACAAAGTCTTTGCCTTGGGCCACACGAAATGGGGTTTGGCCGGTGCTTTGATGAACTGCATTGTTGTAAGCCACTTCGGCAAAAGGGAGGAGGTCTACCCAGTTGTCCTGTTGGTAATTCACAAAAGCTCGAAGGTACTTCTCCAGAGTAGAATTTAAAGCCTCTGTGGCCCCGTCCATCTGGGGATGCCACGCCGTGGACAGGGCTTGCTTCGTTCCTAACAATTTGAGGAACGCCCGCCAGAATTGCGAGGTAAATTGTGTGCCCCTGTCCAAAATCAAGCGGGAGGGACATCCGTGTAGCCTGTACACGTGTACTAGAAATAGGCGGGCCAATTGATGTGCCGACGGAATGGACACGCAAGGGATGAAGTGGGCTTGTTTTGAGAAATAGTCTTTGACCACCCAAATAACAGTTTTGCGTTGACTGGGTGGTAATTCAACAATAAAGTCCATGGAAATTTCATCCCAGGGGCAAGAGGGGGCAGCCACCGGCTGCAGCAGCCCCTGAGGCTTCCCCACCTTGCGCTTAGACATTGCACAAACAGTGCAGGAGGCAATATAGTCTTTGACATCTTTGCGTAATGTGGGCCACCAGAACTGCCTCCGAACCAGGTGCAAGGTTTTAACAAACCCGAAGTGACCCGCTAGTTTGTCATCGTGTGAATGTAGTAACACCTCCTTTCTGAGGCTTTCAGGGACATAGAGGCGGTTAGATTTCCAAGCGAAGCCTTGGTCAAAAGTAACATTGTCTTTATTTGCCAGCAACCAAGTATCAGTTTTCAGCTCTTTTAGAAACTTTTGTTGCAACTGGGAAGGAATTGACAAAGTGCTCGGCTGGGCGGCGTCTGCAGCGGGTGGCTGCTACGCGCGCGTTTGGCTACGCGTCACAGCCTGCATACCCAATTGGGGCGCCGTCCACAGGGTGCTAACCACTTCTGGCGCTGCCCCAGAGTCCTGAGGTTGCCTTGACAACGTATCAGCCAGGAAATTCTTTTTCCCCGGAATAAACTTCAATTGAAAATTGAACCGATTAAAAAATTGAGCCCAACGGACTTGTTTTGGGCTCAGTTTTCGAGGGGTGCTAAGAGCCTCCAAGTTTTTATGGTCAGTCTACACCTCAAAGGGATGATTCGCCCCCTCTAATAGATGCCGCCAGGCTTCTAATGCAGCTTTTACTGCGAATGCCTCTTTCTCCCATACATGCCAACGTCGCTCAGTCTCGGAGAACTTGCGGGACAGATAGGCGCATGGCTTGAGGCATCCTGTCCCGTCCTGCTGCATCAACAATGCCCCAATAGAGTAATTGGAGGCATCAGCCTGCACCACAAAAGGTTTTGAGGGATCAGGATGTTGCAAAATGGGCTCTTTGATAAAAGCTGCCTTAAGCCGCTCAAACGCCGTTTGACAAGCAGGCGTCCAGCGCAACAGTGCCCCTGGGTTCTTTACTCTCCGAGTATCTCCCAAACCCTTGGTTCGGAGCAAGTCGGTTAGTGGCAAGGCAATTTCAGCGAATCCCCTTATGAATAATCTGTAGTAGTTACTGAACCCCAGAAAACTTTGAAGTTGCCTGCGGGTGCGGGGGCTTTCCCAGTCCATGATAGCCTGCACCTTTGCAGGGTCCATTTCAATGCCTTTATCTGAAATTCTATACCCCAAATAGTCAATTTGTGTCTGGTGAAATGCACATTTAGACAGTTTGGCATACAATTCTGCTGATCTGAGTTTACTCAGCACCTTTTTTACCAGAGACACATGCTCTTCCATGGTTTCAGTATAAATCAATACATCATCCAAATACACCAATATCCCCTTAAACAGATGCTCATGCAGTACTTCATTGATCAATTGCATAAATACCCCAGGGGCCCCGGCCAAACCAAAAGGTAACACCTTATACTGGAATGCTCCCAACGGGCAATTGAAGGCAGTTTTCCACTCATCGCCTTCCTTGATTCGTACACAATAGTAGGCTTCTCTTAAATCGAGTTTAGAGAAGATCTTTCCCTTCGCCAGATGTGACAACATGTCTTTGATCAATGGCAGGGGATATTTATTGGAAATTGAGACGGCATTTAACCCGCGGAAATCGGTACAAAGTCTCAATGTCCCATCCTTTTTTGGGCGAAAAAGAACCGGTGCCCCCACCGGTGAATTCGCTGGCTCAATGAATCCGCGCACCAAATTTTTGTCCACAAAGTCTCTCAACAGAGTCAGTTCCTTTTGTGTCATGGAATAAATCTTTGGCTTGGGCAATTGTGTGTCGGGCAGCAGCTCAATGGCACAGTCCGTTTTTCGATGAGGGGGCAATTGGTCGGCTTCCTTTTCGCCAAACACATCAGCAAACATCCGGTACTCCGGCGGCAAGCCTTCCAGACGAAGGGCCGGGAGATGTGGAGTCGCAGCTGCCACAACCCCCACCATCTCCTCTGGGGTACCCTTCCCCTCTGTCACTTGGTAGAAGCCATCCCTAAACGTGATAGTCCGGTAAACCCAGTTTATTTGAGGATTTTGCTGAACCAACCAGGGCACCCCCAACACCACCAAGGGACCCCCTACTGGGGCCACGACAAAAGACAAACCTTCCCTATGGCTGCCCAGCTGCAAGGCTACCCACCCTGTGAAATGGGTGACCGGTTTGCCCCCTGCCATGGACCCATCCAGCTGTGTAAAGGCGATGGGTCGCTGTAAAGGGAAAGTAGGTAGCTCCAGAGCCGCTACCACATCGGGGTGCATTAGACACCGGGAACACCCCGAATCAATCATGGCCCATACTTCTACAGTCTTGGATCGGGAGCCCAACTTCAACTTCACCGTGAGAATACGGTAACTACCACTCACCGATGAAGGCTCGCGCCCTTCTTCCACCACCTGCCCTGCGGTGCCCTTTAAAGCAGGTGGCTGGCGTTTCCCGCCGGCTGCAGTATTTCGGGCTCACCCTCATCCTCGTAGAACATCACATCGTCTCCCTCGGTTTCAGCCACCGCGGCTTTCTGCTTCCTCGGCAGGGCAGGGGACTTCGGCGGCGGCTTGCCGGTCCGTTCCTCTCCCTTCGCCTTCAGGCACGCCGCCACTCGATGCCCCTCCTTACCACATCTCAGACACAGGCCTTTTGCATACCACTTCTCTCGCTCCTCGTCCCAGGGTCGTTGTCCTGGTCGCCCCCTGGTGCTTGGTGGGCGGCTGGGCTTCACCTCCCGCCCCGATTTGGCGGTCTTTTGATGGGCGAAGATCTCATGGGCATGCTCAGCCCTCCCCGCCAGCTGGATCCATTCGTACAGTGTATATGGGTCGTCCCTCCCCAAAGACCAGCGCAGCACCTCTGTGTTCAGGCCATCCTTGAATAACTCGATGATGGTAGCTTGGGACCAGTCATCCACCTTCCCAGCCAGCGCTTTAAATTCTAGCGCATAATCAGCCACGGATCTTGACCCCTGCTTAAGTTCTTTCAGAGCCCGCTTTGCCCTCTCTTTCACCAGGGGATCCTCAAAGTGTTGTCTCAATGCCCAGAGAAACTCGTTGAATTTCTCCAGTTCAGGCGCTTCCGACTGGCACATCTGGACATACCAGTCTGCCACCCTCCCTTTCAGTTTGGTGGCAATGGTGATGATCTTTGCCTTTTCCGATTGAAAAAGCGACCCCCATTCTTCCATGTAGGCTTTAGCATTCGTCAGGAAACATGAGAGTTTGGTCGGGTCCCCATCAAACTTGACAGGGAAGTCTCTCATCCCGCCCCCTGCCGGGCTGCGCCCCGCCCCCGGGGCTACCGGGGTTTGTGCTTCCCGGGTTCGCGGCGGCGCGGGGCCCTGGGGTGGCCGCACCGGCGATGCTATTTCCATCTGGACCGTCTGGTCTCCCTCGCGCCTCCGCGCCGGCCGTCGCTGCTCCGGGGACTGCCCATGGGACGAAGGGGTTGAATGCCGTTTGCTTGATCCTTCCCGGGTTTCTCTCAACGAGGTCACATCTAGACTCAGCTGCTTCAGTATCGTTTCTAACGAGTCCATTTTTGACTCCAGCACTCGGATACGATCCGGGGTGGGGGAGCCCTCCGTTGCCTGCACCTGAACCACGGTGGGGGATAGTGGGTATCTCTGCCTCCAGGATGGGCCCCCCGCCACCGTGACATCCCCTTGGGTCTCATCCCAGGTGACCAGCTCACCCGGAGAAGTTACGGTAGTCTCCGGGGCAGTTTTCATGCCCCCGGCTTCACCCTCCGACTCGGAGCTCGCCTCTTCTAGGATGGCTGACAGCTCCCCCCCTTGGGACGGTCGGTCGGGTTGCCTCACGGTCGAGTCTGGTTCCCCTTCTTCCATCATCACGATGTCGGGTTCAGTCATCGCTGGCGCTCTCCCTCACAGGGTTAGACAACTTGTCTTTTCCTGGACAGGGGCCAGCGGAATTGGGATCTTAGATTCTCAGCTTTATGTAATGATTGCCCCAGCCCAAATACTCAGACTCACAAGAGGCTGCTATATAAAATCTGATTTATTAAGGAACTAAAGGCAAATACAGAGAAAGCTGAGAATGAGCAAAAGCGCGCCAAATACAAACTTAAACCCTTGGTGCAAACGTATCCCGCCTCCCTCGTAACAGCCCCGCCCGTCACAGGTGCTAGCAATCGTCAGAGCGCTAGCCTGGGAAAGTAACCTTGAACGCAGTAGATAATGCAAATACATTCCAGAGCAAAGCCAAAAGATAACTACTCCCATCCTCCCGAGAAAGATGAAACACGCATCCCTCTAATGACATGCGAAACGTTACGATGTATCAAAGACATTGAAACGGCGAACATGACACCTCCCTTCTTCCTCCTTTTCTTTGTAGGGGCTGGTGGTGGTCTATGTGGAGCCAAAAGTACCGTACCTTTATCTGGAAAGCAAAATTGACAAAATTATACCAAGGACATGTACTAAAATTAATGAGTCATCTTGGGGTGTTTGGAAATATTCAACTCTCCTGGATTCCTCAACTCTATGTCCCCATGTTTTATAAAGCTAAATCTTTTCTGCAATGTTGTGTTTAAATACTGTGAGTGGGCTTGGAGGGCAGGGGGAAGGAGAAGTTTGAGGAGAAGATGATGAAGACTTTATTGTCTTTATTTTGAGTTGCAAAGGGTGATGTGGCCAGGGGAGTCCAGATTTGATGGGAGCCACAATGAGATGGTAAGGTCGCTTTAACCACTTCCGAATTGTTTTTCCCTGAAATATGTGCTGGTCGTCAAGGGAAATCATAGCTTTGTTTTCTTTCTCTCTCACTTTATTCTGTGAGAAAGAGCAGCTTGAAAAGAGAGATTTGGGCAATTTGTCTGATTGGAGGCTGAGAAAGATCTAATTTAATAATACTCAGGGATTTAATAACCCTCTGCTGTCCTCCCTGAGTCAGTCTCAGCTTTAAAAAGTTGTCAGATGCCAATATAACAGGTAGATTAGCCCACCTTTTCCAACCGAGGCACTCTCCAGAAATGTGGAGTTCAGATCCCAGCATTTTCCAGTCTGCATGGCCATCTAGAGCAGCCATCTCCAAAGAGGGGTGCACATACCCCAGGAGGAGCACAAGACAATCCAGTTGGGTATAGGGAAAAATATTCCAATATCTCTATCATCTATCTCATCCTTTATCCCATTCTTTTTTTAATTTCTATTGGAGGGAATATGCTATACAATGTACATGATAGAATAATACAGTAGTACGTGCACGTGATTTATAAATAAACATGCATGTATGGGGGAGGCATGTTTAAAATATGTGTTGCTAATAAGGTGTGTGTGACCAGAAAAGTTGGAGATCCCTGATCTAGAGGGTAACCAGGTTGGGATTAAGTAATTTAGAATTTTAGTTCGGGAGAATTATTTTTGGTACATGTGGAATGATTTCTCCGTATGTGCCCCGTCCTCAGAACAGTGAAAGCTCCTCATCCTCCCTATTGGGGTGGAAACTAAGGAAAGGCCTAATTTGGTTTAAGAACACCCCATCTTCTCCCCTTTTCACACTGAAGGGACATTTCCCAAAGAGTTTAAATGTTTTCTCCTGGAAAGCAATCAAGAAAACATGATATTCCACAGCCAAAAGGTGACCTCATTATTATTAGGAAGCAATCACTCCACCTCTCTGTACCCAGCTGCCTCCAAGTGAAATCCTCTTGGACCTTTCAGAGGGAATTAATCAGCTTTACGATAATTACACACAGTTGGCCACCTTAAAAATAAATTATCTCATTTCCCTTAATTTTTTCCCCTTACACTTTTGTCACTTTCAGGCCAAGCATTTCAAAACACAGAGTATGCGTATATGTATTAAAAGTCCTCTGAAATTCTCTGCCAATAGACAAAATCTATTGACTCTCGTTCATGGGCATCTATATCAAGGGTGCCCTATCTGGGCTCCAGAAATCCAGACCAGAATTGGTGCTATTACCTCACCCCCAATATAAACTCTTTTAAAACATGTATTGACAAACCTAGTCAATGTTAAGAATGTGCAGTATCCAGTGTAATTAGTCTGGATTTTGTTAGTAGCTTTTGCAAAATACAGGCTGAAGCCAGGATAGGACACCTTGAAGCTTGTGGGCCAGGTTGGTTCCTGGCACAGCTCTCAGGGCCAGTTCAGCACTGACGGTAAAGCCATGGGGCAGCCCCTCTAAATTCTCTCGCTTCCCCAAACCCACCCTTCAAAGGTTCCTACAGCTGTTCTGTTGTGATCCGTAGGGTTTTCATTGGCACGTTTTTGGGAGTAGATTGCCAGGCCTTGCTCCCTAGTCTGTTCTTTGTCTGGAAGCTCTGCTGAAACCTGTCCACCATGGGTGACCCTTTTGATAGTAGAGCTACTGGTGGCATCGCTTCCAGCATCATAGCAACACGCAAGCCACCACAGTATGACCAACTGACAGACACCTGAAATGACAGCGCTAAATAGCTTCAGGGTTTCCTGTGCACAGAGGGAGGAAGAAAGTCAGAGAATGTAATTGAACAGCAATAGGGAGAGATGCTAGCAAGAATTCAACTAAAGTTTAGTTTCTTATTTAGAGTCTAAAAAAATATAGTAACGGTGTGGGTTACTCAGGGTGAACATCTAACCAGCCACACTGCTTAGCAACTGAGCGGAACCAAAAAATAGTTTGTTTTTCTGGTAGGGAAAGCAGTTTGCATAAAGCTTTTGTTTTGCGTCAGGCCTGATTTTCTCTGCTGTACCATGAAACGACTCCTTTAAAAATTCAGGCGCTCTGCTCAGAAGCAATTGTGCCAAGATCACTCTGTGCACAGAGAGAGGAACAGTTGCCCTTTCCATCCAGAGAGCAGTAGAAAGAAAGGAACTCTGTGAAGTGGGTGTTGATGAGGGGATGTGGCTTTCCCCGAAACCTAAAGAGACCAGACGAAGAGATATTCCGTAACTGGAAGTTGCATATCCCTCCTGAACAGTTCTCTGCTAAAAATCAGTTACTGTACATTTAATTGGCAAGGGATGAAACCAATTAGGAGACAGGAAAGGTATAAGGAATAATAGGTAAAAGTATCTCCCTCTTTCCTGGTGATAGCCCCCCCCCAAAAAAGAACTAACTGTTCCTGATAAGTACCTTTATTTTATTTTTCTTTCTGCCTTTTGAAGATGCCTTTTTTAAAAAGGCACTGTTGCTCCCAAGCATTGCTCAAGTTTCATTCTGAGCTCTCTCCGAGTGAATTAAGTACAGATGCATGTTGTAAATGTTGACATGAGCATGCATGCATTAGTCAAATCATAGCTTTCTGTTTGACAGATTTCAGCTGGTGAGATCTATTTTGAATTGCAGTAAATAATAACCTATGGTGGGGAAGCTCATTCCTCTCCTTTAATATTCCTATAACTAAAAAGAATAAAGATTGTCATAATGGAACAAAAGATCATGGAATAAAAGAAGGACAGCATGTAGCTGGACCTTCTTACTACTCGGGAGGGAGACCACCAGGAACTTGCTGGACTAGATTGGAAAGCCAGAAAAAAATTGCAGAAGGCAAAACCACTTCTGTTCGGGGTTCCACAACAGCTTTTAAGATAGTGAATTTGTCTACCAAGATGGGTCATTTTATTCCTTGCAAGGCCCTCCATCAGCTCAGGAGTCTGTAACTTTTTCCTACCTCCCTGCTGCTGTCAGATACCAACCCTGCTACAACAATCGGTGTTGCCAGGTTCTGTGCAGCAGTGCTTAAAATTCGCCAGATGATGGCTGGTGCCATAAATTAGTATTTATTTTAATATACAGCACTAGAGTACTAGATTTACAGATATACTGTTATGCTCCCCCACACCCATCTAATGCTCCTACCCCTCCCACTGTATCTTCTTTTTCCCCCTTTTTTCCTTTTCCCCTAAATTTCTGTGTTTTAACTTTTTATATTAGATTGTAATGTATTTTTTATTTCTGTGTTTTAGATTATTATATTAAATTTTAATGTATTTTTACGTTTTAGTGTATTATATTAGACTTTAGTGTACCTTCTATGCTTTCAACTGACTATATCCCACCCTCCTTATGCTGGTCTTTGACCATAATAAAGATTTGTTTGTAATTTTCTCTGGATCACGTTGTTAGGTACAGAGCCTTAGTCAATTATGTCATCTTGAATCACAGATCTCAATTTATATCCAAGTTTTGGGAGGCTTTTTTTCCAATTATTAGACATTCGGATTGACTTGTCATCTTGAAATCGTCTGGCCTCTAATGGAAAAATGGAGAGAGTGAACTAAACATTAGAACAGTACTCGAAGTACTGTGTTTCTTATCAGCAGGACAGTTGGACTGAACTGAATTGTTGCCTCTTATATTTGTATATAACAACTCAGTACATTTCTCCATAGGCATCTCTCCCTTTCAGGCAACCTATGGCTACCAGTCCTGAATCTTGCCCTCCAGAATGCCTGCATCTGCTGTTCTTCATGCCTTGGACTTTCTGCAGAGATACAGGCTGTGCAGCTCCTTTTAAAGGAAGTTAGATTTGGTAAAGGCTGCATACAATCATGTCACAGACACACACATGCAGCAGGCCATCAAGATTGTGTTGGGGAATTTGATCTAGCTTTCCACTAAATTTTAATCTTCCACCCACCTGCCTAAAAAACTGGACTCAACATGGATTGGCACCTTCCCAGCAAATTAACACAGTGGCCTTTTGTTTGCAATTACCTGCTTCAGTGAAGATTCATCCAGTACTCCATGGGGCTCTGCTCGTCATGAGGAGCCCCCTTCTCCCTTGTGCTCTAAAACTCTTCTTCCTCTCCCTTCACACCCCTGTGCTGGTGGCTGGGGAACAAGAATATTAAGTGGGCTGTATTCTGGATTCTAGATGCAGGACAAAACTTTTAGAATACCTGGTCCACTGGAAGAGCTACCCTGAATCTGAGAGATCATAGGAAAGTGTAACAGATGGCCATACCAATGCCTTCTGTACCAGTTTCATCTGAAATTCCCACACAAGCCCTGTCCCCACAGTCCACCACCATTATCAAGAGAACGTAAAGCCCAAGATGAAGAGGGCTTTGTGCTTCCCACCAGACAGAGTCTCCAGTACAGGTTGCAGGGCAACAGGAAGGGAGGAGAGACTTTCCAGATCCATCTGACTCTGGGTGGCAAGACATGTCTGATGACCTCACGGGGGTGGGGGTGGGGGTGGGGGAGGCAAGCAGGCAAGTGACTCTATAGTTGGTTCCCAAAACATCTTTCCAGTGTCTCCTTTGTGCACAGGAGGGGAGACTGAGACTGAGTCTGATGGGTGAGGAATATGAATATAACCTGAAGAAGGAATGCAAGAGCAGTTAAGTAAACATCTGCTCAGCCCTGAGAAAGAGGAAAGCGTGAGAAAGGAACTCAGGATTACCCCACCTTGATAGTCTTTGGTATAAGAGGAGGCAGAAGGAAAGTCCATCAAACTTTCAGGATCCTGTTATTTGTGTCCTGACCTGGCCTACCTCAAAGGCCTGGCAGTTCTGTAAGAAAGAGAGCCTGATCTTCTTTCCACCATACTCAGCATCTGCTACCTAAGGACAGTTCTTCCTTTGTCAAATGGTAGGGCCAGCTTACAATGTGTAAAATGTGGGAGAGCAAGTACTCATATATAAGCTAACCTCTGTAGATTAAGCCATGTATTTCTTGAAAAAGAGATGGGATTTGAAAGAGAGTAGGAGGAGGAAGGATGTTGAACAGAGTTCCAGGCATACATGCTAAGAATATTTTTATTTGCTTTAAACAAAATCTTTCTCACACACCTTTCCCCCCTGCCAACACAAACCTATTCCAATGTGGAAAGTTTAAATAATGTGCAAAATGTATAACATAAAGATGGAACACTGAGCAAAACCTATTAGACTGTTTTGCTAAGCCATCGGTGCTCTTTGCTGCAAATATGTTCTCAATAAGCAATTATATCAGGACATCCAGAAAAGTATTCTGTGAGGAAACAAAGAACAGTCTTAAGTTGGACTGCAGAGACTGAACATATTTTTTTTCTTTTAAGATAATAAAGAACAGATGTCTTGATTGAAAATATAACCTAAGTGGCTTTTTCTTGGCCTGTTCCATGAGGGAAGGCTAGTTGAACAAGTTTGATGTGCTCCAAAAAGGGCTAGAACAAGAAACCCTCATGAGCATTTTTTCTTCACCAAGTGATATAATTCACTATTTCATTGTTTGAGCAGGTTTTAATATTACATTTATCATTAAAATTTTCACTGGGAATCAGTGGCTGGCTTTTTAAAATGGGCCCACCAGGTTGTCTTAAATCAACCTCAATGGGTATGGCCTTCTTTATAAGACAAACTGCAATTCCCATGTAGGTTTTGGAGATCCCAGCAATTAAAATCTTCAGTAGATGGTTCCTAGTGCTACCAGAGATAAGTGACTGGGCAACTAAAAATGGAAGCCATCAGTATATTGTACATGAAAGATGACAAAGAAAAGTAGCATCTGGAAGCACCCATGTTCCTGTGTGCTCTTTCCATTATCGGACTCATCCACAACTGCTGCACAATGCAAGCTGGTTGTGCAACAGTTTAAGTGTCTGTTATGCAAGTGTAGTGTCGGCTGACGTTGTGTAAGCAAATCACTGTCTGGTTGTATGGTTTATGAGTCATTTGGGAATTATTCCAAAAAGCAGAGCATTACATTACAACATCCTTGTAACTGGGCAGGGGAATCAGAGATTTGGAGGGATCTTGGAAGTATCCAGCCAGCCAGAAACAACAGTCCCATCCCTGACCCCTGACAAAACGCTGAAAACCAATGTAACAGAATACATTTGGCCTATTATTTTTGAAGCTGATCTATATATTATCCATCCATCCATCCATCCATCCATCCATTTATCTTTATTATCTATCTTTTTAAAGCACATTTAATTCTTATATATGAAATATTTATACACACACACAGTGTGTGTGTGTGTGTGTATATATATATAATATGTAAGTATGTATGTATGTATTAAATGTGCCTTCAGAAAAAGCACACAAGGCAAGACTATGTAAAAATTTGGCACACATTCATGGAAACTTAGAGCAAAACCAGAAGACCATTCCTATGCTGGGGGAAAAAATAAGGTTGCTTGTATATGTTTACGGGCATACAATTTCCTATATAACCAAAATAATCAGAAGTACTGTATATGGGGATCATTTTGGTGTTGGAAAGGAAGAAAAGCTACCCAGTCCATTTGCAAAAACTGTTTACTATTTAACGATGTGCAAGCATAGGCACCTGTAGCTAGCCACAATGCTATCAAAATGATGAAACTTGTTGTGACATCACAATGCAAGCTCTACCCTTTTTTACTTGGACCATGATGTTGCCTGCAGGTAAGGGGAGAATGTAACCTCATAAAGTTGCAGAGTATGTTTTGTCCATCGACCACTTTGCTCTGCCCACAGAAGTCTGTGCTGGTATTGTTGTCATACAGAGGCAGTAAAGAGATTCTTTACAATACTTTCAGTCCTCCTTATTCTTATCTAGCTTAAACTCAGATAACCCAACATTTTAAATTCTTCATTCACTCTCTTTCATACCTACATACACGCACACACACACCACCACCTCAAAGTGTAGCTGGTTTGGCTCGGTTTGGGTTCTTGAAGAATTGAAGTTGGAAACTCGCAGGGAACCACCCGCACTCTACACAATAGTCCTGAAATACCAGTCCACTTTTAGAACTTCTGTTAAAGGTTGTCCCCACTTGGTAGTTTTCCATTTGAGTGCCATCTCCCTACATTCAGTTCACTTGGGAATCATTTCTTGTTTTGAGAAGCATTTCTTAATGACCCTTCCTAGAAGTCTTTCTTCTGGTATTTTTCCACATCCTGCACAAACTGCAATCTACCAGAACCAATCTTTATTCCGTGATAGCCTGCTTTGAGCGGGGTCTCATCTGCTCCATCTCTCATACAAATCCATTAATGTACATAATTAATCCATTACATAATTACATTGAGAAGAATGTGGTGACATCTTATACCTTTTAACTGGGAGGAAAACCCACTGAATTCTATCAGAACTTACTTAGGATGTCTTTTGACTTTATTTTTCATGAATGCTTTGCCTCACAAGTAACTTTAAAACATTGTTAAGCTCTAATGTAGGGGTGGGGAATCTGGGATTTCCAGGGCTTTAGTACTACCATCCTTCAATGGATGACTGGGATGCTCCTGCCTGCTTGCCAGTGTTGCAGTCATCACAACTTTTGATCTTTTGAAAGAGCCTGGTTATACGATTTCTCAGGATAGAAGCTAGAACATTTGAAACCTTGAAAAGTACTGGGTTTCTGATCAAATCAGCTTGCTTATGCAAAGGTCGCTGATGGTAATACTACCAGTTCTGCTGCAAAAGTCCACTAGATAACAACAACAAGGCAGAAAACCCTCTTTGCTGCCATCTAATGGTCACCCAGATTTTGCATCCCAGATCTGGTAACCCCACCAGCAACAAGCTATTAGCACAGAAATTAGAGCATCTGAGTCTCCAGCTGGTGCAGTAAGATTGCCCTGTGGTCACTGAGCTTTATAGAAACAGGGCCTTCTAGGAAAGTCAGCAATGGCTAGACCACTGGTCAATCAGGTGGATTAAAGAAATGGGGAGTAGAGAGACTCTGTTGTATGTTTGTACATATATAACTGTATGTGCATGGAGACCACAATCCACCATTTGCCATTAAATGTCACCCTCAAGATTGAAAATGCCATACTTGAATATATGATATGAAGAAATGCTGGCTCAAAGTGGAGCACTGTCATGTTCAGCCACTTCATTTTGGTCTGTTGGGTGGGGTTTCAGACAGAACATCAAAGGAACAAGAAGTAACACTCTGAATTTCTTAAAGATGAAGAGTAGATATTCAGGCAAACATAGCAAAGGGTTAAGATTCAAATCTCTCTTAAAAAATAAAATATAATGTTGGGTTGAGAGCCACATTGACATCACTTTGATAAGACAGATACCTTACTGCCTTGTTGTACATAATCTGTAACATAAAGGACAGGGCTACAGCTTAAAAACCAGCAAGTTATACATTAGCACTTGTCAGCAAAATACAGGTTTGATCATTTGCTGCTTTTTCCTTTTTCTGAAGACAATCTGCTCTCAAATAGCATTTTTTTCAATGAAGCAGGAATATTTACAACCATCAGCATGTAAATAGTAATTCTGTTAACAATTGTGTGAAATTTGAGAGTAAATAAATCTTTCAGTGACTTCAGTGTTATGACAACCAATCTTTATTAGCTAAGGAGGGATGCTTCTAAAGTGTATAATCTGTTAAATTATAATAAATTCTTGATCGGTTTAAAATGGATCCAGCTGAAGTCACTGTGTTCACAAAAAACTGTTTATCACAAAAAATAATGATAATAATGTAGTATAATCTCCAGTCAGTCATGAAATATGAAGGGTGCACTGCCTGATTTGCTTTTCAGAATTTCTTCAGAGATAAATAGAAGTATTTTGCACAAAGGATAGTACTTTTAAAATTATTAAAAATAAAGGCTTTTGAGGCCATCTGTTTTTTATAACTGCAAAAACCAGCTTATAAGAGAATCCTGCAGTTTGCAAACTGAAACCTAATTATTTTAATTCTTTCTAAAGCATGATAACATCTTTGCCCTGCAGTAGCTACAGCCAAATGACGTCTGTGTTTCTGCCTTTTTCATTGATGTAATTTTTCAATTTCCTGTTTGCGTCCAGGCTTGATTTATTTTCCATTGATTTTGATTTCAGCGAGAATGTTTAAAAGCTTGGCACTTGGAACTCTCTCTTTCTTTTAAAAAAAATATATTTTGTCTGCATAAGTCTATTTTGCTTTTTGATTGCCTCATTGTTTTCTGAAAACAATGAAGCAAATGAGATTGAAAGAACAGCTGTGAACAGCTGGATTTATTGACCAGGTGTCCAAGGATTTGAGTTTCAAAACCTTTTAGAAATAAGTAATTCTTGGGACACTCCATATAATTCAGGACAGAAGGATATGTTTTTCTCCAATTATGTGAGCTGAGCTGATTTAAGAAATATTTATAAGCCTCTGGGCAAATCTGTGGATTTCCAAGTAACTTTTGTAACAGGACATCTTAACCCTAATTATCAAATGTTAGACACCATTAATTATTGCTAGAAGTTAATAATCTGATCAGAAATTACACAGTTTTAAGAAATACCAAGCCCTTCAGATACTGTAGGACAATTATTTCATCATGTTTTGTTTCCCAACACTCTTCCCTAGGCTAAAGATGATATAATTCTTCTAATCATTTCTCATTTTTTTCCAAGTCCCAAGTCTGCTACTGTCAGATATATTAAATGCATGTCTCAATTCCATAAACCTACATAAACCTTCCTTATTTATGATAGCATAGGATGATGTACACAAGGCATAATAAGCAGGATAGGAAAGATATTTTTGCTTGAATAGCATATAGGATGGATCATATTACATACAGAGATGCTCCCATGAGTGAGGTTGGTGGTTAGATTCTAATAGTGCTTGAGTAGAAGCTTCATATATTTGAAACGTAAGTCCAGATTAAGACACTCACATTGGTTTAAATAGCACCTCTTTATTTCCAAAACCATGCAGTCCAAGGCTGCCTGAAGTTCATACCTTCTGCCCAACTTCCTCCTAATTCAAGTCATTTGGAGATCATAATTTCTTTTTATTTTCTTTTTACTTCTACAGCAAAACAAAGTCATATCTGGTTTTGTTCAGAAGATAGCAAAGTTGGAATTAGGGGTCCAGAGAAATTAGGCCTGAGATGTCAGTTTATACCCTGGGATGGATCTGAGGCACATACAGTATCTGAATCTAACCTACTATCTTCACAATACAGTGAGAGTGAGATCAATAATATCAATTTCTCCAATTCAGTTCCTGCTTGTCAGGGCCAGCCCAAGAACAATGCCGAGTCATTGTATTCCAAACTCCAGTTCCTCATTTGCTCTCACTGTACAGACAGAATCTTGCCAGACTAAAGCTACTCTAACTGACCTAAGGGTAAATAATCTGGGAGACTCTAGGGCGGAGCTACCTTGAACCTCTTAACTTTCCCAGCAACAGTCTCTGGACTGTGAATCCTCTTATCTGCCTAGAATGCGCTCCCTCCTTCCTGGGAATCAGCAACAGTGCGGAAATCCACCACACTGCTGTCTTCTAAAGGAATCACATGACATGGGTTAAGGTCTAACTTTTTTTTTTCAAGTAGAGTAATGGACAATTCATATATTTGATCAAGTCTCACTTGAAAAAAGAGTTCTACTCTGTGGCCACATTTTTCTATGGGCACAATTTTATATCATCTCTTTCTGTCCAAAGTTGGACCCTTCAGATTTTGTTTAGGACCACAGCTCTCCTAATGTGGCAAGGCTTATAGGAACAGCTGGAGAGCTGTCTAACCCTACCATAGGTCAACCCTTGACATCCCAGCCTTTGGCTTATAATAAGGAATGTGGATTAATAAAACTTGTTTTATTGTGCAATTTGGGGCTGCACAATTTAGCAGCCCCAAATTGCCAGTAAACTTGTCTTTGGGGGCTGAGCTGCCACCTGATCTTACCACTTCTAGATTATGTTTGCTTCCTATCTGAATAGCAACTTCATGCAGTCTTAATTTAGTTGATTTCATTTGTGAAATTTTGTCATCCTATAGTAAAAATTCTCAAGTTAATGCATAGAAAACATTAAACTAAAAGATAGAGGAAAATAGATTAAAGTAGTAATTTTAAAACAGCAAATGCTTTAAAAATGAAGTCAAATTCTGAATAACAGTGCATAGGAAGAGATGAATTGGATGCTAACCAGGCAGGTCCTAATGAGGTGATGGAGGCCACATCTTGTGAGCTTACCTGGCTAAGTTGAGTCTGCTGATCCTGAGGAAGTGGACAGAGTTCTCTGCCACATTAGCTCAGCCACCCGTAGTTTCCTGGTTGGTGAGGGCCTCCAGGAAGGTGACAGGTGCTGGATTTGGGCAGTGATGAATGTCTCCATGGGAGAGAGAATGATGCTGTCTGCACCCCATCCTTTAGAAGCTGCCACTCAACCCAGACAGTCTCCAAGCTTCTTTTCCTCAGGAGGGTTGTTGAGAAGTTGGTGAGCTATAGTTGCAGAGGGCTTTGGAGAACATTGATTAGCTGGACTCTTTTCAGTCAGAGTTCGTGGCCAGGTATGGAACTGAATCCTTATTGGTCACTCTTGTGGATTACCCGTGGCAGGACCAGGATAGAAGTGGAACTCTCCTTGTCTTAATTGATCTCACAATGCTCTTCAGTACCATTGATCATAGTATCCTTCTGGACTGTCTGTGAGGGTAGCAGTGGAGGCATGGTGCAGGGGAGGGGGGTTCTCCTTCCTAACTGGATGGTTCCAATCAGTGAGAGACAGGGAAAGAGAATGGCCCCTGGGCTCTCTGTCATGCTGTATCAGCACTCTGCCCCCTCTTATTTAACATTGACATGAAGCTATTGGATGAGGTTATCTGCTGGGACTGGATTAATAACCTCAGTTTGCAGATGTTACTCAGTTGTACATCTTGACTTGGGGTGACATGTACCTACCCCTTTTGTCAAGAAAGGATGAGAGGGAGAGGGCTAACAGGCAATAGGAATGGCAGAGAAGAGAAGGACTTTCTCATTGGAAAATGCATCTCCCACAAGAGTTTTGTAGAACTTGGAACAGACTAGCAAATGCTATAGCTTTAATGGATTGGCTGAATACATGTGTGTGGCACAGTGAGGGTAGGAATCACTCTGGAATACCATTGAAGAGTGGTATGCTGCTCCACCAGATGATGCATTTGGCATCATCTGAGTTGTTGAAAGCAGGAATCAACAGGCTAGTGATAATTGCATGTTTTGCTTGGAGCCAGGACTTTGGTTGCACCTTTTCTGACTAAAAAATATTAGAAGGCATAAGCTTTTATGAGTTCCAGGATGCCTATGCCTTTTAATAAATGACAATAAAAAAAAATACCTTCAGCAGAATGAATGGAATTTAAAAAAATACCTTCAGCAGAGTGAATGGAATTAAAAATAAGATGATGGAATGATTTAGGATGAAGCTGAAGTGAGGAAATGTTGGAAGGAATATTCTAGAGATGTGTATGGGAATAGTAGTAATTTGCTGCAGAGTACAACTGAAAAGAGAAGTTGTAAGCTGTGAGAATGTTGAAAAACAGTAACGTTGCACTGTGTAATTGAAGAAATGTTAAAATATGGAGGTGGTTTGCTCATGGAGTGGTTGTGCAACTGGTTTAATGTAAAAGTAAATGCTGCATTTGTGTCTGATTTTTGAAAGAACATTATTATTGTTCCCTTATATGAGGGGAAAGGCAACAAGGGTGAAGGCAAAAACTCCAAGGGATTCAGTTACGAAGTCTGCATGGGAAGCTGTTTGGTGACATTCTGATTGAATGGAGGTGAGAGCTGACAGTGAACAAAATTTGGGTAGTGCGGTGCAGTGTAGCTTTATCTCAGGCTGGGATGTGCAGACCCAATTTTGCTGCCCAGCAGGTCACTGAGAAATGTATTTCAATGAAAAAATCATTGATTTAGAGGAAAGTGTATGCTAAAGGAAACAGGCTTGAATTATGGACTGTTTAGCACTGAAGTTTGGTTGATGAATGAAGTACAAGCAGCAGATGATGGAAGTAAAGCATGGGCAAGAATGATTGGAATAACAACAGACTTATAGTGAATGGTGTTGATATAAAGCAGTTTTATTTTTATTTTTCTCGTCATCTATGTCTTTAATTCTGGGGACTTACTTACATTTTCTGCACTTTGCATAATGTTTACTCTGACAGGGGATAGCATGATGGGTACATATAGATGTAGAATAGGTGTGCCCATCAGGGCTTGGAAGGAATAAAATTGTCTTCCAATTTAAGGCTGGCTAAGGTAGGAATCATTATTATTGCAATTATTTCAACACCAGCTACGATTTTCTCATGGATTGTATATACTGCAGATCAAATAGATAAGAATGCATCGCTGAAGCAGGAAATGGTTTATCCACAGCACTTAAACATTTCCTGAGAGGAGAGAGCTGTAGCATAAACCACGAACAATAACAGTGGAAAATTGTTTCTCTCTTCAGAACCCAACAAGGGAATGGCAGTATTGACGAACAGTGTTTTGAAAAATAATGGATTTGTTTCCCAATTGTGGGTGCTCTGCATATGTTTCTCTCATCTGTTGAGAAAGGGAATTGCTTGGGAACCACTTCTCAAAGAATATGATTGTCTGTTGCCATCTGCTGGCTACACAATGCAATGTATTTATTTAGGGCATTTTTAAGCTGCCAACTCCATGGTGACTTCTAGAGGTTTACAAAAACTGAGCTATAAAATCCATAAAAACTGTAAGACAACAACCAACTCAATCAACCCAGCATCTATATAAGGAACCTCCCCTGCATTAAATCATCATGAATTAGAAACTGTGGGGAAAAGCTCTATTTTATATAAAGGAGAGCACCATCCAGATTTTTTGAGTTGATCTCCTGCAGCTGAGCTAAAACTTGCTTGACTATATTAGTGTGGCGGGGGCAACGGTCAGGAACAACTACTTCAGTCTGTGTCTCATTCTGTCTTCTGTCACAAGAAGCAATAAATTTCTGAGTTTCCGTGAGTTTATTCTTGTTTTTATTCTCAAGGTGATGGTGTTCCCTGAAAAGACTCCCCCCTGTATTCAAATGATAGAGGTTTTTTTTGTAGAACTCTTATATTTTCAGAGCTCTTTTACACATATTGCAATGATATTTGGTAGGATTAAATGATTGTGCTATGTTTAGAAGTTGCATATATCATAAAACCATTCCATCTGAAATTATCCGTGATGCGAGGCAGGTAATGTTACTGCAAGGTCCCCTGCAATTGTTTGAGTAAAGCTCATATTATACTTCTAGCTACCATAAACTGAATTTCATTTTAAGAAATTAAGTTCAGTTACAGGTGAGAAGAATATACACTTGCCTTTCAAGGAAAAATGTGTACCTTGGTATTCAGAAGAGTTTTGATAGCCAACCATTGATGATGTATTCAGTTTATATTCTTGTTTTCTAGAAGGTTTTTCAAGTGTTTCCACCACTTCTGTTTTTTTCTCCATATATTCTGGCATGCTTAAGATGAAATAATGTTAGCCATTTTAAATTTACTACACTGTCCCAGAACATAAGGGCAGTATCAGAAGTTCAAGCAGTAGCTCCAAGCCATCCCAAAGCCTCAGTGATGATATATACTGGTGTTTGTGTGTGGTGTGACACTAAAAGTGTCCTATCTTTGTTTCCTCTGAGGGCAAGTACAATGATGGGTTCAGGTCTGAAAAGCAGAGCAGAGAGAAACAGTGGAGAAGGAGAAAAGTACAAGAAGTCTGATTGCACTAGAGGCTGTTATATGATCTCTGTAAAAATCACATGGGCTGAAGTCTGAGATTTTATATCTCCAAGGAGAAATTAATGTTTCATATGACCTGTCCTTGTATATCATTCTTGCTCGTAACAGAAGATTCCAATATCTAATTCCTTGAGGCCTGTCGCCACTTCTGTTTTCTTCATGATTGTGTCAAAGGCAGAGGAAAGTATTTTAGTCCAAGGGCTGAATTGCTTCCAAAAAAAAGATCTCTGGGACCGTGTGCCCTGATTAATTTGTCCAGTGGCCACCAAACCCCCCCCCCACCTCTACTCACATGCCAAAATACCTTCATATACATTACCATTAAGCCTTAAGGTAGCCTCTATTGACTACCAATAGTCAATTGGTAGCAGTATGTTTGTAGTATATGTGCAAATGTGTGAGGAGGAGGATTTTACAAAAGGGGGCACAGCTTGAGGAGAGGACAGTAGCCCTTGTCCCCAAGGTAGCAACTCCCTCCATTGCAGAGCCTTAAAATATACTCAGTTGATGTAGAATGCTGGCATTTTAAGGTTGGAGTGAGGATCGTTTTTTGGGTGAGAGAAGTGAAGGGCAGCCCCCCCCCCTCAAGTACTGCCCTCTTCAAAGTCTGGTTGCAGCAGGGGGACCTTTTTGGAGGGGGGGTGGTCATAGTGTTGGGGAGGGTATAATTAGCTTTCCCCCCATGGCAACAGACTCCAGGAAGATGGCAGCTCACACAGCAATTATGTTTTCATAAAGCCCCCATAACCCCAGTAGGAGGGAGCCACAGGTATCTTAAACTCTTGTAGGATTGCTGGAAGCTCAGATCTTTGATTAGCTGCTTACCAGAATTCAGCACCTCTCCATTTTCTGAGCCAGGGTACTGGCACTGCTTGCAATGACCTTTTATATTTTTTAATAATTTGTTCATAAGGATTTACTGTTATATTTAATGGTTTGAAATATTCATGCAGTTTCAATTACAAATTTATTACGGGAAGTTGCCCTGAGTACCTTGATGTAGTACATCAAGGAGTAAATTTAAATAAATCTATTAAATATGTCATACAAGTCTTTACTACTCTTATTGCAGACATTTAATATAACCTTCCTGTAATTGGTCCCATTCTTATCATGGTGTACCAGGTAATGGATGAGGCTAAACAGCCTTTGCTTCTCTGCTTGCCTTCCCCTTCCAGCTACGCCTTGGCAGGTTTCTCTTTCTAGACCCTCTAACTATTCTTGGCAGTTGCTACCGTGCCACAGAGGTAATTTAACCCACCCAGGTGAGCAAAGGTCATTGCTGTGAGCCAGTGGAGTAGGTTGCTGGAGGAGGATGCTGTGATCCACTGGTGTCTGTCATGCAACGCTTTGGGTTGACATTTATGGCTATTTATGGTTCCCAGATAGGAATGGCCCTCCTGTGAGTTAAAGCCAAGTGAACTGGGTTCATTAGAGCTTCAGTCAGTGGGACATAACTTTTTTGGTGGCGGGCATCGAGTCGGTGTTGACTCCTGGCAACACCTGGGCAAGTCCCTGCTGTTTATTGGCAGTGCTTTGCCCTTGCCTTCTTCCTAGGGCTGGGAGAAAGTGACTGGCCCAAGGTCACCCAGCTGGCTTTATGCCCAAGGTGAAACTAGAACTCACATCCTCCTGGTTTCTAGCCTGGTCCCTTAACCCCTACACCAAACCGGCTCTCAGAAAGTACTGCAGGACATACTGTGACTACTTGTGTTCAATTTATTTTGTTGTTCTCACAATCTTGCTACTGCCAGAAAGTTCTTCTACCATGTTCTGGAGTATAGCAGTAAAAAAGGAGGGGGGGGGGGGGCGTTATTTTGTAAGCCATTATCCAGCCAAAGCTTCACTGGGGCTTCAAATCATCGTCATCAATAATTACAACAAAATAACCATCCCGGGTCAGACTAATTGTTCAACTAGTAGTGCTACTCTTACTGACAGTGTGCCAAGGATCGATACTGGGCCCCCAGCCTGCAAAGCACAATGAGCTATAAGTCTGCTCCCATCTCCAGCTACTGCAGTTGCTTTTTTCTCCTTGGAAGTGCAGAACAGAGAATTGGGGGCATGGAACTGAGGGATACAAGGTCAGCTCCTCCATCTGTAGTCTTAAAAAAAATCCAAGAGAACTTTCCCAGCTTTTATTTGTCTCAGTGGGAAGACGGTAGTGCCAGTGATGGATTCCCTCCAAAGGTATTATGGAGGAGGGAGTGTTCTGGGCAAATCCCCCCACCCTGCCCAAGACATCAGGAATGAAGATATGTGGCCCCCCAAACTTTTCCCCAACTCCCCAATCACTTAAGAACACTATTGAGGGTTAAATAATTTGCAGCTTTAATTTTTTTTTAAAGAATAAAAATACCTGCATATATAGAAAAAAAAAGATATAGCCAGTTTTCTGTTATTTTACAAGGAAAAATAAAACTGTTTAAAAGCAACACACTATTAACATTACAAGTAGGACTCCCCACGATGAGGGCTGGAACCTCCCATTTTTGCAAGGTGGCCTTTGACACACCACTCAATGGCTGGTGGAGCAGCAAGCTCAAGAAGTTGCATGGCCCTGCTGTCCCTCTCATTCTCCTTCCAGACTTCACCACTTTTATTTAAAAGGATAAGATTTAAAAAAGAAAAAAAAGCAGCTCCACAACTTCCATCTTCAATCACATTTAATGTACTTTCTGCAGCAATATTTCCCATTCTGGTGCCCTCCAGGTGTGCTGGGAAAATTCCTTCAGCCGTGTGGGCTGGGGATTCTGGGACCAGTAGCTTCAAAACCTCCAGCAGGCACCAGCTTAGGGAAGTTGGTCTAAGTCAATGTTTCTCAACCTTAGCAACTTTAAGACATGTGGACCAACTTCCAGAATTCCCCAGCCAGCCATGTTGGCTGGAGAATTCTGGGAGTTGAAGTCCATACATCTTAAAGTTGCCAAGGTTGAGAAACACTGGTCTAAGTTAATTCAACCTGGGCTGGTTCCTCACAACCATGTCTCTGGAATTAGGAAAATTACAAAGCAAACAGCAGAAATGGCTGGCATTGTTCCCAGCTACAGTATCTTCCTTTAGGAAGGGTTGTGGCACCATCCATGGAGCCAGTTTGGTCTAGTGGTTAAGGCACCAGGCTAGAAACCAGGAGTTCTAGTCCTGCCTTAGGCATGAAAGCCGGCTGGGTGACCTTGGGCCAGTCATTCTCTCTCAGCCCAACTCACCTCACAGGGTTGCTGTTGTGGGAAAATAGGAGGAGGAGGGAGCATTAAGTATGTCTTGAGTTATTTATAAAAATAATAAAGGCGGGATAAAAATAAAATAAATAAATAAAGCCTCCATCCAGCAAGGAAATCCAGCTTACCATTTCAGACTGATATCAAGACAGTGTGAGACCTGTGTTTGGATATACAATTTTACTGCTCTTTTGAAGGAGCAGGAAACCTGCGCTTACCAAGGCACCTACATTACACCAGGCATGCCTCTTTGAAAGGGCTGGTTGTAGGGTCATCCTCAAGCAGTCAAAAAAGTCAAGATGGCAGGTGCGATAGAAGCTCTGCCCCTCTTTCTCATGAGTTAATATCAAGATTTATATCAAGAGAAGAGGGAAAACCACCCAGAGTCCCTTTAGTGGGAGGAGATGGGAGGTGACAAATTTGATAAATAAATAAATAACATATCTTTTAAAGTAGAATAGCTAAAGATGAATATACACTGCCTCTGCAGTGGACTGGGGCTGAGATGAAGCCAATCTTATTACTGAATACAACATCCTAGAACAGTAATTAAAACAAACCCTAAACCTCTAAATTAAATGCAAATGCAGCGGTTATAGATTGCTTAAAAGCTCAGTTAAATTAAATGGAATTTAACCTGAATTAAAATATTAGCATACTCATAGATTAAAAGCACAAGAAAACAAAACCTTTATACTCGCCTGGTTGCGGGCTTGCCTCAGTGGGAAGGGATCTGTGAATGATTTTAGGATATGAGTAGGAATATAAAAGAAGAGGGATTCAGTCAGATATTGTGGCCCCAAGCCCTGAAGAGTTTGAGAGGTTGTGTTGAACTAACTGATACTGAAAGATAATGTGTTTAAGGAAACCCTAAAGTTCCTTATCGCGTTCTCGATATTCTAAAGGAAAACCTTCACTTCCCTTTATTACCACAAGAGGGCAAAAATTAAAGATTTATTTCCTGAAGTCTATAGCCTGATGTAAAAGTGATCGGATTTGAAACAAACCAGAAGTCTGGTAAGGCGGTTTCCGACTAACAAATTTTATTAAAGGGCATAAGCTTTCATGAGTGGCAGTTCACTTCATCAGATGTACAGAGTGGTTAAACTAGGACCTACATCCATCTAGCTATTCCATGCTTCTGATGAAGGGAGCCGCAGCTGCCAAAAGCTTACACCCTTTAATAAAATGTGTTAGTCGGAAAAGGTGCTACCAGATTCCTTCTGATTTTTTGCAGCCATAGACTAACATGACTCTCCTCCTATAATGGATTTGAAATAGTATTTTGAGTGCTATTGGGAGTGCTGTTTTTCACTTGGGAGATTTAACTCGCTCCTCAGTCCAAGCCAGAACAATGGGGAAATTAAAACAGTCTCCCCAACCCCATGCAGATATGCCAGCTTGGTTTTACTTTTTAAATCAGTAAATGGATCTTCATCCATATTCAGCATAAAGGTGGTCCCGGGTCTGTAAAGATCCATCTTCATACTATGTCCAGGTTTGTTCTCTACTTCGTGGCAGAGCTATATACCAATACATTGCTAGAGGGCAGAGGGAATGGCCTTGAAGTACAAGGGGAAGAACTGCTACCAAGTCAATGGTCAGGTAAGAGGGGCTTGAGCCCATGCCAAGAAAACACCTTGAGAAAACATCCTCCCTAGTTCACATGAAGGTAAAGTGAGGGAGGGGGAAGTACGTTCAGACTTCCAATTCTATTTCTATAGCTGTTACAATAAAAGTAGTTTTGACTTACATGGTATTGGTTTCTTAGCCTGGTCTACCTTGTAGGGCTGACAAATGTCTCTCTCAAGAAACTCAACCATCACTCAGGAGCTAGCAGCCAAACGGTCAACGAGAAGCCTCAGGTAGAGAAGCTGCTTTTATTATGGATATAAGAACCATCCATAACAAAGGAAATCAGCTCTTGCAGAACCAGGCAGTCCAGAACAGTTTACATCTTGTGACTCTTTCTCCCGCCCTGATGTGGGAGAACCTCTTCCCATTCTTTTCTGAGGCCGGGCTGTGGAGGGCACCTATGCCGTTGTCAGCACCTGCTCATTCAAGCATTCACACACACAGTCAAGAAACTGGATTTCTTTGAACTGTTTTAATGAAGTGTAATGAACGGTACAGAAGGCAAGCTGCGAATAAAGAATTCCCGCCAAAACCTAATTTAAACTACATTCCCTTAGCTTTCCCACGAAGCGTGTCGCTCCCCCTCCCATCCAGATGGTATTCCTGCCGTATCTCAACCTCGCGTCCTTGATGTGCTCCATAGCCATAATAAACCCCTTTACACTCCAACTTCACACACCCCTCCCATCCGGCAACCTTAGAGAATGACATGATGGGAGATGCCCTGTTAAGGGTTTCTGTGAAACCCTTGATCAGGGAATCTGACAGCCGTGTTGTGATGACAGTCCTGCCTCATCTCAGACTCTTGGTTTCCTGCCTTGGCAGCTTCAGTCCTCCCACTGTGAAAGAGGCTTCTGCTTTTCTGCTTCGTTCTCAGGGTCCCTTCAGATTCCTTTCAGCTACCTTTTGGTGCTACTTTGGAGCTTCTCTTATCACTGCAAGGAGGGGAAAGGGTTACTGCTATCAGTGACTACAGCTGGCCACCATGGCACCAGAATATAAAAAGTACATCATGGCATTGCAACACCAGCTCTGACCATTTGTACTGGTGTTGTGACAGCACACCTAAGTACTAAGGGGCAGAGTTTGCATCACAGTGTTGAGTAATTGAAAGGACATAATAAATGGTCAACACCACCATTTCCCCATACACACTCCCTAATGTACTTTTCTCAGCTAGGAAAAAAGCTGATAAAAGAGGAGATAATCTCCATATAGGAGTCACGGCAATGAGATTTTAAACCCAATGCATTTATCTCCAAAACAAACTTAGAAAAAAGTATGCCACTTCTGATCAAATAAACCTGATTTCACTGCAGTTTTCATGTGAATAAAAAAAGAACACTGAAAGCATTATTTTCCCATCAAATGAAAAGAAAAAAAAATGTAATGCAGAAGAAATTTCCAGCACAGCGTCAAGTAATCTAGATAATACACTCAAGAGAAACAGTAATTAGCTCTTAAGTAAACGAATGATTCAGAACAGGCCTCGGTTCTCCTTTTAGGCAGAAAATGTTATGTCTGCCTTCAAAAACCATATGATTCTTTTATTTTTAATTTGATATGTAAGTGAGCTTTTTAGTCTGTGCTGAAAATGGCGTTTCCTTCTATAATAATGTATTTGGCCTAGAAATCTCAATGTACTAACATATTCAGGTGCACCTAGAATGCCCCAATGCTAAATAACCTGCTCTTTTCTTAGTAAGGCAAATAAAGGTATTCTTAAATCAATTATGTTCACCATTTAACCTGTGTGAGAATCCATTAGAAAGTCCTTAATGGAAGCAATTATATCTGGCTGTAATTTAGAACAGCCAGTTTCAACAGTATTGTCTGATGCATTTTGTTTTCAATGCTGTAATAACTTGTATATCTTTAATTTCTTTTAAGGTAAGCTTTTTTTGTCCCTGTTCTTATTCTGCAAAGAAATTATTCTTGCATTCCCTTTAGAGCTCCCTGATCTCTGGTTGAGGTTGACAGCCCTGTTAACAGCCTTAATTTCCTCCCCAGCCCATGGGAAATGCAGCAAAACCCCATTCTTTAGCCTTGTTTCCTGGATCTGGCCAGATCCAGTTTGCCTCTCTTCCAACCTGAGATTCTATCACCCATTTTTTGAAAGCATGCTGAAATATAACCACTCTCCAGCATTAAGGCCTTGAATAAAGCAAACTGACCTCTACTCCTTAACCTTGTCTGTTCATTGACAGTCACAAAATGTTCCTAGTGCTGAGTTCAGTCTCTCTTCCTCAAAGCTTTGCACACATCTGCAACTCCCCCAAGCCAAATATTATTATCCCCTTTTGCAAATAGGAGGAGGGACCGAGTCAGTGAGAAGGGAGTCTGCATGATAAGACCACCGAATGACTTCACTGCAGAGGTGAAACACAACTTCAACACTTCAGACATTTAGCTCCTATTTTTCACCCTTTTGCTGAAATCATTGGTGGGGGTGGATTTTAAGTGTGAAAAGAGTTCTTTAAAATATTTTCCCTAGAATTATAATTTGGTTTCTAGCATTGCAATCTTGCATAGGCTGGAAAGCAGAATTCTCTGACTTTCTGAGGATCACCTGGGCAGTAGTCCCTCTGCTGATTCTGCAAACCCCTAATGCCCTTTGAAGGAAACCACAACAGGTAACCTGGAGTGAAATACAGTACATGTTATCATTACTGTACACTGCAATTTACTTGCAAAAGCCTCTTCAGAATTAAGGTTGCGCTTTCCTTGTATCGCAAAACAGCATGCCCCATGGCCTGTTTCCTACTTGCCCTTCCTAAAAGACAAATGAGAAGAAGGGAGCATCAGCTAGAGAGGCCTGGGGTGGGAGGGAAGTTATATATCGTTCACGCAGAGAACGGACTACTGCACTGCTGCAAAGCATTCAAATGTAGGTTCTGTGACTCTGGACAACATTGTATTAAAAAAGGAGCTTAAGTTATTAAAGTGAGCGGCTTTAATCATGCTGTTGGGGCGGGGTAGGGGGGTGGGAAGAATCCATTGCTACCAGAGCATACAAGATGAAAAGTATTTTTGCTGCAAACTCAATATATCTATCAGGATTAGCCACCACTACACTTGTACATGTGTATCTGACTCCACTTCAGTCTTAGAGGTCCGGCTAAATATTATGGGATCCAATGGAATTTTATCTAGAGATTGACCCCGTGACCTTGAACCTGATCATTCTGGTTGCTAGCTATGTGATCTTGCTTTTGGTTTTCCTGATCTCTTGCGTGCTCTATGACTGTCGAGGGAAAGACCCCAGCAAGGAGTGTGTTCCTGAGATTCCTATGGAAACCCAGAAGCCAATCCGGTTGATGGTGGTGCAACAAGGCTGCCCTAGCACCCACTGGGCAACAGGACTTGTCCCTGCTTACAAAAATGCGTCTGGTCCACCCGAAAAAAAGACTACGTTGGTGTAAGAAGGCCATCCATTTCTCCAGAATTCTAGCCTTCCATGATTCTCTCCTGTTTGCACAAGGATAAGTCAGCAAGGTAAGCCAAAATTGACAGCTTGTTGTTTACACATGCTACAGAGTGATTTCAGTATATTGCCGCTAGGATATTAATGAAGTTGGACCTAGCTCTTACCAAATGCAAATTCTATTTATTCATTATTTTCACATGTGACATCTGTCTTTAGCAGATGTTAGGGGTGTCAAGACAACAGAATACTCTGAAATCCCAATTGGCTGTGGTGGGTGGCTGAAGTCCCCCCCCCCAGAATAAATCAATGATTTGTCAGAGAAATAGGCACAAAGGAGAAATAGGCAGTTTATGAGTTAACATAATAGAGTTTATATGAAGTTAACATAAATATTTGCTACAGAAGCTATTTTTTTCCCCTGCTTGGGAGGACAGCTTGGGGATATTACAACGGATCTAATAATTTTTAAGGATGGTAGTTAATGTCATATGTTTGCAGCAAAGTACGTCCTTAACCAAATGTGTTGGTGCCACAAATCGAACATAATAGGTTTTGTTGTAAAGTATGGGCGAGTGAGTAAGTGCTATTTATTCCCCATCTGACACTTCAGCATAATATGGAACGTATGGGACCCAATCTCTCAAGGATGACACTGCCACACATTTCCCCATTCTGCACCTAGCATGTGCTTCAAGTCATCTTTCATCTGAACAACCCTCTTTGGGAACTCTCCTTGAACAAATGTCCTGTATTGGCCAAATAATTGGGGAGTTTTAGTCCTGTACATTTAGAACATCCCAGGTAATGGAAGATCATTTTTATTTTAATTATGGGTTGTTGAAGAAACTAGTAGGGCCTAATTCACACATAATGCTAACTATAATTCTTGGTTTACAAACCAGAGAGTGTGGTTTGACACTAAGCCAAAAGGAAGCAATCCACATTATGGTTTATGGGGATGTGTGAACCAATCAGTATAGCAGAGTAGGACCAGAGAGTTCCAAATTCATATCCTTTCCCCATTCCTGAAGCTCACTGGGTGATTTAGGGACTCAAACTGCTTTGGAGAACGAATAGTCTGAAGACACCATCTCTGTGTTTAGAAGAATGTACCCTATCATGTTTTTGTTAAATTCCTAGGAATAGATTGATTGCCAGGTCCAGTACGTGCCTTATGTAAGAATTGGAGGGCAGCTTCCAGAGAAATCCTTGCTGCTCCCCCTGCCCCTCAGCAAACATTAATAACTGCTATCTCTGCAAACTTGTTTTTTCAAAAATTGATTAAAATATTGTACACATAAACTAAAATATTTTTGGGTGCATCATGTAGCCATTATTCCAACGTAGATCAATAACACTAGATTTGAAAAGAAAAGTCTGTTGCTTGAGATGCACACGTAGCCAGTGCATAATTTTTAAAATGAGAACATTCAACCAAATCTGTCTAAAATTTACCATTTACCCTGGAACTAGAAAATTAGTTTCCTTTAAGACTTGTATCTGGAGGGAAGGTGGAGATTGTGGTGATCTTAGAGCAAGGAAAAATACTTTGTACATGGTTGGGGGGAGGCATATTCTTTTGTTCTACTGTTTTAAGTTTGATCATGTTATAGAGATTTGGTTTTAAAAGGCCTCAGAAGTTGGATACCTTTTCTGACCTGAAGGCAGGGCTGCAACTAGGGTCTGTGTCACCCGGGGCAAACATGGATTCTGCGCCCATTTTGGCACCCCCCCAGCGCTCATTTTGGCATCCCACCAGCGCGGTGCCCAGGGCACATGCCCCAGTTGCCCCCCCCAGTTGCGGCCTTGCCTGAAGGGGGGAGTTTGCAGACCAGTTATTAGGTTGAGTTACTAGAGAAAACACTTTGAAATCCTGCTAATCATATTTTACCAATTTTGAAAGTCCTGTTTGTAAAAGTCAGTGGTTCTCAAATGGTCTCTTTTGGGAACCAGAGCATCTGAATGAATCTTGTGATTGAGGCAGTTTAGGAGTTCTGTTAATAAGGAAAAATAAAATAAATAAACTTGGAGAATGCATTAAGAATGGTGTGATTAGATTGCTTTAGGCTGCTGAGGGAATGTCCTGGGTTTGCGGGAGCAGGATGGAGAATGCATTAAATAATATTGTACTGTATAGAATTTCAGTCACTTCACAATGTACCTATCAACTGTTTTTGCTTCATTGTGATCCCACTTGTTTATTATGCTGAGCAAGGGTGTAGACTTCTGTGCCCAAATGCCACTGGTGTGTTTTGTGTATAAGTGTGCGTCAATGTATCTGGGGCATGATAGGACAATAATAATAGACAAGATTTTCATCTCTCAAGTACAAAAGGCCACACTGCTTGGATCTGCACATATACTACAATGATACATTATGACATCCTAGGTTCTTGGGAAGAACTTGATGTGAATGAAGGCCAACGCCAGCTAAAGAACTGGCAGCTATGATTTCACATGATTGTGGATGATGTCGACAACAATGATGATGAAGAATTCAATTTATATGCTGCCCGACTCCCAGTGACTCTGGGTGGCTTACAAATCTTGATGCCAATAGAGCCTTCTTAGCCAAGACCAGAATGAGTTGAATCCCTTTCTGCCCCTCCGTTTCTGATTCACACAGCTGTAGTATCTCAGCATGTTTGGAGAACAAGAAGGCCAGAAAGAAGCTGCTATTTTAATAACAGTCTTTTCTGTGCATTTCTAGGATACAGACAGAACTTTTGTTTTCTGAACCCTGGATTAGTGCTGGGTTGCAGTCCACAAATATCTGAGCTTGGTAGTTTGCAAAAATCTCTGCTATGTTCCTGCATTGTGATGAGGGGGTTCAGAAAACAAAATAAGATGAGAAAGAGGGTCTCTCATGCTAAAAAAAAGGGGGGGCACATCAGGGAGGGAAACATATGCCCTCTCTCTTCAAAAAGGCTTAATCCTTCCAACTCAATGAGTCACACTTCTCCCTTTGACACTCACCCAAGTTGAGCAAATTATGGTGGTTCATAAGCAGCCAGCTTGTCAATCCCTCAGATTACGCTAAACAAGGGATGGAGAATTTGTGGCTCTTGTGATGACAGCTGAGCAAAATTCTCAATGTGTCTCACCATTGCTAGCTGGGGATACTGGGAGTTCCAGTTTATCAACATCTGAGAGGCCACTAGTTTGCCCCTCCTGGCCTAAGACAGATGTTCCACTTTGTAACTCTTAGATTGCGCAGTGCCTCAGATTCAATGGCCAAAAATGTTTTGGAGCCCATGGGAGAATTTGTGTAGCACCTGTTGGCCAAACCGTAAAGCAGCGGCCTCTTTTCCTGGCCTACTTGGCTACCTTTCATAGTTGATGCCTTTGGTCTCATGAGGTCCTGCAGGCAGGAGCCCCATGAGCATCACCACCTGCTCTGAAGCACCTTTTGGCCTTCTGTGGAAAGGGCTGCACGGCAGCCATACTACCTACATCACATTCCTATATTGAAATTAGATTTTGCAGGAGTCTGTAAGGCTGTGCTTATCTCTTCTGTGTCTTACGATCAGGTTACTGATAGCAGAAGAGCAGTGTGACTGGACCTAATCAGCCAGAGTTCTATTTGGAGTGGCAGTATATCAGACTTTGCCCTGACACGTAGTGCTTTGGGTGGCAAAAGGTCCCTGAACTCTGAGGTGCATTGTTTATAGTCAGACTTCAATTTCCGAGGCCTGGAGAAAGACATTTTCCACCTTGTTAAGCATATATGCAAACTGAAGCACACTGTAGTAGTATATTCTGTAAATCTTTCATAATGTATTTGCATTTCTCCTGAGGCACATCAGCCAGTTTTCTTCTCTACAAACCAGAGAGGAGGAATTTTGCCTATTTAATAAACTTGGGTCCATTTTTCTTATTTAATGTTCCAGAATTAAAGATGGATTAATGCCTCTCTTTTCAACCTGCGTCAGTTTTCCATGTTTTTACAGCATTTGTCTATGTTAAGCTATGAATATTGGAAAAAAGGGTTTCAAATTGTTTTCATGTATATATTTTCATTTCTGTTCCCATTTAAATATTGCTTCTTTCTACAGAATTTGACCATAAATGCATACGTATTTTAATATTTTAGCTCACTGGCAACCTCTAGATGTTTGGACTATAATCTCCATCATCCCCAGCTAAAAAAAGGTCTATTTTTTTTTCAAGCATCTTTAACTGGAATTTGGAGCTATCATAGAACAAAAATAGCTGAAAAACTATTAACACTAGATGTCACAGTTTAGTAGTTAGTAAATTCTAATGATGACATTGAACTAGGACTGTTTTTTCTGAATAATGCTAGGTCACAAAGACAACATTTAAGAATGGTGTCTATATTTCTGGGTTGCATAATTTTGCCCGCACAATTTCCCAACCTACTTTTTTGTAGATACCGTAGCTGCAGTCTCTCTGTCAAAACTTAAATATATGAATTCACGGGCATCAGACTGAATACTGAAATTCCAAATGTTTAATGTTTTGGAAGTGAGCATTTATGAAATGTGAAGATGTGCTTTCTGCATGTTTTGATGTCTTTCCAACATTCTTTGGCAAAATATTCCATTAGAACTGTTTCTGCAGGCTTTGAAATTATATACTGTATAATAATAGAAGCACAGGAATAAAGCAGGATTATGGGTACTGCGAGAGCCAGTTTGGTGTAGTCGTTACAGCAACAGGCTAGAAACCGGGAGACTGTGAGTTCTAGTTCCGCCTTGGGCACAAAGCCAGCTGGGTAACCTTGGGCCAGGCCCTCTCTCTCAACCCTAGGAAGCAAGCAAGGGCAAACCACTTCTGAAAAAACCTTGCCAAGAAAACTGCAGGGACTTGTCCAGGCAGTCTCTGAGAATCAGACGCAATTGAACAGATTAAAGAAAAAGAAAGTACTGTGCCTTCCACAGATAGCTTTGGCTCAGTGTACAGAGAGTCTGCAAACACACAAGTTATGCACGCTCAGGCATTCTTTTCATGACGAGGCCCCTGCGTTTTGCAAAGTCCAGGATGGCACATTAACAGCCAAATGTGCATAAAAACTGCACAGGGATATACTTTCTCCTTGTAGTGGGGTGTTCTTTTCTTTTCTTTTTTTGCAATATTTAAGGTTGCTTGTGTAGATCTTATATGAAAACAACTACAGATACACAATTCCTGTCCAGAGAACTGATGAATGTGTGACAGTAAGACATTTGACAGTATGATGATGATGATTTTTTATTCATGTGCTTTGTCCTTTAATCCTTCTCATTTCACAGAGAATGCTTTCTGTAAACGAAAAATATTGACATATGGGAATTGGCTTGAAGCTCATATGGTGTAGTAGTTAAGGTGCTGGACTGCCCCCAGGAAAACCTAGGAACTTGTCCACCCTCAGCCATGGAAGCTCATGGGGCTTGCTGTGTGGAGAAAAATGGTTGGAAGGAATGCACTATACCCCTCTTTGATTCCTTGTACAAGAGGTGGGATATAAATTTACTCAATCGGTGTTCAACAGTGTAAGGGATTTGCTTCAGTGCATGTATAAAAGTAGTGGCACAGCAGTTAACTGCAGCTTTCCAGCTAACCTATACAGTGACCTGGTTTACACATCACACTATGTTTTGTTGAATAACCTGCTTTTGGTTAAGTTCGACATAACACTAAGCTATAAATCATTGTTTATGAACAGTAATGGCAGGTTTCACCCACTGTGCTAGGCCCAATCCAAACAAACGAAACTGATGAGGTGGTGTGCTGAATGAACCCAGCCATTTTCAGAGGAAAGGCATGAATATGCAATCCCCGCACGTGATCATGACATGGATTTTGTGATGTTTTCTCTGTATGTAAAAACACTCCTACTTAAGACACATACAGAAAACTTCCCAGTTCAGTGGGAAAGCAGAACGGGAAGTAGCAACGAATCGGCTGCTGTACAGTGGGAGACGGAGGGCAACTTCTTGCATAGGATCATTCATCAGATGTAGTTGATAGCAACTCTCTTTTAAAAGTCACAGTGTCTTGTGCATCAGGTTTCCAGCCAGGGCCTCCCTCCTTTCAGAGGGAGCCATTCATCACTGACCGGGCTACAGGTGTTTTAAAGCAGAATGCCTTCTCCTGGTTCTTCACCTGCCTGCGGTTATATTTCAGGTTCTGATCAGTGCAGGAACTAAATTCAGGTTTACTCTCCATATATGCCATTTCCCGTGTGAATGAAAGCCTTCAGTTTAGCCCATTGTATACATGCAATGATCCCATCACCGTTCTGTTCCAACAGGGAGGACTAAATACTTAAGCCTTTTGGAAACGGAAATCAACTTTCCCTTTTTCAGAAGTATTGTCTATATAAAGGAAATGTTGGTATGCCTCCTGGTAGAGCATATTGCTGGTTGTAACACTTAGTTAGCTTATTGAGGCTGATAACCTGAGACACACATATCCTGAGCAGGTAATATTGAGGCGTGTCCTAGTTTCTCCCTCTGTGGTAATGAGAGAGAATTTAAATTAAAGGATGGCAAGTATCCTTGCTAAATATGCCTGTCACTGATAGGTAATAATTCTTGTCAGGGCACATTCATGAGACATCCATATACTTAAGGCGATTGGGGAAAACCATATTTGTTTGTTGTATTTATTTATTTATCTGAATGTGCTGGCTGCCCAATGAACTCTACCAGGCCTAGTACTCAAATCTCAGCTGCCGATGGGCTGTCCCAAGTATCTAAAAGGAAATATCGTTGGGAGATTATAGAATTGGAGATCTATAATTAAAGGGCAGATAGGAATGTCACCCATCCTTTCTAGAGCAAAACACCTTTCACAGGCTTTCCCCCGGCATTCAGGCAAAGGGAATAATAGTCCACAGGGAATGGGAAGGTGGGGGCGGGACTCTCCTGCCAGTCAGTAGTAAAGTGTAAACCGTTTGTCTGCCCGACATATGTTTATAAGCTTAGTGCCAGCACTGTGTTGACAGTAACAACAAGGAGCATCCCGCCAGTGGTGCTGGGCCTTGTGTTTGTCTGTCTTGGCAGGCGTCCTGCTAAAGTGGTATCACCACCACCAATTCAGAGACTGTGTCCGTGGAAAGAAGCTGAAATATCACATCGTGTATTTATGTGTTCCTAAACATTCATCTGCTGACACTCAAAGCCATTTTTCCCCAAAGGCAGCTGGCTGGAAGGTCATTGATAGAGACACCCTCATGTCAAGCTTAACTTCTGGTGACACAGCCAATCAGTTTTCTTTGCAAGAGTACAGAAGTGGTTTGCCATGCTTGCCTTCTGGGAAGTTCAGCCCTGGTATCTCCTGGTGGTCTCCTATCCAAGTACTAAGCAGGCCCAACCCTGCATAGCTTCTTAGTCCAAATAAGGTTGATGCTGCCCCTGTTGGGATGTAGTATCTCTTTATTACTGCTGGTATAAGCTTGCTTTATGTACCACAGCATTTGTTAACATTGCTAACAATGATAATTGTTGTGTATGTCTGTATAATGTATAATGTTGAAAACACTAAGAACCAAATACTGTATACTCCAGTAAGGTTCTCCTGGGTGGGTTTACTTTCCATGAATGAAAGACTTTTGTATATGGAGAGCATTTAAGCACACAGCAGGCTCTCACCTGAAGAATGAAATGGTTCCATGCCGAAAAGCCTGTTCAAAAGTATTCTGTCTTAATATTTTTATCAGTTTATGTAAACCTTGCTTAACAACCATAATCGGGACTGGCAACTCTGTCGCTAAGTGATGTGGTCGTTAAGCAAGGAAAGACATCACGTGACAGCGACTTGTGATTTCACCACTAGCCTCTCCGTTGCCTCTGCTTGTCAGAAGCCAGCTGTGAAGCATGCAAATGGTGACCTTGTGACTGGGAAGCTGTGATGGTCATAAGAGCAAGGACCGGCCATAAGGTTAGTTTTTCAGCACCGTTATAATGTCGAACGGTAGCTAAACAGGGCAGTCCTTAAGCAAGGACTACCCGTACTACCAACTTTATAGAAGCAGTTCTGATCTTTTGGAGAAAAGATTGAAAAATCAAAGAAGTCTTATTAAAAATAGAAAATTGTTTGGTCTAAATGTTCCTTCTAAATTCATGTCTTACCAAAGATTTAAAATGTTTTCATATGCCTTTTATAAGCCTTTCGCTACCCAAATGCCTCCTTTTTTCCTGTTGTACGAATCAAGCACCATGAAAGCATGATTTCAAATGTAAATGTCCAGCAGCAGAAACTGAATTAATGACCTGAATTTTACAAGCTGTAGCTTTGGGAGGAACATCTGGTTCCCAGTTTTATCCAGAGATCCAATAGATTCATGATAAGTTTGATCTACAAAACAAGAATCAGACTGAAGTTCTGTAGAAGCTCATTCACACACCGATAAGCCCTTCTGACCTGCATGATAGCAAAAAAGCAGTTTGATATGACATAATGTGTCATTTTTTGATATGTGTCTTTTCCTGTTACCTTTCCAGCATGAAGTGAAGTGAAGGTACGGTACTTGTACAACACCTCCATCCCATTTTCTGTAAAATGGGCAGATGAGGGTACCTGGGCCAAGGTTCACAGGCTGTGTGAGTGTCTGTTTCACCAACATGTGAACAACCAGCTCTGGACACTCTCTGCTTCTAAGAATCCTCTGCACATTTGACATTTACATGCACGGCTTACCAGCAAACTATGTTACAAATAGGTCAGCTTCTCCAGCATTTCCTCTAAAATCCTCTGGCTGTTCTCCAGATGGCTTTGGCTTTGTCTATGCAGAGGATTATTGCAACATCAACATTAGGCAGTGAGATGGAGTCACCCTCTGTAAACAAGCAGCCCACTTCTGTTTTGCCACTCTCTTTCTGCCTCTTGTTGCTAATCAGCATTTATTCAGAGAGTGAATCAAGTTTATATTCACAGGGCGCTAGGGACGTTTTTCCTTTATTGTCCTACCTAGCTGATACAGCCTCTTGCCCAGGTCCCAGTGCCCTGCTGCCTAGGCTGTCCTCACCCCATAAGGGCAAAATACCCTTATGGATGGACTCTGGCCCAGATTTCTCTGAGAAGAAATGCCTGTAAGCAGGAGAGGGCTATATATGGTTTCAATCCATGTGTGGAAGAATCTCAGCAAGTCCCTTCTGTAAACAACCACAACAAACAAGAATGCAACACTTTGATTTCATTCCAGTGCTCATATGGCCGATGTCATACATTAGTAGCTTAGAAGTGGGCACAGCCAAAGGCATACTCTCCACATGATAAGTTGGTGATGGTGAAGGGCTGTGACTAACATCCACTTTCTATAGGAAACCTGCTGGTAGAGAAGTCAGTGGAGAAAGGAGGTCTGGATTCTGAGCCAGTCTTTCTGTGTCCTATCTTCTATTGGTGAATCTGTTTCCTGTCAGTCTAGCCTGTCAGCAAAGTAGCTGTGTGTGTGTGTGTGTGTTAATGTAACATCCATAAAATAATGACCATCACAGGAACGCAGCTCTTTAGCCCTGAGACACATTTGGCATCGATCCCAGTCTCAGAAGTTCTAACTTTGTATGTTTGGGGCTGACTGGCTGAAAGAAAGGAATGAGTGGCATGAAATGGGCAGCGGAATGATCACAGCCCTTAAGCACCCAAGGCAGAATCTTTTTCTGCGTACTGAATTTAGTCTCTTGTGGTGGAAAAGCTGGAGGTGGGTGGTAGTGGGTGGAAATGTTATTTGGTTATTGGCAAAAACACAGTGAGCAGGCAGAGAAGAGGAAGTCCGACAAAGGCTTCCTAGTAAGGGGTCCCTTGATAAGTTATGATAACCAGTCTCTTCCAATTCACAGAGAACTTGAAGTACCTGCAGAACTATTGCTGTGCTTCTCTAAATACCAACACAACGATACAACAAAAATGCTTTTAAATCAGTAGCCCATAAGACAAGAACAGGGCAACTGTCTTGGCCTAAGGGACATATTTATTTATTTGTTGCATGCGCATATACTTTTTTGGGGGGTGGGGTTGGTTTTAATGTTCTGAGCGCTGTCCAGGATCACTACTGTGAGATGGGCAGCTAGATACTGTAAATTGCTTAAATAAATAAATAAATGACTTCCCCACCCCTCTAGGGAACTCAAAGCCACTGACTTGAAGCCCCACCCCCATCTCAGCCCAACAATCCTTGGAGGATGCTTGGCCATTTCCTGGGGCTCTGTGACATTACTGAGCAGGATCAGAGCTGCTCACTAATATCTCTTCCCTCCACATGTACTTACTGACATATACCATCTTTCTGCGTCATTTACTTTCACTCTCCTGAAAACTAGGGAGGGTCCCTTCTGAAACGTTTCCCACGCCCTCCCTCCTCCTGTGGGTTGAGACTCCTTTTACATGCTGGTCGTCCGGTCTGCGGCTCTCCCTCCTGTCTCCCCAGGCCATTCCCACGTACATTACATTTATACACATACAGATTTGATCCCTAAGATACACACCCATACAAATATGTCTCTTTCTTATATGCATTGGCCCAGATAAGCAAGCATCATTATTAGAGTAAAACAGAATCAACAGTCCAGAATGCTGTATTTTCTTTTTGCATTTAGAAAGAGCAACCTCTTTTCCAGCACACAGAGGCATGCAGATGACGGTTTTAATGTTACACACTTATTGCTTTAATGTTTCTTGTTCTGTGTTTCTTGTTCTTTTCATTCTGTTGTATTACGGGTTTGTATTAAGTTTTTGTAAGTGACCCAAACCCATTAAGGGAGTAAATGGCATATCAGTTTTCTAAATAAGTCTTCTTAATAAATCATTGGTGGGCTGCATAAGATGACCACATAGTAGTTAGGTCCAACCTCTGCATGAGCTGGAGACTTCTCATCCTTTCTTTAAGGTAAGTGGCATTCAGGGCTTTTGGAAAGCAGCTGTTAATATTGGATGCCCTGGACAATAGCTTGGATCTCCCTTTTGCAAGCCATGTTTAGCTATTGCAGCTTAATAGGATTCCAGGGGTTCCTACTTGTATTTGCTTGAGCAGGAGTAAAGCTTTGGGCAAGGGGCTCACATAAAGCATGCTCCCTACTTTCCTAAAGAATTCTACTTGCATTTAAGTGATTTTAAAAGCCACCCATGTGTGGGTCTCCACACACAAGGAGGTCAATGACACTATGCTTAGGCATGAGTTGTCTCAATTGGCTAGGGTTGCCCATCATGCTAAACCATAAGCCCTAATGGCTGCATTCACACAAGACTTAACCAAAATGAAAGCAATTGTTTTATGACTTAGATTAACGTGAGCCCATTTTTAAAGCATAAATTGGCACATGCAACTGTGCCTCTCATGCATACAGTACACCCTCTATTTAATAGGCCAAGGGAAGAAGGAGTGCTTGTTAAAGCCAAATGTTCATTCAGTGGTAAGTAGGATTTTTGGATCACAAACACATACTCTGAAGAGAGTAAGAGAGATTACCTTGATGGAAATATGCAGGAACATTTACCTAGGCAAAGGGGGCTGAAGCCATTTTTTAAGTCCAGAACAATGAGGTAACATTCAGAAGCAGCTCAGGTAGACGGCTCCCTAATTCACTGAACTATAAGAAGGAGGAGGAGGTACAGCACAGACTTACAAGCTTCTGCTACTACAGCCAATCTCAGAGCTATATATCAACAGAGCTGATTTTCTGATCTGGTCTACCCAGTACCTGACATATTCATATACAAGACAACCTACTGTACTTATAAGAATGAATAATCATTTTGAGAGGAAGCTGCAAGCATTGTCTGGACTGATCCAGCAAGTAACACTTTGTTATTTGGGGCAAAATCCATTATTGCCAAAAATCTGGACAAAACTCAGATCCAGCAGATTTTGTGCATTAAATCTGAAGTCCACTAAACTGAGGTCCATTAAGTTGACAGTTTCCTGCAGGACTACACCCTATTTAAATATAACTCCAGTCTGCCTCATCCCTTCTCACAGTGCTCAATAATCTGTCTGCCAACTAAGAGCTCCAGAACTTCTCGTTCTTCTCACAAACACATTTTGGGGTTCACATGACCCTCTGAAACACGAACTAGCCAACCAAACTAGCCCAGTACTGTATACAATCCCAGCTCAAGTAATTAGCTTATAGTTCCACTTCTTGTACGAACTGGTTAAGTTAATTATAATATAGCTTCTGTGGCCCCACATCTCTGGCCACTAGGCACTGCCCTTCATGGCCATTTTAGCTTGAACTGCAGGAGAGATCTGGCTTCCGCAGACACAGCTGCCTGTGTAATACTTCCTTGACCAACACTTTTCAAAGTACAAGTCAGATCTTGCACAGCCTTCCAAATAAACTTGAGTTTAACTGCTCACTTGAAAGAATGCTAGACCTGTTTTCTAAACATGGCTTGGAAAGGTGTTTTTAAAACAGGACAGCTTTTTAAGAGAGAACGCTAATCCTTCGGTGCACAGATAATGAAGTTAAACAAGAACCTGTTTGTAGAGCTTTTTGACAGGTGGCTAAACAGGCCATTCCAAGCACCCACCTCCATGCACCCTACCCTGCCTCACCCCACGTTAAGGAGAGGGACTGGTGGTCATTTCCCACCAGGAGGTGATGCTTGTTGAAACAGCAGATGAAGTTGAGGGAATCTGCCAATTCCTTTCTTTAACTCGCCCCATATGAAACATTAACAATGATACCACATGCTAGGCTCATTACTGTAGCAGAATAGAGATCAACAGCAAGACATTTTATGCCAGCATACTTTCCTGCCAGTTCAAAGACTACTGGATTGCATTTTAGAGCAGCTATCTGGCTGTGTCCTTAGAGCGTTCAAAGAATTACAGCTATCTGATTGGGCAGCAAAACCCCAGTCAACCTCTAGACAGAAACAACAATCTGGAGTTTTCTGTATCTCTTTGCATGCAGCCATCTAGTGGGTGTTCAGATACTTGAAGCCCAGATCTGGAAGCCCTACAAAGACTCAGACTAGGCCTTGCTAGATGGCAAGATCTAGACAATTGTGGCTTATCTCAACAAGCTAAGCAGGATCAGACCCACTGAGTATTTGGAGAGGAGACCTACAGGAAATATCAGGGTGGCAGTCTAGTAATAAAGAAAAACCATCCATGTTGTTGCCAAGAAAACTACACAGATGTATCCGTAAAATCACCCAAGAGAAATTTGACTTAAATGGCAATCTACTTTTAATTGCATCTTAAATTCAACTGGGATCTCAAGCAGCAAAGAAACCCAAACAAAAATATTAACAAAAAAAAAATGGAACACCTATCTACAGTATAATAGAAAGAAATGCAAACCATGCTTGCTAAAATCCTCTTCTACATAACTATTCAAGATCCTCATTTTCCCCTGGCTACCCTAGCTAGAAAACCCTATGGATTACAACAGAACGTTTTGCGATATAGTGCTGCAAAATGAGCCCCTCAGGTTGGAAGGCACTCAATATGCTCCTGGAGAGGAGCTGCCTTCTCAAAGCAGAGCTGAGTTTTGTGACGCGGACGGAGTAAAGCCTCCGGGACCTTCATTTGCTGATGTGGCATGACTCAAAATGAGAAGCGACAGCTACAAAAATCCATTAATAATTGGGACATGGAATGTACGAAGTATGAATCAAGGAAAATTGGAAGTTGTCAGTGGAACGCCTAAAGATCGACATCTTAGGCATTAGTGAGCTAATGTGGACTGGCATTGGTCACTTTGAATCTGACAATCACATGGTATATTATGCTAGGAATGAAAAATCGAAGAGGAATGGAGTGGCATTCGTCATAAGAATATTTCAAGATCAATTCTAAAGCACAAACCGCCAGTGATAGACTAATATCTATACGCCTACAAGGAAGACCTTGTAGGCGTATAGCGGTGGCGCTGCGGGTTAAACCGCTGAGCTGTCGATCGGAAGGTCGGCGGTTCAAAACCGCGCGGCGGGGTGAGCTCCCGTTGCTCGTCCCAGCTTCTGCACACCAAGCAGTTCGAAAACATGCAAATGTGAGTAGATTAATTGGTACCGCTTCGGCGGGAAGGTAACGGCGTTCCGTGAGTCATGCTGGCCACATGACCCGGAAGTGTCCTATGGACAACGCCGGCTCCAAGGCTTTGAAACGGAGATGAGCACCGCCCCCTAGAGTCGGACACGACTGGACTTTACGTCAAGGGAAACCTTTACCTTTACCTTACAAGGAAGACCGGTTAATACTACTGTTATTCAAATTAATGCACCAACCATGAATGCTGAAGATGAAGAAATTGAAAACTTTTATGAAATGCTGCAACCTGAAATTGATTGAACATGCAATCAAGATGTTTTGTTAATATTGGTGACTGGAACGCAAAAGTTGGAAACAAAGAAGAAGGATCAGTAGTTGGAAAATATGGCCTTGGTGACAGAAACGACGCTGGAGATCACATGATAGAATTCTGTAAAACCAACTATTTATTTATTTGCAATACTTTTTTTCCAACAACACAGTCAATGACTGTATACATGGACCTCGCCAGATGGATTACGCAGAAATCAAACTGATTACGTTTGCGGAAGGAGAAGATGAAGAAGCTCAATACTATCAGTTAAGGCAAAGCCAGGAGCTGACCGCAGGACAGATCATCACTTGCTCATGTGCAAGTTCAAGCTGAAGCTGAAGAAAATTCAGGCAAGTCCAAGAGTGCCAAAGTATGCTCTAGAAAACATCCCACCTGAATTTAGAGATCACCTCAAAAATAGATTTGATGCACTAAACACTGATGACCGAAGACCAGAAGAGATGTGGGAAGACATTAAGAACATAATAGGCGAAGAAAGTGAAAGATCATTAAAAAGGAAGGAAAGAAGGAAAAGATCCAAATGGATGTCAGATGAGACTCTGGAACTTGCTTTTAAATGCCGAGTAGCTAAAGCTAAAGGAAAAAAGAATGAAGTAAGAGAGCTAAATAGAAAATTTCAAAGGGCAGGTAGAAAAGATAAGGAAAAATATTATGATGAAATATGCAAAGACCTAGTGCTAGAAAATCAAAGAGGAAGAACACGATCAACATTTCTCAAGCTGAAAGAGCTGAAGAGAAAATTCAAGCCCCGAGCTGCTATCCTTAAAGATTCTATGGGCAATACATTAAATGACGCAGGTAGTATTAAGGGAAGATGGAAGGAATATACAGAATCACTGGATAAAAAAGAGTTAGTCCATGTTCAGCTATTGCAGGAGGTAGAATATGACCAAGAACCATCGGTACTGAAGGAAGAAGTTCAAGCTGCACTGAAGGCATTGGCAAAAAACAAGCTCCAGGAATTGATGGATTACCAATTGAGATATTTCAACAATCAGATGCAGCAGTGGAAGCACTTACACTTCTATGTCAAGAAGTTTGCAAGACAACGACCTGGCCAACTGACTGACGGAGATCCGTATTCATGCCCATTCCAAAGAAAGGAGATCAAACAGAATGTGAAAATTATCGAACAATTTCATTGATTTCACATGCTAGCAAAATTTTGCTGAAAATAATTCAACAATGTTTGCAGCCTTACATCGATAGAGAACTACCAGAAGTCCAGGCTGGATTTAGAAGAGGACGCTGTACGAGAGATACCATTGCTGATGTCAGATGGATCTTGGCTGAATGTAAAGAATACCAGAAAAATGTTTACCTCTGTTTCATTGATTACGCAAAGGCGTTTGACTGTGTGGACCATAACAAGTTATGGTTAATATTATGAAGAATGGGAATTCCAGAGCACTTAATTGTACTCATGCAGAACCTGTACATGGATCAAGAGGCAGTCGTTAGAACAGAAAATGGTGACACCGAGTGGTTCAAAATTGGAAAAGGTGTGCAGCAAGGTTGTATACTTTCACCCTACTTATTCAATGTGTACACTGAACAAATAATTCGAGAAGCAGGAATGTACAAAGAACGGGGTATCAGAATTGGTGGAAGACTCGTTAAGAACCTGAGATATGCAGATGATACAACTTTGCTTGCTGGAAGTGAAGAAGACTTGAAGCGCTTGCTGGTGAAGATCAAAGATTGTAGTCAGCAATACGGACTACGCCTGAATGTGAAGAAGACGAAGATTCTCACAAATGGACCAATAATGTCACAATAAATGGAGAAGAAATTGAAGTTGTCAACGATTTCATTCTACTCAGATCAATGATCAATGCCAAGGGAAGGAGTGATCAAGAAATCAAACGACGTATCGCGCTGGGAAAATCTGCCACCAAAGTCCTATCTAAAGTTTTCAGAAGTAAAGACGTCAGTTGAAAAACAAAGGTGCGTCTGACTCACGCCATGGTCTTCTCAATTGCCACATATGCCTGTGAAAGTTGGGCATTAAAAAAGGAAGATAGAAGAAGAATTGATGCATTCCAATTGTGGTGTTGGAGAAGATTATTGAAAATACCATGGACTGCCAGAAGAACAAACAAATCAGTTTTAGAAGGAATACAACCAGAATGTTCCCTAGAGGCAAAGATAGCTAGGCTCAGACTCTCATACTTTGGGCACATCGTCAGGAAAGACCGCTTGAAAAGGACATCATGTTTGGTAAAGTCGAGGGCCAGCGGAAAAGAGGAAGACCTTCCATGCGATGGATTGATACAGTTACCGCAACAATGGATGCAAACATTGGAACAGTCAGGCATATGGCGCAAGACCGAACAGCATTTCGTTCTGTTATACGCAGGGTCACCATGAGTCGTAAATGACTCGAGGGCAACTAACAACAACAACCCTAGTTAATGGCCAGATGAATTATAAATCCTGCTTGGGGCACATTTGGCATTACAGTGGAGGGGTGAATGAGGTAGCTGTGGGAAAGAATAAGAAATCAATTTATATTTATTGACATAGTGCAAGAAATTGGGATTACTGGTGTTTTAGCATCAAAACTATTATTAATAGAGACTATTGATAAAAAATACCATATTTAGCAGGCATCATTCCCTTGCTTCATCTCACTTTCTACAGCTGTTTTTGTCTGGCATGCAGAATCATTCCAGTTATCTCCCCAAAGCTTTCTCTTCTTGAAAATGTATCTACTTAAAATTGGATTAATTATGTGGGTTTAGACAGCATTGTGTTTGATCTGCCCCACCCATAGAATAACCTGATTTCAAAGAGGTAGCTGCACCACAGTTTATTGATGGAAGGATACTTGTTACCTTGCTCAGATTTTTCCAAAGGATTTGTATCCTTCAGCCAGGTGTGCACAGCTGCCATCAGCTTGATGCTCTATGAGTTATTTCAAGGCTGCACTTCAAAAGCAGGTGGGTCAGGCAGGGCCTGTTTGGGGGCTGGGTGGGGATTGGGGAGTTTTAAGTGTTACATTGGTTCAAGCATCGGTGAGACTGCTCCTTAACCCACAATCTCCCAAGGTTGTTTGCTGCTGCTGCTGTTGTTTTTAATGGATAAAATGTTCACATTCTGGGAGGCTCTGTGATCTACAAAAAGTGAGGCACACTTTTCATATCTAAGTGCTATGGAGCTAGTTTTCCATGGGTTCATCCCATGATCTGATAAAAGGCTGACAACTACCCAGATCTTGTACAATTTCTTTCCTGCTGGCATCATTTGCAATCCTTTCTTGATTGTTAGAGCCGATCTGTGAGCTGAACAGAAACAAAAGCAGCTTTCTAGTTCTATTACAAAATTCAAAAGAAAGAAAGCATCAGGGATGGGCAGGCTGCTTCCTCCCTCAGTTTTGATGGCCCCAAGAACCTCCCAAGATTGCATCACAACAGTCTAATGATACATCAAGAATTTTCAGTGGCACAATTGTTTGCTGTTTTTTTAATTATTACTAAATAAGCTGTAAGCCTCCAAGCACTAATTGATGTTAATGCCCTATGCTCTGATGATATAGTTAGGAGTATCAGATTCAGGCTGCAAAAATCCAGATACCCAGTAGATGGCAGCAACGAGTCACAGACAACCAATTCTTCGTTGCCATCTGGTGACTGTCTGGATTTTCGTACCCAGATTTATAGCCCTAACTGTCACTTCATCACCACCACATCTTCACACCACAGTCTTCAGAGACTTCATTGTTGTCTCCATGATCGTCATCATCACCTGGCTGCAGGCCACTAAAAGATTCCTTGTCTCCGTTGTATGCAGCGACTGCTGATAAGGGATTCAGGGTAGGCACTTCTTCTTCATCCCAAAAGCATCTTTAACCCAAAACCCTTTAATGTTCATCCCACAAGCATCCCAAGCATGGTCCCTTGGACCTTTAACTGCTCCCTTTGAAATGGACAATAGAGGCTGTTCTGTTACAATAAGCTTTTGTATGTTGTTCTCCCTATCATGTTTTATGCCACTACTGCCTTTCTATGCTACAAGATAGATGGGTGGCACTATTAGCCGTCCTTTGCAGAGACTGTCGCTGCCTCATTATATTTGATTTTTTTTTTAACTGAAAGTCACACTGAATGTTTGCTGCAAAAGGAAGAAATAACTTGACGGCCCCAACAAGCCCAGCATATTTCAAAGCAGTTACTTCCTCAGGAGCTGTAATACAATTGCAGTACAAATTTCTGTTCTTTCGCAATACCCCAGTTCCAATTTCCTAATCTGCAATGGTAGTTGATATATATTCCTCTTCAACGATTAGACTGGCTCCTTTTCAGCAAAGAATATATATTCCAGCCATAAAGTCTAATCACCCTGATTAATATGGAAAATGCTTCTATATTAATTTATTAAATATGTAGAGAGGTTCTTTTGTAGATGTAATAAAGACGAAATAATAAATGTTAATAGCTTAAACCAGTAATATCACTAGGTCCTTTAGGACTCGGGTCAGTTAGAGTTAAGCATGCCTGATTTTCTCTTGGTTTGTCAGCCTTGCGAGGTACTAGGACTACTAGCTCTATCTTTATTGTAAGGTTACATCTTGCAAGTCTGAAAGTACATCTCTCCCCCCTCCCTTGCCTTTACAGTCCAAGAAACTAGGGAGGGTCCTTTCTGAGATGTTTGCAATGCCCCCATTGCTTCTCTGGGCTCAGCTGCCTCTTGTCTCACCATGGTCTAGTCTGTGGCTCTTCCTCCTGTCTCCCAAGGTCATTCCCACATACCATTACATGGTTCATATACTTCAATATATTTCTTGACAATAAGGAAATATTTCACACTGGATCATATTAACAGACATGTGTTATAGGTTAGTGACTTTTTCTTCGTACCTTAAATATATCCTTAAAACACTGATTATTGCTCTTTGTCCCCTTCATCTGTTCTGTTTCTTTCACCTGCTGAAATCTTTTTAAGGGCACCACAAGAAGCACCTTTCCTCAGTCTTCTAGGACAGAAGGGTGAGGAGTGTTGCTTTGCCTTCCTCTGCCAGTGCTACGAGGCCTTATTCCCTTGTGTGATTGTTTTCACAGTCTCTGTTGTTTTGTACACTGCTGCCTAAATACTCATTTGTCCAGCTAATTAACTTAACTAGTACTTTGAAAGGTGAATGAACACTCATTAGGGGTAAAGAATGCTTGCAGAGTGAGATGCAGGGCTGGGTGTAATCAGTGTCACTGTCTCACATGCAACTGGGAAATAGTTGAGCAATAGGCTGAGGTTCTCATTCTGTGCATGTGTGCTTGGGAATGAACCTTAGCTGAGTTTGATAGGACTTGCTTCTAAATAAGCAAGCATGCCTAGGAGAAAGGTCCAATCCTAAACACACTTATTTAGGAATCATCTGGTTGAGTGCAATAGAACTTACTCCTAAATAAGCGAGACTCATCAAATTAGATGTTTCATGAGCTACATTGGTGAGGAAGGAGAAGCAAGTAGCTTCTTGTTTCCGTTGTTTCTTCCTTACTCTTGCATGGTTTCCTTCTTCTAGCTATGGTGTCTCACATCCCCTGCACAGACAGCCCAGGGCTCTCTGTGTTCCTATTGACTGTTCAGAATCTACATGTGTACCTTTTGTAGCTATTAAGAATATGTCCTCTCTGCCTTTATGGGGCTGAGTGAGATGGAGGACTCATTTGTTTTTGGAAGGGACGCCTGAATTAACAGTTCAGAGTATATTTAAGGTCCACCCCAAACACCCCAAAATGCCTTCCGATCCTTAATAGACTCTTGCAGAGGGTCTACAGTTACCTATACATTTCTTGCAATAGATACAGTAGAAAGCAGCATTTGGTTTATTGCTGTCTTTGTGTATTACAAAATACACTGTTGTATAGATATTGATGCCGGTGTGGACTTGATGAGACTGGTAGGGCTTGCATTTAAGTTACTAGTGATCTCCAGAGCCCTGAAAAATGAACTGCAACCTATAACACTGAACAATCAAAGGGACTATACCATCCCATAGTTTCATAGCTGAGAATATAGATCAAACCAGATGGGAGGATAATGTTGTGATGTAAGACAGCAGCCAGCAACAGACACCATTTGTTCCACTGTTCCATTCTTTATTTGCACCCCATCTATAGCTCATTTCTCAACATGAATGCATGATTTGCATGGACTATCTCTACTTGTCATATTAAGTAATCATTCTGATGCCACAAATTGTAGAATTGTATTTATTCATTCATTACAGAATGTTTATATGGTTCCCATTTTAAGAAGGGTTGAAAATGTTATTGAAACAATTCATATTGTTCCTCCCACTGAGTAGGTCACTGGGTAAATATTATGTGACAAGCTGGTGCTGAGCCAACTTAATCTGCCTACTCTAAATCTAGCTCTGGCTAGATCCTTTTTCAGGATAACAGATTTTAAATGCCTAGGTCTTTACCTTCCTAACATGAAAGATGCAAAGAACAACTTCTTTACAAGAGTCGTTCTCTGACTTTCCTTCTTTAGCAAGCTCTGCCATGAGAACTGGACAACTGCCATGTGAGCATCCAAAGAGAGGTGAAGAAGATTTCAGGACCAAATTAGGCTTAGCTCTGTTAGGGCATACCTCCAGAGGCCGTGCCTATTTGCCTCAAGTGGTTTGTCTGTTTTTCCTCTAGAAGGGATTGGGAAGAATCCCTCGCTCCCAGGGAGAGATGTATTCCAAAATTAAAAATCATGTACATAAGGGCAACAAGGCACATTCATGACAGGCTTCCTTGCTTCCTTCTGCCAGGTTGGCATTATATGGGAATCGGGGACTTGTGGGGAAAGGGGTATCGACTTTGAAATATTTGAAGTAGTTAATCAGGGACTGTGAATATGGATTTTTGCAGATACTTCTGGAGAGACTATACTATAGAACTAACTCAATCGTTACATTTGCCAACAAAGCAAGGGAAGAATTTTCTTTTTGATCACATGAAATCCAGGAAGCAAGGCAGCCTGGATGCTCTCCGCACAAACCCTGTATGTATAGAGTTCTCTCTTTTATCTTGACCTTAGACAGTGGTCCTAAATACAGGGAATAGTTTGTATAAGCATTATCCATGGTTGGGGAATAACCTTCTGATTGTCCTTTAGATGGTCATGTTAACCCTCCCCACAGCAGTCCTACCTCCCCTGCTGTTGAGGTCAGGTATTTTGGCAACTTTTGCAGCATCTGGCACTTCTTGATTTATTCCCATTAAAGTTTATTATAAAACAATAAAAAGCTATCGGTGCAAGTTGGCATAGGCTTTCTTCCAACTCCTTGATTTCAGAACAAAATCCCCTGTGCCTTCAAAGGACAATAACAACAAAAAAGGAGCAGCAGCCATTATAATCAGAATGTCACGTGAGCAGTGTGAGGTAATAGTTAGGATGTTGGACTAGGATTGGGGAAGTCCATATTCAAGCTCACCCTTAACTGTGGAAACCCACTGGGTGACTTTTGGGCAGTCCATTTCTGCCAGCTCATCCTACCCTGGGATTGTTGTTATTATTATGGGGATAAAATGAAGGGAGAGCCTTATGATTTGATCTCTTGGACAAAAACTGTGATGTACATAAAATAAAAAATTAAATTGGTTTTATCTTAGTATGCATCTAGGGGTGATTTATGATTGTTTCAACCATGGTTTTTCAGCAGCTTTTCATACTATTGCCTATGATGTCCTTGTGGATGATCTTTCTGGACTAGGGCTGAGTGGGACCATTGATTTAAGAGGATTATCATAATTTTATATGGATAGAAACAGCTGTATGAAATCAGTGGGGGATATCACCTAAAAACAGAGGATGAAGTTTCACCAAGAGACTGAATACCCATCTCTGTGTTTCCTTTTTATTCAATTCAGGTGAAAATATACAGTACTTTTAACTGATAATGGACTAATTGAAGGTAGAGTTCCAAACAGCATTTATGGAGGCCCATCATGTCTTTTCTTTCTAGGACTGACATGACAACTACATCTGTTAGTGGATCATACTTACCACTGTCACCCATGTTTGGTCTGCCAGTGATCCTAGTATTGTGAAAGAAATACGTTAATTAGCCAGGTAGCCTCTGTTGTTGCTACGTGAACGTGTCTTTTGTTTTATGATCACAGGGTATGTGGTTCATTAGAAAAAAGTTATAAATATCTGTCACAGTTTCTGATTTTTTTTCCTGGAAAATTCAGAGCTCCTCTATCCCTTTCCTCAACTCCTAGGTTCAGTGAGCTTAATCTCTGTTCTGTTTCAAAATCAATATTGAATTCTATATGACATTTATGATTGATCTGAAGTGTAGGTGCTACAGGCAATGTAGGCATTTGAAGCTGTAGCTTGTTTGGACAGGTGTAGATGAGCATGTATTTTTGGCTAGACGTTAGAAGATCCAGGCCTATACCTGCCTGCCTCTCCTTCCTTTGCCTTTATCTTTCTATCTCAGGAAATACTATTAGGCCAAGTTACATATAGACTCCTATCTCTAAAGGAGTGTCGTAGGAATCCAGTTACATTTTAAATACACCTACTTACATGTAATGTTAGCACAACACCAGTTGGTACAAATGTAAGAAACTGCCTTATTCCATCAGTGTAGAGCTCTTGGTTCACCTAGTTTAGCGCAGTCCATAATAGCAATAGTTTTCAAGATATCATACAGAGGGTTTTTCCAGTCATATTGGAAAATACCAGGACATCCTAGAAAGAAAATACTATGTATCCTGTACTACTGAATTATAGCCATGAGTTCTAAATATGTGCATCCCTGATGTGTTAACTATATACATGATTGTTCACTGTATATACACTGACATATTATTATTTATTAGATTTATTACAGCTGTCCACTCCAAAAAAAACTCTGGGGGGCTTAAAATATATATATATATATATATATATATATATATATATATATATATATATATATATATATATATATATATATATATAATTAATGCACTTAAAAACATAACAACAAAACATAACAACCCAGACAATAGAACAATCGTAACAGTCAAAAACATGACAGGGGCTCTGCAAACACCCTGATCCCTAGGCTGGGAACAGAGCCAGATTTTGAGGGCCTTCCAGAACCCCAGGAGAGTGGGCGCCATATGTATCCCTGGGGGGATGCTGTTACAGCAGGCAGGGGCTGCAGCAGAGAAGGCATGCTTCCCACTAGATCAGCATTTAAAAGAAGGAACCTGGAACGCACCCACTCTGCCTGAACATATCAGGTGGGCAGAAATTATTGGAGACAGGCAATCCAGCAGATAACCAGGCCCTATGCCATGAAGAGCTTTATAGGTGATGACCAGCACCTTGAATTGTACCTGAAAGCTGAATGGACACCAGTGCAGCTCAGGTAGCAGTGAAGACACATGGGTATAACAAGAAGTATACTGCTCATACAGCTGCATTTTGAACCAGTTGTAGCTTCCAGATGGTTTGCAAGGGCAGTCCCATGTGCCTTGTGATAGTCCAGTTGTGAGGTGATCTTAAAAGGATTAAAATGTAATCAAAACTACCATATACAACGCAGCTAAAGTGCAGGTAGCTGCATAAAACCTGGAATATGCTTTCAAATAGTGGACTCTCATCTTTTGCTCATAGCCTGCAACAGGGGCATCCTCAAGGCCCATCAGTAGCATCAAAATGGTAGGCATGACTGGGCAATCACAGCCCTGCCCCTTCTTAAGGTTGTCACATGCACGTAAACAGGGGAGGGGTTCACTTGCCCAGTTGCATCCCCCATTTGGACATCATTGATGCCACTACACCAATGCAGACTCCACTGTTTGCCAATATGGTTGATCACTATGAACAAATCTCTTATGCATATACTGCTGCTGAGGGTTTTCTGTTGTTCTTGGTGTTCTAGTGTTGTCACATGCAGCTAAACAGCTCAGTCAGAGAAACTCTAGTCCAAGCCATGAAGCAAATTCAAACTTAAAGCCCAGTTTAAGCTGCAAGCACTAAGCAGAGCTATTGTGCAAGTTGATATGCGTGAATTCAGAAGTAATTCCCATTGATCTTACTGGTCTTAGGACATTTCAGATGAGGCTTGTTTAGTGCCAACAAGTTTTAAAAATGCCCTCCAGAAGCAGGAGGTAAACTGTCCCACGATCCGTGACCAAACAGGAGGGGCTCCCATGGATCCTGTAGATGTGGATTAGGAAAAGGCGGGCTAATTGCTGTGCCAATGGAATGGAGGCACATGGAATGAAATGGGCTTGCTTAGAGAAATAATCTTTCACTACCCAAATCACAGTCTTTCTTTGGCTGGGAGGCAAATCGACGATAAAATCCATGGAGACCTCCTCCCAAGGGCGGCATGGACTGGCGACAGGTTGCAGTAAGCCCTGAGGTTTACCCCCCTTCCGTTTTGACATGGCACAAATTGGACAAGAAGCAACATAATCCTTGGCATCACGTCTTAAGGAGGGCCACCAAAATTGCCTGCGGATCAGGTGTAGAGTCTTTACAAATCCAAAATGACCCGCCAGCTTATCATCATGAGACCCCCTTAAGATTTCCTTTCGCAGAGTGTCAGGCACATAGAGGCGATTTTGCCTCCAAGCGAAGCCTTTGTCAAAAGAAACCTTGTCCCTATTTGCTTGCAGCCAGGTGTCAGATTTCAGCTCAGAGAGAAACTTTTGTTGCAATTGGGAAGGAACAGCCGGTGCTCTAGCAGCCAATGAAATTGACGCTGAGCCCCCCCCCCCCCCCCGGGTCTGGCTGCGTGTGACAGCTTGCATCCTCAACTGGGGTTCTGTCCAAAGCATCCCCACGACTTCAGGTGCCCGGGCTGAATCTTGAGGCAATTGTGAAAGCGCATCGGCCAGGAAGTTTTTCTTCCCTGGAATGAACTTTAACTGGAAATCAAAACGGCTAAAGAATTGAGCCCAACGAACCTGCTTAGGGCTGAGTCTACGAGGCGTGCTAAGGACTTTCAAATTCTTATGGTCAGTCCACACTTCAAACGGACATTTAGCCCCCTCTAAAAGGTGGCGCCAAGTGTCTAAAGCCGCTTTCACAGCAAAAGCCTTTTTCCCAGACATGCCACCGTCTCTCTGTTTCAGTGAACTTTCAGGATAAGTACGCACAAGGCTTGAGGCAACCGGCAGCATCGGCTTGCATCAAGAGAGCCCCAATGGAAAAATCCAAAGCATCCACCTGAACCACAAAGGGTTTATCGGAATCAGGATGTTGCAGAATAGGTGCAGCAGTGAACAACTCCTTAAGTTTGTCAAATGCCGCCTGGCATTGAGGCGTCCAATTGAGCACAGCCCCCGGGTTTTTCACCCTGCGTGTATCACCCTGCCCCTTGGTTTTCAGTAAATCAGTTAGAGGCAATGCAATCTCAGTGAACCCCTGGATGAATGGGCGATAATAGTTGCAAAACCCCAGGAAACTTTGGAGCTGCCTGCGCGTGCGCGGGTGCTCCCAATCCCAAATGGCTTGCACCTTGGCAGGGTCCATTTCCACCCCAGCATCCGAGATTCTGTACCCCAAATAGTCCAGTTGTGTTTTGTGAAATTCACATTTAGAGAGCTTGGCATACAACTCTGCCTTCCGTAGTTTGCTGAGCACCTGTTTCACCAAACGCTCATGCTCTTCCATCGTTTCAGTGTAAATGAGCACATCATCCAAATACACCAAAACCCCCTTAAACAAATGATCATGTAATACCTCATTAATTAGCTGCATAAACACCCCAGGTGCCCCTGCCAACCCAAACGGCAACTGGATTACTGGAAGGAGCCCAGTGGGCAATTGAAAGCAGTCTTCCATTCATCTCCTTCCCGTATACGAATACGGAAGTATGCCTCCCTCAAGTCCAGTTTAGAGAGTATTTTCCCTTTGGACAGATGTGCCAGCATGTCTTTTAGGATCGGCAATGGGTATTTATTTAGGACCAAGACCGCATTGAGCCCGCAGTAATCCATGCACAGTCTCAAAGTCCCATCCTTCTTGGCTCGAAACAAGACTGGAGCGCCCACCGGCGAATTAGCTGGCTCAATAAAACCCCTGGCTAGATTTTTGTCCACAAACTCCCGTAACGTTGCCAGCTCTTTTTGCGTCATGGCATAGATTTTAGGTTTGAGCAGCTGCGCATTAGGGACCAATTCAATCGCACAGTCAGTTCTCCGGTGAGGGGGGAGTTGATCCGCCTCCTTTTCTCCAAAGACATCTGCAAAACTCTGGTACTGTTCCAGCAGGCCCTCCAGGGGGCCGGCTGCGAGATGCCGCCACCCTCCCCACCGCAGCCAGTGGGGCATCTTCTTCCATAGGGATTTGGTAGAACCCATCCCCAAATGTCAAAGTTCGGTGCACCCAGTTTATGTGTGGGTTTTGCTGGACCAACCAGGGCATCCCCAGAATGACCAACGGCCCTCCCACCGGTGCCACAATAAATGGCAGCCTTTCCCTGTGGCTACCCATCTGCAATGCCACCAAATCTGTAAAATGGGTGACTGGCTTCCCCCCCGCCGTAGAACCATCCAGCTGGGTAAAAATCATAGGGTGTTTTAGGGGGAATGTGGGTAATTCCAACGCATCCACCATGTCCGGGTGCATCAAGCAGCGGGAACACCCCGAATCGACCAACGCCCATGCTTCAACAGTTCGGGTGCGGGAGCCCAGCTTAACTTTCACTGCCAACGTAGGAAAGTTTCCACTCACTGAGGGGTAGTCGCGCCCTCCCTCTTCCACCTGCCCAGCGGCACCCTTTAGAGCAGGTGACTGGCGTTTCCCGCCGGCTGGAGCAGTTTGGGCTCCCCCTCCTCTCCGAAATACGGGACTCCTTCTTCTTCGCCCTCAGCTACAGCCGCCTTCATCTTTCTGGGGAAGGTGGGCGACTTCCCCGACGATCTCCCCTGGCGCTCCTCAGGCCTCCCTTTTGGGTATGCCGCCGCTCGGTGGCCCTCCTTCCCACATTGAAGGCACTGCCCTTTCGCGTAGCGGCTTTCCCTTTCCTCCTGCCACGCCGTTCTTCCTGCTCTGGCCGCGGTGCCCATGGGTTTGGCAGCTCTCATCATGGCCATTTGCTTGGGACCCCTCTTGCTTTGCGCAAACTTCGCGTGGGCCTGCTCCACATTCCCTGCTAGCTGTATCCAATCATATAGAATGGTTGGGTCTGCCCTCCCCAAAGACCACCTCAACAATTCGGGTCGCAGACCATCCTTGAACATTTCTATCAGGGTTGTCTGCAACCAATCATCCACCTTGGCAGCTAAAGCTTGGAACTCTAAGGCGTAGTCTGCCACCGACCTTGATCCCTGGATTAACTCCCTCAGGGCCACTTTGGCTTTTTCTTTTGCCAACGGGTCAGCAAAATGTAACTTGAGCACCCACAAGAACTCCTCGAAATCGGTCAATTCTAGGGCCTCCATCTCAGTCAATTGCACGAACCAATCAGCTGCCCTGCCTTCTAGCTTGGTGGCCACCGCATTTACCTTAGCCCTCTCCGAAGGAAACAGCGCCCCAATCTCCTCCATATAGTTCTTCGCATTTGTCAGGAAAAATGACAACTTCGTGGGGTCCCCATCAAACTTAACTGTAAACTCCTGGTATCTAGTGCCCAGCGGGCTCCTCTTCTTCTCCTTCTGCCCAGTCTTTTGCTTGGCACCCATCGACTTTTCGTCTGGGGGGGGGAATCCAAAATCCTGACTTTGGGATGTCTCTTCTCCCCCCTTTCCATTTTCCTTCGAACGCCGTGGGGGTGATGGGGATGATCGTCTGGGGCTGCTGGATGGTGAACCCGCCCGATGTCTCCTCCGACCTTTCATCCTCGCCCCCGGGGAGGAGGGAGGGGAGGGGGACGACTGGCGGGAATGGTGCTCCCTTCTCTCCCCGACTGGGTCCCACAAAGCCAACGATATTTTCAGCACCATTGCCTCTAGGGATTGCAACCTGGCGTCCCACCCTTGTGCCTTCACAGGGGTTGCAGAGTCCTCCAACCCTCTTTCACCGGCCACAGTCACAGTCGGGGACAGTGGGTACCTCAGCTTCCAAGACATCCTCGACGTCCCTGGTAGAGGTCCCTGCTCCTCATCCCACATCACCTGCTTGGTCGGCGCCTCGTCTGCCTTCTTCACCACCTTGGACTTCACAGTCTTTTGGATCGCAGGACTGGGACTCGACACTCTCGACAGATCCTCCGATTCCGGAGTGGGTTCTCTCCCACCTCCTCTAGCCATGGAATCCGGCTCCCCAGCATCTGAGTACTCGCTCTCCCCCGAGTACGGAGTGGGCTCAGTCATCGCTAACTCTAGTTCCTCACAGATTGCTCTGGATAGAGGTTAGCGGTAAGGGTTTAAGATTCTCAGCTTTATGTAATGGTTGCCTAACCTAACAAAGCCAGACTCACAAGTGGGCTCTAGGAAATCTGGTTTATTGAAGGATTAGTATGCAAGTACAGAGAAAGCTGAGAATGAGCAAAAGCACGCCAAATACAAATTAAGAACCCTCGGCTCAAAATGTAAGACCTCCCCCCACCCAGCCGTTCTAACCGCCCCCCCCTCCCAGGTGCCAGTAACTGTCTTCACCAGTCCTGGGAAAGCAACCTTGAGCATTTGAGAAAACCCAAACACATTCCATTCCCTCAACCAAGAGATAACAGTCCGGGCTAAGGCAGCCTCCCTTTCCTGCAAATCAACCACGCAATTAACAACTGACACGTGAAGTGTTACAAATCAAATAACTGACACATGAAGTGTTACAAATCAAATATGTGGTTAGCAAATGACATGTGAAGTGTTACGATGTACCAGGCACATTGAAACAGTGAACATGACAGATGGCTCACAGAATTCCTATCTTCCATTTTTGATTCTACACATCCCTCCCTCCCAACACATACCTTTCTTCTTTTGACAAAAACATCCTGCGATAACCCCCTAGTTTTAGTATGGCGCTACTGTCCCCCATAGAGCAGCTGATCAATTGACCTCAGGCTGAAAGGCCTGAGTAGTGGGAGTCAGGTCTTGTTTCCCAAAAGAGAATTCTCTGTGTTCTCCCATTTAGAGAAAAGGTCTCTAGGAAGAGGGATTTAGAGGCCTTGACTGGGCCAAGCAATAATCATCTCTCCCAAAGAGACTGGCTTTTGCATATCCCCCACTTTCTATAAAGCTAACAATAAGTGTCTTGGAGAAAACAACAACAAGGGAAAAAAGCCTGCTTATGAACATCCAAGTATAAGGCCTTTACTGTATCTCTTCAACAATTGCCAGTAATTTCACTAGGACAGCCAAACCAACCATGCTAATTGTCCCTTTGTGTGTGATTGTTGCCTTCTCTTACTTTCCCTATATTTCCCCTTCCCCAATAAACTTCTCTTTGAATCCAGAAATCTGACTCCATTGGTTTATAAGGAATTTCTCTTTCAACCCTCCTCCCTGGGCAAAACTGGGTGGTTCTTGTGTTTCAGGATCAGCAGAAGGTTTCTTAAGTTATGTACTATATATCTGGGCAGGAAGATCCAACCTGCATTCCTTTTTTCTTTTCCTAGAACTGGGCCGAAGTCCTGGGTAGAATGGCTAAGAGTTTTGCAGCTGGACAGTCCAAGGGTGTCAGAAGATGCATCCAGAATGGTATACTCCATTGTAATTGTCTTTTACTAGGGAAACCTTGGAAGAAAGGGCTGCCAGGGAGGTTTTAAATTGTACCCTCCCTCCCAGGTTGTGGCACATCCATTAAGAAAAAACAAGATGGAATGGCTGTGTTTTGATTGATAAGAACCCATAAGCTGGTGGCATACCTAGACTGAGGTCCTATATACTCACACTTCAGTATAAGTCTCTTTGAATTCAGTGGTACTTGGACATACAGTACATAGGATTGTGCTGTCACAAGCAAATATACTGACTTAAGTGAGGCCCCCCAGGTCAACCTGATCCTGATTAAGCTGAAAAACATTAATATTAAATAAGGAAGAAGGCAAGTAAATATACCCCAAAATGCAGGATTTCTGCTTTCTATAAAATGCTTCAACCAGCAGATTTAGATTTCAGACTTGCAGGAAGCTAAAGGCTATTTTTCAGTTTGTGTTACTGCTAAACTCTAGACGTCCTGCAGCTATAGTTATCCCATTTGAGGTATGATGCTATAAAAAGTTCTGAATGTACATTTCCCCCAGCAGCTCTTGGGATTATGCAATGATTTTGGAAAACCTCTAATTGTAGATTGTATTGAGGTGGCCTTGCTTTGCTGAGAGTTGGATAAGCAAAGCTGTTTTGTAAATGTTTGTACTCTACTCCTTAAGCAGCAAGAACATGTTCTCAGGACTCCCCCAGCTAAAGCTCCATTCATGTGCCTCAAACAGCTTAACAATTAAATACAATTTGGCTTTTGGTATGGACTTTCTCTTCCTCCCTCTCCACCAGAAAGAAAAAGAATTGCCTGCCCTTAATATAAAACCAGCAGAGCAAAAAGTCCATTTGTTTCCTATTCTGTGTCCATCTTGGTGAATAAGCACACATGTATTTCCTTTTGGCTTAAATGTGTGTTGTAAAAATAAAATTTCCCTTCTTCTATGAGATGGCCTATCGCCCTTTGAAAAAGACAAGGTTGTATACCAAAATCTCTTGGCCTTGGAGCATTCTATCTTTTGAAAGGCACAAAACTCTAGACAAGGAAGAGTGAGAAGATACTAATACTAGGGAAATCCAGTGATACATATGCAATTTAAATACTGTATATAAATAATAATCAATTAATGAAGCATTTTTGTTTTCTACCCCATATAAAGATGAATCAACAGTTACAGAGTATATTTTGATCTCAGTATACTATTGTGTACTATATCACCAAATAATGGTTAAACTGTTGAAGACCATGTCCAAGCCTCCACTTGATTATGGAGCTAACTGGATAACTTTCAGACAGTTGATGGTATAAGTCACACAAAAACATAAAGCGAGATTTTACTTAATACGCCATTGTATCCTGGTCTGCAGATGTAATGCTGAGCCATAAAGGGTAGCTTCACATCTCATACTATTACAAACCAATAGGCAAACCAATATATATTATTGTGTTGTGGTTATATGTTAACCACCAACCTCAATGACTGTCATGTCTTCAAACCCACCTAACTTATAGATTGCTATTCTGACAGTAGAGTAAGGGGGAGAGTCTCCCCATCATATACCACCATAAGATCCTGAAGGATACTGGATAGAAATGAATCAATAAATGCCAAATATTGATTCTTAGTAAGCTATAACTGAGTTAATGATGCATCTCAGCTCTCTATTGTAGTGTATTACAAAACACAATGAACTGTTGACAGAATGAGCTGACTGCTATCAGAACAGACTTGGCTGATGATGCTTCTGAATTCCTTTTTTTGGAAGGATGAGTTTAATATTTATTCTGTTAATGCATGTGGAAAAGGAGTTGGTTTTATATCACCAGCCCACAGCTGGGAAACTAAAACATTCTTCATGTCCTTACAAGTGGAATAGTAAATGTTTCTATTTATATTTGAAAGAAGTGGCATCAACCCTTGAAATATATTAATGGTGCTTTTATGTTCCTGATCCTATGAGTAATAGAGCTATGCAAATCTTCAAAAGAGATGCTTCAGAAGCGTGGATTTGAATGATTAAATTCAGCTTCATATGGCTTGGAAAAAATGCAACTGCTTTAATTATTCAAAAAGGTCTTTTGTACACATTCTTGTGGATTTTGGAGCACCTCTTTCATAGAATTTGCACAGCCCTAATACACAGTTGCAAGGTAGTAAAAGTCCAAAAGAAAGGCAAATAATCTTTCTCCAAGAAAAACTTGGTTCTGATGATAACTATAGCCTAGACCAGTTGTAAATACCAGAGGCATTTGGTACAATGCACAACACAGCAACAAATATTTTCCATTGTGTAGTTAGCCATACAGCCTTGTGTGGCACAGAGTGGTAGGTGGCAGTATTGTAACCAAAACTCTCCCCACGACCCGAGTTTGATCCCAGCGGAAGCTGGATTCTCTCTCGAGAAGCCGGCTCAGGTCAACTCAGCCTTCCATCCTTCCGAGGTCGGTAAAATGAGTACCCGGCTTGCTGGGGAAGGTGACGACTGGGGAAGGCAATGGCAAACCACCCTGCTATAGTCTGCCAAGAAAACGTCGCAAAAGTGGCATCCCCACAAAGGGTCAGACATGACTCGGTGCTTGCACAGGGGACCTTTCACCTTTCACAGTTAGCTATACAGTCTAGAGTGTTTATTCAGCAATGCCTAAAAATGCTGGAGATGCAGCATAATGTAGTATTTATTTTATTTTTATTTATTTATTCAATTTGTATAGCCTATCTCTAACCAGTGACTCTGGGTGGCAAACAACCATGAAAACAATTAAACAATTAAACACAGTACAAAAGGAAATTAAATACAAATAGTGGCCAAAAGATATTATAACCAGTTAGTGTCAGCACAACCATGAAACAGGGCCCTTCACACACTTGTGGCCCCAGGCCTGGGCACATAGCCAGGTCTTTAAGGCCTTCCAAAAGTCCAGCAGGGTAGGGGCCTTCCTAATCTCAGGAGGGAGGATGTTCCAGAGGGCAGGCGCTACAACAGAAAAGGCACATCTCCTGGTCCCCACCAGCCAACATTCCTTGGCTGATGGCACCCGGACTGTGCCCATCCTGCTGGACTGGATTGGATGGGTAGAAACAACTTGGAAAAAACGGTCCCTTGGGTAACCTGGCCCCAAGCCATGAAGGGCTTTAATGGTGACAACCAGCACCTTGAATTGCACCCAGCAACACACTGGCAGCCAATGCAGCCCCCGAAGCAGTGGTGTTACATGTGCCGTATACCCAGCACCATTTACAATCCATGCAACTGCATTCTGTACCAACTGAAGCTTCCAAATGCTCCCATTAGGATTCTGGTCTTTGAAGGACAAAAATATGACTTGAAATTTCTGCTCAGTCATATACTTAAAAGAACAACAACAACAAAACTATGTTAAGGGTTTTTCTTTTTCTAATGTCACTGAGGCCAGAGGTATGTCAGCGTCAGGCCATAGGAATAGTTAATAATAGTACAGTATATTGGTGTTGGTCTGTGGAGGTGGTGAAGTCCAGAGAAAGTACTGGAGAATGATCTCCTATCAGGTTGCATATATCAACACAGCAGAGGTTTGTGGTGGCTGCCAGAGCAAGCAGCAAGCAAAACCTCTGGAGTGGCCTAATGGGCAACTGGGGAGGATGAACTGCTCAATGGCCCATGCGGAACCCAAAGCTGAGCTGGGCAGCATGGCTGTCCAGATTGGGTGATGAGCTGATGGTGGAGTGACAGTGGTGCTGCCATTCAGCTGTCCAGCAGCACATGGTGCTGGGCTGCAGGCACTGCCACTCAGCTGTTGAAGATTTTGTGATGCTACAGTGGCAAAAGCTGAACTGAAGTCCCAGTTGGCAGCTCTGGCTTTCAGCTGCTGCTGCTGAATACCAGGTTGGCCTACAATAGGACCTCCCTCACCCACAGTTATATAGTGGAGGAGTGGGCTAACCTGGCATGTATCACTTGATTGAGTATGGAAGGGAGAATTCCCCACTCAGAAATGTGTCCACTTGAGTTTTCAGTATGGCCACAGCTGCAACTCCAGGGTAGGGGTGGTGGAATGGCTGTAGTCACTCGAGAATTATCTAGGATTCAGATGGGTCACAGTTGGGTTTCAGACCAGGATACAAAACTGAGATGACATTGATTGGGCTTGTGGGTATTCTCTGGAGGGATCAGGATGGGGGTGGTACATCCATCTTTGCACTTCTTGATCTGTTAGTGGCCTTCAAAACCATCAATCATGGTATCCTTCTGGACCAACATTGGGGTTGGAGGAGGCATGGTGTTGTGATAGTTCCCAGTACCAAGGCTGGTTCCACTTGGTGTTGGTAGGAAGGGATCCCTCAGGGCTCTCTACTCTCTCCACTCCTATTTAACATCTACATGAAGCCACTGATTGCACAATCACTATGCAAATGATTCTCAGTATGTGTCTGGAGGAAGAAACATCAATAACCTGCACTGTGCTGATGACACTACTCTGATAGCTAAAATGCAAATGATCTGCCAGCTCTAGTAATGAAAGTCAAGCAGCACAGTGAAAAAAATGTGACTATGATTAAATATAAAGAAAACGAAGCACATAGTAACAGGTATTGCAGCCAGCCTTAGAATTCACAGTGCAGATATTGAGGTGATAGATAACAACTGCCTTTTACGATTGCTATCAACAGTAAAAGAACCAGCAGTAAAGAAATACATCTTAGACTAGCCTTGGTAGAATAGCAATGAAGGCCTTGGAAAAGATACTCAGATGTCATAATGTGTTTATACCTACAAAAATCATAGAGGAAGTGGTTTTTCCTGCGATACTCCACGACAGTGAAAGTTGGACTTTGAAAAAGCAGGATGGAAAGAGTATTGATGCTTTTGAACTTTGGTATTGGAGAAAACTCCTGAGAGTACCATGGAAGCTAAGAAAACAAACAAATGGGCCTAGAACAAATCAATCCAGAGGTACAAATTACCAAACCCAAATGATCATATTTTAAATACATTATGTGAAGATCTAGCTCTCTGGGGAAGTCTATAATACTTGGACAGATAGAAGGAAAGAAGAAAATAGGACATCCAGCAGCAAAGTGGATGGAGTTGATTACAGCAGTGATGGGTGCCCTACTGCAAGACCTGAAGGACCAGTTAGGGGACAGATCCTCCTGAAAAGGACTATCTGTGTGGTTGCTAGGAGGTAACACTAACTTGATGCACAAAGTTTTCAAAATCACTGAAAATCTCTGGGACAAAGGGAAAGTGATGATCTTTCATGATCCCCAAAACTACAAGGAATATTCTGGAGTAATAATTAGATCATCCTGGATTCAAACAAAATGGGCCTCTGAAAACTCAAGTGCATTTGTGAATTAGCTTCACTTCTATGTGCCTTTTTCCATTCATTCTTTAGATGAAGTTTTTAGACTGGTTCAGTGGTAAGTTACTCAGCATTTAAGATGACAGGCTGTATTCTCACAGGATAGTTCCTGCTTAAATGATAGTTTATTAGAGATGGTTGTGAAGTTCTTGATGAGTGCTCCTGTATCTGCTTTCTTATGCAAGGCCCATCAATAATGCATTTGACCTTTTCCATTTTAGGAACTGTTATAAAGAGCTGTTAAACAGAATTCATTGCTGATCAGCTTTCCACAGCTACTTGATATCTTGGTTGCCAGGAGAAATTCCTCCATGGAAATTATTGCCTATTTGGGCAATCGGTCCCAGGTCACTTCCACAAATCTTCAGACAAAGGCTGGGGAAAACATTTGTCCAAACCCTGGGCAGCTGCTGCCAGTTTATATTTAAAAAAACTACCTAGGAGGGCCAGCGATATGACTTGAAATACTGTAGGATGGGTTCCTGTGTTCCTCCAATATGACTACTACTGCTATCTCAGACTACATTGTTGCCTGCCAGTCATGTGTGACATTACAATCTGTACTGGATATACCTGGCTTCCACTGTTTGACTCCTTTTCCTCCTCTGCAGAACAGTGGACAGTTAGCAAGACTTGGGTCTACTGGCTTATTATGGAATACTGTAGTGTACTGATCCCAAAAGAATGACATCCAAAAATGTGTCAGCACTCTGTGTCAAAGATTTTGCCCCTCAGGGTTTTCACCCTTGAAGAAATATGCATTCACTGATGAAGATGGAGGCACACAATCTGTTCTTAGAGACAGGTTTGTTCAGGGACAATGCCAGATTTTGACTGGCATTTGGGGAAAGAGTTTAGACAGTTCTAAGAGGAGAAATTGGTGCCTTGTGCACCTATATAGCTGAAGGCACCCGTTTTGTCCTTTAAAACTCTTCCCCAACAAGGAAAGGGTTGGAGGGAGTCTACATTTTTGATCGCAGATGCTTTGGGAAACTGGAGGTGATCAACAGTTGTGGCACCAGTGCCCCGAAGATACTATTTGCCATCACAAGAAAGCTATTACCACACCATGGCTCTAGGAGAGGCTGTGGCAGAAACCAGCAACGCAGAGAAATGTACGACTGAAGCCAAGCAACAATGAGGAGTAAGGGCTCCAAAGCAGGTATAGATTATATGCTGTTTTTGCAGATTTAAATACACCAGCCAAAATTTTACAATCAGGGCTTCCTCACATGAGCAGCGAAGTGAGGTGGAAGTAAGGTGGTCAAGTCCTGAGTCTGGGAAATGTAACCCTTCAGGTAGCAGAGGAGTTTACAGTGCTTCCCTAGATTACAGTATTGTTATTGGTTGAAAAATCAAGGAGTACCAAAACAGTACTGGGGTTTCTCTAATATGTTAGTTTTGAAATTTATTTGTGAAAGTGGGAGCTGCCAATTGGAAAGTGCCACTTGACTGAACCAGCATTCAATTATGTTTCTGTAATAGGACTGTTTTGTAAACTGCAGATGTAAACACTGACTGAGATTCAGAGGCAGTGGTTTGCCTAGTAGATTCCACGTAATAGCAGCAATGAGATCCAGATTGAGTCTTCTTGGATCAGAGGTCAGTTTCTTTGCTGCTTTAATATTTTTATTAATGGCCCATGCCATGAAATCCTTTTCAAGGGCAGTATTTTGTCAGTTCAGAGTTGGGCCAAAAGATGTATAGCCCTCCATCAGACACAGCAAAAGACTAGGATAGCACCTCCCACAGCTTTAGAATATTGACAAAACTGACCCTTTTGGTTGACTAAACATGGCCTTGAAGAGCTCAGGACTGTGGGAAGATATGAAGGCTTGTCATACAGAAGGAGTTATCTTATCCCCTATTGCCTCAGAGGACAGGGACAGAACCAGTGGTTTAAAACTACAAAGAAGCAGATTCAGGCTAGACATCAGGAGGAACTTCCTAACTGTGTAAGAAGTCAGTCAGTGGAACAGGCTGCCACATGATATGCTGAGATCTCTTTTGCCAGAGGTCTTTCAAAAGTGGCTGGATGGTCATCTGTCTGAAATGCACTAGTGGATCCTGCACTGATTAGGGGGTTGGATTAGATACCCTCTGGATTTCCTTCCAAGTTTAATTTCAAATCAACTCAGGCTAAGACAGGGCACAAAAAATAGCTTGCTTGGGTGCTGCTGTCGATGCTCCCACACTTAAGAAGAAACAGGTGAACAGGGAGTAGCAGCAAAGGGGAACCTCAGCAGATGCAGGAGGCTCTAAGAACTGGCAGTCAGAAATTTGTTGCTCCATTGCCAATCCTTATCCTGACCCAATTATCCCTGTTGCATCCATTCTGAGTCACTGCTGAAGGGTGTTGTCCTGATTATGCACATGATAAGCAAAGTGATTGGTTTAATCCTCTGGCTTTGCTGCCCTCCCTTTTTGGTAGGTCATTGGCCAACAGGGAAGATATTAGCCGACCATGCCATTTCAGCAGAAATGGGATGGCTTTAACACCAGAACCCGGTTGAGTGTCTCTAGCCTGCTGTGTGTGCCCTTCCTCCCCCATCCCATTCTGTCCCAGTGCAAGCTGGATGAAGTGAGGAAAAAAGGGATTGAGAAAGGAATGCAATCTCTAGGAGCAGATCATGGGGGAGAACAGGTTTATTTAAGATTTTTCCCCAATTGACCTTTCCTTTTCTTAGATGGTCTACCAATCTGACTTCTAAATTCCTCTGTGCTGTGCTTAGAACAGGAGGGTTAGCCCCATCATTTCCCTGGAAACACTGTTTCAGCCTTGAGCAAAACCAGGAAAGCCAACGCTGCCAACTTGTGTGACCTGGTGCAAATCTGATGAACCCAGCAGCAGCCTAGGCTGGAGCAGCTCTTTCATGAGAAAAAGAGGCTGACCAAGAACTGGAGGGGGCCATGTCCACATTAGTCTGAAAGAGTCAATAAGCATCTCTCTCTTTACACATGCTGGTTGTCACCTAACTTTAGACATATGGATGCAAAGCATAACACATTTTATACAACTTAAGGCTAATGGTAGACATTGTTCGAGCAAGGGGACTCCAATACCATTTGAGCTTATGATGGGTTAACATGGTCCTGGGGCCTGGGATCAGGATGAAAGTAATGTCCTGGGAACAAGGCAAAAAGAAAAGATGTTGCCAGGACATGTTTGTTCCATGGTTAGGTACAAATGGTGCTCCAGCCACTAGCTTCTTGCCTGCTATATCCTCTAAGCTTTCCATAATATAATTCTCTCTACCTTTGGGCAACGCATGGAAGTGTATCAAGTATATAAAAAGGAACTGTGATTTAAGATGGCCCTATACGTGCACTAAAGAACAAAGTATATGCCAAAGAAGAAGCATATAAACATTTAGGAACTGACTCACCATTTGTGTTGGTTTTGATTTGTCTCTGAGCAGTGACTTGAATGTTAATGTGTCTTATAATGGACTCATGAGATTCGCAGAGTGTCTGGAAATATGACAAGCAGCTGGGTGGATGGGCAAGGGTCAGTCCTAGCACCTACCTATTTTTAACACTTGATCTCCTCTTCCATTACTAGATCCCTGCTTCAGCTGCTTCCTGCTTGCTCTTGACTGCTGCCTCACTGCCCGCTCTTCAGTTTTATGCAGTTATACAACAATCCGTGTACTCATAATTCTCTCAGTTTTGGAAAAGATGTTCCTCCTTTCCCAGGTTTCTTAGGCAGTTGTTGCCCACATGGACATGCCCAACTTTATTCCTGAAAGTTGCTTTCAGATCTCATTAAACTGGCCTTTCCTTTGTGTAAAACATGTTGGTTGCAAGCCAAACGAATAATCTGCAGTCAGGATAAGAATTGAAGTAATAACTGTGAGTATCAATAGAGCCATCCTATCTATATTTACTATGGTTTAAAAAAAACAACCCTCAGGTCAGTATCAACTGGTGACAACACACGTTCTGCCACTTAGTTTTCTTCACAACAGTACCGAAGCAGCTTGGTAATGCCTTCTTCCAGGATGTACTGTATTTTCAACTTCCCAGACTAAGCTACAGCCCTGTTCTTGTGTTCTCCCAACCAGGTATTAACTGAGCCTGAGCTTGGTTACTGAGCCTCGGCAAGACTGTCTAGGTGTTGTCACCTTCTCACCACGGATTCTTGCTAGTGGACAGGCAGCTGAGACAGCATTGCTGGCAGGAGCAGCAGCTGCAAGCAATGGCAGTGCAGGTCTCTGCACATCAAAATCTTGTGGGATTGGCTTGGGAGAATTTGCATTACAGAGAAGCATGTAAAGTTGGGTGGGTGCGGGTTCCAAAGGATTTCCTGCAGCTCTCAGGGCTGAACATAAGAGGAGGCCCAGAAGAGGAGGCAGGGATCTATCTGAGTTAAAAACCCGAAGATGCTAAGAGAAGGCATTCCGAAGATGAATGAAAGTACAAGTGAGTTCCTCTATTTTGGGATCAAGCCCCAGGAAAGATCTCCCATATTATTACAAAACTGATGAATTAATCAGGATATTGAAAGCATACCTCCAAATGACAACAGACTGTTTTTTAAAAGAACTGGCATATTTTAAAGCTTTATTATTTGAGTCAAGTCAGCTTTTTGACAGAGCTGCCTTTCCCAGTAATAAATCTGTATTTATAAAATTATTGTCCCCTGGCGATACTGCAATGCCATTTGAAATTCAAGGCTATTCACAAATAATAGAACAGAAAGTAAAACAAGTCTGAAAACAGCTTCCATGGCCAGAAGGCATCTTTACCATGATGCTACTCTGGAAAGTACCTACGGTTTTAATTCTACTCAAACTTCTGCAAATCTGTGACAAGCATACATACTTCTGTTTGCCTCAATGGTAAAGCCACAAAGTGGCTTTAAAAGGAGGGCATATTTGATCTCATCACCTCTCCTTGCCTAAAATAAATAATGTGGGCAGGGTGAGAAAGAAAGTAAAAGTCGTTAAGGGAGAAAGTAAGCCTTTCTAGAGTAAACCACATTTTTCTCAAACTTGATATATCTTTTTTCTTGAATGTAACCTCCTCTCTTGCCTTATCTAGTCTTAAAACCACATTTGATTTTAACTTGCAGACCAAAAATTGGCAGTATCTTGGGAGGAAGAGGCTGGGGGTACAAAAGGCCTTTCTAGAGAGAAGCAATCATTTTATTTCACCTATTTACTTCTCCAATGTAAACTGGGTAATTTTCTTTTCCATCTTTCTCTCAGTGTGTGATTTGCTCTTGTATAACACAGCCATAAATAAAATTAAAAATCCAATAGTAATCTAAAACATTGGTAGGCTATCTTAGTTTCTTGGCATAAGAATGAAAAAAAAATGATAAAGCTGAATTAGGCAGGGATTTTTTTACTCCTCCAGTATAAAATGCCATGAAAAAGGATGCCCTCTGCAGACCAACATTCTGGGTACAACTCAGAACCCTTTAAAACCCTTCACAGTTTGGGTCAGGCAGAATTCCCCTGTCCTACAGAGCTGAGTTGTGAGATCCTACTGCATATGCCCTCCATACCGTGAGTCCAAGAGATAGGGACTCATGGGATGGAGTCATCTTTTCCATAGCTGCCCCAGTCTTATGGAACTCCATGTGTAATGGTATAATGCTGCCCACCCCACCCCCACGCTTTTCAAATTCAGGAGGGAACTGAAAACAATCCTCTTTCAGTGCTTTTGGAGCCTAATTAATAGTTGTGCTATTGCAGCCATGTGTTACTGGCTAGGTTGTTTTTTTTTAAAATACTATTTTATCCCACCTTTATTATTTTTATAAATAACTCAAGGTGGCAAACATACCTAATACTCATTCCTCCTCCTATTTTCCCCACAACAACCACCCTGTGAGGTGGGTTGGGCTGAGAGGGAGTGACTGGCCCAAGGTCACCCAGCTGGCTTTCATACCTCAGGTGGGACTAGAACTCACAGTCTCCTGGTTTCTAACCTGGTGCCAAACTGGCTCTGGACCACTAGATCAAATTGGTTTATTATCTCTTTATTGTTTTGATAATGGCTTTGTAGTTTAAAGGTTTGTTTGTTTTTATGTTCAGCCACTCAAAGCTCTGTGATTGGGGCAGCTAGAAATGCTGTAAAATAAATAAAAATAAAAATATGTACATACTCAACATGTGCTAATACAGTGTTCCTTAAACTTCTTTCTCTCAGGACCCCTTCCCACTTTTAAAAATTATGGAGGATCACACAAGAGCTTTTGTTTGTAAGGGTTATATTTATCGATATTTACTGTATTAAAAATTAAAACTGATGCATTCGCTGCAGCTACCGCTTCTCATGATTGTTTGATGGGATTTTAATATTGTATTATTTTTCAACATAGGTTGGCAAATAATTTTGATTCTGAGGACCTCTGAGAGGGTCTTGGGGACCCCAGGCGTTCTAGGACCACAGTTTTAAGAAACACAGCACTGGAGCAACTGGTTGGAGCAACTGATGAAAGATTTACATAGCAAAAATGTTTTGCTAAGCTAATGAGCTAATGAAGTTGTCAATTCTTTCAAAGGCTTAATGTTATATGGAGGAAGAAAAGGTCAAATCAGCAATCACCTTTGTTCCTTAGGACATTTCTAGCACAACTGTGTAGTGCAAAGTTCTTTCTCAAATGCTCCAAGCTTTCTTTTCTAAGATAATTACTTACCAGAACAGTCATGTGGGTGTTATTCATCTCTTGCTTCACATTCTTATGGTTGGTGGACTAGTTCTTAAGCATGTCAGTGCTCATGTTATGTATTCATTCTTCTTTTTCAAGAGGACTAAACAAGATCTAATGTACTCCACGCAGAAGAAGGCAAGGATTCCTACCAGATTGTGCTCCTACTGTTTGGGAAGGACCCCACACTACTACCACCTTGCTCTTTCATCCTGTGAGATGGCTGACAGTTCCTGTGACAGAAAAAGGAAAGTCTGGGCTAACAAGGATCTATGTGAGAATACAGAAAAACTGGAAAAGTGAGTATGCCTGGGAGTGATGTAGCCTTTGTAAGTAATATCTGGACCTGCATTTAGCATAAGATCCCTTTGGAGCCAATCAAGTGGCTAATTTGAATGTGTTTGCTGCCGCCATGGGGTGTATCTCATGTTTCTAAGGTTTTTAACTCTGTAAGCCGCCCGGACACAGTGTATGAGTTGGGTGGCCTTATAAATGTGTTTAATAAATAAATAATAATAAATAAGCACTAAAATAATCTGATTGCTGTTATGAAAAGTTGTTGTCTTACAGTATATTCCCTCCTCTTGTTCAGTCCCAAACTTGAAAAGAATATTTTGCACTGTTTCTGGTTTCATTTGAAGTCTGTCTGCGTATGCATAATGGCACAGCCCTGCCTTGATGAACTGATTGCTGGAGCTGCAGAACATAATTGTAGCTTTTGCGTGAAATTTGTAAATATCTACTGCTGTCACTGGGCTTTGTACAGGAGCTTAGTTACTGTCAGTACTAAACCCATTTAGAATTGCTGTGCAGTGTTGGCTTATCACGTGGGAATGTTTTTTTTTTTCTTCTTACTCGTCCTTTGTGTTTGATCTTCCTTTCATCAGGCTTGAGCAATGTGTTGGGAAGACTTTGACTTGACTATAAAGTGAGGGCCGAAAAGGCAGCAATTGATGGAACTGCTAGATCCTTGCCTCTTACCCTATTTTTATATAAACCTGTCCCTCCCTGGGTATCCATCTCTGAAGAAAACAGTATACAGACATACATAATTCAGAGTGACTGAGATGCTTTTGCAAATAAAACTCCTGGCCGAGAAACCTTTAATGTGCTAACTGCTGAATAATGGAAAATGCAGATTTTTCTTCGTATTTTTCCAAGGGAAAGCCCTATATCAAGATTTCCCCATGATTAGATATCTCTTGGGAAATAATGATGGGAACAGCATTCAGTAATTCTTTGCCTAGAACAGACATGAAGCTGATTTTTAATCTTCTGTATTCACTCTCCCCATCCCCTTTTAAAGCTGGGGTTACACTGGTTTTTTTCCAGTCCTTGGGAACAAAAGTTAAAGGTTGTCATAAGGAAAAATGGGATAATTCTATTTCTTTAATTTATATGTCTGCCCATCTCAAATTCATGACTCTAGGCAACTAACCACAATTAAAAGCTATATAAAAACATAACAGTATTTTTAAAAATGCATAAATTCAATCGGCAGCCGAGATTTAAAAAACTACAAACTCACATAACCACTTCATGGGCTCTGCCACATCTGGATCCCCAAGCTCAGTGACAAAACCTTGTCTTTAAGACCTTACAAAAAGCTAGCAGGGTCAGACCAATCTAATCTCTGGGTCGATGATGTTCCAAAGGGCAGGAGCCATGACAGAAAAGGCTGCCTTCCTGGGCCCCGCCAGTGACATTCCCTAATAGACAGGACCCAGAGCATGCCTCTCCTGCCAGACCTAATGAGACAGGTAGATATTATCAGGGAAGGCAGTCCCTCAAATAACTTGGCCCCATGCCCTGAAATGCTCTATTGGTCATTACCAGCACCCTGAATTGAACCTGGAAGCATACAGATAACCAGTGCAGCTCATGGAGCAGAGAGGTAACATGCACTGATTGAGGAGCACAGGTAATTGCCTGTGCCACTGCATTCTGTACCAGCTGTAGCTTCCAGATGCTTTTGAAGGGCAGCCCTATGTAAAGCACATTGCAGTAGTCCACTTGGGAGGTGACCAAGGCATGACTGACCACAAGCAGGGCCTTGCAGTCCAGGAACAGGCACAACTAGTGCACAAGTTCCTTGAACAGGAGCTGTGACTCCAGCAGGATGCCCAAATTGTGCACAGGTTCTGCTTGGGGTAGTGAAGCCCCATCCAGAACTAGAGATAGAAAGTCCCCTGTACCATCAGATGACATCACCCAGTTGCTTCATGTAGATATTAAACAGGGGAGGAGAGAGAACTGAGCCCTGAGGAACCCTGAAAAAGAGGGGCAGAGGGCTGGACTCCCCCCCAATCAACACCAACTAGAACCAGCCCAGGAAGAAGGAAGACAACCAGCCAGCAGAGTGCCACCCACTCCCCACAGCCAATCCAGAAGAATACCAAGTTTGATGGTACTGAAACAACCAAGTGGTCAAGAAGAACAAGGATGGATGCACCACACTCCTCCCAGTCCCACCAGAGGTCATCCACAAGTGCAATCAGTGCTGTTTTAGTCCCAGATCCAGGCCTGAATCCTGACTAAAAGGGGTCCAGATAATCTGCTTCTTCCAGAATTCTCTGTAGCTGGTGCATGACCGCCTCCTCTACAACCTTCCCTAAAAAGTTAAGGTTGGAAACTGGACAAAAAGTGTCCAGTACATTTGGGTCTAACAGTGGCTTCCTGAGAAGGGGGTGAACCACTGCCTCCAAAAGATGGTGGGACAACCGCCCGTCTCAAGGAAGAATTCACCGTCACAAGAACCCAGCCACACATGACCTCCCGGGAAGCATTAGCCAACCAGCAAGGACAGGGATCTAACACAGAGATGGCCAAGCTAACAATTAATTAGAATCTTGTCATCAGGACCAACAGGATCAAATTCCTCCCAGATAACCAAGCAAGACTGAGGTCCAGTCACCTCCATAGGACCTGCTCCAAGGAAAATCCAAGTGACTTTGTCTGACATATGCCCAGTATATTCCTCATAGTCATGTCTTATACGTTCCTACATCACACAGTTATCCATATTCAGTCTATTCCAAGAGCTTTTAAACAATTAAGTTACCAAATCTTGCATTTGTTAAACTTTTTGTAAATAAATTTTCTTTCATCAAAGCACCCTAACCCTCACAGATTTGCTCTCCTTTGTCAGTTCTGTGTGACAGATAACTCTGATTTCTTTTTAAATACTTTATCACACAAAAATCTATTTCCCCCTTTTCACTGTCTAACATAAAACATTCAATCTGTTTTCCAGCATGGCAAGAGCTTTGTTTCTTTAAAAGATCATTTTGTTAAGTTTCAACTGCAAGCATGTCCCATAAAATAGCCTATTCTTAGTGGAACCAACCCACATGGAAAATAAATGGTTTCAAATCTGAAATAAAGGGAAAAAATGTATTCCCTAGCATTTTTGGATTTTGCTTGGTCTAGGATGCTCAGTTTCCCAGCTGAAACTGTGGTTGAGTCTGTCCATGTGTTGTGAGATTAAGGAGTTCTCATCATGTCTTCTGACTGCCAGCTGGTGTTCGTGGATGCGCTCTGCTAGTCTTCTGCCTGTCTGTCCTACATAGTGGCTGTTACAGTGTTTACACTGTATGTTGTAGATAACTCCTGTTTTTTCTTCTTGGGCTACTGGGTCTTTTGGGTTATTTAAGATGTTTTGAAGAGTTTTAGTTGGTTTATGTGCTACGGTGATGCTGTGTGCTTCTAACAGTCTGTTGGTAGTTTCTGAGATGTTTCTGATGTGTGGCAGTGTTATCCTTTTCATAGTTTGTGTTGGTTGTGCTGTACCAGGTTGAGTGGTCAGGCACTTTTTGATAAAGTTGAGGGGGTATCCATTTTGCTGGAAGATGCTGTATAGGTGGTCTGTTTCCTTTTTATGGTGTTCAGGGTTGCTGCAGTGTGTTAAGTATTCATCTGAATAACGTTCTTGCATGGCTCCTCTTGTGGGAGGTTGGGTTGTTACTTTGGTAATGGAGCACTTGGTTAGTGTGGGTTGTTTTTCAATAAACTTGCATTTCTAATTTGCCATCGTTTCCTCTGCTGAAGAGGATATCCAGGAAGGGTAGTGTGTTGTTTTCTTCTTCCCTTGTGAATTTTATTCCTTTGAAGATGTTGTTGTTTCATGTGTCTTCTCTAGTGTTTCTTGTTTATTATGATGAAAGTGTCATCTACATACTGGATCCATACTTTAGGTTGTTATGTGTGGGCGTGCTCTAGTTTCTAGATGCTGCATTAGTCTCTGCTATGAGTCCTGAGAGTGGTGGTCCCATGGGCGTTCCTCTGATTTGTTGGCATATTTGTCCATCAAACTGAAACCAGGTAGTCAGGCTGAGGTTCATGAGGTCCATGATTCTGGCTATTTCTACCTTAGTATTTGACTAGGTCAGGCATGTTGCACAGACCTGCTGCCATGGATTCTTCTGCTAGTTCTGGAGGGATGGACGTAAAGAGTGCAGTGACATCGAATGACAGCATAATTTCATCTTCTTTTTTCGGTCTTTGATTTCTGCAGGCACTGTAGTGGGGAGTTCATAGAATATTCGCTCCCCTCTGTGAGACGTCCAAGCATTTTTGCAAGTTCTTTGGCTATGTTGTATGTTGGGGTGCCTGGTAATGATACAATTGGACAAAGAGGTGTATCAGGCTTGTGTATTTTTGGGTGTCCGTAGAAGTGTGGGAAGATGGGTCCGCTGCTTTTCACCCACCATTGTTCTTCTTTTGTGATTCATATTTTAAAAGATTGTTATTTGTATTTTAAAAGAAACTGGTATGGTAAATTAAATTGACTAACACACCAACTTCAGAATATATAGATTACTGCAGAGCATATTTCTCCAACTGTTAAGAGAGTAGCTGTTTCTCTTAGTATCAAGAAGCAGGTTCATGCCAAGTGCTCATATACAGAGATCCAGGACCAAGGACAGAAATGGGTACCTGTCCTACTTGTCTCTGACTTAGTCAATCTCAAGTAGAAACGCTGACCCAAACCCTTAAGAGCCAGTGCATAGTGATGAAAGAGTTGAACTGGAAAGGTAGAGATCCAGGTACAGGGATACTCACTGGATGAGGCTGGGCTAGTCAGTTTCACTCAGCTCAACCTACTTCAAAGGGTTAGTGTTGGGGAGGGGAATTTTGGAAGAGGGAGTGCTATGCACTGTTTGGAGGAAAGGCAGGATACAAATCCAATCGAAGAGAATTTCTCCAAGCAGCAGGCTGTCATGTTCACTGATTCCATGCAGTTTATACATCGTAACGTTTCACATGCCATGGCGCTGACGCGCGTTTCTGTTTGGGAGGGAGCTGCTGTGAGACCTTGTACCAAGCTCTGTATGTGGAATCAGGACAATGGAATGTGTTTGGGTTATTTTCTCTGTTCAAGGCCTTTTCCCACAGACCATCAGAAACTGTTAGGAGCACCTGGGATTGTGAACTTCAGAAGACTCTACGGGGGGGGGGGGGAGGGATTTCATTTGCACCGAGGGTTTTTAGTTTGAATTTGGCACGCTTTCATCATTCTCAGCTTTCTCTGTGATCCTGCATACTATTCTTTAATAAATCAGATATCTTTGAATTCACACTCATGAGTCTGATGGTGTTTTAGAATAGGCAACCATTACACAGGCCAGAGCAACAGATCCTGCAGAGATGGAGCAGGCGGTCTCCTTCACGGGTGGGCTCTTGAGGTTCCAATGAAACAAGCAGCTTCCTCTCTGGGAATGATCAGCCAAGTGGCTGCACTGGCGAAGGGAGATCTTGAGGCCCTAGCTATCGTTTTGCTGTGAAAAGAAAGGGTGCCCCAGAGCAGACGCGCCTCCAGCCACCACGCTTTAAACCGTGCGCCTTTTTCGGCGACAAGGCGGAGCCGGCTCACTCCACTGTAGGGTCTGGAGGGACCACACGCAGCCCTCTGGTACCTCTTCGCTAGGCCACGGCGCCCTCCCCGCATCTTGAAGATTCTTCTTTCCAGAGGTGGCGGAGCGCGGAAGATGAGTCGCTCCTGTGACTCACGCCTCACCTCCTTCTCCGTAACCTCGAGGGAAAACTGAGCCGCGCCAGCAACGGGTCGCTCGTCGCCCCGCTCCAGGGAGGGCACGCTCCCGCCTCGCGCCTCCCTTTCGCTCCCCTCCGCCGCCTGGCCGCCCCTCGCGCGCTCCAGCCTATTGTTCTCCCGCCGTTTCCTTCCTCCTCGCCTTCCTCTCGGAGGTAGGCGGGGTTTTCCCGGCTCGGCTGACAGTTCGGGGGCGGGCCGGAGCCGGTGAAAGCGGGAGGCTGGAGCCGGCTGCCCGGCGGGACTGAGACGGCGGCGGCGGGGGCGCTGCTGGAGGCAGCTTTGGGCCTGCTGTGCGGCACTTCGCCTGCTCGGCTGCCTCCGCGCGGGCTGGCAAGCCAATGAGGGCCCGGACTCCGGCCCTCGCTGCCTCAGGAGCTGCCGGGAGCCCCCCGTGCCGACCGCCGGCCCGAACGGGGGCGGGTCGCCCGGACCCCCATGCGGCGGCTCCAGGAGAAGTTCAGGAGGTGAGCCGCGGCGGAGGTTTATTGGGGGAGAGAGACTCCGTTACAGGCGAAGTCTTGGCGGCGGTTCTTCCTCACTAGGAGGAAGGCAGATTCCCCCCCAATGGGTGTGTTCGCCTTTCCCCCTTCCGATACATTAATCTGGGAAATTCTGCATTGTTCCGTTGCCAGACCTTATTTCCTACCGTTCACTGTGTTCTGCCTCGAGAACGGAGATCTCTTAAAATAAAACGTCCTTTTTTAAACACGTGTCTTAATCCTCCCTTCTCCAGTTGGCCGCATTCCGTGGAGTTGACTGAAATGTGGGCTCCGCTATCCCTTTCCTCCTACCTTTCAGGGCATGCTTTGTGGGATTTTGATTTGCCGTAGCCATTTTTGGGTTATGGACCCGCCGGCGGACAGGTTGTGGGGAGGGGACCATCAAGATGCCTTAACTGGAGTTGGCACAATAAGTTTCAGTGTGGTAGGCATGACCAGGGTCAAGTGAAAACAGATTCAGGGCGAGATCATTACTGGAGATTAATTAAAGCAGAGTACAAATAATGTAGATGTGGTTATGTGTGTATACCTCATTCAGGGGTATGTGTAACTCTCTGCCTCTTTTCTAAAGACTGGAAACCTATAAAGGGGCTGTGGTCTTGACTTACTGCCAGGAGGCTTTCACAAGTGCTTATGGATTTAATCTCTAGCACTCAGTTTTGAATGCTGTTAAGGTTGTTACTCTAAAGAAGTTCAATGTATATATCTCAGTACAGGTGGAATTTGGGGGATACTGATGGTTTGTAGAAAGAAGACAGGAAGATACATTAGGCGAGCATGAGTTCCATAAAATGATGTAGAAAAATGCATGTATAGTAATTATAAAGCCACATTTGGGAATAGTGGATTTTTTTCAACTGAATTTTTCCAGGTGAGATTTATTTTGGCTTATAAGCACAGGCTTTTATCAGTAAACTTCATTTTTGCTTCTAATACTAGTCCTTTGTTGTATCTCTGTTGATGGAATACAGCCTTTTTGCTTAGAATATACAAAAAGGTTCATGTTAATACATTACAAGTATCTATGATAAAATTAATTTTGTTTTTTTAGGTAAGTTCATAATGAGATTACTCTGCTGTCTAAAACAAAATCATATATGGGAATGTTAGTCTATGCATCTGATTTCAGAAGTGGTTTTGTGAAATGCAGAGATAAATTGAGGGAATTAATATTTGTATGAAAGTTATTTCTGTTTTCATACACTTAACCAGACATTAATTGGATCTGAGTTTATGGGCACACCTCCCATCACTTTTTTTCTCCATCACATTTTAATTTTGCCTATTTTTTTTTCTTCCCTGCACCATCTTGAATTACCTATTCATGTTCACTGGCCTTCCTCCTAGAAATACAGATACTTATCTTTTCTCAGAAGGGCACCTGAAATTTGAATCCTTGGATTAACTCCCTTTTCTTGTTCTTTTCTTCTAGTATATCTATGCATTTTGTGATTTCCTTTATTCCACTTTATCTCCAAGGTAGAGAAGCCAACAATTGGTACATTCTTTGAAACTGACAATTGAGACAGCTGAAGTTACAGGGAATGCGAGCATTTGGTACTTGCTGTTGAACAGGTTCTTAAAATTATACGTATATGAAATAAGAAGTGGCTATTGTCTCAGCTTCTGAAAAAATTGGATAGACATCGGCTCATGGATGAGAGTACAATAGACATGATTATAGTGCTTTTCTTTCAGAAAGGAAGTAGATCACAGTGAGATGAAGTTTCTCATAGTCTAGAAGTGGGTGAGAGTTCATATATCCGGTGTTTGTCTTGTTCATCTTACTTGAACTACATTTCTCTTTCATGTATAGCATATTAGAAAGCTTTTCCACTTTTTTCCATTTTCTTTTTATTTTTCAGAATCATTCATGTAGCAGTGGGACAGCATTCATCTCTTTGAGGGGCAAAGGAAGAACTGAAAGCCATTTGGGAATAATAAAGTAATTTGGAAATTATTGTGTGATAGTAATAGAGTCTGCTGAAGATGAGCCAAGCATGTGTTAGGTCAGAAATAATAATTCCAAAATACTAATGCAAATGTTTGTCTCTTCTTTTTAAAAAATACGTTATACAGGGCTCAAAGTCACATCTATTGCATTCTCTGCTGCATATAACTATCTTGATGTTTGGAAACTTTCTTTAAAAATGTAAGGAATAATTGGAGCATGATGTGATAGAGACAAGAATGATTTAATTTGAAGCATGACTGGACCTGCCTTTATACATGGTCCAACTCCACATGGCTACACATGCCTATATGTTTTTGACAACAGACATACTGAAGCATTGGCTTTCTTCTTCCTCTTTTATAGTATCATTTTTACTTTGAAAAACATATTAAATGTTTTTTTTTCCTTTCCGCATATGAATCAAGAACAATTATTTGGAAGCAACTATTATGTAATTAAAAATAGATAAAAGAGAGATAATGAGAGTAGGACTGTTGTAAATTTTGGATCCATCCTTTAGTTAAGGGAGACTCCTTAGATCAAACTTTAGTAGTTAGCAGCACCTTGCCAACCTTGGCTGATCTAGAAAGAAAAGGAGGCTCAGCCCAGGTTTGTACTTGGATGAGACCACCTGGGAATTCCAGGAGTGAGAAGTAAAGGGGGGAAAATCCCAGAAGAAGGTAGTAACAAACATCTTTGTATTATTGCCAAGAAAACAATATAGTAGTATCCATGAAGTCTGTCAGAGTCAACCTTAAAGGAGATCTTACCTTTACCTTTCTTAGATCAGAATGGCCAAAACATTCCCAAGTAATTCAGCTCCATATTCTCAAAACCAATATCAGAATGTTAGAGTAATGCTTTTAATTGTGATAGAAGTTTTTATCAACTTTATAATTTTGTTTACACCAACCATGATTATAACCATTGTATTTACTTAGCCTTATTTCGTTTTGAAAATAAACATGAACCAGTCTGATTACCAAGATCCCTTTTTTAGAAATCTTGAGTATCAGAGAGCAATAACAGTCCATCCCTGTCTCTTATCAATGAAGAGACTTATAGCTTAGTCTGGATTGTCTAGTTCTGCAGTACAAAGAGGTGAATTATAACTTGTATTGCAAGAACATCACATCACAATTGGCGTAATAATTTAATTCTCCCAAGGTTTGTGTTTGTTTGTGCCTTTGAGTCAGTCTTGACACCTGGTGACTGCATCAAAAGCCCTGGGCTAGAACCAGCAGGCTTTGAGTTCTAATTATGATTTAGGCACAGAAGCCAGCCGGGTGACTTTGGGCCAGTCAACCCTAGGAAGAAGGCAGTGGCAGACTGCTTCCAAAAATGTTGAAAGAAAATTGTGTGATTTGTCTCTCAAGTTACCAATAAATATTAAGAGAACAAAACTGGAACATTATGTATGTTCTTTTTTGTTCCTGTCAGATTTACCCTTTAAAATCTACCCAGCATCAATCTGCATGTTTATCAGTTTAAGATTCATTTGAATCCATTAAAAAAATTCCAGTGGTACCTTCTGATAAGATGATTCAAGGCTGCAGTATGAGGGTTTAGTCATTTAAATAATTGTACACAAATTAGACCCAACTGGGCATCTTCAGTACAGTATTGTAGAAGTGCCAGTAGACAGTGCATTCTTTTAAGCTTTTATAAAAAGATTAATTAAAATGCAGACATTTGGTAGATTTATTTAGAGGTAGCCTAAAGATTTATTAGATTTATTTAGAGATAGCCTAAAGATAACCTTTTTAAATTTTTTTAAATTAAAAAAAACTTATTAATACAAAAAACCAGAAAAAATAATCCATAAAGCTATGAGGAAGTATAAAATAGCACAAAAGGAAACTAAGCAAAAAGTATAAATATACAGGACATATATTCATGGATACATATACATATATACAAATTCTACAGAAGCATTTAAATATATTTAATCATAATCGCCCATAGCTCATGCTGCTAAAACTTAATAATGTAATGGGGGGGGAATTGCTCATATCTATGAATAGATGCAAAACAATCTTAGGTTTACAGAGAAAGGCTGAAAACTAATTTTGAGGAACAAAAACTGCAATATGGCTACTGATAATTATGGCTCAAGCAGCCTAGTACTAAAAAGATTGTTTCAACCCAGCTAAATTTTATAATGCTGCCCTTTAGAGCTATTTTATATTAAGTGGTTGCCATAAGTAACCAGAAATTACTTGCAACCAAGTACATGGGGTTCCATGCTTATATTTTCATGCATGTAAGTCATGGGCTGAGGAGAAGGGAAGGAACACTCTGTTTCCATTCCGTAATATCTCAGGACAGCTAACTCTTTTGTGGCTTATTTTCAAGCCAACTCTGCTTTTAAAGGAAGTATTCAAGTCATGTTTTGGTGAAACACAATAGAAGAGGGAGAATGGGAATACCTTGTCTCAAAAAGGAAAAGTACCATATTCCCAATATTACCTATAAGCCACTGGCTTGTCACCTGCATGGATTTCTGCTTTTAGACAAACAAAATGAAAACAGTACTGAACTTTTCTTGGCAACATTTTAGAGGCCGTTTGCCATCGCCTTTGAGAGAACGGGACTGGCCCAAGGTCACTCAGTTGGCTTCATGCCCCAGTCTCTAGCTTGATGCCTTAACCACTACACCAAACTGTCTCAAACTGCAGGGACTTGTCCAGGCATTTTCCAGGAGTCAAAACTGACTTGAAAGTACAGAGAAGAGAAGAAGAAAAAGCAGACTAGAGAGTTTCTGCTTATAGAAAGTAGAGGCAGCTCTTATTTCTCAAGATGTGAGAGAAAACAACAAATTTCAATACAATATTTGGGGGAAACTGTACTTATATCTGTTTATTTGAATATCGGAATTCTTAAAATGCAGAAAATAAAGAGGATTACTATATTACTAAATTGGAAAACTAATTTGGAAAAGTACAGTGTAATTGATTGACACATTGTCAGAATTCAATCTGTTAGAAATGTTAGTCATTTGCATTTAAAATTATTTCCCAGTTTTACATAAGATTGGTAGAGGTATGTATCTCTTACAAGGAATTTCTAATTGCACGTATACAAGGAACTAGTAGCTGTGTTTGTACTATATGCATAGCGAAGCAGAATCTAGCCTCTTTGCACATTATACAGTATACTATGCATAGTGTCCAATATAGTTATTTAATAATATATAAAATAAACCTTAGTGGCTAGAAATCAGGATGTGCAAAACTTTTCTGAAATATTTTAAGCTTGAAATGAGCTGTTCCAACTCTACTGGAAATGGTCCAACACTGTTCTTACCATACTAGAAGTATTCTGAGCTTCTGGCATAGTCAGAACAGTATCAGAATATCTCTCAAAAGCTAAAAAACAGCTATTTAAGATGTAAACACTTCCAATCTGAAATATTTTGCACAACCCTAGTTAAGAGATTTGGTGTTAAGAAGTCTGAGGTTGAATATTCTCTTCATAATAGACTGGAATTGTTTGTAAACATATGTGCAAGTTTCTACCCATACGTTATTTTTACAAATGTATGTTGTTTGGGGAGCAAAGCTATAACTTTCAATATGGTTCTACTTTAGAAGTGCATAAAGAAGAAGGTATGGGAGGAATATATGATATCCATATGTATTCTGTTGTGGAAATATACTTCTGCTATGATTGTATGATTGTGGCAGATCTGGCTTGTATTTCCTTGTCTCACATATAATTCATTATAAAAATGGTTCCATTAGAGTCACATAGTTGTGGTCTGTGAGAAATGGTAACAAATCTCCATTTATGTGGGGAACTATATTTATTGTTTGTATTCTGGAAGTGAATGTAGAATGAGTGAAAGGAATTATAGAGAAACACTAAAGTTGATGAAAACATAAAAAATTTGTGTTTAGTAGCAGGATTCAGTTATTTCACCCATAATGCTGTATATCTGTTGCTTTGGTATACATTCTAAGCTTTTCATTACAGGTAGTCCTCATTTAGTGATGACAGCTGGGACCAGTAACCTGATCGTTAAGCAAAACAATTGCTAAGTGAAACTGCTACTGTGCTTATGATCTTACGTCAGCTTTCCTTTGCTTTACAGACCTGCAAAGATCATAAATTCAAGGATTGGTCGCAAAGTTACTTTTTCATTGCCATTGTAACTGTGAACAGTGGTTATCCGAGGCAGTCACCAAATGAGAACTCCCTGTATTTTTGCCTTTTAGGGAAAAAAAAAGAATAGTGAAACTGTTATATACGAAGGGTCATAAGTGAGTGGTATAGAAAAAGCTTTAGAAGTAGCTCAATGTAACAGATGCTGAGTCCTGCTCTGGAAGGATTTATGACTGTTGTGCTAGTATTATTATTTTTTTAAACGGCCTAAAGACATCATGTATAGGAGATTCATGATGGAAAATGGCAATGAAACACATGGCTTACGGAGACTTGTACAGTTTGGTGCTGAAACATATTGCTGAAAACCTTGGGATAATTATAAAATCACTGGAGTGTGTGCAGGGATCTATACAGCCAAATTTCTGTTGGCAAGCTCTAGTGAACTTTTTCCCTGAGAGTGCTAAATCCCTCCACACAACAGTGCCCAAGATTTATATACATACCTCCATTGGCTTTACCCTGGGAAAGGGCCAGGAAGGAGAGCAACATACTAGCTGTGCACTATTGCTTCAATGTGCTATGCTTCAAGCTCCTGGCAGTAGTATATTCTACCTCGCCAGCCCTTCTAACGGAAGAGGAGGATGCCAAGTACCTACACTCAGGACACCCAAGCAGACCTGCTGATGCCCCCTTCCCCATCTTTCCACATGCTTGCTTGTTCAGGGTTCCTAGGTTGCACAAGTACTGCACAAATTTCAACCTTCCCCCCAGTTTGAAATTGGAAAAGTATGTCGTAAGTACTATGTACAATTGCAGATATGTTCCATCTTCATCTCTGTGGCTTTAAAATTTAGATTTTGGTTACTGATTCATTATATTTGCTGCAGGATGATGCCATGCTAAGCAGAATTATTGAAGTTATTTTATCTGGAGTTATAGTTACTAAACAAAATTCTAAGCCTTTCTCTCCATTTGAAACTTGTAAATTGACTGGTGTAGAGTAGATTATAAACTACAGTCTTATTTACAGTGGAGGAAAGGAGAGGGGAAAGATGCTTATTATGGATTACAGTATTATGCTCTGTAGGAATGATAAATCTTTCAAAGTAGCACGTGGGGCACTTTGAAAGATACGTAGGAAACAGAGAACCTGGAATTACCAGCCCCTGACTTTCTGCCTCCGATGGGAAGCCAACTTTGGAATTCAGTGTATCTTCCATGTGCAGAAGAAGTTCTTCCATTCATGCAAGGGACAATCCGAATTCCACCCTGTTACGTTTTGAAGCTGTAAGGTGGAAAGTGAATATGAAAATTGCAAATTGAGAACTATAATCCACTTGTATTAGCAAAGTTAATAATGATATAAAACAGAACAGAGACTATTAAGCAAAACTAGATCATGCACTTGTTTTCAAAAGTGTAGCACACATGAACAATAAATTATGTAAGCTCTTAAATGGCGTCATTGGTAGAACACAATAGATTTTGTGTGAACACCATTTTCTCTATTTTGTATGTTCCGTGTTGTCCTTAAGATTTTTTTTTTAATGACTCATCCTGACGTCCCCCTGACTGAAGAATGAGCGTGTGCCGGTACAGTAAATATTTTTTGTGCCATGTCCTCCTGATGCTGTGGCCACCGCTGAGGCACCTTAAAGTCATTTTTAGTTGTTGCACTTTTAAATAGTGTTTCCCCTCTTGTTCCAACACAATTTTTGCCATGGTTACAATGTCATCTATTTCTGTTTTATCGACTATTCTAAAGCCTTTGACTGTGTGGACCATAACAAATTGTGGCAAGTTCTTAGTGGTATGGGGATACCAAGTCATCTTGTCTGCCTCCTGAAGAATCTGTATAACGACCAAGTAGCAACAGTAAGAACAGACCACGGAACAACGGACTGGTTTAAGATTGAGAAAGGAGTACGGCAGGGCTGTATACTCTCACCCTACCTATTCAACTTGTACGCAGAACACATCATGCGACATGCTGGGCTTGAGGAATCCAAGGCTGGAGTTAAAATCGCTGGAGGAAACATTAACAATCTCAGATATGCAGATGATACCACTTTGATGGCTGAAAGCGAAGAGGAACTGAGGAGCCTTATGATGAAGGTGAAAGAAGAAAGTGCAAAAGCTGGCTTGCAGCTACACCTCAAAAAAGCCAAGATTATGGCAACCAGCTTGATTGATAACTGGCAAATAGAGGGAGAAAATGTAGAAGCAGTGAAAGCCTTGTATTTCTAGGTGCGAAGATTACTGCGGATGCTGACTGCAGTCAGGAAATCAGAAGACGCTTAATCCTTGGGAGAAGAGCAATGACAAATCTCGATAAAATAGTTAAGAGCAGAGACATCACACTGACAACAAAGGCCCGCGTAGTTAAAGCAATGGTGTTCCCTGTAGTAACATATGGCTGCGAGAGCTGGACCATAAGGAAGGCTGAGAGAAGGAAGATCGATGCTTTTGAACTGTGGTGTTGGAGGAAAATTCTGAGAGTGCCTTGGACTGCAAGAAGATCAAACCAGTCCATACTGCAGGAAATAAAGCCAGACTGCTCACTTGAGGGAATGATATTAAAGGCAAAACGGAAATTCTTTGGCCACATAATGAGAAGACAGGACATCCTGGAGAAGATGCTGATGCTAGGGAGAGAGGAGGGCAAAAGGAAGAGGGGCCGACCAAGGGCAAGATGGATGGATGATATTCTAGAGGTGACGGACTTGTCCCTGGGGGAGCTGGGGGTGTTGACGACCGACAGGAAGCTCTGGCGTGGGCTGGTCCATGAAGTCACGAAGAGTCGGAAGCGACTAAACGAATAAACAACAAACAATGTCATCAACAGTGTGGTTGCTGGTAAAGTCATGGGTGGGATCTGTCTAGCTCGATTTGGCTACGTTAAGACTACTGTGGACATACTGCCTCCCTTCTTATTGCTCGGGTCTGCCCCCATCCCCAAGGAAGAAACCAGAGAACTGATTCTGCAGGAGCATCTGCCTACGCATTGCCCAGTCAGCACTTTCCAAAGCATTTGTCAGGTCTCCAACAGGCTCCTTATCACAGTGATTTAGTGCTCTTTTGAAAGAGTGCTTCTCAGGTCTTACGCATGGTTGTACTTTTGTTATTACTTTGGTAAGGGTTGGCACCATTTACTTTCTCCATTCTTGCTCCTTGGCTGGCCATGGGCTATTTCTGGTTGTTGCCGGACACAAGGACAGAACTGGACTTGCTGCCAACACTGGAATTCTTTTGCAACACTACTTGTGTCCCTCCTCGCTGATACTGTCATTTTTATTTTATTTTATTTATTAGATTCGGTGCCATCTGACTTCAAGTGATTGTGTGTGGCTCACAGTGCACCAAATAAGATAAAAACAATATAATAAGAAACAGCATACAACAAAAATCCCACTTCATAATAAACCAAAGCAGTTACATATCCCCACAGTATGCACAAAGCTTTCCTTTTAAAAAAATCAACCAGCCCAACTGCCCCCCTGAAAGATTTTGGCCCTGCTTGTTCTGGTGGTATCGCTATCATGGGACAAAATGTGGGAGCAGAATGTTGGGAGGTTGAGTTGCAGCATTTGACTCCTCAAATGTTGCCCACTTCACTGTACATGTTAAAAGCCAAAGTCTAAACTTAGGAATGCATGTATTATTTAAAGCTATGATTGTTATAACTTAGTGTAAATACACTGTTAGAAACAATCTAACTAATAAATTCAGTGAGCTGGACAACAAAATGAGTGTTTTTGGTTGAATTACTGTAGTCTGTTTGATACTCAGTTAAATAATCGTTCAGCTGAAATTTGAAAGACTGATTTATACATTCAGAATCTATATTTCTTTATTTCAAGTTCCAATCAAATTTGACCACTATAGTACTTTACTGAAATCACATGAAGATTGAGACAGAATGAAAGTTGGTCAAGAATGGTGTAACTAACGTCTGTTGGAAATGTTTACAGGGTGAAGGAACCTTCTACCATCTTTGGTGGACTTGTGAGAAGGCTAAAAAGTTCTGGGATCAAATATGTATTACTATTCAAAAGATTCTTAAAGTAAATATACAAAGAAAACCAGAACTTTTTGGGGGGGGATTGATGGAAAAGGAATTAGAGAAACCACATGGAGTTTTTCTGTTATATATGATCACAGCTGCAAGACTGTTATATGCACAACAATGGAAAGATCCACAAATACCTATGATTGAAGATAATCCAATCTAAATTAATGCATTTGGCTCAAATGGCTAAATTAACAGCTTTAATAAGAGAACACTCTATTTCTACCTTTATATTAACTTGGCAACCACTTTTGGAGTTTGTTGTTGTTTATTCATTTAGTCGCTTCCGACTCTTCGTGACTTCATGGGCCAGCCCACGCCAGAGCTTCCTGTCTGTCGTCAACACCCCCAGCTCCCCCAGGGACAAGTCCGTCACCTCTAGAATATCATCCATCCATCTTGCCCTTGGTCGGCCCCTCTTCCTTTTGCCTTCCACTCTCCCTAACATCAGCATCTTCTCCAGGGTGTCCTGTCTTCTCATTATGTGGCCAAAGAATTTCCGTTTTGCCTTTAATATCATTCCCTCAAGTGAGCAGTCTGGCTTTATTTCCTGGAGGATGGACTGGTTTGATCTTCTTGCAGTCCAAGGCACTCTCAGAATTTTCCTCCAACACCACAGTTCAAAAGCATCGATCTTCCTTCTCTCAGCCTTCCTTATGGTCCAGCTCTCGCAGCCATATGTTACTACGGGGAACACCATTGCTTTAACTATGCGGACCTTTGTTGTCAGTGTGATGTCTCTGCTCTTAACTATTTTATCGAGATTTGTCATTGCTCTTCTCCCAAGGATTAAGCATCTTCCTGACTGCAGTCAGCATCTGCAGTAATCTTTGCACCTAGAAATGCAAAGTCTTTCACTGCTTCTACATTTTCTCCCTCTATTTGCCAGTTATCAATCAAGCTGGTTGCCATAATCTTGGCTTTTTTGAGGTGTAGCTGCAAGCCAGCTTTTGCACTTTCTTCTTTCACCTTCATCATAAGGCTCCTCAGTTCCTCTTCGCTTTCAGCCATCAAAGTGGTATCATCTGCATATCTGAGATTGTTAATGTTTCCTCCAGCGATTTTAACTCCAGCCTTAGATTCCTCAAGCCCAGCATGTTGCATGATGTGTTCTGCGTACAAGTTGAATAGGTAGGGTGAGAGTATACAGCCCTGCCGTACTCCTTTCCCAATCTTAAACCAGTCCGTTGTTCCGTGGTCTGTTCTTACTGTTGCTACTTGGTCGTTATACAGATTCTTCAGGAGGCAGACAAGATGACTTGGTATCCCCATACCGCTAAGAACTTGCCACAATTTGTTGTGGTCCACACAGTCCAAGGCTTTAGAATAGTCAATAAAACAGAAATAGATGTTTTTCTGAAACTCCCTGGCTTTTTCCATTATCCAGCGGATATTGGCAATTTGGTCCCTAGTTCCTCTGCCTTTTCTAAACCCAGCTTGTACATCTGGCAATTCTCACTCCATGAATTGCTGAAGTCTACCTTGCAGGATCTTGAGCATTACCTTACTGGCATGTGAAATGAGTGCCACTGTTCGATAGTTTGAACATTCTTTACTGTTTCCCTTTTTTGGTATGGGGATATAAGTTGATTTTTTCCAGTCTGATGGCCATTCTTGTGTTTTCCAAATTTGCTGGCATATAGCATGCATTGCTATCATGCATGACAGCATCATCTTGCAAGATTTTGAACAGTTCAGCTGGGATGCCATCGTCTCCTGCTGCCTTGTTATTAGCAATGCTTCTTAAGGCCCATTCAACCTCACTCTTCAGGATGTCTGGCTCTAGCTCACTGACCACACCGTCAAAGGTATCCCCGATATTGTTATCCTTCCTATACAGGTCTTCTGTATATTCTTGCCACCTTTCCTTGGTCTCTTCTTCTTCTGTTAGGTCCTTGCCATCTTTGTTTTTGATCATACCCATTTTGGCCTGGAATTTACCTCCGATGTTTCTAATTTTCTGGAAGAGGTCTCTTGTCCTTTCTGTTCTATTGTCTTCTTCCACTTCCATGCATTACTTGTTTAAAAATAATTATTTATCTCTTCCCGCTAACCTCTGGAATTTTGCATTTAATTAGGCATATCTCCCCCTATCACTGTTGCCTTTTGCTTTCCTTCTTTCTTGGGCTACTTCTAGTGTCTCAGCAGACAGACATTTTGCCTTCTTGGTTTTCTCTTTCTTTGGGATGTATTTTGTTGCCGCCTCCTGAACAATGCTGCCAACGTCTGTCCAGAGGTCTTCCGGGACCCTATCTACTAAGTCCAGTCCCTTAAATCGATTCTTCACCTCCACTGCATATTCCTTAGGAATATTAGTGAGCTCATATCTAGCTGATCTGTGGGTGTTCCTTAATCTCTTTAGTCTGATCCTAAATTGTGCAAGAAGAAGTTCATGATCTGAACTACAATCAGCTCCAGGTCTTGTTTTTACCGACTGTATAGATGTCTGCCATCTTTGGCTGCAAAGGATGTAGTCAATCTGATTTCGGTGTCGTCCATCTGGGGAAGTCCACGTATAAAGCTGTCTCTTAGGTTGTTGGAAGGGAGTGTTTGTTATGCAGAGTGAGTTGTCTTGGCAAAATTTTATCAGCCTATGTCCTGCTTCGTTTTGTTCTCCCAGGCCATGCTTACCTGTAATTCCAGGTGTCATTTGACTGCCCACCTTAGCATTCCAGTCTCCCATGATGAAAATAACATCTCTTTTAGGCGTGTTGTCCAGTAGGTGCTGCAGATCCTCACAGAACTGCTCTACTTCAGCTTCTTCAGCATCTGTGGTTGGGGCGTATATTTGGATCACTGTGATGCTAGATGGCTTGCCCTGAATTCGAATTGAGATTCTATCGTTTTTTGGATTGTATCCAAGCACTGCTTTAGCCACTTTACTATTAATTATGAAGGCTACTCCATTTCTTCTGTGGTCCTCTTGTCCACAGTAGTAGATCTGGTGGTCATTTGATGTGAAGTGGCCCATTCCAGTCCATTTCAGTTCACTGATGCCCAAAATGTCTATCTTTAATCCTGACATCTCACCAATAACCACATCCAATTTGCCCTGACTCATAGATCTTACATTGCAGGTTCCAATGGTGTGTTGATCCTTAGAACATCGGATTCACCGTTCACCACCAGCACCGTCGGCCGCTAGCCGTCCTTTCGGCTTTGAGCTAGCCGCATCATCACGTCTGGGGCTAGTTGAACTCATCCTCTGTTCCTCCCCAGTAGCATTTTGATCATCTTCTGATCTGGGGGTCTCATCTTCCGATGGTATACTGACATATCTCTGATTGTACTGATCCATTTAGTTTTCACGGCAAGAATACTGGGGTGGGTTGCCATTACCTTCCCCAGGGATCGCATTTAGTCTGACCTCTCTGTCATGACCTTCCCGTCTTGGGTGGCCCTTCACGGTTTAGCTCATGGCATCATTGAGGTGCTCAAGCTCCAGCACCACGACGAGGTAACGATCCTTTGCTGAAGACTTTTGGAGTACTTGCTTGTAATAGAAAAAAAAATGATGTTTTGACTTTAGGTTTTAGAAATTAAATGGTTTGTAGTAATAGAAATAGTGTTATGATAGGTTAACTAATTGTATGAGATTAGACTTGTAAACTGACCTATATCTGATTGTGTTGATTTTTAAAAAAAAGATGTATGTACAGCCCGAATCTAGGAAATAGAACCCTCAAAGAAGTTTAGGTTTACTTATCATAATTTCAGAAAATATTGCTGCCTTTTCTACTATGGAAATAAAAGAAGGTGGAGTAACATTTCCAAATCATGCTTGTATTACCCAACATCTTAGTAGCTTTGTTTCAGGATAGATGCCTATTGCTGTGGCCAAGGTTTTCTTTCCCCAAAGTAATGTCAGAACAAAAGGGATGTACTGTGCATTGGTGCGTGGCAGTTTATAGTTGCACAATGTTACTTTCAAATTCTAAATGCCTTTTTGTGCCAAGTGGGACATAAAGTGTGGAAAGATAAATCACTTTTACTGAATTCTAAATTTTCATTGTGTATGTAGTTATTTAATGTTCAGTATCAAGAACATCAAAACCTTAAATGTTTTTAACTCAATAAATGAACGCATTCCTTTACATTCTTAGCATATTAATCTGCACCAGCCTAACATCCTGATTATCTCAACAGATTCATGAATCATCCAGCTCCAGCAAACAGTCGTTATAAGCCCACTTGCTATGAGCATGCTGCTAACTGTTACACTCATGCGGTAAGTAAATTTACTGGAAGTCAATTCATATGATATTCCAAATAATTCTGATTCCTGTCCACCATATATACTAGCGTATAAGCCATCCATGGATAAGCAGACCCTCAAATTTTTAAGCAAAATACCATGAAAAATGTACCATCTGCAGACAAGCCAGTTGTGAAAATTAAAACACAAATATTTCAAGGTTGGCTTATCCTCGAGTGGCACATTTTTCATGGCATTTTGCTTAAAAGTTTGAAGGTCAGCTTATCCACAGATGGACTTATCCATGAGTATGTACAGGATATATGGGTACTTTTAAAAAGTATTGCTATATATACTTATGGATAAGCCCATCCATGGATAAGCCAAACCCAATTTTGAGGGTGTATTTTGGCACCTAAATTCTCAGCTTATCCATGATTATATATGGTACTTTAGATCTGATAGTATGTTAAATCATGATGGTGAATAAGCTGTTACTGGGAAGTACCCTTAACAAAATGACATTGCTGACTTAAGTGGATGTTTTAGGAGTGGAACAGAGTCTAACTGTTCCTTCAATAATGAGTATGTGGGTCTTCAGTTCATATTTTTTAAAGTTCCTTAAAGTCTCATGAAAGTTGGTCCTCCCATAAACTAATAAACTAATAAAGACATTCTGTTACTTTGGAAGGTTTACATTGATTGATTGATTGATTTTAACAAGTTTTTTTTTAACAAAGTAGTATAAACGTTGAAGGTTATTTTTGTTTAGTTTTATTTTAAAGTGACTCTTCATAAAAGAATGAATTAATATTGATTAGTGTGTTGCCCATATGTAGTTGTAAGTGGCAGCACCTGGCCAAGCTTGTCTGGGACTGGAGGTTAAAGAGAAACAACCCTGGTCAAATATTTGGGTCAGAGTCCACAAGAAATCTCAGGGCCATTAACTATGTTGGAGTTGGAAAAAAGTCTTAAGAAGGCAGTAGCAAACCACTTCCATGTTATTACCGAGAAAACTGGATGTCCGCATGTGATCATCTAGAGTCAAGTTCAATTCAAGGGTGCATTGTTTTTGAAAGAGAGAAATACCCAAATTCTTATAAAGCTTCAATTCATGATCCCCCAAAGAGATTATTATGTTAAATTATTTGGGCACAGTGATTGGCAAGGCACAAAGGCAATACATTATTAACAGTTCTTGGTGCTGAATTGATAATTTATTAGATCAGAGATCTTTACTTTTGTTTTGCATTGCTTTACTTCATTTTTCTGGTACATGCTGCTTATGTAATAAAGATTGTAATGACATTATTGTTAAAGAGAATCACTATTTGTTCTTATCTCTGTTTTGGTTTGTGTTTTGTTTGGAAGCTGACTACAGTTTTGGCAGTTGATGCTAAAGTGATAGTTCAATCAAAACCTTGTAGGTTCTTCTCCATTGCTTTCCTTTCACAGGAGATGAAATTTATTAAGTTTATTCATTACATTCATTAAATACAGTAAATTCATTCAATGTTGTGTCAGGTATGAATTCCCTCCCCCTCTTGTCCCCAAATTATCATAACAGTAAAATGAAATACTGGATTTTGGAAAACTTCACTAGAAATAACATTTCCCCCCCTTTCTCTTTCCCTCTGGCAAAATGTTTCACAATTATTAAAATGCTGATCAACAAGTAGCTTGCTTTTTATCTGGTCTGTGTCAGCTATATCATTCTTCTGTTATTTCTGAATATCCTCCTTTCAAGTTTTCCTTTTATATTTGGTTGACCAGCAATTGTAGATTAGATAGGTAGTCGGATAGTTAACATAGATGCAATGGCCCAGCTGCTATTAGATATTACTGTTAAAAACGTACCAGTTGCTTCATTATTCCCCAGTTGAGAAATCTTTCAAATAACATGATACATATGTTTGTTTTTTAAACTCTTATTAGAGTATTTTTCTGGAATGATTAATAGATTCATTTTTGGTTATAAGGTCAATTGTTTCCTATAACAATTGTGCTTGAATACTGGAACTAAGGAGGCATTTGAAAATATATTGATTAGTATATATGTATTGGCTGGTATCACAATAGTATACAGAAAGTATTTAGCCAATTCATGTATCCTGGACTACACAGTCTTAGAGATCTTCATAGAGTATTTAATGCATATAAGTTAATGAAATGTCCAGGCTTGTCATCATGCTCTTTAGAAGCAAATGCATCTTGAGCAGGCTGTGAAAATATGTAATCATTGTACTTTGTATTTTAAAGCCAATGAAGCAGTTATAACACATAAGCATGTCATGCAAAATCTGGTTTGCCTAACCATGTGTTTTTCAGCAAGCTATAGTAGCCTGGTTCACAAATAACACTAAGCTTAAACTATGATTTAAAATGGCTAGTTTACAGGTTGCACTAAGCCAACATCCAGCAATTTTAGAGAAGACATTAATCATACATCTCTATATCTAAAGCATATGCATTAGCTATTTTGTAAGTAGTTTCTGCTTTTTTTCATTTGCACGATGAATTTAACTTCAGCATATTTTGATCTCAGATATAACATATTGTCTGACAGTTTGGTGCTGCTTTGAGCTTTGGGATGTGGTATGTCTTTGTGATACAGCAATTCTGTAACCAGGAGCTGCTGTTCAAGATAACTGAGAGATCTTGCAGTTAACTGCTCAGGGTGTTTGAGAGAATTGTTCCTCCTTTCCATGATAAAAATGCAGATTAAAAATATATATTTTTAATCTCCATTATCCCAGTACAAAACAAATATATTTGTTATGTACTGGGATAATATTCTTGTTTTGTTTTAAAATCCCACTTATTTTACTTCATTTGAAGCAAAGGACAGAGAAAAGAAGAGTGGCTGAGGTATTAGGGCTTTGACAGCTATCCCAGATGAAAAGTCTTCTGGGCATACATTCCACGTGCCCAGGAGACCCTGGGAAGGCTTTCAGGCCATTCATTGTTTCTTTGCTTTAAGTAGGGGATGGGGGGGTACTTTGTTCATGAGCCAAATGCCTTGTTGAATTATTTGCACAGCCATAGGAAGTACAGAGGGCAAAATTATAAATGGCATAAAATACAGAGGAGGGACACAGCAAGTAACGCATTCCTGTTTTTCCCCCTAGTTTCTTATTTTCCCAGCCATTGTTGGTAGTGCCCTCCTTCATCGACTCTCTGAGGATCAGTGGGAAAAGATAACAGCATGGATGTATGGAGTTGGTCTGTGTGCACTTTTCATCGTTTCAACAGTGTTTCATATTATTTCTTGGAAAAAGAGTCATCTAAGGTATATATTTGCAGCACTTTGTTCCTACATTCTAATTTGTTTCTAAGGGTGTGTTTTTTAAGTAAGTCTTTTATGTTATCCCTCTGCAGACTTTAGAACAAAATAGATTTGTTACAGTGGTCCTGCTTGGTACAATTTATCCTTTGCTATTTTAAATATTGTGGAGTCCTTGGTGCTCTCTGAGCCTTGTTGTTTTCTTGCAGACATTTCATTGCCAGACTAGGCAACATCTGCAGCGCGACTGAAGATGTTGCCTAGTCTGGCAATGAAGCATCTGCAAGAAAACAACAAGGCTCAGAGAGCACCAAGGACTCCACAGTTCAACCCTGAGCTACAAATATTCTCTTCAGTTGGTATTTTAAATATTCCCTAATATCTGGACTGCAAAATATTTTTGTCTAGGGAGCTGAAAATTAAGCTACCAGGAGCAAATGGTGACTTCAGTAGCATTGATCATAGGAGCTAGTCCCACTCTCTGCAAGGAGTGTGAATTCCCTAGAATATTCAGTCGCCACATTTCTGCAAGGTTAATGCCATCAAATAATCCAGAAACATCCTTTAGTTAGTCTCTCTAAAGCCCATTAGCAAACATGGAACCTCAAGATTAAGAAGTACAACCCAGATGCTTATACTTCCCTAGAATTATACACTCTTGCAACAGTTGGTTATGTAAGAAAAGCAAATCTTACTTACTTATTTATTTATTTTCTATCCAGCCTTTATTATTTTTTATAAATAACTCAAGGCAGCAAACATACCTAGTACTCCCTCCTCCTCCTGTTTCCCCCACAACAACAACAACCCTGTGAGGTGAGTTGGGCTGAGAGAGAGTGACTGGCCCAAGGTCACCCAGCCGGCTTTCATGCCTAAGGTGGACTGGAACTCAGTCTCCTGGTTTCTAGCCCATTGACTTAACCATTAGACCAGACCAAACCGCTAGACCAAATCTTACCCTTTTGCATCCTCTCTTCTGATTTTGGGAAAAAAAATTTCT